>NC_092875.1:344746122-346192372 GCF_028372415.1 Notamacropus eugenii
GACTATAAATTAAGCCCTTTAAAACTTAAACTCAGCTTTACTGCATTTAAGGAGCCTGGAACAGTGGGAAGAGCAATAGATTTGGAGTCAGGATACCAAGACTGATCTTGTCTCTGCTTCCTTAGCATCATCATCAGCACCAAAAGAAAAAAGAGATCAGTAATGTTTAAGTGAAGCTCCAACATTAACAAAACATCTTACCATACACAATCTTATAATATAGATAGGTACCTACTGCCTCTGAGATTTCCATCCTCAGTTTATTTATCTGTAAAATGGGGATAATAAGAGCATCTACCTCACAGGGTTGTTGTGAAGTTCAGTAAAGTGTTTTGCAAACCTTAGAGAGCTCTAGAAATATTAGCTCATCCCCTAAAGGCCTCATTCTCATCTAAAGAATGAAGGAGTTGGACCAGATGGTCTTACAATTTTTCCTGTGATCCTACAATTCTTTTTAAATAGACTTTCAGGATTGCTCATCCATCTTTGGTGTCCACCTTCACCCAACTCTTACCTGTGGCTCCAAGAAGCTATAGCATACACAGCAACCGCACCCTGGTAAACTATCTTGGCAGATGGGCTATTCCAGGTTGAGGATAACTGACAGACCTCAAACCTGGTGATAAGTTAGGAGAATGTTTACCTCTAGCATGAGAAGACTTCTCTCCCCTCCTCCAAATAGGATGGGTGAATAAGAACAATTTGTTCCAACAGCCATGAAAGTGGCTGGAGCAGGCAATGTGGAGCACTTAGAGCTTGACCAGACATCAAAGATATCAAAGTTATGCACTAAATCCCAGGCTGTTGCCAGTTGTCCTGACTCACTGGACTTGCTGGACTTCAATGACTTAGGAAGAGAGAATGAGTTTGCACAACTCTGTCTCAATTAAATCTTGAGCAAGTCAAGACATCACCTGTCATACTATTGGTCTTCTTTGAAAGCAAAGGATGAACAACAGGATTTCATTGGTGTAGAGAGCTTTCAGTGAGGAAACCCTTTATTGCAGTTTGAGGCTGTTCTGCAACTTATGAACTTTGAGAGATGCTTGAGGAACTGAGAGGTTAAGACCATGGTCATACAATAGGCATATGTCATGGGCATGTTTCTGACTCTCTCTGTCCATTAACCACGTTCCCCTTGATCTAAAAATACTTTACTAAATAGCATTGTAAAAGCCTGAAAGATCTCTTATACCTTCCTGATAGAGTCTCATTTATAAGCAATAAAAAAACTTTTCGACACTAGGAATGAAGAAGAAATATGATTCATTATTTAAATGAAGGACATTTTTGTGGAAGGAAAAATCACCTGCATAGTGTTGCACATAGTCCAAATTTGGTTGCGATTTGTTTGTTTGTTGCCTGAGGAATCTAGAAAATACAATTGGGCCTTCACTTTCATCTTGCTGTAAAGATAGAGCCTGGCAATAGTAATCTCCCCCAAAAAACATCTGCTCTGATTACTTGAGACCCAAGACACAGCAACTCAACCATCACTTAGATGGCGTCGATTCACGGCAGGAAGCTGACACAATGCACTGTGGCTCTTCAGGTCAGAGTCTGAAATTGTTATCCAGTAAATCTCAGAGGAGCCTGACTCAGACCTATGAGAGCTTCCTTTCAAGGCCAATTAACTGTAGGGTTAGAAGGTCACAGCTAGGGGAAAGCTGTTCTGTTCTGAGGTTCCTCCACATGTGTCAGCATCAATGATTTTAATTCTTCAGCCATTAGCCAAGACCACCCTGCTATATACTACAGGGAATTAGGGAGAGAAGAGCTGCTGCATACTCTAAGTGGAACTGACTAGGGCAGGGCTAGAGTCTATACAAAAAGCCCTGGAGAGGGGATACAATGAGATCATTCCACCTATATGAAATCATGGATATCACTGAGTCTCCAACAGCCAAGATTGTAGATGGAGAATTTATAGTGATTTAGCACTCCTTTTAATGTGAGATTTATTTCCCAAGAAGTTTTTTGTTTTATTTTATTTTTTATTGACTCAAAAGCTAGGCAGAGAGGGAAAGTGGAAAGGATGCTGGTGTAGTCAGGAGACCCTGATTCAAATCTTAGTTCAATCATTTAGCACCTTATATTACTTTAATTTCTCTGAAATTTCATTTTCTTCATCTATAAAATGAAGTGGTTAGAATAGATGCCCATTCTAGCTCTGATTTTAAGATCCTATGACCTGTTGCTCCCTTGCTCAAACAAATCAGTCAGCAAGTATTTAAGTATCTTCTATGGGTCAGGCACTGTGCTGGGGACACAATGGCAAATAGAGAAGTATTTCCTGCCTTCCAGGAGTTTATCATATCCTAATGGTGGAGACAATGTGCTTTGCTGTTTGGTTGTTTCAGTCTTATCCGACTGTTTGTGATCCTATTTGGAGTTTTCTTGACAAAGATACAGAAATGGTTTGCTGTTTCCTTCTCCAGCTCATCTGCATTACACTTGAAACTGAGGGAAATAGGGTTAAGTGACTTGACCAGGGTCACACTGCTAGTATGGATCTGAAGCCAGATTTGAATTCAAGAAGGTGAATTTTTCTGACTCTCAGCCTGGTATTGTATCCACTTTGCCACCTAACTGTCCCTAGATAACAAGCACATGTATAGAGATTCCCCAAAGACATCTATCATAACTCCATATCTGGGGGATCAAGGAAAGGCCTTATACAAAAGATGTCATTTAAAAGTGTCTTAAAAAAAACCAAGAAGTGCAAGAAATTGAGGTGAAGATGAAGAGCAGTCTAGACTCCAGGGAAATCTGATGCAAAGGTACAGAGATGGAAGATGGAGGAACAGCAAGAAGAACCCCTCAACAAAGCTCTTAGAAGTTTTGGCCACCATTTTGCTTTTCTCAATAGTCCTTATTATAAAGGCCAGGATAGGTGCTCTTGCCTCCTCCCTCTTTTTGTAGCTTATGGAGAAAGGGTTAAAATGAGGAAGACCTGAGTAAGTTTTTTTTTAAGTAGAATCATTCAATTTATTAACAAAATTTACAGTAATTATAAAATTCACATGTACAAAAATGGATCACCCAGCTACTATCACCTTTTACACATCATAAAGAATTATTTAAAATCTGCTTTAATATATTACAGCTCTGCATCCAACCTGTCTCTGCATTCAAGCTCAGTCTCAGTTTAGGTCAATTAGCTTTGCTCTAGTAGCCCAGAAACTAAACCCTTAGCTACAGTCAATCGTCTCATAAATATGACGATTCATTTTTTTTTAAGATTCCAAAACTTAAGGATCTCAACAAATGCTTCCTTCTTCCTAGCAGTCACCACAGGAAGCTATTTTCTAATTCTGACTATGCTTCTATAGTTCAAAACGTTCCTGGGCATCAATCATCTTTTGTAATTGCCTCAAGATTCTGTAGCACGAAGAGTTGGAGAGAAGCAGGAAATGTAATCTTAGCAGATGAGGACTCAGGACTCACATAGCTCCTCTGGTTACTTGCCAATGTCATCCATGGTAACTCTTCTTCTTACTCTGATGGTGGATATGATTTTTGAAAACAGCTAAAAACCATTCAGAGCAAAGTCTAGTGAATAAGATATCAAGTTAGATAATATCATTTTTGATCAAAAAGAGAAATGATGAGACAGATTTTATTTTTTTGGTTACATTCTGAGTTTTAATTTGTCTCTCTCCCAACCTCCCAATCCCACATTAGAGAAGGTCAACATTTTATATAGATATATATGTGGAACTATATAATACATGCTTCCATAGATCAGTTCTTTCTCAGAAGGTAGATAGCATTCTCTTTCATAAGTCTTTCATAGTTGATATAAATGGTCATATTACTCAGAATAGGTTAGCTATTTATAGTTATTCTTTGAAGACTATTGCTGTTACTATATATGGCATTCTCTTCAAGCTCATTTCACTCTTCATTATTTCATGCTAGTCTTCCCTTTTTTTCCTAAAACTACCTGCTTGCTATTTCTTAGAGCACAGTAGTATTCTATCAAAATTATATACCACAACTTATTCAGCCATTCCATAATTTTTGGACATCCTCTTGATTTCCAATTCTTTGCTATCACAAAGAGAGCTGTTATATATATTTTAGAACACTTAGGTTCTTTTTTCTTTTTCCATGGTTACATTGGGAAAGAGACCTAATAGTGTGGCATTGCTAGGTCAAAGGGTATACATAATTTTATACAATTCCAAATTACTCTCCAAAATTATTAGATCAGTTCATAATTCCACCAATAGAGTATTAGTGTCTCAATTTTTCCACATTCCCTCCAACATTTGTCATTTCCTCTTTTTTTCATTTTAGTCAATTTGACAGATGTGGGATGATAACTCAAAGTTTTTTAATTTGCATTTCTCTAAACAATAGTGATTTGAAGTTTTCTCATATGTCTAGACACAACTTTGATTTCTTCTTCCAAAAATTGTCTGTTCATATCCTTTGACCATTTATCAATTGGGGAATGACTCACATTCTTATAAATTTGGTTCAGTTCTCTATATATTTGAGATGAGGCATTTATCTGAGAAACTGGCTATTTCCCCCCAGTCTTCTACTTCCCTTCTAGTACCACATTGGGTTTTTTTTTTTACAAAAACTCTTTAATTTAATGTAATCAAAATTATCTATTTTATATCTCACAATGCTCTCGATCTCTTGTCTATTCATAAATTATTCTCTTATCCATAAATCTTATAGAGAACATGTTCCATGCTCCTTTGAGTTACTTATGATATCTCCCTTTATGTCTAAGTCATGTATCCATTTTGACCTTATCTTGGAGAATGGTATAAGATATTGGTCTATTCCTGATTTCTGTCAGTCTGCTTTCCAGTTTTCCCAGCAATTTTAGTCAAATAGTAAGTTCTTATCTCAAAAGCTTAAATCTTTGCATTTATCTAACACAATAGTCATTTACTACTGTGTACAGGTATATTTTGGAGATATTGTATGTTCGGTTCCAGACCACTGAAATACAGTGAATATTGCAATAAAGCCAGTCACATGAATTTTTTGGTTTCCCAGTTCATATAAAAGATGTTTATATTATACTATGTCCCTTTAAGTGTACAATAGTATTATATCTTAAAAAAATTGTGCATACTTTAATTAAAAATACTTTATTGCTTTAAAAAAATGCTAACCAACATCTGAGTGTTTTGATGGTGGAAGTTCTTGCCTCAATGCCGATGACTGCTGATTGATCAGGGTGCTAGTTGCTGAAGGTTGGGGTGACTAGTAATTTCTTAAAATAAGACAATGATGTCTGCCACATTGATTAACACTTCCTTTCAATTGAACATATAAAGACCATTGCAGGGTTATTAATTGACTTAATTTCAATATTATAGTGACTCAGGAAATAGGGAGGCCCAAGGAGAGGGAGAGAGATGGGGGAATGATTGGTTGGTGGAGCAATCAGAACACACATTTATCAGTGAGGTTTGCCATCTTCTATGTGTGCAGTTTGTAGTACCCCAAAACAATTACAACCACATGAAAGATCACTGATCACAGGTCACCATAACACATACAAAATAATAATAAAGTTTGAAATATTGTGAGAATTAACCAAATGTGACACAGAGATATGATGTGAGCACATGCTGTTGCAAAAATGACTCTTATAGATTTCTTTGACTCAGGGTCGCTACAAACCTTCAATTTGCAAAAAAAAATGTAATACCTGTGAAGCACAAAAAAGTAAAGTGCAATAAAGCAAGGTGTGGCTATATTGTACACCTACTCTCCTCCACAGATTCACTATTCTATTTTTTACCTAGTATCAGATCACTTTAAAATACCTCTTTATAATATATTTTAAGATCTGATACTGCTAGATCTCCTTCCTTTACATTTTTTTCATTAATTTCTCTGACACTTGATCTATTGTTCTTCCAAATGAATTTTGTTATTCTTTTTTCTAGCTCAATAAAATATTTTTGGTAGTTTAATTGATATGGCACTGGATAAGTAGATTAGTTTTGGTAGAATTGTCATTTTTATCATATTGGCTTCATCCACCTGTTAACAGTTAATATTTTTCCAATTATTTAAATCTGACTTTTTTTGCATAAAAAGTGTTTTGTAATTATGTTCATATGGTTTCTGAGTTTGTCTTGACAGGTATTCTCCCAGGTCTTTTATATTATCACAGTTATGTTAAATGAAATATCTCTGACTATCTGTTCTTACAGGACTTTATTGGTAATGTATTGAAATGCTATTTATTTGTGTGTGTTTATTTTATATGCTGCTACTTTTCTAAGATTATCAATTGTCTCAATTAATTTTTTAGTTGAATCTAGGATTTTCCAAGTATGTCATCACGTTATGTGCAAAAAGAGATAATTTTATTTTTTCTTTACCTATTCTGATTCCTGTGATTTCTTTATCTTCTCTTAATGCTATTGTTAGCATTTCTAGTGCAATACTGAATGATAGTGGTGACATTCCTGGTCTTACTGGAAAAGCTTCTAGCTTATCCCCATTACAGACAGTGCTTGTTGATGGTTATAGGTAGACCCTTCTTATCACTTCAAGAAAAAATCCATTTACAGCTACACTTTCAAGTTGTTGGGTTTTTTTAATAGGAAATAGTATTTTGTCAAAAGCTTTTTCTGCATCTATTGATATAATTTTTATTATGATATCATCAGTCATGTTAACAATCTCCCTTATATTGAACTATCCTGCATTCTGGTATAAAATCCCACTTGGTTATAATGTATAATGTGATATATTACCGTGATCTCCTGGCTAGCATTTATTTAAAGTTTTTGCGTCAATATTCATTAGTGAAATTGTTCTATAATTTTCTTTCTCTGTTTTTGTTCTTCCTGATTTAGATATGAGCACCATATTTGTTTCATAAAATGAGTTTAGTAGGATTCCTTCGTTGCCTATTATTGTAACTAATTTATTTATTAGAATTAATTGATCTTCAAATGTTTCATAGAATTTATTTATGAATACACCTGGTCCTGATGCTTTTTTCTTAGGAAGCTCATTTATGACCTGCTTAAATTTCTTTTTCTAAAATTGGTTTATTTAGATATTCCATCTCATCCAAGTAGTTTATCTTTTTATTAAGTACTGTTCCATTTCATTTAGTTTGTTAAATTTGGGTACATATAATTAGGCAAAATAACTTTGAATAATTGCTTTAATTTCATCTTTATTAGTGGTGTATTCACCCTTTTCATTTTTGGGACTAGTGATTTGGTTTTTTTCTCTCTTTTTAAAAATCGTATTAACCATGTTTATCTGTTTTATTAGGATTTTTTTGTAAAATCAGCTTTTAATTTTATTTATTAATTGGATTCAATTCAATCTTATTAATTTCACCTTTAATTTTCTGGATTTCCAAATTGGTGTTTAATTGGAGGGTTTTAATTTGTTCTGTTTCAGTTTTTTTAACTGTGTACCCAATTCATTGATCTGCCCTTTGTTTTATTGATGTAAGCATTTAAGATATAAATGTTCCTCTGAATACCACTTTTGCTGTATCCCTTAAGTTTTGTTATGCTGTCTCATTATTATCATTCTCTATAATAAAATTATTTATTTTTTCTGTGATCTGTTCTTTGACCCACTCATTCTTTAAGATTAGGCTATTTAGTTTCCAACTAATTTTTAATCTGTGTTTCCATGGTCCTTTATTAAATGTAATATTATTGTATCATGATCTAAAAAGATATATTTAATATATTAGATGTTTAATTTAATATACATAATATAGAGATGGATTTTCTCTTGTGAAGCAAATCTCAAAGAGGAGTTCCAAAAATGTTTTGAACAGAAGTAGTGCTTCTGAAATTAATGCAGCATATCCAGGGTTGTGCTGGCAAATGTTTAATAACTAGATCTCTAAAAAAAAAAACAAAAAAGGCATGCAAGACAGACTTTTAAGTTTAATTTGTGTTATTAACATTTTCTACATCACTTTCTAGACAGTCAACCACAATAAAAATAAATCAAGTCCTGATTTGTAGCATCTGCTGATTTCCAAAGTGTATAAATGCTCCTGGTGAAAATGCAACAACTACTTTCCAGCCTGTAAGAACTGGCTCCTGCGTAGTCCTGAAAGTGTCCAAAGCTGACAGCTTTAAATGGAATTCAGATCCATAAATGCTTGTTTCCTTGTTTTAAAGTTGTTCGCATAACATTAGAGATATAAATTGAATATTATTTGATCAGAAAGGGAATTGAGTTTTAAAAAAGTCTGAATAATCAGCACGGATCTCTTATCCTGACTGATAGTACAAAATATATGTCTCAGAAAGCCCTCAGTAATGTCTTTTGTGAGATGAAGTAAAATATATAATTAGGGCAGGTAGGTGGCACAGTGGATAGAGTGCCAAGCCCAGAGTCAAGAAGACTCATCTTCTGAGTTCAAATCTAGTCTCAGATACTTACAAGCTATGTGACCCTGGGCAAGTCACTGAACCCTGTTTGGCTCAGTTTCCAAGTGTTAGGTGAGCTGGAGAAGGAAATGACAAGCCACTCTAGTATCTTTGCCAAGAAAACTCCAAATGGAGTCACAAAGAATCAGATATGACTGAAAATGACTGAGTAACAATAACACATGATTAATTACTTTTGTATCACATCATTAACATATTTAGATTCCTAGATTCAATGTGGGTCTGTCATTTGGATGACAAGATGGTACAGCAAAAAAAGAACTAGCTCTGGACTGAAAGGATTTGGGTTCAGATTTCACCTCTGAAATTTACTGTCAATGTGACCTTAGGTAAAATTGTTTAACATACTTGGACCTTGGTTTCTTTATGTAGAAAATGAGAGAGTGGAACTAGTTGCCCTCTAAGGTTCATTCCAGGTATAGACTAATGATATAGTAGTCAAAGCTTCTGCTCATGAGCCACCAAGTTGCAACTGCATCCTTTTACCTAACTAGAATAAAACTTACAAGATCATAGTATGGCAAAATAATATTTATTTAAACTATAGAAAATAAGAAAAATAACAGAATTAGAGTGAACAGCAGGCACTCCAGCCCCAGAAAGATGTGAGTTCCCTGATTTGCATGCTCTATGTTGCCTCATCAGTACAGCTCTGTAAGCCAGGGAGAGAAAACCCAGTATTTGCAGCTTACCTAGTGGATGAAGGCTGGAAATTCTCTATTCCAGAC
Source organism: Notamacropus eugenii (assembly GCF_028372415.1). Lineage (NCBI taxonomy): Eukaryota > Metazoa > Chordata > Mammalia > Diprotodontia > Macropodidae > Notamacropus > Notamacropus eugenii. The sequence continues at coordinate 344,755,274 of NC_092875.1, forward strand.
TCAGGGGGCTTCCTTGGCATTGGCACAATAAAGCCTCAGATTCTGGGAGCTTTGCTCTCCAGTACAGAAACATGATGTGGCACCGTTCTCCCTTTAGGCTACAAAAATAATATTAGGACAAATGTCTGGTCTAAAATCCTTTCCAGAATTAATTAAAGGAAACTTTATTAGTGTTTAATTAAACTTCTGAAAAACAACGTCCTCCACTAAACCTTTTTCCAAAGGCCTACTCTGTTTCTCTGGAGCGCCCTAGATTTTGAAAGTTGAGGGAGAAACTCTGTTCTCCTTGAGGGTAGGATTAAGGAAATGATTGGACACTTGACAGACCCATTTAAGAACAGTACCATCTTTCCTTTGCCTTTATTGGATTAAGGTAACAGACTAAAAAGAAGAAAGAAATCTGTTTACTTCAGTTGATGGAAGTATCTTTCAAGTTCAGCTTTGACCAGCTGAGAAGGAGAATACTCGGAGGGTATGGTCAAAGAGGAATTGAATGGTTTTAAAAGAAAATGATTTTCCAAGAATCACCCAAAAGTTAAGAGGTTGTTGCCATATTTGATGATACAAATGCTTAACTGAACTGTTACCCTAACTCTGGACCTTTGATCATTCTTGACGACGAAGTTTTCTTTGTTTGGGGAATACTATAAGTAATCACCAAAATGGCTTGTGTTAGAGAGATTGCCAAAGGCAAAGGATGACTCTATCTGTTTGGCCTTTTTACTCTTTGAGCAGAAGAATGCTTAGACTTAGAATAATCTAAATTAACAAAAATTATTTCTGACAAACTTGTGCCTAAAATGCAGAATAAAGAATTTTCCACACCAAAATAGAAGGATTGAAAGGGCACCTAAAATGTATTGTTGCTTAAATAGCTAAAAGAGAAAAGGATTTAGTGGAAGACATTATTTTCTAGAAATTTGATTCAGTTCTGATAAAAAGTATTGATTCAGTACTGATTTCCTTCATTAAGGTAAGTCTAGAAAGAATATCTAGAAAGAATATTGCCCTAATATTATTTTGCAAAGCGTAATTTAAAGGGGGAGTGTCCCAGAAAAAGCCAGGGAAAGCCTCTTGCTAGCTCCAGCAAGTCAGACACAAACCAAAGAAATCCCTGGTTTGGTATCCACTTTTTCTCTTCTTTCCTCTTGATCTCTTTCTTATTTCCATATCCTCCAACTCTGACTTTGCTACTCCACACTTTTCCCTTCTCCTCGTCCTTTCCTGTTTTTTTAATACAGTTTATTTATTTTCAGTTTTCTCCTTATCCTTTCAAGATACCCCATTCATCCTCAATAAAGCCACTGCAAATGGCTCCAGCTAACCAGACCCCAAGTTTCTCCCTTAATACTTTCCTTGAATCCTTTTTGTGTCACCCATCTCATAGATCCCAGGATCTATGGACAGGATCTAAGGTGGGTGGGAGGTATCCATCTGTGGCAAGGGTGAGTTCTGTAGTGTCCTACTACACATTATTTAACTAAGAATATTTCTTTTGGGGAAAGAATGATGTTGTAGGTAATTTCCTAATAAGTTCCACACCACAGGTGTTTAAAAAATCTAAACCCAGTATTTCACAATATTCTTTGCACATGAGTACAGAAAAAAATCAAGGGGCTATAAAGCTAGCACTAGAGGTTACCCAAGAAATCATCTAGCCCAATCTACCTTCATTTTACAAATGAAACACCTAAACCCTAGAAGTTTGTAACTTGCCCAAGATCACACAGTTAAGAATCAGAACCCAAGTCTTATGACTCCTCTGTATCACACTGCCCCCCCAAGGGTAAGTGACAGGTGACCAACACAGAGAAAATCTCAGTCATACCAAACAGAGACAAATGGAAACCAAGCTTCCATTCTTTTTTCCATCTTCTAAAGAATTACATACTTATTTGGCATAAGATATTACAGTAAAAAGAAGAACCAAGGCCTTTTTAAAAAATGTTTTTATCATTCAAACCCAGGATGACAGGTTAAACTTTGGAAAGTTATCTGACTCAGTTGGACAGAGAAAACAAGTCTCATTTGTCATAAGATTTTAAAATAAAGTCCCTGAGGAATAGATCCCTGAGGCATTTTGAAATGGACATTCTTCATGATTCAAAGTCTCTATTCAAACTCTTTTTTCCCCCAATCCTACTCCCTCATATGGAAATAATATTGGATCTCACAAAAATATCCAGGTTCTTGTTTCAAATTATGAAACAAACATTCTCTTCGGATAATACCATGTCAAACCATGAGTGAGGTTTTGAATTCCAGCTTCAAGGGGAAGTTAAAATTAGTTCTAAACCCATAGCATGTAAGTTTGTAATAAATTGGATGCCATATTCTGCTGCCAATTATAAATAACTGTTGGATCCAATTCTTTGAATTATTTAAATTTACACTTATGTTATGCTTTCCACAAACCCTCAAAGTCTTGGACAAAAGCATAAAGTTCAAAAACAATTAATACAATTTAATAATAATAAATAAACTTCAAAGTGCTGTACAAACAGCCGAACTTCATCAAAGTAGAGGAAAATAAACATGTTTCCAGTTTAGATTTGAAGTCCTACAAATTGGTCTGCATTCTAATCTCAAGTAAAAGAGCATTATGAAATACTTTGGAATGAGGGAGTGTTTGTCTCTCTCCCTCTTTCTCTGCCTCTGTGTGTGTGTGTGTGTGTGTGTGTGTTTTCTCTCTCTTAACAATGAAATATTATCATATGTGAAGACTTTGTGTTCCAATGAAGTGCTTGAGGTTTTTAGCTTTCTAAAAAGAGATGTATTATTCAGAGAAGACAGACGAATTTAAAACAACAACAACTCTGGCGTCTTCCCTTGAGGCACCGGCCAAATCGTAGCAATATGGGTTTTTTAAATGTCATTTAGCTGCCTTTTACTTTCAAAAACCATAGCTCCTATCTCCTAGTGTTTTCTATTGAACTGAAGACCGCATCTTTCATGTTCTGGCATTGATAAAGTTGTACTAACTGGCAGGATTCATCTTCAGAAACTGAGTAGTGTTACCTCAAAACGGAAAAAATGTACAGAGACAATTATTAAAATATATACATTTTTTATCCCAAATTTGTATTATTCAAACTTTTGATGGATTAATAATGCATATTGTCAGTAGACTTTAGCAACAGCATGGCATAATAGAGCAAGAATCAGCTATGAAACCTGAGCCAAGTCTTTTAACCTTTCAAGTCACAGATAGTTTGTGGAAGGAAGATCTTCATGGGAAGGTCCCCGCATTTTTGAAATAGATCCTTCTTGTATTTTCCTGTCATCAGAATTTATATCATGGGTTATCAAAACTTCATTTTTGTGCAGATTAGAGCAATTATGAAAAATTTAACTTGCAAATGATATTGATGTATCATCCAATGCATAGACTCTGACGTACAAATGATATACCTTGGACAGGCCATCCACCATCCCTGGAGTGGTCTCCCTCTTAGAAGCATTCATGTCCTTCTAGGTTTAATTCAAGTACCAGCAGCACTACGAAGTCTTCCTCAATCACGTTGTCTGGTAGTTAGTGTTTTTCCCTCTTTACACTATTTCCTTCTCTCTTATCTATGTAAATGTTGCAGTAGAGTTTAATTTCCCCATAGACAAGGACTGTTTTGCCTTTATCCTGCAGTACCTAGCCCTAAGTCTAGCACAAACTAGAGCCTTAATAAATTCTTGTTAAGTTTAATGCCAACCTAGAAAGGCCTGAAGAATCATAAAGTTGAAAGGCCTTTAAGATCTTTTTTTACTCAAACTCCAAGGGAAAACAACTCAAATATTATTCCCCAAATTAAAATCTACCATACTTTTAAGACTACATAGATTCTAGAAACTTTTGCCACCTGCTTATGTTTAATCCCCTTGCAATGTCTGAGAGTTACTTGTCAGCTTTGCTTACATGACACCAAAACATTCATTTAACAGCATCAAAGATTCACTCACTCATTCAGATGCTTTATCTTCCTGATGCCTAACAACTGTATGACTGAGTTGACAGAGTGTTTCAGTACAGTTGTAGATATATCCATTATGTCTCAACTGGCACTCTTCCAATTCAATTTAAAGCAGTTTGTGAGATGAATGTCTTAATCCTAAAAATATTCTATAACCATCTTGACAAATAATGGAAGGGGGGGCTCTATACTCTCAGAAAGGTAAAATCCTGGAGGTCTTTAACACTTGGTAGGGGATTAGGAGCAGATTCCTATCTACAATGAAAGAAGGTAAAGGAAAAATATGTTTTACCTTCTTGAACCCCAGGTAGAAGGGGCATGTAAAAGAGATTTTTCCCTCATTAGCAACATTAGGACTGGTCATATACATATGTGTGTGCTTGTATGTTTACATATGTATGTATATGTATACACACACTCATATATATGCACATAATTACACGTAATATGTGTGTGTTGTGGTTTTATATATACATGTATATGCACATACATGTGCGTGTATGTATATATACATATACACAATACTAGCCTGTGTAGGCACTTTAGGATCCTGACACTGCAATTCAAAAGGTTATTTATCACTCCCAGTTTGCTGTGATTGGAAATTTTAATACATTTGGTTTCTATTACTCCATCCATGTCACTGATATAAAAGCATGTTAAACAGCATAAGGCCAAAGATGAATTCATGGGCCACTACACTGGACACCTCCCTCCAGGTTGACATGAAGTCATTCATCACATCACCTTAGGTCCAGCCATTAAGACAGTTCTAACCATACAGTTATGTAGTTCAATCTCTTCATTTTTTTCAAAAAGATATAGTGAGAGATTTTGTCAAATGGTTTGCTAAAATCTAGGGCCTTATAGGCCTCATCTAGTAACCATACCAAAACAGGAAAGATATTAATTTGGCAGCACCTGTTCTTATTGAATACTAGCTCTTGGTAATGACTCTTTGAACTTCTAAGTACTAGCAAATCATCCCTTTATTAATACATTATACAATTTAGCCAGGAATAGAAGTCAACTTTGCCAACCTATAGTCTGAAAACTCCACTTCCTCTTCTCTTCATTTGCAAATCAGGGTAATTATCCATCACCAGTTCCATGAAATCTCTCTCCACAGGCTTTCAAAGATCATTGATATGGGCACAGCCATCACATCTGTCCTTTCTCTTAGTAGGGATGTAGGTGGCATGGGTCTGGTACCTTGGACTCATTAAGGACAGCTAGATGCTCTCTTGCTATCTGCTCACTTATTTAAGATTTCTGTTTCTAATTAACAATTTTTGTTTTCAGTCTGAAAGTCCTTCTACTAGATAGGACAACAAAAAAAAATGAGTGGATGGATACACAAATGGATAAGCTCATAAATGAATAAATACGAATTGTGTAGTCTTCTCTTTATAATCATCTCATCTACTTTAAGCAGTATTCATGTCACTTCGACTTTTTTACCTCCAGTGGAGTTTTTTATAATCTTTTTGTCATCCTTTGACTTCAGTTGTGATCTCAATACATGCTTCAATGTTCTTAACATTATTCTAATTGGATTACATCAGTCTTTTCTACTCTGAGTTCTCTGCTCTTATACCCGTCTTCTATTCATCTTTTTAATTTGTCAGTCACCAAGTTCCCTATGAAGCTGAAGATCAGTATCCTTAGCCAATTCTCCCTTTTTTCTTCCTCATCACAGCATTTCTGTCACCATAGCTTTAGTCTTGTGAGCATCCCTTTCTTCTTGAATCAACCTCCCTTTTAGAATCTAAGACCATGGGATCCTGCGTATCCTTCCTCTACATTTTATGAAACTGGCTCTTGCAAAGTCTGGGGTTCACATCACAGTATTGCCTGCCTTTCTTCTCCTTATCTATTATTAAGTCTGAGATTTCATGGTCACTTCTCTCTAAAGTTCATGTCATTTCTACTTTAGTAACTAATTGCTTCTTTTTGGTCACAATCAGGTCCAGAAAAATAGCTCCCCTTGTCAATTCTTCTATACTTTGCAGAATGTATTTGCTCTGAAAGGCAGTTTGCTCTGCTTTTAGAAGAAAAAGTTGGCCATATAATTAAAACCTAGTATTTAACATAGTGCTTGGCACATTTTGTTGTTGTTCAGTCATTTCAATCATGTCTAACTTTTCGTGACACCATTTGAGGTTTTCTCAGCAAAGATACTGGAGAAGTTTGCTATTTCCTTCTTCAGCTCACTTTACAAATGAGGAAACTGAGGCACAAAGGGATAAGTGACTTGCTTGGGGTCATACAGCTAGAAAACGCATGAGGCTAGATTTCAGCTCAGGAATATGAGTCTTCCTGATTCCAAGCCTAATCCTTTACCCCCTGCGCCAACTATCATTACATGTAGGAGGCACTTGATAAATGTATATTGATTAATTTTTTAAAAGTCTTCTCATTAATATGTCATGTCTCCATGCCAAGTCTGACATTTGTTTCCACAATCTATCCTCCATTTCTTTGTTCAGTCTTAGGTGATGTATAGTACATTATTAGCTATCCAATGAAAATAACAGAGATTCCAAGAAGTAGATGTGAAAAGGGGGTGCATTCCAGCCCTGAGGAACAACCAAAGGTACAGAGATAGTAGAAGGGGTAGTGTGTGTGTGTTTGTGTGTGTGTGTCTGTGTGTGTGTGTAAGTAATGACAAGTAAACCCATATAACTGAATGGAGATAAGGCCACCAACTTAGAGAGTTAAGAGCAAGAGGAGAAAAGAGCCTACAACAGAGCCTATTTCTACATTTAATCAAAATGGGACTTTGGTGTTGCTATGGATGCCACCAGTCTATCAGTTTTTAACTGCAAACTCAGTTCCATAGAGTGTAACAATTTCCTCCCTAGACTCTATACCACGACTTCTGCCACCATGTGAGAAGTGGGACCATTTAATAGTTGCATAGGTCCAACAGATAGGTTTTTCTCTGGCTTTTGTGAGAATGGAAAACCAGCTATTGACAAAGGCAGTGCAATATAGCAGAAAGACTGCTGGACTTTGAATCAGAAGGATGTGGGTTTAATACTCACACCTCTGATACTTACTAGCCCTAATCACTTCATGTCTAAACTACTTCAGTAACCTTCTGGTTGTTCTCCTTGTTGGACATCTCTCCCCACTCCAGTCCATCCTATATTCAGTTGCTAAATCTATCTTCTTAAATCACAGATCTGACCCCAAATGGGGTCATGAAGAGTCAGACACGACTGAAATGACTCAACAAAAACAACAAAGAAGTAGGAAGTCTTTCTTGATTCCCTTAAGTCTTATAGCTTCCCTCTGAGACTATCTCCAAATTATCCTGTATGAAACAAATGGACAGTTTTTTGTGTTGTATCCCCCATTACTGTCTGAGTTCCTTGAGAAAAGGAATTATCTGTCATCTTTTTTGTTGTATTCCCCAGTTCTTAGAAGAGTGTCTGGCATACGGTGGCATTTAACTGACTGACTAATGACTATGGGCAAGTGTCTTGAGTTCTTTGAGCTATATCTTCCCCATTTGTAAAATGGAGATATAAAAGGTAAGGAGGTTTTGATCAAAGGAAGGAATCTACAAGTTCACAGTCTTAGGGGTATAACTGTGTGCTATACTGAGATGAGGTCCAGAGAGGAGTTATACTGATATCCTAGACCACCAGTTCTCAAAATGTAGTCCAGGCACCTGTAGGGGTCCTTGAGACTTTTTCAGAGGGTTCATGAGGTCAAATTTGTTTTCATAATACCAAGACATTATAATCTCTCATATAGTGTGTCAGTTTTAGAGGAGGACCAATGATATCATGGGATGATATCTTGACTCACACATGAATTGGTTTCAAGTGAGGCAGAATTACAAAGTCATCAGTCTCATTCTCTGTTCCAGAGTCATTAAAGTCCAGTGGTAAGACAAAGTCAACATGACTGGTGATGGTCTGGAATGGCGATGGATGACCTTAGTATCTTCGATGTCTGACCAAGCTCTAAGCATCCCCAGCACCTGCCTTCATGGACATTGGAACAAACTGCTGTCATATATTCATTCTGCAGGGAAAAATCTTCACATGCTTGGAGTAGACATCCCCCTGACTCACTGACAGGTTTGCAGCCTCTGTACATGTGACAGTTTCTCAGAGCCACAGGTGAGGGTTGAGTGAAAGGGGACCCCAAAAATGGATGAGCAGCCCTGAAAAGAGCTCTGAAAGCGCTCACCCCAAAAGCTGCTAGTCCCCACTGAATGCACGTCTCTAATATGTTAAACATTGACAGGTATAACTCATATAAACAAAAGTTCTTGGGGTCTTCAATGATTTTTAAAAGTATAAAGAGGTTCTGAGATCAAAAAATTAAGAACTACTGCTCTAGAAAAATGGATTTGCAAAATCAAGGGAATCATGAAATTATGAACACATAGAGTCTAATGGGTCATTAATATGAATGAAAATGTAACTGAGGATGGTGGTATGAGAAAACAAGAGTGAGCACTGAGTACAATTTGCAAAGAGTAATGCATGTAGGTGACATTTACTTCAAAGAGATAGCAAAATGTTCATCTTGCATATTAAGAAGACTTTCTTCATCCCCAGTACTCATATACTCCCTTCTACCCCACCCACCACTATGACCCCAGTTCAGCACTAAGTAAGTTGCCAGACCCCTACAGCCTCCAGTAGCTCCAGTCACCCCCCACCTCACCTACTGAACAGCACCAGACACAATGATCCTCCGTGGTCCTCAGGGCAACATCAACACAGCACCAGGTAAACAGCGAGTGCCTGCAGCCTCAGGCACAAGAAGCCTGAGACAATGTCTCTTCCACCCTGAGAGCAGAAGTCAAATTTAAAAGAAAAGGAAAAGACAAACAAAGATGAGCAAAAAACCCAACAAAATAAGAATCTGACCTTAGAAAATTATTACGTTGAGATAGAACATCAAGGAACAAACTCAGAAAAGGACAACAATGTCACAATACCTATGGGCAAAACCTCAAAGAAAAATGGGAAGTGGTCTTAAGCCTAGAAAGAACTCATGGAAGACCTTTTTAAAAAGAGCTTAAATACCATATAAGAGAAGTAGAAGAAAAAAATGGGAAAAGAAATGAGAGTGATGCAAGAAAATTATTTTAAAAAAAGACTCAATAGCTTGGAAAACTGCTTAAAAAGTAGAACTGGCCAAATGGAAAAGGAGGTACAAAAATCCACTGAAGAAATTAACTCCTTAAAAAGTATGATTGGCCAAATGGAAAAGAAAATACAAAATCTAATTGAGGAAAACAATACCTTAAAAGTTAGAATTGGGCAAGTGGAAACTAATGACTCTATGAGACATCAAGCATCAATCAAATAAAATCAAAGAATGAAAAAATGGAAGAAAATATAAAATATTTCCTGGGAAAAACAACTGACCTGGAAAAATAGATGCAGGAGGGATAATATCAGAATAGCTGGACTTCCTGAAAGTCAAAATCAGAGGAGGACTTGGGCAGCATCTTTCAAGAAATTATCAAGGAAAACTGCCCTGATGTTCTGTAACCATGAAGCAAAGTAGGTATTGAAAGACTCTACCAATCATCTCGAGAAAATGATCCTAAAATAAAAATTCCAAGGAACATTATAGCCAAATTTCAGAACTATCAGGCCAAGGAAAAATTACAAGTGGACAGAAAGAAATAATTCAAATATTGGGGGAGAGGGGGTCATAATCAGGATTACTTAGGACTTGGCAACTGCAACATTAAAGTATCAGAGGTCATGGAACATGATATTCAGGAAGTAAAACTGAGAAGTAATACCTTGGCTTAATCTGGATTCACCCCATCCTGAGCAAAGCTTCTGTCAAGGCCATCACTGAAACCCTCTTTTTGTACCTGAATAGCCATATCTGACACCTAATGATGTTTCTGGTGGATCCTTCTCCTCTGATGACTTTGCCTGGAGTCTTTCTTTATCCTGACTGCTTCATGGCCTTGGGTGTCTCATGTTATCTCCTTATGCCTTCATGTGGATAAGTTAAAAGTGCTTGTAAGAAAGTTCTGTTGCTTTTAGCATCACTAGCTAATCTGTCCAGTTTGTGGAAGTCTCTTAGTCTTAAGGCAATTTCAGCAGACCAGGACATAGATTGTGTCCTAATAAGAAATCTAAGTACCTAGACCATAAACTCATTAACTCAATTAATGTCTTACCCCCTACTTTATCAACATTCATTTAGTACTTATTCACTCTTTTGGCAAATTTAACAACCTGCCTAACTCTTTCTTTTATAGGGGTCAAATCTCTTTCTTTCTCTGAGTATCTGAAACACTTTCAAACAAAGAATAAAATTTTAATAAGCTTTTAAATTCTGTCCCCACATGCTCAATAAAGCATTCAGACTTCACCAAAGTTGTAACACTTTTTTCTCAGCTTATTGCTACATTTGTTATATTTAAAATATAATGTACTTCACCAATGTCTGGTGATAGCAGAAGTAACAAGATGTCACTTCTGTGCAAAGTGTTTTCCTATTAATATGGCAGCAGTATGTTATTCTCCCTTTAGGGACCTCAATCACCACCTTCTGGAGCAGTGGTAGAGGGCCCTTGCCTATATGGATTGAGTTTGTTACATGCCTTGAAGCATGATATTCTGTCTGTAGATTGATTACAATACCCTGGATTCCACTCCCCTGGCAAAAGACATGAAAGGACATGATGTTGTTTTTACCAATATTTTGTAATAAGCCTAGAGGACTAGATGATGGCTACATGATAAAAAATCAAATCAATAAATTAAAAATCCACTTTCCCATACTTTAAACTTAGGGGAATTTTTTGCACCAGATTAAATTTCTTCTTGAGAAGAATTCACATGCCGGCTATTGGCTGTTCCTTCCAAATTTAATAATCTGTGGGATGGCCCAACTCCCCCCTGCCCCAGCACATTTGGAGTAGGTGTTCAGACATGGATTTGAGCTGAGATCTTGACCTCCATTTGAAACATATCATACACATGTCATGCCTAAATAAGCATGACTAGATCGGATGGGACCAAAATTTTTGGTCTTTGCAATTGGTCACACCTTGCCCTTGTGGTGGGCAACCAGAAACATTGATTCAGCTTAACGAAAGCCAGCAAGATAGGCCCTGAGGAATTGAATGGGATCAATGTTTTGGTCCTCGTCTGATTTGGCCATGGTCATGTAGACCTGGCCTGAATGCATTCAACTATTAGGTGAGGTTTCCTGCATTAATATGGCTCCTAGGAGTACCGTGGATGCTTCTATTTATTTAATTTCCTTTATGCATTTGGTTTTCATCATAACAATTTTATTTATAAATGGCATAGGCGCCATCTAGTTAAGATGACTATAACAAAACCTATTCACAAACCAACCTGGCATTTTTCTGCAAAAGAAACATTAACTGAGCAATCCATTTATTCCGTGGCTCATCACATCAAATGTTTGTTTTATTTTTGTGGGCCCTGCCTTGTGGCTTTGACATTTTCTCTTACAATTCCTCTTAAAGACTGAGGTGGTTAAAAAATGCTTCGATTTCTTAGATATCTTTTTTTTCCCTCTTGGTTTTGGTCAAAATCCCTTCTTCTTGTTTCTGCAATAGATATTTGATAAACAGACTATTCAAAAGGAAGTGCCAACTTGCTTACCACGAAAAATAGAAAGGGGTGAAGCAAATGGAGAGGAGGGAAAGAAATTAATGCCAGAACATTTTTTTCAAAATAGTAGAGCGGGAAATTAACAAATAAAAAAAGATACAATAAAAGGTTCATTTGTACCTTGTTTGTTTCTCTTGTGCCTTGCCATCTAGTGAACCTCATTAAATATTTTATTGGAAAACAATGCATTATTATTTTAAAGGAAGCTTTTAGAAACCTTAGCAGTAAATAAAGAGCTTTCTGTTGAGTGTGCTGTTTCTGGGGCTAGGAGAGTAGTTGGTGTGGGAGGACTCTTTCTCCAGGCTAAAGCAAGATGCCAGCTAGGGCCTGGCACTGTTTACTTTAGTCTTAAGTTCTCTTTTGAACTCACTCTAAGTCTCAGTGAAGGAAGGCTAAAATAAAATAAACCTTCATTTGTCTTTGTTTTTTTGCTGAGATAACTCATCAGGGATGGACAGTGATTGTCTGCACAGCATGGCAACGGGCTGGAGGAATCTGTCTGGGATAGAGCAGAGCTTTTTGGAACAACATCCACTAAACTTGGACATATATTGGGTTGGCTATGTGTGCTTAGAATAAATATTGAGCACTTACCAATGAAAGATCTTCAACAGATTGAACCTTGCCAATCAATTACTACCCTGAATGGAGAAGGCTGGTTAAAATTATTAAAAAAAAAAAAAAAAGTGCAAGTAGTTCTAGGATTAGATCTTTATTGTCTACCCAAATAAACGAACACAGTGGGGAAAAGAAATTGCAGCACTTCTCCTAATCCCGCTACAACCCTCATTTGGTTTGTAGGTGACCAGAATAATTTAACACATCTCCTCTGTGATTCTGTAATATAGTGGGGGAATCAGGAATGTTATTCTTGAAGCCTCTTAATATCCTTTCCTAACCTTCAGACAAGGACATGGTTCATATAATTTAATGTAGCACCTAACACTGTTTCACAACCATAGTATTTATTTCTCAGTACTCCAGAACAGGGGTTGGGCACCTACGCTTTCAAGGCCACATGTGGCCTCAAGGCTACAGGTTCCCCACTCCTCCTCCAGAATTTTCTGTAGTAGATTATTTCTGTCCTTAAGCCTCTAATTCTTTCCCCTTTACACACAATGTCTCCTCATTTCTTTTTATTCCATCTCTTCTCTTTTCTTCTCTCTTCTCACAGTGAGATCAAGGCCCTCTTCTGTAACTCCCTTATTTACCTTCATCTACCCCTAAACACATCTGGATTCATCAGGTATTCTCTCATTCTTCATCCAACCTCAGGAGAAGTAATAACTTTTCTTGGTTGTAAATCTAGTCTTTCCACCTCTATGCTCTAAATATTACTCTTATAGAGGGACTTTTCTCTCAAAAAAATGTTTTCCATCTCTAGTAATTATTATTATTACTGTAATTATTACTTCCATTTTACAGACAAGGAAACTGAGACATAGAGAGATTAAGTGCCTTGACCAGAGTCTCACAGCTAAAAAAATTTCTGAGTCCAGATTTGAACTCATGTCTTCCCAACTCTAGATCCAACACTCTAGTCATATTCTAACCAACAGTGATCTCTTCCTTTCCATCTTAGTCATAATACTTATTGTCAATTACTATTATTATTCATTTGTTTTTGTGCTCCTTTATTAAATTTAAATTAGACCTTAAATACAAACTGCCTTTAAATGTTGTCTAATTATTTCATGTGTAGAAATGTTTGCTTTCCTCTATAAGACTGTGAGCCCCTTGAGGGAAAGGTACTAAGTGACATACTTTTTTGCAAATTCTTCAGGTACCTTGGACAGGGTTAAGTACATAAGAAACAAGACTACATTGGAAATGGAGGAGCCAGCTTTGAGCCCCCACTACAACAATAGCACACATTTAATTGGGAACACATTATTTATCTTCTTTGAGGCTTAATTTATTCTTTCATAGTGTTCTGTATTTTGCTTTTGTTTTGTTTTCTTAGGAAGAGGTATCCACTGAGGGGGAAAACTGCAATTCCACTGAGTTGGAAACTCTAGATAAAAAACAATTGTAAATCAGCAATTATATATCAACCTACATCCTTGGATAATTGCCTGGGGAACTGAGGGTAGCTCTGGGTCACAGAGCAAGTATAGATCAGAAAGAGCAAGACTCTGAATCTGTCTTCTCTATTTCACACTGACTCTTTTACTTATATGTAACATGAAAACAATGAACTTGTACTATCTAGTTGACATAGACATATTGGAGTGGTTTACTTTGTAAATCACAAAGTAATATGTAAATGAAAGTAATTATTCTTAATTCAATAATGATAATATAATTAGACTGTTCAATTATTTATTGCCATTATAAACTTTTCATTACTTAATCCCTCTTTAAGAGTCAAGACTAATCTTTGAAGTTTAGATTTTGGAAATCCATATCACTTAGCCACATGAACTTGAGCAAATCATTTCACTTCTCTGAAGTGCAGTTTACTTTCAATTCCTTTCCATCTCTAATTCATCCATACCTATGAAAGATGCAAGAAGAAAGAACTAACCCAGGTTGCTTAGTTATACCAACACTGCATAAGCTTTATTGCACACATATCTAAACCTCTCAGAAAGTAGATCCATAGTAAAGGCAACCATTTTTTCATAAAATTTTAGCTATGACCCACAAAGGACAAATTTCATTCTAGTGCATATAAGAGAATCTCTGAATTAAAAATATTTTCAGGCTTTCATTTGGATTTTCCTTCTCTTATCCCTACAATCATAACCAACCATGATTCCAGAGGACCAATGATGCTGCTGTCTACCTCCTGACAGAGAGAAGTTATGGGCTCAAGATTCAGAATAAGACATATATTTTTTGCATATGGCCTATGTGTGAATTATATTTATTACAAGAAGTCTTTTTTATTTTTAAAATTTTTGCCAGGGTGAGGGAGATAGAAGAGAGAGAAAATAAATTCTTGTTAACTGAAAAAAAAATTAAAAGCATAAAATATCCATGCAACCACAAGCTATTTCTATAAATTGATATCATAATTTCTGAGGAAACAATAACATTTCTTCAACATAGCATGATATTCCCTAAAAAAAGATTTTTGTAAACAGAATAATATGCGTTTTCCCTAAGTTCAAAAAAGGTGTAATAAAACTACTTGCAAAAGTACATGACTTGTCTCTGAACAAAGATTTTATTCTTGAGCTAGACCTTTACCATCTCAAAGACTTTTAAAGAGTATGATAGGTATGATTTTTCCTCCTTTGTGAACTCAGATATGTCCGTAGGTCTGTGATATCATCCTTCTGTGTGACTCTTGTCCATGTCTGCCAGTAAATGCAATGAAGGGGGCCCATCCAATATGATGGAGGCCTTCCTGTCGTTCTCTTGACATTGTTTAGGTCCCAATGGAACATGGATAATTTTTTGAAGGTTTTTAATATATCAGAGGTGGGGAGAAGGTTGCCCCTATAGTAGTTCATCTGCCCTTGGCTTAATCTCAACTAAGAGGGAGAACACTATCTCCTAAGGAGACTCATTCCACATTTGGACAACTCTAATTATTATGTAGTTTTCCCTTGAATTAAGCTGAAATCTTCTCTGAAACCTTCATACGTTGCTTCTAGTTTTCTTCTCTGGGAACAAGTAGACATTATTTAATTCCTCTGCTACATCACAATCCTTTAAATATTTGAAGAAAGTTGCCATATGCCTCTTCAAGCCTTTGCTTTTCCAGACTAAATATCCCTAGTTATTTCAATGATATGAGATATGTTCTCTGGTTCCTTCATTATACTGCTTATTCTCTTCCGGATATTCTCTGGTTTGCCAGTATCCATTTTAAAACGTGTAGCCCAGAACTGAGTACAATAAGCTAGTTGATCTGACCAAGGGTGAACACAGTCGCCTCCCTGGTCCAATCTAACCAGTGTATCAATTCTTCAAGGAGGTATGATTTCATCAGGATGTATATGCCTTTATTGACACTGATTACAACATCTCCATAACTAAGTAGATGCCTTTGAAAGTTATCGTGGTTAAAAAGTTCACTATCATGCCACTCTCCCAGAGATAAATTCTAAACACTATCCCTCTACTAATGGTAACCTCAGATTGTGCTGGCTTCTACAAATGCCATATCACTCTTGATTTATCTTGAGCTTTTAATCCACTGATACTCCCTGATGTTTTGTGTGATGTTTTCATATGCCCCCATTCTGTACTTTTAAAGTTGATTTTTTGAACACAAGTATAAGATCTTACGTTTATCCCTATCAAATTTCTTCTTAAATTTGCATTATTGTTCTAATGCGTAAAGATCCTTTGGCATCTTTCTGGGTTCCATAAACATCCTTTTGGATCCTTTGGATTCTTTATCTGTATGATCCACAAGGTGGCACTCTAAGCTGACTGCACTATCTCAGTCAACTGGGCATAAGCAAATACACCTAGACACCCCCAAGTTTCAGCTAACAGCTGATACTAACTCATGATACACATGCACACATAGCTCCTGTCACCCAAACTCTCCTACCTCTGTACAATCCCTAGTAGCTTTTGGCTTCCCATGTAGACGTAGCAGTATCCCAGTAACAATTATAACTCACCTGGATTATAACTCCCATCCACTGGATCGCAGTCTCTTTTCCCTTCTTAGCATGGCCTTTAAGAATTCATTCAACTAACATTTAGACTGAAAATACTATGAGTCGAGGCAAAAACAATATTTTGAATAAGAAATAGAATGGTTGATTAATGGCAAATAGGCAAGACAGAATTAACATGTGTCTGATATGAGTAGCCTTACCCTCTTGGGGTGATGTCTGAATTTTCAGCTTCTTCCATCCTTTTCTGTGTCATGCCTTTCACCTTTCAAACAGTCTAGAAACAACCATCTCAGGATCACTGTCCAGTCACTACCACTCAGAGAAAAAAGTACAATGCAAAAGAGACAGCCCAGCAATAAGGAAACACTATTCTCTTTTTTGCAGATGATATAATGGTATACTGACCTAGAGAGTCAACTAAAAATAAATTAGTAAAAGCAGTTAACAACTTTAGCAAAGTTGCAGGATATAAAAAAAAAAACTCACACAAATCATCAGCATTTAAAAAAAAAAAACCCAGTAAGAAGAGATAGAAAAAGAAATTGTTTTTAAAATTACTGGACAGTATAAAACACCTGGGAGTCTACTTGCCAAGACATATGCAGAAACTATCTGAACATAATTATAAAATGCTCTTTACACAAATAAAGATTGATCCAAATAACTGGAGAAATACCAATTGTTCATGAGTAAGCCAAAACAATGTAATAAAAATGATAATATTATCTAGATTAATTTACTTATCCTGTACCATGTGACTCAAAACACCAAGGATTTACTTCATAGAGCTAGAAAAAAAATAATAATATAATTAACCTGGAAGAACAAAAGGTCAAGGCTGTCAAAGGAATCAATGAAAAATAAAAACAAATGTGAAGGAAAGGGACCTAATAGTACCAAATCTCCAACTCTAGTACAAAGTGGCAATCATCAAAAACAATTCGGTAAGAGAAAAATAATTTGGATAGGGATTTAGATAAAAATGATTTGGATAAGAAATAGAATGGTTGATTAATGGCAGGTAGGTACATAATTAACAGAAGCAGATGAGCACAATAGCATGGTGTATGATAAATCCAAAAATCCAAGCTATTGGGGCAAAATCTCACTATCTGATAAACAACCTCTGAGAAAACTGGAAAGTAGTATGACAGAAACTAGGCATAGACCAACATCTCATACCATATACCAAGACAAGATCAAAATAAGTAGCTGATTTAGACATAAAAGGTAATAGCATAAACAAATTAGGGAAGCATGGAAGAAAATACTTATGATAGGGGAAGATTTCATGACCAAATGAGATAGAGAGATTCACAGGAAGTAAAATGGATAATTTTGGTTTGGTAAAATTAAAAAGTGTTGCACAAATAAAACCAATGCAGCCAAAAGTAAAAGATAAGCAAGAAACAGAGAATAAATTTTGCAGCAAGTTGCTCTTATTGAGGTTTCATGTCTCAAATATATGGAGAACACAGCCAATTTTATAAAAATAGGAGTCATTCCCCAATTGATATATGATCAAAGGATATGAACAGGCAGTTTTCATAGAAAGAAATCAATGCTATCAATAGTCATATGAAAAAAATGTTCTATTTCACTAATAGAGAAATGCAATTAAAACAATTCTGAGGTACCACCTTACACCCATCAAATTAGCTAACATGACCAAAAAGGAAATTGACAAATGGTGGAGGGCTGTGGGAAAATAGGGGCACTAATACACTGTTGATGGAGTTGCGAATGACTCCAACCATTCTGGAAAACAAAGGTTCATAAAACTGTATATGCCCAAAGGCTCATAAAATTGTGTATGCCCTTTGACTCAGCAAATACTGCTTCTAGGTCTGTATTCCTAAAGGAATATAGATTAAGCATACCCATTATGAAGTTTAAAGAAAAAGAGAAAGGACCAAATGTGCAAATTATTTCTAACACCTCTTTTTGTGGTGGCAAAGATTTGGAAAATAAGAGGATGTCTGTCAATTAAGGAATGACTGAACAAGTTATGGTATATTAACGTGATGGATAGAATGCTATTATGCTATAAGCTATGATAAAGGGGATGGTTTCAGAGAAATCTGTGAAAACTTATATGAACAGATGAAAAGTGAAGTACATAGTACCAGGAGAACAATCTATGCCGTAACAGCAATATTGTAAAGATAATCAACTGTGAAAGACTTAGTTACTCCAATAAATATAATAATCCACCAAGATTCCAAAGGACTGATGATGTAAAATGCTATCCACTTGAGATGCAGAACTAATTGACTCAGAGTGCAGGTATGAGCATATTTTCCCTTTATTTTTCTTGCTTTTGGGGGAGGGGCACGGCCATAGCTAATGTGGAAATATTTTGCATGAATATATATACATACATATATATGTATAGTATTGTTTTTCCTGCTTTCTTAATGGTTGGGGGAAGTACTAGAGGGAGGGAAAGAATTTGGAAATAGAAAAAAACAAAATTTATAATAATAATAAATAGTACTAAATAGAGAGAGGGAAGAGAAACAAAGATGGAGACAGAGAGGCAGCCTGGAACTTAAGGTCAAGTTTCAGGTTTACCTAGACAGCCACATGTTCTAAGTACCATGTATATGTAGCCTCCCTAGCAACAGTGATGGAAAGGACTGAATTTCCTTTAACCCTTTACTGGAAATCCAAAGGAAAGTTGGCATTAGTCATGTTGAAAGAGACAAGAAGTCATCTCTCCTCTCTTCTAAAAACCCACAAGGGAGTGGTTTTCCCTAGCTCAGTTGTTGTGACTCTGTCACAACCCCACAGCACTGTAGGGACTAAAGCACAGACATGAGGCTGTTGATCCAGCATGTCCTTTAACAAGACTCTGGCCCAGGGGAAAGGGTCAGGGCATAAACCCCCTTTCCATGTATACTGAAGTGATTTCTCATTCTTTTTCTCATTTTACAGATGAGGAAACTGAGGCAAACCAGATTAAGTGACTTGCCCAGCATATGACACTAGTGTCTGAAGTCAGATTTGAACTTACAAAGATGAGTCTTCCTGACTCCAAGTCCAGCATTCTATCCACTAGCCATACATATAAGCCCTATGCATGTATAAACCGTTAGAAATTCTCTGTACTATGCCTGAATTTACAACTTTTAATAGTGTCTTCTTTTACTGTAATATTTTTTTAAGTTTTTCATGGGCCTGGTGCATTAATTTGTAAGTATATCAAAGTAAGAATTTATTTGAATGTATGAAAAAAATGTCACTTCTCCTCCCAGAGGAAGTGTTGCAATGCTGGCAGAGATTTGTACATTGTAGTTCAGTTACAGCCCTTGTTCCCTTAGGAAAAAAAATAATAATTACTCCAAAAAGGTACAATCCTTTCCCCTGGCAGACACAATACAGCCCAATCTAATGCCTTAATCATTTGCAGACCTTGAATTCCCACAAGCACAGGTAAGTCAGCTATATTGTGCCAACTCCATCTAAGCACTCAGTCATGTGTGCAAGTATTCTGTCTCGAGGATGGCGAATCCCACCACAAATGGTGACTTCATTTGCTAGCAGGGAAAACAATGGTGACATGAGAACCTCATTGTTCGACAGGAGTCTGAGACTAGAAATAGTTTATCTTTGAAAGTTTCATCCATCATTTGGTATGGAAAAATTGGTCATTCCTGTCACTGTCTCCTTTCTCTATCTACTTCTTTTGTGTTTCTTGCCTCCTTTCTCTATGATGCTCCTGCCTTTTGTCATGGTCACAGCAATAGCAGGTGAGCTACATTCAGCATGTCCCCTTTCCCAGATGTTGGGGTTAAGGGTGACTGTCCCAGGAAACTCTGGAAAGTAGTGTATATGTGTACAGAAGAAAATTGATAACGAGTTAATGAAATTAGAATAGAGAGTAATGGATGCTTCAGTTGTGGGGGTGGGGAGAAGAGAGCAATTCAGAAAGGTTTTCAGAGACTATGAGAAAGAAATTTTGGCTGAGTTGGGGAGGAATGGTAAGATATTTGTGTTTGTTTTCAAACTTTAAATTTCTAACAACCAGAGTAAAATGAAGGTCAGGCAATCCGAACTCAAAGGAAGCTTTCTTAAGGATAACAGGTACCGGGGTGACTTTGGTGTTCATCAGAAGAAGGGCTTGTCAGAAGCTCTGAACAGGAGGAGAGGGGAGGGCTACCAAGAGAGATGAAGTTCAGAAACCAAATGGAAACTGGGCAGAGTTAAGATCTTGCTGACCCAGTAAAAAGCAGAAAGGGAAAGCTGTGATATGACAGAGTTACAACATAAGTGTGACTATACATAAAAGTGCTTGGCTTCAATATATGAGGAATAGAGTCTGGGAGGAAGGGAAGAGGACTAAGAACTATAGAGGAGCAGTATCATGAACAAAAAGTGATTTATAAAGGAGAGGTATGATTTTGTAGGATGTAATTAGTTAATGGGATTGTTGAATCAAAGGAGAAGATGTATGTGAAAGCATTTTTATCTTAAAAGAGCTATATCATCTTAACTGATGTATTTATTATTTTGTAATAGTAAAGAAATTTCATGTATAAGTATTAATTATAAGTATCAATTAACTAATTAATTGCCCTTACTGAAGGTGATTATTATGTTGTACACAAACTGAGATTACTATTTAGAGCAAAATTGCTGGTAATAATCTTCCTGTAAAACAATCTGGAGTAAGAAATAGCAAACTATTCCAGTATATTTGCCAAGAAACTCCCAAATGGGGACACAGTCAAACGACTGAAAAACAACTCAACAAATGAACAACAATCCAATTAATGATGTGTTGATATTTCCTTCAGAGCTCAGCTCAAATATCTTCTCCTGCAGGAAACAGATCCTTAACTTCTCTCTCCTTCTCTATTGCTGTCTTGCCTCTGGAATTGACTTCTAATATATTTTGCTCTTAGTTCCTATGTACATGTTGCTTACCCTTGACCCTAATAGAAAGTAAGTTCCTTGAGGGCAACTTTTTTCTTTATATTCTCAGCTCAAGGTTTGACATAGAGTGTTAATAAATGCTTGTTGATTGATTGATTGATTGAATGTTGAATATGAAAATGAGGCCCTGAGGTATGAGAAGTGGGCCATATAGCATTCCTATCTCAGTCCTACCTATCCTTAATAAGTCAATGTAACTGGGATCAATAAGGCATGGCTACCTGCATGCTTCACTCCTTCTCAGCAGAATCACTGAGCAGAGGCGGGGAAACAAGCTTCTTTTAATGGAGTAAAAATGGAGAGAAGTTTCTGGACTTTTTTTCTAATGGCTTATGCACGGTTTCACCTAAAGGTAGGGATTAGTAGTTTTCCTTCATGCATTTGTGCTGGCATCCTTCCTAAAAGAGCCTCCTGTGTGTTTGCTCCACCCACAGAGCTAGCTGTACTCAGAGTAGAGAATGCCCTATTGTTCACATCCTGGAAGGAACCACGAAATACCTACTATGGGAAAGGCAGGGTCTGAGCACTGAGGATACTGATATGGATCAGGACCAGCCCCATTCTCACAGATCTTAGAAGCTAGTAGGGTACTGAGGGTACTCAAATTTCCTTCCTTCCTTTTCTTTCCTTCCTCCCTCCCTGTCTGATTTCTTTCTTTTTTGCTTACTTGCTTGTTTTCTTTCTTTTTCTCCCTCCCTTTCATCTTGCTTTCCTTCCATCTTTCTCTCTCTCCTTCCCTTTTTTTCTTTCTTCCTTTCTTCCTTCCTCCCTTCCTTTCCTTTTCTCTTTCTTACTTTCTTTGAAGGTTTTCCCTGTCTCTCAAGCTGGAATAGCAGAGTCTCCTTGGCCCAATCTCACTGTTGATCAGCACAGAAACTTTGACCTGTCCTGTTTTCACCCTGGGGTTTTCTTTAGTCAGGATGAGGCATGCCCACTTGCCTCCTCCCCTCAGCCCCACCATGGTCATATTAGTGCCAGACTTAGTGCAGATACCCAGTTAGCTTTAGACATCAGAACTCCTGAGCTCAAGCAATCCACCAGCATCAGCCTCTCCAGTAGCAGGGATTACAAGAGTCTCTAACATGCCTAACCAATATCTGTCTTTCACTTTGGGATATATTACTGCTCATCTCTGAATCTTTTTCCCCATCTTTAAAATCAGGATAATAATAGTTGCATTCCTGATCTCATAGGGTTGTTACACTTAATAAATCATAAAACACTATATTCCATTCAAGTTAAATGTTATTATTGTCATTACTAATACTGTGAGAAATATAAAGGAGAGTTTAGATGAAGGAAGAGGTCTAAATGATCCTCTGTTAAGCAAATCTCCTTGTTTTACCCCCTATACTATCTCCCCTCACACATTCCCCCCCACCATGCACCATGCATCCAATCTCCTAAGCAAAGACCCAGGACAAAGGAAGGCAGGAATGTGAGAGTTGTGGGAAGAAGGAAGACAGAGTTAAGAAGTCCACAAAATCCACTTATAAGCAGTCTCCCTAGACAGCATTCATTTTGGTGCTTAAATCCCACCTTCAGCAAGAATCTTTTCCCAGTCCTCCTAATGGCAATGCCTTCCCTCTGAGATTGTCTCCAATTTACCCTGTACTGTATGTGTCTTATTCATATATAGTTGGTTGCATGTTATTTTTCCCATTAGATTGTAAGGTCCTTGAGGGCAGGGACTGTGTGCTTGTTTTTGAGTTTTGGATGTGTTTTTGTTTTTTGCCTTTGTACCTCCATAGGAGGAGTTCACATGCTGATTGTGCCAACTTACTAGCTATATGACTGCTGCAAGTCACTCTCTGAATCTGTTTCCTCATCTGCAAAATTATGAGACTGGATAATTCCTTCCAAATCTAAATGTCTGCTCCTTTGTGCGAGGCTTTTTTGCTGAGTGTTAAGGAAAATACGAAGTCGATTTAAGATATAGCCTTGTCTTCAAAATTATATTAAAAAACGTAATTCAAATTTATAATCTAATAGATTCAATATTTAAAAAAATAAGTTAGGAAGCATTTTGGTAATGTATATTACCAGGAGAGAGGCTCTCACTGAATAACGTGACAGCAACAAGTAACAAAAACAACAATAATAAACATTTAACACTTAAAGGTTTGCAAAATGCTTTACAAATATTATCTTTATTGATCCTCACAACTACACTGTGCTATTATTATCCAAATTTTACAAATGAGTAAACCAAGGCAGACAGAAGCTAAGTGACTTGCCCAGGGTCACATAGATAATAAGCATATGAAGCTGGAATAAAACTCAAGACCTCTTGTCTTTAAGCCATTATGCCACCTGATTCTACAGGATTGGCCAGAGACAAAATTGGGGTATGAGTAAAATTTGTCCCTTTTTCAACTCCTATGTTCCCCCTTTTACTCTTTCCTTCTTCTCTTCCCCTTAAAGTACCCAATTTACTTATGCTTTTCTACTGTCTCTCTCCTGTTCCTCTCCATTCCCACACACGCCTTATAAAATACATCAGAGTCTCTCAGGAAAGCATCTAGTACCAGTCATATACACCTTAGTATGAATTTAAGTAACTATTTCTCTGTCCTATAAAGGGTTTTATGTTGAACTTTCTATCATTCAATACAAAGTAAATGATTTTATACCCTGTTTAAGGAATTTCTTATATCAGAAAATAAGGATGGGTGGGAAAGGAAAGTTTGGAAAAGTAGAGTGATTACCCACTCTACTTATCCAAAAGACGGGCCCTACTTATTTACTTGACTAGATAATCTAATTTTTGTTGTGAAGTTGACAAGATTGTTTTGCCCATATACTATCTCCCCTCATGCTCCCCCTGCAACCACATACACACATCTCTCTCACTTTCCTGTGTTAGCTATACATTTGTGGGAGCACTGAATCACACATATTCCTCATATACTCCAATACTATCTGCCCTCCTGACCACCAAAAAACAAAAAAAAGAACTTTTCCTTGCCCCTCCCCCAACCCCCAGAGCCTTGTGCCAGTGTACAAAGCCAGTCTGTGTGAAGGGGAGAGGGCTAGTTACAGAAAACACTCCTGCATTTTAACAAGGCCTTTGGGAGTCAATGGCTTACCCCCCAAAATTATCAAATTGTACCAGTTTAAAGCTCCAGGACAAGCTGGTAGGAAAACTTGACTTCATATTGCCTTAGCATTCTCCTCCACACAGGGCTAACCTGGCAACAAATGCCAATCCGATCTAGGCTCACTTATTGAACATCCCGTGTTAAGGAAGACTAATTCCCTTGTTACAAGCACCATCTTTAGAGCGATGCTAAGGGCAATGACATGACTTTTCCTGGCCCACTTTGATGGAAAAATAGACTGCGTTTTCTTTTTTTTCTCCTAGCCAAGGTCCCACCTGGCTTCAGCAAAGCACGTCATAGCTGCTGTGGTTGGTCTCACATCACTGCACTGCCAAGATGTGGTTCACTAACTAGGAATACCTGAAAGGTGACCCACCCATAGAAATGCTATTCTGCCTCATCTACTTCTGTTCCTTGTAGCCTGACCTTGATTTACCTGTCTCTGTATTACCACTAAATGGCATCCTCCCTCCTTTCTATAGCTCTCTGGAATTTTCCTTTGCAAATATATATATATATGCATACATATATATATACATATATGTATGTACATACATATGTGTGTATATATGTATATTATAGATATAGATACTGATGCTCCAATATGCTAGTGCATCTGTGATCTCATCAATGTAGAATTTCCTCCAGTAATGATAATTATGACCCATCTTTCCTGTCATTCCAGTGTTACCCTTATCCATGTCCTCCTATGAATTGAATATAGGGGTACTACTCAATTTGCTGGTAACCCTTCTCATTTTCTCTTTATATTGAATGGATATCACTGAAACATAGACACTTACTATCAAATATCCATCATTCTCACTGTGTGACTGATCCAAACTTTTTCCCAGTTACCTATTTCGGTGATGGCATATTAGTAGTCCTTAAATGTAGTTTGAGGATTTCTATCTCTAAGACCCTTTTAGAGAGTCCACAAGATCAAAATTAGTTTCATAATAATACAAAGAAGTTATTTGCCTATGAAAATATTGCTCTTTTCTAATTTTGCATCTGTGTGAAGCCATATTTTCTTCATACACTTCAATCAAAACAACATATCCCAATAGATTGAATCCAGAAGCAGATATGAGAAGCCAGCTATTTTTTATTAAGCCAGACATTAAAGAGATTTGCAAAAATATGTAAAGCAATTCCATTCTTCTCACAAATTTCTTTCATTTTGGAAAATGGAATTATTTTTCATTAAAATATTACTTATATTAATGTGAAATGAGTTTGCCATTGTTATTTCAATTAATAAATATTTTAAAATTTCATCTGTTTTATTTTCTAATGTGGTTAATATCAGTAAAAATAACAGCATTGCATATTTGTAACAAATATAAAGTAAAAAATTTATTTGGGGCCCTCAATAAGTTTTAAGAGTATAAAAGATTACTGAGACCAAAAATTTTGAGAACCACTACTTTCTGTCTGGGAATTCCTTTTTTTAATGTGATGTAACCTATTTGCGTTCATCACAATGCTTTTCTTCAGAGATTATAGTGTTCCAGGACTCCACCGATGTTAGTGTCCCAGTTTTCCCATATCCCTTCAAACATCCAACATTTTCCTTTTTTGTCATATTAATCATTCTGATAGGTGTGAGGTGGTACCTCAGAGTTGTTTTAATTTGCATTTCTCTGATCAATAGTGATTTAGAGCATTTTTTCATATGACTATAGATAGGTTTGATTTCTTTGTATGAAAACTGCCTGTTCCTATCCTTTGATCATTTATCAATTGAGGAATGACTTGTATTCTTTTAAATTTTACTCAGTTCTCTATAGATTTAAGAAATGAGGCCTTTTTATCGGAGATACTTGTTGCAAAAAAAAATTTTCCAGTTTTCTGCTTTCCTTATAATTTTGGTTGCATTAGTTTTATTTGTGTAAAATATTTTTAATTTTACATAATCAAAACTATCTATTTTAAATTTTTACATGTTCTCTGTATCTTCCTTGGTCCTAAATTCTGCCTTGATCCATAATTCTGACAGAAAACTATTCAATGCTCTCTGAATTTGCTTAGAGTATCACCCTTTATCTGTAAATCATGTACCCATTTTGACCTTATCTCAGTATACAGTATGAGATGTTGGTTCTACCATACTATGTTTCCAGTTTTCCCAGCAGTTGTTGTCAAATAATGAGTTTTTGTAACAAAAGCTTGAATCATTGATCTGCTTTTTCTCCACTTTATTGATGTAATTAGAGATATAAATTTTCCCCTTAGTACCACTTTGGCTGCATTCCATAAATTTTGGTGTATTTTCATTATTGTCATTTTCTTTAATGAAATTATCAATTATTTCTATGCTTTCTTCTTTGACCCACAAGTTTTTTTTTAGGATTAGGTTACTAAATTTCAATTAATTTTAATCTCTCTTTCCATTGTCCATTATTGAATGTGATTTTTATTGCATTATGATCTGAAAAGGATACATTTACTATTTCTGCTTTTCTGCATTTTGTTGTAACGTTTATATGTTCTAACATGGTCAATTTTTGTACAGGTGCCATGTACTGCTTAGAAAATAGGTATATTCCTCTCTATTCCCATTCAATTTAGTCCACAGATTTATCGTATCTGATTTTTCCAGATTTTATTCACCTCTTCAACTTCTTTCTTGTTTATTTTTTGGTTAGATTTATCTAGTTCTGAGAGGGGAAAGTTGAAATCTCCCACTAGTATAGTTATATTATATATTTCCTCTTGTAAATAATTCAACTTCTTCTTCAAAAATTTAGATATTGTACCATTTGGTGCATATACATTTAGTATTATCCTTCTTTGTCTCTTTTAATTAGGTCTATTTTTGTTTTTGTTTTTTTTTTTTGCCTGAGATCATAATTGCTACCCCTATTTTCTTTACTTCATTTGAAGCATAATAGATTTTTCTCCAGCCCCTCACCTTTATCCTGTGAATATCTCTCTGCTTCAAATATGTTTCTTGCAAAGAACATATTGTAGGAGTCTGGTTTTTAATCCATTCTACAATCTGCTTCTGTTTTATGGGTGAGTTTTACCATTCTCATTTATAGTTATGATCACTAACTTTGTATTTCCCTCCATGCTAATTTAGTTTGTTTATCCCCCTTTCTCTCTTACCTTCTACCCTTTCCCTCCTCACAAGTGTTTTACTTCTTATCACCACCTTCCCCAATATACCCTCCCTTTTTTCATTCTCCCTCCCCCTTGTATTTTCCTTATCCTTTTTTACTTCCTTATATGGTAAGATAAATTTCTATATCCAACTGAGTGTGTATGTTATTCCCTCTTTGAGCCAATTTTGATGAGAGTAAAGTTTAAGCTTTGCCTGTCACCCTCATCTTCCCCTCTGTTATAATATCTCTTTCATGTCTCTTCTAAGTGAGATAATTTACCCCATTCAATCTCTCCCCTCTGTCTTCTTCCAGTGCAATTTTCTTTCTTACCTCTTTATTTTGTTTTGGGGGAGTATCATCCCATCAAAGTCACCTTATTTTCATGCCCTCTTTTGACATATGCTCCTTCTAATTGCTCTTATAGTAATAAAACTATTAAGGGTTACAAATATAATCTTGCCATATAGAAAGATAAACAGTTTAAGTTTGTAGAGTTTCTTATGTCTTCTTTCTTGTTTCTTTTTTTCCTTTTTATTTTTTCCTTAAGTCTTGTATTTGGAGGTGAAAGTTTTTATTAAGTTCTGGTCTTTTAACTAGAAACCCTTGAAAGTCTTCTATTCTGTCAAATATTCACTTTCTTTTTTCTCCTAAAAGATCATATTCAATTTTGCTGGATTCTTTGTTGTAATTCTAACTCCTTTACATCTTGGTATATCATATTCCAAGCCCTTTGGTTCTTTTACGTGGGAGCTGCCAAATCCTGTATAATCCTAACTCCATAATATTTGAATTGTTTCTTTTTGGCTGCTTGCAAGACTTTCTCCTTGATCTGTAAGCTCTGGAATTTGTCTGTGATATTCCTGGGAGTTTCCATTTTGGGATATCTTTCAGGTGGTGATGGGTGAATTTTTTCAATTTCTATTTTGCCCTATGTTTTAAATGTATCAGGGCAGTTTTCTTTGATAATTTCTTGAGAGATTCTATCCAGGCTTTTTTTAAATCATGGCTTTCAAGTAGCTCAATAATTCTCATATTATCTCTCTTAGAACTATTTTTTAGGTCAGTTGTTTTTCCAATAAGATATTTCACATTTTCTTCTATTTTTTTACGTTTTTTGTTTCCTTGTATCTTGATGTCTCATTGAGTCATTAGTTTTCACTTGTTCAATTCTGACTTCTAAGGAATTAATTTCTTTGGTGAGCTTTTGTATTTTCTTTTCCATGTGGTCTATTCTATTTTTAGGGAGTTATTTTCCTTGATAAATTTTTGTGTATCTTTTTCCATGCTATTCACTCTTTTTTCATGATTCTCTTACATTACTCTCATTTCTTTTCCCAATTTTTCTTCTACTTCTCCAATTTGTTTTTTAACATCTTTTTTAAGCTTTTCTTGGAATTCTTTTTGGGCCTGAGACCAAATTACATTTTCCTTTGAGGCTTCACAGTAGCCATTTGACACTATTGTTCTCTTCTAAGTTTATGCCTTGATCCTCCCTATCACCATAATAATTTTCTATAGTCAAGATCTTTCTTTTGTTTTGTTTTGGTTTTGCTCATTTTTTTTTTTTTTGCCTTTTTGTGACTTAGTGTTTTTATGTGAGAATTAGGCTCTAGTTCTACATTTTCCCAATCTTTTAGTGCTGGAGCTCTGGGTCTTTCTGCTGACTTTCAGTGGACTTCAGGGCTTAGCTGATTGCTTTCTCCAGAAGTAGGTTCTCTTTTTGGCTTATATTGATGGGGTATGCACTCCCTGTTGGCCTCTCAGAGTGTGAGGTGTAGTTTTTGACCTGCTCCAAGGGTGGGACCTTGCTGCTGGGTTGCTATGGTAACAGACTCTTTCTGGTGGCTGGGTGGGGGGGATCTTTTTGTTGATCTGCTCAAGGGGTGGGGCCCTGCTGCTAGGTTATTATGGAAATGAGGTCTCATTATTGGCAAGTCCCAGGGGCAGGACTTCATTACTAGTCAGCAATGGGGTCAAGGCCTCAATGGTAGCTTGTGCTGGGGGTGGGGTGGTTGAAGTGGGGCCTTGCTGAATGGCAAAGACTGCTCACTTGCCCAAGGGGCTTCTGGCTTGTAGGAGAGCAGGACCTTGCTGATGGACTGTACCAGGCTTGGAGTCTTGCTGTAGAACCCCTGCTATGAGGCTGGCTGCTGCTGCGGCTCTTGCACCTCACTCCCCTCCAACCCTAGTGAGAAAAGTCTTTCCTGAAGGACTAATAAACTCCTTCCCTGCTCCTTTGATCAATTCTGAGGTGGTTTTCTAGTTGTTTGAAGGGGAATTTGGGAGGGCTTCAGAGAATACCTTCCTCGTTCCACCATTTTGGCACCAGACATTGTCAATGCTCTTTATAAAAAATGACTTCCATTTATATGGCACCCTAAGGTTTGCATAGCACATTACAAATAATATTTAACTTATTCTCATAACCACCTTTGGAGATGCATACTATTATTTTCCCTATTTTACGGATTAGGAAACTGAGATTAATTACTTGCCCAGGGTCATACAGCTCATAAAGTGGTTCTGGTGTGGGTGGGGTAAGGGAGGAGGAGGAATCAGCTAGGTGATGCAGTGGATAGTGCTCCAGGCTTGGAGTTGGGAAGATCTGAGTTCAAATCCATCCTCATATATTTACTAATTGTGTGACCCTGTGACCTCTATTTTCCCCAGTTTTCTCATCTGTTAAATGGTGATAATAATAGTACCTAGATAAATAAAAACTCTTAAGGATAATAATAACTCTCACAGTTGTCATAAAGTTCTCATGAGGGTTTTCATAAACTATTTAATAGTGCCTGACATATAGTGAACACTATATAAATGTTAGCTATTAATAGTAATAGTAGTAAATGCCCAAAGCAGTATTTGAACTCAAATCTTTCTGACTGTGCGTCCATCACTGTGTCATCTATCTGCCTACTCATTTACCTGGTCTTACGGGCAAGGTTTGGTGAGGTCTAGATGCTTAGAAGTCCTTCCAGTTTAAAGGAACTTTTAGCCTCAGCTGTTATAGGGTTTTCTGGTCCCCTCCTTGAATCAGTGAGATTTATTCTCTCATTGGCATCATAGTTTGGACTAGAGTCCAGTGATTTTATTATCAGCCAGGTCACTTTCTCATGAGAAGACAAAAAAATATTCTCAACTCCTTGTGAGAAGGGATTCTCACTGTCTCTTAATGGGCAAAAGAAATTTCCCTTCCCAAATCTCACTCCATCAATGTCATTAATTACACCAGACAATGATTCTCATCAGCTGTCAGAATTTTCTTGTAATTAACATAAAGTGAAGAATAAATTCATCAATAGTAGCAACAGGGATCAGGACTGGACCTGTAGTTTCATTGGAACAGTGAACCTCTACACATGCAAATCAGGATCTCAAATACAGTTTTTAATCTAACAGCAAGGACCCTGGCACACACAGGAGGGCCTGCTGTACAGATTCTTAGATCTGTCTACAAGGAAAGCAATTTTGAGGGGTCAACAATCTACTTTAATCAAGCACATGTATCATTCACTTAGTTCAGGGGGAAAAGTCTGCACCGTGAACTTCAGAGAAAATACAAACAGAAATTACAAGCAGAAATTACAAAGAAAAAGACCAACAGACAGGGCTTCCAACTATCTGACCATAAGTAGTACATACATTGTTACCAGAGAGACAAGCACCAACATCTGGGGTTTCAAAAGTTGGAGGGGTTACTTCTTAGCACCTGCCCAGAGTTTCATCTGGCACATCAACCTTCTTCCAAAAAATAAGCCCCAAAGCAAAACCTCACTTCAGAGTATATATACTCTTTTCAGCGCTGGAGGACATGATCCACATGACCCAGTACCTCGTTAGAAATTTAAAAAACAGTATCCTGAGGCCTATTAATGGATGGGGAAGATCTTTAACTCTTCCCCCTACCCACCATCAACCTTACATTAACATTACATAATCTTATAGAGTCACCTAGATCCATGGTGTCAAACTCAAACAGAAATGGAGACCACTAATCCATGCATAAGGATGTCTACAGGACAGATACTGATCATCAGAATATCAGAACCAAATAAGAACTACATTTTAATGTGCTTCTGGCTCTCCTCAAGTGCTGTGGGCTTCATGGGCTTGAGGTCTGTGGGTTTGACATCTCTGATGGAGAGAACAGAGCAATGAAGTGAATTACCTAGGGTTACATAATCAGGATATGTGACAAGAAGGACTCAAATTCATGTCTTTCTGACTACACATCTAGCCCTCTATCTTCTACATGTTGTTACCTTTCAAAAATAGTGATACACAGTTAAAGAACAAACTGGCTTTTTTAGTAAGTTAATTTATTTATTTTTATTCCATTCATTTGCATAAGTTTTAAATTTTCTCCCCCTTCCACCTCCCCAGGAGAGTATGCAATCTGATGTAGGTGCTACATCTAAAGAACAAATTGTAAGAACACAGCTATATGAGCAGCCTTCAGAGGAAAACAAAATGAACTTCTCCCCCTCATTCTGTCCTCTTCCAGGAGGGAGGGAGAAGAGAAATTGGGTAGTTCGGGCAGTTAACAGAGGGTTTCTAACCTTCTTCTTCCATCAAAAAAAAAAATAGAAAAGGAAATTATAAGGGATATGGTATGCATGGGGAGGAGTGTTTTCATACCAGCCCAGCCCATCCCATCCATCAGAAGTCTCTCTGGCATACTTCACAGCTCTGATAATTATTGTCTTACCCGAGTCCCAGGGCAAAGACCCACAGAGGTGCCTAGTGGTGGGGGCATCCCTCATACCCCTTTCAGTGTGGGCACATCCCTCCCATGAGTATTCTTCTTTATGCTTCCCAGAAGCTTTTCTCCCAACAAATTCTACATTAGTAAACAGGTGAGTTTTTGGACAGTCTGGTGGGTCTATGACAATGCTCAGAACCCAGGTGAAGAATATAAATGTCAATGTACAGGTATATTCCTATGTATGCAACATATCTATGCATGTATATGCATGTGTATATAATAATAGGAACCATTTGTATAGTGCTTTAAGATTTGCAAGATGCTTTATCAACATTTCATTTTATCCTCATTACAACTTTAAATTAGTTATTATGACCATTCTCATTTTATAGATTAAAAAAAAATCTAAGGTGGAGAGATGTGAAGTAATTTGCCCAGAGTCACCCAGTTAATAAGTTCCTAAGGTATGAAACTTCAAAGCTTCTACACAAATAAAATTAATGCACCTAGGACAAGAAGGTAAGTGATCAAATAAGGAAAAAATCTTTGAACTTTCTCTGAAAAGGATGTATATCAATTGGATTACACACACACTCACTCATACATATGTACACATTTACACACATATTATGACTAATAGCTATTTCCAATACATAAGTAGTCAAAGAATATGAACAATTCTCAAGAGTCACAAGTTATTCATAACTTCATGAAAGAATGCTCCAGATCCCAAATAATAAGAGAAATGCAAATGACAACAACCCATAGTCCTACCTCATACCCTGCAAATTGAACAAGGTGGAGTAATAACTGTTGGTCTGTGGACTGTGAGTGCCTTGAAGGCAAGAGACAGTGTTTTGACTCTTTTTGTTTCCCCAGCAGTTAACAAACTGCCAGGCATAGAATAAGCACTTAATACTTGCATCTTATGTGTTTTTCCATTGCCGAAGAAGACCATGCCATCAGAGAAATAATGACATGACTTGCACTTCACTTTATTTTGAGTGAGGGAGGGCTGTGCAGATCACCAGCCTCACTTCTCCTCCAGAGCCATCTCAATCCAGTGACCAGATATTTATCAGGATGACTGGAGATGACCCAGGATGAGGCAATTGGGTTTAAGTGACTTGTCTAAGGTCACACAGCTAGCGAGTGTCAAGTGTCTGAGGTGAGATTTGAACTCAGGTCTTCCTGACTCCTGCACTGATGCTCTATCCACTGCACCACCTAGCTGTCCCACTTGCATATTGACTAATTGACTAAATGGTGGAACTGTTAGATAGTACAACTATTTTTGAAAATTTGGAATTATGCAAATAAAATGAGTAAAATATCCATACCTTTAGAATCATAGTAGGCATATACTTCCAGGAAATCATCAACTCCAAAATATTTGTGGCAGCACTTTCTGTTGTAGCAGAGAACTGGGAGATGGGGTAGGGGAAGTAGATTTCCTTCAATTGGGAAATGCCTAAACAAATTGTGATTTATGAATAAAATGAAATACTGATGAAATGATGAATGTGATAAATACAGAGAAGCATGGAAAGATCTACATGGACTGATGTAGAGTTAAGTATGCAGAACCAAAAAGAGAATATGCACCATGACAGCAACAATGTATATGGAAAGAACAAATATTTTAAAAAATCAAAAGATAGTAACAAAACTATAAAGATCAAGTGGAACTCAAATAGAGACACAGGAGAGGACTCATATAAGTAAGAGTCCACAGGGGTACAAGTTTTTCAACTTTTTTTTCTCTTTTTTTTCTTTTTTCTTTTGTTTTAAATATATTATTTGTTACATGGAAGGGAGGAGGAGAGGAGAGGAGGAGAAAAGAAGGCATACTGGGAATAACTACAAAGACATAAAAAAACAAAAAAAATCAATAAAAAAATTTTTTTTTAAAAAGACACCTAATAGAAAATCTTGCCTAACTATCTCATTTTACACATTAGAAAACTATAAGCCTAGAGAGGTTGTAATGTGCTCCAGAACCCTTAGAAAGCTAGTAGCACTGTAAAAATATAAATCAGATCTCCTGATTCCCAGTCCAGTGTTCTCTCCCTCCCACCCACTTCTCTTTCCAGGCTGTTTCCCATTCACTAAACATTGCTTTTCATTGATTACTGTGATAGTCTCGCAGAATGTTATGAATGAAAGGGAATCTCTAGATCATCCTCCCTTCACAACTGAAAAAACTGAGATGCAGGGAGAGAAAAATCAGATCCTGACTGGTGGGAAGAAGTTGTTATGTCTACTCAAATTCACGCTATTTGAAATAAGAATTATGTCAAATGTGGTCATTGGTTCCAGCTCCACAGAAATACGCAGTGCAAATTCAAGCAATGTGATCACTCCTATGGATTTATAATTCTCACTAATCAAACCAGTATAAGTGTAATTTCCCCAAGGTCAAAGAGCTGGTGACTAACAATCAGAAAGCAAGTTAAGGGTGTTTTTTTTTTTGAGGCAATCAAAAGTGACTTGCCCAGGATCACACAGCTAATAAGTGTCTGAGGCTGGATTTTAACTCAAGTCCTCCTGACTGGAAGGCCAGTGTTCTATCTACTGTGCCACCTAGCTGCCCCAAGTTAAGATCTTAAGAAAATGACTAAAGGGGCAAGAAAAGGAAGGACAAAACTAGATAGGCTATACACAGACTGTATTTGATAATTTAAACTGAGGTGAAGATGCAAAAACAAGAACATATGAATGAATGTTATAAACTGCTGAGAAGCATCAACTCTGAATTTATATGGCATAAAATACATTGATTTTTGGCCTCAGTTATAGCTTATTATTGATCAAATGTAATTTTCTACATTAGGGCCAGGATTCAAGGCATTTCAATGATTCAGAGAGTATCCTTGCCAAAATATTTTACAAAGTTTTACAAGCTTAACTTGGCTATATGCAATAATAATAATTACAATATTTAAGGCAACAGCTTGTATTTTTACTGTATTTTGTGGTTGCAAAACTCTTTCATACAGTTTTTTTATTTGATCTTAATGACCCTGTAAAGTAGATATTAAAGTATAATTATCTCTATTTTTATGTGAGGAAATTATGACTTGAGATGTTGCATGGTCTGTCTAGGGTCAAATAGCTAGGAAGTATATAATCCAGGCCTTCTGATCCCATAGTTAGTGATGTCTTTGCCATACCTTTCTTTATTTTCTATGAAAGAACAATACAAGAACTGGAAAAGCAGTGAAAGTGTAAGAAAATTGCTGTCTTGGTAATTCTTCACGGAATTTGGAGCAGAAAGGGACTTCAGATAATATCTACCCCAGTGGTATCAAAGTCAAAAGAAATGGATCTCTAAGGGTCTTGTATTGACTTAGAAAACCACAAATTAACATTCTGTGTGTTACATTGTACTTTTATTTATTTTGTTAAACATTTCCAATTACGTTTTTATCTGGTTCTGAGTTTCATAGGTGGGTTTGACACTTCTGATCTAGTCCTACCTATACCTGAACAGGAGACTCCTTTGCAATGCAGACTCTACTTGCAAGCTTCCAGTTAAGTTAAAAGTCTGCATCCTTATAACTTCTGCTCTCTGGGGGCCAAGTAAAACATAGCTAATCCTCTTTTCTTATCATATCCCTTCAGAAACTTGAAAGTAGCCATCATGTCATCCCTAAGAAACCCACTCAATTCCTTCAAAAGTTCTTCTTGTGCCATAGTCTCTGATCTCCTCTCCATCATCCTAATTGCCAACCTTGAAGAAAAAGAGACAAGGAATGGCAACTGTGCCTCCCCTCTGGTGTATGCTAAGGCAGCAATTCAATGCCCTGAAAACAATAGATAGTCTATAGACTTCCTGGGGCATATATCCTGGTTTTAGCAGAGAACCACCCAAAACTTACAAAACCTGATGAATCCTAGGCAATTCTGGTGACTCATATAAGAGCAAATGACACCGCCAGAAGCGATCTAGAAAGCATTTCTGAGGATTATGAAGTCTTGGGTAAAAAACTAAATACCTTCAGGGCGTAGATGGTGATTCCATCACTGCTGATGAAGAAAAGCTAGGCAAGAAGAGAAAGACAGATTTAGGAAGCAAAAAGCTAGTTAAGAAGCTAGTGTCTAAGAATCAGATTTGTTTTCTGAACACTGTCCCCCTCCCATTTCAAGAAAACATATGTGCATTTTAATAGGACATTTGGGAGACAACAGTTTAACCAAAATATGTGAATGGCAGGCTCTAGACCAGGGATGGAAGGCAGTTAAAAAGAGTTGGTAAGATTTTGCCCAGAATTTTGTAAATCTAGTCACTGGGGCCTTAAACTAAAAAGTAAGGAAGAAACTAAAATGCCAAAACTAAATGCCATAGAGAGTACCTACAAAGTAGGAAAGAGAAGAGCAGCAGATTCCAACACACAATTTGAACTAGATTTGCTAATACAGAGGTAAATAGGACCTCAGAGATATTATCGAGTCCCATTGAAATGGGAGCTATGACTTGATTGTGGCTCTACAAAGACAGACTTCATTCAAAAGAAACAACACATTTCAAAGACTGGATGGGGTAGCCTTACATATGAAAAAAAAATTCCATTCTCCAATAAATAAGGAATATCAAGGGATATGAACATATCAAGTGATATGAACAGTTCTTAAAAGAAGAATTACAAACTATTAATGACTACATGAAAGAAAGCTCCAAATATCTAATAATAAGAGAAATATAAATCAAAACAATTCCTAAGTTTTACTTTCTTTCTTTTTCTCATTTATTTATTTATTTCACTTCTAACATTCATTTTCACAAAATTTTGGGTTCCAAATTTCCCCCCTTTTGTCCCCTCCCCCCACCTCAAAACACCGAGCATTCTAATTGCCCCTATCACCAATCTGCTCTCTCTTCTATCATCCCTCTCTGCCCTTGTCTCCATCTTCTCTTTTGTCCTGTAGGGCCAAATAACTTTCTATACCCCTTTACCTGCATTTCTTATTTCCTAGTGGCAAGAACATTACTCGACAGTTGTTCCTAAAACTTTGAGTTCCAACTTCTCTTCCTCCCTCCCTCCCCACCCCTTCCCTTTGGAAGGCAAGCAATTCAACATAGGCCAAATCTGTGTAGTTTTGCAAATGACTTCCATAATAGTCATGTTGTATAAGACTAACTATATTTCCCTCCATCCTATCCTGTCCCCCATTACTTCTCTTCTCTCTTTTGATCCTGTCCCTCCCTATGAGTGTCAACCTCAAATTGCTCCCTCCTCCCCATGCCCTCCCTTCCATCATCCCCCCCACCCTGCTTATCCCCTTATCCCCCACTTTCCTGTATTGTAAGATAGGTTTTCATACCAAGATGAGTGTGCATTTTATTCCTTCCTTTAGTGGAATGTGATGAGAGTAAACTTCATGTTTTTCTCTCACTTCCCCTCTTTTTCCCTCCACTAATAAGTCTTTTGCTTGCCTCTTTTATGAGAGATAATTTGCCCCATTCCATTGCTCTATTTCTCCTCCCAATATATTTCTCTCTCACTGCTTGATTTCATTTTTTTAAGATATGATCCCACCCTCTTCAATTCACTCTGTGCACTCTGTCTCTATGTGTGTGTGCGTGTGCTTGTGCATGTGTGTGTGTGTGTAATCCCACCCAGTACCCAGATACTGAAAAAAGTTTCAAAAGTTACAAATATTATCTTTCCATGTAGGAATGTAAACAGTTCAACTTTAGTAAGTCCCTTATGACTTCTCTTTGCTGTTTACCTTTTCATGCTTCTCTTCATTCTTGCGTTTGAAAGTCAAATTTTCTTTTCAGCTCTGGTCTTTTCATCAAGAATGCTTGAAAGTCCTCTATTTCATTGAAAGACCAATTTTTCCCCTGAAGTATTATACTCAGTTTTGCTGGGTAGGTGATTCTTGGTTTTAGTCCTAGTTCCTTTGAATATGATATACCACGCCCTTCAATCCCTTAATGTAGAAGCTGCTAGATCTTGTGTTATCCTGATTGTATTTCCACAATACGTGAATTGTTTCTTTCTAGCTGCTTGAAATATTTTCTCCTTGACCTGGGAACTCTGGAATTTGGCCACAATGTTCCTAGGAGTTTCTCTTTTTGGATCTCTTTCAGGTGGTGATCTGTGGATTTCCTGAATACTTATTTTGCCCTCTGCTTCTAGAATCTCAGGGCAGTTTTCCTTGATAATTTCATGAAAGATGATATCTAGGCTCTTATTTTGATCACGACTTTCAGGTAGGCCCATAATTTTTAAATTGTCTCTCCTGGATCTATTTTCCAGGTTAGTTGTTTTTCCAATGAGATATTTCCCATTATCTTCCATTTTTTCATTCTTTTGGTTTTGTTTTGTGATTTCTTGGTTTCTCATAAAGTCATTGGCCTCCATCTGTTCCATTCTAATTTTGAAAGAACTATTTTCTTCAGTGAGCTTTTGAACCTCCTTTTCCATTTGGCTAATTCTGCTTTTGAAAGCAGTCTTCTCCTCATTGGCTTTTTGAATCTCTTTTGCCAATTGAGTTAGCCCATTTTTCAAGGTGTTATTTTCTTCAGCATTTTTTTGGGTCTCCTTTAGCAGGGTGTTTACTTGTTTTTCATGCTTTACCTGCATGTCTCTCATTTCTCTTCCCAGTTTTTCCTCCACCTCTCTAACTTGATTTTCAAAATCCTTTTTGAGCTCTTCCATGGCCTGAGCCCATTGAGTGGGCTGGGATACAGAAGCCTTGTCTTCTGTGTCTTTCCCTGATGGTAAGCTTTGTTCTTGGTCATCAGAAAGGAAGGGAGGACATACCTGTTCACCAAGAAAGTAACCTTCTATAGTCTTATTTTTTTTCCCTTTTCTGGGCATTTTCCCAGCCAGTGACTTGACTTCTGAATGTTGTCTTCACACCCACTTTGCCTCCAGATCTGCCCAGCCAGCACTTGGGGTCTGAGATTCAAATGCTGCTTCCCAGCCTCAGGGCTTTTGGCAGAGGTGGGGCTGCTATTCAGTGTGAGATTAAGTTCAGGTGCTCAGGTGGGGGCAGGGCCGCCTCAAGGGCTCACTTCCCTCAGGGGGTTTATGCATAGCCCTTCAACAATAGATCTGAACTCCTGCCTGCTTGGGGAGCCCTGGTCTGCTGCTGCCTCGGCTACTGCCTCCCGAGGGGGCCTGAGTTAGGGAGGCACCCCTCTCCCTTCTCGGCAAGCTGAAAAGACCCTCTCACCAACCTTTGGGGCCTGTGGGTTGAGGGACCTGCCCGGCTGCTGCAGATTCTGTCCCTGAAGCCTGCTCAGATCTACTCCTCTCAGTGCCCCACAGCCAAGGCAGGGCTGGGCTCGGTTCTGGGTCTGCAGCGCAACAGACCTTTTGGGAGAGGTTTTCAGGGCTCTCTGGAACAGAAATCTCATCTGCTCCATTGTTCTGTGGCTTCTGCTGCTCCAGAATTTGTTGGGAGTTCTTTTTTACAGATATTTTATGGGCTGTGGGTTCGGAGCTAGCTATATCTATCTTTCTACTCCACCATCTTGGCTCCACTCCCTAAGTTTTACTTTCTATTCAACAAATTGGCAAAGACAATAAAAGATAAGAACAGTAAATTTTAGAGAAACTGTGGAAAGACAATCACACTAATGCACCATTGATGGGGCTGTGAATGAGTTCAATCATTCTGGAAAACAATTTGTAATTATGCAAAGAAATTGACTAAAATACCCACACCTGACCCAGAGGTTCCACTGAGAAGCATATACGCCAACAAGGTCACTAATAAAAGAGAGGGTACCACATACATACATACATCAGCACTTTTTATAGTGCTTTATAGCATTTTATTGCAAAGAAACAAAAACAAACAAATAAGCATCAATTGTAAAACAGTTAAATGAAATTTGGTCTGTGAATGTAACTGTGCTATAGGAGATAATGAATATGATAAATGCAGAAAAGCATGAAAATATTACATGAACTGCTATCAGTAAACTGAAGTAAACAGAACCAGGCAAATAATTTATATAATTACTACAACAATGTAAATAGGGGGGAAAAACCAAGAAAACAATTCAAATTAAATGCTGTGAAATTATAACAAAATGTGGCCCCAAAGAAGAAATAAAATAAGGCAGTATATTGCAAAGATAGGGCACTTGGGTGCAGAACACTACATATGATGATGTACTTTTTCAATATATTGATCAGTTTGGGCCAACTATTTTTTTCTTTTTAAAAAATTTATTTTAATGAATTATTTCTCAAGAAGAAAAAGAGGGCATACAATGGAAACTGCAGGCAATATAAGAAAAAAATCAATAAAATACATTTGATGAATTTGATGAAATTTGATGAAATTCAGGAATGAAAGAGGGGGCAGTACAGAAAACAACATGGAGCACATGTGGGCAATGATCAAAGGAGACAAAAAGAAAAGCTATAATGTCATTAGATTATACTACAAACCACTTGGACAGAAAGAGAAAATAGATGATGAATTTAGGAAATACATCACAAGCCTGACACAAACATTTCAATTATC
The DNA here is from genome assembly GCF_028372415.1 of Notamacropus eugenii. NCBI lineage: Eukaryota > Metazoa > Chordata > Mammalia > Diprotodontia > Macropodidae > Notamacropus > Notamacropus eugenii. The sequence continues at coordinate 344,795,818 of NC_092875.1, forward strand.
TAGTCATTTGTTAGAACTATCTCTCCTGACTTAATGATAATTCCAATTTTTGAAAGTAGAGAAACTAACAAAAGAATCTACTGTCCTATCCCTGATTCTCTTTGATGGGGAGAAATGCGCAAGTAGAAATGATAGAAACCTTGGGAGTTCAGTGGTATAATTTGTGATAGAGAAGAGGACAGTAAAATCAATTAAAAAAACAGAGAGGATCAAAGAGGAGAAGGCGATCCAGTCGTGTCAAAGGTCACAGAGAGGTCAAGAATGTTGAAGACTGAGAAAAGGCTATTGAATTTAATAATTGAGAAATAGTTGGTAACATTGGGGAAAGCAGTTCTGATTGAATGATAAGTTCAGAAACCAGACTGTAAAGAGTTAAGGAAAGAAGAAGAAGAAGAAGAGACACCTATTATAAATGGCCTTCTCAAGGAGTTTTGGCATAAAAGGCAGGAAAGATATGGGATGATAGAACAGATAGATGGATTACGTGAGGGTGGTTTTGAGGATGAGAGAGATAAGGACAGGTTTGTAGATAGTAGAAAGGTAGCAGTTGACAAAGAGATTGAAGATAAATGAGAGAGTGGAATGATAAAGGAGGAAATTTGCTGGAGAAGATGGAATGGAATCTAATCACCTGTGTATGCAGAGAGGTTGGCCTTAGCAAAGGAAAAGGGGCAGCTCATCAGGGGAGCTAAGCTGAAGGGGGAGATCATGGTGTGTGGGGTGATATGAGATAATGAAGTTGGCAGAGGGAATTCTTAGTGAATGGCCTCAATTTTTTCAGTAAAATATGAGGCAAGGTTTCGGGGGTTTGTTTGTTTTTTGGCAGGGGGAGGAAGGGAGAGGAGCCATAGGAAATTTGAGGAGAGATGAAAAGGTTTGGAAGAACCTTTGTGGTGAGAGGGATAGTGTGTAAATTAGGGAACTGTAAAAGGATTGTCTACAGAAGTTAGGACCCAGTTGAAGTTATGTAACATAAATTTGTAATGGATGTAGTCAGGACAATTGCATGATTTTCTCTACCTTTGTTCACAGTACATCCACAGGAGCAAAGGCAATGGAATGTAGAAGTCAATCAAGGCTAAGCCTTGGCAGGACATAACTGGTGATATGATAAGGAAGCAAGGGAATCAAAAGAAATTAGAGTTTTGCACTGGTTCACCAACAGATCCAAAAGGAGAAAGGAGAGAGCTACTAGTGTAGGGGTAATAACCTGGGAGGGAACTGAAGATCCTAGGGATTTAGGTCACTATGTGGATGAAGAGTGGGTTTGGCATGAGAAAGGAGATAGGTGGAATGCCAAGAGATTGTAGTCAGATAGAGGAATTTCAAAGTTTATAAACATGGAAGTGGTTTATTTGTGGGCTGTGGCAAGATCAAGCATATGGCCATTTTTGTGTTTAGCTTAGGTAGGGGTGGAGAAGTAGGTCATGGGAAATGAGTGAGTTGAAGGACTGAGAGGGTAAGGTGTTTGAAGAAATGTCAAGGCATATGTTAAAGTCTTCTAAGGGGAGGAGAAAATATTGTGAGGCAGGTACTGAACTCAGTGAGAAAGAGAAGGAAGTATCAGAACCAGGAGAAAAATTTATATGATAACAACACTAAAAAAAGAACTTTGAAAGACTTAAGAATGCCGATCCATGTGATGACCAACCACAACTCTGGAGGGCTGATAAGGGAGCATGCTACCATCATGTCCTTACAGAGGGATGATGGACTCAAAGGGCAAATTAGGCATACATGTTTAGGCATGGCAAGTGGTGTGGATTTGTCTTGCTTGTCTACGCTCATTTGTTTCAGGGCGTGTGTATTTTTCCTTTCTTATTGCATGGAAGTTGATGAGAGGAGAGCTAGTGATAGGCTTGCCAAGGGGAAAAAAAGAAAAGAAAGGAGGAAAAAAGGTACTGGAGAATCTTTTAATGAACAAAAGTAAACAGAAAGAAGTTCAAAAGGAAATAGTTCATTTTGAAAGCAACATGTCAAATTTATTAAATCTTTTTTTTTAAAAGAAGATTATATGCGATAGAGATTCGTTACTATATATATTATCTATTTCCACTCTACTTTGTGTATAGAAATGTTCTTTGGGGATGGTGTTTGTTAAGTTCAGAATGAAAAATGTACATTTTTTTAAAGTCAAGAATTACAGGATGATGAAATCTAGAGCTAGAAAAAGGCTTGCAACTTGACCTTTTGCAGATGGGCTACTTGACATTTATGTGGGAAGATGGGCTAGAACAAGGGTTTTTCAGCCCAAATAAGGTATTGCTTCTGTACCATGCTGCCCCTGGGTCCTTCCTTGAAGTTTGTTGGAGGACTCCAAATGTGAAGAAGAAATTCTGTAAGGGTTTTTACATCCTCTAAACTGGCAGGAGTTAAACTCTTGTCCTTTTCTATTTATTTAGTGCCAATGTTATAATTTTTTTTATAAAACTACCAGTTCAACATGAGGAAGATCTCATGTTATTGGGTGACCTTTCCTCTTAGTTCAAAATATCCTTTAAGCTGAAGCACTCAATGATATCCTTAGTCTCCAATAGCAAAATCTGATACTTTCTTTTTAATATTTCACTGCCTTTATTCATCCATTCCACTCATCCTTTCCTCCACAATAAAACTTTCCTTTGACTCACTCCTACATATAGTGTTTTTTTCTTCTTCTAGAAAAAAAATATATTTGTTGATGCCCTTATAAAATTCATTTGAGTGGGGTCAGGAGATATCTGCCATGTGTAGAAAGCCAGTAAACAGTTTTGAAAATGTAAAAACAAATCATCTTGGATAACCTGGGAATGTGGGAAGTCAAGAAAGATGGAAAAGGGGCTTATTTTGCAGCTGATCATAACAGCCTTTACTTCAAATATACAACATATCACTGAATTCAAACTGGCTCCTTATTTGTATTTGCTTGCCACCTGGGAATGATTTCAAGGTAAAACTGAAAGGATATGGTGATTTCAGAGGGCATCTAAAAGAAGCTGGTAGTAAGAAGGTATAAAAGAGACATTGTATAATGAGGTCAAGGGAAGGAGAATGGGGTGTCTGAATTTAATACAGCATATAATCTTCCTCTTTGCACGTCAATTTTGGCCTGAGGGCTGACACATAAAATTCACCAGATGTGACTTGACATGTTTGTTGATACATATCAATTTCACCTAAATCACTGGAGTGAGGTGGGGAAGAGGGATGCCTTTTCCTGTGTCTTTTTTCTGCTCTTGATGATAGGGTTTTCTCTCCCCCTCTAGGGACTGAAGATTCTACTAATTAAAGTTTACTAGTAGCCCCACTGCCTGACAGCTCTGGCACCCTAATGCATTCTGGTTGATAGCAAGTCCAACATGATTCTTCTTTGTTCTGAAGTCCCATTCTCACATGGAAATATTGATTCCATTACCTTGAGCTCCTCAGGGCAGGTACTTTTTCTTTGCTTTGGCAGAATCTCCATGCAGTATTGCCTGTGCCAAAGGCATATTATAACAATTAAATAATAACAACAGTGTATTGTACAATATTCTATTACAATTCACTTTTGTCTTGGGTTGTTGAGAATTTCCTTTCCCAGAAAAATTTCTTAGAGATGACTGTTGCCTTTTGAAATTCAGTCTAAGGCTCTGCTTTTTGGTTATAACAAGCCGATTGTATGTCAACATACTCCTGGATATCTGAAGAATGTTGTTCTTGTTTGAACTTTGTTCTCAAAGAGGACTGTGACATTAGGAAGCTGATGCCATGACTTGCAAGTGAACTGGATTTAAGTGAAGCAGGGCTGTGCAAAGTCACCAGCCTCACCCTCTCCTCCAGAGCCTTGGTCCAGTGGCCAGACATAAATCAGGACAAATAGAGATGACCCACATCTGAAGAATAAGACTTAGGAGTGATGCCAAGGAAAGAGGGCTGAATTTGGAGTCACATGACCTTAGTTTGAGTCTGGTCTTTTCCACTCACTATGTGCCTTTTGAAAAGTTCCTTTAACTCCCTTGACCTCAATTTCATCATTTAAAAAAAGAGGAGTATTGGATTAAGTGACTTTTAAGATCCTTTCTAGATCTATATCTGCCATCTTGAGTCTGGCTCCTATTTTCTTCAATTCTATCAAATGATCTTTTCCAAGAGTGGGTTTTGAAAGAAAAATTTGTGGGAAGGGAAAAAAACAGGAATCTTTTGAGAGGGCATCACCAAGGAAGAGAAGACACATACAAAAGGGAGCTGAGGTCACAAAAGACAAACAATGTCTGCTTGATAGTTTTGCCAAGGGCAGTGGCAGTCTCTTGGCCCTCAAGAATTACCATCAGAGAAACAATCAATAAGCATTTATTAAATATTTACTATGGACCAGGCATCACCCAAGGTGCTGAAGGAAGATTGAGAAAAAGAAGTGAAATTCTTCTCTATTCAAGTGATTCTCAAAACTATTCATCACCAGATCTAACCTCTTTGCAACATATCCTCCATTGTCACATCACCACCTGGCTAGTGGACATCTCAAACTAGATACTTTATAGACATCTTTAATTAAACATATCTAATACGTATCTCATTAGCTTTATTACCAAATCACTCTCACTTCCAAATGTCACTATTATGATTGAGTGTACCACCATCCTCCCAGTCACCTAGGCTTGCAACACCAATGTCATCTTTGATTTCTCACTCAAACTTACTCCACATAGCCATTCTATTGCCAAAGCATGTCATTTCTACCTTCACAATTTCTCTCATGTCTCTCCCCTTCTCTCCACTGACAAGGCCTGAATCCTGATGAAGTTCTTTATCAGCTCTCACCTAGATCATTCTAGTAACCGCCTGGTTGATCTCCTTGAGAGTCTCTCCCCATTCCAATCTATTCTGCATGGCAGCTACCAAAGTGTGCACCTCCTCCTTCTGGGGATGAGTGCTTCCTCGGATCTCTGTTCTATGGAAATGTCTAAGCTCACCTTCATTCCTCTCCTGACCCCCTTTCTGGCTTCTGGACTTTTCAAAATGCTGCCCTTACGCTGGGTATCTTCATTCAACCTCCCCTCTCTTCAGTTCCTTTTTGAGTGTTGTCTACCCATGAGAATGTAGAGTCCTTGAGAACAGGGAATGTCTCTCTTCTCACTTGTGTTTGTATCCCCAGAACTTAGCATGGTGCCTGGCACATGGTAAGCTTCATAAATGCTTGTTTTCTTCCTCCCTTCCCTCTTTAACCGAAATAGCCTCGTCTAGAGGTCATTATAGAAAATTCAAAACATAGGGATCCCCCATTATGGAAGTGAGATATGAGACCAAATCAAGGAAAGGTGGTAAGCTGATGGAATCTACTATCTTAAATAAACAGGCCCTAAAGAGGAAGTAATCAGGTGACTCTAAGTAATGTCAAGGACATTAAGGATATTATAATAATAGACATGAGTAGCCTGAGACCTGGGCCAGACTATGAATCATTCCCAAGCACTTACATTCTTTCTGGCAGTTGGTCTATGGGCAACTAAGGAGATTTGTTGAGTTGATAAGTGATACTCTTTATCTGTCTACCTCTACAAATTCAGGATTCACACTATTATAGAGTGAGTCCTGGTTAAAAAAACATAGCTCTCAACTTAAGAAAGTAGTAAAATTCAGTCCCTAGGTGAATGGGAGGATGGGTTGGGAGGAAAGATGGACAGACCCAGTTTGATCTATCCAGGATTAAGGAGAACTGTTCTTACACTAAAAGAGAATTATAGACAATCCCAAATCATGAGCACTCAATTTGTGAAGATTCTTTTCTTTTTCTTTTTTTTTTAACGATATAAATGATAAATTATATTTATATGGTAAATAGTGTCAATAGTCAGCATGGATTCAAAAAAGTAGCCTGCTTCAGGATTATGAAAGCAGTTCGGTAAATATTTCAGTTGTAACACTTGTAAAAAGTAAGCAAGGTTTCTGTGAGATTCCACTTGTGAAAAATAAACCATATAATTTTTCCACAATCTGTACAATATTAATGCATACGGTACATTTTAGAAATAGTAACAGCAAAAGGGAGAAGGACTGGAACCCACCACCCAAAGCCTCCCCCTAACCCTGACTGCCAGGGTCCCCTTCCCTTTTCTTCTCTCTTCCTTAGTCTCCTCTAGCACATACTGTGGTTTCTATACAGTATAAAACTGACCAAACAAATAACTGACCACACTTCAGGTGAACATCCTTTTCTTTAGAATGATGTCATAATGAGGAAACCACTTCTGGGTAGGCATGGCTGCCAGCACTCACACAGCTGGAAATATCTTCTCCCTCACCCATGCCAGTACCTTTCACTTCCCAATTACTACTGTTGCTACTACAGGGACTTCCCTACTTTCTTCCTCTCCTTTCCTCTTTCCTTCCTCCATTCTTCAATACATTCCTTCCTCCCTCATCCTACTCCTCATCCATCCCTCTCTCCCTTCTTCTTTCCTCTGCCACTGCCTCAGTCCTGTAGATGCTACCATTATTGGAGACCCAAACCTTTCCTGGTCATCTGCCACTGAACAGCTACTTATACCTTCACTAAATCCAAGCTCCCTTACCAAGGTCCTTACCTAGCATTTGTCTCCTCCACTCAGGGCCTCTTCCCCTATACCTAGGTCCCATACCCCAAATCACCAGGATTTGTCACCAATGTAGGAGATGGGGAGAAGAGGAAAGGGGGGAAAAAGGGAAAGGGAGGCCCTGTCCTACTGCCTAAAGGTCTAAGTTGGACCACAGAATGAGTTTTTCCATGGAAACACAATTAGATATGGTGGTTATAGTCTATAGAATTCCTACTACAGAACTCTAGTTCAGCTACATTATAGGGTAAATAGGCTTTTGTGAGCTGGTATGGGAACCTAACCACTATGTTTAACTTTGTTTCTGTGGGGAAAATGTGATCTGAGTTTCAAACTGATTTACAAATAGCTTTAGGAAAACTATCCATCCATATAGTAAATTTAAGACTGTATGCCTATATTAAAATAAGCTAACTTTTGCTTGGCTTGGGGATTTTGCCTTTCAAGATTCCATGAATTAGGACAGGAGAAAGAGAGCAAAGCCATAAACTCTGATATCCATCAAAACTAAGCATGCATTGTGTCAGTGCTTTTCACTGAAGGGTGTTACAAATAGGAGCAGTGTGGTTGGCTCAGGGTTGCCTCAGAAGCTGAGAGGTCTACCTGAAAGATAAAGTCTAGAGTTCTTTATCTAGCATTTAAAACTCTCTATTGTGTGGTCCAAACCTAAATGTTCAACCATATATTCTCTATTATTCTAAATGAACCCTCCCTTCCAGACAAATGGATCTAGTCATCTATTGTTTCCTGAACACAGTCTAACAATGTCTACTTTACAACTCCCCTGGTCAGTGCTTCCCTCTTCTTCCTCTCCACTTATCTATGTCCTAACCCTCCTTCAAAAGTACATATAATACCTCCACCATATAGCCTCCCAAGACTGACAAAAGTTTTTCAGCTGTCCCAGCCTTCAGTGATCACCACCTCATTTGAAGTCATTTGGCCCTTAGCAAATGGAACTTTGGTTTGGTTTGGTTTAGTAAACACACACACACACACAGACACACACACACACGCACACACTCAAGCATTCCTTCAATTAAATTATAAACTCCAAGAAAGCAAGAATGATTTCTTCTACATCAATATTTCCCAGCTTCTAGTTCATGGAAATCTGTGGTAGGTTTTAGTGATCCACCAATCCAGGAAAGACTAAAGGTCTTATCTTCTTAAAATTAAAAAAAAAAAAAAAACCTTTGAAAACTGGTCCATCCATTTCTCCTTCCTTATCCCTGCATTCCACTTTTCCCACCAGTCCCACTAACCCTCCCTATGTCAGTCACCAGAAGTACATGTACTAAAGCCAGGAAGGGCAAGGTGGTCTTTCAAAAAGAATTTAGCTCTCTCCAGTTGTGCTTGCAAAACACAGTTCTGCATCTTTTTAGCCCCAGTGCCTAACACAGAGTCTTCAACAGAGCAGGAACTGGTCATAAATGTTTCTTGTTGATAATCATGATCACAGGAAGCAGCTAAGTGTAGTGAAAAGGTCACTGGTCTCAGCAGGAAGAGTCCTGAGTTTAAGTTCTAGTTGTGTTTTAGCTTTCTCCTGTGTAAATTTGAGACACTAGACTTCATGATCTCAAAGCTTCCAATATAGCTCCAGATCCTATGTTGCTTTCTCATTAACTGTTATCAAGCCATATTTAGCCACATTCTTTATGGAGCTGATTAAAAAAAGAAACACCAAGGACAGTGGCAGTCAGTATGGTTCAGGCTAAAAAGAGGTCAGTCTGGATTTGAGTTCTTGCTCTGCTACCTATGTGACCATAAGTTACTCCCTTGTGCTTTTGGGGCCCCAACTTCCTTGCCTGTAAATAAGGGAGCTGGCCTAGAGTACCTCAAAGTAATTTTTAGCTCCTGAAGTACCTTTTGCTAGAGTCACTCTTTTAGAGATACTCTGTCTCTCCAGAATTCTCAATGTTCTCCTATAGCCAAGGCAAAGTCTCTCCAAGTAATTCTTAGCTCCTGGTAGTAGCTTTCCTAGAGTCTTCCCTTTGGATATTCTGTCTCTCCAAAATTCTCAATGTCTTTCTATAGACAAGACAAGGGAGATGGAGGCAGAGGCCCCCTTCCCGACATGATTCACTCTCTGAAGAAGTTTTCTCCCTGACTACTATCCACTATACCCCACTGTCTCTCAGTTGCAATGTTAAAGCATTTTTCATCCATTTAGCTTTGCCTGAGTCCTTAATAAAAGGTAACAGCCCTTTGTTAACAAGGGGTCCAGGACTGTGGAGCAGACAAAAATGTCATCACTAGCCCCTGCCTTCAATAAAGATTGAGGGTGTCAATAATTTAAAAAAAAAAAAAAACGCTGAAAAGCAATATGGCATAGCCATTAAGATGCTGGATTCAAATCCTGCCCCTGATACTCAGTAACTGTGGGACCATGGGAAAGTTATTTGAACTGTCTGAAGTTCATTCTTCTCATCTGTATAATGACAGCATTGGACTCTAAAGTCCCTTTCAACTCAAAATCTATGATCCTATGAACAAAGAAGACCCCATTAAGCTGTTATTCATATTTATCATTTCTCATGGCATAATGCTATACTTTTGAATTCATTCACCACAACTTTTTTATCTTCTCCCCAACTGATGAACATCTGCTCAGTTTCTAGTTTCTTTGCTACCATAAAAAAAAGTGTTGCTATAAATAGTTTGATATATAAAACAACTCTATCTCAGACTTTCTTAGGGTACATGCCTGGGGCTAGTTTCCCTATAACTATAACCAGTCAAATTCCTTTTGACAAAAACTGAAGAATTGGCTGTGTATTTCTTTTACAGGTAACAGAATCAGGGAGAACTTAGATTTCTATGGCATGAACATCAGGAATCCAAGTAGAAGAGTGACTAGTGACGATAGAGTCACCTAGAACCAAGGCATATGGTCTAGAACACAGAATATGAGGTCTGGAAGTTGCTTAGAGATGCTCAAATTTATCACTCTAAAGGCAAGAGAAACTGAAGTCCAAAGAGACTGATGTAGATGACTTGCCTAAGGTCCCAAAGCTAGTGAAAGGCAGCACAGGGAATTGATTAATGACAGTCCCCGGTATTAGCCCACATTTCTTCCCTGCAGAATGCTTCCAAAAGAACAGATGAGAACACAAGGGCACATGAGAGGTCCAGGGAAGGCAAAGGAAACCATAGGATGAAGGGAACCTGGGATAGCAAAGATAAGCATCATCCAGACAAAACATGCCAGAAGCCAGGAACAAGAGAAGTTTCCATACTCAGCTTGCTTCCTCGACATAGTTTAAAGGTCTACACTGATTTTAGCAACATAATAAGTGTCTGCCTATCAAAACTTCCTAATTCCCCCAGAGAAATATTACTAGGAGATTGTTTAGAATAGGAAAAAAGCATCTAATTACATGCTTAGAGAATGAGCGCTACACAGGACTACTGCTCTTCCTTCAGTGGGCCCCAACATATACACCCTATGTGTGAATTCCCTGTCAGGGCTATCCTTGATGTAGAAGAACGAGATCGTTTCATGATCACATAAATTTCCCTTTGGATTTATATGAGGAGAAATGATCTGTTTTCAGGAATATGGTCATTACTAAGCCTAGACATATACAAGTATCCACTTTTTGGAGAAGGGATGTAAGGGGAGGGCTGCTAGACCTATGATTTCATAAGCATAGAGATCTCCCAGTGTGGAAACAAATTATTCACTCAATTTTAACTCACAGTCTTAGAAAGTTAGGGAACGATCATGGCACTATAGAAAGATGACTAAATTTTGGAATTTGAGGACATGGGTATAATTTTGTTCTTGTCACTTGTGGTTTTGTCCTTCTTTCTCAAAGAGTACCATGACATCAGGTTGATGGTGACATGACTTGCAGGTGACTTTGATTTGAGTGAGAGAGGGCTGTGCAAAGTTACCAGCCTCCCTTTCTCCTCCACAGTCATCTGGATCCAGTGGCCAGATGTTGATGAGGAGGACTGGAGATTGCCCAGGATGCAGTGGGAGATCTTAGCACTTTTAAGCTAGGATCTTTTTATGTTCTCACTTTGAGTGAGGTAATGTCCACTCAGTGAATAGGCATCTTCAAGTCGTAAGACTCAAATCAAAGTCAATTGCAAGTCATGTCATCTTCTCCCTGATGTCATGGTCCTCTTTGAGAGCGAAGGACAAACCTCAACCTGTGAGTAGTCTGAGTTGCCTCTCCTCTTCTCTTCTCTCCTCTCCTCTCCTCTCCTCTAGTTAGTCTGAGGTTTACTGGCTAGATTTCTTTCTCAAAGACCAAGCCTTAAACCCAATTCACTCTGGATGTCATAGATTGGACAACAATAGGTCCCTGCCCAAGCACCACTTAATGGTTATTTTTTGGGCCCTCCTAACTCAGAGTGAATGCCAATAGCAACTGTTTCTCTTTTGGCCAGCAACCCCCTAGGGTCTTCCCCTTCCAGTCTAATTCTACCTTAGGCAAATCATTAAACTCTCCAGACCTCAGTTTCCCTATATCTAAACTGAGAACATTAGACTAGATGATTTCTAAAGTCTCTTTCAGTTATAAATTTATGAATCTATGATCCAGGAACCACAGAGAAGCTGTGACATTCATGGTCACACCATTAGCATCTGTCAGAGATAGAATTTGAAATTGGACTTTCCAAATACTTCCCCAGTTCACTGTCTGCACAAACAGGTCATTAGGGAGGCAGTGCCATACAGGGGAATGAATATTGGACCTAAAGCCACAAAACCCAGTTCTAGAATCTGTTCTGCCACTATATAACTATGAGCCTTTTACAAATCATTTTGATCCTCTGGGTCTCTATTGCCTCATCTGTAAAATAAAGGTGTTGAGCTTAGGTCCCTTCTAGTTCCAAATCTTAACCAGTTATTCTTGACCTTGACCCTGACTCAATTAAAAAATGTTTCACAATTAAGAGGTTAAGATTATGAGCGCAAAGCAAAGTGAGATGGTACCATAAGAATAATAGTGATGTCATTTTGGTCCTCTTTAAGAACAAAGGATAATAACCACCAACCAACCAACCAACCAATCTCCGATAAATAAATAAATGGATAAATAAATGAACAAACAGGCAAACATTTATTAAGCATCTGCTTTGTGCCAGAAATTACACTCATGCTTTGCAAATATTATCTCCTTTCATCCTCACAACAATCTGGAAAGGTAGGTTCTATCATTGTCCCCACTTTACAGTTGAGGAAACTGAGGCAGACAGAGGTTAAGTGAGTTGCCTGGGGTCACACAGCCAGGAAGTTGAACTCAGGTGTTCCTGCCTCCAGACCAAATGCTCTATCCATTGCAATACAATTCTTCCTATAGATCAGGAGCACAGTATTCTCCTATAAACAGCATCTTTGGAAAGTGTAGGAACGTGCTTAGAATACTCTAGGAGAAAGCTATAGGTTGAGAATAAATGTGGTGCAGGCAAACCAGCCCTCTGGGACTGAAGAACCCCAATGCCCCTTCATTTCTTATTGTATCCCAAATGCCACTCACCTCTGAGCTGAGCATCTCTGAAGGACAAGTCACTCAGCTAGATTTCTGAGCCTTTTCATTTTAGAAGCTCAGTTCCTAGAGATGGCCAGGGCTAACTCTCACTAGCCTCACAAAATTTCTCTGGTTTTATGCCTTTACTTACTGCTCCTTCTTCCTGCTTATGCAGTATCTTTTACTGGGTGAATTGAAAGATGCCCAGGCCAGTGTGTGTGTGTGTGTGTGTGTGTGTGTGTGTGTGTGTGTGTGTGTGTGTGTGTGTGTGTGTGTGTGTGTGTGTATGTGTGTGCGCAGAAGAGGAAGAAAAGAGAGAAATTCCTCTTCCACCCCTTCTGAATTATTTTTCAAGGGTTGGATTTTTCTTCCTCTTTCTTAACTGGCTCTCTTCTTAATTTTTTCCACCACTTAGCACAGTGCCTCAAACATAGTAGGCACTTAATAAATGTTTGTTGACTTAACTACCAGAGCTGTCTCTTGCTCTGATTGACTCCCTAGAGAGTAGTACCTTGCTTTTTAAAGAGTCATCAAAGACTCTTTGGGCCACTAATTCCATCAGGCTTGTTTGAACAATTTCTTGACATCTTATAAAGGGGTAACAAAGTGCAAACCTTTCTCTGTACTCTCATTAAGATATTGAAACTTTATTGTCTCTGTTATTTTCTGTAATTTTTTTAGCTTGGCTTGGGGAAGAGAGGAAAGGAAATCAATTGATCAGGAATTTCCTAAACGATTCTCCACCACCAGAGAGTGAGAGAGGAAAAGAGAGAGAGTGAGAGAGACAGAAAGAAAGAGACAGAGAGAGCACATATGGATAATTTATAGATTTGGAGCTGAAAGGGCCCTTAGAGGCTATCCAATTCAGTCCAAACCATACATTTTACAAATGAGGAAACTGAGGCCCAGATGGGTAAAGTAAGATTCCCAACATCAGACACATAGTAACAGAGCAGATATTCTGACCCAGGTATACTATAATAATGTTTATTTGGTAATTAGCAACAGATTGTTTTCTGATGACATCTTTGGCCCTAGGATCTCAGATTTTAAACTAGAGCATGCAACTGCACTGCTGGTAGTCAGAAAGCTTTTTAGATGCTGATTTTCCTCTTCTGTCCACTCTGGGTGAGGGCAAAAGTGTCTCCATATGTCTGTTACCTCGCCAAAATTTCTGAGAACCAGCTAATCCACTGCTTTCAGCCTTATCTCCCTGAAGTTCCCATCTTGTTCCTCTCCTTGAGAGTACACAGAAATATCTTCCTTTGAAGAGCCCCCTCTCACGAAGACTTATGGGACCCTGAATAATAGACTCCTTCAAGCTTCAGCCAACAGCTTCCTGCTGAATGAGCCTAGAATGCTGCTCTTTTCCCTCATCCCAAAAGCCTTTTAAGATGTGCCATAATTAGCTTTTTAAAATGTCAGTCTTTAGTGCTGCCCCTCTTTCTTCCTCCCCTCCAAGGAAAAGGGGGAGGGAGGAGGAGACCCGCTTCTTTCTAAGCTCTCTTGAAAAGCTCATTAGGATAATAAGTCAGCTCCTTTAGGATTAAGCACCAGTGGCTTCCTTTTTCTCTCCCTCAGTCATTCTAACCGGCAGCTGAAAAGTTGTCCTTTGTTTAAAAAAAAAACAAAAACCTAAAGCATGAAAGAAACATGAATATATATTACCTTTGTACCTTCCTCCAGCAGGAAGGGTGTGTGGGTGGTTTGGGGATATGAGCTGGGGGTGAGTGAAGAAAAAGACAGACTTTTTCCCCTGCTTTGTTTTATTTTTCAAGCGATTATCAGAAAGTACTGTCAAAAGCTAAAACAGCCATTGTTTCTTTCCTGATTAGTTGAGGTGTGATGCATGTCAGGTCTGGCTTCCTAAAACCTTTGACAAGAAAATGGACTAGTCAGGCCAATGGTGTCTACCTTGATTCCTCCTCTAGATTTTCTTCCAGCCTCTAAAAAAAGAAAAGAAAAATTTAAAGTGACTCCTTCTTTCTCCAGTTCTTCCTACAAGTCTGGATAAAGGGCTCCTTCAGGCATGACAGCCAATCACCCCCTGCTTATTTCCTTTTCAGACTCAGTGGGGGCCCAAAAGTTGGTGGGTTTCTTTTCATAGACTTTGCAAACCTCACCAAAGGTACCAAATCAACTCCTGGAGGATTAAGCTAATATTCCTTCCTCCTAAATGAGAGTAGAAAAGTTGTCTACTCCCACTACAAAAGCCTTTGGGGAACCTAAATAATCAGTTTCTTAAGACTTCTGCCAACAGCTTTCTTTTCATTCTAAGTGAAATCAAAACAGGCCTGTTTTCCAGGCTCTTACAGAAAGCCTTTCCAAATTGTGAAGAAATCCTGCCAGTTGGAGTTCACCCACATTTTTTTTCCCTTCCTAAACAATCTCTGTTGAGGTTGCTTTTGTAGCTCCTATCGCGGAACAGTTGGGAGATGAATGATCCTTTGCATTTGCATAACACCTTGCAGATTTGGAGGCGCTTTCACAAATGTTAACAGAGCTAAGTATTACAACAATACTGTGAACTGGGGAAGCAAAGGATGGCTTCCCCCATTTCATGGATAAGGAAATAGTGGGTCAGAGATCACTTGGTTACTGAGTGTAAGAGCTGGGACCAGAGCTCCTTTCTACTACCCCTCACAGATCCCTCTTCCTACTTCATTAGCAAAAATGAATCATATATTTGAACTGATTGGTCATTTCTATCTAAAGTCTGTAGTTTGTCTACATCTTTCCTCTTGGGGAAAGGCAGTAGAAATATTTCCTTTGTGCCAAGTTTTCTAGATTATGAAACTGCAAACATTTCTTCATTTTTTCCTGCATTTTCAAACACAATCAGGAAAATAACTGTGTTCCAAAACTCTTTGGAGGCAAATTGAAAATTACAAAGAAATTAGTCCTGTTTCAGATCTATGAAAATGCTTATTGTCTTTCCTTTGGGGTCATGCTCTTTGCTTTCCTGTGGCCAGGAACAGGATAAAAAATAAATGGACCATGGTGCTGGTGATCTGGCATTTGGAGCCATTTTAATCTGTTTGAATACTGCAGAACTAAAGACTACAGTGGTCAAAAAGCCTGAGCTGGTTTATACCCCAAATCAGCTTCCTCCAGGTATGTGCGAGTGAACACTGTGTCTGATTTCTCTCATCTTGACTCAGTCCTTTCATACACTGTCCTGGGGGCTCAGAACCCAAAGTTGAGTCCAAAAGGCAAAAACAGTAAGAGTTCATTTATGTAACACTCTAGAGTTAGCAAAGTCCTGAGTGGAAGAGGTTTAGTGAAGACTTCTCAGATTGTAATTCTTCTCCCAGGGGTGAGGTAAGAATGGGAGGCTCAAGGTTACAATATTTTTAGAGTGGAATAATTCCATATAAGGATATAAAACTGTGTAGTACATTAGGGTCTCAATGATTGGATAAAACTTACATAATTCTTCAATGTCTTCATTTCAAAAGGGATTGGTTAGATTTCGTGTCTAGAATGTAAGATCATATTCTCAGCTAATGAGAATAATGGTCAGTGGCAGGGCGGGGAGGGACTTGCATTAGGGTCTATATAAATCACTGCCTTTTCTTTGTCTTTGGCTTTTTTCTGCTCCAGGTGAACTGTTGCAGGAATTGCCTAATTCTCGAGAATCTAGTAAATAAATCTTTCTGTCATCACTTTGAGAGGCCTTTGAGTAATTAATTTAAGTAGGGATCCAAGCCATCCCACACAGTTTGGGGGCACATACCAGGATCTGTAACTTTTCAGAGAGATTGCTGGCACCTCAGTTTCAAGGACTGGCGCACCCATGGGGAGATTTCCCCCAGCCCCATGGTCCTTGAAATGGGGTCGCCGGACCTCCCTCTCTGTAAAGTAACGACTCAAAGCAGAGGAACTCAGTGAGAACAGAAAGAACAGAGATAAGGACTTCAAAGACTCCAAAGCTGTGAAGTGTGTGGAAATGCCAACTGCTTGGTGTTGAAGGTTGCAGTCAGGCAACTTGTACGCATATGGCCCGGCGGTAAGCGTGGGGTGGTCTGGGGGTCAATTCATTGAGTCTTAGATAGACTCAGGGAGAAGGTGACAACTCCCAACCAAATTAGTGGACTGCAGGACCCCAGGATGAAGGGCTTCCCAAAAACATTTGCCAGGTGACTGCTGGTGGGTGGGCGACCCCCACTGAGAGCTGGCAAGACAGCTATCAAAATTTGTTGAGTCATGGACTCGGAGGTGTCCAAGGTGTCATCCAAACAACGGGGAAGGGGCAGTCCAAACCCCACCGAGCTTCGGAATGGAGTCAGGAATACCAGTAAATAGTCCTTTGGGAAATCAATTACAGAATTGGCACGAATTACCAAATTATAGAGGAAAGGACAAGAAGAAGATGATTAAGTATTGTTGTTTCATATGGGGTGAAAAGATATTGGAGGAGGAGGCACAATCTGGCCCAAATATGGTTCCTCCGAGGACTGGGTTTGCCAAAAATTTACACCTATACATACTATTCTACTCTGTTAAATGTTTTGTCTGTATATGTTGTGTTGGTATTTCTGTGTGAATGAAAGTCTGTGTGTCTCTGTTTTTATCTGATAAGGTTGTAAATTTCACCAGCCAGCCAGCAGGAGCAGAAAAGCTGTGCTGAACTGTCCTTGAAATTCCTGTTACCCCCCTTCTTCAACCTCTCCAAATTAGTTTCAGAGGGGTGAAGGGACAAAGAGGGAGAGAAAGGGAGAGAAAAGTTATTTTACTGTTCAGTTTATATGGTTGGTAACAGCAAGTAAAAGAATGTAGAAGTGTCAGGTTAAGAGTAGAAAGAAATAAGTTATGTGTAGTTTCAAAGGGGCTTGAGGGAAAGGCAAGAGAATTTAAGCAGGTAGAGATGATGATAGGGGCAGGGGTAATGTGCAATCAGAAGGCTTGAAAGAAGTACAAAAGGGAGGGAGGGAATTTATTTTTTCACTCAGACCAAAGAGGCATGCTAGCAACCATTTAACCATTTCCTGCCTCACCCAAAAGAAGAAATTTTAGTGTAATGGGAAATAACAAAAAGTTAATTGAATTCATTCTGGTCGTATTTGGAATTGTGAATAGGTGAAATGTGTCATTCTTAATTTAATGTTTAAGATAGGTTAGAATTTATTAAAGTTTGGTGGAAGTAAGCAGAAGATTAGAAAGTAAAAAAATCTCAAGTAAGCAACTTAGAACTGAGAGTTTTGAATTTAGGTTTAATTAGATCAATATATTTGATGCCAGACAATGTATTTAAAGTAAAAAGATAATAAGTTTAGGTTTTTCTTTCTCTTTGCAGAGTGGGAGGGCCAGAAGGGGGTGGCCTTGGGACTGGCATAAATAAGAGGAGGGCAGAGACACCCAGTGGCATTTCTGCCAAAAATGTTAGATCCACTAACAAAAGGATAGGTATTTGTTAGATGCAACATTAATCTAATGTAATTGTTACACAATTTTAAATTTGTAATTTATTACATATAGATTGGGGTTTTAAAAGGATGTGATAGAAATTTGATAATTTGAAACTTATATTTGGTTATAAAAAAAGGAGCTGAATAGGTTAATGGCTTATTTTAAGTTTTAAGTAAACAAATAAATTTAAATTTTTAGGTAATCCATCTAAATATTGTATTAGAAATTGCATTGTTAAGTTAATTAATGAATTGGTTAAAAAAAGCTGTTATGAATTTTTTTGTAACAGTTTCCTTGTTGTAGCATTCTTATTAAGAAAATGAGAATGCTTTAAAAATGTACATGTATATATAGATATAGGTGTGATTTTCAAGCCTGTTCCATCTGAGGATGTATTATGTTAAAAGTTCATTTCTGCTGTTGAAAAGGAAATTTTAGCTAAAATTGTTTTTGCCATGAATCAAGCATTTACTCAAAAGCTATGTTTGTAAAAGAAAGTTTATGGGCAAATGTGAAATGGCTTTGGGTTTAGGTCTTTTCTTGTGATTTCTGTCAATTAGTTTCAAGGAGATTGTGATAAATTGTAAACTGTTCATAAGAGAGGAAATATTTGTTATATTAAGAAATACTCTGTAAAATCTTTTGTATGGTTTTTGGAAGGCCTACCTATCCAATTTGTATTTGTAAGTTACAAAAGTGGGAAGAATTTAGTTTCTCTAATAGGACATGAAAATGCAATTGATGTCATCTGAAATTTATTGTTTGGGTTCATAGCTAAAACAATTTGTTATCACTTATGAAAATTATGTTTGCCATTTGTAATTCTAATGCTAAAACCTAAAGCTGGTACACTGTGTGTATATGTGGGGGAAAGAAGCAGTCCTCAGGCTAGTAACAAGTATAGCCCCAGCAGCTGAGGAGATTGTATATGGAACTTGCTTTGGTGAGAATTTGAAAATGTATAAGAAATGATCTTCAGTGATTGGCTTTTTAGGGCAAATTTAAGATCTAAGTTGTAAATAAAATCCCTGGGAACATTCTTTTTAAAATTTAATGGGAATAAATAGATGTTGTATCATTGTTCCATAGAACAACATTGGGATTTAAAGTTAACTGTAATTGTATTTTATTTACAGAGGGATTCAGGGAAAGGAGTCCCTTACAAAAAAAAAAAAAAAAGGTGGCCCCAGGTGGTCTAGGAGCTCCAGGAATGGTCTTGATGGCAGTGGCCAGTAAACTGGAGATTTGGACTAATAGAATTAAGAGTGGGAAGTAGAATAGACTTGGGCATAGTGATAGAGTGGACCTTAGGAGAGCCAGTTCACGTGAAAAAAAAACAAAACAAAACCAAGGAGTTTTCAAAGTGAGGCTTTTCAGGGCCTTTAGACAAATGGGACTAAAACTCTTCTGGGATAACAGACAAAGGTCCCAACTTGGAATGAGATCTTTACATGTTACAAAATGATGTAAAGCAATTTGTATTAAAACAATTAATTGAATTAATTACTGAGACTAAATCAGAGACATCTTCAGTTTTGGGAAAAAGAATTTCAGTCTAATTTTCTTAAGAGGTAGGTAGCCTCTGGTAATATTTGGCATTGAAAGTTAAATGCTTGTTTTGATTTGAATTCATTACATGAGCATAAAAATTCAAGTTAGTGTTCAAACTTATCACATGTGTAGCTCATTCTTTTAGACTGAGCAGGGTTAGAAAGGGATAAAGTAGTTTGGGAAACAGATACAAATCTATTGGAGCAATAACTTATGATTATTATTCAATCAGGAACTAGAACATATATAGAAAGGCATGTAGGCTACTTAAGACTTGCTTCAAAAGATGTTCCTTGGCCAATGTGAAATTAGTCATGTCTGAAACTGATTATTGGAGCTTGCTATTTTAAGATTTTTGTGGGACTATTAACTGACTGTTCTTCTGAGTCTAACTCCGGGTAAGGATAGCAAGAGAGGCGATCTGAGCCACTGATCCATGATGCCAGTAAGCCTGTGAGATGCTGGTATGGACGGCAAAAAGGTGATCTCACGGGAAGGTCAGGAGAGCAGCTGTTCAGCCTGGGCTGAGGTAGGATTCTCCTGACTCAATTTCCCCACTGACACCTGGTAGACTTTAAGCCTGGCTGAATGCCAGTTGACAATCTACTCCTGCCTGGAACTAACATGAAGTAAGGGAGATGTTGTTTCCTTGCAATGTCCCTACTCTTGATGGCAAATTCCTAAAATCAAAAGTTTTGTAAGTAATAATACCAGATCTATCGAATAATAGATTGTTGGTAGGGGAACATCTGAGGTTAAGTCTAAAATTAAGCTAATAGGTTTAGGACTTTAGACCAACAACAATAAGTTAGGGTCCTTTAATTCTTAGTAATAGTGTGGAGATAATTAGGTCAAAGGCTTATGAAACTAGCATACATAGTTATTATTTTATCTCAGTTGGTTAATGTTAAATGAAAAATGGTTTGTGGTCTATATTGTAAATGCTTTAAAAGAAGCATCACATGATCAGAAGTTGGAATTGTTTTATGATGTGATATGCACTGTGTTAAAAATGATTATTTATTTTATTTATATAAGTACTGGAGCCTGGTATTGACTCCTTAATGAAATCTCATCTTCCTAATGAGGGAATGAATGATGAATTACTGTGAAATGTAGAAGCTGCACAACAATTTGTCAAAGTTTCAATTTTGATTTTTTTAAGAATGATAGGAATGGTCATCTAGGATGATATTAAGTTCAGTTCTGTAGGAGAGAGGACATCTGGATTTCTACAAGTAGATAACGAGAAGAAGATGCTGAGATGCTGTGCTGATGACTGTTTGAAGGAGCTTCCAGATCAGAAAACTGCATAAGATGATATTTCTCCCCAGACTGCTACATGAGATGGAACCTCTAAATGGACAGTTCATTAATTTAAATCTCTGTATCTGTACTTATAACAAGGGGACTGCCCCCTGTAATTTGCTAATGTGTCAGTCAACTTTGCTTCCTTCCAATATTCATATAAAAAGGGAGATAGATGAAGAGAAGGATTCATAGGGGAAAGAATGTGAAGAGGTATTTATTGATTGGATTTAGGTGTGGAAACAGGAATAAATAAGAGGAGGGGAGGAATATGGGTAAGATGTGCTTGAACCTTGAACTATCTATTTCCCCATCCCAATTCAGAAAATGTTTAGCATGATTAGGAAACCAGTAGACAAAGTTATGGAAGGTTATTGCATTTAAAAAAAATTTAAAGTTGTTTACTGTCATTTATAATTATTACTATTAGTTATTAAACTCCCAAGCCTCATGCTTGGGAGACACACTTTGTCAGTATTAAAAGCTCCGTTTAAAGCGTGTGTGAGAACACACAGAATTTGGAAAGGGATAGCCAATGAGGCCTGTATATAAATTCATTATATATTTTGTTGTTTGGAGAACTATACTAGGGTTATTATTGTTTGTTCTTAACAGAGCAGTACTACAACATAGATTGATCTCAGATTATTTACTTGCAGAAGAAGAGGGAGTTTGTGGAAAACTCAATCTGTCCACATGTTGTTTGAAAATTGATGATAATGGAAAATAGTGAAAGAGATCACCAAGAATATCAGGAAAAGTTGCTCACGTTCCTGTACAAACTTGGAACTCCCTTTTCAATATGTCTTGGTGGTCCTGGTTTGAAGGGAGCTGATAGAAGAGATTACTGTGGTTTGGCCTCATGGCAATTAGTGGTATTATATTACTTCCTATTTGTTTACCTTGTTTGATTTCACTTATTACTAGAATAGTTAGAAATTCTCTACTAAGGCTTGCTAGGCTAGAAGAAAGAACTGAAGGAGCCATTTGGTTGATGATACTAAAGAAGGAAGGATGGGCACCTGTGGAGACAAAAGACAGAAATGACCCTGATTTGGATGAGGAAATTAATAGACAGTGTGAGATCATGTTACAGAACTTTGGTTGAAATATCCGTGAGAAGTCTTCAGGTTAATAAATAAGAGGAAGGATTGAATGGAATAGGTTTAGTGAAGACTTCTCAGATTGTAATTCTTCTCCCAGGGGTGAGGTAAGACTGAGAGGCTCAAGGTTACAATATTTTTAGAGTGGAATAATTCCAAATAAGGATATAAAACTGTGTAGTACATTAGGGTCTCAATGATTGGATAAAACTTATATAATTCTTCAATGTCTTCATTTCAAAAGGGATTGGTTAGATTTCATGTCTAGAATGTAAGATCATATTCTCAGCTAATGAGAATAATGGTCAGTGGCAGGGCGGGGAGGGACTTGCATTAGGGTCTATATAAATCACTGCCTTTTCTTTGTCTTTGGCTTTTTCCTGCTCCAGGTGAACTGGTGCAAGAACTGCCTGATTCTCGAGAATCTAGTAAATAAATCTTTCTGTCATCACTTTGAGAGGCCTTTGAGTAATTAATTTAAGTAGGGATCCGAGCCATCCCACACAGTCCTTTTCTCAAAACAGCTCTGTCAGATAAATTCTTAAGAATTATTATTCCTGCAGTGACTAGTCTTGGTGCTAGGGGCAATTGATAAAACACACTTCCCTTTTCTCAGCAGAAAGATTAGAGATTGGGGACATAGAATGTTGCAAGTGTAAGGTAGAGTTGCTGGGTTGGTTGGTTTTGCATAACTTTTTTGTTGTTGTTACGAGGAAGGGTTCTATGAAGCATGCATAAGAGTATATTAGGAACATAAGTCATAAAGACATACAAAATAATTATTATCCTCATTTTACACATGAGGGAGCTAAGTCTCTGAGGACTTGTGATTTTCCTACAGTTATTAAGGAGTCAGGCACTTAAATCTAGCCTTTCTAATACAGGACTGATGTTTTGTTTTGTTTTCTTTACTAAAATTGAATTCTTACCATCTGATATTGGCCTTATTGTGAAGTATCCTGGTCCTCTTTCCCGTATGTGTAAAGTCCTTAGTAATTTACCCATTTGTGTCTTAAACACTCAAATGAATCCATAATATCATCAATTTGGGAATTCCTTCCAATTATGCAAAATACGAATCATTCATGTACAGCCATCTTACACAGTCCATGTCTTCCCAACGTGAAGAGGGTTTCTTCATTTTCTCCCAATTTCACAAAGATAATAAAACACTCTGGTTGTTCGTCCCTTGTGCTTGCCATTAGTCTAGCTCATTCTCTCTTTCTTTCATATAATTATTAGATGACATCTTTAAGCCTGTTCTTCTTTGGAGTTCCTCTCTGGTTCTATGATGCAGCCTGTTCATACGCACCATGTATGTATCTTTCCATTGCCCTCTGTGTGACGCTCATCTTTAGTTCTTCAAAAACAGTGATGTTCCAGGTCTTACTGTCATACAGCAAAACTGGTAAAACATTTATATTGAAAAGATGGACCTTTGCTCTTATGGGAAGTTTGGGGTCAGCAAAAGTGATTTGCAATTTCTCAAACACAATCCAGCCTTCTCTCCTTTTTCAACTCAGGACCTAACTCATTGTTCACTTGTATTGCTGTACCAGATACTCATATTGCTGAATAAATTCTATAGTATATTCGTGGGCAGTAGACATTCTTCCTCTAATTGGTCTTTTCTGTGTGGATACACAAGCCAAATTCCTCCAAGTAATTATGTATCTCTCAGGAGATTCTACAGCATCTTGGGACTTGATGCAAACAGCAAAATGTCATCTGTAAACAGGAGCATCTTTATATTCATTTGTAACACTACTCATATATACCATTGTTTTTATTCTAATTAGGCTGAAATGCCCAGATCAGACAATATGAAGATATTATGTGTATACTCTTTTTCTGTCAGTCTCTTTAGGTTTAGGTCTCAGGAAAGTAGTGCTACCTCCTCATTCACAATTATTGAAACACTGCCTCTTCTGCCTTTTTGTCTTTGTCCCTCCTTTAGGTCATCAGCTCCCATGGCTTCAATTTTCATCTCTATACAAATGATTCTTATATATGTATGTATACACACACATGTATATTTATACACACACACACACTCACACACACACATATATATACACATACACATATATACATATAGTTTTGGTCGATCTCCTGAACTCCAGGCCCACATCATCAACTACTGGTTGAACATTTCCTATTGGATGTCCCATAGGCATCTCAAATTCATCATATCTGAAAAAAAATTCATTACCTTTCAATCCAAACATTCCCATCTTCCTAACTTCTTTATTTGGACACTACTATTGTAGGACACCCTATTCTTCTAGAAACTAAGGTTCACAGATTCAGAGTTATCCTCAATTCTGCCCTCTCCCTCAGTCCCATAACCAATCAATTTACAAAGTCTCCACAAAATTGTTTCAGCTGTTTCCTATCTGTCCAGTTCTTTACAGCACATATCCACAACCCTGGTTCATGCCCTTATCATCTCTTTCATGGACTATTTTAATAATTTCCTAATTGATGTCTCTGCCTCAAGTTCAGTCTGCCCTTTCCAATCCATTCTCCATTTAGCCACCAAGTTCCAAAAGCCCACATCCAACCATGTTATTTCCTTGCTCAAGATGCACCAGTGGTTCATGATTGCCCCTAAGATAAAATGCAAATTTCTCAGTTTAGCTTGTAAAGCACTTCACAATTTTGCTCCAGACTTATTTTCAGGCTTATTGCTCAGGATGTGCCCCTGCACACCTCCTTTCACACATCTTACATCCCAATCTAATTCACCTATACATGTACATGAAAATCTATCTCCCATCTCTTTACCTTTGTACAGACCACCTTCCACAATTAGAATGTACATTCTCATCACTTCCACTTCTAAGAATCTCTAACTTCCTTCAATGCTTTGCTTAGTTTGCTCAAGAGCAAATTCCCACTTTTTTAAATCTACCTTTTTTCACCTTTGATCTTTCTCTTGATCTCCTAGACCTCATGCTCCATGTGACCCTGTAGTTCATCAGTCCGCTAGTGTTTGGAAGGGCATCAACAATTGGGAATTGGTCCAGAGAGGGGTGGCCAAATTATTCAAAGGGTCTGGAAACTATATCTTATGAGGAATGTTTAGACATGTAAGAAGACAAGACAGTTGTCTTCAACTATCTGAAAGATTTTATATGGAAAAGATGTATTTTGTGCCATTTTAGAGGGATATCATATGCATTGATCTTTTTCCTTCCCTCTAGAATGGCAGAAAAGGAATGATAAGGAATTGCTTTACAACAATTAGAATGACTGACTATGGAATGGGTTGGCTTGTAAGGTTAAGATTTCCCTGTCACTAAAAGTATCAATGGCTGGATAATCATCTATCAGGGATGTTATAGGGCAGTGGTGTCAAACTCAAACAGAAACAGAGTCATTAATCCACACATGAGGAAGCCATTTAGGCTAAATATTGACTCAGTTTTAAAACTATCTCCAAGTCTGGACATATCCATATCAAGATGGATATTCAGTGGCCTGGGATCAGAAAAAGAAACACAAACAGAGAAGCAGCTCATAACCCAGGCTTGGGCTCACCTGGGCAGAACATGCGCTTAGGTTTTTGTGTGCTCAGCAGCTCTTGACTTCTGCCAAGATGGCAGAAGAAAATAACCTGACTCTTCACAGGAAAGCTAGTTGCCACATGGAGAGTACAGTAAATCCTATCAAATTAGAAAAGCTACAGATACCAAACCGGGGTTTACATCTATATCTATCCTTGGAAGACTAGCCAAGCTTAAAGATTAAGTTTCATATCAAAAGGTTGGCTACCAAAAGGTTAAGAGTAACAATTCATCCTCAACCTTTTCATCCTCCTCCCCCAGAATCTTAGACTGATCCTATGATCACCCTTGGCTTCAGTAGGTGAGCTTTCGCTCTATCTTATCCTACACTACATCTTTACTTTACTTCCTAAACATTTCTAAAATGTTCTACCATGTGCATACCCTCCTCTCTTCAGTCCCTTTCTAGTTCTCCTATCAGAGATAAGAGGGACTCCTCAGGGACTCTCTTAATTTTTTTTATTTCCATCCCTACTGCTGAGCATAGCACCTGATATATAGTAAGCATTTAATAAATTGTGTTTTATTTATGCTTCATTATTATTTATCTGTAGTTGTTTATCTTTTTAATTTTTAACTATTCTAACTGTTGGAAAATAATTCCTTATATATAGTTGAAATCTACCAGTAAGCTTTGTTGTTCATTCATGAAGAACATCTACTAAGGCATCATGGAAGGAGTTGTAATCTTTACCAATGGAGGGAATACCCACATTGTATGCCCACAAGGTAGAATGGAAAAATATTTCAAAAAATGTTCCTGGATAGGTTATGGAAAGACAGGCACACTAATGCACTACAGGTGAAAGAGCTATGAATTGTTCTATTGTGTCCAAAACAAACAAAATGAGTAAAACATCCACACACTTTGACACAGAGATTCCATTGACAGACATATACTCAAAGGAGATCAATGTCAAACAGAAAGGCCCCATACATACTGAAATATTTATGGCAGGGTTTTTGTAGTAATACAGAGCTGGAAACAAAGTAGATACCCATCATTTGGGGAATGGCTAAACAAGCTGTGATACATGAATGTAATGCAATTTTTCATGCTATAAGAAGTAGTGTATTTGTTGAGCACATGGATAAGAATGGAAAGTAAAGAGAAGCATGGGAAGACTTATGTGAATAGATTCAAAGTGAAGTAAGAAGAGCCAGGAAAACAATACACACAAAGACTATTAAAATACAGATGAAAGTTCAGCAAGAACAAAACAATTGAAACTGAATGCTGCAGAATTATGATACCCAAGGTTGACCTCCAAAATGAGATACAGAAAGGAATCTCCTCTTGTCTCTTTGTAGAGGCAGAGACTATGAGTGTATAACACTTCATATATTGTCAAACTTTTTGAAATATTGGTTAGTTTTGCTAAAGTTTTTTTTCTCATTCTTTCTTATAAGGCATGGTTGACTCTCTGGAAGTGACAGGAGATAAGAGACATGGGGAAATACAGGTCATGTATGAACAAAAAATATCAACAAAAAATGCAAGCATATTATTTGAAGTTAGCTGCATGAGCCTTGTAGAAAAGGAGTATTGGATTTGGAGAAAGAATATTGAATTCACTATATAACTGTAAGACCTTGGACAGGGCATTTCATATTTCTAGGCCTCAATTTACTAGATAGTTTTTCTAAGGTGCCTTCTAGGTCAAAATACCAAGATTCCCAAGTCATATTTTTCTTCTCATTATAAGAAGGCAAATTTTTGTTTCCTTTACAAACACTTCTTTCTTGCATTCTTAGAGAAGCAGCGTGGTCTGGTGGAAGGGTGCTGGAAGTGGAGTTGAAAGAACTAAGTCCAAATCCCAGCTCCACTAAATATTTTACTTTAGCCAAGTCACTTGTTACATCTTTATGCCAGAGTTCTTTATAATGAGGTGGTAGGATGAGGTGATTGCTGAGGTCCCTTGTAGCTCTAAATCTATGATCTTATAATAAAATAATATTATAGTGTGAGATTCTTCCTCTCCACAAAACTCATTTACATCTTTTGTCTTGTGCTGTCTGATGATTGTTCTCTTTTCTAGATACAAAACTATGCATATACTCATGGACCAAAATAAACATGGTGGAGCTTAAAGTAAAAATATAGAACTGTTTCCTTTATTTCCAATACAAGGTTTTCAGGCAAGCATAGTGTGAAAATTTGTTGCTTATGTCAATATTTCCTATGCCTTTTCTTCTTTTCTAGTCTTCCATAGAGGGCATCTTTTTACAGTGCTTTCATGAAAAGATATTATCTCTCTCCCTCCTCCTCATACATGTGAGAATTCAGATTTTTTTAGATCCTCATCCAAAGTTTGAAGTGACACTAAAAAACAACTATCAACTGATGTCTGCCAACCCTCTTTACTCCCTTCCCCCTTCGCCCCATCTAAATGAGGGCAGACTCCATTACAGAGCTCACATGGCAATGGAATAATTGACTTCTTTAAACTTTTGCCAACCAATCCCTTCCTCATTCTTTTCCTACTTTAAATGGTTTTACTCCTTTTATCTTGAAATTCAAACAGTCAGAATTTTTTTTGGGGGGGGGGAGAGGATTGAGTGGTTTTTGTTTTTTGTTAAAGAGCCCAAACACCCGTCACTCTGTGGTTTACCATCTAGTAAGCCAGTTTCTTTAATGGAACCATGGGAAAGAAAAGATATTCCAGCAATTAGTCCACCCAGATATTTTCAGTCACTATATCTTTCAGGAGCAGAACAATTTCTTCTAGATTTTACTAAGGGGAGGACAGATAGTGTCATCATTTTCTCTAAGTTTTCTTTTCTCCAAGGTCTCCTGAGGAGACTGAAGGTTCAACTTCTATTTAGGGCTTAAAGGAAGAGTCCCTTTTTCTACCATGGTGAAACTGAGTAGAGAAAAAAATGTG
The DNA here is from genome assembly GCF_028372415.1 of Notamacropus eugenii. Taxonomy (NCBI): domain Eukaryota; kingdom Metazoa; phylum Chordata; class Mammalia; order Diprotodontia; family Macropodidae; genus Notamacropus; species Notamacropus eugenii. The sequence goes on from NC_092875.1 coordinate 344,823,683, forward strand.
TATTTTGCAGTCTCTGAAACACATTTCTGGTAAAGTCATTAATCAGCTCCATAAGTGCATAGAGGACCCTTTTAAAGTTATCTCAATATAACAAACTCTTCCAGGAAATAAGAATGGTCATTGGATGAGTGCAACTAACTGGTTTGAAATTTCTTTAAAGGATAGGGCTTGGCTATCAGAATCACCCTTAAATTTACTAAAGCCAAGGGGAAGCCACTGACTGGTTCCAAAAGGTAAAAGTGGCCCTAAGCAGAAAAGAATGATGCTTCGTAACTAGCCATTTGCAAGTCAGCTTCTTTATTTTGTCCTGTAAATTATACAGAATTTTTCTAGAGTCTTGTGCAAAAGCTGCCTGGGAGTCTCAAATATTAGCCTCTTCCTTTCTGTCTTCAATTTCTTTGTAGACCAAGGAAAAAATAACAACATAGAATTTGGAGTTTGGGGAATACCAGCTAGTTAGTTCTCTTAGGATTTTGGAGTACTTCCTCCAGAATCTTTCTTTCTCTTTCCAAAAGAACACCAAAAAAAAGAGATTGAAAAGAAAAAGGTAGTCTTCATCTAACGTAACTTGTCTCTTGAATATGAACAAGTCCTCTCTACCTTCAGAACCCAGCCAGAAGCTCTCCACCTCCTTTCTTCTTAGTGAAAGTCGAAAATGTGCCCTCTTCCCAGCATGACTTGGAATGGAAAAACTGACATTTTTGTGCAGATTGACTTGTAAAGCCATCTTGAAAAGTGAATAAACTGCTCCTTGAAGCTGTAGCCAACAGATCCCTCTCTTCTCCATCTGCAGTGTGCTTTCCTACCCCCTCTATTTTTAGAGGAAGAACAAAAATTACTTTTTTTCACATGCTATTTGGTTATTTAACTCCTTCAGGATTCAAGGTCTAGCCACTGCAATTTTTTCATCCCTCTTTTGAACCTTCAAACAGTGGGAGAATAAGGCTATGTCGACACAATGCCAAACATCTGGATGAAAGCTTGAAGATTCCACCATCTAAAATCCAGATGTTCACAAATATCCAGATGTACACAGATATCTAAATATCAAAAATATCAATTTTCATGTCAATTTTTTTGGCATTATGTGCAGTCTTGCTCTCAGGCTCCAGAAAGTGTCTCTGTGTATGCTTAGTCTATTTATTTCTGTTTTTGTCTCAGTGAACTCAGTGAAAAGGAATGCAACCAATGATCCCAAAAGTCATTTGCCACAGGCTGTCCTGAAAAAAAAAAAGACATGACAGAAGGGCATCATTTAGGCCCACTGCCTTTTTTTTTAAAAGTGACTTTTCTCATTTTTCTTTTTCTACTTCAAGGAGATTTCTTTTTTAATATCTCAGGCAATTTCAGAGATTGTTAATATGGTGAGACATATAATGGAACTAAAATATCTACCATTAACCATAAGTGATTGATGAATTATCCTGTGTTTTATATTGTTGTTAATAAAGTTGTGCATTTAATCCAATTTTACAAAGACGTTTAGTGGGATTTGCACTAGACTAGAGTCCCTTCCACCCGTCTCCCCCAAAAAGTACATATACGCATATATTTACATATGTGTGTATGCAGAAGCATTGTTGTGTATTTGTGTGGAGGTGGCTTTGTATAATTGTATACATAGCGGTAGATGATAGTGATAGATTACAGAGACAGATAATAGAAGAGTGAGAGAGAGAGAGAGAGAGAGAGAGAGAGAGAGAGAGAGAGAGAGAGAGAGAAAGAGAGAGAGAGAGAGAGAGAGAGAGAGAGAGAGAGAGAGAGATGCACCCTGCAGGGGGAAGAGGAGCAAGAGGGACACAACACGCCCCAACCACCATACGTCTTTTAAAAGGTAAATCTCCTAGGGCTTCCTGAAACATTCTATTGGACCTGTAGACATAACAGGTCTAAGCTGAAAACTCAGGAATACCTTTTCAAGAGGAAGCATTTGATAGTAAGTCTTGTCTCTAGAACAACTGAACCTTGCGGGAGACATCTCAACTATTGCCTTTGACCTTGACTTAGTCCTCCTTCTAGATTGTCATCTTCTCAGACCCTTTCCCAGCCAGTTGACCTCACATCTGCCTGATGCAACATTTTCCAGCATTAGTTTTCATCTTTTTTGGAAGCTTCCAGACAGACTAGGCTAGCCAACTGCTATCACTGATAAATTGTCTCTGATGGGGTTTAGGGACATACACAGATATTTAGATATCTCTGCTATTCCGTTGTTTCAGTCATGTCCAACTCTTCGTGACCCCGTTTGGGGTTTTGTTGGCAAAGATACCTGAGTGGTTTGCCACTTCCTTCTCGAGCTTATTTTACAGATGAGGAAATTGAGGCAAATAGAGTTAAGTGACTTGCCCAGCGTCACACAGATAGTAAGTGTCTGAGGAGATTTGAATTCAAGAAGATGAGCCTTCCTAACTCCAGGTCTAGCACTCTATCCACTGTGCCACCTAGTAAAGATCAAAAGAGGAAGAAACAGAAATAATATTGACCTGAGGATATACTACACACCACCCAGACACAGAAGGAGGAAACCAAACACAAACCTGGCACAGAAAAATGATATCATAGTCATGAAGGGTTTTGATTGGTTATGCATTTGCTATTTGCAAATGCTATTTGCCGCAGCTCTCTACCAAAAGAAAAGTTAATACATTCTAATATAATGCCTCCTCTAGAGGGGGAGAGAATGACCCAAACCTGCATAGATTTCTTCACTTTTTTCACTCATCTCCTGAAGCCAGGAAATATCCATGCTTTGGGATTCAAGTGAGACTAAAGGGAGAGTTCACAGAAAGGAAGAGGAGAGAATACACTAAGAGAAGAAGGGTAATATCTCTTCCTGCTCTCTGATTTTTAAAAAGTCATTAAAGAAGTAGTTAAGGGCTTTATTCATTTTTCTTTTCCAAAAAGACAAGTGTCTCAGAAATGGCTGAGCTTTTCCATGATGGCAAGTGGCTATCAGCAGTATATTTACTTAGCAGATACTAAATGCACCCTGCCCCCAGGGAGAACTAGCACCTCTGGTGTGAGGCCTGTTGAGTTCCTTTTAGGGCTGCTTCTCCATTTTTGGTGTCTACCTGGAACTCTGTTCTCACCTGTGGCTCCAAAAAGCTGTAACATGCCCAGCTGCCACACTCTGGTAAACTGTTTCAGCAGACAGGCTAAACCAGTTCGAGGGCCTCAAGCACAGCAGTGAGTTAGGTGGATGTCTACCCCAAGCATGTGAAAACTTCCCTCAGTGGAATGGGCAAATGAGAACAATTTGTTCCAAGGCAGCTGAAGCAGTCTCTATGGAGCTTGATCAGACATCAAAGATGTCAAAGTCATCCACCACATCAGGGCCATTGTCTTGTCATTGGACTTTGATGACCCTAGAAGAAAGAGTGAGGTGGACAACTTTGTGTGACTCTGTCTCCCTTAAATCCAAGTTACACACAAGTCATCACCCTGTGATGTCATTGGCCCTCTTCAAAAACAAAGGACAAACAACAACTAAATGTGTGCATGCACATACAGAGACACATACTTGGGGTGTCCCTTCAAGGTAAAAGTAAAATCCTTTTAAATGATATACATATTTTGTTTTGTATCATCTCTGCTGCCCAATATATTCTGCACAGAGAGCCATCCATTGTGACAAAGAATTTTGTTTGTGTTTGTCCTTCGCTGACAAAGAATTAAAAAAGGATAAAAGGCAACTTAACAAAGCAACCAATGCATCAACCAAACATGATAAAATACACAGTGTATCACATTATAGAAGTCAGCAATATCTATTTTCATTCATCAATTAAAAGGACTCAAGTCTGGTCATTATAACGATATAACATTGTTTCAATTTTGTTGTCCTCTCCATTTACGTAGTGGTAGTCATGTATTTTGTTTTTCCTGTTCTGCTTACTTTATCTGGCATTAGTTCACTTGAGTCTTTCAGTACCTCCCTACAGTCTTCATCCTGTTTTTTACAGCATAATTACCAGCATAATAACCATTTATCACATTCTTATAATGCAATCTATTCAAGCCATTCCCCAATCAATGGGTATGAACTTAGTTTCCAGTTTTTTGCTTTTCCAAAAAAATGCTGCTATAAATATTTTTTCTCCGTATCTTTAATCTCCTTGGCAGTTTATGCCTGGCATTGGACACTTTAGTCACTGTCTTATCATAATTCCAAATTGCTTTTCAGAATGATTTGGCTAGTTCACAGGTTTGTCAATAGCACATTACTGTGCTTGTCTTTCCACAATTCCTTCATTGTCATTGTCAATATGTTAGATATAAGATAATACCTCAGATTTGTTTTGATTTACATTTCTCCTAATATTAAGATTAAGCTTTCCTATGTTGGATGCTAGTTTGCAGTTCTTCCTTTGAAACTAATCCATTCATTTCCTTTGACTACTTATCCAGTAAGAATAATTTTTGATGTAATAGATTCATGTTAGAGGCAGCAAGGAACAGTGGACGGAAAGTGGACCTTGCAACCAGCATAACTTGAGTTCAAGGACCATATCTGATACATACTGGCTGATTGACCCTGAACAAGTCAGTTCTCTACTAAGACTAAGGGATGAAGGCGGGTGGACCTTCATTGGTAGAGGGAACTTCTTCATCTAAGAAGTCATCATTTCAATGAAACCATGGACCCAGCCTCTACTCTTGTATTTGAGTTAGTTTTTGAGACTTCTTAAATATCAGACAAAGAATGAGAAATGAGAATGAGAAAGAAATTGCCCTTTAAAAGAGAATAGTCCTACAGAAAGTTTGGGAATGTTTGGAATCCATTATTATGTGAGGGGTTTTTGTTACCAGAAATGATATATGTGGCATCTATTAAAACTTTCATCTCTTGTACACTTAAACTCGGGAATGGAATTTTCTAATCTGTATCAAAATCTTCCAAATGATTAGCTTCAGTGGACTTAAAATCTGTTTGTTGAAAATGCAATGCCACTGATTAACATCATGGAAAATGGAAGTAATTATGTCTTTTTTATTTAATTTTACTTTTTCAATTAACAAAAATCTATTTTCTCTTTCTCCCACATTCTTCCCTCCATTGGGAGGGGGAAAGCCTCTTATAATGAATATGTCTGCAAAACAAAGCAAATTTCTATATTGCCCATGTCCAAAAAGTATACATCTCATTCTGCACCATGAGTCCATTATCTCTTAATCAGGAGGTGGTTAGCATACCATTGGTCTTTACTAAGCTCATTTAAAAAAAAAAAAACCTTTGCACAATTCATAGATGGGAAAGAAAAATGAGTTTCACAATCTTTTAAGTTCAATGATACACTTCCTCTGTTTTGAGTGATATATTTTTGGTCATTTCTTAGCTATGACAACCATTACAAACAAGTATTAAAATAAATTAAAACCATGTACATTCATGCAACTTAAAAATAAATATTCACATAAGTTATAGTCTCAGAAATAGCATGTGAAAATGATAGGATGTGCAATCAAAAAAGTTTGTAGGTTACAACTTTAGACTGGTGAGATTCCATTCAATACCAGCAAAAAGGTGGAAGAAGAGATAGTCAGCTTTTTGAGAGCCTTAGAGAGCTTGGTGTTTGCCCAGAGCTCCCTCCAGTGTTGGGTGAAGGGAATAACCTTTGGAATGGGTGTGTGACTGAACTGACCTTAACTGAAAAGGGTGAAGCACTTGGTCAGTACTACCCATTGTTAGTTTAAAATGTTTATTAAGTAACATGTGAAAGAATGATCTAAATGTGAGTTGTTACTGTGATCTCCTCAAGGGCAGGGACTACATCTTAACTAAACTTTTTATCTACCTCCAGCACCTAGCACTGGGTGCTACACATGCCAAATTTACTCCATTCGGTGATAGGGTGTTACATTCCACAACCCTAACACATATTGGTCCATCCCTGTTAAACTTCTCTGGGATTCTGTGATTTTTGTCAGACTGTATTACAAACCTAAATGCTAGAGTGAACAAGAAATGAATTTGGCAAAAAAGACTCTTGGCAAAACTTTCCTTTCTACATTCCCTTGACATTCTTCTGAGGACAGGAAAACCAACTCCTTTGAGCCACCACTTGTTCCTTTTAAGTGTTGGTTGAGAAATTATCATCAGCCACAAATGTTTCCAGAAACTTAAAATAACCAGCACGTTCAGACTTTAAGCAGTAACCTCCTTTCTTTCTTCAACCTTTCATCTGCCTCTGTGCCTGGTATGGAAATGTCCTCCTTTTGGGTGAGAAAATTAACCTGACCTTCAGGACTAAATTGTGAGAGGCCCTACTGACAAAAGAATAATACCTTAAAGGAAGAAAAAAGAAAATTATTTAACAGACGTCTTGACATAAAAACATAGTTACGATTTCACACATTGAAAAGTAACATTTTTCATAAGTCACCAGGGAGTAACTTGGAGAAGAAAATGGGGCCAGTCATTCCAGACACAAACCAGAAAAGACAAAGATAAGAATCATCAGGCAGAGAAACTAGAAACTATCACTGCAGTATCCACATTCAGTGCAAATGGTGAGGACAGAAGCAAGAACTGGACATATTCCTGAAGATATCTCTACTTCCATGAATATTTTCCAGGCAGTACACTCACCTCTTGGAATGATCACCCCTGATCTGCCATATTACCCTTCAACTTGCTATCTGAGACTGTACCAGCTGACACCAGATGCCACTGCAAAAGACATCTTGACCATCCAGAATATATCATAGTTTTTGTATTATATTCATTATTATGTTGATGTATGGTATAGTATAGTAATATATTTTATATTACATTGTATTGTATTCATTAATATGTATTATATCATGTTACATTACATTTATTAATTATATTGTGTTATATCATATCTCATATTATATATATTTTTTTATATATCTCTATAATTTAATGCTATGTTAATTTAAATTATGTGTATGTCATGTTAACTATATTGTATTAATAATGTTTGATCTTTACAACAACCATATGAGATAGATACTTTTATTATTCTCATTTTACAGATAAGGAAACTGAGGCTGAAAAAAATTGATTGGCCCAGGATCACACAATTGGCATCTGGAATAAAATTTAAACTCAAGTTTTCCTGACCTCATGTCCAGCACTCTGTCTACTGCATCACCAGGTTGCCGTCACTACAATTCAATCATGTATAAAGGAGCCATATTTTCTGTTTCAACATACTCATTTCATACTCATTTGCACAGAAGTAAAACAAAAAATCTCGATTCAGTCCTTCCCTTTGAGCTCAAAGTCAGGCTACTGCTCTGCCATCTTTTCCATGACGTTAGACTCCCTCAGTGTCCTGAGGTTCAAGGGGTCAGCTTTTAACTCATAATCAGACCCTCCTCTTCACTTTCTCTGCCTCTGCTCTCAGGCTTTATAATGATAGAAGAGGATATAAGACTGTATAGACTTAGTTCATCACAAATTCATTCTGTATAATTTAAAATTGGCCCTTACTTCCTCTCAGAAAGAAATAAAATTCCTTTCTTTTAAACTCCCAGGTTCACTTTCTTAATGAATAGTGCTCTCTCTCTCTCTCTCCCTTCTCACCCCCACCCTTACTTCCAAACCTCCCAAACAGCAGACAAGGTCTACTTATTGGAAAAGTTCAAAGCCAGCTAGTGTAATTTCTTTCATTTCCTGACACCTTCGTAAAGGTCTGTTGCAATGGCTCATCATAATGTAAAGGTGACCCTGAGTCTTTAAAGTGTATGTCAAGAGAGTTCAGACCCTGGTAGAACCTATCATACTGGATAGACTTTGAATATGGTCCCAGTCATGCAATGTGTCTGATTTCTGAGGACTAGCACAGAGGGGCTTTATCAAAACAACCAATGGAACAAAAGAAGGTTCAATGACCATCAGTCCTCCATTATCCCTTCTGTTTCTGTGGTGACAATGCCAGAGAGGCAGAGAAGGAAAAGGGGGCATTTTTAAACTAGTGTTTTATCTTGGTTTCCAATACAATATATCTCACATCTGTCTTCTCTCCATTCACACCACAATTCCCCTAGTTCAGGCACTGATCACCTCTCCCCTGGACTATTGCCATAGCCTCCTGTAATGTTAATGAGAGTTTGATCTTCCCTGCCCATTAATAGGCCTCAGGTGAGTTCACTAAGGGAAGCTTGAATAGGGGAGGCTTGTTTTGTAGGAAGGCCCACACCTTTTGTTAATTGCTAATGAGGCACTGGGTCACAAGGGTCATGCCCTCAGCTCTGAAAAGTACACACACACACACACACACACACACACAGACACACACACACACATACTCTGAAGTGAGGTAGGAGCAGCTAGGTGGTGCAGTGGATAGAGCACCAGTGCAGGAGTCAGGAGGACCTGAGTTCAAATCTCACCTCAGACACTTGACACTCAGTAGCTATGTGACCTTGGGCAAGTCACTTAACCCCAATTGCCTCATCCTGGGTCATCTCCAATCATCCTGATGAATATCTGGTCACTGGATTCAGATGGCTCTGGAGGAGAAGTGAGGCTGGTGACCTTGCACAACCCTCTTTCATGCAATACAAAGTCAAGTGCAAGTCATGTCATTGTTTCTCTGATAGCATGGTCTTCGTCAGCAACAAAGGACTGAGGTGAGGTTTTGCTTTGGGGGCTTGGAAGAAGGTTCCTGTGCCAGCTGAGACTCTGGATAGCCATTAAGGAGCCCCCCCCCCCACTTTGAAAATCCAGATGTTGGTGCTTCTCTCTCTGGTAACTATGTATGTATGTAGCAGTCAGACAGTTGGATCTGTCTGTTGATCTGTGATGTATGTACAGGCAGCTGGAAGCCCTGTCTGTTGGTCTTTTATTTCTCTGCTTGTATTTTCTCTGTGGGTATATGTGATTAAAGAACATTGCTGACCCCTCTAAAGTTGCTCTTCTTTTAGAAAAACAGATCTAAGAACCTGTGCTAGCAGGTCATCCTGATGTGTCAGACTGCTTGCTGCTATACCTCCTAACTGGCTTCCCTGTCTCTAGTTTCTTCTCTCTCCATCTGTCCTTCAGACAACTGCCAGACCAGTATTGCTAAAGTACATGCCCAACAGTATCACTGCTCTGCTGAAGAAGCTCCAATACTCCCTCTTACCACTAGGAAGAAAATGTAAATTTTTCTATGTATCTTTTGATACACTTGATAAATCTAGCTCCATCTTGCCTTCCCAGGCTTACTGAACATTTTCCTCTTTCACACTATTCTCCAAAATGGATTGCTTTCCATTCTCTGTACACTCCAAGTTGTCCCATATACTGGAATGCACTCCCTCATATCATTTCCCAGAGTGTCTGACTTTCAGCAAAGCTCAGCTCAGATACTGCCTCTCCTGTTGCCAGTGTCCTCATCCCAGAAATTGCTTTGCATATGTTTTGCATTGAATTTTCTGTGTAATTTCCTAAAGAAGCTTAATTGATATGAATCAGTTGATCTAATGAGGAGAACAAAGGACTCTAAAAAAAACCTCCTAGTCAACAAATACAGTTTAACTTATTTTCCAAAGTCAGAGATGTGGCAGCCAGGGAAACACCTGTCTAGAATATAGACCTATGTATAAAATCCTACAGATAAAGAAGGTTACGAAAAGACACACTTCATCTCTTGGCTCCAGGCACTCTCTCAGGCTCTCCCTCCTCTAGTCTGACTACTGACATCCCTGGCTTCCTTTAAGTTCTGACTCAAATCCCACCTCCCACAGGAACCTCTTCCAACTCCTCTTAATTACCCCACTTTCCCTCCATTCATTATTTTCTATTTATCCTGTATATACCTTACTTTGTTTACATGTTGTCTCCTCCATTAAATTGTAAGCTCCTGAGGACAGGTACTGTCTTTTTCCTCTTTTTTTATCCCTAACCCGATGACTGGCACATAGCAGGTGCTTGATAAATGTTGATTGATTGATATACTACAGCCTTACAGGCAGCTAAATGGTGCAGTGAATAGAGCACTGGTCATATAGTCAGAAAGGTAAGAGTTCTAATCCACTTGTAAGCTGTATGACCCTGGGCAAGTCACTTCACCTATCTGTGCCTCAGTTTCTTCAACTGTAAAAATGAGGATAATGGTCGCATCTCTCTCAAAGGATTATTATGAAGATCAAATGAGATGACATCTGTAAAGCATTTAGCACAGTGCCTAATGCAAAGTAGGCACTTAGTAAATATTTGCACCCTTCCCTTGATATGCAAAAATGGCAAAGTATCACCTGCACGTTGAGGCTGCCTGTGAGTGACTGAGCCCTGGAAGAATGGGGGGCCAGAGCAACTTCCTCAAGACAATTTGGCAATGAAGTCTCTTCAACTGCTCCCACAGTCATTGTCTCAAGGTTCCCCCCAAAGTGATTCATTATGGTCAGCAACTGCAATTAACTACAGAATAAATTCTGAACTTCGGAGGCTGGCAAAGTCCTCCATGCTCTGACTCTGGCCTACCTTCCTATTCGTTCACATTTTCCACTTCTCCCCTTCCCGCTCCCTATACTCGGCCTCATGCACCTTGCTGCCTCCAGCATCATCATGCTTTCCCAGTCTCTAGGTAGCTACCTGGGGCATCTTCACCCTCTCCTCCCCCCATTTCTATCTGTCAAAATCCTCCTCATCATTCAAGGCCTGGTTCCTGGATTCCCACCCCCAACTCTACCCAGAAGTAATGTCCTTCCCTCCTCTTCCCTCTCTAGTACTTTGTACCTTGTGCATGCTTGTAATGGCAATCAAGGGGCAGCTAGGTGGTGCAGTGGATAGAGCACCAGTGCAGGAGTCAGGAGGACCTGAGTTCAAATCTCACCCCAGACACTTGATACTCACTAGCTATGCGACTTTGGGCAAGTCACTTAACCCCAGTTGCCTCATCCTGGGCCATCTCCAGTCATCCTGATGAATATCTGGTCACTGGATTCAGATGGCTCTGGAGGAGAAGTGAGGCTGGTGACCTGCACAGCCCTTGCTCAAAACAAAGTTAAGTGCACGTCATTTCTGATGGCATGGTCTTCTTTGGCAACAAAGAACGAACACACACACTGGCAATCAAATAGGATATTTTGCTGTTTTTGCTTTACTAAAAGTGCCTCTGATTGAATAATGTGATTAAGGAGGATCTTTCCCACTCATTGATGGCCTGCTTTCCATTCTCTGTACACCCCAAATTGTCCCATATACTGGAATGCGCATCTGCTTGCCCATTGCGGAAAGCTTGATTAGGGAAGTTGTTTTGTAGGAGCGTCCCAAGTACCATTTTGTTTTTTCTATTGAGGCACTGGGTCAGAGGGTTTGGCTCTAAAAAGTGTATAAATACTCTGAGGGTGAGGTTTTACTTGGGGGCTTACTGACTGGCAGTGTTTCTTTGACCAGAGAGAAGCAGCTAAGGAGCCCCCCTGACTAAAACCCAGAAGTTGATGTTTCCCTCTCTGGTAACTGTGTATGTATGCATGTAATGGTCAAGCAGTTTGGAAGCGCTGTCGATTTATTTTTGATTTCTCTGAAATTTTGATTTTCTCAGATACCTGTGCTTGACTGAAGTGATTGTTAACCCCTTGAAAGGTGGTTTCCTTTTATGAATACAGATCTAAGAAAGTGTGGTAGTAGGCCCCCTGTGCACGCTGGGTTTCTTACTGATGCCGTGCTTTAAAGTATTCTGCTTTGCATTGTGACTTGCACATAGCTTGTCATCTCTATTAGAATCTAAGCTTCTTGAGCCTAGAAGCTTGTTTTGTTCGTTTGTCCTCTCCCCACCCCACACCCCCCCCAAGCCAAAGTGCCTTGTACATTATAGTTGTTCAGTCATTTCAGTTGGGTCTGCCTCTGTGTGACCCCACTTGGGGTTTCATTGGCAAAGACACTGGAGTGGTTTGCTGTTTCCTTCTCCAGCTTTTTCATTTTACAGATGAGGAAACTGAGGCAAATAAAGTTAAGTAACTTGTGCAGGGTCACACAACTAATAAATATCTGAGGTCAGATATGAACTCAAGTCTTCCTGATTCCAGGCCTGGCACACTATCTACTGCACCCCCTAGCTTCCCCAACATTAGCATTATAGTTATTCAATCAATATAGAAATATATATGTATAAATAATAATAATATATCTTATATAAATTATTATAAAAATTATATATATTACGTAAATATATATTCAACCAATATAGAAATATACCTATTTAACAAATATTTGTTCAAATTGGGCTGCACTGAAACATATTTCCTTTCCTCCCATAGCCCACAACTCTCTCAGCAACCAAAGTTCAGTTAGAAGGAGTGACCATATCCTTCTCCAAATCAGATGGATGGGGAAGCTCCTTTCCCTGTTACACTCAGGAAAGGACGTTATTAGTGCCTTGCTGGTGCTCCTCAGTCTCCTACCTTAGGTATCTGTGTCTCCTGTCTCCAAAGATGACATGCAGACAGAAGGTCCTCCATCTAGAGCTAGAAGGATCTTCGAGGTCATCGAATCCAAACTCTTCATTTAACATATGAGGAAGGATAAGGGACTTGCCTGAGGTCATATAGAAAGGAAGCATCAAAGTTGAGATTTGAACTCAGGACCTTTGCCAGCAGAACTAATGTTCTTTCTGCTGTACCATGAGCTATGCCCTATTGAACTGCCTGCTTCTCTTTTTCTTTTTGCTAGACAATCACTATAACTATTCAAAGTAAAGCCCTGCCTTTTACTCACCCTTTCCCTGCCTCTTTGGCACCATATACTGTTAAATATTTTGATCATCCATGTGAGTTGTGTAGGGTCTCCAGTATTTCCCAGTGGGCCTATATAATTCAAAGATAAGAACACATAGTAATTTTCTCCTCCAAAAACACACCTGGTCAAATCTCTGCTGTTTTTCTCCACCTGGAAGAATGTGATAGCCTATTACTAGTTATTTAGCTACTCTAATGCAAGGTCAGAGTTGACAGATTTTATTTTTCATTTGAAAAAGAAAATTTCAAGCCCTTATTGAGAAATCTCCCTCTCTCCTCCCCTCTCCAAAAAAGTTTTATTACACTGTCGTCTTCATTCACTTTCTCCAGATGGCACTCCACATCTGGTTCAGAACAAAGGGATAATATTGTACATTCCTTCTCTGTAAATTATGAGGTTCAAAAATGTCTCATCACAGATGTTTTCCCCAAAACTGTTTTATTATGACACATTTTTAAAGTCCCACAAGTGAGCAAATCTGTAGCCTCAAGAAGTTTACAAGCTAACATGTTCATTTGGCACCAATAAAAGCAAAAACCAAAGAGAAATCTTGCTATCCTATCAAATTTCAGTCTCTCCTTAAAACAAGTGATACTCCCCCCGGCCCCATCCCACCTCTGTGGGATAGGTGAAGATGAACCTGATTCTTGGCACTCTGGATCTAGAAAGTGCCATCCTCATAGGCCCAGGCAGTCAAGAATGTAGCTCAGAACAACCAGCATATTAAATACTACAGATCCACTGGATATCCTGAAGGGCATGATGAGGAGGGATGAGGAATGAGAACTAAGAAACATGGAGCTTATGATCTGGTTGGGGAGACAAGACTGACACACAAAACATAAATAAGGGACAACATAAAACAATAACAATTAATGCAGGAATTCAGATAAGGAAAAATCCCTTGAATCTAGCAATTATGCAGGGCTAAGTCCTCCTCCCCAAGAACAGAAAAGACTAGCGTAATTCTTTAATGAGCACTTTCTGTTTGTGTTTGAAGAGTCCATGTCCACCTACATGGGACCTGGGAACCTGGAGGGAGTAGACCTGGAAGCAGTAATTGTCTATTGTCATGTCCCCACTCAGAGGTATTCTGAAATTCAGAAACATATACCATATCTCTAACACTGGAAGGACCTTAGATGCCTAGTATGATGTAATAAATATAACAAGCACAAATATGTGTGTATAATGTAATATGTAATATGTAAGTACATGTATAATTCAAATATACATATAATAGGTAATATGTATAATATATATTTTATATAATAGACAGACACAGACAGACATACAGACAGACGGATAGATAGACAGATAGATAGATAATGCCCTTACAATGCAACTGAGGAAACTGAGGTCCAGAGAGGTTTGGTGTCTTTCCAAGGTAACATAGCTTCTTAAGTGTCTGAGGCTGGATTTGAACATGTCTTCCTGACTCCAAGTCCAGCACCCTCTCTCTTCATCCCTCAGCAGGCTACACTGCTGACTCATCTCCACAGGACTTGCTCCACCATGCCACATTGGAAGGCCACTCCACTCCTGAGGCATCTTGCTCTGATTGGATGGTTCCTCCCAGTACCTCCATTTTAATGGAAAGGTCCAAGCCAAGCGTATCTTCTTTCTTCTCCCGGCTATATTTTAGACTTGTTGCCACAGGATTTTCTCTAAGATACCTTCCCTCTACTTATAGCTCCCTTGAATGTTGTGTCTCCCACCACCGACCCCCTATAACAATGTAAATTCCTTGAGAACAAAGACTAATTTTCATTTCCTTTGCTTTTCCTTCATTTCATTAACATTAATATAGCTCTTAGTATGTGCCAGGCAATGGGAGAAGGGCTTTACAAATATTTTCTCATTTGATTCTCTCAACTACCTGGGAAGGAGGTGATATTATTATCCCAGATGAGAAAATTGAGGCAAACAGGATTAAGTGACTTGCCTGGTTCACATAGATAGTGCAACTTTGAGGCCAGATTTGAACTCAGGTCCTCTTGAACCCAGACCTGCCACCTGCTGCTCCTATTGTGTTTAGTACAGCACTGGGTACACAGTAAGGGCTTAATAGATGCTCGTTGACTGCCTCACTCTCCACTGTACCATGCTGTTTCTCATTTCATGAAGGTTGCTTCCCTCATTAGTTCAAAGTCCATCATAGTATTTTGCACATTGTCAGTATTAAATAAATGTTGCGTTGTTTATTCATGTCCAACTCCTCATGATCCCCTTTTCTTGGCAAAGACTGAAGTGGTTTGCCATTTCCTTCCCCAGATCATTTTTACAGATGAAGAAACCGAGGCAAAGAGGGTCACATGGCAAGCAAATGTCTGAGGCCAGATTTGACTCTGGTTTTTACTGATTCAAGACCCAGTACTCTTCTCACTGTGCCACCTAGCTGCCCAAATGGATTATAGTCAAAAATACAATCCCCCTCTAGCACACCAATGCCTGAACAAATGTCCTCTGGAACTGAACCATGGAAAAACAATGAAGAGTAGCGGAAAGAGTTATAGAACAGGATTCTGGTGTTATAATGAGACTGTGATATGTATTAGCCAGGTGAGCATTGGTGTGTCAATCTCACTGGAGCCTTAATTTCCTCAATTGTAAAATGGAGATAATAATATACTTACTACCTGCTTCAATGTGTTATTGTAACGAAAGTACTTTGTAAACCTAAAAGAGCCACGTAAAGGATTAGGAAGTGGTATCAAGCTATGAATCCCAGGTCTATGATGTGACAGATGGTATAGGAGGAAAAGAGTTCATCTTGTTTTTAAGGAGATTCAACCTAAGCAGGAAACCAAGACAAAAAAAACAAGAGAATGAGATGGCAGCAGGGCATACAGGGGATGGAGTGTTGGACTTGGAATCAGGAAGACCTGAATTCAAGTCCTGCCTTAAGTATGTAGCTGTGTGACCCTGGGCAAATCATTTAACTTCTCTCAGCCTCAGCTTTCTCAACTGCAAAATGAACATAACAATATTATTAATAATTAAT
The DNA here is from genome assembly GCF_028372415.1 of Notamacropus eugenii. Classification (NCBI taxonomy): domain Eukaryota; kingdom Metazoa; phylum Chordata; class Mammalia; order Diprotodontia; family Macropodidae; genus Notamacropus; species Notamacropus eugenii. Next base: position 344,839,378 of record NC_092875.1, read on the forward strand.
CATTTAAAATTATTATTAATAATAATTAAACCTCTCAAGGTTGTTGTAAGGATCAAACAAGATCATATTTGTGCGGTAATTTGCAAACCTTAAAGTGATGTATAAATCTTACACATTATTGATATGTAATAAAATGCTAAAACATGCGGTAAAGATCATTACAAAATAGTATGGGACACTTGCAAATACAGGAAGGATTTGAGAGGGAAGGATCTGTGACCCTGTCTCCCAAGGCCAATCAGAACCTACCCCAGACTTAGTAGGAGTTCTTTGAGGCATATAGAAATAAAGTATTTTGCCTAGGGCCACCGAACTAGCAAGTGTCCGATTGTTCTGAATAAACCCCGGGCCTCCCTGACTTGCAGCCCACCACTTTGAGGAGGTATATAAAAGGGTGCTAATTCTACTGGGTGGTCTGGAGCTGTCAGCAAAGTTTCAAGGAGGAAATGAGACTGGAGCTAAAAGATCAATGAGGGTGGGGAGGAGGAATAAAAACAAAGCAGAGTTGCAAAATTATCTGGGGAAGGGACAAAGGAGAAGAGATTCTGACTTTCAAATCGAGGTCTATAAATCCCAGCCGTCCCATGAAATGATTCAATTCAATAAACGTGTATTAAGCACCTAGTACATACTAATCTAATGGCTGGATAGAATGCCAGACCTAGAGTCAGGAAGACTCTTCTTCCTGCCTTCAAACTTTGTCTCAGATACTTACTGGCTGTGCGACCCTGGACAAGTCACCAACCCTGTTTGCCTCAGTTTCCTCATCTGTAAAATGAGTTGGAAAAGGAAATGGCAAACCACTCCAGTCTCTTTGCCAAGAAAACCCTAAATGGGGTCACAAAGAGTTAGGCATGACTAAGACGACTGAACAACCACAATGTACCAATCCAAGATGGTCCACAGAGAAAGAAGAGAAAAAAAAAAAACCAGACCTTGCAACAAGAGACAAGTATACACCACAAACCCATCCTCCTACTTCCTCAAAGTTCCAATACCTACTTCAGTCAAAGCTGTTGCTAGTCGAAAGTGAAAGGCTGAGCTGAGCTGAGCCATTTGTGACACCACACATCTAGTAGGGGTGAAGGCTCCCAAACCATGGAGCCTTTCGACTGAGTAGCCAGAGATCCTTTGACATTACCAGGAGAATTCAAGGAATCTCCTTCCCCTTTCCTCCCAACTTTCAAAGCCTTTCTCGTCATTTCAAAGGAACTTTGGTGGTTCTTAAGCCCCTGTGTGGGACTGGAATAAAATAAGAGTCATGGAAACCCTAAGAAGCATGTGTACAGCCACCTGAGTGGGATAGTGGAGGAGAGCAGGCACCAGGCTTCTGGAAAGGGAGAGGAGGACTGAGAGATGAGAAGCAAGAGGAGGGTGATGTTTTCATCATGTGGAAGAATGAGAATCACACAAATTCCCGGGGCCAAGACTCCAGTGGTTAATGGGTATTCCCCAAAGCAGAGACCTTTGTGAGGACACATGGGTCAGATCAAGCCAGCTGCCTGAATAAGCCAAAAAAAACCCCTCAAATGGTGGAAACAAAAATAAACAAACTAATTAGTTAATTAAATGCAGTTTGGTCAACCTGTACCATGCTGACTTCAGTGGTAAATTTGCTATAAACTCTTTGAAGGCAGGGATTATCTTTTTCCTTGCCTCGACTTTTTTTCCTTTTCCTTTTTTTTTGGGGGGGGGGGCGGGGGGTTTTGTACTCCACAAAGCCTGACACAGTGGCTTCAGTAGCCACTTGATAAGTGTGTATTGAATTGTTTAATTCAACAGAAGGAAGAAAATCATTAGATTAAGTCTTAGTTTTATGGGTTTACAAAGCAACTTTACTAACAAAAGTTCTGTAGGGTAGGTAGCACAATCATTGTATTACCTGCCTATTTCACAGATGAGGAAACTGAAGCCTAAAGAGTTTAAGCACCCTGGTCCCTTTTGTATTATCTCTCTTGAAGAAAAGGCTTGCCGGAAAACAAGATGTAGTCCAATTAGAACATAAAACGTCAAAAAAACCCAAACCATTCAATCTACTTTACAAGCAGATAAACTGGGCTGTGTATTGGAAAAAAAAAAATTTGTTTACTGCCACACACTAAGTCTCCCGGCTTCTAAAAGAATGATTCCTGACAAAGCTATGCTATTCAATCCAATATTCAATTTGCTGATAACACTTGTATCGTTTTGTTATTGTTCAGTCATGTCCAACTTTTTGTGACCCCATGTGACCCTATGGACCAAATGTCCATGTGCTTTTCTTAGCAAAGACACTGGAGTATCTGCCATTTCCATCTCATTTTACAGATGAGGAAACTGAGGCAAATATGACTGTCTCAGGATTACATAGATAGTAAGTGTTGGAGGCTGAATTTGAACTCAGGAAGATGAGTGTTCCTGACTCCAGGCCTGGAGTCAGGCCTATCCACTGTACCACCTAGCTGTCCTTTAAATTGAAAACTACTTCACTGTAAAGGAACAAGCTCATGTGAGAACAGGCAGTCTGGGTCACTGACCTCTCTGGGTCTCTGTTTCCTCATCTTTAAAATGAAGAGGTTGAATTAGATGATGCTTACCCAAGGTGACACCATGGATAAAGCCCTGCACCTGAAGTAAGTTCAAATCCAGCCTCAGACACTTACTAGCTATGTGAGCTTGGGCAAGTCACTTAACCTCCATCTCCTATGGTTCCTTAACTATAAAAATGGCTAAAATAACAGCATCTGCTTCCTAGGGTTTTTGTGAGGGTTAAATGAGATACATGTAAAGTGCTTAGCACAGTTCCTGGCACATAGTAGGTGTCTAATAAATCATCGTTCCCTTTCCCTTTCCCTCTTCCAACCTAATATAGAACTGTGTTAGATAATAGAATTATATCTCTGTTCTATCTTCATGTACAAACAGCACAGTGTATTTCTGGGGTACTTAGCTTTCTTCATGCCATGAACCCCTTCGTCAATCTGGTGAAGCTTATAATGTTTTCAAATAACTAAGAGAAATGCTAAGTTTCCAGCAGAGGTTAGTAAAAATAAAGATTTTTTTTTCCCTTTTGAGTTCATGGATCCCTTGAAATCTAAGAATTCCTGGGAAAGTGGTTTGGAGTAAGCAAAACCTGGGTTCAAATCCTGACTTCAACCCTTACTAGTTGTATCACTTTGGACAAGATGGTTAACCTCATCATGCCCCATTCAAGCTCCCTAGGAATAATCTATGAAGTCAAGGGAGAAATCCTCCCCACCATGATGAAATTGCAGATTACTTACTTATCTGTATTTGGTTTACAAAAATTTGATTTCCATACAATTTTGTTTTTCAGCAATGCATCTGTTAGGAAGTAGGAGTGGAGATGTGAGTCTTTGAAATAACTAACTCAGGTGTCCTATTCAGGAGACTGACCTTGTTGTAACATCCAATCTTTCATATGTAGCTTGCCATCAGTAAATAGATTTTTTAAAAATTAAAAAAAAAAAAAACAACATCAAGAGGTAGCATCATCCAGAGGATACTGTTGAAAACAGGCTGGTCCTGTTTGGGAAGGTCCTTTATTACAACAATTCCCCATATCAAAGCAGACAGCAGGAGCTCAAGGATCAAAGCAGAGATAATTCATCGTCAGTATTTGTCCTTGACAAACTCAGTTAGGTCTGTGTTTTAGCACAGGGAAAATTTACTATTTGACTGAATCAATATCCCAACATCAAAGAGAGCTTGTCTGATAATTGAAGTTGCAGATCTGCTGCTTGAAAAGGAAAAATCCCTCTGTGCTCTGAGACAAGTGGAAAAGATAAATTGCATCCTCAGCATTGTGTGTGAAACTGGGCAGCAAAATCCCATGGAGTGAGATGTTTTATCTGAGTGATTTCTTGCAGGCATACTTAAGTAGAGCCCAATGAATGGGTTTTCCTCGAAGAAGCTTGCCAATAGGTCCCCATCTGCCTGGCAACATTCGACTGGCCTTTCAGGTTTGAGCCTCTCCTAAGCCTTGGCTACAAATCATGCCAAATCTGGCTGTTCTTGGATCATGCTCTCCAATGGGAACTTGGACTAGACAATTTAACACATTTTCACTTGTGACCTCTACCAGATGTGGAAAGAACAAAGCATGTGGGTTCTCCCTAAAGGCTGAGCTCAGCAAAACAGTCCTGTGGATGCCAAAGGCACCAGGGACTTCTTTAAGTCCGACTGAGAGTATGGGTCCAGTCCTTTGTCCCAAGACCTTCTGCTAGAATGCAGAGACTGTCTGAGCAGGAAGGGGTCTTCATAATCATCTATTGCAAATTACTCATTTAAAAACAAGGAACTTGAGCTCCATTCAGATAAGAAAAGGCACTTGCACAAGGTTACACAGTTTTCCCAAGGTCACTCTAGGCAAGCCTAGAACATTTGGTTTAGTGTTAATGGGCACCAGATTTTCACTAATGGATATCAGACTAAAAAAAAAAGTACATGAAATTTTTGAGCTCCTGTGTTTAACCTAGAAGTCTACTGTTACAACTAGAAGCATGTTTGCCCTTATGTAGCTTTGAAAGAATCAAACAAACAAAAAACGTCTCTGTTAAAATCTATATTGTAACTTGCTCTCAAATTTTTCACCTTGGTAGGTCTGAAGATGTGACAAGAAGGAAGGAAGGAAGGAGGGAAGGAGGGAGGGAGGGAGGAAGGAAGGAAGGAAAGAAGGAAGGAAGGAAGGAAGGAAGGAAGGAAGGAAGGAAGGAAGGAAGGAAGGAAGGAAGGAAGGAAGGAAGGAAGGAAAAGAAAGTAAAGAAGGGGAGGGAGAGAGAGAGGGAGGAACATAGCCAGAACCTCAGAATAAGGAAAGGAAGGAGCCTCTTAGCCTGCATATTCACAAAATCATCAATTTTGAACTGGAAAGGACCTCAGAAGTCATCTGGCCCCACTGTCCCATTTTACAGATAACAAAACTGAGGTACAGAGAAGCTAAATAACCTCTCCAAGGTCTCGTAGGGAAGCGCCAGAGATGGGATTCAAACCCAGTGCCTCTGACTCTAGGGAGAACCAAGCTCACTTACAGGCGTTATCGCCATCCAAACAATTTATCCCAGGGAGTGAGATGCAGGTTTGCAGGTCTGGGAGCTGTCACATGGGAGCCATGCCTGCTGGGAGACCCTCCTCCCTACTCTTTGCACAAGTAATATTTCCAGAGCAAAGAGGAATCTTGGTGAAATAGATAGAGAGTCTCCTTGGAAGACCTCAGATAACAGACACATCCTGACCATGTGACCCTGGGCAAGTCACTTAAATTCTCAGTGCTTGGGAGGCAAGTCTGGCCCCACATTGCATAGAAGGCACAGCTCTGTACTGGTAGAGGGGTTTCCTCACCACGAGGAGAGCCCATCCCTATCTCCAGAGTATCTTGCTAGATCCCCACAAACCCCTTTGTCCACACGACATGCCAACTTCAGCTAAACCCTCTAAACTTTTGCAAATTTCTCCTGTGATGAAGATGTTTATTCGGTTTGTTAAGAGTTAACTCCAAGCCAACACTTGTTTTTCAGGATCCTACTCTCTTTCCATGGTAATATGGGTAGAGGGATTTATTAGGGCAGTCACAGCCCAGCTACCTTCCTTTCTGTTTCTGTCTTCCTTCAGCTCCTTCTTTGTGCAGTGTGGGGAGTGGGGGACCTGGTTTTCAATGGATGAGTCAAGTTCTTTTGGTGCTTCTTTATTTGCCTGTTGATTTGGATGAATCCCTCAGGCTAACATATTTTTCAGCTTTGAAGGAAAGCTCCAGATACTCTCCACCCCACATCCTCCCAGCCCCCCTCACTGAACCCCCAAGGTTAGCCCTGTACTTTCAAAAGTACAAACGCTAAGAAAATTCATGAGAGGGTTTCATGGCTGAAGTTGGCCAGCTGACATTTCTGAACCTGTTTTCTGTGGCATTCATATTGCCAAGTAATAACAGCTCTAGAGAGGCCAATAGGATTTGATCCCAACATTAAAAAAGGCAAACCATTACCAAACCTGATTAGAATTGAATCTACCACAAAGTAATGCTGTTTGGGAAACCAGAATCACAGAATTTGAGCATGGGATGGGACCTCAGAAGCCATCTGGTCCAACTGACATAGAAATATCAATATTTACTGTAGCAGGGGAACAACAGAGAAATCAATGATTGAATGTAACCAGTCACCTCAAGGCAGCTAGGTGGTGCAGTGCATAGAGTACCAGGGCTGGGATCAAGAAGACCTGAATTCAGATCTGACCATGGACACTTATTAGATGTATGACTCTGGCTAAGTCACTTAACCTTGTCTGCCTCAGTTTCCTCATCTGTAAAATGAGCTGGAGAAGGAAATGGCAAACCACTCCAATATTTTTGCAAGAAAACCCCAAAAGTGGTCATGAGGAGTCAGAGATGACTGAAAGAAAATTACTTCAAAGCATTTCCATATATGCAACACCTGACATACTGATCATTCCCAAAGTTGGACAAACTGCTGAAACAGGAGGCATAGCAAAGCTCCCCATTTCAGTTTTCTTCATTCTAAACTTATTATAAATGGATACCCAGTGCACATAAATTTTCAAGTCTGAATCTGTAATATCTTTATAAAAACAGAGAGAGCCAAAAGAGACTTCCCCATAACAAACTTCTGGCAGATTTAAGGCCTCAAAAGGACATTTAAAAATAATAATTTTCATAGAAATAGAGCTGGAAGGAACTTTAGAGGCTATTTAATCTAATCTTCTTATTATATAAGTGAAGTAACCAAGGCCCAGGGAAAGTAAATGTGTTTCCTAATATCTGGCATGTAATTAGCATCAGAAGTAGAATTCGAATGCACATCCTTCAACTTAAAGGGCAGCACTATTTTCACCATACTACGCTGCCTCCTATTACAATGTTCATATCACATGACAAGAATACCACCTCACAGACCCACAGCAACATATATGAATCACTTATAAAACAGTGGTGTTACATAGAACTTGCAACCAGTAGAAAAACTATTCAGAGAATGTAAACATAGAAATTATGTAAGTATGTGTGTGGCTATCCATAGGTGTCTGAACTCAGTTTTATGTGTGAAGACCTTGATTTTCTCATTTGTAAAACAGCAGAGCAGAATGGTCTAGCAAAAATCGCTGGGCTGAGAGTCAGAAGTCCTAGACTGTAGGCATACCTCCTCCCGACTCATTACTGGCCTTGACTAGTCATTGAAGGGGCAGATAGTCGGTGTGGTGGATAGAGCACCAGGCCTGGAGTCAGGAAGACTCCTCTTCCTGAGCTGAAATCTGGCCTCAGACATTGACTAGCTGTGTGACCCTGGGCAAGTCACTTAACCCTGTTTACCTCAGTCTCCTTATCTGTAAAAAGAGCTGAAGAAGGAAATGGCAAGCTACTCCAGTATCTTTGCCAAGAAAACTCCAAATGGGGTCATGAAGAGTCAGACACAACAGAAAAACGATTGAACAACAACAATTAAATATTTTTAGGCCTCCATTTTTCAGCCAATAAAATAAAGCTACTTATACACAAATTCCACAAGGCAACTCCATGATTCAGCTGAAGTTAGGAAGACCTGAGTTCAAATCTGCCCTCGGACACTCACTAGCTATGTGACCCTGGACAAGTCATTTAACCTGTTTGCTTTAATCCACCAGAGAAGGAAATGGCAAACCATTCCAGTATCTTTGCCAAGAAAACCCCAGGAACAGTATGGTCCGTAAGGTCACAAAGAGTTGAACATGACTGAACTGCAACAACAAAATGACTGTTCCTCAGAATCTCTGTCGGGAAGGAAGATAGTTTAATACTAAAATGGAACTGATTTCATCAATGTGAACATTCCCTGCCCTATTCAGATCACAACCCATACTCTCCCATAAGTTTGCCATAATAGGTCCACCCAATGTTCTGGGAATCTTTCTCATTTACCATTGAAAATAAAATGAGAAAATAAGTAAAAGGCTTTGAATTCTTAAATCTTTTTAAACCTTTTGTTTTTATAGCAATTTCATTTCTGAATATATCCTTCCCCCCTTCTTTACTCATTGAACCATCATTTGCAATGAAGATTTTAGAAGAAAAAAAATTAACACAGCAAAACCAACCAAGCAAGTAATATATCAACTGTATTGGAATGCTTGTGTGATATTTCACATCCCTAATTCCAGACCTCTGTAAAGAAAGAAAGGATCTGTAGGAAATGTTCTGAATGCAAGGCATTAAATTTTTTACCATGACACAGTCACAGAGAAGACCCAACATAGTTAATTCAAAGAAAGATTTTCTACAGATGTAGAGGTTCTCCATATGGCATGGGATTATCCTGATCACATCCAGTTTCAGAATGCCATGTAGCCTCTTAAAAGAGACCTATGATCCCTAAAGAGTTTTTCCAACTATCCATGCAAGAAAAAACAAATGCGAGAAGTCCTATTGACCTGATCACGATATGCAACTTGATGAAAAATTCATAGAGCTGATTCATCAGTACATTCATCATGGCAAACAGAATCCATGGACAGTGAGCTGGGCACAGAACTGACAAAGAAGGAGAGTAGACAGAATCTCCTTTGGGAAAGTATTTGGTGCTTTTAATGATCCCAAGTTTCTCCCTGAAACAAGGATCCATCTTTCATGAGTCTTTACATATTCTTCCAATGATACTTATTAGAGGTAACCCAAGGTATACTAATCTTCAAATAATTAAAATCAATCAAAGGGCAATAGAGAGGATCATGGTAGACACTAGTAGGCTGCACCATATTACAAATTAATATAGAAAAAGCAGAATAAAGGATATCATCAGAAAAGTTGTATGACTAGAAAAGTGTAGGCTGGTTGCATAGTGAGAATGAGGGTTGATGGATAGCTCCAGTTCTTTGTGTTCATGCAATATTTTGAGATCTGGAGGATAATCTTGAGCACACTGAGTGATCCTCCCCCTTCAACCTGTGGAACCCTTTCATGGTTCCACCACAGGACTATGAGCATCCTCTAGCGATTTTACTAGGCTGCTTTTACTGGATCTGTTCCCTATTCCCAAGTTGAGTGATGGCACATGGCATATATTCTTCATCAGGCATTGCTCTTCATTGTCTCTCCTAATCACTCCTAGATGGTAAAGTATCTGGAAAGCCACTCCCTGGCAAAGATAGTCTGATAGTTCTTCAGTCATTGCTGAAATTAGGAGCTACCCCACTGTGAAGGGCCAAAAGCCAGTCATTTTGTCCTTAGGCTAAGATTGTCTGTTTTTTTTTTTTAACCTACTTCTTCCTACCAAGAGAATCCACAACTTTTTTCAAAGACTCTTTCTGACTTAGGATTAGAAAGTTCATATTCTCTTATATGTAACCTATGACTACAAATCCATTTTAGGAGATTTTGACAAAGGAACCTCAGAGAATTTTGTAGCTCTCAGCCACTGTGGTTTTTAATCTCTCTCTCACACATCCACACACACACACACACACACACACACACACACACACACACACACACACACACACACACACACCCCATAACATTCAAGTCTTGTCATGAAAACTTCTCTATACAAGCATAAACACCAAGCTTCCAGGCTCCCATAACAAACACAGGTCCAACTGCAGAGCAAGGGCTCCTCTGATTATATGACACTGTCTTACTCCACTGCATAATTCATTCACCTCCATTGTTCTGCATAATTATTTATTCTGGATTCTTCTGAACTAAGACAGCCAGTCTAAAGATCACTACCATCAGAAGAAAACATTTAATTAATATTTTTGGTCTTATAAAGGCCGATTTTTACTCACTAATATTGAGAAGAGATTAGAATCAGTTGCTATTGTCACCTGACTAAACAATTGACACACCTGTACACATGTATTGCCAAGGCAATATTCACAGCACTGGCAGTGACTATGAATATGCCAGTGTAGTTCTGAATCACAAAGTATAACAGACTTTCCATATAGAAGGCAGAAGAAAAACATTTATTCAGACACCCAAAAGACAAATCTCAACACAGAAATCAAAACACATTATCAATGCAGGGGACAAAGCCACTCCCAAGCCTCCCCCACTCCCCAGCTGGGGCCTTCCCACAAACAAACACAATCCTAGCTGTCTGTCCATCCGTGTCCTCTCTCTCCCTCTGCTCTAACTGCTCAGACTAACTCCTCCCAGTTCTGCTTCACCCTTCCTGTTCTACCTGGTCAGCAAGCTCCTCTCACTATATGTGACTTAGGCTTCTATGGAATTCAAGCAGGTTACATGAGCCTATTAATGGATGGGAAAGATCTTCCCATTTAAATGACTATAAAAACACACTGAAAATTTAATTTACAAATCTAATTTGTTTACAGTTTAAATTACTTTGAATAAAAATGACCTTGCACTAATGTATGATAAAAAGTCATTGATTAAAATATCAAGATTAATGTGCTTTCCATAGTAATCAGTGGAAAGTATATGTAGATTTGATAATCTATCAGATAGAAAATGTGGCCTTCTAGGTCCTTGGGTGCAGCCTTTTGACTGAATCCAAGTTTTACAAAATAAATCATTTTATTAGGAGGATTTGTTCTGTGAAGTCAGCATTCAGTCAAAGGGCCTCACCTGAGGTCCTAGAAGGCCACATGTGGCCTTGAGGTCACAGATTCCCCACCCCTGAATTTTGTACCACATATCTTAAACCATTTTTATTGTTTTCATTTTACAATAATAATAACTAGGATTTGCTTAGCAACTTAAAATTTGCAGAGCTCATTACAAAAATTATCTCATTTTACCCCCACAACAAACCTGGAAGGTAAGTGTTATTATTATCCCCCTTTTCCAGATGAGGAAACTGATAGAGACCGAGGCTAAGTGACTTGCTCAGGGCCATACAACTAGTGAGTGTCTAAGGTTACACTTGAATTTAAGTCTTTCTGATTTCAGATCCACTGAGCCATCTCAATGCCTCTGCTGCCATTTTGCTGATAGTAATTTCGCGTGATACAGAATTCATAGGGAAAGTTTTAAAAATACATCATTCTGTTTCTGTGTTGAGAGAGTACTCCCTCAACAGTGAAGTTATGTATCAGCTGGCAAAGATCAAGAGTTCTTTTCTGTGAGGCAGTAAACTTTGTGCCTGGTGCTTGAAGCTTTATGCCTTTTAACAGAATTCTGCACCTTCAAGACCTTTATTTTAGAGCTAAACTGTTGGCAGTTCTTTCTAATTCATTCAGCTGCATAGCCATGAGTGCAGAAACATAAAGTAATTCAAATTCCAACGTGGGCTCTTGCAAAACATCATACCCCTGGTTTATGTCAGCTATAGGAAAATTGAAAATTCCTTTCACCTGCATACAAAAGTAGTCTTTCTCAGACAAAACTGAAAATCCATTGCTTGGTTTTATATTTCTTTTGTCATTTCTCTTTGATGAAAATTTCCAACTTTTCTGTAATTTTTCAAAGAAAAAAATAACAAACGATCCTTTAGCTATACCTTCACATGACATGTGCAATGCCCTTGAATCTAACTAAAATCTTTGAAACTAATAAGATGATTATATTTTTAGATCGTCACATCCTAAGATGCAGCTAATGTTATCAAAATGATTCTAAATTCTATTTTCGGCTTACTAGTGTGCACTAAAATTGAAAATCTTTTTGATGGCTACAGCTTTGGTCCATGGAAGTAATTTTTGGGTTTGCCAACACATCTGCAGAAGTAACACTCAGCACCTGAGAAGTTACTTTTATTTGTAAAGTTAAAACTTTAACATCATTTGTTTTAGAAGGACCAATATGTCCAAGTGACATATAAGAGATATCTGTGATGTGTTCATTAACTTAGCAGCTGGTAAAAACATGAAAAAAAAAAATGTGAGAAGTCTTTGTGCTTCTTGAAAAATGTAGGAACCACATGATTCAATGAAGCTGCTCCTACACCTGCTAGATTAAGTCTGTGCTTCACAGAGCACAAGTGTGGAAAATTCATTTTCCTAAAGAATGCTTGCTTACAGCAAGCCACATTCCAGTGAAGGATGGAATACTATCCCTACCAGCAGTGAAGTATTGCTAAAGACATGGAGAAGCTACTGAAGCATCTCATGAATGCTCAATAGTCTGGGGAATATTGAAGTTCATCCAATGCTTTAGACCAAGGATTCTCAACTTATTTTGTGCCATGGACCTCTTCTGAGAGCAATGTTTTTAAATACATAAAAGAAAATACATGATATTACAAAAGAAACAAATTATATTGAATTCAAGATATAATTTTTTCCCATCCAAGTTCATAGACCCTCTGGAATTTATCCTTGAAGGGGTGCTTAGAATCCAAGTTAAGAACTGTGACTTTAGACTTTGGAGAAAGATATGGCAAACTACTCCAGTATCTTTGCCAAGAAAACCCCAAGTGGGGTCACGAAGAGGCAGGACAAATGACTGAACAATAACAACAATAACTTTAGACTTTCAAGAAAATTAAAAAAAGCAGGGGTTGTGAACTAGCAACCCAACCAAACCAAAATAAAAATTTACAAAATCAAGAAACAAATTTTTAAGAAATGTTACCAATATAAATTAAAGCAGAGTTTCTTAACCTGGGATGGGGGGGTGGAGTGTCTGTGAACCTTTCCAGTCTTCTTATACCTTACTCTTCTCTGCATAATCTATGATCCAGGGACACTGGCCTCTTTGCTTTTCCTCACACAGGACACTACATCACCTGAGTCTATATTTTCACTGATTTTCTCTCCCTCCTTGAATGGTCTTCCTCCATGTTCCTGACTTCTCCTCCTTCATCTAAGTCTTAACTCCAATCCTATCTTCTTCAAGGGATCTTTCCCAGTCCCCCTCAATACTAATGCCTTCTCTAATAGATTACCTCTAATTTACCCTGTATATTTCCTATCCATACAAGGTTGTTTTCATTTTTTCTCTCCCTTAGAATGTAAGGGGTGAGGGATGTTAGAAGGATGGTACAAGAGGACTAGCACCTCTGGTATGAGGGCTTGCTGAGCCCTTTTCAGGGCTGCTCATCTACCTTTGGTATCCACCTGGAACTCAATTCTCACCTGTGGCTCCAAGATGCTGTAGCATGTACAGCAGTCACATCTTAGTAAAAGCCATCTTGGCAGAAGGGCTAAATCAGGCTGAGGGAAACTGGCAGATTTCAAACCTGTCAGTGAAATATGGGGATCTCTACCCCAAGCATGTAAAGACTTACTCCAATGGAATGGGGAGAACATTTGTTCCAGTCGCCATACAGGCAGCTAAAGCAGATGCTGTGAACTACTTAGAGTCTGGTCAGACATGGAAGACACTAATATCCTGCCCTGCATCCTGGGCCATTGCCAGTGATCCTGATTGGCTCTGGACTTCAATGACTCTGAAAGAGAGAGAGTGATGACACTGTGCAACTGTGCCTCACTTAAATCCAATTCAAGCCCAAGTCAAGACATCACTGGGTGATGTCATTGGTCCTCTTTGAAATGAAGAACAAATAACAAAAATGTAAGGTGCATGAAGGCAGGTGCTGTTTTTTCCCTTTCTTTTATTTCCGATGTTTAGCATAGTACCTGCTATGCTAAACAACATAGAAAGTACTTACTAAAAGCTTGTTGATTTGTTGTTAAGTCACGTCAGTCATGACCAACTCTCCATGTCCCCATTTGGGGTTTTCTTGGCAAAGATACTGGAGTAGTTTGGCATTTCCTTCTCCAGCTCATTTTACACATGAAAAAACTGAGGCAAACAAATGTAAATGACTTGCTCAGAGTCTTCTTGACTCCAGACCTAGTGATCTATCCACTTTAGTGCCATCTAGTTGCCCTTTACTGACAGGTTTTTTTTTTTTTAATTTGATAACATTATTTCAAAATAATTGGTTTCCTCTGTAATCTTATATATCTTATTTTATGTACTTAAAAACATTGCTCTCAATAATGGTTTTATTAGACTGCCAAAGGGGTCTGCAACATGAAAAAGATTAAGAACCTCTACCCTAAAGGAATGATATAGCAACAAATCAACATCATTTCTGAACACATACATATCAAATGACACATCATCTAAATTCATGAAAGAATGATATATATATATATATATGTAAAATTGGTAACAATGATAGCATGAGATTTTAATAATTCCTCTCAAAGATAGACAGATCTAACAGAAAGAAACAAAAGGGAACATATAGAACTTGAAAAAACTCTTGAAGAATTTAGAGCTGAAAGATTTATGATATCTTTCTTTCTCAGATCATATGGTACCTCTCCAAAAATACGATGTATGGGGGGTCAGAGCCAAGATGGCAGACTAGAAGTATGAACCTGCTGTAGCTCTCCACCCATAGCCCATAAAATACCTGTAAAAAAAGACTAAACCAAATTCTAGAGCAGCAGAAGCCACATAATGAAGGAGTACAACAACTTTCCAGCCCAATGCAGCCTGGAAGGCAGACAGGAAAGGTCTATCACACCAGGCTCAGAGCAGAGCACAGACCACAGAGTGCAGTGCAGTCTGAACCACATGGCACAGCATGGACAGGACTAGAACAGGCTTCAGAGCACAGAATCCCAGGCAGCAGCTGCAGTTCCCAGATTGCTCACCAAAGACAGCTTCAAAGGTCAGTGAGAAAGCTCTTTCACCTAAGTGAGAAGGGAATCCTAGCCCCAAGGCCAGGGTAGTAGCAGCCACTGCAGCACAGCATCCAGTTTAGGAGCGTTCTGCCTAATGACCCTGGGGGAATTGAGCAGCTGATCTGAGTCTCAGTTCTGAGTGTCAATCCTAGGGTGAGGAGGAGAGATGGCTTGTTAGAGCTAATGGAGGCTCTAGAGAGGGAATTCTACTCATAGATTCTGGGCAGAAAACTTGTGGTTGCTTCCAGACCAGAGCGCAGGCCAGGAGAGGAGTAAACCCCTCTCCCCTGATAGTGCCACCCTGGAGAAACTGAGAACTTACAGGTTCCTAAAGTATACCCTCTGCTTGACAAAGGACTCAAAAGTGAAGTAACAGGCTGGGAAAATGCCCAAAGAAAGAGAAAAAATAAGACTATAGAAGGTTACTTTCTTTGTGAACAAGTATTTTCTTCTTCCTTTCAGATGAGGAAGAACAAAGCATACCATCAGAGGAAGACATAAAAGTCAAGGCTTCTGCATCCAAAACCTCCAAAATAAATATGCAATGGTCTCAAATCATGGAAGAACTCAAGAAAGATTTTGAAAATCAAGTAAGAGAGGGGAGAGAAATGAGAGCCATGCAAGAAAATTGTGAAAAGTGAGTCAACAGCTTGCTAAAGGAGACCCAAAAAAATGCTGAAGAAAATAACACCTTTAAAAATAGACTTACCCAAATGGCAAAAGAGGTCCAAAAAGCCAATGAGGAGAAGAATGCTTTAAAAAACAGAATTAGCCAAATGGAAAAGGACTTTCAAAAACTCATTGAAGAAAATAGTTCTTTAAAAATTAGAATGGAGCAGTTGGAAGTTAATGACTTTATGAGAAACCAAGAAACTACAAAACAAAACCAAAAGAATGAAAAAATAGAAGACAATGTGAAATATCTCATTGGAAAGAAAGAGAAATCATAAGGGACTTACTAAAGTTGAACTGTTTACATTCCTACATGGAAAGATAATATTTGTAACTCTGGAGACTTTTCTCAGTATTTGGGTAGTTGGAGGGATTATATACATATAGACAGAGGGCACAGGGTGAGCTGAATAGGAAGGGATGATATCTAAAAAAATAAAATTAAGGGATGAGAGAGGAATATATTGGGAGGAGAAAGGGAGAAATGGAATGGGACAAATTACCTCTCATAAAGCACTCAAGAAAAAGCTTTGTCAATGGAAGGGAAAAGGGGGGAGGTGAGAGGCAAAAAGTGAAGCTTACTCTCATCACATTTGGCTTAAGGAGGGAACAGCATACACACTCAATTTAGTATGAAAATCTATCCTATAGTACAAGAAAGTAGGGGAAAAGGGATAAGTAAGGTGTGGGGGATAACAGAAGGGAGGGAAAATGGGAAGAGGGAGTAATTAGAAGAAAACATTTTTGAGGAGGCACAAGGTCAAAAGTGAGAACAGAATAAATGGGGGGCAGGATAGGATGGAGGGAAATACCGTTAGTCTTTCACAACATGACTATTATGGAAGTCTTTTGCATATATATAAATATGTTTTTGCATGCAACTGGGAAATAAGAAATACAGGTAATGGGGTATAGACATCTATCTTGCCCTATAAGAAAAGAGAGAAGATGGGGATAAGGGAAGGGAGGGGTGTGATAGAAGGGAGGGCAGATTGGGGGAAAGGGCAATCAGAATGCACAGTGATTTGGGGTGGGGAAGGGGAGAGATGGGGAGAAAATTTGGAACTCAAAATCTTGTGGAAATGAATGCTAAAAATTAAAAATAAATAAATAAAGAATACTTTAAAAATATTATGTGAAATTAAACACTGAGAAATTAAAAATTAATATTATAAAGCATTAATACTAAACATCATTTACAGACTGCAGAATATAGAAGATTATTTTATAAATGTAAATGTGAAATACCAAAGCAAGCAAAACATCAAATAGAGAGCTTAAATAATATAATTTCAGAAAAGAAAACCGTATTAGATTCAAAAGAACTAACAAAAATTCTCTTTTCTGGAGGGATTTATAGAATTTTATGAAACTATCAATCCTTTCCCTTAGATTAATTCACTCATGAACCACTAAAAAAAAAAATCCAGAACTACAAGTGATAAATAGTCAAAGTCTAGGAACAGGTAGTTCTCAAGAAAATAAATCCAAGCTATCTATAGCTATATAAAAAAAAATACTCAAAGTCAGAGAAATGTAAATTAAAGCAACTGGAGTTCTTCCTCACATGCATCATATTGGCAAAGTTGACAAAAATGGAAATGACAGATGTTGGAAGGGCTGTGGGAAAATAAGCACATTGATACACTATGGCACATTGATAGAGACATAAATATTGGTACAGCTATCACAGAAAATAATTTGAAATTATGCTCCAAAAGTTACTAAACTTTGATCCTTTGGCCTAATGTTAATATTTCTAAATTTATACCCCCCAAAAGAGATCATATAAAAGGGGAAAGATACAAAAATATTTATGGTAACTCTTTGAGGTGTCCAAAAAAACAACCCTGAAAACTAAGGAATATCCCAACAATTAGGAGTGGTTGGACAAATTATGGTACATAAATGTAATGGAAAATTATTGTTCTTTTAGAAACAAAAAAAGAGATTATTTCAGAGGAACTTGGAAAAAATTTTTAGAAACTAATGAAGAATGAAATGGACAGAACCAGGAGAACAATTTATAATATACTGAAAAACAATTTTTAAAGACTTAAGAGCTCTGATCAATACAATGATCAGCCATGATTATAGAAGACTGATGAGAAAGAATTATTACTCACCTCTTAAGTGAGATGATGAACTCAAGATGCAGAAGGAGATGCACATTTTTGAATATGGTCAATATGTGGATTTGTTTTGCTTATCTGCATATTTCCTACAAAAGTTTTCCTCTTTTTCTTTTTTTTTTCCTTTCAGTTGTGGTGGATGGAAGGTGAGAGGGGAAAAATATTTGATCATTGAAAAAAATCAAATTTAATTACAGATAAAGGAAAAAAGAGTATACATATGTGTGTATGAGAGAGAGAGAGAAATCCCAGAGGCCTTTCTTCAGTCCCAATTTCTACCATCTAAAGAGCTTTCATTTAATCAGCAGGAATTTGCTCCCTGCCCCCCCTGCCCCCCACCCCAACTCCTTATCTCTTGCTGATCACTGAGTACAGCCAAGGGTCCCTGCAGTGTAAGGCATGGAGCTAATAATGTTTCTGCAAGAGTAGTAAATCGTTAACACCAAGCATCAGCAGTTCACTCATTCAGCTATGTCCCATCCCGTACTGTCCAAGGGGTCCTTTGGGCAAAGATACTGGAGTGATTTACCATTTCCTTCTCAGCATCAGTACCAGCATTCAAAAAGGACTTGAAGTCCTAGGAAGAATCCTTCAGAGTACAGAGCCATAAACTACAAACCAGAATTGAATTAGTTCTATCAAATGTGAGGGACCCTTTCCCTTCCTTTATAGTGAAACAGATACTAAACAACCAAAATGGACACTACATTCTCTAGTAGAAAATGATTAAATAAAATTAGCAATCAGGTATTTATTAGACATGCAACTAGAATAATGAGAAGGGAGGTTAGGAGCACATACTAGAAGAAAGAAATTGGTAATGGAAGTTGTAAGAGACAAACAAATGCTCCTTAAAATATCACTGTACAATTAAAAAGCTCGGAAAAATTTTTTTTTTAAAGAAACTTGGCCTAAAAGTATGATTCATTTTGCCTGCTATTACAAGAATCTTTCCATTTTAGAAATGGAAACATCATCAAATTCAGATTGGGAGACAGTGAAATTGGAGAAAGTTCTGTTTTATAGAATATTCCTAAGTAAACACAATGTTATTACCTGGGCTAACAGGTACAATTCATGACAGTTCCTTCTGGCTGGTTATTGGACAGGTAAGATTAGCTTGAGTCAAACATACTACTGAAATCCTCCCAGAATGGGAAAGGCCAGCCAAATATCTCACACCTTAATTTTTCTCTTCTGCTCAGTAACTTAACTTCAGATTGCTCCTTTTTCTGGTGGCTTGGCTTTTCTATTCACCTCAATTAACCCAGCCATAGATGTTAAAGGTGAAAATTCTTTATTCCAACAGTGAAGGGACCTACTTTCGTTAACAGGAAAGAAATAATTAGCAATTGTTTGCTTCTGCAGTTTAAAAAAAAAATGTGTCTTGAAAAAATTCCCCTGGAAGTTTGTTTACATTATTAACTGGGAACAATTATATGTATTAAGAAGCTCTTTACTCTTACTCAGTGAAAGCGTAGTTAACCTCATTGACTGTACAAATTATTACATTTCCTGAGTTAACAAGAGTTCAAAGTAACAAGGTTTTGCTATGTTAAATTTGTGGTAATTCCTCACATATAAAGATGCTTTTTTTGTATTAGGTAAAGGCATTCATGTGACATAGAATGAGCCAGGCTAATCAGCTGGATTCTTCATAAAACATGACATTTTTAAATGACCTTGGGCAAATAAAAATAGCCTAGTAAAGGCCACGTTATTTTTTCCTCATTCAATTCTCTTATGTTTTTCTGAGGGGAAACAATGATGCCACCTTGTCTTTATGCAGTAGCTTTGACTGAGGAGTACAAAACATGTTTCAAGGATAACCTTATTAATTCTCACAACACAACAACTCTTAAGGCAAGCACTATCTTGCCCAATTCACAACATCTTAAGGAAGATAAGTGGTCATAAGGTCAGTCTGTGGGTCATTGATGATGCCAGGAATAAGGGCCAAAGTTCCTGAACCATTTGCCAATTTTAACCACAGGATTTCACTTCATCCCTAAACTCTGGAATGGTGTTTTACAAATTGTGCAATAAGTGACAGTTAGAAATTTTGGATGCTCTTTAGACGCACTTTAGAAAAGGACCACTTACTCTTTGTAAACCATAAAACCTGTTGGTAGCCCCACTGCAGCACCTCATGTAGTATTTACGTCAATAGTGAGAGAAAAGAAGAAAGCATACAGAATTATGCCGACACCTGTAGCAATCGACTGCTCAATGCCTTCTGTACTTTCTTCTTGTAGAACAGAGCCACATAGGACATTAGCTCTCAACAAGTTGAAAAACTGTCTGTCCTTTGGCAAATGGTAACTGATAGCTTTAGAAGATTCAGCTGGAATGGTAAGAAAGCAGAGTTTAATGAGGTCTCTAACAATACTCAGGAAATGTGCCTCCTTGGAATTAGAAATAGGTAGAGAGTGGCACAAAACCCTGCCAGCCTGATTTTTG
This sequence comes from Notamacropus eugenii, assembly GCF_028372415.1. NCBI lineage: Eukaryota > Metazoa > Chordata > Mammalia > Diprotodontia > Macropodidae > Notamacropus > Notamacropus eugenii. Next base: position 344,859,234 of record NC_092875.1, read on the forward strand.
CCCATGTATCTGGCCTGAGCAGTTTGAGTAAGGTTTGAATTTCCAAGGTAGAGTACAGAGGACAGAATGTAGCACTGGACGGCAGTCCGCAGAGAGAAAGTGGACTAAGCCAGCTTTATTAAGGGCGAGTACTCGTAATAAGATAGGATGGTCAGAGAGGATGGACACAGCTCAGGTCTCTCTGGGAAAGGCAGGCACCAAAACCAATAAAGTCCAGGGGGGTTTTATATGGTTCTTATCGGAGTAAAGCAAGACCATCCCTGAGGGGAGGGAGTAGAGAGGCTGGGCTTGGTGAGCAGCTCAAGGTTCTTGGACTGATATGGATGCCTACTGAGGGAAACCTCTGGGGAACGGGCAGCTTATTGATAGGCAAACACCCTTTGACCATTTGTCAATTGGGGAATGACTCATATTCTTACAGATCTTACAAAGCTCATTATATATTTAAGATAGGTGACCTTTAGCTCAGAAACTGTCTGTAAAACTTTTTTCCTCAAATTTCTTCTTTCCTTCTGATCTTGGCTACGTTTGTTTTATTTGTACAAACCTTTTTAATTTAATGTAATCAAAATTATTCATTTTACACCTGCTCTCTATGGGGGGAGGGGAGAATGAAGAAAAAAGGAAAAAAAAGAAATTTACATGATGACTTTATTATATACTTAAAAAGAATGGCAAGTCGTACATAACAGATTTGCAGTTTCATGTGCAATCATTTTTTTTTTTTTACTGAGGATGACCTTTTTAAATTACATTTACAAATTAGCATTACATGTACAACAGGATCAGTTCTTTAGGTGGGTAGATCAAACAGATGTTCAGAATCCAGTAAAATGGTGGTCACTGATGGTCAGTGCAATCACTGAAGTGGGATCCATACATAACTTAGTCCAACTTGATGAAGCCGATGTCCTTCGTGTACTGCCTGAAGCACTGGCAGCACATGTTCAGACCGTACTTGAGGATCAGGCCATGCCGGTTCAAACAAATGCGGCACGACCGAGAGCCCTGGCCGAATTTGCGAGGGTGGCTCCAGTAGAGCTGCTGGTGACCCATGGCGCTACTAGGATAGATCCGAGACAAAAGGCGCAATCATCTTTTTTCTACTATGTTATCAAAATGCTTGTTTCATTTCATAAATTAAACATAAAAATACTTTTTTAAAAACAGTCAAACACCCTGTTAGCCTTGGGGAGAGAGGACAGAAGACTCTCTAGCATTACTACTGGCTTTATTTTGAGGTTTCTTCTTAGGAGGAGAGGAGGCCACTGAGGTTCATCTACCAGGTCTCACAGATAGTAAATGTCAGAGGCAGAATTCGAACCCTGGTCCTCTGACTCCACATCTAGCACAAGTAGCCCATCACTCAATCTCAGGAGTTTGAGAAAGGGTCCTCACATGTCCTTTTATGGAAAGCAATATAAAATTCTCCCCTTTCACACTTTTTCCAGTGTGAACAAGTCATTTGAATTTCCTTCTGTCCATTCAACGCTCTGTTGCTGTCATTTCTTCTTTATTCTTGACTAATGACATTAAAAAAGTGATGTTTTGACTTGCAAGTGAATTGGGTTTAAGTGAGGCAGGGCTATGCAGAGACACCAGCCTCACTCTCTCCTCCAGAGCCACTTGGGTCCAGTGGCAAAACATAGATCAGGATGACTGGAGATGGCCCTGGGTGCAGTGGGAGACCTTGGTTTTTTTAAGTTAAAGTCTTCCCCAAGTCTCAGTTTGTCTGAGGCAACACCCATTCAGTGATTAAAGCTAGGTAAAAAATGAGACCAAAAAAAAAAATAGCTTCTGTTACCTACTGGAAAAAAAAACAATCTGGAAGGGATGATACTCAGGGTTTCTGGCCAGTACAGAAACAATTGCTATTTATACTCACTCTGAGCCATCAGAATCCAAACAAGGACCAACTGAGGCTTGGGTTGGGGCCCATTATTGGTCAATCAGTAATAGCCAGAGTGATTTGGGTTTGACTTTAAGGCATAGTCAAGTAGCTCCTTTTGAAACCAATGACTTTATCAATGCCTAGTTTCCAGACCTCTACTTGAAGACATTTATATTCCTTGTAAGGTCTTTCCCAGGTCTCAGTTTATCTGAGGCAACACCCATTCGGTGATTTAAGGTGGCGTAAAAAATGAAACCTCATTTACCTGATTTCAATATCAATCTGATACCTGGCCCTCTAATGTCCATCCATTTTAGTCTTCGACTCTAAATCACCTTACTACTCCCCAAATATGAGATGTCTGCATTAAAGTCTAAGCTCAAGAACATAATTTCTCTCCTCTCCCCCCTCCCCTGCATACCCAGCAGCATAGCATCCTTAATAGAGAACTAGTCTGGACAGCCCTAAATTCTGAGTTCAAGTTCCTCTTTAACACCTTGTGGCCCTGGGCAAATCATTTAATCTTTAAGTTTTTCCAGTTAACTGTCTAAAACTCATGCTTTGGTAGAAGGAGCTCCTCTACACTGATGAAAACCAGAGATCAGAACCAAAACAAAAAATTATCAGTATTATATATTTATGGGTTAATTTCTTAATCTACTTCCTTAATATAACCTGTAGGTGAATCTTGGTTCTTAAAGTCTATACTAGCCAGGGGCATAAGCTCTGCCATACTCTAAAGAACCTGGAAAGATTTCCTGTAAGGGACAGTCCAAGGATATTTTGTCTAAATTAGTAAAATCCCAAAAAAGTAAGCTCCTTGAGGGCAAACGCCGTCTTTTACCTTTTTTTTTTCCATCTCCAGCACTTAGTGCAGAGCCTGACACACAGCAGGCACTTAATAAATGTTGATTGATTGATGAAATTTGTCAGCCACTGGAACTCTTTAAGACTATCTAACTCATAAAGGGATAGTGATCTGAATTAGGGGACCCACATCCAGGAATCCTACATCTTGTAAAACATCAACTGTTTCTTTCTTTGTATCCCCAGCTCCTTGAATAGTACCTGACACAGAGTATGGGCTTGTTTCATTATCCTCTAATAATCCCTTAACCCCTCAGGTCTTTCTCAGGCCATCATCTATCTTCTCCATTACCTCTCTTGATGTTTTAGCGAATCAACTCAATAGGTTACTATCTTCTGCCCTGGAATCCATTGATTCCTTGCCCTATTATTGATCATACTTTGCCAAACCCTGAGCTTGTATTACTCTCACCATCTGACTTTCGCTCTGATAAAAGCACAAAATCATGATGACTGAGTCACCTAGAAATCTAATCTCAACTGGGTCCTCACTGCAGCAAGGCAGTCATCCTACTCTTCCCAAATTCATTTACTGTCCCATTTCCACAGTTACTCTTCTAAATTTCCTCATCTCGGGTCTTTAATGTGACCTCTTCCCCCATCCTTTCAGCTGAAGTCTCTAACTCATATTTCACCAAAAGAAAAAAAAATGTCTATCAATCAACAAGAGCTCCAACTTTCCCCCTCACCCACTGTTTCCTTACTTCACTTGTGACCTTTCTCCTTGCTCAGTTCTAATCCTTCTAGACATCTCAGCAGCATCTGATACTGTGGATCACCTTCTCCCTCTATATACTCTGTCCTCTCTGGGTTTTCCTGTTACTACTCTCCCCTTGTTCTCTTCCCAGTCTCCTGCACTGGTTCTTCATTCATGCTATAGCCACTAACTGTGAACATCTTCCAATGTTCTTTCCTGGTCACTTTCTTTTTGCTCTGTAGTATCTCACTTGGTAATCCCATTAATTTCCGTGAATTTAATTATCATCTCTATGGAGATGATTCTGAGATTTATAAATTCTGCCCTAATCTCTCTCAAAAAGACTCCGCTTCCTGAATCCAAATCTGGCTTCAGATGCTCACTAACTGTGTGACCTTGATCAAATCCTGTTTGCCTCATTTTCCTCATTTGTAAAATGAACTAGGTAAGGAAATGGCAAACCACTCTAGTATCTTTGTCAAATGGAGTCACAAAGAGTCAGACACAGCTGAAATGAATAAGCACCAACTGTCTTTCCTGAACTCCAGTTTCACATCACCAATCATCACCTTTTGGAAAATTTCAAACTAAATAGCCCATGGGCATCACAAACTCATTATGTCTAAAACAGAACTAATTATCTAATTTAGAACTGATTTCCCCCAAATGCCTCCCTTTCCAGACTTTCTTGTTACTGTTAAGTCACCCAGGTTCACAACTGCAGCATCATCCTGGCCTCCTCACTCTTGCCCACCTCACGCAGCCAAGCTTTGCCAGATCCTGTGGTTTCCACTTTCACCATTTCTGTATGTGTCCTCTTTTCTCTCCTCTCACACGGCTATTACCCTAGTTCAGGCCCTCATCCTCCCTCTCCCGGATCACTGCAATAGCCTTCTAACTGGTCTTCCTGCCTTGTCACTCCCCAGCACAATCTACCTTCTATTTAGCTGACAAAGTGATTTTCTTCAAACCTAGGCCTAGCCATGTTACCACCACACACATACTCTATAAATTCCAATGACTCTCTGTTATACATCTCCAGGAGCAAATATAAAAGCTGTTGTTTGGCATATAAAGTTCTTCATGAACTGGCTCCTTTCTCCTTTTCCAGTCTTTTTTACACTATGAACTCTAAGATACAGCTACACTGGCTAATATGTGGTTCTTTGAGGATAGCACTGCATCTCCGATCTCTCATCTCTTTCTTTTCTACTGGCTATCTCCCATGCTTGGAATGCTCTTTCTCTTTTCACCTCTGCCTCCTAATTCCCCTGGTTTCCATCAAGACTCAGACCAAATCCTATCTGCTATGGAGAGGGGCAATAGTCTCAGTCATTACTCTCCCTCCCATCTCTTCCCCTTAGAGATGGTTGTTGTGTTGTTTCAGTTATGTTTGACTCTTCCTGACCCTATTTGGGATTTTCTTGGCAGAGATACTGGAGTGGTTTGCCATTCTTTTCTCCAGCTCATTTTACAGATGAAGAAATTGAGCCAAACAGGGTGAAATAACTTGCCCAGGGTCACACAGTAAGTGTTGGAGGCTAGATTTCAGCTCAGGAAGATGAGTCTTCTGGATTCCAAACCTAGTCCTCTACCCACTATACCATCTGACTGCCCCCACCCCTACCACTACCCCATGATTGTATTCTCTGTATACCTTCTCTGGACCTAGTCATTTAAACGCTTTCTCCCTCATCTGAATGTGAACTCCATGTGGGCAGGGATTTCTCTGTTTTGCTTTTTTAATCCTCAGAGTTTAACGCAATGCCTAGCACAAGCTCTTAAATGTTTGTTGGCTGACTGATAGGTTGAAGTATTGCTTAGCATATGCTAATAATCTAAAAGAATAGATAACATTAAATTCCCAGGTGAAACCCTAGTGGATTGCAACACAGAATTAAAGAAATCCATCTTTGGCCAGAGAAAAGGGGAAGGATTTTGCCAAGCCACCAAAAGAAAAAGAACAGGTTCTCCATGAAATCTGGGGCACAAGACACTCCTTTCATCTGAATCAGCTTGCTTAGCCCTATCTAGAAACAGTCGGTGACTCAGTCCCCACCTTTTGGCAGCTGCTCAGCAGGTCACTCCAAGGCACTTGGCAGCCAGCTTCTAGTGGACAGTTGCTACAATTAGTGGCCTAAATCCTCCTTCTAGTGGGCTAGGGGTAGAAATGGGGCTTGGGGGCAAAATCATCTTCCTTATGATCAGGTTTACTTGTGACATCTCTACTTTGGGTCCTTTCCCCCCTCTGCCCTCCTCCTTTCCATTCATCTTCAACACATAAAACATGTTCAGAACAGACTGAAAAGCAAAATCAAAATACCTCTTCCCACACTGTGCCCCACTGGCCTCCCGGGAATTCTCAAAAATGAAATCAGCTGCAACCATAATCCTCATTTACGATTCAAAAGTTTCCAAGCGGGTTTCTAAGGAAGCCAGCCGACTCTGTGTGTAGGGGGAGAGGGGGAGGGAGGGGAGGAGGAAGGGGGGCGGGGGAGAGGGAGGTGCACTGGGAACAGATCTCTTTGCTTCAGGGGAATTTTTGAGGCTGCTGGAACCTGGACTAGGCCGTCTGGGAAAGGGCCCCCCTCCCGCAACACCGGAAAGATACTCCCGTCTGGCATTTCACTTGAGGGGGATTCTTCAGGAATGAATGCTGCTTCCTGCTATCCCACTCTTTGTTCAGGACCACTTCATTTAGCCCAGACTGGCCCAGCCTCTCCTTGCTCTTTGGCCTTTTCGGGAAACTGCTATTGTCAGAAATTGACTTTCCGGTGGGAAGCACTTTTTTTTTCCATCTCTCTGGTGTATTGTGTTTACTCACCTGCATTTGTGGTGATGGCTCTCACTGGGGCTAAGGTAATCACTGGGGAGGCCCAGGAGGAGAAGGACAGCCATAAAACCCACCCGCTTCCAAGCTAGCACACAGGCTAGTCCAGAGGTTGTCCCAGAGGCAGCCCCAGGCTCCTGTATGTTTTAGCCCAGCCCTCTTACAGGTGAGCTGGGAAATGGAGGTAGTGATCCTTACATATAGAGTCACACAGAACTGTCATACTTAGGTTGGACTGCTATTCTCTATTTGGGGGTGCGGTGTCGCAGAAGAGTTAGGGAGCAGATAGGGCGATTTCTGCTTGCAGATTAAAGAAACTGGTTTTCCCCCTCTTCCACCAGCTTCCTTTCTGAAGGCTGAGGCTTAGAGTAATCTTAGTTTCTTGGAGCAGGAAGCAGAGAGCTTCCACATTGCCCTATCCTAGTCCTACAGAAGCAGAGCATCCAAGGGTCTGTTCTGAGTCCTAACACCTGGCGCCCAAACCACCAAGGAGACAATCAGAGGAGGAAGGGAACTTCCAACTCCTCTAATCTAATGCACTCATTTTTACAGATGAGGAACTGAGGCCCACAGATGTTAAATGACACCCAAGATTCCAGCTTCCTGGAACTCCCCTCCAGACCACCTCAGATCATCTTCCTGCTCCCCACCCCCTTTACTTCTCCCTACCTCTTCAGGGTTTACCCTAGAAATGCTTGATTTGGCTACTTGAAAGTTACAGTCAGAGAGTTGTAGAATTGCGTCTGGAAGGGACCTTAGAGATGTACTAATCCAATTCCCTCATTTTGCATATGAGAGAAGTGGGATCACACAAGAAGGGACAGAACCAGTATTTGAACTCAGGTCCTCTGATTATCTCCAACTTGCATCATTTATATAAAATGAGCACTGTTGTTCAGTCATGGGCAACTCTTCCTGACTCCATGGACTGTAGCACACCAATGCTTTCTATAGGGTTTTCTTGGCAAAGATCCTAGAATGGTTTGCCATTTTCTTCTCCAGTGGATTAAAGCAAACAGAGGTCAAATGACTTGTCACATAATTAGTGAGCATCTGAGACTGACTTTGAGCTCGGATCTTTCTGACTCAAAGTTCAGTGCTCTATCCACTGAGCCACCTAGCTACCTCAAAATGCAAATTACCTCTAATTCAATTACTATGTAGGATGAGAGGCAACTGAGTTCAAGTCCTACCCCTGACACATACTGACCCTGGGCAATTCATTGGATCACTCAATGCCACCATGTCTTCCTATGATTAAGTTATAGGATACTTGCTTTGATGAAGGGATTTCCACATGGTGATTTCCACAACTGAATGAAATTAAAGGTTTTGACCCAAAAAAAGGCAACTCTGTGCCAATAGTAATCACTCCGTGCCTCAGTTGCCTCATTTATAAAAGGAAGAGGGGTGAACTAAATGATGTCTAAAGTTTCTTTTGTCTCTAAGGTGCCATGTGCCAGATAATTTAGTTAAAAATTTAATTTGGTCATAATACTAAACTCTGTTTATGCTCAGTCTTCATAGTTTTTGCTCACATGTAATGATTGTCTTCTTATTGCCTAAAAACATCAAGGAATATTGGTATTGACATCTTGATTTTTCCTAGTTGAGATTTTAGCCTCCTAACTCTCAGACTAATTGCAGATTCCTTATAAACTTATTGGTTGGGTTTTCATAATGGAATTAGGTCTCCATGGACCTCATCCCCAGACTCCCAGTAATCATGTGACAGTAATAATGTGACATGAAGTTTTGAAATTTGAATCACTCCTACTGTTCTTCTGATTTAATTGTTGATTATTAATCAACAGATATTTATTGAATATGCAAGGTTCTGTGTTAGATGCCTCTGGTGATAAAAAAAAACAAACTAGTAGATTCTCTCAAGTTTCCCTGGGGAGACTAGGCATGTTCAATGTGCAAAAATAATAAACAGTTCTAATCAGTAGATCACAAATGCCAAATGAGTGATAAAAAAGAGAAAGAGAGAGAGAGAGTGGTGATTTGGAGAGACCAAAGAAGGCTTTATGGAATAGAACCTGATTTAGGTGTTAAAGGATAGGTAGGATTTAGAAGTCAAAAAAAAAATAAAGAAGGCATTTTAGTTGGGGGGAGGCAGGGGAACAACAGAAGCAAAGGTGCAGAATCAGTTACCTAAAAAGTTTTGTCCAAGGAACAGAGAGTAAGGGGATTCTTGTGAGTGACATGGAAGGATAGACTGGGGCTAAACTGTGGATGACCTTGAATGTCAAACTACTGTAACTGAAAATCATTTCAGGTTTGAGGACAAGGGAATCGCATGGTAAAAGTGATATTTTAGGGAGATGAATCATGATGTTCAGGACAGCTAAAGCAGAGAAAGACTAGAAGCTAGACGAACACAGGATAGCAGTGTCTCAGAGTTAAAAGAGCCTGGCTAGTTCAACGGGTTAAGAAATCCCCTCTACAATATCCACAACAAGTAATTTCCCAGTTCTCATTTAAAGATCTCTAGTGAAGTAGAAGGGACCCACTATCCCTTGAGACAGCACAGATCCCTTTCAAACAGCTCTAACTTAGGAAGTTTCCTTATATCATGCCTAAATTCGCTTTTCTGCTATTTAATAATAATTAATAATAGTTAATATTTATATAGCCCTTACTATGTGCCAACCATGTGCCATTTTATTTGTTCTCATTTGGTCCTCACCACAACTCTGGGAGGTAGGTGCTATTATTATTCCCTTTTTACAGTTAAGGAAATTGAGGCAAATAGGATTGCACAGTTAATAAGTATTTGAGGCTGTGTTTGAACTCAGGTCTCCCTGACTCCAGGCCCAGGGTAGCTGCCATTCTATCCATTGCTTTTACTCCTGCCCTCTGGGGTTAAGCAGAATAAATGCTGTCTCTCTCACTTGACAATCCAGTCAAATACTTGAAGACAGCAACCATGTCTCCCTTTGGTCTTCTTTTCTCTGTGTTAAATATTTCCCGTCCCTATAACTGGTTCTTGTAGGCATGGCTCCAAGGCCCTCTACCATCCTGGTCACCCTACATTTGATGCCATCCAGCTTGCTAATGTTCTCCTTAAACATGGTGCTCAGAACTGAGCAATACTCCAAATGTGGTCTGACCAGGACAGAGTACAGCGTGGCAATCACCTCTCTCCTTCTGGATGCTATGATTCTGTTAAGGCAGTCTAACATCACATTACCTTTTATTCTTTCCTGGCACATCACATTTTTCAGAGGAACACAGATGTAGAGCTAGGTCATCAAATCCAACCCCTTCGTTTTACAGATACAAAAACTGGACCTAAGCAGTAAATATCACAGGTAAAACTTCAATCTATGTCCTCTGACTCCAGAATATGCTTAACTCTTACTGGAAACATAGTTCTCTAAAAGCTTAAGCTTTTTTCTTTTCCTATATAAACTATTCTCAAATCATGCTTCTCTTATTTTGAACTTGTGAAATTGATGTTTTGAAGCCAGGAATCGGATTTACACTTGTCTCAGCTGAAGTTTATCTTACTAGATTAATTCTATCATTCTTACCCATTGAGATCTTTTTGGCTTCTAACTCCATTATCCACTACTTTAGCTATCCTTCTCAGGTAAGTCATAATCATGCTTAATAAAGCATGTCTTTGTCCAAGTCATTGGTAGCAAAATAATCAAATGGATCAGAACCTACAGAGACTACTTAGCAAACTACTGCAGTTGTATAGACATGAGGCAATGCAGATGGCAGTAGGATTTCAAAGGGAAAGACAGATAGAAGACATTGCAAAAAACAACAACAAAAAAAGGTAAGTAGGGTAGAGAGATTAATTACATATAGGAGAATATCAGATTGTACACCATTTGGGGGAAGGGAAGGAGAGGGAGAAAATTTAAAACTCAAAAGCTTATGGAACTGAATGTTCTCAACTAAAAATAAGTATTTTTTTTTTTTAATTACATGTAGGACATCAGGGAATCCTAGAACCTTAGCAATGGGTAGGGCCTTCAGAGTTTATCTAGGGCAGTCTTATATTCAGCATTTCTCCAGGCTCTACCTAGAACTTCCTGTGATAGCTCAATCCTTTCTAAGAAGACCCATTTCAACTGAGAACAGCTATAACTAGAATAGGGGTTCTTAGCCTTCTTTGTGCCATGGACTCCTTTGACAGTTTGGTGAAAGCCTATGGACCCCTTTTCAGAATAATGTTTGTTACCTGTGTTCACAATTGAAGAAGAAAATACTCATTTTCAGGTTGATATTAGCATATTCCTTAAAATCTACCCATAAGTGACAGATTAAGCACCCCTTCACTAAAAGAGTACTTTCTGATTAAGCGAAAATCTTTTTTCCTTATAATTTAAACCCATTGATCCTATTCTCTGAATTTACACAGAAGTTTAATTCCTCTTTCCATATGACTTTCCCTCAGATTTTGGAAGACAGCTTTCCTTTACCACAACCATTCTTTCTCCCCTATCTTTCTCTTCCCATATTCTTCACCCATTCTTCAATGACATGATTTCCAGATCTGTTGTCATCTTGATCACCCTTTTCTAGAAGGGCTCTAATTTGTCATTTCTTAAAATGGGGCTGAACACAGAACTGAACACAGTACTCAAGGTGTGGTTTGACCAAGGGTAATACCCATGCAGTACCCATAGCAGCCATTATGGATATACATGCATATTTCAAGGGTAAATTTGCAAAATATAAACTTTCTTCCTCAAAAATGAAGCCAATAATAAGACACCAGAAAGCCAATTCCATCATGGTAACAATAAAGTTTGTCCACATTACCAATAAAGGGAGCATGGTCAACCCCAAGCCTTCCTTCCCCATCAGGTCTCCCCACAAACAAGCTGCCTTAGGCAAAATCACTCCCTCTCTCACTCACACTAGCTGCTCTGCTCTACCTCACTCTCTCTCAGTTCTGCCCTTCCTGCTCCACCTGTTTCGAAAGCTCCTACCACCATCCTCTCCAAGTGACTCAAGCTGTGAACTGGGCCAAAGTTCAAAGCAGGTCACATGGGCCTATTAAGGGGCAGGGAAGATCTTCAAATTCCCTTAACATTACACCAGGGCAGAGTGCTGAGAAACTTGATAATATCCTGACCCAGGATATCTAAAAGTGAGTGACTACAACCTCCACTGGGACCAGAAGAGGGCAATAAAGTCATTACTGTCTGGGAGGCCCAAGGAGCATTAAGGACAACAGCTGAGGAAATGATGATAATAATAGCTAGGTTTTATGTTGTCATCATCATCATCATCATTGTTGTTACAATTCGCTAAGTTCCTGGCATGTATTATCCCATTTGATTTTTACAACATGTCTATGAGGTCAGTGCTATAGCTATTTTACAGACAAGGAAACTGAGGCTCTGAGAGGTAAAGCAACTTGTCCATGGTCACTTGGCTAGTAGATATTTAAGGTTGGATTTGAACTTCCTGATTCCAAATCCAGCACTCTATCCATTAAGCCAGTCAGAAATGCAAAAGCAGCTGTAAAGTCAAATTCATTAATGGAGATAGTATAAGTTCCTTAAGGTAGTGTTTCTTTTTTTAGTTTGTTTGTGTCCCTAAGCCCTAAGTCCCACAATGCCATATTCACCTTAAGCACTTGATGAATATTTGTTGAATTTAATTGGGGTGTATGTGTGTGTTTATATGTCTGACTGAGTATGTGGAGAGGTAGGAGAGGAGAAAGGGAACAAAGCATTGAGATACAAGGGTACAAAGGAAATACTAGAACACTTGACCATGAAATTCATGTGTGATGCCTAGCTGACTAAGCCACATGTATGAGAGGGAAAGTTGGGAATTGAAGGAATCCTTCATTGGAATCTTAGTGGAGCTAAAGAGGGATTTGAAGGGCGGATCTCTGCTGGGACAAACCTCCCAAACATGAGGCTGTATGGTTTGTGGTCTCTTTCTGATCTAGCATGCTTAAAATGGGTACCACATTTTAAGAATGACATTGACAAGTGGGAGTATATCCAGAGGTAGGTGGCCAGGATAACAAAGATGCTATATCCCTTTCCACTCTAGCAACTAAAAGGATAGTTACTGCCCTTGATCTATACAGAAATGACTGAGGTTTCAAACCTAGGGGACTTGGAGAATAATAGTGTTCACTGATAGTTAGGAGGGTTAGACCAGAAAGATAGTTTGGATGTGTAGGGAGTGAAAGATGATTATAATTAGTGTTGCATGGTTAGGGTTGATCTGCCATATGGCTACCATATTTTTCTTGATAGCATCTCAGAATTGCTTACAAAACTTGAATACAATGAGGGTGGATTAGGCAGCTATTGCACTCAAACTTTACTATAACTCAGAGTGGAACTCATGGGGCATAGGGCTGAGATCTGCCTTGAATTTCAAAAAGAACTCATCATTAGAATAGAGCCTGTCCCCCTACTAATAAATAAAAAGAATGTGGCACTCAAATACACTTGTGAAAATCTAGGCACATTATGGATAGAAACAAATGCATTTTAAAAAGACAAATCATTTGAGTTAAAATAAAAACAATGACAATAAAACCATAATTTACGGATCTGTTCCTTGTTATTTCTTACTACAAACAGTCACATTCCAGTCAATAGCTATGGCATCCAGGCATTAGACAATACATACACTTCAAAAATTCATATATCAGGGATCTCATGGGGCTGGGCATATTGGCCACCAATGCAGATTGGAACGTACCCATATCCCTCTCATTCTGCATTATTCTTGTCATGCAGATACGTTGTCATTTTGTAAGCTGACAATAAAGGGTGTACGCAGCATGCTCAAGGCATTCCTGGCATCTTCAAATATTTTGTGGCCCCCAGTACAAAGCTCAACTCTCTTATCTGCTCTCCCTCACTCTCATACCCTGACCAGCTCCCTTCCTTTGTAAGTCCTTGATTTTAAAATCCATTCCAAGCAAATCACTGCTATGAGTGTGTGTACAGCAGTCCTATATAAACCATCCATCATTCCATAACTTTCTGGAACCCTTGAATCATAGTGTTCCATAATTAGCATTTTCATATCACTAGTTGAACGCTGGCATTAAAAAGATGGTTTTGTGACTGAAAAGAGTCTGGGATCATTAAAAGTGATTTATAAATGTACAAATGCCCTTGGTATGTGTACTCTCGTCCATTAGAATGTGAATTCTTTGAGAATCTTGCTTTTCTATTTATACTACCAGCACTTAGAACAGGGCTTTGTACATAGTAAGAACTTAACAAATGCTTTTTTTTCCACTCATTCATTCAAATGCAATTCAGCTTAATCTCTTTCTCCCTATTAATTTTGGAAACCCAGTTCATGGTAGGCCTGTAGTGCCTGTTTAACACACACACACACACACACACACACACACATACATATATATTTATTTTTATATATGAACCAATTCAATGGGTTGTCCATCCAATCACGTTATAATCTGAGCAATATGTATTACTTTGGGGCATCTAAGTGGCACTGTGGATAGAGCACCAGGCCTGGAGTCAGGAAGACTCATTTTCCTAATTTGAAATCCAACCTTAGACACTTACTAGCTGTGTGACCATGGGCAGGTCATTTAATCCTGCTTGCCTCAGTTTCCTCTTCTCTAAAATGAGCTAGAGGAAGAAATGGCAAACCCCTTCTTTGAGAAGAAAACCCCAAATGAGATCACAGAGTTGGATATGATTGGATATGATTTATTACTTTATCAGTAACGAGTCGTTTGAGTCAGGCAGGCAACAATCATTGATTAAGCACTTACTATGTGCCTGGAACTGTAAGCCCTGGAGATATGAAGAAAAGCAAAACAAAATCAAACAAACAAACAAAAAATCCAGTCTCTACCCCTCAAGAAATTTGCATTGCTGTTTCTTAATAATAATAGCTAACATTTATAAAGCTCTTTAAGGTTCACAAAGTACTTTACAATATTATTTTACTCTCACAGAAACTCTAGGAGGTAATGGTGATTGCTATCCCCATTTTTATACATGAGGAAACTTGAGGCAACTTGCCCAGGGTCACACAGCTACTGTCTGAGGCCAGACATGAACTCAATCAGATCTTCCTGACTCTAAGAGCAGTGATCTCTTCACAGCAGCACATGGCTACCTACTGAGGTACTTTCAGTTTCATCATCTGGATGCATTTCATGTTCAAAATATCTTTACAATAAATTCTTTTCACCATCAAGGACAGAGGAGCCACCACCTTTAGACTCTAACATCACAATTCCAAATGTGCTTCTTAGGGGCATAAAAATGGTTCAGAAGAAAACTTACATGGGAAAAGCAGATGAACTTGGCCAAGTGTATGCAGGAGCAATTCATACTGTGGGCAACGGATTTCTGAGGACATTGAAGGACTGGTTTTCCAAGTATCTGAAGGAAGGAAATGATTTCAAAGGCACTGAAAAAAATTTCAGATGGTAACTACTTCCCAAAAAGACAAACTATAAAAAAAAAATTAATGTTTTCAATATGTATTCCCATTTTCCCAGATATATAACATTTTTTATGAGAGGTCATCTTTGATGGTGATATTAGAAAGAATGCTTTTTAAGAGATGTTCCACAGTAGAGCATATTTTTGCCATCCCATAACTAATTAGGAGGTATGGAGAATACACCATCACAATTTGTTTATTTTTTGTTGGTTATGAAAAAGTATTTGCTTTGGTGCAGTCAAACGGTGAATAAAAGTCTCCCAACAAAGTGTCTACACTCCATATGTCCAAAAAATATACAGGAATCTTGAAAAGATATAACAACAGAGATAACTCTGTTCCATAACTTTCTACTAATTAATTTCAAAAGAAGCAAAAAAAGCAAAACTGGAAGGTACATGCTCATGGAGTTCAGGTACAGAATCTAAAAGGAACCTAGAGATGAGGAAGTCTTCCAGGTGTTCTTGGTTGCAAATTACTTGAAGCTAATTGCATTAAATTCTGGCATACCACAAGGCGTCTAAATGAGATTGGGAATCACCCATAAGTATTTGGTCTACCCATCCACACAGGAAAAACCAAGTATATGAAAAAATATACTTTGTCCATATTGCTACATGTAAATGCCTGGAAAACGTAAGCTCAGATTGGTGTGGGGGAGGGGAAGGGGGGTGGGTATGTGTGGGTGCTGAACAAACACTGCAAATCGACTGTGAGTTTGTTCCAAAATTCAATGGAGCTGGCCAGATTATCTTTATGAAATTTACAAAGTTCTTTTAATGAACTCATCCTTCTCTCTGAAACAAAAAGCCATCATTTTAATACTAAGGGGTGTGTGTGTGAGAGAGAGAGAGAGAGAGAGACAGACAGACAGACAGACAGAGGCAAAGAGACACACACAGAGAGAAGGAATAAACAATTATGAAGCTCCTGCTACACGCTAGACACTGTGCTAAGCTATACAAGTATTATTTCCTTTGATCTCCACAACAATCCTGGGAAATGGGTGCTATTGTTAACCTCATTTTATAGTTAAGGAAACTGAGACAGACAGAGGTTAAGTGACTTGCCCAAAGTCACAGAAATAATAAATGTCCTGAGGTCGGATTTAAACTCAATCCTTCCTCACCCCAGTCCCAGCTGGGCCAATATTCTTCCAATGATGATGTATGCCTGAAAGTCAAGGAACACATTTAAAAAAATTAAGTCTAAGAATCACCCAAAAAGGCAAATGACAGAGATACATAACAGGTAGGATGAGACACATAGTAAATAAAGAATAACAAAGCAGAAGTGGTGCATAGGATACATCAAAGAAGTTTATGATTAAGGAAGGTGAGCTGGATTGCTGGTGAGAACGAGAAATAATCAATGAGCAGTCTATGTGCTCATCAATCAAATGGGATAATGTATCCCAATGTCAGAAGAATTAAGAAGGACCCCCTCCAACCCATACAATGGATAGACCCCTGTGGAGATCTTATGGGAGCACATAGATATATATACAGCAAAGGTTTGGGCAGCTAGGTGGTACAGTGGCTAGTGGGAGGCCTGGTGTCAGGAAGACCTCTTCCTGAGTTCAAATCCAGTCTAAGACATTTACTAGCTGTGTGACCCTGGGCAAGTCACTTAATCCCATCTGCCTCAGTCTCTCCTCTATAAAATGACCTGAGACAATTGAAAATGACTTAAACAACATCGAAAGAGATATAAGACTTACAGGCACAGATGGGCCATGGTCTTCATTGTAAAAGTAACACACAGGTATGAGAGCAGTTGCAATGGAGCATCGAAGTATTGTTCCATACCTAGTTCTTTCCTTGAAGAAAAAATGTGTTTTATATCCGTGTAATGGAGGCCTACCCAAGGCAGCCAGGTAGCACAGAGCTGCAGAAAGAAATAACTAACTACTGCAGTATCTTCGCGAAGAAAACTTCAGATGGGGTTACAAAGAGTCAAGAATGACCGGAAATGACCCAAGAGCAATGGAGTTCTAATGCATGCCAATGCACGCACCTGAAATGTCACCTCTCATGTAGAGAAGCTCAGCATCAGATCCCCATTACATACAATCACGAGATTTTGAAACAGTCTAAAGGCCTTTCAACCTTATCGTTTCTTGATATCAAAAAACATTTTCCAATGTCATTTTTGCCATCTTCCTGAGATGGAAGTCAGAATAGATAGAGCTCTGGACTACAGATCAAGAACTGAATTCAAACCTTGTCTCAAATACCAGATGCATGACCCTGAACAAACCACTTAATTTCTCTCAGTCTCATTTCCCCCATCTGTAAAAATGGGAATAATAATAGCACCTACTTCACAGGATTGTTTCAATAATACATGTGAAATGCTGTGCAAACCTTAAAGTACTGCAGAAATGTTAGTTATTATTATTATTGAAGAAATTAAATAGCAGTGTCAATTTAGTTTGGAAGACCATGTCAAGATATCCATGGAATTTTTCTACTTCTTCCTTCACAATGAAAACTGCACTGAGCTTCCTAGTGTTGTCTTTTCATCATGAGCTCTGCCAAGCAACATGGCCAACTAGCCATCCCATTGAAAAAATATTTCATGTTGCTTTGAAGAAATATTAAGACCAACTCCTTTATTTGCCTGATGAGAAACCCTGAGCCATCCTTCCAGTTAATCACAATTTCTCTATGTCTGGCATGCACTTTACTCAGCTCCATCACCACCAGTTACATATAAACTTGTTTAAATTTCATGAGTATTCTTTTTCAAACACCTGTGAATGAGGGTCTCTAGACACATGTGTTAATGCTTTTAATCAACACAAAAGGCTTAGACATGAAAACAAATGATAAGCTTTGAAAGTAGAAGTATAAGTTAAATGATGACAAATTTGCTCTGTATTTCCCTTCTTTGGAAATCACTATTCATGGAGGTCTTCTGTAACATGTGTATTCTCAAAAGTCCTACTCTGGTATGTCATCATAATGCAGAAGTGATGTTGGGTTTTCAGAT
This sequence comes from Notamacropus eugenii, assembly GCF_028372415.1. Lineage (NCBI taxonomy): Eukaryota > Metazoa > Chordata > Mammalia > Diprotodontia > Macropodidae > Notamacropus > Notamacropus eugenii. The sequence goes on from NC_092875.1 coordinate 344,876,952, forward strand.
TCTACATCAATGGAGCACAAGCTCTTTTGGAATTCAGTTGCATCTAACTCTTCATGACCCCATTTGGGGTTTTCTTAACAAAGATACTAGAGTGGTTATCCTCCTCTAGCTCATTTCCCAGATGAGGAAACTGAGACAAACAGGACTAAGTAACTTGCCCAGGGTCACACAGCTAATAAGTGTCTGAGGACAGATTTGAACTCAGAAAGATGGGCCTTCCTGAGTCCAGGTCCAGTGCTCTATCCACTGTGCTACCTAGCTACACACCCCTCCCCTTTTTTAATGGAGTCTATCTGACTGAAAAGGGCCACAATTATGGCCCACTTGGGACCAGCCTTGATCATTGCAGAGAAGCTTTTCTCCAGAAGGTTGGTCACTAGGTAATGATGAATTTTGGCCACATCACTCCATGAATCAGATAAAAATTTGAATTTTAAAAAATCCCATAGTGCAACATAACCCATTTATAATTCTGTAGTACCAGCGATGGAACAGTGGAAAAGAGAGAAGAGGGTGCTAAGAATGATGCAGCTATTAATATTAAATATTAATTTAATTGTTACTCTAAATATTTAATCATTATCTAGTGACCAAGCATGGATTACTTGCAAAGTGCTTTACAAATATTTTCTTCTTATCCCCACAACAACCCCAGGGGTAGATACTATTATTATCCTTGTTTTATAGATGAGGAAACTGAAGCAGAAAGAAGTTATGTGACTTGTCCAGGGTCACAAAGCTAGTAAATGTCTGAGGCTGGTTTTTAACTCAAATCTGCCTGATTCAATTGTACCACCTAGCTCTCTTATTATTGATTTAGTTCTCAAAGATGACTTAGGGGTCATCTAGTCAAATCCCTTTACTTTACAGAGGAAAAACCCATGTCTCATAGAGATTAAGAGACTTACACAAGGTCCCACAAGAAAGAAGAAGCCAAGTTCAAACTTGAACTCAGGTCCTCTGACTCCAAATCTGCTGGGGATGGAAGCTCAATTCCATGTGGACAGTCTCAGGCGGGTAAAGGTGGGAACTTCTAAATCTTAGAGTTCTCACGAGGCCCCCCCAGGAAACAACTTGGAATCGAGGTGAACCGAGCTATCTCGTGTATTTCCGCCTCTTCCCGTGAGAGACGTGATGGGAGAGAGCTCTCCCCGCCCTCGAGATTGTCCCGGATCTGGGCACACCTAACAGCATGGTATTCAGATGCAAACTATGCGGCTGGAGAGCTTAAGTAGGATCAGGAAAGCCTGAAAGTTCTCTTGGGAGGAGGGGCCACGTGTGAGGACAACAAGGCTCCACTTTTCCTCTCTCCTCTCTCCCTTCCCCCTCTCTCCCCACTTATACTTCTACTTCCAATCTCTTATTGTAAGATCTTTGCCTCCTTGGGAGATTCTTCGCTCCCTCCTAAGGAAGAATTCCCCTGCACTTATAACTAGACCCTGAAATAAAGCTCAACCCTTGTTCGACTCTGGAACGTCCTTTCTCTCATACGAGCATCCGGTTTGGCCAGCCAAAGACCTCCGATAGAGGTAAGGGAAGACTCGGGTAGCCCACAGGCCTCTAGGCCTGGCAGTTGGCACCCAAACAGGGACTGGGAGCGCAGATATCCTGGGTGCTTTGGGAACACCTGGAAGGGGCTGTGAAAGACTCGAGTCCCGAATCCTAGATTCGGAAGGAGAGAAAGAGTGAGAGTAGCTTCCCACACCCATAGGAAAAGGGCAGGGATGGGGAAACAATTGCCAGTAATAAAGCCAGAGGAACAGGAGGTCTGGGCTGAGATACTTTACAGGGAATGCAGGGAGGCGGGGGTCACTATAGAGTTAAACGACCTCCGAGAATTTTGTAAAAGGATTTGGAAAGTTTCTCCTTGGCTCGAGCAGACAGGAATATCAAGAGAAAGATGGGGAGCGGTCGGAGAACAAATGACCGCTTATGAGCAACTATGCCCCAGGGAGCTGGAGGATTTAGATTTCCTGATATTCGGTGTAATTAAGAGCCTTTTGGAAGGGCCAGAGAGGCCAGGGTGGGATTGGAATGAGAGTGGAAGCGGAGAGAGGGGAGGGGAGAACCCTGGTAAGCAGAAAGTTAAGGAGTGTAGAGAAAAAATAGATTCGGAGCACCATCTAGCTGATGGGAAAGGCGAAGCAGGGGAGCATACGCCGTGTCTTCCCTCTGCGCCTCCTTATAGCATGCTCCATTGGTCAGACAGTCCAGGGCCACAGTCCAGTTTGGAAAAGGGAATACGAAAGGCTATAGAGAATGGAGAAGACGTAGGGACATTTCCTGTTCTAGAAATAGCGGGCCCCAGTGTCCCCGGTGGGGTTCGGAGGACCCACATACCTATAGAGTGGAAGAGAGTAGCGACTCTCAAAGAGGCTTGTACCAAGCACGGCCCCAATTCACCCTTTGTCATAGCCATGCTTGAGACTCTCAGTGGTCAGTTCGTTCTGACTCCTAATGACTGGAAGAGCTTAGCTAGAGCCTGCCTTACCCCTGGGCAGAATGTGATTTGGGTATCAGAATTTTCTCAGAGGGTAAAGAGCACTACCAGTGGGCTAGGGGCTCAGGCCCTCCAGGCTTATCAGCGATTTACAGGAACAGGGCAGTTTGAGGCTACAGGAAATCAATTACAGTACTCGGCCGCCAATTATGTCTTGATTGCCGGAATGGCTATTGCCGCCTGGAAGGTTATAGCCTCTAAGAAAGAGAGAGAGTTTCCCATGACTAGGATTACGCAGGGAAACACTGAGCCATTTACTAATTTTGTGGCCAGGCTGCAGGAGGCAGTAGGCCGAGACATGGGAGAGGAGAATCAAGGGACAGAGATAGTGTTGAGGACATTGCTGCAGCAGAATTGTAATCATGACTGCAAAAAGGCAATGCTGGGACTGCCAAAGAATGCATCTGTTGAAGAAATGATACAAAGATGTGACAGGGTAGGAAGTCAGGTCTACTTGGCACAGGTGCAAGGGAAGTACCTGGCCGCAGCCTTAAGTAATATCTCTTTGGAGAAAAAATGTTTTAACTGCGGAAAACCGGGACACCTTAAGAAAGAGTGTAGGAAAGAAATAAGTACAGGGAGGGGCCAGGACCCTTGTTTTTCATGTGGAAAGCCAGGTCACCTACCTAGACAATGTAGGAAGTCAGGAAACGGGGTGAGGGGCCCCTCAAGGGCCCCGAAAGTGTACCCTTTGGCAGAGAATCAGGACGGCCCCTTGGAGGGAGAATACAGGAGATTATGGGGCCAGAGGAAGGAATGCAACACCTTTACAGCTTAGAGAAGTGCCAGCTTGCAGCTCATCAGTTTACTATGATTCCCCTGAGAGACCCCATACAGGAGGAATCCCTGATATTACAGAACCCCTCTCATGCACCCGTAGTTATATATACAGGAGTTTATCCCACCGGCACCACAGCACTTCCATGCTCCAATGTGGTAGCCGAGCCAGCTCATATAGACAATCAGCTTCCCATAGCTATTGCCCTTCCCTTAAAGCACTCAGTTCAAATCCAGTTACTAAAGGAAATAGGACAGAATAGACCTGAGTGTACAATCTGGCTCAATGGAATTCCCATGACTGGCCTCCTTGATACTGGAGCGGATAGGACCTGCCTTAGCAGTCGCTCAGTACCCCAGCACTGGAAGCTTAAAGAAAGCCAGAGACCAATGTGGGGAATAGGAGGGTGCCAAAATACCTTAGAGACAATGCACCCAGTAAAGTGGGAGGCAGAGGATCGCCAAGGGACCGTATGGCCGTTGGTGATTCCAGGACTTAGTTTTAACATCTGGGGCAGAGACATCATGAGCCGCCTGGGGATGAAGCTATCAAATTTTTAGTAAGGGCCATTGCTGTTGCACTGGAGTCCCCACCCTTGAATTGGAAGTCAGACACCCCGATTTGGGTGGAGCAATGGCCCCTGACTCCAGAAAAACTCCAGGCACTACAACTATTGGTTAAGGAACAATTAGAAAAAGGAAATATAGAGCCATCACAGTCACCCTGGAATGCTCCTGTGTTTGTTATAAAGAAAAAATCCGGGAAATTCAGGTTCCTTACAGATCTAAGGAAGATAAATCAGTCTCTCATGCCTATGGGAGCCCTGCAACCAGGTCTCCCTTCTCCTAATGCCATCCCGGATGGTTGGTCACTTATAATCATTGACATTCAGGATTGTTTTTTTTCCATTCCTTTAAACAAAGTAGATTGTCCTCGGTTTGCTTTTACAATACCTCACCCCAATAACGAAGGACCTGCAAAGAGGTATCAGTGGAAGGTATTGCCCCAAGGTATGAGTTGCAGCCCCACCATCTGCCAGTGGTATGTTAATCAAGCATTAGAAAGCCCCAGACAGCAATACCAAAGCAAAATCATCCATTATATGGATGACATCCTTATAGCTGCACCTCAGCTCAAGGATCTGGAGAAGTGTTTCCAAGCAGTAGAAAGGAACCTTCTAGGACTAGGATTAGTTATTGCTCCTGAAAACATACAGAGAGGACCCAGTTACAAATATTTGGGATATCAGATACAGGGCACCATCATTCGGCCAGAACCCCCAAAATGGGATATAAAGATGCAAACACTCAATGATGCTCAGAAACTAGTAGGAGCTATCCAATGGATAAGATCAAAGGTGCCTATACCTCTACCTCTCATGCAACCTTTATATTCACTATTGACAGGAGACTCTGCTTTAAATTCCCCACGAACATTGACTCCTGAAGCAGCCAAGGCCATAGAGGCAATAAAAAAACAATTTTTAGAGTCCACCACATTCCGGTGGGATCCAGGAAGAGATGTGGAGGTATCTATTATCTCCACCACACCTCCCTATGCCGTCATACACCAAAAAGAGAAGCCCCTAGGGTGGGTATATTTAAGTAAAACAGGAAGCAGTTTACTAAACAAGTGGGAATTTCTAGGATGGTTAGCACTAGAGGCAGTAAAAAGGGCTACCCACATGTACCAAAAACAGCCAATTCTTTATGCTACACTCACCACTAAGGATGTAGAAGAGTTAGCTCAGAATCACGTTTCTTGGGCCACTATACTCCAGTGGGCCCAGGTGAAACCAAATTTGACTTTCCTATTCAAAGAGTTATTACAGTGGGCTCCAGCACCAGTGAAAAAGTACTCACCAAACCCAGTAGAGGGGCCTAACATTTTTACAGATGCCACAAAACATCACAAGGCATCTATTTATAATTCGGCCTCCCAAGAGATATATATAGTTAACACACCCTACACCTCTACTCAACAGAATGAGTTGGAAGCTATAATCCAAGCTCTCCAAATATATAATGACATACCCATTAACATTATTACTGATAGTCAGTATGCATCTTTATTAATTTCACGGATTGAGGACTCTATTGTAGATTATCGGTCCAATATTTTTTCACAGTGTGAGCAGCTATTGACCACCATTAATAACAGAACACACCCTTTTTATGTTTTACATGTGCACTCACATACTAATGGCACAGGACCAATTTTTGAAGGAAATCAAATAGCAGACAATTCACTATACCTTGTAGGGCACACTGTGGAACCACAGGAAAGGGCCCAAAAGGCTCATGATAGGTTCCACCTAGCCACAGAAGCCCTCTGCAAATTATATGGGATAACTCAGGAACAGGCCAGAAAAATTGTTAAGAGCTGTCTCCAATGTATCCCATTCCACCCACCTCTAGACCAGGGTGTCAATCCTTGCGGCTTGGCACCCAATGAAATTTGGCAAATGGATGTCACCCATCTTAAGGGCCAGTGCATACATGTGACAGTTGACACATGGTCCGGATTTCTTATGGTGACTTTACAGCCAGGTGAATCGAGTGCTAAAGTAATTCAACATCTTTGGCACTGTTTTTCTGTTTCAGGTTTACCCTTAGAAATAAAGACAGATAATGGTCCTGCCTATACTTCTCAAACCTTTACACACTTCCTCCACGATCTAGGGATTCGACATGTTACAGGAATCCCCTACAATCCACAAGGCCAGGCCATAGTGGAAAGGGCCAATCTCACCTTAAAGGTGATTCTCGCTAAACAAAAAAGGGGGAGATTAAGAGGTCGCCTAACACAATCAGAGCTTGATACAGCTGTGTATACACACAATTTTTTGCATATCTCAAAAAACTCACATACTACTCCAGCTATGAGACATTTTGTGACTATTCCAAGACAACCCCGCAAGGAAAGTAATACCCAGGCTAGAAATAAGGACACATGGGCCATGGTAAAGGATATGGCCTCAGGGAAATGGAAAGGTCCGTATAAGATACTAATATGGGGTCCAGGGTATGTTTGTGTCTCCACAGGAAAAGGGAATGCGTGGATTCCCATTAGAAGGATCCGTCGGTGGAAACCGATGTTGGAGACGGCGGAGACGCAGGAGGCGGAGACCCCAGAGAGCCCGGAGACCCCGGAGAAGGATCATGCACCACCTGAGTCTGCTGATGACAGCTTTAACCCTGCTGCCCAGAGAGGAAGCAGCACTCATCCCAACATTGCTGACCACTCCATCTAGGCATCTCTTTCCAGCGGCTGAAGGAGGACTTTGATATCACAAACCCAGGACATTGGGGGGGGAAGGGGTGACCAACTTTTCGCCTGAATACCACAGGCTTGGCCATTCAGGCTTGGCCGTTGAGATCCATTTGCATGACTGAGGGGGTGGTGATGTGTAAGGCGCCAGCACTAGCTGCTTCTCTTAGATTATGCTTTGGAATTAGTGATTGCCCTTTCTCTTGTTGTAACTCAGCCATTTAGCTTCATCTTTGTTTTATTTGATGCCTCTCTTTGTCAGTTGTGCTAGCTGCAGATTTCTGTGTAAATGAAGTCTTGTTGTGGGGTACTCATATGCTAAAGGCCTTCCTAATCCACTCAGCCTCCAGCCACTATTTGCTCTAGAGCCATGTGCACGCCACGCAAAACAATAAGGGGGAGATATTGGGGATGGAAGCTCAATTCCATGTGGACAGTCTCGGGCGGGTAAAGGTGGGAACTTCTAAATCTTAGAGTTCTCACGAGGCCCCCCTCAGGAAACAACTTGGAATCGAGGTGAACCGAGCTATCTCGTGTATTTCCGCCTCTTCCCGTGAGAGACGTGATGGGAGAGAGCTCTCCCCGCCCTCGAGATTGTCCCGGATCTGGGCACACCTAACAGCATGGTATTCAGATGCAAACTATGCGGCTGGAGAGCTTAAGTAGGATCAGGAAAGCCTGAAAGTTCTCTTGGGAGGAGGGGCCACGTGTGAGGACAACAAGGCTCCACTTTTCCTCTCTCCTCTCTCCCTTCCCCCTCTCTCCCCACTTATACTTCTACTTCCAATCTCTTATTGTAAGATCTTTGCCTCCTTGGGAGATTCTTCGCTCCCTCCTAAGGAAGAATTCCCCTGCACTTATAACTAGACCCTGAAATAGAGCTCAACCCTTGTTCGACTCTGGAACGTCCTTTCTCTCATACGAGCATCCGGTTTGGCCAGCCGAAGACCTCCGATAGAGGTAAGGGAAGACTCGGGTAGCCCACAGGCCTCTAGGCCTGGCACAAATCAGTAGTCGTTCTGATATACCACACTGCCTCAACAACTGAATCAACTATTGGAAAAAAATAAATCACACTAATATTGGCATTTTTGCTACAAATAAAACCATATTTTTTGATGACATAAGAAGGTGCAAACACTGTAGTTTTACTAGGGGATACACACATTACTCGGCTCCATCCTCCATCTTCACCTCCACATGAAGAATCAAGGTGGCAGCATCCACAAGCTGATGCCAAGTGGCTCTGTTGGCCCACAGGTATGCCCCATGTCATGGAGCATTAGGGGCAAGTGTGGATAAAATCTGGTATTGAGTCTTCCCCATCCCCTATCACATTCCCAGTGGCTCCTACCATGGTGATGGAAGCTCTGATGAACCCCACTTCCCCATAAAATCTCTGAATCACACTGTATTTGCCTGTCTAGGATGCTGTCATCTTTTCCTTCCAGTCAATGACCCAGAGAACTTATAGGTTGGCCGTGTTTGCATCATCTCTGGCCTATATTCAGTGACCTTCTGTGAGATTATAATTATAAGGGGAAACACAATTCATGAATCTACCATAACGATAAAAGAATAAAATAATGAATTATTTTCCTATTTCAAAAAAGGTGAAATTGTATATGAGTTCTTTATCCTATGAAACTTTTGTCTCCAAATCTTTCATCTCAAGTAAAGACTAGATGACCACTCATTGAGTGTGCTATGGTGAGAGTTCCTTCTGTGTATGGATTGGACTGGATGGCCACTGAGGTCCTTTATAATTCTTAAATTCTACATTTCTGAGATTCCATTTAAATAGAGAATGTCCCAAAAATCTTAGTGCAGTTTTAATAACCTCAGAAGTACAAATGTTATAAACCTACAAAAAAAAGAGACTAATTATTTAAATTATATATATATATATATATATATATACATAAAGAGATATATTCAGTGAATTTTCAAGCTTTAAAGAAACTTTAATTAGCTGCTGTTCAGTGACCAAATGGATTGCATGTATAATTCTAGCCTTACAGTCATCCAAAGAACAAGACTTTGATGCATACAAGACAGTTTTGATGTGTCCTCACAAGAAAGTCTAATAAAGATAGATCAGATGAATGGGGTGGTCAAGAAAAAAAACTTTCTCTATTGATCCACCAGTCTCAGAAAGTATCACTCAGAAATTGTCATACACGCAATGCATAATGACAGATCTAGTCTAATTAAAATTAATATTAAAAATTATTATTTAAAATATGCCAAACTAAATGGTTTTTTAAAATTTAAATAATTAAGTTTTCAACTTAATAAGTAATTAAACTATTCAATTCTTATAAATTTGTAGTACATATACTTCTAAAATTATTAAAGCTTAAAATTGCACTAAGACTTTTGGGACATTCTGCATTTATTTTGAAGGTGGAAGTATTTTCTTCATAAAGGTGAGCCAGGACAGTTACCACACCTTTGAGAGAATGACCTAAGCTGCCTCTCCCAGAACTCCCTCATAGTTACTTACTTGCATTTTTATTATTTTTGTTGTGCAATAGTCTCTGCCTGCATTTAAGAAAGTAATTAATAAAGAGTCTCTGCTATTAGAGCGTACATCATAACTGAAATAGAAACTGAACTTTTGTACATAAACCACTTTCCATTAAATACTCCAAAAGTAAAAAATGCCTTGGGGGATTGTGGGGAGGGAAGAGGAGAATCTGTTGTGGGTGTGGTCATTGCCAGTTAGAATCCTAGCACCTGAGCCCAGAAAAGTCTACCTCAAAGAACTATCTTCCTCAGTGAGTGTACCAGGGGATGGAAGCCACAATATTTACATACCCTGAATATTTCTGCATTCCAGAAAGAGGGAATCAGTCAAAAGATGGTTTTGCCCTCCATACCCAAAGGGAAAGAAGAATATCTATCTGTTCATCCTTCCATTCAGCCATCTATCCATCCATCCATCATCTATCTATCTGTGTATGTGTGTATGTATGTGTGCAAGTATAGATGTGTATACATGTGTGTGTCTCTCTGTGTGTGTGTGTATGTTTTCTCCAGGAACTTAAAGAGAGGCATCATGATAAAAAGAGAGAGTCTTAAATTTAGTCAAAGAGCATAAAGTCAGAATTAACATTCTTTAAAAAAAAGTCACTCAACTTCTATGGAACTCAGTTTTCTCTTCTGTAAAATAAGAGACTTAGAATAGGGGACTTATGATGCCCCTTCCAGCTCTAAAACTATGATTCTGTGAGTCTGGAGATTCATTGCTACCTTATGTTGGACAGACAGGGAGAGATGGACACACCTGGCTCAGGGTTATCTATCATCTGCAAATGCTGATCCCTATGCAACAAGGGATATTAGTTGGGAGCTGTCTCCCAACTGATGTCATGCTTAAGGGATTCCACTGGAACCTGTCATTGCTACAGGAACCCTTCTAATTCATCCCCCAGAATACACAGACACACACACATGCACATGCACACAGATACACACATACATACACACACATACATACACACATACATACACACATACACTTGCATACACACATACACATACATAAACACACACACACATACACACATACTCAAATGGCCTGAAATGATACCAGATCCTTCTATTTCTTCCAGAGTGATAATTAATCAAATTGCTTCTGGCATGTAAGTCTCTCTTTACCTTTAAATGACCAGAATTCTCAAGGATAACCACAACTTGACTCCGAAAGAATGTGTTCTATGCCTAAATCTGCCCATTCAACATTCATAAAATTATACACTCTAATGGTTAGAAGAGGCCTTAGAGACCACATTAGTCCAAATCCTTCATTTTACAGATGAGGAAACCCTTGTCTTCTAGAATTTCTCACCTAGAACCTAAGATCAAAAGAAGAATATTTTAAAACTGCATAGCGTTCCTGTCAGGAAATATTGAACAATCAGTCATTTAATAAATGTCAGTCAGTAAGTCCTAATATTGTGCAAAATTCTGGGGATGCAAAAAAAGGCAAATAAAAAAGTCACTGTTCTCTCAGAGCTCACTTTCTAATGAAGAAAACAACAAGCAAACTACATAGGTCTACACAAGATGTATATAGAATAAATTGGAAATATTCACAGAAAGAAGCCATTTGCATTATAAAGGAGATTGGAAAAGGCTTCTTGTATGTGGGATTTCATCTGAAACTTGAAGAAAGCCAAGAAAGTCAAGAGGTGGAGATGAGGAGATAGAACATTCCAGACATGGGGGACAGGCAGGGAAAATGCCTGAGAAGCATCAAGGAAAGAAGAGGAGGGAGTCAGAAAAAACAACACTATCAAGCTCTGAGAAATGATTCAATGACTATGAATGGAGACTGCAAACCAAAAAAGTATTAACAGGGAGAGAAACCCTGATAGCATCTTTCTTGGCTAATGAAGCCACTCAGCAGCCTTCTATATAGTTTCATGGATGAACCTTTGGTCATTGCAAACTCTCAGAGATCCTTCTGTTCAAACACCTAGCTCCCTGCCCAGATCCTGAAGATGCTCAATGAACGCTTTGTTGACTGAAGAACCAATTCTATCCAGTGAAGTAATGAAGGGAGAGGCTACAGCATGATACCCATGTAAAACAAGGCAGATAGCCAGGAAAGATAGCGTGAGCTATATGCTTTATATGTTTCATAGAGAGCGGAGGGAAAGTCAGAGAGAAAGAGATTTGGTCATGTTTCTTCTTCATAATTCAAAGATCTGGGAGTTCATCAGTGTGACTGCATACTCTATCAACACAGATCATAACCACAGTTCATGAGTTGGTAGGGGCAACAAAATTCATCACCCAGATAGTGGCCAACATTCTGATGATGAGCTTCATTTAAGCTACCCTTAACTACATAGCTACTCATATGACACATGCACAGTATATCACCTATTATGCTCCTGAAGTCTTTCCCGCTTGGTGAGATCTGACAGAGTTTACACTCCCCTGACCTTGCTTTCAAGAAATCAGGGACACCCTGATGCTGTGAAGGAGAGGCCAGGATTATATTCTGGTAGAGGATTTAGACCTTGTTAATCTAATTGGGTTGGTTGGTTGTTGTCCTTCATTCCCTCTAAAAGAGGATCAAATCTAATTGGGTAATGAATGAAAAAGAGGTTTATGTGAATGATTGATTATTTTGTCTACAACATAGGAGAAAATACTTTTTTAAGTGAAGGTGGAAGGACAGGAGGATTCAGAGCCTGAAAAGGTTTTGCTGGGCAATATGCATCTGAAAGGTTAGAAATATGAGTAGCTAGAAGTGAACCCTGGAATGAGATTAGTTGTATTCTGTCACCTTTCTGCTTCCCACTCATCTGCACTGGAGAACAAAAGTTTTAAAATGGATGAACTTCAACATTCTAGTCCCCACTGTATTGCCAAGGCAATATTCATAGCACTGGCAGTATGAATATGCTGGTGTAGTTCTGAATCACAAAGTATAATAGACTCTCCGTATCCAAGGCAGAAGAAAAACATTTATTCAGACCCCAGAAAGCCGAATCCCAACACCAGAAAGTCAGATCTATCATAGTAACCAAGAAGTCAATACACATTAGCACTGCAGGGGACAACACCATTTCCAAGCCTTCCCCCTCCAGCTAGGGCCTTCCCAGAAGCAAATACTCACAGTCCTAGCTGTCTGCCTGCCTGTGTCCTCTCTCTCCTCCACTCTAACTGCTCTCCCCTACTTTCTCCCAGCTCTGCTTCACCCTCCAACTCATTTTACAGATAAGAAACTGAGGGAAGTAGGGTTAAGTCACTTGCCCAAGGTCACATAGCTCCCAAGTGTCTGAAACAAGATTTGAACTCAGGAAGATGAGTCTTCCTGATTCTAAGTCTGGTCCTCTTATCTCCTGAACCACTTAGCTGCATTTAATAGGTGCTTATTGGATTAGATTGAACTTAATGGGATCCAGTGATACAATTACTAGGCTTAAACCTCATAGATATTCAGTAAAAAAGGAAAAGGACCCATATCACACAAATATGTATATCATAGCAGCATTTTTTTTGTGTGTGGTAGCAAAGAAATCAAATCAAAGTGAATGCCCATCAAATGGAGAATGGCTTGATAAATGATTGCAGATGAATGTAATTGAATACATTGTAAAAACATTACAAAAGGGACAAATTCAAAGAAACCTGAAAAACATGTATGAACTGATACAGAGTAGAGTAAGCAGAACCAGGAGACCATTGTTACAATGACAACATTGTAAAGAAAATAACTGAAAGACTTAAGAACTATGATGAACACAATGACCAGCCATGATTCCATAGGACTGATGGTAAGTCATACTTCCTACATTTTGGCTCAGAGATCATGGACTAGAGATCCAGAGTGAGACATACGTTTTCAGATACAATTTATTCTGTGTAACTGTGCTTATTTGTTACAAAAGAGGACTTTTTTTTTGCTTTTTAGAGGGGTTGAAGGTTATGGGGACACAGTGGAGTAGTGATAATAAGAGGGAAGAAAAAAGAACAACAGCTAATCATTAGAAAATAAACAGGAAGCCACAAAATTCAGAAGGAATGAGGCAAGCAGAGTGGTGTTAGAACTACCATTATTAAATTTGAATTATATCCCAAAACAGCTGTATGTAGTAGGAAAGAAAAACCAAATTCCATAACAGTTTACATTTCATATTCAATTCTGACTTTTGTTTTTCCTTATATAGAGAGAGGTATATTTTATTAATATTTATTATGTTCATGATTTTCTCTTTTAAATTAAAAAGAAAAGAAGGTAGGTCATGTTGGTAAAGACAGAGTCAGTGACGAGGCCAATAAAAAGCAAACCATTTATTTTGCTATTTTATAGGATTTGAACCCAGCTTTTCTGATTCCAGAGCCAGTGTACTTTCTATTGTGTAAAAGGGAGATTAAACCTCATTCTGCTTAATCCCAGAGAGGGAAACTGAGAGTTATGAATGTAAGTTATATCACTATAACTATAAGAAGATAAATGATTTTGTTGTTGGTGGAAATTAACAGGGGTACTTACAAAAGAGGGGGAGGAAATATGCATTTATAGAGTACACAGAATGAGCCAGGTCCTCTCTGATTCTCACAACAATCTACAAAGTAGGTGCTGTCATTATCTCCCTTTTGCAGTTGGAGAAACGAAGGCAAACAAAGGTTTAAGTCGCACAGGATATGTGTCTGAAGACAGATTAGAACTCAAGTCTTTCTGACTCTTGGGCCCAGTACACTACCCTCTCAACCACCTAAATGTGGGACCAAGGAATTAGGATAAGGGTTCTTAATTCTGCTCAGTCTTTCAGTTTTCCCCAAGTTGATCTGTGTAGCAACACAGGGTCACTACTAAGTTGAAAAGAAATTTGGCACCCTCCTTCCACACAGGTCTTCCAGAGGTTTCCACAATGTGGAATCCCCAAGATGCAGGTTATTGACTGGATTATGACAAGGTTTGAAGGGAATTTATTAACAATAAGTCAATTAGGAAACTAGGACCCAGAAGGTCAATCCTAGGAAGAGATAATCAGGTTAAATTTTCTAATTTAATTTTAGTTTAAAGAGTTCTGCTTCCTGCAGTTACAAGTTTCTTTAGAGGAGGAGCAGAGTAGAGTATTATTAAGGGATCTGCATTTGTGATTTTACTTATATAGGGAACTCATACTGTATAATCTTCATTCACCTAAAAAATATCAACTGTTGGCATCATATAGTTTTTGAGAGTTGCCCAAGGAAGGGACATTGAGAGGTTAAGTGACTTTTCTTTGGTCCCATAGCAAGTATGTGTCAGAGGCAGGATGTGAACTATGGTCTTTTTTACTTCAAGAATGTCCCTTTAGCCACTAAGTCCTGCTGACTCTTTGTAACAACCTTCAGAAATAGCCGAAGTGATAGCTAAAAAAACTGCACTGTCTTGCAGGGAAGAGGCTACCTATCAGTTGTACTATGGCAGAGACCAATGTAGACCCTCAAAGGTTTAGAGAGCTGAAGACCACCATACCATGCTGTCCAACAGTCAGCAGCATAGTAGAGAATATGCAGCAAAGGATCTTAGCTTAATGAAGAAGGCTCCTCACCTCAAGACACCACCACAAGGCATAAATGGCTCTTCAATATGGAGGTTTGAGTTGCCTCGGATTCACATGTACTCTATATATGTCTTCCTAATGAGGCTCATGATGCATGTTACCTGGTCACGTATATTTCCCCTCCCACACTACAAGTGTGTGAGAGAGTATCTTTACCATTTTAAATAAATGGTGTTTTGCTTCAAATTGAAGCAAAGTATTCTTGTTGGAAGAAAAGAGAGAGAGAGAGAACAAAAGAGAAAGAAAGATGGAAGGAAAGGAGAGAGAGGAAGGAAGGGAGAGAAAAAAAGGAAGGAAGGAAGGAAAGAAAGAAGGAAGGAAGGAAGAAAGGAAGGAAGATGGGTGCTTATTAACTCTAGTTTTAAGTATACCCTGATACACTCCTACTGCCTTGTTTCTAAGGTAGTGATTGCAAAACCTTACACAAGGAAGAATTCCTAACAATGAAAAACCATTTGGATCCCAGAATTAGGAGTACTCTCTCCTGAAATAGGATTAGTGGCTTTCCCATCCCTGAAGCTGTTTAGTCAAATGCTGGTTTTATACTTGACAGAGGTACTGCCAAGGGTAAGGTTGAGAGAAGGTGACTGTTGAGGTCACTCCCAATCCTAAAATCATGTGATTTTAAAATGATTGAAATAACTATGCCATATGGTTGATTCAAATATACTTCATATAGCATGGTAGTCTTCTAGTTCAAAGTATTCTTTGTGTTGTGAATAAATATTACCTGCCCCCCCTTTTTGGTCACTGGTTATCCTTATCCCCAAGTTCTTTATCCCAGCCTTTGGAAAAGTAATATTAAATCTGGCCTTATTTTCTGTAGTTAATCAGTCTCCTGTGTCAGTGCCTATCATTGAAAAGAAGCATAGTAGTATCTGTTTTTTTAATTGCAAGCTATTTCATTGGCTCCCTTTCTTTCTGTTCTGTTGCAATCTTATCATCACTGTTTTATCTATCTTTAACATATACCAGGCTCTCAGCATTTTAGCCAGAGGCACTGTGAAAATCCAGCAGGCAAGCCTATTGTCTTGGCAGAAGCCACTGCTGATTTCAAACCAATCCAAGTTTCCTAAATTAATTTTCCAGAGCATCTGAAGCTATCACAGAGATAAAAAGGGAGAGGGTCACTGGGAATATTCTACGCTGACAGGTGGTGGAAATTGTTAACTGCTCCAGCAAAGTGTGGGAAATCAATCTGGGCTCTAACAATGACAGAGGGCTCTGTTCATAAGAATAATCTTGTAAAGTAAACAACCAGAGTGTCCATGGGCTCCTGATTAAATGAATCCTCACCTCCTCCTCTGTTGTAACATGAAGGAAGGCCCAGGGTAACTAGCCATCTGGCGTTCTGGGCTCACTGTTCTTGCCTTCAAGTATCACAAGGTACTGTGGACATACTTTTACATTGGGAAGAATACAAGAAGTTTATGGCAATTCTCTCTTTTTACACGACTCAACAGGGATTTTTGCAGATTGGTATACTGGGAAGAGTACTGTATTTGGAGTCAAAGGACCTGAACTCAAATTCTGCTTCTGATGCTAAGTCAATCATCTTTCTATGCCTCAGTTTCCTTCATGTGTCCAATAAATAGTCTTGGAGATCCTTTCAGCTCTAAATCTTATGATTTGTAGTCTCTAATGCAAGGATGCCAAGACCAGCTAACAATGAGATAACAAATACAGTGCATCCTAGCTGAAGAAACTAAAAGATAATCAAAGTAACCTATGGAGACATCACAAACTGAAGTGGGGTCTAAAATTTTCTTCACCTCTGTGACTTTGATCAAGAAGTGCTGCCAATAATATTGGTGGGGCTGTGAGCTGATCCAACCATTCTGGAGAGCATTTTGGAACTATACCCAAAGAGCTACAAAAATGTGCATACCCTTTGACTCAGCAATACCACTTCTAGGGCTGTATTTCAAAGAAATCATACAAATGGAAGAAAGGCCCACATGTACAAAAATATTTATAGCAGCTGTTTTTTGTGGTGGCCAAAAATTGAAAATTGAGGGGTTGCCCATCGATTGGGGAATGGCTGAACAAGCTGTGAAATACGAATGGAATGGAATGTTATTGTGCTATAAGAAATGATGAGCAGGTGGACTTCAGAAAAACCTGGAAAGACTTATATGAACTGATGCTGAGTAAGCTGAGCAGAACCAGGAGAACACTATGCACAGTTACAGCCACAGTGTGCGATGACTAACTTTGATAGACTTGGCTCTTCTCAGCAATGCAAGGTTCTAAGACAACTCCAGAAGACTCAGGATGGAAAATGCTATCCACATCCAAAGAAAGAATTATCTAGTCTGAATGCAGATTGAAGCATACTGTTTGCTCTTTCTCTCTCTCTTTTGTTTTGTTTTGTTCCTTCTTTCTCATGGTTCATTTCATTGGTTATAATTCTTTACAACATGACTAACATGAAAATATGTCTAATATGAATGTATATGTAGAGTTTACATCAGATTGCATGCCATCTTGGGAAGGGAGTGGGGGAGGAAGGGGGAGAAAATTTAACACAAAAAATTTCCAATACTTAGGAAGTTCATCCTGATATTGGAACCAGAGTCAAATATCTTCTTACTGTCCAGTGCCCACGAGTTTACCTACTAACAGGGACATCAGGGAATTAAGGAAACATTGCTTGCCTTTTCCCTCACCTCACACTGTAGTGGTCTTTGTGTGGGTAAATTCTCTTTAACACAGTGATGTCCAAGTCTTTGGCAAAAGACTCATTTTGCAGATGAAGTAAGAAAAAACAGAGAAAGGGAATGGTTTCCTTGGGATACTGTCATGACAGATGACCTGAAAACACAATGCTTAGGACCATGCCCAGCACACAGATACTTAGCAAATGTTTGCTGGATTGGATTGAATTGAATTAAATGTGATACAATTGAAAGAACTGATCCCTGATCAAGAGGACCTGAGTTCAGATCTCACCTCTGATGTTACCTATGTTAACCTTGAACAAGATATTCTACTTTTTTAGGCTTCTCTTTCTTTTTCTGCAAAACAAGGAGGTTCCACTAGATCAGGATATAGAACTTACATAATTTCTCCATATTTCAATAACGAATAATTAATCATTATTTTGTCAACAATTTCAATGCAGTTATCCCTTACGCATTGTGGGAGTTAGGCACCCTGGCCTTCTGAAAAATCCACATAAAATTTTTTGGCCCTCCCTTTATACCAGAGAAGAAGACTTTTTTTTCTTTTTCTTTCATGAGGTGTTTGCAGCACCTTACTGTAAAATGTGGGTTAAGTATTTGGTCATAATGAGTCCTATGCAAGTCAGCTTTAAGTTAAAATACTGCATGAAAAAAATTTAAAAATACTTTGTTTTTACTTATTTTAACTTCAAAAAATAAATTGTGTGTATTTATGTTATTAAAAGATAAAATACATTGATATTATATAATATTATACATATATATTATGCATTTCTGAGTTTCTAAACTTTTTCTGTGTCATCCGCTGGCCGTTGCAGGTCATCTGTGGTTTCTGCGAAACTTCCCCAAAATTCCCATTTACAGTAATTTCTTATGCCAACCCTTGATATATTGAAAACCATGATGGGGAAAGTTGTGATGTGGAAGGGATAACTGTATAGTTAGTTTCCTCAATGCTATGTATTTCATTTCATGTATTTAAAAATATTATTCAGAGAAGAGATCCATAGGCTTCACCACACTGCCAATGTGATACATAGCCCAAAAGAGGTTAAGAACCCTTGGGCTAAATGATTTTTGAGGTTCCTCCTAGCTCCAGACCTATGAACCTTTGAACTGAATCTGGTTACACTTTTTTTCTTTTTAATTTCTAATCACAGAAGGGCAGAGGTTTGTTTTCTAAGGTTGCAAAGGACATCTTGGCTGTGAAGGTTTAGGGCTGCAGGAATGAACTCCTGGTCGAAGAAATAACAAGGTTTTTCCCAAGTGGGCTTTAACGGGCTGTTAGAAGAGGAAATCCCCTCAGTTAGACTTAGAAAAGGCATCTGGGGAGAACAGCTTTGTCAACTCACTCTTTTTAATAGCCCAACAATCTTACTCAAATTATCCAGAGGTGAGTGACAACATAAACTACAGCCTAGGGACTGAGTTCTTTGGGGTAAGCCGGACAGGAAGCAGCTGGAGAGTGGAGGGGATCATTGACTTAGGAATTCAGGAGGTAAGCTCCCAAAGGCTTCATCTCTGTGCCAATGGTCAGAAGCTGACCAGGGACACACAGGTCTGGACAGCACAGGCATGGACATCCCATCCTCTCCAGGACTCGTTTGTATTGATGGTTTTTCCAGAACTTCTCCCTACAGAAAACCCGCTGGGCAAAAAGGGCAAAGGAGAGCAGGAACTGAAAATCACTGATGGACACAGGGAAACACAACAGAAACACAGTGTGGAATGTTTGAAGGGGAAAGAGCAAGGGGGTAAAAGAAAAAGAATTGAGAGGGTCCAGGAAGGAGGGAAGGAGAGTGCCAAGACTTATTTGGTACCTATTCCACAAGTTTACCCAGATCTGGCTCTGGCCACTGGTCTTAAATTTCTAAGGAACTACAGAATTGCATACAGTATGGCTGGACTCAAATGTAGGCAGATAACAGTGTGATAAATGCAACAGAAAGTTCACTGAATTTAGAGAGAAGGCACCAGTTTAAATCTCAGTTCTGTCATTAACAAGCTATGAGAGCTTAGGCAAATCACCTTAACTTCTCATCATTACAATGAGCAGTTAGATTGGATGATCTCTCAAGTCTCTTCCAACTCAAACAGCCTAAGAAACTAGACATGGCTGTGGCATTTTAAGGACCCATGACTAGAAAATTCTAAGGAAACCTATCTAAGAAACACCATGTAATCATTTTATCCAGAAAGTTAGCCTAGCACATTGACGTACTATAATATCGATGTTGTTTACAAATGAACAGTTTTGAAGAGATGAAGAATAAAGTGAATAGCCCCGGGAGAACAATTTATATAACCATTTGCTATAAAAAGCAAGCAGGTTTGAATTATGAGCAATGCCATGACTATGAATCCAAAGGACCGATGATGAAATATGCTATCCATTACAGAGATATGACAGATTTAGGGTACAGAATTATATGAAAATATTTATGTACATATTCTATCTAGAGAGAATACATACATACATGTGTATATATCTTAGTGTATTTGCATATGTATTGTACATCTATGCATACACATACACATACACACCTACATATATGTATGTGTGCATGCATGCATATACACCTGTACCTACACTTACACCTACAAATACACATACATATACATATATAACGTAAGGGGTTCTCTGGGCATGCTCAGCTCTCCTAAGATGGAGGAGCCCTTGGGAGACCTTTGGAGAATGTCGAGATTGGGTAACATGGAAGCCTCTATCTCCTACCACATGGGTGGAGGTAGCCTGTGTCAACTGGTTGCCTTCTTCATTAAAACTGGTGAAATTGAGCCATTTCCCCTCTCCATTTTCTACCATTCTTTTTCATTTTCAATCTCTTTTCTGGTCACTTTTGTCTGCTGCATTCAGAGAGTAAAGATCCCAGTTCACCCGTGATAAGGATGCCATGAACTAAACCACTGAGAGGGGAAGGACTTTGCTTTCCCTGAGCCCTCAAAAGAAGCGTTAAAAATAAACTTGATACTGAGAATTGGTCCTGGGGGTATTTGTATTTATTCTGTATTTTTGTCCTCCTCAGTTTCAGGTGCCAGAGGTGATCTTCATGGGACCCAGGAGTTTGAGCCATGGTGACACTGGAGCCAAGCTTGCAGGCAGGATGGTGCAGCCAGCCAGCCTGGCATGGAAGCCCAGAGTACTTTTGGTGCCTGGGACTCAAGCCCAAGGGAGGTTTTGGACTTGGAACTGGGACTATGCTCCATGGGAACTAATCCATGAACTTAATTCCCTTCCCCTCCACAATGGCTGAGGTATTGCACGCAGGGAAGATTATGCCTCCTATATGTTGGGAAAGTAAGTTTGTATATTTGTGATTATACCTTTGGAAATAAGTATTCCTTTGTAAAAACCAGTCTAACTGTTAGCGACTGAATGGAACTGAGATACAGAGGACCACCACCATCCTACAACTGAGGGAACACCATTGGTAATGGGCTGGAGCCATTTACAGAGATCCTAGACCCTCCCGTCCTCTTACTGGAGAATCTCTAGGGGAGAGGAAAAATCTTACCTACCTGACTTTCCAGTCCATGAAGGCCATGGTAGTAAGTTACATATATGTGTATGTAGTTCTTAAGGTAATTTGTTTGGGTACCAATACATATATTTATATGTAGTTACATAAATTTGTATATAGTTCCTAAGGCAATTTGTTTTGCTGTCTATGCATATTTGTTATAAGAAATGTTCTCATCTTTTCTTGTCTTTTTAACAAGGTAGGGAATAAGAGAAAGAGAAAATAGTTTTCTATTAATTTTTTTAATGATGAGGGTATGCCACAGATGTGAAATGTTACATGTACTCTTTTTTTATTTTATTTTTAATTTATAGAATAAAATATTTCCATAACATAGTGCAACAAAAAGATGATTGTACATGAAGCTACAAATCTACAGTGTACAACTTGCAATTTCTTTCAAATATACAACAGTTATCATGCAAATTTCTTTCTTTTCTTCCCCCCACCAGCCCTAGAGATGACTCCCATTAGACACCAATAGGTATGTGTGTATATGTATATATATATATACACATATATATATATAAATTATTCTATATATACTTATATCTATCACTTCTTTCTCTGTATGCAGATAGCATCTTTCTTCATATGCCCTCTGTAGTTAATTTGGGTATTTCTAATAGTCAACATAACTTATTTGTTCAAAGTCATTCTTACAACAATATTGCCGTTACTGTATACAGTGTTTTCTTGATTCTGCTAACTTTGCTCTTCATTACCTCAAGCAAGTCTTTCCAAGCTTTTCTAAAACCGTTGAGTTCATCATTTCTTATAGCTCAGTGGAATTCTATCACTGTATTATTAGTTGTACTTAATTTTTTTTATTTTGTAACAAAAGACCTCTTAAGGTCTTTTGGGTGTAATCTATAAATATTTGTAATATAAAAACAAAATCTATTAATAACACTTTTTCTTTTAAAAAAAGAAATCTAGTCTATTACACCTCAGCACATGTATTGGGGGAGAGAGGAACAGTAATTGATTTGAAGATCCTCCTATATATAAGTGCATTCTGTGATTAGTTAGAGAGACCAAGGAGAATTTCACATCACAGACTCATGCCCTTTATGACCTGAAAAAAGCCAGATCCATTCACACACACACACACACACACACACACACACACACACACACACCATCATCATTTATGCACAGATTACATGGAATATCTTCCAACCTTTTGAGGCCATCTTCTTCCCAACATGTAACACAGGAGGTAGACCCTAGGTTCAGAGCTCTACAGAAGGAAATCCCAGGAAGTCACAGTTGGCTGCTAGTCACTCCCCAAGGCCATTGCTAGTGCAGGAGTTCCCCAGGATCTAAGAATCTTTCTCATTCTACCAAGCCATCATCACCATGATAATTGTAGTAGCTATAGCAGAACTAGAAATAGTAGTAGAGGATGAGAAGGAAGAGGAAGAGGAGGAAAAAGACACAGGAGGAAGAGTGGTAGTATTAGTGGTGGTGGTAGTGATGGTGGTGGTGGTGGTAGTAGTAGTAGTAGTAGTAGTAGTAGTAGTAATAGTAGTAAGGAATAGCTTTAGAATTTATAGTAGTAGTAGTAGCAGTAACAGTGTTCATATTGCATTTTGAGATTTTCAAATTGCTTTACAAATTCGATCCTTACAACATTCCTGGGAAGTAGGCAGTGCTATTACTATTTACTATGACTACTACTACTACTACTACTACTACTACTACTATTACTACTATCCCCATTTCACAGATTAGGAAACTGAGGCCAACAGCAGTTAAGTGACTTGCCCAGAGTAACACAACTGTGACACAGAATCACAATCTGAGGCCAGGACTCAGATCTTACTGACTCCAGATCTAGCATTCTGTTCTTTGCAGCACCTACTTCTAAACATAAGACAATCACTCTGGTTTCCTCAGAACTTAGAGAACTAGTATAATGATCGCCATCATCAAGCCTGGCTCTGAAAATGCTTTTAAAATATTCTTGTTTTCCCCAATTGATAAAAGATCAAAGGACATGAACAGGCAATTTTCAGAGGAAGAAATGAAGGCTATCTATAATCACATGAAAAAAATGCTCTAAATCTCTATTGATTAGAGAGATGCAAATCAAAACAACTCTGAGATACCACATCACATCTATCAGATTGGCTAACATGACAAAACAGGAAGATGATAAATGTTGGAGAAGATGTGGGAGAGTTGGAACACTAATTCATTGTTGGTGGAGCTGTGAGCTGATCCAACCATCCTGGAGAGCAATTTGGAGCTATACCCAAAGGGCTATAAAACTGTGCATACCCTTTGACCCAGCAATATCACCTCTATCCCAAAGAGATCATAAAAATGGGAAAGGGTGCCAGATGTACAAAAATATTTATAGCAGCCCTCTGTGTGGTGGCCAAGAAGTGGAAATTGAGGGGATGCCCAATAATTGGGGAATGGCTGAACAAGTTGTGGTATATGAATGTAATGGAATACTATTGTACCGTAAGAAATGATGAGCAGTCGGACTTCAGAAAAACCTGGAAAGACTTACACGAACTGATGCTGAGTGAAATGAGCAGAACCAGGAGAACACTGTACACAGTAACAGCCACAGTGTGCCAGCACTGTTTCTGATAGACTTGGCCCTTCACAGCAATGCAAAGACCTAAAACATTCCTACAGAACTCTTGAGGCAAAATGCCATCTACATCCAGAGAAAAAACTATGGAGTTGGAATGCAGAATGAAGTAGGCTATTTTCTCTTGTGTTATGTTTTGTTTTGTTTCAGTTTTTCTCATGGTTTCCCCCATTCGTTTTAATTCTTCTATGCAACATGACTAATGTGAAAATGTATTTAATAAGAATATATGTGTAGAACCCATATAAGATTGCAAGCCATCTGGGGGAAGGGTGGCAGAGGGAGGGAAAGAAAATTTAAGACTGATGGAAGTGATTGTAAAAAACTGAAAACAAATAAATTAAATTGAAAAAAGATTTAGAATCAAAAATAAAATAAAATAAAAATACCCTTGTTCTTAACGGTGGTGGTGGTGGTAGTGGTGGTTGTCCTTCATTCTCAAACAGGACCAAAATGACATCACCACGATAAAGTGAAATTTCAGTGTACTTGACTGTGGCTGATCACACCAATATGAGCTCAGAATGCTCTATCACAGGTTGGGCACAGATAGTCAGTGAATAATAAAATGCTCCTGTATGATAGTACTTAGAAAACAACTGCTCCTAGTGGCTGGCCAGCTGCTATTGCACCTTAGCCATGGCATCCAGCCTGTGAATGCCCTTTGGTATAATGGAAGGACCATTTTAGCCCTGCCTTCTATGATAACCTATCCGAGCCAACACCCTCCTCAGTGCAGGCTTCCTTACACATCACTCTCTTCACACTTCTGAGGTCACATTCCTTGACATCTGCTCCTTTCTGTTACACCTGAGACTCCCCTTCTCTTCCTCACATCTTAGTAACCCCACTTCTCCCTGTCAAGAGGAGGTGAAAACAGGCAGCAGTCTGGGGTCCTCTTGGTCACTGACAAAGAGTCAATGCAAATCTGAGATTAAGAGCAAGGATGGAAAAGCCACTAACAGAAAAAGCAGGAGGAGAGGCAGGTTTAGGGGTGGCTAGGGTGGTGGTAGTGAGGAGAGATCAGTTCAGCTTTGCATAGACTGAGTTTATATTTCTGTTTGAATTTCTGCTTCTAAATTTAATCATTGGTTAAAGTTGGGAATTCTAAACCTTAGGTTTATGAACTATAAAAAAAAAATATAGCTTTAGAACTATCTTTTAACATAATTGATTTCCTTTGTAATACTGTGTATTTTATTTTATGCATATAAAACATTCCAAGAAGGCCACCATAGGTTTTATAAGGCTACCAATGGGGCCTATGACATAAAAAAGGTTAAGATCCCCTGGTTTAAACTTACAAATCCTTCACTAATTAAGATGTAGCTTTTGTAGTAATTGGTCATTGAAACTACATTTGGTTTTCACAAGTATGTTCAAAATTCACAAGTCTTATATTTTCTCAGCAAGGAGTCAGCCTCTCATGTGGTAAAACATTCTCATCCATAAAAACTCATGTTCAAAAATCTTTGATGGAGAAAGAAAGCAATACTTAAACCAACAACTCACTTTGCAACCAAAAGATTAAATAGGAATGAAACTCAATAACTTGATTATTCTCTATATAGGTCATCTACAAAAAGTGAACACACATTTGGGGAAGAAATTAGCTGTGTCCATTATAAAAGCTGTTAAATTCTTACTAAGAAAACCATTTTTATCCCTTTTTAACAGTTTCCAGCATAACATCTGATGGCCTTGGGGCACCCAAAGAATGACTCAGAAACCACAGCAAGGCCCCAGAATCAATCCACTTCCTTAGGGATTCTCTGAAACGTTAGGGATGGATCTGAGCCTTGGAGTGGCCCACTCCCAGTGGCTGTGGGTTGGAGTGTAGCTCCCCAGGCTTGCTCTGGGCTCTGACTCTGAATCCACAGGAGCCCCCAAAGTCACCCCTGAGTAGTGTAGCCGGTGGCCTAAAAACAGCCACTAGTTAAGAAAATGCTTGGGGTGAGCCAACTTGCGGCTTATCACAAGGCAGTAATGAGAGCCTATGAGCAGACACTTGGTGACTGGTAGACAGGGCCAAGACAGTACTGGGATAGAGGCCATTGGCTGGCATGTGGGAAAAGGAATGCAGGACCTTCCATTTTAGCTACAAAGCCCAGAAACCTCTGTTCCTTTAGACTAATGATAGCCATGGAGTGATAGCATGGAATGACTAGCATGGTTCTTTAAGTTTATATGGAAGTGGGGTAAGAGGGTTGGGAGAAAAGAGAAATGAGGGATATTTAATTTTGACCTTAATGTTTTAAGAGGCCACTCCTGACAGTTATTTTTGGTATGAGAATTCCTATCACCAAAAGAGCTTTTAAATGGTCACAGGCAGTGATCTTTTCCTCTAAAAATCAAGTTTGCTGGTACTGACAAAAAATTTTTTTGAAAGAAATTGAAATACCAAAAGACTTTTATGAATTAATGCAAAGTAAAAAAACTAGAAACAAGTGAACATTTGTTCTCGATTAAATGACCAATGAGATGGAGAACTAGACATTTCCTTACAGCTTCTCAGACCTCTCCAAAATGGAAATTATATGTATGAGATAAAGCAATTTCAGCTATATCCATAGTCTCAGATATCAAGAACCTGAATGAGGCAAAAATCTGATCAGCTAGCAGACAAAAAGGATAAACCTTAAAATGTACTCTCCATATCCCATCCCCTACCATCACATAGGTTTGCAACATAATGCAATTCTATGCAACTACTCCTCCCTGGGCTTCAGAAAACCAAAAGATGGAAGTTTACAGTGATTGGAAGAGCAGCGTGGCAGTATTCTATAATGGAACAGAACTCACCTAGAGAACTGAGGGCCAGAAGCAAATGGATCAGGACATGGGTGTGGCATGTGACACTCTACTAAGCCTGAAGGAAAAAGCCCAGCAGCCATTTAGGGCAAGTTCTGTGCCCCAGAAATCACTTTAGGAAGAGACTGAGATAAATGAAATATGAATTGCCCAACATGGGAATGGGTGGAGGCAACTTTGAGATCTAGTCCCCAAGGAAACCAGCATCAAAGAGAAAGGAGTCAGAAAGTGAGCAATAGGCAAATATAAAAAGAAAAGACTGGAAAAGTCAAAGATTTCAAAAAAGGAGAAAACTCAATTAAAAATCTTGAACATAAGCAGATAAACCAACAGGGAAGGGAACAGATGGGAATGTGACAATCAGATCAGGTAAAAGAATCCAAACATCTACGAATCAATATTTCAAGACAAAGGAAAATATATCAATACCTGATGAGGCAGAGGGCCCTGTAGATTACAGAGAAAATGGAATCACTGGAAGATGTTCCTGAATCATTTAAAGAAGTAAGAACTATAAAAACAGACTTTATAACCTAAGCAGCAAGAAAAAATGGCAGAACTCAATAATATGAGTCCATGGTGATAAGTCTCACCAAAGAAACAAAAGAGATAACAACTGATTAGAAATGTTAATACATGGAAGTGAAGGACAATTTGGAAAAAGAAGAAAAACAAAAAAAAAATTAAAAGAAAATATAATCTCTGTACCAGTAGGACATATTAATCTTGAACTTAAGGAGTATATCATATGTATATATGCTACACATATAAATACAATACACACAAACATGCTTTTCAAATTCAGGATTATAGGCCTTGTAGAAGAACTCAACAAGTGAAGACATATGAATATGATAATGGATCACTTCAGGAAAAAGGAAAAAAAAACTCCATGCTGAACACTCCAAGACACACAGTAGTTAAATTTTAAGAATTCCAATGACAAAAAAAATTTTTCAAGTGACAAGGAGAAAAACCCTGAAATATAAAGGAAAGAAATTTGAATAACATGAAACTATTCTGCATTTATCAGAAGGGAGGGAATGGAATAATGTGTTTCAAAGAGCAAAAGAGCTCAAGATGAAACACTGCAAAAGTGAATTTAATTATTATTGAAAAAAAGATAAATGTTCAATTTTTTAAAAAGATATTCAAAGCTATCCTAGAAAGAAAATCAGACTTAAACAAATTATTTTCTTTTCAGATATGTTGGACAGTAAAAATACAAGAAATAATTGAATATAGAAACCAAGGACAACAACAACAAAATAACAAAGGAGAGACCTTAAGAGATGTCTTTCCAAAAGTACACCAGGGAGAAAAGAGTGAAAGCAGAAGTTAAATAGAAATGATGGTGAGAAACAGGTCGAAACATCATGGACTAAACCTACTTGTGAAACAATGTTGGATTTGTTTGTTTTCTCTGGCTCTAAACTACAAAATGGAACAGTACATAAAAGGGAAGATTGGAGAAAGAAGATGGAAGGAAGAAGATTCAAGAGAATATGTGATATACTCTAAATAAGTCAAAGGTTAACAACGCAGGGAAAATAACTCCTGCAGTGCTTCAGAAAGAAGAGAGCCTAGAGGAGAATGGGCTAGGAGGCCAATACTTAGCTGATTTTTTTCATTTTATTTTTATTTTGGTTTTTTTTTTAATACTATTTGTTATATAGGATAGTTCTCTGGGAGAGGGAGGAGAGACACTGGGAGAAATTATGATGATATAAAAAAAAATCCAAAAAAATCTTATTTTTTCAATTATAAAAACAAACAACTTTTAAAGACTTAAGAAATCTAATCAACAGAATGCACAATCAAAGAAAAAACACCACCTATCTCCTGATAGAGAAGAGATGGATTAATAAGAAGAATTTTGCATATGCAAATATGCAGAATATGCATATATTTTCAGGCACCATCAATATAGAAATTTCTTTTACGTAACTCTGAATATTTATTACAAGGGTTTTGTCCTTCCTTTCCCAATAGTGTTGGAGGAGGTGAGAGGGAGAGAAAATAAATATTTATTAAAAGAAAAATAAAGTAAAATTTAATTTGAAAAGTTAAAAAATAGAACAGAAACAAAAAAAATATATGCAGTGATTATAGTAAAGCAATTGGAGGAAGTATCAAGTGACAACAAAACTCACAGAAAATTCTAATATTTTGGAATGTATATCCCAGAAGTCTTAGTGCCGTTTTAAGCAATTAAAGCTTACTCTTCCCTCTTACTAGAGATGGGGTAGATGATGGTGTAAAATAATACAAACACTGAGAGTTTTAATCACTCATTTTCACACTGAGTAATTATTTATTAAGCATCTATTATTACATGCCAGGAATCTGATGGTGGGGATAGTAATCCAACCTGTGATTTCACTAGGGTTGGTAATTCACAAGTGAGGAAATTCCTCCCTACCAATACATGTCAGTCAGAATCCTCCTGTCTCAGAGAGTTGTTTAGAGGTTAAGAGACTTATCCAGAGTCACACAACCAGCATGGATCTGAGGTGGGACTAGAATCTAATTCTTACCACCTTCAAGACAGCTCTGTATGTAGTGCTGGCTGGTGAGACAAAGATGAAAAAGGAAACAATTCATGAGCTCAAGGACTTTACATTCTACTGAGGAAAGCAAGAAGAATGTATACATAGAAAATGACACAAAATATATATACAAAGTTGATGCAAAGTAATTTCCAAGGTAAGGATGCTAGTAATGAGAATATCCAGAATAAACTCCTACAGAAACTGGTGCTAGAGTTGTGTTTTAAAGGAAGTCAAGAGGGCAACTGGGTGGCACAGTGAATATAGCACAGCCCCTGAAGTCAGGAGGACCTGAGTTCAAATCAGACCTCAGAAACTTGACACTGACTAGCAATGTGACCTTGGGCAAGTCAATTAACCCCAATTGCCTTGCCTTCCCCACTCCAAAATAAATAAATAAATAAAGGAAGCCAAGGATACCCTGGTCAAGACAATAATTCAAGACCATTCAAAAGGACCCATGACGAAAAATTCTCCCCACCTGTAGAGAGAGATTAGATGAAGTCTGAGTGCAGATTGAAGCATACTTCTTAAACTTTATTTTTCTTGCTCTTTCTTGTTTGTTTTTTAATTTTGCAACATGACTAATACTGAGAGATATTTTTCATGATTTCATACACACACGTATATAATATACATATAATTGATGTCACATTACTTGCCTTTTTGATGAATGGGGGAGGGAGAGAGGGAGAGAATTTGGAACTCAAAAAAAAAGGCCCCTTTTTAATGCTAATAAATAAATAAATAATTTGAAGGTCACTGAGGAGCCTTTAAGGCAGAGATAAAGATGGAATGTATTACAGACACGGGAGGACAACCTGCAGGTAAAGAAAGGCACAGAGACTGGAGGTGGATTATTATGTATTGGGAACAGCAACCAGTCTGGTTTGGCTAGAATATCAAGAGTGTGGAGAGCAATGCTCAATAAGCCTGGAAAGGAAGGTTGGAGACAGATTTCAAAGGTCTACAAAACCTCTGCACAGGAGAATATGTTATCTAATGACAAGAGGGGGAAATTAGAGTTTCCTGAGCAGGGAGAAGGTCAGGCAGGAAGACTCATCTTCCCATGTTCAAATCCAGCTTCAGACACTTACTAGTTGTGTGACCCTGGTCAAGTCACTTAATTCTTTTGCCTCAGTTACCTCATCTGTAAAATGAACTGGAGAAAGAAGTAGCAAACCACTCCAGTATCTTTGCCAAGAAAACCCCAAACAGGGTCACAAAGAATCAGAGACGAATGAACAGCTTCAAGTAGGGAATAGATTTGAAAAAAGGAGAAATTAGAGGAAGGGAAACCAATCTGGCCCACCAATTCATTCAGTACTCAAGAACCCAAGTTCACTTGAGTCGGGTGATCAGAATTCATCAAGAGCACCTACCAGATTCTTTTACTATCCTCCTATTAGTCTTAGGCACCAACTCCCTATCAGCCATCTTTGTCCCATCATTCCGTTTCAAATTATGTGGCAAAGAAAGCAAATACAAAACAAGAATGAAGGAGTTCTGCCCTTCATCTACACATATTTCCCACAAGCAACAAACTCCTTCATTCTTCTTTCCCCCAATCTGAATTTAAAAAGGAATCTTTGCTATATTAGAAGGTGCTGCTTAGCTTGGTGTTGTCCTCATCATTTGTTTTAATCAATAAACATTTATTAAGCATCTACCATGTTCCTGGTTCTTTGCTAAGGGTTTTGGATACAAAAAGAGGCATAAAATAGACCGCACCCTTGAGGAACTGACAGTCTGATGGAGACAACAGGAGAAGGAATATATACAAAATAGACCATATGCAGGATAAATAAGAGATAATTAACCAAGGGTTGAAGAAGTTTTCCTGTAGAAGGTGGAATTTTAATTGGGAATGAAAGGAAGTCATTTAGTAGGGAGAGCAGAGGAGGAAATCTGCTATTGTTTGTGGTTATTTCCTGTTGTTGTGAGAAAAGGTAATAATTGAGAGGTTTATTGGGGTATAATTGAGGCTTAATAAAGCAAAAAAGAAAGAAACAGGAGATTAACTGGCAAAGAGATTAGAAAAATCTCAAAATTAAATTATTTAAAATTTTAAAAAATTTAAAATTAAAAACTCATTTTCTTTGAGTCAAGAAACCAAAATAATTTAAATTACTTCAAGAGTCAAGAAAAGAGAGGAGGAGACATGGGAGTTTTCTAAGTCTCAAAATAGGTGACCATGGAATATTGGGGAAAGAGTAAAGCTCCACCATATTAGATCAGGTGAAATTGTTCATGCTCTGTCTAGCCATCCAGCTGGAATACAAATTGGTCACTAAAACAAAAATGGGGAAGGAAGTTGATTTTGCAGATAAGGAAACTGAGGCCTGGTGAAGTAAGGGGAATTCACAGAATAACAGTTAGAGCTGAAAGGAGACCTGAGAGATCATCTAGTTCAACTCCCTCATTTTACAGATAAGGAACCTGAGACCAAAGAGAGTGACTTGCCCAAGATCACACAGTTACTATGTATAAGAGAAAGTATTTTAAATCTGGTCCTTTGACCCCAAATCTAGCACTTTTCTCATTGTCCAAGGTCTCATAGATAGTTGGTGATGAAACCCAGTCCTCAAACCCAGGTTTCCTCAGTGCCTCTGGCTATACCATTGCTGTATTGATTCCATTTAGTTGGGAAAACTTCACCAAGGAAATGGGCTAATAAGACGGAATAAAAAAGTTAGTGTATGTTAGAGAATTGGACTTGTTGGAGATACCGGCTAGAGTGAAATGAAACCAGTCATAGAAGGGAGCATGTGGTAGTGCTGAGGCCAGGACCAAGCTTTGAGGGACACCCACAGGATCCAGAACATGCTGAAGACCCATCAGAGGAGACCAAGAAGAAATGGTCACACAAGTAACAGGATCACTAAGATAAAAACTGTGCCATGAAAACCTAAGAAAGAGTAAGGATCCAGGAAGAGTGATGATCAACAGTGACAAATGCTGCAGAGAGGTCAAGGAGAATGAGAACAGATCAAAAGTCATTGAATTTAGCAAGAAGGAGCTTGAAGAAAGCACTCAGAAGAGGGATTGGGTTGGAAGTCAGTTTGCCAGGGGTTGAGAAAGGCGTGGGATGTGAGAAAGTAGAGGCAACAAGTATAGGCAGCTTTTTCCTGAAGTTTGGCTGTGAAAGGGAGGAGGCATACGAGACATTGGCTGGAGGGGTTGGCAAGGTCAAGTTTAGGTGTTTTGGGGATGAGGAAATCTGGATCCATTTGTAGGCAATGGAGGAAAAAGCCAGTTTATAAAGAGAGATTGAAACTTAGGAGGGAGGATATGATTTAAAGAGAATGCTCCCGCAGGGGATGGTGGGAGTGGGGTGAGGGAAATCAAGAGTACAAGAAGGGGCTTAAACTTGGCAAGGAGGACTACCTCTTACCTCAATACTGGAGCAAAGAATAAGGGACCAGAAAATTATCTTGAAGGCATTTGAGACATAGAATTAAGGAGGAAGAAGGAGTTCAGGACATTAGGCCTCCATTTTTTAAGTAAAGTATGAGACAAGAGTCTCTGTTGGGGGGGTGAGGGGAGGTCCTGGTTAGTGTAGGCAGCTTGAGAGAAGAGAAGTGGGGAGCATAATAAGGAGTCAATCAGGGAACAGTAAAGAAATTGGTGGACAACAGTTAGGGGCCAGGTGAAATTAGACAACAAAAATTTGTTATGAACCCCAATCAGAACAGTTGCTTGATGTCTTATAGCTCACATCAGCTAAAAGCAGAGAAAGTAGATGATAGTGTAATTCAGAACTATGGTTCAGAAAGGAATAAGACAAGGGGACATGTAATCTGGGACTAGAGAAATAAACAGTTGAACTGATTAACTATAACATCAAGATTTAGAAATGAAAAAATAAGACCAGAGCACGAATGAAAGACTAGAAAATCAATGAAGGGTGAAGTGACTGGCTAGCAAAGATGGAGAATAGGGTTGGAAGAAAAGTATGTTGAGGCCAGATAAAGAGATTCCAGAATTCTGGATCATGGAGGTAGAATATATGCGTGTGATAGTGAGATCTAGAGGATGACCATCTCTGAATGTACTTGAGATAAAATGAATGTGAAAGTCATGAGAGTTAGAAGATGAAGAACTCGGAAGGCAGAAAATGACATCAACAAGTATATTGAAGTTGTTGTTCTGTCAAGTCCGATTCTTTGTGACCCCATTTGGGGTTTTCTTGGCAAAGATACTGGAGTGGTTTGCCATTTCCTTCTCCAGCTCATTTTATAGATGAGAAAATGGAGGCAAACAGGGTTAAGTGACTTGCCTAGGGTCACACAGTCAGTGTCTGAGGCTGGATCTGAACTCAGGAAGATGAATCTTCCTGACCTGAAGACAATCACTCTGTCTGTATTGAAGTACTCTAAAATAAAGGTAGTGTTTGAGGGAAGAGGAAGACTAAGCCAGTTACCTAATTCCATAAGAAAAGAGAGAATAAGACCTAAGGGTCAACACATAAATGTCACCAGGATCTGGATGAACAAGAAAGAAGGAAACAGGTATTTCTTAAGCATTTACTATGTGCCAGGCATGGTGCCAAGTGCTGGGGATACAATCCAAGCGAAAGGAAAGAGTGTCCCTGCCCTTGAGGAGGGCTCCTCTACAAGAGGAGACAAGATACAAAAGGCAGCTGTTAAATGGAAAAAGGGTGGGTGTGTGGGCTCAAGGAGAGAGATGAGGGTAACCTGTGGCATGTTTTTGAAGTCTGGATATCAGGAGCAGAGCCTGGAGGACAATGAAGGCCAGCATGGTCACCTCCTCCACAAAGTAGAGACTCCAAGAGGAAATCACCAATAGGAAAAGGTGGGGAGGCTTTGCAGAGGAATATTCTAGGCTAAGAAAGCCCCACACTTTAAGAGAAGTTTCCAGAACAAGACAGCAGCAGCAGAATTACGATTTTCAAGTCCAGAAGTCAGGAGCAATACCAGGGAGGGGAATAGAGAGCTGTCCCAAGCCCCTCCACAAAGAGGAGGCCCCAAGAGGAATTGAACATTGAGAGAAGAGGGTCGACTTTGCAGATGGATATATTCCAGGTTGAGAAGACCACAGGAATGCTTCTATGTTTCAGGGCAAGGAGGACCCAGGAACTGAGGGTGCAAAGTTCCTTTGGAGTAAAGGAGCAGGGAGAGAGAATTTCACGTTTCAAAGATACAGGCAAAAGGGCTGCCTTGAGTTTCCAATGGAAACTCTTGGCTTCTGTGATGGAAGGTTGATTTTAGAAAAACATGGAAAGACTTGCATGAAAAATGAAGAGTGAAATGAGCAGAAACGAAAGAACATTGTAAACTAGAACAGAAAGACTAAGTTATTCTGAATATCATAAATATTCATATCACCTGCAAAGGACATATGAAGCAAGATGCTATCTACCTCCAGAAAAAGAACTGATAAGTAGAAGTATGCATAATATGGTATTACATGCACATATACATGCATACATACTTCTTACATGTGTATACATACATATGCACACATAAAAATATACATGCATGTGTGAGAGAGAGGCAACACGTGCGTGTGTGTGTGTGTGTGTGTGTGTGTGTGTGAAATGGTGGCCTTCTCTACTGTAAAGTGGGGAGGAAGGAAGATAGTTCAGAACATAAAATGTAACCAAAAAAATTTTAATTTAATTTTTTTAAAAAAGGAAACTCCAGACCTCATCCGCTGTTGCTGGTCAAGAGTCTGCTTTTGCTCTTGTCAGTCACAGACAGTATGACCTCAGCTACGAGCTACCCCAGCTACCTCTATTTCTGCTGCCCTTACTCTGTCCGTGTCTCTGGTCTAATTACCAAAGTTCTTCCTCAGAGTTATCCCTCTGCCCCAACATCCACAGCCCCATAGAAACACAGAACTAGATTTGGAAGCGACCTGAGCACTCATGGAGTGAACCTCCTCATTTTACAGATGAGGAAACTGAGTAATTAATCTGCTTCTCTTAATTTCAATTTTGCTTCTCACAGATACCACCTGGGTCTCATGCCTGGAAACTATTCATCATATTCTTTAGTCTGTGTTTTTCACCTGCCTCACAGCTTCACAGCAGGCTTCCTGGAAGAGCCCCACCCCACCCCCAGAGTCAGATCCTTCCTCAGTCCTCTCCCCAGAGAGTCCCCAGCCCTGAGTCTTACACGGTTAGGGTGAGTGACTTTCTGTTTACCATTTCTCTAAGAAAACAACAACGTGAACAACATCATTAACGCCAACAACACAATCACCCAGTAGCTAATCTCCTGGGGTGAGCCTCTTGGAATGTAGCTAGACTGGTGCAGTGACCATTGTAAGAGGCTGGTATGCAGACCACCTGGAAGACCCTCTCAACCCACACTGGGAGACACTTGGGTCTAGAGTAAACAGTCAAAGATAAGGAAGATGTAATGATTTCAGAAAGTAAAAACTGAACAGAAATTGTCCCAGCTTCTGTATCGTGTCCCTGGATTTAAGTATATAGAAAGGAAGAAATAGCCCTCCTCACTGTTCTTTACATCTGAGAAAAAATTCACTCCATGTTCTAGCCAAACCAGAATGACCTCTTATTCCTTCCTCATTAAGCTTCTACACATGCCATACCCTATACATGGAACAGACTCCCCACCAACATCTCTGTTAAAATCCTTTGCTTCCTTCAGAGCTCAGCTCAAGTGGCTCCTGTGCCCTGAAACCTTCCCTAACCCAGCCCTTCCTCTAGTTAGAGGTGATCTCTCCCTTCCCAAATCTCTGACACCTATCCGTTTGAGCTCTCCAATTCACTTATCTCCTCCTAATTGGTATTTTGCTAGTTGCCTTATAACCTCTCGAAGTTATAATCTCCTTAAGGCCAAACACTGCTATTTTTCATCTTTGTATCTCTAGTGCCTATCAAAGTACTTTTACACATGATAGTTGGCTTAATATATACTTGATGGATGAATGAATCCATAGAAATACCCTGGGTTGCCGAAATTCTCAGCAACAAAAGGATGAGAAACCCTCTCAGAAAGACTAATTTCATGTTGAGTGAGTCATGACTAAAGATTAGGTGTTTGGGGCACTATAGCAACTCTGGAATGTACATGATGGATGGCATCTGGGAACAATTAATTTGCAATATGTTGCCAATGAAACACGCAGCAAATTAACGCCAATGAACTTTGGAAATAATGTTTGAGTGTGTTTGTTATTCGTATTTTCAGTATTTCAGAAACAAACTGTGCCTTTCTATAAACCTATAAAAAATGGAATTTGACATGTATGACCCATTGTGCATCCTTCTCCTCCATTGGTCACAGAAGTTTCCATATAGCCATGTGTTCCTGGGCAAACTTTTGTCTGGGTAATCAAGCAGTTATCCAAGGAAAATTTGTCTCTAGCTACAGCAAATGACAGGTTCTTTGCTTAATGGCCCAAGGCGAAACTCACAAGCACATTACTCACTGATGATTGTTGGGCCCAATTAAAAAAGGATTATTCCTATATAAACTGTAATCACTTAAGAACAATATTGAATTTACAAACGAACAGGGAAAACATATTGGCTGTCAACTGAGGGGCTGCATTGTTTCTTGGCAAGATGTGTCCTGACAGGTTTACAATATGTAGTACTAACATTCGCTCTACTGGAAGCCGACCTCATTAATTTTGATGCCAAGTCTATGTATGACTAATTTTCTAATAAATTACAAAGACTATGGGCAAAAATCTAAAAAGAAAATAAAAAAAGAAACTTCTTTCATTACTTGAATTTTAGTCCCTTGGTTGATTCAATCCAGGACTTTGTCACTGACATTGCTGCGCCTAGCAGTGTAAGGTTAACAGACACCCACAACCACTCTTTTCTTTTTTCGTTGCTTTTCTCTGCTCTGGCCCATACTGTAAGACCATAGCCCAGTAAGAGGGCACTGGTCATCTTTAATAAAACATTTGGACCATTCATTCACTGGAAGTTCATCTTCATGGTAGGGCTAAGGAGAAGATATACTGAAATAGGAATCACGCCATCCATTAAAATAGACCCCTGTAAATCTTTGGTTCTTGAATTAATTTGGCTACGGTCCCACAGAAGTTATGGCTAAAGATGAACACTAGCAAATGTCTGCAAGAAGAAAGAGCAATTAGAGAATTCTTGAACTTAGATTCTGTTTATACTTCTACTATGAAGGACAATCATTTATTAGTTTGGAACTCTGTGGACTGATTAAAGATGCTAAATTTAAAAAACTGCCGGCTGAACCCATAAAAATGTAAACACATTTTCATTTACTTATGGATACTAGGGGTTTTAATCAAAGGCAAACATTCATTTTTGAACTTCATTTCTCTTGACAATTCTGGTGTAACTAATTATCCTAATTAATTAATTTGGTAATAGCTCCCTGTTATAGATATTAGTGAGATTTTTTTTAATTCAATTAAACAAATACTTATTAAGTTGGCATTCTGATGCCAAGGAAACAATGGTGGATTTGGAGTCAGAGCACCCTGGCTGATTCCCAACTCAGTCACTAACTGCTTATGAAACCTCAGACAAGTCATTTAACCTCTCTCAGCCTGTCATTTGTAAAATGAGAGAGTCTTACTAAATGAAAATAGAGGTTTTCCTCTCATCCTAAATCTGTGATCCTTTGTGCTCAGCACTATGCTTAGTGAGTACTAGGGGTACAAATGACATGCAAATAGCATTAATGATATTTAAAATTCAGTTGACCACTAGTAACTCTTGAGAGAATAATTTCATTAGAATAGTGAGATCAGAAGTCAGATTGTAAGAGATTAAGAAGTTTATTGGTAGTGAGGATGTAGAAGGAAAGAAAGCAAATGATGCTTTCTAGGAGTATGGAAGTGAAAGGGACATGAGGTATAAAATGAAGATCAGATAAAGGGAAGGGGGAAGGCATTTATACGTGGCCTACTATGTGTCAGGCGAAGCGATTTACAAATATCTCCTTTGATCCTCAGAACTTTGCAAGGAAGTCACTGTTATGGCTCTCATTGTACAGTTGAGGAAACTGAAGCAAACAGAGGCTAAGTCAGGGGTGGGAACCTGTGGCCCCTACGTGTTCTGTGAAGTTTGGATTCAGTCAAAGGGTTGCACTTGAAGACCTACACGGCCACTTGTCGCCTTGAGGACACAGGTTCCCCACCCCTGGGCTAAGTGATATGCCTAAGGTCAGCAGCCACATGTAAACTCATGTCTTCCTGGCTCTAGGCCTAGAACTCTATCCACTGAGTCGTCAGCTGTCAACTGCCTCTGTGAAGTGGAGTTCTTGTTAAAGATAGAGGAGACCTGAGCAGGTTTTCAGACATTAATAATAATAATATTAATAAACATAGCTAAAGTTTATATAGCCCCTGAAGGTTTACAAAACACTACTTGTGTGTATGTATGTATTTACACATACATGTGTGTATATGCACATATATACACATACTCTATACATGCCTGTGTGTGTTCAAGCACACATGCATACACATACATACACATATTTATATACATGCATATAATCATTCACTTGCTTGATCTTCACAGCAATCCTGTGAGGCAGGTGCTATTAGTGGCACTCTTTTACAAATGAGAAAACTGAGACCAAAGGAGGAGAATCATAGAACGAGTATAAGGAAGGATTTGAACTGAGTTCATAGTGCCACTCACAGCGGGAAGTGAATATACAAGAGACAGAGATGCAGACAGAGGGAGTCAGAGAGAGATGGAGAAGAGACAGATAGACAGACAGACAGACAGAGGAAGAGAGGCTAAGCTTTGGCTTAGCTGGCTGAAGAAAGCGTGATAGTATCAATCAATCTCGACACACAGTTTTACATTTCTTTTATAGGTGAAGAAACTATATGTCAGAGAGGAGGTCACACAACCCAAATCTCACATTAATGTTGCATTTCAGGTTTTATATTGCACTTCACTCAGCTTTAGTGGGTTTATTAACTGGTATTCACATCTAAAAATCAAGGAGTGAAGCATACATGTGACTGAGAAATCTGGTCACTGACTCTTTGTAGTCACACAGACAAGACAATACAATGGAAAAGATCACTGGATCTGGGTTCAAATCTTGGTTTGGCTCCTTACTGCCTTTGTGACCATGGATGTCACTAGGCCACTATTTCCTCATCTCTAAAATGAGAGGTTTGGATTAGATGACCTCTAATGTCCCTTCCAGCGCTAGAAACTATGGATCCAAGACAATGAAAAAAGAGGAGTTGGAGTAGAAGTTCTGAATTCCCAGCTCAACCTTACTTGAGCAACTCAGATGAGTTAGGTCACTAAAATGTACCCAGTTTTTTAATCTAATACAAATGCATCAGAATCTGAATGGAGCATCGAATTTCTCCCTCCGCTAGGCCTCACATTTCTCAGGTCTTTGAAGTTTTATTGGCTCTATTCAACCACAAAGACTAAAGATGTCTTGTTGTCACTGCTCTGAGAATAACTGAGAAGCTTGAGTTTAGTGGAAGGGGGGGAGATCATAGCAGAATATAGTATCAACTCTTGACATCACCAACATGTTTATCCTCTTACCTAAAAGTTCACAGCCACCAACACACATCTACTTAAGCTATTTTGTGAGCAGAGGGGAGTTGGTAGAAGGTCAAAAAGTTAGCAAGGAAGATTCCCCAGTCTAGGTGTCAAGAGACCACTTGGCTTAGTCACTACTTAGATTTGGTTTGAGCAAATCATTTGACCTCTGTAATGGACTAGATTATCTGTAAGGTCCAACTCCATCCTTCTATAATTGTGGGATAGGCTTTCCTCCTTAACTCAGATACCTGCGATGCATAAATTCTCAACTTATATTAGGAAAAAGTACAGTGACTTCAGCTGCTATCCATCAAGATTGGGCTGGCACAACAACCAAATCCCAAACATAGGGGCATGCCACCAGCTCAGGTCTAGAATGACAGCCATGGTATGTCTAGCATCTCTGGGATACTGCCCAGGAAATTAACGCCTCCTCTGAAAACAGCCAGCTTTGGTGCTGGCTGACACACTGAAAATATTAGTCACTCCTACATGATTTAGAGCAACATCAAAGCATCCTGTTCTGTTCCTCTCATTCTCAGAGATTGTAAGATGATCCAGAAAATAAAAACAGCTGTAATAAAGTATCTGTACACCCGGGAAGAGTTGGTATGACTGTGGATCCTTCCATCTGGGTAATAAAGGTTAGAGAGAGAAAAAAAAAGTCCAGTCAGAATGGAGACCTACTCGGTAGAGATGGGGACAAAAGACAAAGACTTTTTAATTTCAGGTATAAACATCAGATAAGAGGGTCTTCTACTCCTAGCCAGTCCAAGTGTGCAAGGATTTTCATTCTTCTCTTAAGTTTCTCCCTTAGGACAGTAATGCCTAAATAAACATTTGTCTCATTGTGGTCTTTATCTATCATCTATGAGGAAATTCTTGCTATCTCCAAATGTTTGGGGTGGGAGGGGAAGGGTGCTTAAAAAATTAAAAAGAAACTTGGCTAGTTCTTCCCCAGGAGTTCCTAAGCCCTGGAGGAGTTTTAAATCTGTTTGGGTGTGTAAGGGGGTGGGGTAAGGCTAAAGCCAGATCAGGGGAAAAGTAGTTGTTGCCCCATAGTTAAAAGGTTTGTTTCTAGAAGATGTTATCTAGACCTCACTATAGGTTTTTTTCTCTTCTTTCTCTTCTCTTCTTTCTTTCTTCCCTCCTTTCCTTTTTCCTTTCCTTCCTTCCTTCATGTTTTCTTCCATTCTTTCTTCCTTCTTCCCCCCCTCCCCCTTTTTTTGCTTGCTTTCTTATTCATTTCACAAAGAACTGGAGAGGATTACTTGGGCCCCCATGCTGCCCTGCCATTAAAAGCACTACATGAAATGAACTACCAGACATATCTGATACTAGTATAGAGAAAATGCAGCCTACATTAAGAAATAACCCAGCCCCATTCCCTATTGGGGAAGGAGGTGATGGCAGGGAGAAGGTCCAGACCTGGGATTACATGGATATAGGGAATCTCTTGAATGAGGAAGCTCCCTGTCCTAATGTACCCACTCTGCAACTTACAGTCCTAGAGAATTCCCAGGGGCAGTGAAAGGTATGTCAAGTCAACAAGCATTTATTACTCATTTACTATGTGACAGGCACTATGCCAAGCCCTGGACCTACCAGTATGTATCAGAGGTGGGATTTAAACCTAAGTCTTCTGGACTCCAGCTCCCTATCCACTGTGCAACACTACTGCTAGGGTAACCTAAAATTCTCAATCACACACACGTATGTGTATGTATGTGTATGTGTATACACATATGCGTGTATATGTATATGTGTGTATATGTACATATATATATATGTGTGTTATTGTGCAATTTCACCTTTAAGATTTTGCTGAAATCTTACAATTTTGGCTTTCAGACTACTCTTAAAAGCTAATAGGTATTGAAAAGATTCTAAACAAAACAGGTCTTTTTAGATCCGAAGACTTTTTTAATTTAAATTGCTCTTAGGGTCACAAGGTAATTGTGACTTTTCTTTTACCCAATGACTGCTGCATGAATTTCTGCACCCATTCTTTTTTGAGGGGGTAAGGAGTCCAGGGTGAGTAGGGAAAAAAAAGGCTGCATAAGGGAGAAACAACAGCGGCCTACTGCCTTTTGGAAACCTTCCTAGTAGTCTGGCATTAGGGATATTTGCCCTGTCTGCTTCCAGGGTGACCTGGAAGGCCGACAGGAAGGGTCACACACTGGATGCACTGGATGCAGAGTGGAGGACAGCCCAGCCTTGGCAGTACAGCACCTGGAGGAGCAGGACCTGAGCAGGTCTTCAGACCATGAGTTCTGTTGCTCCATCCTGCTTGTAATCAGGTGGAATGCCAAGGCCAGCTTCCTATCAGTGGCAAGTATCCTTTATAATTGAAACTTCTAACAATTTTTTTTGTGAGTGTTTCATGACCCTTTTTGATAGTCTGCTGAAGCAGATGGACCCCTTCTCAGAATAATGTTTTTAAATAATTGAAAGGCTAAATTTCAGTTAGAGGCTAATGAAAGTATAAGGAGGCCTCTGGCGCATGCCTAGAACCATATCAGACAGCAAGGTGATCTTGGTGTCCATCAAAGCCCCAACAGAAAAATGAAGTTATAATTGGTTTTTTCCCATCCCAGCTCACAGATCTCACATAACAAAGGTCTATGAACTCCAGGCTAAGAACCTCTGCTTGAGAAGAGTATAATGGGGATGATTCGAAATTATCTAGAAAACACTTACATTGGAATCTCCCACTGAGAGACTGATCACCATCCAAAGCCCTCATTTGGTGAATGAGAAGAAAATCCTGGTGCACTGAAGTGATCTACTCAAGGTCTGAACACCCACTAACTGAGAGAGGTAGGACAAGAATTTGACACTAGAAGTCTTTATATATTATTGTTATTTCTGATTTTTTCATCTCACCACAAAAAGAGGAGACTGTGGCTAAAGATGGCTTAATAGATTAGCTCCAGGATCTATTAGGATATTCTCAGAGGGCATTGATACTTTACAGAGGACCTTTTAGAGAGACAGAGTCCTGATTCAAGGGAAAACTCTGTAATGGTAGAGAAGTGACAGCGGTGTTGGAAGAGGCAGAGGGGAAATTTTTGAGCAAATCACACTCTGTAACTAGCCACCTACTCTGGTTTTATATGACACCAGCACATTCCAAGGGGAGGAGGGGAATAGCATTCTGGGCCCCAAATTAAGAGTCCTTTATTCTAGGTTCTGATAGCCACTAAGTACTTTTTGTTGCTGTAATTAAGTCATTTTTTAGCTGTGTCCAACTCTCCATGACCCTATTTGGAATTTTCTTGGCAGAGATAGAGGAAAGGCTTGCCGTTGTCTCTCACCAGCTCATTTCCCAGATGGGAAAACTGAGGCAAGCAGGGTTGAATAACTTGCCCCGGGTCACCCAGCTAATAAGTGTCTGAGGCCAGATTTGAATTCATGAAGGTGAGTCTTTCTGGTTCCAAAAATCATGCTTTATCCACTGTACCACCTAGCTACCCTACTAACTACTTATATGATCCTGTATAGTCTTGTTCTCCAGGGCTTTTTCCTCAAATCAAGTCAACAAACTTTTATTAAGTGCTTACAACGTGCCAAGATTGCCAGTCATCTTGACTTTCATCCTGCCACTGGACTTTGATGACTAGAATAGAGAGAGGCTGTAAACTTTGTGTAATTCTGCCTCACCTAAATCCAGTTCATGCAGAAGTCAAGACATCACCCCATGATGTCATGAGTCCTCTTTGAAAACAAAGGATGAGCAACTATGTGTAAAACACTGTCCTATATACTAGACATACAAAGAAAGGCAAAAGCCATTCCTGTCCACAAGGAGCTCCCATTGAGGGAGATAACACACAAACAGCTATGTACTTAAAAGAAGTATAGTTTTCCTAGGGTCTCAACATCACTGATACTGATGAACACCTCCTCCTGCACATTTCCTCTTTAAAAAAAAATATATTTTATTTTTATTTACA
This sequence comes from Notamacropus eugenii, assembly GCF_028372415.1. Classification (NCBI taxonomy): domain Eukaryota; kingdom Metazoa; phylum Chordata; class Mammalia; order Diprotodontia; family Macropodidae; genus Notamacropus; species Notamacropus eugenii. The sequence continues at coordinate 344,920,244 of NC_092875.1, forward strand.
TATTTAAATACTTGTGGTTGTGGTTACTGAATTTATTTCAAATTAAATTTTATTTTTTAAACTAAGAGAAATCTATTCTTCTCCCTTTTGCCCTCTACCCCACTAGGGAGGAAATACTTATAATAAATATACATACTCAAGCTGAATAAATTCCCACATTGGCCATGTAGAAAAAAATATCCATTTCATTCTATACCATGAATCCATCACCTCTCTATCAGGAAGTGGATAACATCATTCTTATGGAATTATGAATGGTCACATTGATTAGAGTTCTTACAGCTTCCAAAGTTGTTGGGTTGGTTTTATTTTTTTACAATGTTGTCGTTATATAAATTGTTCTTCTGGTTCTTTTCATTTAGTTGTCCATTAGTTTAGTCAAGTCTTCAAAATTATTCATTTTTGTAATATTGATGTTATAGAGCCAATTACTGGGCAGTCATATGGTGCAGTGGATAGATCCTGGAGTCAGGAAGACTCATCTTCCTAGGTCCAAATCTGGCCTTAGATACTTACGAGATGTGTGACCCTGGGCAAGTCACTTAACCTTGTTTGCCTTTGTTTCTTCATGAGCTAGAAAAGGAAATGGCAAACAAGCTTTCCCCAGAAAAGCCTAAGTGGGGTCACAAAAAGTCAGACACAACTGGAGAACAGCAAGGACAAAATGCGGATAATAACAGCACTTTCACCCTAGGCTCGCTGTGAGGGTCAAACCAGGCTTAGAACAGAGGCAGGCACACAATAAACACTTGATTAAATGCTTGTTCCCTCCCTCTCCCCTCTCCTCGGTTTCCCTAGTATGCTTTCTTCAGTCTGCATCAGTTCATACACATCTCACCATATGTCTTTGAAGTGATCTTTTTCCACATTCCTTATAGCACCATTATAGTCTTCTATTACACTCATCCATCACAATTTCTTTAGGAATTCCCCAGTCAATGGGCACCTTTGTCTTCTAAGATGCCTTTATCTAACTGATTTTTCTCTGTCTCCTCCAATGGGTTCTTGTCATCCTTCTGTCTCTCCAGGTTCCCTCAGACCACCCTTCTGTTCCTCTATTCTGTTTCATCCATTCCCATAGCTTCAGCAATCCTCTCTATGAAAATGACTTCCAAATCTGCATCTCCAGCCCTTATCTCTAATCTCCAGACCTGTATTTCTAACTACCCACAAGTCATCTCTACCTGAATATGTGATACCATCTGCACCTCAAACCCAACCATACCAAGCAGCTTCTAAAACTTTCTCCTCCTTTAGACATTTCTATTTCTGTCTTTGGGCATCCCCATTCATGCATTTTCTTATCTTTGAAACTTGGAGGGCAGAGCCCAGATGGTGGAGTAGAAAGACTCACATATTCTAGTTCTTCCCCCTAGCCCATAAAATATCTGTAAAGCAAGACTGTCAACAAATTCTAGAGCAGCAGAAGCCACAAAACAACAGAATGGAGATTTCTAGCCCAGGGTGACCTGGAAGGCCGACAGAAAGGGTCACACTGGATGCACTGGATGCACAGTGGAGGACAGCCCAGCCTTGGCAGTACAGCACCTGGAGGAGCAGGACCTGAGCAGGCCTCAGGGCAAAATCCCTGGCAGCAGCAGCGGTTCCCAGATACCTCAACCCACAGGCAACAAATACTTCAAAGGTCAGTGAGAGGGCTTTTTCACCTCTGTGACAAGGGAGCAGGGTCCTCCCCTAGCCCTGGCCCCAGGCAGCAGTGGCAGTGGCAATAGCAGCTGCAGCAGCAGACAGCAGCTGAGGTTGCAGGGGGGGGGGAGGGGGGGGAAGCATCAGCCAGCTTCCATTATTGAAGCCTCAGCTTAAAATCTCTGGGGGAATTGAGCAGCTGATCTGAATCTCAGCTGCGAGCCAGGCCAGGGAATAAATTCCTCTCCCTTGATTGTGCCACCTTGCAGGAACTGAGCAGGTCCCCAGAGTATACCCTACTCTTGACAAAGGACCCAAAAGTCAAGCAATTGGTTGGGAAAATGTCCAAACAAAAGGGGAAAAAAATAAGACTATAGAAGGTTACTTTCTTGGTGAACAGGTATTCTCTCCTATCCTTTCTGATGAAGAAGAACAATGCTTACCATCAGGGGAAGACATAAAAGTCAGGGCTTCTGCACCCAAAGCCTCCAAAATAAATATGCAATGATCCCAGGCCATGGAAGAGCTCAAAAAGGATTTTGAAAATCAAGTAAGAGGGTGGAGGAAAAATTGGGAAGAGAAATGAGAGAGATGCAAGAAAATCATGAAAAGTGAGTCAACAGCTTGCTAAAGGAGACTCAAAAAAATGCTGAAGAAAATTGGAAAAAGAGGTCCAAAAGCCAATGAGGAGAACAATGTTTTAAAAAGCAAAATTAGCCAAATGGAAAAGGAGGTTCAAAAGCTCACTGAAGAAAATAGTTCTTTAGAATGGAACAACTGGAAGCTAATGACTTTATGAGAAACCAAGAAATTACAAATCAAAACCAAAAGAATGAAAAAATGGAAGATAATGTGAAATATCTCACTGGAAAAACAACTGACCTGGAAAATAGATCCAGGAGAGACAATTTAAAAATTATGAGACTACCTGAAAACCATGATCAAAAAAAGAGCCTAGACATCATCTTTCATGAAGTTATCAAGGAAAACTGCCCTGATATTCTAGAATCAGAGGGCAAAATAAATATTGAAAGAATCCACCAATCACCTCCTGAAAGAGATCCAAAAAGAGAAACTCTTAGGAACATTGTAGCCATATTCCAGAATTCCCAGGTCAAGGAGAAAATACTGCAAGCAGCTAGGAAGAAACAATTTGAGTATTGTGGAAATACAATCAGGATAACAAAAGGTCTAGCAGCTTCTACATTAAGGGATCAAAGGGCATAGAATATGATATTCCAGCAGTCAAAGGAACTAGGATTAAAACCAAGAATCACCAACCCAGCAAAACTGAGTATAATACTTTAGGGGAAAAAAATGGTCCTTCAACAAAATAAAGGACTTTCAAGCATTCTTGATGAAAAGACCAGAGCTGAAAAGAAAATTGACTTTCAAACACAAGAATCAAGAGAAACATAAAAAGGTAAACAGGAAAAAGAAATCACAAGGGACTTACTAAAGTTGAACTGTTTGCATTCCTACATAGAAAGATAATAAATGTAAGTCTTGAAACTTTTCTCAGTGTCTGGGTAGTTGGAAGGATTATACACACACACACACACACACACACACACACACACATACACACACACACAGAGGGGGAGAGAGAGAGAGAGAGAGAGAGAGAGAGAGAGAGAGAGAGAGAGAGAGAGAGCACAGAGTGAGTTGAATAGGAAGGGATCATACCCAAAAAAATAAAATTAAGGGATGAGAGAGGAATATATTGGGAGGTGAAAGGGAGAAATGGAATTGGGCAAATTATCTCTCATAGAAGAAGCAAGAAAAAGCTTTTTCAATGGAGGGGAAAAGGGAGGAGATGAGAGGGAAAAAGTGAAGCTTACTCTCATCACATTTGGCTCAAGGAAAGAATAATATGCACACTCAATTTGGTATGATAACCTGTCTTACACTACAGGAAAGTAGGGGAGAAGGGGAGAAGTAGGGTGGGGGGGAATGATGGAAGGGAGGGCATATGGGAGAAGGGAGCAATCAGAAGTAAGCACTCTTGGGGAGGGACAAGGTCAAAAGAGAGAATAGAAGAAATAGGGGGCAGGATAGGATGGAGGGAAATATAGTTAGTCTTACACAACATGACTATCATGGAAGTCATTTGCAAAACTACACATATGTAGCCTATGCTGAATTGCTCGCCTTCTCAGTGGGGATGGATGGTGAGGTAGGAAGGGAGAGAAATTGGAACTCAAAGTTTTAGGAACAAATGTTGAGAATCGTTTTTACGTACAACTAGAAAATAAGAAATACATGTAATGGGGTATAGAAATTTATCTTGCCCTACAGGACAAGGGAGAAGATGGAGATAAGTGAAGGGAGGGGTGTTAGAAGGGAGGGCACATTGGTGAAAGGGGCAATCAGAATGCATGGCATTTTGGAAGGGAGGGAAAAGATGGGAAAAAAATTTGGAACTCAAAATCTGGTGGAAATGAATGTTGAAAACTTAAAATAAATAAATAAAATTTAAAAAAAAAGAAAGAAAGAAACTTCCAAGGTATTTTTTACCTTTCCTTGTTCGCTCACACTCCACATCAAATCAAACACCAAATCCTGTTGTTCCTCATTGCTCTCATCTTTATCCCTTTCCCCTATTGATCATTGATCTAAAAAAGGTTCTCATTACCATCCATCTGAATTATATCAAGCTTTCTAAATATTCTTTACATTTCCTTTCTTTCTCCCCATCATCCTCATGCCCCTGCCAGTCTTTATGTCCTAAATCTACAGATCTGATCAGTTATTCCTCTGCTCAAACCACTGAATGTTTACCAGAGTTCAAATTCTACTTAACATTCTTTTCAGTCTGATAATAATTCTACTTAACATTCTTTTCAGTCTGATAATGACAGACTATGAAATCAAATGAGTTATAGTATATAAAATTTGTTTTGCAAACCTTAAGGCACTATGAAAAATGGTAGCTTTTGTTATTACTCTAGCACCACCCTACTTTTCCAGGCTTATCCCATATTCCTTCTCTTCTGTATACTCTACAGTCCAACCACCTCACCTGCTCTATGTCTCAAGTATTTGCACCATGTTTTCTTGCCTTCATGCCTTTGCTCATACTTTGAATGCCCTTCCTCCATGCTTAAGGCTCACTTCTAATTACTGCCTCTTCCAGGAGTCCTTCCCTGATCCCTTCAATTAGTAGTTCATCTTTCCCACCTTGTACCTCACACAGTACCTTGATTCCACCTCTTTTATCTTCTTCAATATTATTTTATGTTGTAATACATTTGACACATTCCTCTGTTGTTGTTCAGTCATTTTAGTCATGACCCCATTTGGAGTTTTCTTGGCCAAGATATGCAATGGTTTACCATTTCTTTCTCCAGCTCATTTTCTAGATGAGGAAACTGAGACAAATAGGGTAAGTGACTTGCCCAGGGTCACTCAGCTAGGAAGTACCTGAGGGCAGATTTGAACTCAGGAAGATGAGACTTCCTGGCCCTCTTTGCACTCTGGCACTACCTAGCTACATTTCTCTGCTATCATAAAGGTAAGGACTGTGTTATCTAAACTGTATTTTTCACGCACTATCTAGAAAAGTGAACAAATGTGAACAAATATATGTACCTGTATGTACGTATAAACATATACATGCATGTAAACATGAATATGTGTATTACAATATCTGATTTTACATAGTTCTTTAAAATTTCCAAAGAGCTTTATTGACATTATCTTTTATCTTTATAACAAACCTCTGAGGTAAATGCCATTTCACAACTGAGGCCAAGTGATTGGCTGTAGAAACATAATGCATAAGTGTCAAAGGCCACACTTGAAACAGATTTCTCTTCACCGAAAATCCAATACTCCTGCCATTATATTACAAGTCACTTAACCTCCTGGGACTTTCATTTTTTCATGTGTAAAATTAAGGCATCAGACCACATGGCTTTTAGATCCTTTCCAGCTCTAAATCTTTAAAACAATTTAAATTCAATATAGGTAAGTCTTTAACAAATTTTTGCTGAATTCAATTGATTGTAATCTTCTTTACAATTCCAACAATTAGAGATCATTTAGCCTAATCCCTTTGTTTTACAGAAGAGGAAATTGAGGCAGGAAGAGGTGTAGTGAGTTAACCCAGGTCCCAAAGGTAATGAGTTACAGGGTTAAGACTAAAGGTAAAGCTCCTAACTTTCCAGTCCAGTGTTAGACACATTGAAGCATGATTAATGACTTCCATGTTATAGGAAATTAGAGGCTCTTTATACAAGATTCTCTTTGCTTTGGTCCATCAGCTTCTATGATCTTTATCAAGTCTGCTTTTCTGCCAACTTGTTAGCATGCAGCAGTGGCATTGTGGCTAAAGAGGTTCATAGCTAATTTCCTATTGGAGACAAAGGTGACAATAATTCAACTCTAGGACAGCAAAAAAAATGGAGGGGACAAAAGGGATGAAGAGGACATAGTATCCTTAGAGACCCAACCTTGCAATGAGTTAATTTTAAAACAAAGTAATGCTGCTAGAAACTAGTAAGAGGAAATGGCAAGGAAGTTGAGCAAAACTTTGGTGCTACTGGGGTTTTTTTTTCTCCTGATTTATGGAAACAACCTGGATTTATCATTGGTTAGGCATCTATTATATTTATGTTTCCTTTTCTGTTTATACGTTCTCATTAATGCTTCTACATAGGGTTTCATTATGGAGAATTTCACTCATTCCTCTTGGAACCCATACAGGGATGTTGCTGCTTTGTTTCAATCATATCTGAATCTTCGTGACTCCCTCTGGGGTTTTTATGGAAAAGGTAATGGCTTATGGAAAAGATAAGAGCTTTCCATTTCTTTTCTCCAACTCATTTTCCAGAGGAGGAAACTGAGGGAAACAGTTCAGTGATTTGTCCAGGGTCACACAGCTAGTAAGTGTCTGAAGCTAGATTTAAACTCAGATCCTCCTGGGATCAGGCTAAGTGCTCTATCCACAGCACTGCTTAGCTAGCCCATGACATACGAAATTGAAACTCTTAAAACATGGGATGGTGTCTATGTCTGAGAAATTCATTTGTTTCAGACACCGGCTTCTTTGAACCTTTCTAAGATGATAATTTGTAAAGTAGATGCAACTCTGCAGTGGTGGAGAAAGCTTTCTCACTGAGAGTTTTTTATGTCAATGAACTCATAAAACTCATCATCATAATCGACCAAGACCATAAGTCTATACCAGTTGTTCCCTCTTTTCTAATTTGCTGTTTCTAAGCTGCCATTGGCTTGGAAACCAGATCATGAAACTTATTCATGTTGCTACAACTAAACTGAGACTAAAGGAAGCTCTGCAGGGCTCTCTTATGAGTAAATGTTTCTGACATCTATTTTGACTGCTCAAAGGATGTTTTCTTGCTTCTTCCTGGTGTTTAGTCATTTTTTTGATAGTGTGGGGTTGTTAAGTGACTGAGTTTCTAAGAGGTGGAATAATCTACTATAATCACTGCTTTCATCTCTGAAAAGGGTACCTTTGACAATCCCTTGGGCTTTTGGAAATGAACTTCACTCCTCCTCCTCACTCCCAACTCCAAATCTTTTACCATTCGTTAAATTTCTCCTGGGCCTTTTTTCAAAATAAAAACAAGAAAGCATACCTTTTTTATTTTCTTCTTGATACTTACAGTAGGGAAGCATTCTCTTAGTATCCCTGGGCTAGGGTTAGGGAACCTGCAGCCTCAAGATCACACATGGCCCTCTAGGTCCTCAAGTGCAGCCAGCCCTTTGACTGTGAAACTATGAAGTTTTTATTAGGTCAAAGGGTCACACTTGAGGACCTAGGGGCCACATGTGTCCTCAAGGCCACAGGTTCCCCACCCCTGAAACAACTGCCTTTAAGTTTAGAGTTTAGGTAACTGCTAACCCTGGCAGAGAGATCTCCTGTAAAGCAATCCTGCTGACAGCCTCATTTCTTTTCAAGTTGGGATAATTCCTACCTCATGCTGTTAGGCCACTTTGGGAAATCATCTGTAACTTCTTAATCATCTGTTCTTCCACATTCCTAGATGAGGAAAGGGGATGGTCATTTCAGATAATGAATGAACTGAGTGAGTGAATTCTTAATCTATTAAGTAATCAGAGGAAAACCTGGCATGTTATCTATGCAAACACTCAAATTAATAATTTATCAACAAACAGCTGTGGCATCTCAAGGCCACCATTACCTTAGCCAATTAGGCAGGTAGACCTTCACAATTACTGAAAGCAACATAGTTAATATTCTGATGATAGGAGCACTGTCTTATTTCAGGAAATAAATACAGGTAAACACCTGCTACTTAGTCCCTTTCATCTAGGATCTTCAGGTAACTGATGATGTCTGATGGTGCAGGGCCCTTAATAAAAGCTTTTTGATGATAATGACAATTACCTCATAGGAGTGAAGTGTGCCAAGACAGGGAAACTGAGAAATAAGGATGTTAAGAGGTTAAGCCATACACACAGATCTTTTTTTTGTTGATCAGTCATTTTTCAGTCATTTCCAACTCTTCATGAATCTGTTTGTGGTTTTTCTGGCAAACACAGTGTAATTCTTTGCCATTTCCTTCTCCAGCTCATTTTACAGGTGGGGAAACTGACGCAAACAAAGTTAAGTGACTTGCCACACAGCTAGTCACACAGCTAGTAAATGTCTAAGGCTGGATTTTAACTCAGGAAGATCAATGTTCTTGACTCCAGGCTGGCACTCTATCCACTTTGCTACCTAGCTGCCCCTACACACAGATTTAGCCACAGTCATACATCCTAAGGGAAAAGGACTCTAGATTATCAAATCACAAAACTATTATTCTTTCCAAACCAGGAACCACGTGATACATATGTATGTCTATTTCTATTTCCATATTTTATGTATATATTTGTATTTATATATGTATGTATATGAAAATGTGTAGAATATACTTTAACTACATATATGTAACCATATGGAATGTACCATAATGAACACTTCTTTTTAATACTTAAAGAAGCATGACACAGAGAAAAGAGAGTAAGACTCAAAGTCAGAAAAGCCCGGATTTGCCATCCCTCTGACACTTACTGACTGTGTGATGCTGAGCAAGTTACTTCACCTGTTCTCACCTCAGGCACCTCTCTACAGCTATGACCTGTATTAACAGAAGGTATCCCTTTCCCAGGGAATTCCCTTTCCTAAACCAATGAAATCACAGGACCAGTGATTCTTCCCCCTGAAAGAAAGAGCAAACAATCACAGTGATAGAAAATCAAACCTCAGCAGGTTTTCATAGTTAACCAATAGTCTTTCTATGTATCTCCTATGGAGTCTATTTTTTAATTTCATTTTTAATTTATGGAATTAAACAAGTATTTCCATAACATAGTATGTAAAAAAAAGATGATGGCACATGAAACTGCAAGTCTGTTCTGTACAATTCTTTTTGACTTGATCACATTTCCTATCATGGCTGTTCCATACTTTCTCCTTTCTCCTTTCTCCTCCAGTCCTCCACTCTTCATTTTCCCTTATTTTTGGTGGATGACTTTGCCTTCTTCTGTTTTGATTGAATTTCCTCCATTAATAGGTGAGATAATCTCCTGTACTCCTTTTAACTTCTACAACTCCACCTTCTGCTTCTCCTTTCTCCTTTCCTCTCAGAAGGGCAGATGTTCTTTTCAAAATCTGCATCCCACATCCCAATTTCCTCCTAGCTCCTCCATGACCTGGCTAAATCAATCTTGCACCTTCATTTTCCATCTCTTGCTAGGTTCAGCTTCCTCCTCAGGCTCTTTCTTCTTTGCTTCTAAAGAGAAAGTAGCTTATATTCACTGCTCCCACATCCTTCCCATCAGCTCACTTTTCAACATTCGATAGTCTGGCACCTCCCTGTCACCCTCCTGAAACTCTTTTCTCCAAGGTCACCAATTATCTCCTAATTGCAAAAACCAGTAGCAGTTTCTTAGTCATCACTCTCCTTAACCTTTCTGCAACATCTGATGCTACTAGTCATCCCTTTCGTTCTTGTTTCTCTCTATGGCTTTGGTTTTCACCACAATGACTACTGTTTTGCCCCATGGGTTCAAAACATCATCTCTAGGCAAATGATTCTCAGAACTATATATCTTCGGAGTCCTAGTATCCCAAACTATAGTCACACATCTCCAACTGCCTCTTAATTATCTCAATCTGGATGTCTTGTAGATGCCTCAATCTCAACATGCCCCAAATTCATTATCTTTTCCCCAAAATTCTCTTCTCTCTCCAACTTTTCTGTTACTTTCCTGGAAGTTACCACAGGCTCACAACCTCATTGTCTCCCATAACTCCTCACTTGCACTCACCACACATATCCAACCTATTGTCATCTTATTGTTTCCACCTTTATAACATCTCTAGGACATGTTCCCATCTCTCTCTACTCATACAGGTCTAGTTCAAGCCTTTAATCACTCTCACCTGGCTTATTACAGTAACTTATTAAGGTCTACCTGCTTTACATCCCCTCTCCCTCCAAACCATCCTCCACTGCCCTGCAAAGGTGATTTTTTCAAATATAGATCTAACCATGTCATCCTTGTGGTTCAGGGATCTCTAGTAACTTTTATCACCTCTAGAATCAAATGTAAAGTCCTCTGGCATTTAAAAGCTTTTCACAACCTAATTCCTTCCTATCTTTCAAAGCTTTCATTTTATTCTACTCCATTCACTCTGGGATCATCTTCAGTTGTCCTGATCTCTTTCTGGCCACTGGACCTAGATAGCTCCACAGGAGGAAGTGAGGCTGGTGACTTTGCACAGCCCTCCCTCATTTAAATCCAATTCATTTGCATGTCATGGCATCACCTTCCTAATGTCATGGTTTTCTTAGAGAAGGAATGACAAACAAATAACATCCATACACTCTATAATCTATCTACACAGGCCTACTCAATGTGCCCCAAACCTAACGGTCCATCTTCTGGCTAAAAATCAGAAATTCACATCGAGGTGGGATTGACAGTGGGTAAGGATGTTTCAGAATGGGAATGGTCAGTACTGGGACAGATGACTTGAGCTAGTTAAAGAACATGGGTTCAAAGGCACATACGAGTCTTAAGCCCCTGTCTCCTAACTCTTTCAAACCCCTATTACCTAGAAAGCCCCCCATTCCCTTACCCCCATCATTGTGTCTTATGGAATCTTTAATCTTTAAGGATGTAAGCACTATTCATTCCCCTAGGTGTCTTCATGTCCCAGAGTCTGGACTTAATAAGATGTCATTGTTGGAAGGTCTTTACCAAGAAGGGTTGGATGATGGTGCCAGCTCTCAAGTAATCTTCTCTAGTCTATACCTGTCCCACCCCACCAAGTACAAGAGGTGACTCCTATACCCATGGGGTTGAGGTTGTCCTTCCCTAGGGATCTAGGCTCAGTCTGGGTTATGTCGGAAGAGATGACATATGTTTCATCAATTGGGATCTGGTAGAGTACTGGATAAATGTGCATGCATGAGTGATATTGTATATGGTAGACTACTGAGCTTATTATGTCAGTAGTGAGGAAGAGACCTAATGGTGTGCTGATAAATGTATAATAGTCAGATCTCTGAAAAAAAAAAACAAAACAGTATGCAAACCACACTTCTAAATTTCATTTGTATTATTAACATTTTCCTCATTATTTTCTTAAGTCTAGACAATAAAACGATAAGTCAAGTCATGATTTGTAGCACTTGCTGATTTCAAAGGTATAAATGCAGACATTGAAAATTTCACAATCAGCTCTTGTAAATTGGTATGAGCTGGTTCTAACACGCCCCAAATCGAGAGTTCTATTTCTCCATCTGCCCGTTGTTTTGAAGATCTGTTAGCCTAGAGGTTCCCCTGAGGTTCTTGTAGGCCTCATTAATGACATATCATATAATCTTGTGTGTTGTACTTTTCTACCTCTAGTTCCTCCAAGGAGTCAAGTGCTGTTGGCACCATGGGAGGTGATTTCAGAACAGACTCTAGTGTATGTAACTCACCCAGGGAGGGAGTGAATCGAGGGGCCCCACCCACCAAGCTTCTGACCAGGGGTAACAATGAAAAAACTTGAGGTGTAAGCTATTCAAAACAGCATCTAAATATAATATGAAGAGAGAAACTGAGGCAGTGGTACCTGTTTAGAGGAGACTGTATCTGCTTTCTCTTCAGCCAATTGGACAGGACTGAGAGCTGCAGGTCAATAGGGGTGGTTCCCTTCCCTCATAATTGCTAGTGTATTACTGGAGGCAGAGATGCAACTAATCGAATACATGAGAAAAGAGCTGAGGATCCAGAAGTGGAAATAGGTGGTCTAGATGAGGGAATCAAAGCTGACCCATTATATCTGAGGGATCCAAGTTTGTATCAGAGGGGGGGGAGAGAGAGAGAGAGAGAGAAAGAGAGAGAGAGAGAGAGAGAGAGAGAAAGAGAGAGAGAGAGAGAAAAGAAGAAGAAGAAGAAGAAGAAGAAGAAGAAGAAGAAGAAGAAGAAGAAGAAGGAGGAGGAGGAGGAGGAGGAGGAGGAGGAGGAAGAGGAGAAGGGGAAGGAAGAGAAGGAGAAGAAGAACAAGAAGAAGAAGAAGAAAAAGAAGAAGAGGGGGTGGAAGCCCTTATGATTAGCAGGCATAGTCAAGCAAAAAAAAAAAAATCTGCATTGGCCAGATCTGAAAATAAGTGTCTTATTTTTCATCCTGAGTCGATCAGTTCTTTGTCAGAAGGTGGCTGGTATACTTCATCATTCATCTTCTTAAATTGTGATTGGTCATTTTGCTGATCAAAGTTACTAAGTTTTTATTGTTTGTCTTTACAATGTTGTAGTCATACACATTGTCCTCCTGGTTCTACTTGCTTCATTGCATTAGTTCATACAAAACTTCTCAGGTTTCTCTGAAATGGTCCTTTTGGTCATTTCTTATGACACAATAGTATTCCATTACATTCATATATCATAATTTGTATAGCCATTTACCAATCAATTGTCACCTACCTGCCTCCACGGTTCTTTGCCACCATGTAAAAAACTAATATGAAAAATTTTATATATGAAAATTGGTTTCCAGTTTCTTTGAACTCTTAGGTATGAACCTAGTAATGGTATCTATGGGTCAAAGATTATGTACAGTTTAATAACTTTTGGGGCATGAGTACAAATTGTTTTACAGAATGGTTAGACCAATTCACAGCTTGTAGATGGGAAATTTTCTTGAACAGCTAAATTACTTCAAGTGCCATGAAACAACTAGTTAGTATAAGTGGCTAAAGAGGGCCATTTTTATGAGACTTTCAGTCCTAATTTGGCAGGATGTCCAGACTATCATTTGGGTGCCTGAGGCAAGTATATGTTTTCAAATGAACTCTGCCCTCCAGGCTGGGACCTCAAGACTCTGAGAGTCTACTGCTGGGGGCTAACCAGAGGGAGAATATGCCTTTGACCAATCTATCACATATCCCCCCTCCCTTAGAGGATAGGTAGCTATCCCTAAATAGAGTTCTTTCACCCATTATTCTTATACTAGCTGGATGTCATTTAGGTAGTGTTGTGTGACCACAGGATTTTTTGGATGTACCACTACTTATATAAGTGTCTGGAAAGTGGGGGAAATATTCTGGCCTCCTTGACAAGACATCTGTTCATTGATTGCAATGGCCTGGAATGTGCCATAAAGTAATGACACCAACTGAAGGAAAGGTTCCATCTTATCTGGCCCTGATTCAGTTTCTGGCCTGTGCAAGATGCTCTGGAATTTTATGATTTGACCAGATTACTGGCAAGGAAAGAAGGAATACAGTGGAAGGGGATGAGTGGGAGAGGGTTTCCAAGGTATGGTGCCTAACTTCAAATGCTGACTTTTAGAATCTTTGTTTCCCAAAACATATTTGTTTTTCTTTTTCAACAGTAGATAATCTTTTGTGAAAAATACACAGAGCTGAAGTAGTTGGGGCAGGTGACAGGGGGAGGGTTGGAAACTAAGATAGAGTAGTCTTTATTACCATTAATGGAATTCATTTCTACAGTAGGGGGCTTTCTGGATATGTAAGAAGGTGTATGTGATGAAATATCTTAATGCTCTAAAAAGATCCAATGAAATCTTTGGGTACAAGAGATAATCTGTGAAGCGTATAGTCCAGGGAGAAAAGTGTGAGGTAAAATTCTGATACCAGTAGCCTATGAATACCAGAAATCATTGGAAATCTTTTGTGTTCCCTGTTGAAGTCTCTGTTCCATTAAAGCTTCTCTACCAAAGAAGTTCTCACCTCTCAGGTCCTCATTACTGTCAAATAGTTCAACATCAGAAATAGGTATCATTTCATTGGGGAAAATGATTTAAGAGAGAATATATTATCATCTGCTAGGTTCACTGGATGTTTTTACCCAACTTGTAACTAAAATTTGTCTACTTCTACTTGAATGTGAGTTCCCTTTCCCCAATTCAGAAATGGTCAAATGATATAAACAGTTTTTTTCAGAGGAAGAAACCCAGGCTATCAAGAGTCATAGTTTTTTAATATTTTAAATCATAAGTAATCAGAAAAATGCAAATTAAAACAACTATGAAGTTTCAACTCATATCCATCAAATTGGTAAAATTGAGAAAAAGAAAATAACAAATGCAGGAAAACAAATACATTAATTCATGCTTGGTGGAACTGTGAAATGTTCCAGCCATTTTGGAAAGTAATTAGGAATTATGCCCCCAAAGTTATTATGTGCATGCCCTTTGATTCAGTGATACCACTATTATGTCTATAATCCAGAGATCAAAGAAAGAAAAAAAAATCCATAGTACAAAAGTGGCAGCTCTTTTTGTAGAAGCAAAGAGTTGGAAAATAAGGGGGTACCCATCATTTGGGGAATAACTGAACAAGTCATGATATATGATATGATGGAATACTATTATGCTATAAGAAATGATGAGTGGGGAAAGTTTCAGGAAGACCTGGGAAGACTTATATGAATTGATGCAAAATAAAGTGAGTAGAAGCAGGAGGAAAATGGTTATAGTAACAACAGCACTGATAAGACAAACTACTTTGGAAAGCTTAGGAACTCTGATCAATCAGGATTCCAGAAGACTCATGATGAAATTTACTGTTCGTTTCCTGACAGAGAGGTAATAAACTCAGCATGCCGATCAAGGCACATTTTTTTTCTAGACACAGACAATTTGGGAATTTAAGTATTCATGTTTGGAACAGAGGTTTTGTTTTTTTCTTTCTCAATGCCTGGCAGCAAAAATGCTGTGAGTTATATTTCTTCCCAGATTGAGAAGAAAGAAAGCTATCAGGAAATCAGAATCAGAGGGCAATACTTTGGGAGATGGTGGCATCTTCTTCCTGATACATGGAGTAGCTGGTGGCAGCAACATCTACAGTTTGCTTCTTCAAACCTAAACTTCCATGGGAGAACATGACTTCTATAAGGAAAAGTAGAAAGGTATATGACTGTGCTTTTAGCTTTTTATTTTGTTTCTTTTAATGATGAATGTTCATTCCAGTAGGTAAAGTAATAAGAGAAAACAGACATGAGAAACTGACTATTCTTAACCTCACCCCTTGCCTTACTTCAGCTGGATGTTACTGCCATCCATTTTTAATTATATGCTTTTTAAAAATTCTGTTAAAAATTGCTTTTAGTGGATCTAATCTTAATTCTCATAAACACTTGTGCTTGATACTATCCTTATGTTTCTTAGTATCCTTTTGTTCATGGCATGAGAATATAGAACAGCTCTGGGAGTCTTCCAGGAAAGAATGACCTTTCCTCATACAAAGCTGAGATCTCAACACACCAACCCATTATTAGAGAGTTTTGCTCTCTAACTGGGAGTATTATCATGAGCTGTTTCATAACCACATTTTCAAGGATAGAATTACAAACACAGGCCCTTTTAAAATCAATCTCACCTGATAAGAACCTAAAATGGGGACCTACTATTACATTTTGCCCATTTGCATCTCAAGAGCTATGTATTTTTTCATCCATTTAGTCATACCAACTTTAGACCAAATTTATCTCTTCCTTTTCTGAACTCCTGTTGCATTTACTATCAGTACATCACATTTTAGGGCTTAATTATTTTCCGTCTCACAGGAACACAGATTTAGAGCCAGAAGGAATCTTAGAGGTCACCTAGTCCAATCCACTCATTTTACATCTGACTCCCAGAATGACTCAATGATTGTCCTGGGATATGTACACGCTAAGTGGCAGAGCTAGGATTTTTAAATCAGGTCCCACAATTCCAAATCCTGTGCTCTCCCTATTATATTATGATCCCTCTGCATCTATTTAAAGCAGATTATATAGAATTACAAAATTTAAGTATTCTCTAGATGATTTTTTGCAAGGCAATTGAACATTTCTGACCTAGGGAGAGGTTGTTGGACTCTGACCCTGCCTTGGCATCAAAATGGGGGTGGTGGAGCTTTTCCAAAACTCCACCAGCCACTGGCATCATGGAAAGAGGGGCATAAAGGATTATTTTTGATTAATTCAGGGAAGAAAAAAGAGAAAAGCCAAGTCAAGAGATATAGAGTTTGAATGTCCACCATTTTGTTGCAATGTGAAGTTTGCAGAGCCAAACACTTGTACTTCACTGTTCCTCCCCATGAAAGCTATGATAACTGCTATTAGGAATTATCATCTCTAGAGTAGCAAATAAGATCTTCACCATACTAAGAGCCAGTCAGAGAATCATTGGGTGAAATAATCTCCATCCTTCTCTCCTTGCCACGTGGCTGCCTCTTTAACTCAAATATTCCTTTGAAATCACTTTGCCTTCCTCCCCATCAGAGGGAAAAAAGATGGAACAAGGCAAGCTATTCCTCCTGCTGCATCCAGGATTATCTGTATCAGCTGCTGCCACTATGGCATCACCCATTTTCCTCTATGTAAAAGAAGTGAGCAGCTGCTAAACTTCTTATGTGGGATGTCAACTGAGGTGACAGAGGCTTGGAAACTGGAAAATTCAAAGTAAAAGTAGCATGAGTCAAAGTGGATAAGCTACAGAGCAAAGGTCATCTCACTGGACGAATGGAATCCTAACCCTGGTCACTCTGCTTTGCCAACTCAAAGTGATAAACTGCAGAAATAATGAGCAGAGAGAGATTAGGAAGCAGACCAGAATCAAAGAAATTTCCTCTTAGACAAGTCAATGAGATATTTTGTGATAAAGAGGAGAGCTTTCTATGGTAGTCTTTATCAAGTGTACAACTGGATTCCCTTCTTGCATTCTCCCTACACTTACCCCTAAAAACACTAGGAAGCAAACCCTACATTATTTCTATATTACACATAAACTTATATTATGCCTAAAGTATTAAATAGGCTCATAGCAATGTCAATGCATTCAGGAGTGTCTGGGAAGATTTTCCTGACTGCCTCCTTCCAGAAGAATGAATAGTACCCAGGCAGATTGTTTGCCCATTCCTCTGATTCACACAATTGAAAGGAATGAGGGTCCAATTCCCCTGAACTTGAAGTACTCCTTGGTGCTTCTTCTATTCACCCCAATTTGTTTAATACTCTGTCCTCCATGCCACCCCTCCTCCATCAACCCTTATTCTCTCATTCATCCCACTTCTTCCTTCCCTAACCCCTATCCCTACCTGATATGGCAAGAATATCAGAAAGAAAAGTACAAGTTAGGAGTTGGTGATGGGTCAAAATGAGAGGAGAGGAAGACTTAAATATTCAGAAACAGAAAGAAGGAGTGAATGAATTAGAAACCAGGATAAGAAGATGCCTCCTGAAGATAATAATAGGACTAGGGAATAGACTTGTGATTTCATTAGTAGAGGGAGGTATTAAATGAGAAAACTCCCTATATCCCAGTGTCAGTCAATACCTTCTCCTTCTCCACAATGTATAGCCCAGAGTACTAACAGGTTAAACAACTCATCCAAGGTCACACAATCAGGATTCCAGAAGACTCATGATGAAATTTACTGTTCGTTTCCTGACAGAGAGGTAATAAACTCAGCATGCCGATCAAGGCACATTTTTTTTTCTAGACACAGACAATTTGGGAATTTAAGTATTCATGTTTGGAACAGAGGTTTTGTTTTTTTCTTTCTCAATGCCTGGCTCCTTCTAGGACATCACTGCTGCTTCTAAGAGAACTGAGATGAACACTCAACTCTAAGTTGGCAGGTTTTTCTGCCAGGAGCATTTTCTGCTTTGAAACCTGTCCTACCCTGCCATAGCCTTGGGACAGTGGCTTAGAAATTTCACCCTGTGTTACCACTTCTTTCCACAGTTTAATGCAAACCCAATCTAAAGATGTTGGGGATTTTAAAGAAGAATCTAATCATAAAAAATTTTCAGTACCATTAAAAATTTTGATAAGTCCTTGAAATTTATAGTAATAGTTATATATATAATATATAATGTATTAATATATAATATATTAATATATAAGATCTTCTGAGGATTTTAAAAGATTTATAGTGATGGAAGTCCCTTCATAGCCCCTCCTTACTAGTGTCTACACCTAAAATGTTCCAAGCAAGATATCATTTATCCCAGATTTTCTAAGAGGTCACTATTTTAAAAGCCTTAATTATGCCAAATGCAACATGGTCTCCATCTGTCCCTACTGTTACAATCCACCCCAGGATCATGTTTGTATTATTAATAACTCTGCTTACACTGCTGACTCATCTTTAACCTGTGTTCAACTAACCAACGTGAACTTTCATTCATTCTGTTCTCCCACTTCTTGGCCACTTGAAATGACTCCAGATCATACACCTTCCTAGTCTTCTCATCCCACTTTCCTGTCTTCTTCCTGTCACCTTTTCCCATTCTTCAGTTCAATTCCAAAAGTCTATATGAAACTTTTACAATGTTTATAGAATTATGCTAGATACTACAAGGGGTTTTTGTTTGTTCGGAGGCTTTTGGCCAGACCTATGATTTCTTCATGGTGGAGAACTCACAGTCTATGAACTCTCTTAACTATTGCACATTGACAACTCTGCTAGTTTGAAGTGATGGCCCAGATAAAGAGAGGTTAATCAGGTTGTCCATTGACACATAGCCAGTATATGTGTCAGACATGAGTCTCAAATAGATTCTCTAGAACCATGTACAAGTGCTATGAGAAGGATAAGACATAATCTTGCCTTAACAATCTTCTTGAGAAGGAAAGATACATGCCATGAAGTAACCAGAGGATAATCCAAAATAATGTATGGTCAAGGGTCAAGAAAGGAGAAATGTGTGTGGGCTAGTGGGGAAAGTAAGGCTCTCTTGGGGGAGACTGAACATGCATTCATTCTGGTCTTCCCTTTTTCCTATTCACAGTCCCCAAATGGTGTTATGGGTTATGAGTTTGGTACAGATCGGGGAGTAAAACTACAGCCAAAAAAGATGGTTATCCATTTCAATAATCTCTTTTCCCTCTGCTCAGAGTGGGAGTGGGAGTGGAGAGGGAGGGGAGGGAGAGAAGAAACCATAGAAGATTTTTATTTCAGATCTTCCTAGGAAGGTTCACATTAAATTTTACTACATATGAGTAAGTGTGAAACTTCAAAAGGTATTTGTAACACCTCATCCAAGGGTTTTGAGAGACAATATGGCAGAGTGTATAGAAAACTGGCCTTGAAGTCAGAAACATCTGGACTCAAGTTCTCTCTCCCTCACACACATACTATTCTTATGACCCATGAAAAAGTCACCTAACCTCTAGATGCCTCATCAAGACCTACAGATGAGTTGCTGATTTGCATTTGTGGAAAGAGGTTGCATTACAGAATTCCCTGAAATTATGAAATGAGGAAAGAAAGAAACAAACATTTATTAAGTGACTGCTGTGTGCCAGACACAATGCTAAATGCTTTACATATGGAAGTAAATGCTATTCTTATCCCCATTTTCTAACTGAGGCAAACAGAAGGTAAGTGACTTGCCCAGAGGCTCACAGCCAAGAAGTGTCTGCAACTGGATTTCCTGACTCTAGGCTCAGCTTTGCTACGTAGCTGTCCTTCCTTGTCAGGACTAAATACCAACAATAACAACAATTATTTAGAACTAAAAGGGGTCACCTAATCTAAGAGATCTTGTCATCTAACCCTCTAGATCAGGAAACTAGGGACAGAAAGGGAAATGACTTGTCCAAGGTCACATAAGTTGTAGACAGGATTTAAATCTCCGTTCTCTGATTCCAAAACACTTTCTACTATGCCGTTTCTTCCCATGCAGATATGCCCTCTGCTTTGTTCTCCTCTTTTTTAAGAAAGGCAAGAAAGGGAAAGAGGGTAGAACCATTTTTGTTCCCTCCTCCCCACTCCAAGCACTGTTTTAGTGCCTTTTGCAGACTCTAGTGGATTTCTTCATCTAAATTATAGCAACTTGTATTTCACCATACCAATGTAAAGTACACTGTCTCTTTAAGACCCTGTGTATGAGACATTAAGCACCATTTTTTTTTTCCATCAACAACTGATTTTCAAAATTGGTACTACCCAAATGACCAAATTCTCTTTCTTAGGATGCTCCCTGGCTTCAGTATGTTGCTGCTTAAGCTCTGTTTGATGTTAAAGTACCAATTTTTATCAGGATTCTGGGAGGGGTGTGTGTCTGTGTGTCTGTGTGCTTGTGAGTGTGTGTGTGTCCTTTCAGAAGTCTGTGGACATCAGAATGGAGTAGGTTGCCACACCATCACTGGACAACTTATCAATAAGCAGGTAGTTAGTGGCAGACCCTGTACCAAAATTCAGCCAGGCCTCCAACTCCAATTCCAGTGCATTTGCACTATATAGCAAGCTGCCTCTTCCTACCTCAGCAAGACCTTTTAGTTTAACTGATGTGTTTCATTTTTATATAACACTGATTTCCCTAATACCTCTTCTTTCCCACTAAACCCTCCTTTCCTTGCATAGTTGTTAGGTATGTAGTACTATGTGTATATGCCCAAGTAGGTTATGTGCGTCCACAGATCTGAATAGGTGTGGCTGGAAGGGAAGTGACAGTAATTATCTCTAGAATCTTCCTCCACCCTTTTCCAAGGGACACTGATTCCTGTCAGGAGGGGAAACAGGAAGCTGGGGCTAGAGAATGGCTTTACTCAGAAAAAGAGGGCAATAGGTTTAAATATTGCTAGTGCAGGGGAAATGATTTTAAGGTTCCAGCTGCACTCCTGGTCACTGTCTCCTTAACAAGGAAGCAGTGTCCAAAACTACATCCAAAACTTCCCATCAAATGTCAGTTCCACAGTGAATATATATAGCAAATAGTAACAAAAAAAGAAAAGAAACATTTATCTAAACATATAACAAATAGAAACCAGGAGAGAGAGAGAGAGAGAGAGAGAGAGAGAGAGAGAGAGAGAGAGAGAGAGAGAGAGAGAGAGAGAGAGAGAGAGAATATATAGCAGATAATACGTACAGTGAATAAGCTCCCATTGGGAGCAAGATCCTAGATCTCACCCAAGGGAAAATTTCCCAAAGTCTCTAAAATGGTACAGGAGAGGGACATGATTGCACTGGTAGCTCCTCTGCTTCTTTCCAGAGTCTTTTCCTTCAGATATCTGAAGAGAGTCTGGACACAGTCTCTTTCTTGAAATTTGAAGCCAGAAGACCAGGATATCTTGAGAAGCCTCTGAAGATCTTTCCAACTCCTCTCTTCATGCAGGATCAGAGCACTAAAAACTCAGTCTCCACCAATGAGGAGAGTCTTATGTAAATGGTCTTTGAGCCACCTGTTGTACTTATAACATAGAAAAATAAAAATATTTACACAAAATCAATAGAGCACACTGCCTTCTTCTTCTATGGTCCCTCATCTCTATATTGAGAGGAAGATTCACCATCAGTTCTCTATGATTAGTTAATTAACTAATTAACTAATTAATCAAAGTTCAAATGACTTTAATTTACTACTTTGGTCTTTACAACTAGGGCCATGTAAGGAGCAGAGAAGAGTATGTTTCCAGCTTAATCAACAAACAAGCATTTATTAAGTGTTTACTGTGTGTCAGACAATAAATAAGACAGATCCTGTCCTCAAAAATCTTACATTTTCCTGGGCTACAGCATATTCACAGTTAACCAATTACTTCTCAATCATCTATTTATTAAAACAGACTCTATCCTAGGTGCTGGGCTATAAGAACAAAATGAAATCATCCCTACTTCCACTGAGCTCTGATTATTGAAAAAATGATGCTCTATATCCATTCTCTGCCCCTAGACTGTTCTCTTAACTTGTTCCAAAACTGGAACAGATTTAAGCAGCTTTCTCTTCTTATCTTAGATTGGGTGAGGTCCCCTAACCCCACACATAACTGAGTAAAATTAAAGCATTAATCATTTACACACAGAGACTTTTATCACGTTATTATATTTTCTCTGAGGACCTCATTTTCATGACATGTGTATATACTTACTGGTAAGAGACTGATATATTTCTCTCAACCTTGATGATCCCACAGTATAGGTTCTTCATCAAACTGCAAGTATCTGGGTTGTTCTGTCTACATAATGGCTGACCTCATTGCTCATAGGAAAAATCATTTGCATTCAGATGTGTTTGCCCTTCTGTAACCCTGTCTCTCTAAAAAATGACAACACTCTTCTTGAAGAAGGTTTCAGCCGATTTTAAATGAGCTGTTACATTTCTGGCATTTAAATTATAAGCTAAATAGACTGACTGTAAATTAAAACTTCAAAATGCCTGTTACTATATATTTAGGAAATCGTGGCAATTGAAAAACCCTGTGCTTTGTCCCAAAAATATTCTCAAGGCCTCAGTCATTATTAAAGACCCTCTGGCCTCTGTGCTTATACTGCAATGTTGTTGTAATTTTTAAATATCTTTGTAGTAACCACAGCAATGATTAAAAGGGATATTTAGGAAAGTATGCTAAATAAGGCTTCCAGAGACTTCTTTCCCATGGAAAACCCTCTTTGTGGGAAGGGAAATGAAGACAGTAGATTACTTTTGTTTACATACCTGAATTTATTCACTTTCCTGGCCCTTGATTTTATTTCCCGATCCCTTTAACCCAATTTTTGTACAATCTCACTGTAGGAGTTGGCTCCTCTGAAATGAGTATGATTCCATGTGATCCGAGAGTAGATATAAAAGAAGAAATGCTCGTTTACACCAAGAGACAGGTAACATGCTCCCAGGGAAAATGAGAATGGGCCACCATAAGCGGAGTTACTTACAGACAAACACAGAATAGGATTTCACCAAGTGAGTGGAGGTTTGGAAAGATTTCAGGGTGGTGATGGATGTTGATCTGTTCAAAACGTATTAACAAAGACCAGAGGAAAGAGCACTAGTTCTACAGTCAGAGGCCCTGGGTTCAAATTCTACCTCTGACCTTTTATTACTTGTGTAACCCTGGGTAAGTCATTTAATATCCATAGGCCTCAGTTTACTTATCTGAAAAATGAGAGGGTTGGCACTTAAGATCTCTTTCAGTTAGAGATCTAGGAGCCTAATACCATCAGAGCCAGAAAAGCCTGCCAAACCAGACTCTTATGGAGTTACATATTGCCTTGAAGGGTAGGAAGCTACCTCCCTTAAATACTGCTTTGAACATCTATGGGATTTAAGAAAGTAAGGAAACATGGGAAAGAAGGAGCATGTAATCACCACCACTGCTACTTCTCATCTCAGTATCCCAGTCATCCCATAGACTAGGGGTTTTTCTCCTTTTTATGGATGGCTTTAATATGTGTGTATATCTATATCTATACAGTATAATATAGCATTATATTATAGTAGGTATTACAGTAATCATATGTTATTACAGTATAGTAAATATTATTATTTATATGAGAGTAAATATTTATATTATGGTAAAAATAATATCAAATATATTATATATAATAAATATACAATGTATA
Organism: Notamacropus eugenii; assembly: GCF_028372415.1. NCBI lineage: Eukaryota > Metazoa > Chordata > Mammalia > Diprotodontia > Macropodidae > Notamacropus > Notamacropus eugenii. The sequence continues at coordinate 344,943,718 of NC_092875.1, forward strand.
AATATGTCACATTCATTTCCCACTATCCTTCTTAAATATTCCTACTACGATTATGAACCCTCTTTTGCAGTAAAGAAGTATAACCAATAATGCAAACATTGTTGCCTATGTGAGTAACATTACGTACCCCTAGACAGCCCACCTCTCTACTTAAAGGAGAGTTGAGTATAAAATTGTTGAGTGTATGACAGGGCAACCATATCAGGTGGAAGGCAGATTAAAATAGTCCTGGGGCTTAGAAGGAAGATTCATTGCCTAATATTAGGCAAGCAAGGTTTGCATAATTTGTCTTTTTTTACTCCAATAGCTCTCATTGCCACCTCCTTTCTTAGCAAAAGAAGCTAACACATATGTAGGCTACATTTGGAACCAGATTTGGGTGGTAATATGTAACTCAATTAGATTGGGCAGAAAAGTATGCTTAAGAAAACAAACTTAATATTTAGCCAAATGGTGAAAATACAGGGCTTAGATGTTTGTTATTGTTATTGTTTGTTTAAAGAACCAAGGCTTTGAAGAAGAAGTCTTCAGATGGAGCTCATTATGAACTTAATAGCACAGTCCCCAGTGACTATGCCTGGTAATGCAATTTTAACATAAGCATTGTGATCTTTGCACACTGTAGATCTCCAGCTGTGACTGTGCCTTCTTTGTTTCATGGACCATTGAATAAAACTAGATCCTCCAGTTTCCCCTCAACACTAGGAGTATCAGAGGTTCTCAACTCCCAGGCCTCTAATGGATTATTAAAGAAACTTAGGACAAAAATTAAATTCTTGATAAAACCAAACAAAAAAAATATCACCTGAAGTGGAATCTTTCTTGGCAAGACTGATTTCTTTTCTTTTAACTATCATAAGTTGGAGAAGGGGAATACATGAAAGTAGATATGATCAGGTCTAAGTGGCATTTTAAAATTGTTGGCAGAGAAAAAAAATCCAAATTATTCTTTTCAAATGCATTTGCATAAAAAAGGTTAGCTGCTGATATAACCAGACAGTGTGATCCCACAGCCAAATGGTAGCTGGACCTCCATGTCTATTTGCACAACTGTTTGCCCATAAGGAGATCATTGGAAGTCTGTGAAAACAGGGCTATTTAACCCAAGGTAACAATTCGTTAGCAGGTATACCTTTGATCAGCAAGAACATTTGTTGCATAGGCAAAAAATAACTGTAACCTTGGACAGCGGTTACATATTTTGAATCATTCCTTCACATGAAGTCAGGAGAAGGATTTTCAGGAAGCAATTGCATTCCTGTCTTCCATTTCTTTAACAAGATATTTCTGGCAACCTCCTTCTCTTTTCATAAATCTGGTTATACCATGTATATATACACATACATATAAATATATATATATATAATATACACATATTTATGTATGTATGTGTTCTCACATATACAATTCTCCATTGTCCTCATCTCCAGTGAATCTGAGATCTTATCAATGTGGGTATTTCTTCTACCAAGGCAGACTGTAATCCATTCTACCTGCCAATCCTCATGCATGTTTTCTAAAAAGTTTACCACAGGGTATTCACAAAATGTGCAGATGACCCTCCTTGAATTTACTTGAAATTATGAGAATATCATGAAATATCGTATATCCTGTCCATGATTTATTTATCCCTGTTCTTGCCATGTTAACAATGCATCTTCATTTTTTCTACAACTTCTTTTATACAACTTTTGTATAATTTTTTTGTGTGTGCAGTATGTTTTAGCTCACTTATACCTATCATAATCTTTGAGTGATCTCAACCTCAAACTACATATGTAACTATGTAAGTCTGTTTATGCATATCATATTTATGCATGAATTTATCCATTAGTGATGGTGCCATGGATAGAGCACTGCACTTGGAATTATGAAGAATCATCTTCTTATATTCAAATCTGATCTCAGACACTTACTAGCTGTGTGACCCTTATCAACTCAATTAACCTTGTTTGCCTCAGTTTCTCACTTGTAAAATGAGTTGGAGAATGAAATGGTAAACTATTCCAGTATCTTTTTTCAAGAAAACTCCAAATGGGATCACAAAGAGTTGGACATTGACTGAAAACATCTGAATAATAACAGCAAAATTCATCAATTATGCTGAACATTACTAAGCCTGAGTTGATATGTAGTTGTTCTGTTTGGTCACAGAACTGGTTATTGACAGGCATAAATGTCAGCTAACAGGAAAAAGAAACAAGTTCAGTTTCTATGTACCTCCTTCCATTTCAGAAGGGAGGAACTATGAATTGGTAGTATCGTACATATTTTATCTAACATAGTTCACATGGTCCTTTTTTCTGTTCAGCAGCTTTTTATCTCTTTTCTTTTTTAATTTTTGTTATAAAGCAAGGCTGTCTGGATAAATGAGTGTGAAGGGAAATATTCAGAAAGTAATGTGACACTAAAAATAAAAGTACCAATTTTAAAAATCAGGTTTCAGAAGTAGCATAGTCAGGAGAGAAAGGAAGAAATGAATGAGTAAAATACTGTCCTAAGATTCTCATTCTTCTTATATGCATGGAGACAGTTTTAACCTTTGACACATGTCATTATAGCCTTCTTCTTAATGCCTACTGTGCATATGAACCAGGCACCATAATTAACAGTTCTCAGATTATCTCCCCCTCTGTTCTGTATTTGTCATACATGGACCTAGTTATTTTCATATTGTCTCTCTCATTCAAATGCGAGCTCACTGAGGGCAGGGACTGTTTTTTGCCTTTGTATACCCAGTGCTTAACACAAAACTTGGCACATAGGAAGCACATAATAAATGCTTCTTCGGGGTCTAATAACTAGTTCTGATTCATCACTTTAAGCATGCTGTTCACTTAAAACAATTTAACAAGTTCAGTGAGCTAAGTGAATACTATTACTAGAACATTCTATTTCTCTTCACCATTTGGGAGAGGGGATAATAACCTTGGGAAGAAGTCTGTCATCATTTCATTTTCGAATGGTACAGGACTACTCTTTATCTATGGTGATCAGCCAAAAAAAAAAAAATCCCACAATAATCCAACCCGTATGGTCCTTTAGATTACTGTGGTAACAATGCTCTTGAATGGGTGGAGAGGAAAAGGAAGGCCAAATGGTGAGACAGAATTTGTCTTTTTCAATGGGCAATGCAGTGCCTAGATGCCTATCAGATGTTAAAAGAAGCAAACTAGATTGTGGAGCTATAATCAGGGTGGAAAGTCTTTTAATTACTGATTGTTGATAATAGGAGAAAAAGCTTCTTTCATGTGAAAAAAGGGGAACTGCCCAAAGGCAAGAGCCTACAGATGCAAATGAATACTTCTGGAAGGAAAAACATTTCTCCCTTGGACCCCCATAGGAAAAAGATCCTGATTCAGATATGGATAACAAAGCATTCAGGATTTCCATAGGGGACTGAAAAGGGAGACACAGAAGTCATTCTTTAGCTTCATGATGTAATGGCAGCATTCAGGCCCATTTTAGCAATTTGCTCATTCAAAATAATGGTAATAATAACAATATTTTTCAACAAAGGGCTATTGAATAGTTTCTTGGCCTGTGGTAATAGTTATAGTGAAAAACCAAAAATCCATGGGAATTGTTCAATTTTGATATCATTATCTCCTGAGTGTCCTCTTACTTTAAGGATCTCTATTTCAAAATGAATAATTTAGAATAGTAAAACAAATTACGTTATATTATGGAAAGGAATATTTTGTGCCATAAGACATGATGAAAGGGACAATCCTGGTGAAACCTGGAAAGACTTGTATGAACTGATGCAGAGTAAAATTAACAACACAAGAGGAATACTTGGTATATTATCAGTAACGTTGCTGTGTTGTTGAAAGACTTTAGAATTCTGATCACCACAATGACCAAACAAGATCACAGAAGATCAATGTAGAAGCTTTCTATACCTTCTGAAAAAGACGACTAGTATCAGGGCTCAGAAGCTCTCTCTCTCTCTCCCTCTTTCGCTCTCTTTTTCACACACACACACACATACACACACACACACAGATGGATGGGTGGAAACAGAGACAAAGGCCATGGCCAATATGGAAATTTGTTTCATTTTCCAGTGGTCAGAGTAGGAGCTACAGGGGGAGAAAATCAAAGTTTTAACTGAAAAAAATAAAATTTAATCATAAAAAGGAATAATTCACTGCAATCTCTCTGGATATCTAAAAACAAAACAATATTCTTTGTGTCAAAAGCCAGACCTATTCAGCATTCCTAACTTAGATGGAAGTCTCAATTTTCCAGTTCCCCAGGAAGCCACCACAATGAAATATGTCCAAATGACTATGGCCAAGTGTCTGCCCCAGGTAGATAGTGAGTGCAGATAATGTCTAAGACCCCTTTAAATTCTAAGATCCTACACTTCATGTATACACACCATAGACTGTTGTACAAAGTCTGATATTTCTGTACTGCACAATTCATTCATGTTACTTTTGACACTTGCTTAAGATCTGCAAGAAAAATGAGAACAGTCCATAGAAAACTCTTTCTAATGAGATTCTTGCCAATCCAGTCTCCACTGAAATACCTTCAATGAAGATGAATGCACTATTTCCTAAGGAGGCTAATTCCACTTCTGAATAGCTCTATTATGTTATTCTTTACAACAAATTGAAATCATGCTCTATAAAATTTTCACCATATCCTTTCTAATTTGCATGTTTGAAGTTAACTTTTTAGCTAAAACGTAAGACTACATTTATCTCCATTAAATTTCATTTTGCTAGGTTCAGGCCATAGTTCTAGCCTTGTTAGATACTGATGGCACTTCAACATGTTGGCTATCCTTCTTAGCTTCCCTTCAGCCACAAATGTGACAGGAATGCCATCTATGCCATCATCTGAGACAGGGTTAAAAACTGATAAAAATGTTAAGCTGTACGCAATGCCAGACAAATCCCTGGGATACTCCAATAGAGATGTCCTTCTAAACTGACACTGAACCATTGATTACTCATTGAGTTGCACTACTCAACCGACTCTGAGTTCACCTACCTGTTCTATCATCTACCCCACATGTCTTTGTCTTTTCCACAAAGATAACATAAGGATTTTTGTCAGATCCTCTATAGAAATTCTATACTGTGTCCATGGAATTCCCTTGATCCATCAATTCAATGATATTATTGAAAAATTAAATGAATTTTTAAGGAAAATTAGGCATGACCTATTCTTGAGACTGTCTCTTAGAAACCGTTGCTTCCCCTTCCTAATACTTATAAGCCATTCCTTTGAAAATAAATCCTTGAATTTTGCCAAGATTCAAAATCAAATTCATTGGCCTATAACTTGAAGGTTCCATCTTCTTCTTTTGAACAAAAGAAAAGAAATTGGGCTTCCATGTGCTTGTCCTTAATCCTGCAGCACCTTTTCCATTCTCTGGGATTTTTCAAATAATACTGACAGCAGATAAATAATCCATTCTGCCAGTTCTTTCCAAACCTTGCAGGCTTGAATTCACTGAGAAAAAGTGGGTATTCCCTTGCTATTATTTCATTTTATGGGTTTCAACTCGCTGTTAACCTTTTCTTTTTTCTGTTCTTTCTGGCTCAAAGATTATTCTCATTGTCGGAGAAAAAAAAACCAAATGAGATTCAAGTAGTTCTGTCTTCTCTCTACTATTTGTTAGGATTGTGTCATCCACCCCAAGGACAAATTAATTCTCTCTCTTTTTTTAATGCTCAATTTTCCTGTTTCTTAAAACAAAGGGAGGAGAAAACTTTTGTTTTTCCTTAGGATTTAGTACTAATCAGAACTCATTCTGAACTTCGGTACTTTTGAAATTAGTGCTACAGGACCATGCCAGACTTTTTATTCATTCTCAGTTATAGATCCTTACTTTCAGTTACTACATAGGTTTCCTTATAATCGAATTGTTTAATGAAATCCCTGGGCACACACATTGCTCTGTTTGAACATGTTTCCTACTCCTTTTTCACTGTTTTGTATTCATAAAGGTAAAAAGAAATAATGCTTAGGTTTTCTTTCTAATACCTTAGATTCCACACTCTAACTTTTTTTAAAATAATTTTATTTTTCCCCAATTACATGTAAAAATAGTTTTTAACATTCTTTTTTTATTTTGAGTTTTATTTTGAGCTCCAAATTCCAAATCCAAATTCCCTCTTTTTCCTCTCCTCTCCTCTCTCCCCCATATGGTAAGTAATCTGACATCACACTCTAACTTTTAAAGGAGATAAAATGCAAACTGCTAAACAGAAATGATGGGAAGAGCACTGGAGTCATGGTGGCATACAGCTATACTCCCAGGTCTTCAAGAGTCTGAGGTTGGTGGACTCCTTGAAATAAGGAGCTCTAAATTACAGTGGACTAAGCCAATGAAATGTCTACAATGAGTCTGGCATTCATATGATGATCCCCAAGGAATGGGGTAACTAAAGAATGGTAAACTTACTGGGTCATCTCAGAAATCAGAAAAGATCAAAGCTCTCCTCGCTAATCAGAGTACAACTGGACCCATGTGTAGCCCCAACACTTCTACCATTGGCAAGATAATGAAACCCAGTCTCTAAAGATCTATTTGGAGTCAGAAGACATGTTTTTAGGTCCCCGCTCTGCAGCTTACTGGACATAGGTATACTATTTACCCTCTCTGAGTCTAAGTTTCCTTATATGAAAGGGCTGTTCCTTTGAAAATCTTAAAGAGTTACAGGAATATCAGCAGTTACTCCCTTCATCTCCTTTGGTCTTCTTTTCCATTTCACCTGCTTCCTTCAAACTCAAAGTAATTTTTATCCCATGTGAACAGCTTGTTAGCCCTTGAAATCCAACCTTCCACCCCCTTCTATTCATAAATTCCAAATGTTGCCTGGTTTAGGGTAGGAGATGTGAGGGATATACCAATCTTAACAGAATTTGTGAAAGGATCCCTCGGGAAAGAAGCAATGAAGGAAAAGAACAATGCATGATGGAAAAGCAAAATACATTTGTATGAATACCAAAATAGTAACAGCATTGAGTCATATAATCAAACCCTTTTAATTTATATATTGAAATCTATTTCTACAATATGGTTGATAAAATGAAAAAATCAAATAATAAGAAATGTTCCTGAATTCACAAAGAAAAGTTGTTAAAACATACAATTAAAACAAGGCCTCTTGTGATATAAGAGCCTTGGAGATTTGATCTCTTTAGTTGTCCCTCCTCAACTCCTTAAATTATCATTTACATAATTTATAAAAACACATGTGTATATTTATATTATCTATCTGTTTACATGTTGTATTTCCTCCAATAAAATGTAAGTTTCTTGAAAGCAAAGAGTGGCTTTCATTTTGTCTTTGGATTCCTAGCACTTAGCACAGCATCTTGCATGTAATAGGTGCCTAATAGATACTTGTTGGATTGGATCTAATCCAATTCCCTCAATCATATGTACTGGAACTTGTTACATTTCTTTCACTTATATCTTTAAGACTCTAAGCGACATTTTTAAAAATGAGTGCATGGCTCTTATAAGAATCCTGATGTCATATGAATTCTTAACACCCTTCTGGAAATGTAGGCTTCTGATAGCTTTGACATACTGACATGATGTAATTTAAAAAAAAAAAATTCTCCCTTAAAAAATATACTTCATTCAAATTTATTTTCTGATCTCTAAATCTCCAAAACAAAAATAGGAACAAACTAGTTAGGAAAGTATAACATAAAATGTAAGGCTACTTTTATGTAAGAATTGCCTTTGTGTTAGGGCCAAGAGGATAGTTTAGGATAAAAGCAAAGGGATTCTTCTAAGTAGCAGAAAATGTTTGGCAACCTTCCAACTTGCCAGGGTAAGTCAGTGTCTGTGTTACAAATCGACATTCACTAGGAAAAAAAAAAGTAACAGCTGACATACCAGAATCAGCACCAGAATGCATTTGTAATGCCATATAAGCTTTTATATGTTAACGTGTAAATGGGGAGAGATAGGAAGGGCTTGAAACCTTAGATATTTAAGTTTGTTATCCTGCATTGAACTTTTGTCCTTACCCTCGTAGGAAATCTATAAAATCCCTACAGTATGTTGAGCTTAAAGGATAGTATGACATTCTGGCGAAGAACTGGAAAGCTAACATTTCCCAAATAAATACCACCTGCCCAAATTACAATATATCAAAGTACGAATAGGACAGGAAACATGGACACAGCAATACTTAGAAGGCCAAATTCTACAATGTTACTTCTTTAAAATGTAATAATTAGCTCATAAAATGATCTCCATGTATGTAAATTTTTAAAATGTAAATCCAGATAAAACAATTTCCTCTTATTTATCATATGTTTATTGTATATGACATATATACTAAGCAATTAATCAGTTAAGATCCTGTTTATACTTTTAATAATAATTCCTTTAAGTAAGATATCCTTCCTTCATTCAAGTTTTTAGGATCTGAAAGTAAACAAAACATGTTTGAATTTGAATCTTACATTTCTTCTCAGGGGTCAGACTTAGTCATTTATCCTGCAGTATAAATCTCTTAATATCTTTGTTTTCAAAATGCTGTGTTTAAATGGGTTTCAAAGTTTTGTTCTATGAAAATGTCATAGTCCCTTTAAATAAGGAAAGTTTGCATCAGTGTATACAAGAGACCTGAAGCATTATTCACAGGGGATAATTTGTGTGAACAGATAGAAATGAATCACTAAACATCTTATACTTGATGAATAGAGGAAACTTGGAAAAAATTAAGTGAAAATAACAGATACTACTTTCTTAATAGAAAAATACATTGAAGGGACATTCACCTAGACCAGTGACATCATACTGTTTCAAAATCTCTCTCTCTCTCTCTCTCTCTCTCTCTCTCTCTCTCTCTCTCTCTCTCTCTCTCATTCTAAGAAGTGAAAGAAACAAAAAAAGTAAAAGGGAATATGATATGGATTCTTAGCAAGCACATAACTAATGGAAAATGCAATCTAATGCCCTCTCTCTTACTAAGTGGGATGTAGTCAGGTCTTTCTCCCAGAGAGAAGATCAAAGGTTGATAGAATGTCACTGACAAAAGATTTTCAAAGATTGGCTAGAAGTCCTGGGGACATGGACAAGCTCTGGACGCAAAGACTTGTTCAGGGTGAGTTAGAAGGTGTGTCCTACTCTAACATGAAGGGAAAACCACTATTAGATTTAGGAGAAGTATGAGAAAAATACTAATTGTACTGAGGTGTTTGAATTTCTTTAAATCTTACTCTAAACTATGTATAATCTCTTTAAGCATATTGATTAATCATTTGTAAATGGTCATTTTATTGTTTTAATAATCTCTGAGGTTCCATCCATAACTAGATCTGTAATTCTACGATCTTTTGATCTTGTTGGTGATATAAAAGCATAGTTAAGTTGTCATGTCTCTCAGTTAATTACTCTTATTGAAAGTCTACCTTTTGGATTAGGAAACCATAGTCAAGGCACCATTATTCATATGGTGACAGTATACCTGAATTCTAGTCATTGTACCTGGGAAGAAAAAATTTAGTTTCACGGACTAAAAACCCAAACCTATAAAGTGATGATAAGTAGCATATCCTGACCACAACAATAATCCTACAGACTTACTTAAATTAACAAAATACTATCCTTAACAATAAAAATACCAATAGGTAGTCATCTATTTGCCTTGGACAACATATTCACAATGGTCTTTTCCATAGACAGTGCTATTTCCCTCCTTTGATAGAGATTATTTTTCACCAAGTTAAATCACATAATATATCTGTGGAAACAGCATCATTTCAAAAGTGTCACATGATAAAATGATTATAGACAATGGGAACCTTTCAGGAGAGCAAGGCAAAGAGGCATTTCACTTTTGTATGTTTTTTCATGTTATAGCACAACCTCTTAGAAGTACATGGGGTGTTCAGGAAGAACTAGCTCATCTGGTATAAGGACTATTCATCCACCTTTGGTGTCCACCTGCCACCTAACTCTCACCTGTGGCTCCAAGAACTAGCATATGCAGCGGCCACACAGTGATAAAACCATCTCTATGGATGAGCTAAACTGGGACAAGGGTGACTCACAGGCCTCAAACCCATTTATAAGTAAGGGGGATGTTTACCCTAAACATGGGAAGACTCCCCCAAGAGAATGGACAGATGAGAACAATTTGTTCCAATAGCCATGAAGGTGACTGAAACAAGTAACATAGAGCATTAGAGCTTGGTCAGACATCAAAGACACCAAGATCATCCACTGCATTCTAGGCCATTGTCAGTCATTTTGACTTTTGTCCTGCCACTGGACTCTAATGCCTTAGAAAGACAGAGTGTGTTACTCTGCCTCACTTAAATCCAATTCACATGCAAGTCAAGACATCACCCCATGATGTCACTGATCCTCTTCGAAAGCAAAGAGCAAATAACAGAGCATCTTGCTGTTTCCCACCCACTGAAGAGGCAGCATCGTAGGAAGTAGTGAGATGAGGCACATTGCTTGAGTGGATCCTTCTCTCTTGAAATTAAAGACAAACAAAAATGACACCTGTTTCTGGACACTGCCACTGGAATCTCATTACCCATATATCACATTATCTGTAGGCAGTGTTCCATATTGCTAACAGTAAACCAATCAAACGATTATGCAAGCACCATGGTATGAAGGGAAGACAGCTGGATTTGGAGCAAGGAGATTATGGTTCTGTGTCTTGACTGATGGTTACTACCTGTGTGACCTTTCTCAGAGCCTCATGGGTAAAAGGGAAACAACAATACTTGAACTACCCACTTCAATTCCATTTAACAAACATTTATTAAACACCCATTGGGTGTGAGATATTGTGCTAGGTGCTGAATATGCAGTCAAAAATCAAAACAGTCCTGGTCTTACATTTTAATCAATCAATCAACATTTATTTAGCACCTACTGTGTGCCAAACACTGTGGTAAGTACTAGAAGGAAAGAGAGAGAGAGAGAGAGAGAGAGAGAGAGAGAGAGAGAGAGAGAGAGAGAGAGAGAGAGAGAGAGAGAGGAAGGAAGGAAGGAAGGAAGGAAGGAAGGAAGGAAGGAAGGAAGGAAGGAAGGAAGGAAAGAAGGAAGGAAGAAAAAGAAAGAAAGAAAGAGGAAAAGAAAGAAAGAAGAAAAGAGAGAGGAAGGAAGGAATAAGGAAAAGGAATGAAGGAAAGAGAAAGAAAGAGGAAGAGGAAGAGAAAGACAGAGTCATTGCTCAGTTTACATTCTACTGAGTCATTGCAAGGAAAGCATTTTGTGCACTTTAGTGCTGCACAACGCTGAGTTATTTTAATATTAACCCAGTGATTCCTAACCTTTTTGGACCTACAATAATCTATTGTTATTTATTGAATTACAGCAAATTCTATGATTCATCATCTATTTCCACCCACCTCTCCTAGAAAAATATGAAATAATAAAATAAAAATTTCTAAAAACCTTAGCTAGTATGTTTAATAGATTCATACTATAATGAGGTCTAAGAAAGACTACATTTCATTCTGTGGTGAATCATATAACAATGAGGATACAGAATATTTTTTCTTTTCTTTTTTATTTATTTTTTCCAAGGCAATCGGGGTTAAGTGACTTGCCCAAGGTCACACAGCCAGTAAGTGTGAGCTGTCTGAGGCTGGATTGATTTAGGTCCTTCTTACTCCAGGGCCAGTACTCTATCTGCTGTGCCACCAAGCTGCACCAATACTTTTTCCTTTTTTAAAAAAATTTACTTGAGGGTAAATTTGTTTCTAAAAATACCATAGAGGATTATAAAACCCTAGCTAGAACTTATTGCTATAACACTCCAATACTGGCTACATCTTCTATCTTTTGGTTCAAAAGGTAGTCAAAACATTTGGTTTTAAGATATTTTACCAAAGTAACCATAGGTAAGGCAAGTTTAATCCTTGTAGTTACTTCCTGGCCCCTGGATGGCTCTTTTCTCCCACAAAGCCTCCCAGGGACTCCCTTTGCTCCTTCACCAAAAGCTGACTTTGCCCTATTAAGAACAGGGTTTTCACCTGCAAAGACCTCCCAGGATGAGTAAAAAGCTTCACCAGAACAATAGACAAAAAGGGAGCCCATCACTCAGAAGGCCAGGGCTAAGCATGAGCTCTTATTTCCCTGAACTGTGCATGAGGACAAACCATGCTCTTAGCCAGAGCCCCCTTTTTGGGGGGGAGGGGCTTCCTTCCTTTGGCACCCAGCCAGAACAAATAGGAGCTGTAGCCCTAGCCTCAAAGCACAGATATACACCTCCTTCCAGATGCATTTGTTGTTATATCTCTCAAGTCAAACAAAAGGCAAGGCTAAGCCCCATATATAAATGCCGGAGCTGAACAGAGGTGTGTTTGGGATTGAGATCTGTTTTCTTTTTCTGATTTTTTCCCCCTCTCTTCACAACAAAGAAAAGGAATCCACTGCTATCAGTGACCTTCCCTAGCAAGAAATGAGCATTCAGGGCATAACTGTTCCTGTGGGGCTGCATCTTATATATGGTTGTATATAAAGGCAAATGGGAGCGATTCTGTGGTTATTCAGGAGACAGACCCTATCTTTTTTTTAGATTTTTGTGGCTGGGCTCCTAATTATACCAAACGAAAGGTCCCAGTCATCAGCAGCAGCATCCAGAATCTCCATCAAAGAGCCTGTATTCCGAGGGTGGGTGTTGGCCTTTGCCTTGAGGAGTCAGCCAGAGAGAGGCTTTTACAGAGTGCGTTTCAATCTCTCAATCTCCCTTCTTTCCAACCCTCTCTGGGATGAGTTAGTGCTTGTGCTCATGGAAAGGGCCTGGCTGACAGCTCTCAGGTCAAGGACAAGATAGGAGCAACCCAGGAAACCTTCTTTGTTCCTTCATCACAATAGCTTTGATGCTCTTTCAGGGGGACCACGTCAAGTGCTGAGGGGAGTTCTCATCAGACCTGCCTTTCCACTAGCCACAGAGGAGAACTTATGTTCAGCAAAGCAGCAAGTGACTCCCCATGAGCACTGGAATTAGAATCGCTTAGGGCCCTGCTGGCTGGCAGCAATTTTTCTCAATTCCAACTCGACTGTATTCTAACTATAGCCATCTTGCGACCATTCTTTCTTTTCTTGATCCAAGAGCTAAATTGCAAGGATGATAGATACACTGGAAGAAGCAAAAGAAAGTAAATAAAAGAATTGAGGGGAAAAACAACAATGTAGTTACCTAGGAACAGTGTTCTTGCTTTGGAAGGGTATGAATAACTACATATAAAAGCATGCATATATACATATACACACATCTATCACATGTAGTATGTATCTATATATCTGTATCTACACGTAGATATAGATATATATATAGATATATAGATATATATATTTAGAGGACATATGCGAACTCATGACCTCCAAGGCTGGCTGTCCTTACTACAAATAAATCAGCAAAGGATCTGCCCTTGAAGACTCGTTACTGCTTTGGACTAAAGGAGAAAGCAAGGAAGAATAGGGAAGAATTCTGCAGGGGGGAGAGGAAGGAGGATTGGTCTTATGTCTCAGTGAATGTGTATATATGTGTCTGAATGTTTTCCCTGGATGCCTTCAAAGTTCTGATCAAACTCCACCTCCTACATGAGGTCTTTCCTGGTTCCTAGAACCTACCTGCCCCCCATTACCTTGTAGTTATCTTGCATATTTTATGTATTTGACATATATTTATATAAATATTTATATGCACATATAAATAGGTACACATATACATATTTTATATAATCATATACATATATTTGATATGTAATTATAATATGTGGTATATAAATATTTATATACATATATTTAGATGTATTGATATAAATATACACACATATATATCACTGCGTGTACACATCATCATCTTCCCCATAAGCTGTCAGTTTCTTGAAAGTCAAAACCGCTTCATTTTTATCTTTGTATAACCAATGACTATCATAGTGGCTGGTACATGATAGGTACTTAATCAATGACTATTGATTAACTGTTTACATGTATCTCTTTTTGATTGAGGATATATATGTTGTGGGTCAGGGACTGGAGTAGGGATTCATGTCTATATACATATATTGTATGTATGTATGTGTGTGTGTGTGTGTGTGTGTGTGTGTGTGTGTACTTTAAAGTGTGGACAGAGTATCCAAGCCCAGAGTCAGGAAGACTCATCTTCATGAGTTCAAATCAGGCCTCAGAAACTTAACTAGCTATATGATCCTGGGCAAGTCACTTAACCTTGATTGTCTTAGTTTCCTCATCTGTAAAATGAGCTGGAGAAGGACCCAACCATTTCAATATCTTTGTCAAGAAAACCCCAATAGGGTCACAAGGGGCCAGTCATGACTTAAAATGACTGAACAACAATGACAATAATTTCTGCCTGATATTTTATAGCTAGCTAGACAGTAATAGTAATAGCTAGAATTTATATAGCACTTTGACATTTGTAAAATGCTTTACTGATATCTCATATGATCCTTACAATCATTTTTGGAAGTAAGGTTATTATCTTCATTTTACATATGAGAAAACTGAGGTAGATAGGGATTAGGTGACTTGTCCAGGGTTACAAAGCTAGTATCTGAGACAGAACTTGAACTCAGGTCTTCCTGACTCTAGGTGCAGTACTCTGTCTAACACAAAACCTAGATGACGAGAACGTGGCTTACCCTAGAAGTAAGCAAGGTAGGACCACAAGAAGTACTGAGCAGAGAACAAGTCATGAGTACAGAGTAGGAAGATTTGAAACAGAACAGAAATAGAGAGGACAGTGATTGAAAGGGGAAATGGAAAAGACATTTATTCATTAACTGCTATGTGCCAGGTGCTGTGCCAAGCACAAGGGTCTTGACCAAAATAAAGAAAGCATGAGAAAACTGAGGGACCCAAAGGAAAATGCAAGACTAGGAAAGGATAAAAAATGGAGGACTGGGAGAAAAGAATGAGAGGTCTGAGAGAGGACCATCAGTTAGATAAAGGGGGTGAAGATCCTGTTTAGAGTTTGAGAAATCCAGCTTTGGGATTAAAAAAAATTAATTTTAATGCCATATTTTGTTTTTACATTGCTTTAATTTCTGAATCAGTCTCTAATCCTTGCCTTATACAGTGAACCATCCTTTGCAGCAAAGAATTTTAAAAGCAAGCTCAACAAAACCAGCCAATATGCCAATTTAGTCTAACAATACATTTAATGTTCCACAACCATTGTCCCTCACCTCTGCAAAGAAGAGAAAGGAGGTACATTTTCTCAAATCTTGATTATTATAATTATACAGCATTTAGTTTTGAGGGTTTTGTTCTTTCTATTTTTATTGTTGTCATTGGACATCTTGTTTTCCTATTCTCCTTGCTTCACTCTGCATCAGTTCACATAAGTTTTCCCACTCCTCTCTGAATTCTCCATATTCATTGCTTAGTGCAGTATAGTAAAACATTCTCTTGCATTCTTATACCACAATTTGTTTAGTCAGTCTCCAATCATGCCAACTCTTTCATTTGAAAGAGTAGGAAATCAAAAGAGAGGAAGTGATTTTTACATAGTAAATTAATATTTGAACTGGGACTTGAACCAGGTTGTATAAACTTTCTACTACATTAAACTCACCTGAGAAACAAAAGGAGGCTGAAAATGGCATGTCAGTTAATAAGATAAATGTTCTACAAATGTTTTTAGGCCTCTGATAGTAAATAAAATGTCACAGAATTCATCATAGAATGTTAGATACCTGTCACAACTTGAGAATTAAAAATAAGCTACTTGTTCTCCCCCATTATTGCAATTGGGTTGGCATCTTTGGTAGAAAGAGACCCATCTAGCCCAGTTCCTGTTATTCCCAGGTTTCAAATCTGGTAATGCCTGTAGTAGCAGCATCAGAATCTAAGTCTATATTCTTGGAACTTGTCAACAATTGAACTGAATTTTGAGGAATTACATTAAGCATTAAAGGACCTCAAATTCCAGGTCATTTGTTCTTATCAGGTGCCTTGGACTGAAGATGAATGATTTGCTCCAAATAGTGGCATATATTACAGTCAAGAATAGATCGGCAAAGAAGTCTCACTGCACCCAAAGTCAACTGATGTTCCTTAAACATAGTGGGTGTATGTTGGGGAATGGGAGATGGAGAGGTTTGGGAGAGAGAAGTATGACATGAAAGAGATGGAAAATAATCCTTTTAGTTTATCAGATTTCATTAGTCAGATACTTTGATTACTATGCTTCATAAATAATGCAAAAAATAAAATAATGAACATTTATGTCGAGGCTTTCATCATAATCACTTGGAAAGATAGATGGAACAAGTATGAAGCCATTTCACAGAGAGAAAAAGTGAGGCTTAAAGGCATCATACATACACCTACTAGGTACCAGAGTCAGAACTGAAAACATGAAAGTTATCCACATCATAAAAGAAATGACGTCTATATATAATATACACCGGAGCCAGCCTACTCTAGTCAAAGCAGTCTAGTCATTATGAGGTATAATTTGAAAGATCAGAAAAGTACTTTAGACTTCAAACCTCTCTCCCACACTGTCTAAAATTTCATCTTTAGAGAATGATAAACTGTTAGAGTCATATGAGACCTTAGATAAAATACTTAGTCTTAGCCATTCCTGGACAAATTGATAACACAGCTCTTCCCACTAAATTACAATGCCCCAACAAGAACCTTCTTTTGAAATCTACTTATCTCTTTTCTTTTATTTAAGTTTTCAACCTTCATTTCCACAAAATTTTGGGCTCCAAATTTTCTCCCCATTTGTCCCCTACCCCTACCCCAAAACACCGAGCATTCTAATTACCCCTATCACCAATCTGTCCTCCCTTCTAACATCCTTCCCTTCTCTTATCCCCATCTTCTCTTTTGTCCTGAAGGGCAAGATAAATTTCTATACGTCATTACCTGTATTTCTTATTTCCTAGTTGCAAGAACAGTATCGACAGTTGTTCCTAAAACTTTGAGTTCCAGCTTCTCTTCATCCCTCCCTCCCCACCCCATTCCCTTTGGGAAGGCAAGCAATTCAATATAGGCCATATCTGTGTAGTTTTGCAAATGACTTCCATAATAGTCATGTTGTGTAAGACTAACTATATTTCCCTCCATCCTATCCTGCCCCCCATTGCTTCTATTCTCTCTTTTGATCCTAGCGCTCCCCAAGAGTGCTCCCTCCTCCCACTGCCCTCTCTTCCATTATCCCCCCCACCCTGCTTATCCCCTTCTCCCCCATTATCCTGTATTGTAAGATAGGTTTTCATACCAAAATGAGTGTGCATTTTATTCCTTCCTTTAGTCGAATGTGATGAGAGTAAGCTTCTTGTTTTTTTCTCTCATCACCCCCCTTTTTCCCTCCACTGAAAAGTCTTTTACTTGCCTCTTTTATGAGAGATAATTTGCCCCATTCCATTGCTCTCTTTCTCCTCCCAATATATTTCTCTCTCATTGTTTAATTTCATTATTTTAAGATATGATCCCATCCTATTCAATTCACCCTGTGCTGTGTGTGTGTGTGTGTGTGTGTGTGTGTGTGTGTGTGTGTGTGTAATCCCACCAAGTACCCAGATACTGAAAAAAGTTTCAAGAGTTACAAATATTGTCTTTCCATGTAGGAATGTAAATAGTTCAATTTTAGTAAGTCCCTTATGACTTCTCTTTGCTGTTTGCTTTTTCATGCTTCTCTTGATTCTTGTGTTTGAAAGTCAAATTTTCTTTTCAGCTCTGGTCTTTTCATCAAGAATGTTTGAAAGTCCTCTATTTCATTGAAAGACCAATTTTTCCCCTGAAGTATTGTACTCAGTCTTGCTGGGTAGGTGATTCTTGGTTTTAGTCCTAGTTCCTTTGACTTCTAGAATATCATATTCTATGCCCTTCAATCCCTTAATGTAGAAGCTGCTAGATCTTGTGTTATCCTGATTGTATTTCCACAATACTTGAATTGTTTCTTTCTAGCTGCTTGCAATATTTTCTCCTTGACCTGGGAACTCTGGAATTTGGCCACAATGTTCCTAGGAGTTTCTCTTTTTGTATCTCTTTCAGGAGGTGATCAGTGGATTCTTTCAATATTTATTTTGCCCCCTGGTTCTAGAATATCAAGTTTTCCTTGATAATCTCATGAAAGATGATGTCTAGGCTCTTTTTTGATCATGGCTTTCAGGTAGTTCCTTAATTTTTAAATTGTCCCTCCTGGATCTATTTTCCAGGTCAGTTGTTTTTCCAATGAGATATTTCACATTATCTTCCATTTTTTCATTCTTTTGGTTTTGTTTTGTGATTTCTTGGTTTCTCATAAAGTCATTAGCCTCCATCTGTTCCATTCTAATTTTGAAAGAACTATTTTCTTCAGTGATCTTTTGAACTTCCTTTTCCATTTGGCTAATTCTGCTTTTGAAAGCAGTCTTCTCCTCATTGGCTTTTTGAACCTCTTTTGTCAATTGGGTTAGCCTATTTTCCAAGGTGTTATTTTCTTCAGCATTTTTTTGGGTCTCCTTTAGGAAAGTGTTGACCTGTTTCTCATGCTTTTCTTACATCTCTCTCATTTCTCTTCCCAATTTTTCCTCCACCTCTCTTACTTGATTTTCAAAATCCTTTTTGAGCTCTTCCATCTCCTGAGCCCATTGAATATTTATTTTGGATGTTTGGGATACAGAAGCCTTGACTTTTATGTCTTTCCCTGATGGTAAGCATTGTTCTTCCTCATCAGAAAGGATGGGAGAAGATATCTGTTCACCAAGAAAGTAATCTTCTATAGTCTTATTTTTTTTTCCCTTTTTTGGGCATTTTTCTCAACCATTTACTTGACTTTTAGATCCTTTGTCAAGAGTAGGGTATACTCCGGGAATCTGTAAGATCTCAGTTCTTCCAAGGTAGCCCAATCAAGCTTGTACTGGTCTGGATGCAGAGAGGGATTTTTGTGCCCAGAATCTTAGCAGTTACCTCTCCACAGCCACCTGGCCTCCAGTTCCTCCAAGTCAGCACCGGGGGCTGATTTTCAGATAAGCTGGATGGGCAGGGCCGCTATTCAGTGTGAGACAAAGACCAGCTCCCCCAGGGCCTCCACTCAGGGCCAAGGCAAGACTCAGTTCCTCAATAACTCCAGGGGTTTTTATGCTCCAAGAATGGAAGCTGCTGCTACACCTGCTGATATGGCCTCTGCAGTGCATTTAAGGTTGGTCTCTGCAGTGGCTGCCTAAGGCCAGAGCTATGGAAGGCCCTTTTCCCTTCCTGAGCAGCTGAAAAAACCCTGTCACTGACCTTTGGTGCTTGTGGGTTGAGGGATCTGCAAACCTGCTGTTGTTTCACAACTGGATATTCTGCCCCTGAGGGCTGTTCGCAAGCCCCACCACACGGCCAAGGCTGGGCTGGGCTCTGCTCTGCATCTGGTGCAACAGACGCTTCCCATAGGCCTTTCAGGTCACCCTGGGCTGGAAATCTCCTCCACTCTGTTGTTCTCCACTTCTGCTGCTCCAGAATTTGTTGAGAGTCCTTCTCTACAGATATTCTATGGGCTGTGTGGGGAGACCCTGCATATGTATGCCTTTCTACTCCGCCATCTTGGCTCTGCCCCCCTGAAATCTACTTATCTCTTGGAGAGCTACTATATCCAGTTAGTCATCCACACTTCAGTGTGAGTTAGTATGTCAGACAACTTTCCTCCAAGACTGCTAAGGGAAAATGGGACACTGTAGTAATGGGAGTTTGGATGAGTGTCTAATAGTGGTTAATGACAGGGGTTATTTGATTAAAGAGGAACACTAACTAGCCCCCTCTTTCTGGCCCCATCCTCATATGAATAGATTTACTCTTTCCTAACTTCTTGAGTGTGGTTTTTCCCACAGTCTCCATCCTAGTAAGGAAATATCTAGCTCTTAATCTATTTGGAAGAGAAGGAGAGACTATAGAAGGAAATTTGCCTGAGGGGCAATGTCTTAGAAGGACTTTCCCCTTCTATTTACCAAATCTCCTTCCACCAGAACACTGGTGGCACATTTGTGTCTAGAAGAATCCAGAATAGTATGGATTTGATTAATCTTCTCCCTGCTTTGGGGGAGCTATGATAATGAATATCAATAAAATTTCTTCAGTTTCTTATCAATCCCCTGGG
Organism: Notamacropus eugenii; assembly: GCF_028372415.1. Lineage (NCBI taxonomy): Eukaryota > Metazoa > Chordata > Mammalia > Diprotodontia > Macropodidae > Notamacropus > Notamacropus eugenii. The sequence continues at coordinate 344,963,781 of NC_092875.1, forward strand.
TGGTAATACCAGCAATTACCATCTCCCCATCCTTAATCAACCATAGCCTGACTCAGCCTCTGTCAATCCCCTGAAGGACACATAAATGCACAGTGAATAATGAATGATATCTTAGAAATTTTCTGTTGAAAATACACACCAGATAAAGAAAATAAACCCACCAGATTCATCTCACCTTTCAGAGAATGGGAGGAGCAGAAGCACAGTGGGTACAGGTCTGGTTCAGATATGTCCAACTCCCTTCAGTCAACAGTCTCAACCCTTTTGTTCTCTCACCACAGTCTTCCTCTGTCAGTCTCATAGCATTTAGTTACTCAAGTAAGAGAACACTAGAAGCCTCTGTCCTCTAGAGAACAGTATATCCAGTGTCCTGTTTCTGGAGGATGAGACAGCTTGAGGACATTCGACCTTAGACTGAGGTATCCCTGGGAACAGCATGATAGCATGAAACAGATGAGAAGAGAAGGGACTTGATGTGCTTCAAGATTTGCTAAGGCCTGGCCCTGGCTTCTGTATGACTTGATGGTTCTCTCCAGCTTATGAACTGAGCCAGAATTAAGGTTCCTGGGAGAAATAAGAACAATCTCAGATATTCAGATGATATGACTCTAATGGCAGAAAGTGAAGCAGAACAACTTTATGAGTGTGAATGAAAAGAGTGTAAAAGCTGGCTTGAAGCTAATATCAAAAAAACTAAGATCTTGGCCACTGGTCCTATCACTTCCTGGCAAAGAAAGGGAGAATAATGGAAGCAGTGTCAGATCTTATACTCTTGAGCTCAAAGATCACTGCAGGTGGTAACTGCATCCATGAAATTAAAAGGGACTTTTAATTTCCCTTTCTTTGGAAGGAAAGCTTTGGCAAATCTGGACAGCATGTCAAAAAGCAGATACATCACCTTACTGTCAAAAGTCCATGTCATCAAAGCCGTGATTTTTCTAGTAGTAATGTATGACTGTGAAAGTTGTTCTATAAGGAAAGCTGAGTACCACAGAATGGACACTTTCAAATTGTGATGCCAGAGAAGACTTTTGAGAGTACGTTGGACAGCAAAGAGGTCAAATCAATCAATACTTAAAGAAATTAATTCAGACTATTCATTGGAAGGTCAAATACTAAGCTTAAATACATTGGCCACATAATGAAAAGATAAGACTCATTGGAAAGGACCTTGATGTTGGGAAAGATTGAAGGCAAAAGGGAAAGGGGACAATGAAGGAGGAGATGGATAGAGAGTGTCCCAGAAGCAATGAACATGAACTTGGACAGACTTCAAGAGATAATGGAGAGTAGAAGGCCCTGGTCCATGGGTCACAAAGAGCCAGGCATGACTGAATGACTCAACAATAACAACAGCAACAACAACAAATCCAACTTGTGAAGAACATGGAGAGGATCACTTCATGTCTTTTGCTGTTGTTCAGTCGTGTCCAACTCTTTGTGATTCTGTGGACTTTGTCCATGGGATTGTCTTGGCAGAGATACTAGAATACTTCACCATTTCCTTTCCAGTGTGTTCCCATTTAACAGATGAGGAACTGAGGCAAATAGGGGTTGTGACTTGCTCAGTTACACAGCTACCACGTGTCCGAGATCAGATTTGAACTCAGGTTTTCCTTACTCCAGGTCCAGTGTTCTATCCACTGCACCACACAGCTGCCCCTCTTCATGTCTACAGAAGACTCAACAGAATTAAGCTTACAATAAAACAGGAAAGATTGTAGTTGTACATCAGAAAGTTTTCCTTGACCTTGAGAGTAAGAAAACAGTCAATAAGCATTTGTTAAGTACCTACTGTGTGCCAAGCTGTGTGCTAAGTGCTGGGGTACAAAGAAAGGTAAAAACTAGTCCCTGCCCTCAAGGTGTCCTAAAGCAAGACACCCCATCCCTTGACTCCAAGAATTTTCACTGATTGTTCCTTGTGTCTGGAACTCTCTTGCCTTATTTCCGCTTTCTGACTCCTTTCAAGTCCCATCCTTTGCAAGAAATCTTTCCTAGTCCTCCTTACTAAATCTTACTTCCTGCCCTCTAAGTCTTCCCCCAATTTTTCCTTCATATATCTTGTTTGCACCCTTCGGGCTGAAAGAAGAGACTGTTCTTACCTTCATATTCCCAGTGTGAGGCAGAGTATCTGGAATAATAGTAGGCACTTAATAAATGCTTATTGAGTTGACTTGGCATAAACTCTGTGTCATCAGGCTTTAAGTAGCAAATGGAGTCCTGAACTCTTTTGGGAAAAGGAAGTTTCTCCTACAGAGCTTCCAGTACCAATGAAATCTCAGATCTAGGCCAAACCTGACAATGTAGCTTGTGGATGGTCCAATACTTAGCCATTCACCTGCCTGATCCAAATGATTTCCTGAGATCCTCTCCTGCTCAAAGTTTCTGCAATTTCATAGACCAGTTTAATATCATTTCCTCAGTACCCACCTATACAAACCAAACACCTGAAAGCTCATAGCCTTGTATCTTTTTTTCACTTTTAATTTAATTTAATTTTTTTCAATAAATGAAAATTTATTTTCTCTCCCTCCCACCTCCCCTAGTCATTAGAAGAAAAAAGAAAAGCAAAAAAGGAGGAAAAAAATCCTGGTAACAAAAATGTGTAGTAGAATAAACAATTTCCCATATTATGAACATCAAAAATGTATGTCTCATTTTGGACCTTGAAAATTCATCTCCTTTTGGTTAGGAAGTGGGTAAAAACCTCCTTCATCATCAATCCTCTGGAATCATGGTTGCTCACTACATTGATCAGAATTCCCAAGTTTTTCAAAGTTGTTTGTCTTTACAATGTTGTCACCAAAAATTTGTTCTCCTGATTCTTTTCACATCCCTCTGCATCAGTTCAAACAAGTCTTCTCAGGTTTCTCTGAAACCATCCCTTTTGCCATTTCTTATAGCATAATAGTATTCCATTACATTATTATACCATCATTTTTTCAGCCTTTTCCCATTTAATGGGCACCCCTTTAGTTTCCAGGTTTTTGCCACTGCTGCTGAAAGAGCAACTAAACTAGTCAGTTATCTTTAAAATTATCCACACCTGCTCCAAGAGGTAGCTGGATCTTGAATAGACCTCTGACAAACCAGACTGTGTCTAGGAAAATAAACAACCGTTTGGTCTGGCCACTGGTTCCTGTTCTCCTGATTACAGTTTCAGGCACCAAAGCTTACTGCTTTTTCATTATACTTCCTTAGCCTCTCTTTACCCAAACACTTCATTAAGCTGTTTGAACTCCCCTTTAAGGTCACCTTTACCAGACTAAAATATGGTAAAAACCCTATTACAATGATGCTCAGTTATAGAGCAGATGTAGTTGTCTTGCAGGTTATATAATAACCTGATAAAAGGCACCATGGAAAGAGCCCTAGACTGTCAGAGGATCTGGCTTCTAGTCAGACTGTCACTAATTAGCAGCAATACCTTGATTAAGACACTCAGTGTTTCTGGGCCTTTACTTTCTCATGTATAAAATGAAGTTGATGGGCTAAATGATCTCCAGGGTCCATTCTGCCTCTAAAATTCAGATTCTGTGATGTTTCTGTCTCTTGTTTACACAGAGCCCACCTCTCACTAGAACATGGATAACTTGGGTAGCTATTCTTCTCATCCCTTAATACTAACTTTAGAATTAGTATTACTATATTGCAGAAAACCAAAGTTAGAACTGGGATGGGGAGATAAAATCTGAGTCCTCTGCCAACCCAAGAGAACACTCTGAAAAGAATATGTACATAAAGTGATGCCATCAAATCTCTCTATTTCCCTTAGTATGCTTCTTTCTTCCCTTCCCCACTTCTCCTTCCAACCCCCACTTTAGATCATTTTTCTGTACAGTAAAACCTGCTTTAGGGGATCACTAACAGTCCCAAAACAAAGCTATCCTTCAAATGGATGGCATTTGTACCTATAGAATCCCCTAGGCAAGTTTCAATAGAGGCATATCTACTACTCCAGCAATACAAGCTGTGCTTGGGAACCCATAAAAGGAGAGAGCTACCCCTTTCTCCTCCATGCTCTATGGTAAAGGCATTTCTTGAACTGGGGCAGAGGGTAAGAAGAAAGGGAAGCTGGAGGGTGGGAAAGCCTCTAAGTCCTGCATCCTAGAATTCAAACTTACCACTTTGTTTTTGGGGCAGGAGAGACCATGTGTTACAATGGAAATGTCCCAGGCTTGAGGGTCCAACAGACATGGTCAGTCCTGGCTTAGTCACTAGATGAATTATAGGACCTTAGACAAGCCACTAGACCCTTTAGCAAGTCACTTAATTTCTCTGTTTCCTAATATGTAAAACAAAGGGGTTAGATTAGATGATGTGGAAGGTCTCCTGCAGCTGCAGGGATCTCTGGCCTTCTGACTCTCCAGATTCCGTTTTTACATCCCCATAATGAGGATAATGATACCTCTCAGGCTTACCTCCTGGGGTTGTTGTGAGAAGCTAATGAGAGAGTGTATATGTGAAAGTGTTTTGAAAAGTTAAAAGCACTATACAAATATAGGGTTTTATGTTTTATCTATCTTACAATTTAGAACAAATATAAATTAATATTTGAATACATGTCATCAGCAAAAATCTCTTCTTTCAGAGAGCTGAAGGAATTCTCATAGCAAGAGTGGAAACTGCCTCCACCCTAGAGTCAGGGAACTCCATGGAAATCTAGTCATTAGGGAGTTATCTCAGTGGCTGTTTTGGGGTGGTTTTTTTGGCTTTTTTTTATGTATTAGGACTAGGTTATTGAACTTTACCCTAGGTCACTTCAGTGATCATGGCCCCCTTCATTTGCTCTTGCAAATCTATTGGATTTTCCAGTTGTCATCTCCCTCCATGATCTGGGGGTAGAAACATATTTAAATTCAACTATTATTTATTAAATACCTATTATGTGTCAGGCACTGTACTACGTGCCTGATACACAGACAAAAATATGAATCCCTGCCCCCAGGGGGTTTATATTCTATTGGAAGAACTTAACATTGTGTTGGGTGGGAAAAAAATCAGTATTGTCTACAATTTCAAGTCCAAATTATAGAATCATCTAATTTCAATTTTGGAGGGCACCTCAGAGATTATTTAACTCAAACTATTTCATCTGTAATGTCCTCAAAAGGTGAAAATCCAGTTTTGTCTTGAATACCTCTAAAGAGGGAGGTATTTCTCAAAAAAAAGTCCATTCCATTTTTTGAAATGTTCATTATTAGGAAGTTTTCCCTTACATCGAACTGAAATCTGCCTCTCTTGTTCCCAAGCTAGACCTGGAGATAACATCACCATGTATTACATGGGCACCTGGAAGTGGGGAACACACTGAAGACTCCACGGGATATCTGCTGCTGTGGTTTCCCATCTGTCCAAGAGACAACTAAACATAAGTCACAGTTGAGAGTATCTCAGCTCTGGCTAAAGAGAAAAAAAAGTGTGTCTGAGCAGGTGTAAGGGGCTAAGCAGCACCTGTACAGCTCCCTAGGGAACCTTGTACCTGCCTGTTAGAAAAACACCTGAGCAGTACAATTTCTTCCACCTTTATGAGCCCTACTAATGTGCTGTCCATAGAGGTAAATGGAAGCAGGGTGTGTCAGTGGGAGGAGAGGGGGGCAAAATGTCATATATCAAATAAATCTCTTGTAATGAGAAAATGTCTGTTAGGAATTATATTGTGGAGTGTTCACAGAGAGAAAGAACTGTTTGTCAGAAACTTCTGAGAAAGCCAAACACCGATTATCTTAACAGTCAGTTACATCACTGTACCAATATCATAAATCTCACTACAAATAAAAACATTATGTCTACTAAACCAGTTAGACAACAAAGGAATCATGTCATCTCTTGAAGTGAGTAAATGTCTGTGGCAAAGCAAACAAAAATCCTTTTGAATTAAAATTGAGCGCAGGGCACCGTAGAGATTACATTAGGCTTGTGTGCTTATATTCTCATGCAAATGTTCCTGCATGTGCTCCAAGCCTTGGATGTAGGTACAGGAACATCCACAATTTCTGCAGCTTTCCAGGGACACCTTTCATGGCTAGAGCACTATTTTAAGGGGCACTGGAGTGTCTCTGCTCAATCACTCAAAAAGCATTTATTAAGCACTTACTGTATATGCCAGGTACAAGCCATGATAGGTGCAATGGATGCCAATACAAAAGTAACACAGTTTTCATCCTCAAAGAATAGATGTCCTAAACTTGGCCACCAAAGAAAGAAGGAAAGATTGAGAGAAATACAGTAGGATAATATGTATTGAGCCATCCTGGCCAAGGCTGGAGCTGCAGCTCTTTTAATTTACTCAAATGGATCTGGGATCTCATCAATTTGGGAGTTCCTTCCAACAATGTAGATGGTAACCCTTCCATGCCTGGCCCTCCCATATGACTTTTGTCAATGTCTTCCTAAAAGTTTATCACTCATGGGGCCCCCAATATGCCAAAAGCCTTCCCCACTTTTTCTAGCCATCACAAGTGTACCTGGAAATCCTTCTGGTCATCCACCAATTAGCTTTTCCTCTTGTCATATAACCAGCCCACCTTCTCCTCCTGTTATGTGATTAATGATATCCCTTATTCCTGTTCTTCTTCAGTGCCACTTACTGGTTCCATGTTATATAGCCTGTTAGTACCCATGGTGCACTTTTCCATTGTCCTCTATGGCATATTCATCTCTAGTTTTTCAGAGGCAGTGCTGTTCCAGATCTTTCTGATATTCAGCAACACCAGTAAAATTGTTTGTCTTGAAAAGATAGACCTTTGCTGTTATGGGAAGCTTGGGCTTAGTAAAATGGAGTTTTCAATGTCTCAAACACATTCTGATCTGCTTTCCTCTTCCTCCTTTTCAATGGTGGGTTATTATCCATTTCTTTTTTCTGCCCCAAGTATTTACAGGGTGTCCCCAAAAATCTTAGTGCAGTATTAAGCTTTAATAACTTAAAACTGCACAAAAAGTTATGTGCTCCACACATATGCACATATACACATAGGTATACATATTGTGTTTACATATGTGTATAAATACATACAATGTGAATACATGTGCATATATAGTGTCCATGTGTGTATGTGTACATATATTTGCATACATACAAGTATATATTTGAATATGTTAATATACACATGCACACACATATGTACATTGTTGGACAAGCTCTATAGGATGTTCATTTAGAATCACGTTAAAATCTGGTCAATAGATATTATTTACCTACATGATCTTTCCTGTATGGATAGGGAAAGTTTGGCAGGTGAAATTTATGGGAAAGGGGGCAAAGGGTGCTAAATATCACCCAGTTTTTAATCTATCAACCAATATTAATTTGATTGTCAGTACTCCAATTTTGAGTTCCTTGTCTAATGACCAACAAATAGACATCACTAGAGAAGTTGAACCATATCCCTCTTAACATTCATTCTCTAAATGAGACCAGAAGAAAGAATGATGCCACAGCTAAATGGAAGGATAACTTACCTTATCTCTTTAGAGATAACTAAAGGGAATAGTGGACTAGGGTTTTTTGTACACTCAAAACTATAGGAAATATTATTTCATGGTAATTTGTTCATTGGGTATTGAATTAATAATGAGTACCATGAAAATAAATGCAGCTTCCATACCAATATTAATTGCAAAGGATGAAGCTGTAGAGAAATTCTACAAGGAATCTTAATAAGATGTACATAAAATCAACATGCGTGACAAGAAGGAGGAAGAGGAACAAGGGAAGAAGAAGAAAGAAAGAAGAAGGAGGAGGAGGAGGGGAAGGGGAAAGGGAAGGGGAGGGGGAAGGGGAAGAAAAGAAGAAGAAGAAGAAGAAGAAGAAGAAGAAGAAGAAGAAGAAGAAGAAGAAGAAGAAGAAGAAAGAAGAAGAAGAGGAAGAGAAAGAGGAAGAGAAAGAAAGAAGAAGAAGAAAATTTTTTTTGGTCTAGACTTGTCAATTCATCAAGGTAGAAACTCCTTCTACCAAAGTAGATCAGCAATAATTCTACAATTTATATTCTTAGAGAATAGGCTTAAGAATTGAGAAGTTAAATGACTGCCAGGATCATGTAGCCAGTATATATCAGAATTGGGAATTGATCCCAGTTCTTCTTGGCTCGGGCCATGCTTCCTCTTGACTGATATTTTTATATTATTTTTAAGATTTGTAAGGGTTTGGTTTTATTTTGTTATTACATACTCCTCATTTTCCCTCAGCTACTCCACTTGGTTTAGACTTCAGGAACATTGTGCCTCCTCTGGGATAAATTCATCCCCTGAAATCTCATCATCAAGGAAATTAACACAGCTTCCCTGCTTAACACCGTCTTAATTGCCTCAGTTGCCTCTCCCCTCTCGGAGGGCTGATCAATCAACTCCTCCCAAAGCTTTCCTTTAAAGATGGGGCAAAACTTTCCAGCTAACTTCTTTCTCTCAGCCTCTCTGCTTGGTTTCAATTCTTACTCCATGACCATTATGCCCCTAGCAAGGTCTCTTCCTTTCCGCCCACTCCCAGCTTTTCAGCTTCTTGTTGTACATTGTCTTCCTTCATTAGATCGTAAACTGCTTGAGGGAAGGGACTTTCTTTTTCTTATTTGTATCCTTATCCTTGGCACAGTGCCTGGCACCTTAGTAGATACTTAGTAAATGTTAATGACTATAACTATGACATACATTATCTCCTTGGAACCTCTCAGCAATACACAGCAGAAACTGCAGGAATTGTTATCCCCATTCTCTAGGTAAGGAAATAAGGTTATATGGCTTGTCTGGGATTACACAGCTAGGAAGCTTCAAAGGTCAGACTTGAACCCTTTTCTGACTCTAGATATAGCACTCTTCTCTACTCCACGCTATCTCTCAATGCCTTTGCACAAATTTTATTAGAAGTACTACCTTGAAGGGAAACCAGAGGATGAAGTAGTTTCTATCTCAGATATCTCCTCAACTCAGTTTCTAAATGGCAGTCTGTCAGTGAGGGCTACCAGAGAGTCATGGGCTACTCCAGAATTGCCTTTCATCTCAAGGGCACCAAAGACCAGCTAAGACTGCCAGCCCTGCCCTCCTGGCCCTTCTTCATCTCCTCCCCACTCCCCAGCCCACTCTGTTCCTCTAAGGCTGTTCTGAAATGACTGCTTTCTGGTCCAGAAGACTGAAAAAAAAGGGGATAGATGTATATGCTGGCAGAGAGTTTCCATCTCCCATGGGAAAACAGGGAAAACTCATAGCAAAGGTAAAAGACTGGTTTTACCCCTAAATCAAACTATTCTTGACTTTTTGGTTACAGCTTGGTATTTAATGTCTCTATCTGGGATACCACCCATTCATTAACTGTCAAACAATTGCTTTTCTTCACCACTCATCTCCTCTGGTTTTGTTGTCCAGATGATAAACTTATCAGCAGAAACCACATCTTGCTGTGTCCTGAAGCAGTTTTTTAGACAAGGCTAAAGAGTAACCATTGCTTTAAGCTCAAGACTCTGACCACAGAGGAGATGGATAGAGATCAGGGAAGAAAAAAATTCACTGATGGGTCTTTTGATTTTTTAATGTATTATTTTTATTCTGAATTTAACAAAACTAAGTTAAAATGGCTATTTCTATATACATAGTAGAACAGAAAAAAAGATTGTACATGAAATTACACATTTCTATCAAGTACAGTTTGCTTTGTTTTTTAAAATATGTAACAAAATTGACATGTAACTTTCATTGTTGTCCTACTTGGCTGTGATTCTTTCTGGCTTTTCTTCTGTTTTCTTCTGTGCATTTTTAAAAATACTTCAATAATAAGCACCCTATTTCTATATTCCCCCCCCATCCCTTCTACCCCATCCTGAAATTGGGGGGGGGGGGAATTAAGAAAAAGAAAATAAAGCTCTTTTAACAAAAGATGCAGTCAAGCAAAACAAATTCCCACAATAGCTGAGTCTGAAAATGCATGTCTTATTTTACAAAGATCTTCTGATATTCCTGTCAGTATGTATAAAAAATGTTACTATCTCTTTCTTTAGAAATTCCAAGACCTCATTTTGCAAATACATTTTTCTTCACTGAGGACAGCTCCTGTAGTTGTCTTAGAAATGTTCAAAATTCGGTGTTTGCTTAATGATATCCCATTTAAAAAAAACAAACCAACATATACTTTCTGTATCCTAATTATTCTGGGAAGTGGAAGAGAGGTCAGAAAATTCCAAGCTCTCCAGATTTCCTCCATAAACAAGACAAAATAGCATCTCAGGGCAAATGTAGAGAAGTAAAACTAAACAAGAATTAGGGCAGAAAGTGGTCCTTCTGGGACAACCAGAAAAGATCTGAAAAATCCCAAAATTAAGGTTTGATCCCTACGAAATGTAGGGACCTCCAGGCTAATTCCACTGAAGCAGCAAGCAGCAAGCCTGGGACTAGCTGGGTTGAGAAGTAGCATTGACCTCAACCACAGGAATTTTCATCTCCTGGACAGCGTGGGGAGTCCAGCACCTGAGCAGGGGAAAATTGAGGGGGTCTCTGCTGATAAGGGATGCCAGACCCAGCTATGCTGCTGAGACTCAGTCCTGGGCAATAAGGAACCAGCAAATGCCCAGTGAGTGCAGAAGTAGGGAGGTTGGAGGGGCTGACTGTGGGCACTTAAAGGAGGGCAGAGTTCTTGGTTTCATTGGAGGCCAGAGGGGAGAACTGAAGGAGGATCTGAAGCCAGGGGCACCATCCACAATACCCCAAGACTAGTGGTGATTATAAGCTGCTACAAATTTAAAAAAATGAGCAGGCAAAGGAGAAAAAACCAACAATAGAAAGTTATTATGGAAATAGAGAAGACCAAGATTCCTCTTCAGAGGAGGATATTGAAGCAAAAATAGCTTCTCCTGTCCCAAAGAGTAGCATCAAATGACCCCCCATTCAAAAAAGAATTCGTAAAAGAACTTTAAAAAAGACTTTTAAAAATCAATGAGAGACATTGAGGAAAAATTTTTTAAAATAACAACAATCCAAGAAAAACAAGAAGATTATGAAAAGGAAGTCAATCAAGTAGAAAAGGAGATCCAAGATCTTAAGGAAGAAATTAACTTCATGAAAATTAGAACTGGGCAAGGGAAAGTGAGCAAAATTATAAGAGAACAAGAAATAATAAAACAAAATATAAAAAATGAAAAAATAAAAGAGAAAAAATAGAAGAGAAATATCTCCTAAGAAAAACAACTGATCTGAAGAAGAGATCAAAAAGGAAAAGAAAACATAAGAATAATCAGACTACCTGAAAGTTACAATAAAAACAAAAGAATCTTGAAACAATAATAGAAGAAATAATTAAAGAAAATTACCCTGAATTATTAGAACAAGAAGAAAAAGTAGAAATAAAAAAAATACACCAGCCACCTGAAAGAGATCCTACAAGGAAAACCTACAGAAATATCATAGTCAAATTCTGAAATCCCCAGCTCAAGGAGAAAATACTATGAGCAGCCAAAAAAAAAAAAAAAAACCAATTCAAATATGGCAGAGCCACAATTAGAATCACATAAGCCCTACTAGCAGTGAAACTAAAAGACCATGGATCTTGGAACACTATATATTGAAGAGGAAAAGAACTGGGGCTGCAGCCAAAATTATCATACCCAGTAAAGTTAAGTATAATCCTGAATGAAGAAAAAAAGAATATTCAATGAATTGTCAGACTTTCAGGATTTTGTTGCAAAAAGTCCTGAACTTAATAGAAAATTTGACATACAAGATCCAAGAGAAATATAAGGTATACATCAAAGACTAATTACAGGGGACTCAATAAGGACAGATTGTTTACTTTTTATATGAGGAAATGTAAAACAAATGCCTAAGATTGTTATTAATACTTGAGCAGTGAGGAAAAAAAAGATTGGGTAGATGAATATGATGTGATTCTAAAAAGCAAAACCATTTAGGAAAATATAAAAAGTAATTATACGAATGAGGTATGAGATGAAGAACTGACACAGACGAATTAGATAGAGGAGGAGGGCTGGTTTGTTCTAGAACCCTGCTCTCCTCAGGAATAGATTAAAGAGGGAACAATACATACATACATGTATTTTATATATGTATGTGAATGGGTATATAGATGTAGATATATGTGTATAAATAAAATATCTAGAAGAATATAAAAGCCTTCTAAATTAAGAAAGAAATAAAAGGCTAAAAAGATATGACTGGGGGAGAAGATAAGGGAGGGATTTTTGGAGGGAACCTTACTCACATCAGATCTGGGTAAAAGAGAGAACAATATATACATACGAGGAAATAAAAGTCTTCTAAATTTATAAAGAAACAAGAGGGTGAAGGAATAGGAAAAGGGGGGTGTAGTAGGGTGCCTAGCTTAATGAGAATGGGACAAAGAGGGAATAACATGCATATTTGGGAGGCTATAAAAAAGTCTTCTAAATTCAGATAGAAATAGGAGGATAACAAGAAAGGTGGGGAGAGGGTAAGTGAGGGATCCTTGGGAGGGGAAAATGTTAAGTCATAGGAGGGCAAGGTACTGGGTAGATGTAAAGTGGAAGAATCAGGAGGGATAGGAAATAAGATTTGCACATAAACATAAAATAAAGATCAGGAGAAGAATTTATTATGGAAAAAAAAAGCCAGGGTAGTAATCATGATCTCAAAGTTAAAGTTAAAATAGATTTAATCAAAAGAGAAAAATAGGAAAACTACACAATTTATCAATATTGTTTTAGACTATTTAAGATAATTAGATAATATAAGGTTGGAATATGGCTGTGGTATAGAAAATGGTGAGTTGGGGGGGGCAGAGCCAAGATGGCAGAGTAGAAAGACGCACATACACATAGCTCCGAACCCACAACCCATAGAACATCTGTAAAAAGTAACTCACAGCGAATTCTGGAGCAGCAGAGGCCACAGAACAGTGGAGCGAAGGAGATTTCTGTTCCAGAGGGACCTGCAAACCTCTCGCAAAAGGTCCATCGTGCTGCGGACATGGAGCCCAGCCCAGCCCTGCCACAGCTCTGGCACTGAGAGGAGAAGATCCGAGCGGGCTTCAGGGATGAGATCTCCAGCAGCTGCATGGGTCCCTCCACCCACAGGTAATGGGGTTCGGTGAGAAGGTCTCTTTGGTGGGTCAAGAAGGGAGTGGGGTGCCCCCATAACTCAGGCCCCCTTGGGAGGCAACAGCGGAGGTGGGAGCAGACCGAGGCTCCCCAAGCAGGCAGGAGCCCTGATCCATTGTTGAAGGTCTGTGCATAAACCCCCTGAGGGAACTGAGCCCGTGAGGTGGCCCTGCCCCCACCTGAGCACCTGAACTTAATCTCACACTGAATAGCAGCCCTGCCCCCGCCCAAAGCCCTGAGGCTGGGAAGCAGCATTTGAGTCTCAGACCCCAAATGCTGGCTGGGAGGATCCGGAGGCGAGGTGGGTGTGAGGAGAATATTCAGAGGTCAAGTCACTGGCTGGGAAAATGCCCAGAAAATGGAAAAAAACCAAGACTATAGAACGTTACTTTCTTGGTGAACAGGTTTCTCCTCACATCCTTTCTGATGAGGAAGAGCGGTGCTCACCATCAGGGAAAGACATGGAAGTTAGGGCTTCTGTATCCCAGCCCACTCAATGGGATCAGACCTGGTAAAAGCTCAAAAAGGGCTCAGAAAATTTTGAAAATTATGTTAGAGGACTGGAGAAAAAACTGGAAAGAGCAATCAAATACATGCAAGCAAAGTATGAAAAGCATATCAGCACCCTGCTAAAGGAGACCCAAAAAAATGTTGAAGAAAATAACACCCTGAAAAATAAGCTAACTCAATTGGCAAAGGAGGTTCAAAAAGCCAATGAGGAGAAGAATGCTTTCAAAAGCAGAATTAGCCAAATGGAAAAGGAAGTTCAAAAGATCACTGAAGAAAATAGTTCTTTCAAAATTAGAATGGAACAGATGGAGGCTAATGACTTTATGAGAAACCAAGAAATCACAAAACAAAACCAAAAGAATGAAAAAATGGAAGATAATGTGAAATATCTCATTGGAAAAACAACTGACCTGGAAAATAGATTCAGGAGAGACAATTTAAAAATTATGAGACTACCTGAAAGCCATGGTCAAAAAAAGAGCCTAGACATCATCTTTCATGAAATTATCAAGGAAAACTGCTCTGAGATTCTAGAACCAGAGGGCAAAATAAATATTCAAGGAATCCACAGAACACCGCATGAAAGAGATCCAAAAAGAGAAACTCCTAAGAACATTGTGGCCAAATTCCAGAATTCCCAGGTCAAGGAGAAAATATTGCAAGCAGCTAGAAAGAAACAATTCAAGTATTGTGGAAATACAATCAGGATAACACAGGATCTAGCAGCTTCTACATTAAGGGATCGAAGGGCATGGAATAGGATATTCCAGAAGTCAAAGGAACAAGGACTAAAACCAAGAATCACCTACCCAGCAAAACTGAGTATAATACTTCAGGGGAAAAATTGGTCTTTCAATGAAATAGAGGACTTTTCAAGCATTCTTGATGAAAAGACCAGAGCTGAAAAGAAAATTTGACTTTCAAACACAAGAATGAAGAGAAGCATGAAAAGGTGAACAACAAAGAGAAGTCATGAGGGACTTACTAAAGTTGAACTGTTTACATTCCTACATGGAAAGACAGTATTTGTAACTCTTGAAACTTTTCAGTATCTGGGTACTGGGTGGGATTGCACACACACACACATGCACATGCACAAGCACACACACATAGAGACAGGATGCACAGAGTGAATTGAAGAGGATGGGATCATATCTTAAAAAAATGAAATCAAGCAGTGAGAGAGAAATATATTGGGAGGAGAAAGGGAGAAATGGAATGGGGCAAATTATCTCTCATAAAAGAGGCAAGCAAAAGACTTATTAGTGGAGAGATAAAGAGGGGAGGTGAGAGAAAAACATGAAGTTTAGTCTCATCACATTCCACTAAGGGAAGGAATAAAATGCACACTCATTTTGGTATGAAAACCTATCTTACAATACAGGAAAGTGGGGGATAAGGGGATAAGCAGGGTGGGGGGGATGATGGAAGGGAGGGCATGGGGAGGAGGGAGCAATTTGAGGTCGACACTCATGGGGAGGGATAGGATCAAAAGAGAATAGAAGTAATGGGGGACAGGATAGGATGGAGGGAAATACAGTTAGTCTTATACAACACAACTATTATGGAAGTCATTTGCAAAACTATACAGATTTGGCCTATATTGAATTGCTTGCCTTCCAAAGGGAAGGGGTGGGGAGGGAGGGAGGTAAAGAAGTTGGAACTCAAAGTGTTAGGATCAACTGTCGAGTAATGTTCTTGCCACTAGGAAATAAGAAATACAGGTAAAGGGGTATAGAAAGTTATCTGGCCCTACAGGACAAAAGAGAAGATGGAGACAAGGGCAGAGAGGGATGATAGAAGAGAGGGCAGATTGGTGATAGGGGCAATCAGAATGCTTGGTGTTTGGCGGGGGAGGGGATAAAAGGGGAGAAAATTTGGAACCCAAAATTCTGTTAAAATGAATGTTAAAAGTTAAATAAATAAAAATAAATAAATAAATAAATAAATAAATAAATAAATAAATGAAAATCAGCATCTATTAAAAAAAAAAGAAAAGGGTGAGTTGGTGGACTTAGAAAAATACACAAAGATTTGGACGTAAGAAAGAAGATGTTCCCCACTCTCAGAGAAACAGAGGATCAACAAGTGTAACGTGGTCTTACATAGATGAGTGTGACTGTAGATATTGAAGTACATTTATGTATATGTAAGTGTACGTATGTGTATATGTATGTATATATGTTTGTGTATAAGCATATATATTTATACACATACATATACATACAAACGTACAGTGTGTGTGTGTGTGTGTGTGTGTGTGCGTGTGTGTGTGTGTATCCACACTTAATTGTAGCCTTCTTGGGGGAGTGGAGTGAAAAGGGGGGAAAAGAACAAAGTAAAAAGCGCACAGCAGAAAACAAAAGAAAATTCACAAGCAGGCCAAGCTTTGAACACAATGCGCAGTATTTGTTATATAGGCTTTCTTGAAATGGAAATTTATTGCTTTCCATTTTGAATCCTCTCATATTCTGCTGTGCACGTGGCAATACTTCTTTTTCTTTTATTTTGTATTTAAGCTTTATTTGTTTTCTTATTGTGTATTTAAGTTTTAGTAAAGTTTAAATAAATTCATTTTAAAAAAGAGAGAGAGAGCTGTTAGGAAAAGCTTTCAGTAAAAGATGAGATTTTTAGTTGAGACTCAAAGGAGGCCAGAGAAGTCAGACCAGAGGATGATCTCTCAGACCAGAGGACTATCACCCAAAGTATGGGAGAGTGTCGGAGAAAAGATGCAGAACTGAAAGATGCAGTATCATGTTTGTGGAACAATCAGGAAGCCAGTGTCACTGGATTGAAGAGCATGTGTTGGGGAGTAAGAAGACTTTAAAAGCAGCAGGACACTAGGCTATAAAGAGCTTTAAATCAGAACAGAGTATTTTGTATTTGTTCCTAGGTGCAGTAGGGAGCCACTGCATTTTATTTAGAAGAGGGATAATATGATCAGACCTGCATGTTATGGTGGCCTTACTCTTTATCAAGGATAACCCCTCTACTACTTTAAGTGATCTCATTCCATCCCATATCCTCCAAGAGAATGTCTCCTCTGCCTTCCCCACTCTTTCAATTATTTTCAGTCTCTCCCTCTCTACTGGCTCATTCTCTAAAGCCTACAAACATGTCCATGTCTCCCCCACTTTAAAAAAAGCCCTCATTCTTTCCATCCCTGCTGGGTTTCAGTAAGAGATAATAGACTGAAGGAGTGGGAGGAGAAAAGATTTGAGATGAAGGGAAGTGTGTTATCTATACAATAGGCACCATGGAAGAATTGGGGGAAGTTAGATTGAAACTTTTGGATGGAAGGGTTAAGGGAGTTGAAGAATCAGATGGTAGGAGGTGAAGAACGAGTTTTGAATGATGGTCTACAAGAGTTCAGAGTCAGTGGGATGTCAAGGGTATGACTAGGTGTGAGAATGTTTATCACTGAGTGGAAGTACCTCTTTTCTACCCAACAGAGGTTAGAGATCATGCTGGAGGCAAGAGTACTATGAGATGGGAGACACATGATCAAATGGGAGGCCCACCACATAACTTCTCTTACATCCAAAGGCTGGAAATTAGGCAAGAAAAGGATGTAGCTGGAGATAGAAGTCGACCCTACATGCAGGAAAAAGAAATCCCATTCCCCACCAAATTTCCTCATTCTCTTCCCTCAAAGGACAGGCACAGCAGGAGATGGGAGGCCTGAAACAAAAGAAAAGGGGAGGGTTGCTCTTTTCTGCACCAGTGGTTCTCTGTGTCCCAGCTGGGAGTTCCAGCTGGCAGCAGGAGACAGAAGCTGCCTTGTGCTGGCACAGGTGGAAGTCATTGCTTTAGGGCAGATGGAAGATGCCTGACTAGGCCCCTTGAAGCCTTCTCTCAGGGGACAAGCTGCACCCAACAAGAAGGCCACAAGGCACTTGTTCAGTCTGAGGTCTTCTCACCAGAAGAGGCTGCCTATGAGGCAGCAGCAGGAAATAGTAGACTCCCTGCACATGGAAGACGCCTGGAGCCTGGCAATGAGGTGGCAGCAGAAAAGAGCTTTTACAAAGCAATATTAGCTTCAAAGGAAGATCAAGAACAAAATCCAAACACTTTCCCCCAGCATCTCAGGGGCATACTTTTTCCTACACCACCTCTGTCTCTAATGGGGGTAGGCTCAAAATTTAGCCCAGTTTCTACATAACATTGGTTTCCCCAAGCTCACATCCAAAACAGTATCTCTTCCAGGCTAGACCTTGTTTCAACTACCACTAGTCTGGGGTTCTCAAGATCATTCCCAAGGTCTCTCCTGGTAACATTGATGATATATGATATGGTCTGAAACTCAGGTTCTGGAAATCCAGAACACTGGAGTACTGATGTAGTGATGCTAGAACCCAGATTCCAGAATCTTGGAATACTGAAGTACTCTCCTGATCTTTTGAACCCCCAAGGTCATGGAGGCTTCAATATCCTTCACCTAAAAAAAAAAAATCAGAGAAGCCAAGGACTAAGGCCTTTCTTCACAAAGTCAAATAGCCTCAGAAGGGAGGGAGGCCTTTCTCCTTACAGTATTGTCTCCCACTGGATACTGTGAGTAAAAAAAGTCACCAAATGAGGACAAGAAGAAACAACTATAGCTGACAGGCATTTTTGAATGCCAACCAATGAGCCTCCTCTTCAACATGTAGTTAGCTGACTAGAATTCACTACAGAATGTCCACATATGCTCCACTGTTTCTCCAAGCTCATATCCTCACAACTTTTCCAGAAGCAAACTACCAGCCCCTCCATGTGGAGAGCAAGTTGATGAGGTCAGCCTTCCATTCACCATGCCACAAAGATGTAAGCGTCTGGAGAGAAAAGGCCTGAGTCTTTCCCATCTGGTGCCATCATGTGGTACCTATGATTCTGGAACTTTATTCTTTGCCCTTTTTGCATTTGTTCCACCCTACTTTTAGTCCAAGGAATATTAGAGACAGCCACAAACTTGTGAACTTGAGAAGAGCATGGCAAGTTCCTGCAAGTCTAAGAGTCAGAGTCCATTCAGGGATTTGCTAGAAACCAGATGTGTGTGTTCATCCTTCGTTGCTGAAGAAGACCATGCCATCAGAGAAATGATGACATGACTTGCACTTGACTTTGTTTTAAGTGAGGGTGGGCTGTGCAGGTCACCAGTCTCACTTCTCCTCCAAAACCATCTGAATCCAGTGACCAGATACTCATCAGGATGATTGGAGATGACCCTGGATGAGGCAACTGGGGTTAAGTGACTTGCCCAAGGTCACACAGCAAGTGAGTGTCAAATGTCTGAGGTGAGATTTGAACTCAGGTCCTTCTGACACCTGCACTGGTGCTCTAACCACTGTACCACCTAGCTGCCCCGAGAAACCAGATAGTAAGGAGCAGAGGCCTGAACTTGACCCAGCCCACTGGTAGCAGAAACATAGACTCATCCATCAACCCTGTCACTTTGGGAAGGGAACTTGGTAGGAAATACTTTCAGTTTATGGTCACTAGTGCTAGAGATCAAGGTGTTATAAGGGAAAGCATCCCCCCAGGTGTTGGGGGAAATATTTGTAACTTCTGTTCTTGCTATATTATTTCAATGAATATCCCTTTATAAAAGCTATTTGATGTTAATTGGTTGAATGAAACTAGGGAAAAAGCCAAGGGTGCTTAGTATGGGGGAGAACACACCAGAATGGGGCTTGAGCTGATAACATTAAAGATGGATACTTCCAGCCCTTAGGATTACCCTTAGAACTCTGAGAGGAGATATAGCAGGTCTCCCTCTGGGAGAGTGATTTCAGAGTCTTAACATAAAAGAAAAACAATTAAACCAAAGGACTATATGCTAAACCCACATCTGACAATGATGTACTCAGTATTTTGCCCTAAAAGTCCTTTGCTTCACTGCCATGAAGTGGAAGGAGTAATTCATCATAGGTTCCATGGGACCATCATTGATTTTTCAGTTATTTATTTCTTATTTAATTACAGTATTACAATGTTAATTATTATTTCTTATTTAATTACATTTTCACTTAAATTATTAAAATAATTGTGTATATCATTCTTTGGATTCCATTTATTTCATTCTGCAACTATCCATATATATCTTCCTATGTTTCTCCAAATTTGTCCTACTTATAATTTCTTATTTCACACAATAATATTCCATTGCATTCTAATACTTGAATTGTCATAGGTAGATTCTGAAGATCACCTGGCAAGATAAGCTACTGAACACTGAGGTCCTTTCATGAGCTGAACTGTCACACATTCAAACTACTGCAGAGGGTGCAACTCTAATGAACTGACCACATTGTTCAAATACCAAATGTACATTTGCCTAAAAGACCACTTTACATGTTTTCACACAAGACAAGTGCACACATGGAGGTCAGAAGAAGTGATGCAAAGACACTCTCAAGATCTCTCTGAAAACTTTGGAATCATAATATATGGGAGACAATGGCACAGGATCACCCAGCATGGTGTGCCCACATCAAAGAAGGCACTGTGCTCTATGAGTAAAGCAGAATGGTAATAGCTCAAAAGAAACATGAGATGTGCAAATTTAGAGACATTTCCACTCCAAATGTTCATATGGATTATTTGCGCCCAACCTGTGTCTGGTCCTTTCAAGACTATATTGTTCTGATCTGCCACAGTCTGACCCACTTTACCTTGACTCCAACATAGTGATGTCATTTTGGTCCTGTTCAGGAACAAAGAACAACAACCATACCACGGGTTGTTGGGGTATTTTTAGCCTAATCAGTTGGCACCTAATATGTTTACACAGTACTTTGCTACCAAAAAAGTATACTTCTGTGCCTACGTTGTTATACATACCATAGGGAGATTGAAGCTTTTCTGTGGCCAAAATACAGCACCAAAGTAATCAGGCTTTAATACCTACAGATAAGCATATACATCTAGGAGGAGGCAGAGAAATGTGACTTCCTAAACTCACCTTTTGTTTTGACTCAAGTACTTTTGCACAGAAGCCTGAGAGAATCTTGGGAATCTGTGAGTTTCTAACCTTAAGTTAGATAGCTATCTGTAATGCAAAGCTTTGATCTCCACCCAGATGTGGGAGTGGAAAGGAAAGATCCAAGCTTAGCCTGGAGACACTATGCCCAACTTTAGTTAGCTGGGTGTGGTGGCTGTTACCAAAGAGCTAGGAGCCCTTCTCCAGAGTGCTTCTAGCCACCATACTTCAGCACAAAGTTTCTTAGGCTGGGGTTGGTGAATTTATTATTTTTAAATAGTTTGTAATTCAAGATAATTGACTTCCTTTTAATCCTATGTGTTTTCTTTTATGCATTAAAAAAAAAAATCTTATATTCTGAAAGAGATCCATTGTTTTCACCAGCCTGAAGCTTCAGACAGAAACTGACATAGCCTACATGACCTTAAAGAGACGAGCCCAGAAGATGTCAAGCAGCAATACTCAGCAGAGACTACCAGCTCTCTAGGTGATTGATTGACTTGGTGCTGTTGTTTGTACTTTGTTTTTCGAAGAAGACCAATGACATCACAAGGTGATTTAAGTGAGGCAGAGTTGCACAAAGTTGTCAGCTTCACCTTCTCTTCCAAAGTCATTGATGTCCAGTGGCAGGACAGAAGTCAAGATGACTGACGATGGCCCAGGATGCAGTGGATGACCTTGGTGTCTTTGGATCAAGCTCTAAGTACTCCACAGCACTTGCTTTAACCATCTTCATGGTCTCGGGAACAGATCATTCTCATCTTCCCTTTCTACTCTGGAAGTCTTAAGATAGATATTCCCCTTACTCACCAACAGGTTTGTTGCTTGTCAGCTACCCTCAACTTTGTTTAGCCCATCCACCTAGAGAGTTTTACCAGGGTGTGGCTGCTTCTACCAGGGTGTGGCTACTATGCATGCTACAGCTTCGTAGAGCCACAGGTTAGAGATGGGTGTAGGTAGATGAGTAGTCCTGAAAAGGTGTCTCCACAACACCAGAAGTGGGAGTCCTCCTTGAACACCCATCAGAAAAAGTAAACACATCAGCAGATATGTGTGTTATCCTTTTGGATACATGTAGACCCACAGAAAACCTTGAGCCTATTCTGAGAGTTCCATGTGTGAGAGGGGAGTACCTCAGTTGCCACTTACATGGTAGAACCTTGTTCTAATGCTATTTAACTTCCTTGGGGTCTGTCTCCTGTTCCATGTTACATTTTGGTCCTGATAGCATCAGGTCTAGGAACCTAGATAATATACACTGGAGAAATATGCTCTAGTTTACTTTTCAGGCCTGACACAGTCTAACCCTCTTGGTCATCACATATGCTGAAGATAGTATTATACCAATGAGGGTCTTCTTTAATGAATTTGAAATTCCCTACATATGTATTTGGACAGCTGGGTGGAATAGTGGATAGAAGGTCGGGAGTCAGGAGGACCTGAATTGAAATCTGGCCTCGGACACTTACAAGCTGTATGACCTTGGGCAATTCACTTAACTCAAGTTGCTAAGCTGGAGAAGGAAATGGCAAACCACTACATTATCTTTGCCAAGAAAGCCCCAAATGAGGTCCCAAAGAGTCAGATACAACTCAACAACAGCACATGCATTTATTTATGTAGTCTAGATCTGTGGTTTCAATGATAGATGGAATTTCCAGTATGTAAATTCTCACTAGTATGCTGATTGGTTACATAGTCTTAGGGAGTTGTATGAGGCATATCAAGGTATGTTAGAGGTAGGACTGGAACCTAGATCTTCCTTCCTCCAAGGTCACCCTCCATCCATTATGCTACAATTCCTTTTTTAGGTTACATTATTTACACTAGTCTACTTCCATCAACTCCAATTAGAGGTAAGGAAGTACATGTACTAGGGAGGGGTGAGGGTCAAGGAGGAAAACATACAGAATCAGACTTTTAAAATCATCATTGTTATTCATTTTTTCTTCAGATTCCCCATCTTAAAGCCCTAAAAGGATGCAATGCAGGTTTGGAAAATCTGATTGAAAAAAGAGAAATAATGAGGGCAGCAGCCAGACCAGACTGGCTTTTTCTCTCTTCTGTTGCCAAAATGTAACTTACCCAGTTGACAGAGGATGTAAAGGAAAGGGCAACTTTTGTTCTTTCTTTTCTGAATTATTTATCCATTGCTTTGGTTCAGGGAAGAAACATCAGAGCTGAGGATGTGCCTCTTCAGAGATGGTATTCCAATCAGCTCAGGAAAATTCTAATCAGCTCAGTTTTTCAACAGAAAAAGCAACAAATCCAAGGAGGCAGTATGAACACACAATGCCCCAACCAAACCCCCATTGCTGTCACTGAGATCTCAGACACAGGCTAAAAGCTGTTTGGAAATCAATGAAAATTTAATCTAGGTCTCAGGAGGGCAAGTTTAGCTCATTTAAGAAACTTTTTACACAAGTGAAAAGCAACCAATATAGATTGAATGAAACCTTATTTACCTTTTGAAAGAGGAAAAACAAGAAGTTACTTCTGATTTAGAAGGAAAGATAGCTTCAGAAGCCACCACATAAAGGCTCAAGGTGTAGCTAGTCTTAGGTGGAGGATAAATGGACTAGGGACTTCTACTTATAATGGTCCCCTATCTAGGCTTTTAAGAGAATCTATGGTCACCCTTTGCAGGTGTTTTCTGTGTTACTTAAGTGATATTAATGCTTCGTTGATGGACTCCTAGGTCACCTCCAACTCCTAGTCTAATCTCCTGACCTCTAGATCCTACACATTTCCAGGAGTTTGGTTTCTACCTGTCACTCAACTCTCACCTTGGACTCCAAGATACTATACCATGCTCAGTAACTACATGCTGGTAAAACCATCTCAACAGACAGGCTAAACCAAGTTGATGGCAACTGACAGGCTTCAAACCTATCAGTGAGTTAGGGGGATGTCTACCCCAACCATGGAATGAAGAGATGACAACAATTAATTCCAACAGTCATGAAAGCAGCTGAAGCAGGTGTTGAGTGTAGAGCTTGATCAAACATTAAAGAAACCAAGGTCATCCATTGCATCCCAAGCCATCACCAGTCATCTGCACTTTAGTCCTGGCTCTGGACTTCAATGACTCTGGAAGACAGGGTGAGGTTGATGAATTGGTGCAACCTGCCTCACGTCAATTCAAGTACAAGTGAAGACATCACCCCATGATGTCATTGATCCTCTCCAAAGCAAAGGACAGGCAAAAACAGAACCAAACTAAAAGAGCAGCAGTAGCTGTTTCTTTAGAGTTAAAGAAGAATCCTTCTTCTTGGATATGCTTCACCCCTTTTCCCCACCTATTAACAAAGAGATCTCAGAAGCAAAAATCCTTGGGGTCCTTGAAAGGTACAACTCCACTGCTTTAGGGTTATCTGTGATAGTCCAATTCCCCTTATTGGGAAATTGAATATTCAGAAAGCATGATATGAAGCTTAAATAAAATAATAACTTAGGGGTCACTTCTGTTGTTCAAACTCCACCCCCACCTCTTTCCTTCATGTACAAAAACTTTTAGTTTCTCGATATCATCCCAGATAGAGAATACCTGTAGGTAACATTACAAAGCATCTAAAGTCATTTCTTCCAGCTCCTGTGTTTCATGAGTGATGAAACTGAGGTCAAGAAGGGCTGCATGAGCACCCCAAAATCATGGCCCCTCTGACTCCATAGCCAACACGCTTTCTTCTATAAATCAATAAATCAAAAGAATTTAAGTACCCACAATGTGCCAGACATCATGCTAGGAAGTATAAAGACAAAAATCAAAGTCTGTCCTCAAGGAGTTGGTAAGATAATATGTGCAGTATTTACAAAATGAACAATATAGACCATATAGATAATATTTACATAATTATTTACAATGTTTGCATATTTTATAAATATTTACAAATGTTTTACAAAATATTTATAAAAGGTTACAAGGTAATGGGGGAAAAGGAAGACCAGCAGAAGAGGGGATTGGGAAAAGCTTCACTAGGGTAGAGCCTGGGCTGAGTTTTGTTTGTTTGTTTTTAGTTTTTAGTTTCTAAACAGAAACATTTACTTCTGAAGATATAATCATAAATATACAAACTTCCTCCCTCAGCATGAGAGGAATAATCTTGCTCCCACCAGGCCCCTGCACCACCTCAGTATTCAGGATCAGAAGGAGATTAGGTTCATATCTTAGCTTGATTCCCATAGATCACAGTTCCAGTTTGAAGTCCAAACTGCACTTTGGGCTCAGTCCCAGGCACATTGGCTTCTCAGGACTTCCACGTCAGAATGGCCAGTTACATGTACCACCCACCACTTCTACATTTTGGTTCCAAGGTCACTATGGCTTGAATTCCTGGTCCACTAGGGATCACCTCTAGCACTGAAAACTGAGGAGATCAAACTACACAGAACAGAAACAGACACCCACAAGCCCATTTTCCTGAGGTAAGACAAAAAAAATAAAAGAGGGAGCGGGGAAAGGAAGTCCTTTCCCTCTCACTGGTTCAGTTCATGGTGTCTTCACTGGGACTAAACTAGAATCTCGACAAAGCAAATAAGAGAGTAGCAGAAAGTCTTGTCAGTTTTAAAGATTCAAGAAGTCAATCTAAAGAGGTTACCCTACCCATGTGTAGAAGGCCAAGAGGCTTCCATGTCAGGCAAACTAGACTTGCTCCAAAGGTCCCTCAAGGATGCCTTCATGTGAGATGAATTGAGCACCAAATTAGAGGAGTGTCTACCCCAAGCATGTGAAGACGTCCCCCCTACAGAATAGATGAATGACAACAATTTGTTCCAGTGGCCATGAAGGCAGCTGAAGGAGGCTCTGTGAGCATTAAGAGTTTGGTCAGACATTGAAGATGCCAAGGTCATCCATTGCATCCTGGGTCACCACCATTCATCTCAATTTTTGTCTTGCCACTGGACTTAGATGATTCTAGCAAAGAGAGTGAGGCTGATGACTTTGAGCAGCTCTGCCTCACTTAAATCCAATTCACACAAAAGTCAAGACATCACCCCATGATGTCATTGGTCCTTTTCAAGATAAAGGACTAACAAAAGCAACAACCACCACCATGCAGTTCCCCCCCCCTTTTTTTAAATTCTGATAAATGGGTAAATTACATTGTCATTCTTGAATTTCCATCATTCCTGTCCTCTCTGTTGCCACGGGAAACAGGTGGACTTGGGACATCATCTTTGCAGGGGTTCAGCAATTTTCTAGGGATATATTTAGGCAAGTAGCTTATACAGTCTTTCAATAATTTGGTAGGGAGTTGCTCTTCACCATAATGATATCATGTATTTTCCCTGGATTTCTTACCAATACTTTCTCTATACTCTGTCCCTTCACTGGACTTCTAGATGGTGAACGCAAGCACCATACTGCTTGCTCCTTGCTTCTTTTTGAGTTTTTCTGATATGATACTGTAAGTGGATAGTCAGTCTCTTTCAAATGACCTCTCAGTCAAGTGATATTATGATTATGAGTCTCCATAACTTTTCCATCTTCTGAGACTCCAAGTCATAGATCAATATGCAGTCATGTCTCCTACCCGAATATTAGCACATGAGACTCCTCATCATTCCTGATGGCATTAATATACTTACCTATGAAAGGTCCCATGCTGATGAGAAAAATCATTCTTTTTCTCCTATATTAATAACAAATTATTAAATTAGGACTAAGTTTTTTTTCTTTTCTCTTTCCTCATTCAGAAATCAATCCCCATAGGTTATTCATCCTGACTCTGAAAGACATTGCTGATAGAAAAGATTGCCTAAATGCTTGGGACACATGTTTTTCAATCTTGGGTGGGACTCCACCTGACTAGGAGACCTTACAAATAGAATCAAGTATAAGCAAGATCTTGTCCTTAGGAAATAAGCCCCTCCTTGGAAACTTCCATTAGAATTTAAGGTGTCACAGCCTATGAAAGGGAAAACCATATTTTTGCCCAGATGTTGGAAGCATCTGGGTCTCATGATTAGGTCATGTTCTTCGCGGGAGGAGCTGAAGACTTTTTGCCCACTTCCTCATTAATATGTCCAACCCCTCATTGATTGCTGACAATTCAGAGTTGGTTTCCACCCACAGGAGTAACCCTTTTTTCAAATCTATTTAAGCATTCAATATTCTACAAGGGGTGTCTTTGATTAATGAAAGAAAGACAAATGATCATTCAACTTTCTTGTTCCTTTTAAATATTTTTTTCTATAGAATTAGATGCCTGGATTTAAAACCAATTTTTTTTTTGTTTGTATACCACTGCTAAGTTTATATCCCTAAGAAAAAAAAAGCAAAAAGGAAAAGGATCTATATGTGCAACAATCTTTATAGTAGTTCTTTTTGTGGTCACAAAGAATTGGAAATTGAGGGGATGCCCATCAATTGGGGAATGGCTGAAAAAGTTGTGGTATGTGATTGTGATAGAACACTATTTTGCTAGATAAAAAAGTGTTAGTTTTGTTCCATGTCATTCACTTTCTAGGCCAGAAAAGGAATAGCTACATTTCAACATTTTTATTTGATTCAGCTATGGACCCCATTGAAGTAAATTATCAATTTCTTAATTAGTGCTCTTGAGCATTAGGTTTTTGTTCTAGGTGATTTAAATAATTGGTGATTTAAATAATTTTAATAATGTGGCAATCTGCCTCATCATACCCAAATACTCGAATGTGGTCTTATGGATTTGGGGGTTCCCTCCAATCATGAGTATTTATCTGTAGGTCATAGCCCATTTGTGATTGTCCATCCTCTGTGATTTTTGTCCAAGGACTTCCGTAAGTACACCATGTAAGATCCTTCTTCATAACCCATAGGACTAAAAACATAATAGCCTATCTGGTTGGGTCCTAGTCATTAGAAGTAACTTAGTATTTTGGAGATGAAAGAGAACTTAGAGATCATATAGAATAATTAAAACAAAATTGCTCTTTGTAAAATGTATGTGTGTAAAACCATTCTATACATACTTATATTTATCAATTTTTTCTCTGCATGTAGATAGTATTTTCATATGTCTTTTGTAGTTAATTTGGGTATTTATAACAGTCAAAATGACATTCATTCAAAATTGTTCTTAAAACAATATTACTGTTACTGTATACAACATTCTCCTGGTTCTACTCATTTACCTCTTCTTTATTTCATTCAAATCTATCCATGATTTTCTAAAATCATCAAGCTCATCATTTCTTATAGTACAGTAGAATTCCATCACAACCATATGCCACAACTCTTTCAGCCTTACAGCAGGGTTTCTTAACCTGGGATCTGTGGATAAATTTCAAGGGGTCTATGAATTTGGAGGGGGGGACAAAATTAAATCTTTATTTCAGTATAATTTGTTTCCTTTGTAATCTTATGTATTTAAAACATTATTCTGAGAAAAGGTCCATAGGCTTCATCAGACTACCAAAGGGGTCCAGGGCACAAAAATGAGCTCCTGTTTCTATACAATGATGGCAATTATTCCCATGTTAACTGGCTCTATTATATTAAAGAAAAGCACCATGGAAAAGTGAAGGAGTATCCTGTCCCGGAAAGTGCCTATGGCAACGAAATTACAAGACTAGTCTATATCCCTATTATATTAGTTCTGATTTGAGAGGAACGGAATCATTACAACCCCTGCTCATGGGGAAATTAGTCCCTTCTGACAATTCTTGCTTTGAAAATTATTAGAGTAAAATTCCAAAAATCAGGAAGATCTAACAAATATCTCTCCAATGGATTAATGGTTTTATTTGGTTCACCCTGGTTAAGATAACTTAACCTTTTGTGCTACCAGTACTGTTGGATGATTAGACCACCTTCGGTGGTTTTCAGTGGTCACAAATGATTCTCCCTATTTGGATAGAACAGATCAATTGCAGTTAGGCAATTTTTAAAAAGCATGTGGTTGAAATTTTGAAAGTTTCATTTATTTCTGTTTTTGTTATTCAATATCAAGATTATTTCTAAGAAAAAAAGTTTGAAAAGAATATTTTTTAGTGTTTCATTGCATTAAAATTCTATTGCAGGTAGGCCTAAACCCCCAAAGAGATGAAAGGGGGAAAAGGACCCATCACAGATTTTTGTAGCAGCAGAAAAAACTGAAAACAAGGGGTTGTCCATCTACTAGGAGCATCTAAACAAATTATGGCACATGAATGTAATGGAATATTATTGTGTCATAAGAAACAAAAAATTGGATAGTTTCAGAGGAAATTAGTAAGACCTCTATAAACTGATGCAGAGTGAAGTTAGCAGAACTAGAAGAACAATGTATGCAATGATAACAGACATTATGGGGGCAGGGAGGTGGTGTTCTGGGCATGGAGTCAGGAGGATCTGAGTTCAAATCAAGCTTCAGACACTTACTAGCCACAAGTCACTTAACCTCTGTTTGCCTCTGTTTCTTCAACTGTAAATGGGGAACCTAGAGAAAAAAATGGCAAACCACTCCAGTATTTTTGTCAAGAAAACAATGTAAAGACAAAAACAAAGTGATATTATATAGAAAAACAACTTTGAAAGACTTTAAAATTCTGAAAGATATAATGATAAATTATTCACTCGAACCAAACTGCCAAACATTTACACTCTGCTTCAGGGAGTGCAGCTCCAATGGGCTGCGCACGTTGTTCAAATGTAAAACGTACACTTACCAAAAAGACTATTTTATGGAGAACTCACACAGGGCAAGGGTTCAGATGGCAATCAGAAGAGATACAAGGACAAGTCTCAAGGTCTCTCTTAAGAACTTTGAAACTGATTGTGTGACATGGAAGACACTGGCACAGGACCATTCAGCATGGCATGACTATATCAGAGAAAGAGCAGTTCTCTATGAACTCAAAGTAAGATACACAAATTTAGAGAATCCACCCCAAATGTTCACATGGACTATTTCTGCCTGCCTGCTCTGTGGTAGTACATTTTGAGCTCATGTTGGTTTGGTTGGACATGTTGAAACTTGACTCTAGCATAGTGATGCTAGATTTTGGTCTCTTGGAGAACAAAGGACAGCAACCGTTCCAGAGGGCAGAAGATATAACATGATATTCACTTCCTGACAAAGAGGTGAGTAGAAATGAATGCCGTATTTTTTAACATGTCTAATGAGAGAATTTGCCCCATTTGACTATGTATATTTGTTATGAGGTTTTTATTTTCCTTTGCTGTTGTTCTTGTTGTTGAGGTGAGGGAGGAAGAGAATAAGATAGTAAAATAAAATTCTTGAAAATTTCTTTTTAAAAATTCCATTGGATAGATTTTAATCTCACCTAAAAGACATAAGAGACCCATGGGTGAAGTCCAAAGATGCCACAGCGGGGAAATGAGGGTGATGACCAGAGTGTAGGGAGGATGCTAAGGAGACAGTCAAGAAATAATGAAGTCCTCGTTCTGGACAAGATAAGGTGAAATATTACCTATTGGAACCAGGCAAATGGAAAAGGTTGATGAAATGGGAGGTCACTAAGTTAGAAGGATCATTAACTTGCTAAAGTGAGTGAGAGAGTGAGAGCAGTGCTTAGGGACCAGAGATGGACAGTACCATAGTTCTTAAACTCTTTTTGAAAAGAAGGCAGATTAGGCTAAGGCTGGTCAATGATTTCAACAAGCATCCAGACAGGTTGCTTCAGATACATGGAATAAGCCTCAGAAGCAGAGGCTTCTGAGAAATGGAGAGAATGGAAGAACCTATTATTTCTGGTCAAATATGTCAAGTTATATAAGAGGAAGAGTATCCAGTGCTAGAAAATGTAATCAAGGTTGCATTGTCTTCCAGAGGATTCCAGGTCTTTGTCAGTGTCAGAAGACTGACTTTTGGTGAGGGGGAGTTTTCTTTTTTGTTCAATCACTTTTCAGTCATGTCCAACTCTTTGTGATTCCATTTGAGGGTTTCTTGGCAAAGATACTGGAATGGTTTGCCATTTCCTTCTTCAGCTCAATTTACAGATGAGGCAACTAAGCCAAACAGGGTTGTGTGACTTACCCAGGGTCTGAGTGTCTGAGGCCAGATTTAACTCAGGAAGATGAGTCTTCTTGACTCCAAGCCTGGTACTCTTCCCACTGTGCCACCCAGCTGTCCCACAGAGTACACAGTAAATGCTTCTTGGCTGACTGAGAATGAGAGAGGAAGAAGTATAGGATGAAGGATAGTCTTGATATAAGAACTAGGGCTTTAGAGGGCACAGAGGGACAGATACTGGCAAGGAGGTACAGTAGAACTGGATGTAGATAAGAGAAATCACAGGGGAAAGGGTTTTTCCAATCAGTAACTGGTGATTGAATCTCATAGAAGGTGCACGTCTTAATAGCTCTGGTTGCAACATTCTGCAGAGCTTCATTTTGCGGCATCTGCCTTTCATTTGTTGCTGCTGGGGCACAGTTTCAGCATTAACCATCTAGGCTGGCAAAGCTCTCATTCTAACACACAAAAACAAGAAACACCAAGGGATAAGAATGAGATGGAAATGGAGAGCAAAATGAATGTTACCACAATGTGGGGAGGAGTACCCTTCAAACCCTATCCTATCCTACTGGGGTGTTGCAAGCATTGATAGGTTCCTCTTCTGAAGAATGTTGGTGTGATGGCTGGTGGGATAGCGTCATGGTACACCAGTTAGGCTTCTTTCATTCCTGCCAGTGTCAAAGCTATGGATTCCATGCAGTCAGACTTTGCCTTTTATGGCAACTGGGAATGGAACTTTTATGGAAACTGGGGCCATAAAGAGCATCTGACTTCCTGGGGTGGGAGACAACAATATCCCAGACAACAAAATGTAGCATCAGCAGCAGTCATCTGCATCAGTGTGTTATAGGAGCAATAGTTCCTACAGCTCGGCGAGAGTGACTTTTCTAAGGCCCTACTCTATGCATGTTAGATGAATTTTTTCTAAAAAGGAATTGAATTCTCTGAAAATTTAATTGGCCCAGGAAACTAAGGCTTTGGCCGTTAACGTAGCTTTCCGGTCTTCTGAGTAGAAAAAGAGTGAAGGGCATGAGCAGCTCCGATTATTCCTTCAGGTTTCTGACAATGGACCACCAGAGACCACACAGAGCCAGGGAAACTGTACAGTGAATTGAGACTATATTCTTGTTGGATCTTTCCATGTCATGGCTAAGGAAAGCCCCTTTTGTTAACTGCTAAATGTTTCACAATTGTCTTATTGTATAATGCTCTTGAACATGTCAAGGCAGACCCGTCAATTACATTGATGATAGCAGCAGGATTGGAATGGGAAACATTTCCTGAAGTGGAGGAAGAGGAGGAATGCAGAGGAAGGTGAGCTCTGGGTGGTTGCTGTGCCTGGTGTTGTTTCTGGTGATATTGGCTGATGATGAGAACCATCTTCGCTGGCCCTGGGAGATTAAAGTAAACTCTCTGTGGCCCTTTAGCAACTAGAGACTGATGCTCTGTGTCTCAAGAACTATGTCCTAAAAATGATAACTGTAGTAACTGTTGTTTGTGGAACAGGCATTATCTTTATATTTGGGAGTGATAGTGATCTCCAGATCTACCAGCTGTGGTAAGTCTGGGTACCAACCCCACCCCAGCCAGGCACTAGAATTCATTGATTGTCTAAAAACTTTGCTGAAGTAACTGTTTTGGACTTTTTATATAACATTCGGGAAGCCATTAGGATCTGCACCACATAGACTTTATTGTTATTTTTAATATAGGACACTGGGGGAGGCACTTGAGAGGACAGTGCTTGATCCTCCCCAGGAGTCCAGACACCTGTTCAGAATGGGAGATAGACAAATGCACCCCAGATGGGGAGAAGATGAGTGGGAGGGGAGTTTTTTATAGTTTAAAATGTTTAAAAAGAAGGACAGCTTCCACTCTTCTCTGACACAGTGAATTGTAACTTTCTCTGTCTTTTTGGCTTTGTTACTATATCTGTCTTTCCATCACTATCTACCTCTGTCTGAGTCTCTCTCTGTTTATAGCTCTTTATGTCTCTTTTTGTCTCTGCCCATCCTGACAGAAAAAGTGACTGCTTGTACATGGCAGATAGGGCATATGTATTGGCCTAAAACAGTCTCTGACCACCACATTGTGCTTTGTGTCTATTTCTATAAGCACAGATGATTAATCCTGAGCTACACATCCTAGCCTTGGCATTAGCTTGGTAAATTCAAGATATGAAGAGTTCCTTAATCCCTCACTTAGAGATGACTGGCAGCAGGAAGAATTTCCTGTATTGGAGAAGAGGACCAAGCTCTGGTCTAGCTGAACAGAACCCCTTGGAGTTGCCTGAGCCATCATCAATGTGGCAGACCAGCCAGGATCCGTGGCATTTTGGTCTGAGGCACCAGCAGAAGGTAACCAAGCCATGGTCCAGGCCTTACAGCTGGTCCAACACATGGGGCAGAGGCACAGGGCCCAAGGGTGGTGGCAGTAGGCAGTAGCATGCTCCCCAGCAGCAGCAAAGAACCACTTGAGTCTCAGTGGCAGCCATAAGAGTTGAGGGCCCCAGTGGTAGAAGAGAAGGAAAAAAAAAATAGGACCCAGTAGAGTAGACATTGATATATGTAAGCTGGGAGAAAGGCAAACCCAATGTAAAACTTTATTCACTATAATCTGGAAGTGTTGATGTCCCTCCTTCGCTGCCAAAAGGTCAGAGTAATTCTTTCCCAAGAAGGACTTGGAGGAACAAGAGGTTGTATTGATGAGAGGTGGCATCAGGGGAAAAATTAAACAGTCTGTCCCTGTCCCCCATAAGAAAAAAGGAGTTAGGAGCAAAGATTTGATACTGAGGTATTACATAACACCTAGAGTTTTACAACCAGTATGTATCAGAGACGGGGACTCAAACCCTGGTCTTCCTAACTTCAAAGTCAGCTCTTTAACCATTAGGCCACACTACCTCTTTACTTTCTTGAAGTTTTGTTTCTTTTCTCCCTTCAGTGCTGCCCATAACAATCTTTTCATATCCTCAATATTAAAGTTGTCTATAAAATCATTAAGTAAAAGAAGGTCCTCTGCAAGACATTTAGGACCTAGGCATCAATGTAGTAGATTGTATCGATAGGAGCAATAAGTATTTCCTAGGCTCCTGCCACATGGGCTGAACTAGCTTTTCCTCAGGCCTCACTCCATGAACGTTAGGCTAATTTTTCCTTAAAAGATATTGAAACTGTGATCCAGACTTAGTAGGCTCAGGAGACAAAGACTTGAGCCATCACCATAGCTTCCTGATTCCTGACAACAAAAGTGGCCAAGAGCATAAGGACCTCTAATGGTTCCCTTAGACTTCTGACCATGGACCAGCATGGGCAACACAGAGGCAGAGAAGCAGTGCTCTACAGAATAAGGCTATTTCCTTGGTGAGCATCCTTTCCATTCTATAACTAGGTGAAGCTCCTCTTGTTAATTACTAAATGTTAACTGTTGTTAGCAGATAATGTTTGTTAACTGCCAAATGAGACAAAGCCTTCTTATTTCATTCCAGTCTTGAATTCGAAGTACTAGCTTATTATACAAGGATCCAGATAGGGAGCTCTGATACACAAAATGAACCTCAGAAGAGGAGGAATCCCTGAAAGATGGAGACAAGGAGAAGGTCTGAAATTGGTAAGAAGAGCAAATCTGTAGAACAAGATGCATGCCTGCTGTATCTGGTCAAGTATGGCAGGTGACAGAAGAGGAGTACTGGTACTGGAGAATGTAGTCAGGGATGCAATGTCTTCCGTCGGGAGATGGAAAGAGTTTATTTATTGCTTGTTTGTTTATTGTCTTTCTTTGTATCTTCAGCACCTAGCACATAGTAGACACTTAATACTTATACAAATGATAGCACACTTATCCCTATCTCCATAGATTGAGAAGCCCTTCTACCCAGTGCTTTTCAACCAAGCTTCTTGAGGTCTGGATGTAAGATTGTGCAAAGAGATGGCTTGGCATGGTGATAGCATTGGATACATTGTATACTATTTGTCATTGTATGATACAATATGAGGTGATGTGACATATCCTGGCTGGTCTGAAAGATGAGCTTCAATGAGTGGGTCTCAAAAAATTATCATGAATAGCTTTGAATTCCAAATGAGTCAATTTCTAGGTTAGTAGTTTGGGATCCACTAACAGCCAGGTATGAGGAGAGAAGGAGGTAGAGGTTTTCTGACAGAATTAACGGACTGGGGCCCCCACCTTTCTGGATCTTGTGATGACTGAAGGTGGCATCAGCCCACTCTCCTTCCAGACACCATGAAGTAGAGAATAGGAGCAGCAATATTGAGTCGTGCGTCTGGAACATTCACTACTTAACAACTAAGTCGTGAAAGGCCAGATTCAGGGCTGGAAAAAAATTTAGATGTTGTCTAGACCAATCCCCTCATTTTACAGTTAAAGGAACCTTTATCTCTTGACTCTAGACATTTTCTGTGGCTATCCTCCACGTCTGAAATGCTCTCCCTCCTATCTACTGACTTCCTTGGCTTCTGTTAAGTCCCAAAGAAAATCCCGTCTTCTAGAGCAAGGTTTTTTTTAACCCTCTACATTCTAGTGCTTTCCCTCTCTTACTTATCTCCTATTTATCCTGTGTGTAGCTTAATTGTACATATTTACTTGTTGTCTCCCCCTTTGGACTGTGAGATCCTGGAGGGCAGAGATGGTCTTTTTCCGCATTTTGTATCCCCAGCACTTAGCCCAGTGCCTGGCATACAGTAAGCACTTATTAAATGTTTATTGACTGACTGACATAGTAGGCAATTAATAAATGCTTAATGACAGCATTTGTGTAGACTTACTACGTGTCAGGCACTGTGCTAAGCCCTTTGTAAATATTATGTCATTTGATACTCATAACATCCCTGGGAGGTAGGTAATATTATCATGCCCCTTTTACAGGTAAGGAAACTGAGACTGAGAGAGATTAAGTAATTTGCCCAGGTAAGTATCTAAGCCTAAAAAGTATTTGAGGCCATATCTGAACTTAAGTATTTTTGACTCTAGGCCCAGCATTCTATCCACTGCTCTACTTAGCTGCTTATTGATTGAATGGATCGACTGAAGCTAGTTCGTTTGCCCTCATTCCAACAGGGCAGGAATTAATGTACATCCAGAATATACAACAAACATGTAATTGACACTTGGTTTCTAGTTAGCTTTGATTTCCGAAATTCTGGTCCTGAACAGGGTGCTAGCAGTAAAGTCTTCACAGTGCCCAGAGAAGTAACTAAGGTAGGGCTAATGGGGACTTTTCCCAAGGGCAGACAATTCCCAGTGAGTCAGAACAAGAGCCACTAGCCCAGTGATTCTATTCTTCTAAAAAAGAAGACAGGGTGGGATAGAATTTGGTGTTCAGCATGGGGCTGGGGGCATAGAGTCAGAGATGGAAGGGGAGGGAAACAACTCCACTCCTGCTGGAAGCTTGAGCCTTTCTTGAGTCACTGGTACCTCCCAGAGCCCTTGTCTTTCCCCTGAAGTTTTGCACACACACACCCCCACCCCTCCCACCCCCTACTCCTCAAAGTTTCCCAAGATTAATGAGGGGGAGCACATGGAAAGAGGATTGAAGGTTAGAATTGTCTTTGGAAGGAAGTGCCCTTCACCTAGGCTAAACTAGAAGGTGGAACGCTTTCAAGAGAGTTCTCCACTGTCACCTCCCACTCAGCACCTTCTGCCCCATGAGGGGGTGGTAGAAGTGAGGGGGGGGGGAGAGGAAGAGGATACTCTCATCTCACAAAGCAGGAAAGGGAGGAGACAAAGAAGGGTACTCTACCAAACTTCTTAAACTTTCCCAGGATTGGGAAGAGGTGGGGGGAGTTATGAGCTTGGACAGGTCTGGAAGGACTGAACCCCTCGCCCAACTCATCTAATTAACTGCTTATTCTGAATCATTAGACCAGGGACTTCTGCTACAGAAAGACTTTTGCTACCCTCACCCCACTCCCAACCCCAACCAAATTTGCATGGTATGGCTAACACACCCTGGCCTAAGAATTAAGAGAACTGAGGTCCTGTCTCCACTAAAACACTAACCCTGAAGCTCTGTTTCCTCATCTGTGAATTGAGGGGGAATTGTACAAAGTGGTTTCTTAGGTTCCTTCCAGCTCCAAGTTTTTGAGCCTCTAGCTCCACCTCAGCATAGATTCAGCATCAAGAAGAGCTGAAGGAGCCCCTCTGTGACATAGGACAAGGTACTTCCCCTTCAGGGCTTTAATTTCCTCCTCTTGCAAAATGAACAAATTAGATGATCTCTGTCTGTTCCAGAACAGATACTTTCAAGGTTTAGAGTTGGGGAGAGGGGGAATGGGGCAGGGGGGATTGGCTTAAAGTCCTCCTTTAGCCTTCCCCTTAAAAGCATATATATTTTGCAAGGGTTACCACTCTACCCCCAGCCCCCAATAATCAACTTTCTTTGATGCCCCAAGTGAAAAAACTACTGACCTTAATGACTACTTCTTAAGAATCATTAGGTTAAATAAGAACCCTACCAAATGCTCCAATTTCTTGGGCAGGGGGAAGGGGTAGTGGTAACCTCTTCAGGAACAGCTGCCCCATGGTTTTCTAAGGTCCCTGTCTCCCCATAAGGAATGAAATTCACCACCACCACCCCAAACGAAGGGCTCTTTCATCTACTTGCCTTAGATGTCCATTCTACTTTGAGACAGCTCTAATTATTATGATGTTTTCTATCATCAGACCTAAACTTGCCTATTTTCAGCTTCCACCAATTGTTCTTAATTCTGACGTCCCAGGGCCACAAAGAGAGAATCTAATCTTCATTCATCAGACAACTTTCAACTCCTTGGAGACACTGTCAGATTTCCCTTGTCCCCTCTCCTCCAGTCTTCTCTTCTCCAGGCTAACTGTCCTTTCAGTCAATTCTCATATGGCATGGTCTCCCATTTCCTAACTATCCCAGTCATCTTCCTGTGGCCATACTGTGGTTTAGCAATGTGTTTCCTAAAATGTGGTAACCTGAA
The DNA here is from genome assembly GCF_028372415.1 of Notamacropus eugenii. Lineage (NCBI taxonomy): Eukaryota > Metazoa > Chordata > Mammalia > Diprotodontia > Macropodidae > Notamacropus > Notamacropus eugenii. Next base: position 345,001,228 of record NC_092875.1, read on the forward strand.
CTGAACACAATACTCCATATGTAATCTGACCCAGCCACCACACACACACATACACACACACACACACACACACACACACACACACACACACACACACACACACACACACACACACACACCCTTCTGCAAGACCTAAGCTAAAACTGCATTAGCTTTGGGGTGGGAATAGGGGGGAGAGGACTGCCACGTCATATTGAGTTTGCAGTCCACCAAAAATATCAGCTCTTTTTTTCACATGAGCTGTTCTTGTGCATTCTATTTTCTAAAATAAAGTGCTGGTCTTTTGCCTTAATTTCTATTTCCTTTCATATTATAAGATTTGTCCCATTTTTGTTAAGTACCCCATCTCCAAGTCCTGGATCCCTCAAACTCTAAGTCTCTGACACATTTACAAGATGATGAACTGGAACCCAAGGGTGCAGTCTATTGACACAGAAAACAGAAAAGTTAATTGACCTATACAGGGATTGAACTCGTGACCTTGGCCTCATTAGCACTGTGCTCTGATTAGCCATGGAGATGAACTTGCATTCTCTTGGCCCCTGAGGTTCTGTTTCAGAAGTATGAGACATAATTGTAGCACTGTTCTTTAGAGTTCCTAGGGGGTGAAGTCAGTTCCCTACACTGGGCAGTATTTTTTCTTCAAAGTGCCTACCTCATACCATAGTAGGCACTTAGGAAATACTTGTCGATTGACTAATAGAGTATATGGAATATTGCCTTGTTTACTCCTTTTATCCTTGTGCATATCCTGCCCTCTCACTTACGATTGTAAGCTCTTTGTGGACAGGGATTATTTCTCTTATTTTGTACCCCCCTACAATGCTTTAAAAGGATTGTTAACTAAAAATATGAATTGCTTCAAGATGTTAAGTTTGGATGAGTGAGGAAAGGGATTTGGACATTGGGAATGAGAGATTTAGTAGACTGAGAGAGCAGGTTTAAAGAAAAAAAATTAATTTTAAACTTAACAAATTTTAGATTACAGTATGAAATATCAGTGTAAATGTCCTATAGACAGTTGGAATTACAGAACCAGAGCTCACTTGGGAAGTAATGACTAGAGGTACAGATTTAGGAGCCAGCAAGAGAGATATACTTGAAGCTATGAATAAGTATGATTTCTCCAAGAAATGGATTGTACAGAGAAAAAAAAAAAGATCAAGGACTCAGCTTAGTGGTGGGAGGGGGTAGAAGTTGTATCAGACTCTGGAAAAAAGAAAAGAATCTAGAGAGGGAAGCAGGCATGAAAAGATCACAGAAGTGGGAAAACTAGGGTAATTTAACATGGGGAAGCCCAGGGAGAATTTAAGGAGAGACCATCAGGACTAGTTACTGCTGAGAGATCAAGGAAAACTGGAGGACTGAGAAAAGGTTTGTTCAGAAGGCTTACCAACAAGTAAATAATTTCAGATTAGTGGTAGCCACAGAGGATTGATTTTAGAAGGTAAAAAGGAGGGGATGAGAAAATCACTTGGAGGAAGACAAGAGATAGGATGGCAGCTTGGGGTCAGAGGGACTATAGGGTCAATGAAAGAATTTTTTTTTTAGGACGGGAGAGAACTGTGTTTGAAGATGAGAAGGAATCAGTGCAGAGAGAAACGGAAGATGATGGAGAGAAGAGAAAATAGGGAAAGGATCAGAGCTCTCCAAATGATTTACTTTAGCTGGTAGTAGGTCTTTAATCTTCACTTCAATGGTCATCAATGTAAATATTCTCCCAGGGACAGCATACTGAGTTGTGCAGCAGAAAATCCCTTTATGGATTCTCAAAGGCAATCAAGGATCCCTTCCAAATCCTGCCTGTTTACTTACTGAGGTATGCGATGACCTCTACTGGTTCATGTGTGTGCATACAGAAAATGTCATTTGTACCATGTGGCTGTTTTCTGACAGCATGATCCAGGTTACAGGGCTTAATTCCAGGAAAGCAAAAGAAGGATTTGGAAGCATAATATTGTAACCAAATCCTGGACTTCTCTGGTCTCCCCCTTCTATGTGGGAACATGAAGAGGATGAAGAAAACAGCCATAAAAGTGTGATGATCTCTTGAATCAGATTACAGGGGAGTTGAGTTAGGGGTTCCCTGGGTTAACTAGGTTGTCAAGGGAATATATCTCTTAACTACAAACTATTTACATCTTTTTTCTCAAAGTAAAATTTTCTAGAACTTATTACATATTTTTCCTTCCTTCTCTTCTCCTACATGGGAGCCAGAGTGGAAAGAGTAAGAAAATCTGGATTTATTTCACCACTAGTTGTGTTAGCTAATTGTAGGACTTCAGGTATAGATATTCTCTTCACTTCTGCGTCTTCATCAATATGATGAAGCTATTGGATTAGGCTATTTCTAATGTTCCTTCCATTTCTAATGTTCTGGGTGTGTGAATCCTTAAATTGGTTTGAACTACAATGTCAGACATACGAACAGTAATAGTAACTTCATACAATCCCTTCATGTAGGCAAAACATGCTTACTTACATTTTCTCATTTGACAAAATCATAGGAGTATAGATTTAGGGAGAGATGGTAGCTTCTCCCTCCTCCCCCACCCTGTTTTGCAGAGAAGGGAAACTGAGACCCAGAGAGATTAGACGTCTTGAAAATAGTTCATGAGATTAAAACATTTTTGTTTCTTATACCTGCGCATATGCCTGTGTATGTATGTGCGTAAATGTAAATAAATGTATATCTACATACAAAGCATGCTATATGAAATATACTATTTTTAAAGCATAAAACAAAGGCATCATCTTGTTAACTAAGCTAACTGGATCCGTGTGCACCACAAATTGTGTGATTTACGTCATAATGTCCATCTTTTGGCTAAGATTTTTCGACTGGACTGGCAACATCAATGAATTCAAGAATCACTATCCTGTTCACCCTGTTGTCTGCAGACACAGCTTTAGTGCCTGTGGATTTCTTAAGACTCCGTAATACCATTTGGGGGGCAAAGATGAAAATGATCTTGGAAGAACAGGGTTGTCGTTCTGGCTCCCCGCAGAATGAGGATCTTTTCTTGTCCGTTGGAGCTGAGAGGGGGAGAATTAGCTCCTTCGGTCTTCTGAGACCCCCTGGAGTGAACAGCCAGCCTCTTGGGCTTGCCACCATGTTCAGCAGACAGCTTTTTAAACGACTGGAGAGACCAAGTTGGTCTCTGTACGCAGCGCAGTCTGCGGCCGCCAGGGGCGCTGCACAGGGCAGCGATTAAACCCCCAAGCGCCCGGCGCGCGCTCTCAGAGTGCAGCTGGGGGCCCGCACACGCTGCCGCTGTTGCAGCTGGAGGTTTTTCCTCTTTTCCTTCTGCTTCTCTTATTCCTCCTCCTTCTTTTCTTCCTCCTTCTTTCCCCTTCCTTGCACCTTTTCTTTTTTTTCCTTTTTTCCCCCGTGCCTCTCTGTGCTTTCCTCCCTCTACCCCCAGCCTTTTGGGGAGGCTCCGGTCCCTCCTGCCTTCTCCTGCTGCTCTCACGTTTCTGCAATCGCTGCTGCTGCCGCCGCTGCTGCTGCTGCTGCTGGCGCTGGCGCATCTGCATCCGCGCCACCACGGCAGTGCTTACCCGGAGGGGGGCTGCTTCTCGCTCCCGCCTTCCCATCTCTGGGTGCTTTCCGCATCCTTAGTTGTGTGTCGTCTCTAGGTGAAAGACCTTTACCTCTCCGCCCTTTCACTCGCTCCCACCTTCCCAAAGACCTAGGACCGGGGCTGAGGTGAGCGTGGGGAGTGAGCGGACTAGCGAGCTAGAGAAAGACTGGCCACGGCAGCGGCCGCTGCGCACGGTGACTTTCCTTGCGCGGATTCCATGTGGATCTTTCGGGCTTCACCTCTGGTTTTTGGATTACAAATCTGCACCTGAATGATCGCCTTGTCCCAAGCCGGGAATCCGCGTCGGGGCCAGCGGTAGCGGCTGCAGAACCACGAAGAAGAGCTGGGGGTGGGTGGGTGGGAAGGGTGGGAACCCTGGGGAAAGAAGAGGCTCCCGCCAGAGAAGGACGGATTGAACGGACTGCATTGGCAAGAGAAGAGTGTGGAGAGCGGAATGGGGAAATTTCAGTCCAAACACGGTAAGCGCTGGAGTTCTAGCTGCTGTTGGGAAGCGGACAGGAGAGAGGGCTCCTGGGGTGGGGGGATTAAGGAGGGCGGGAGAGCTGCTTGCGATGGGCACTTCACCACGGGATGTTGCATCCTTTTGCGGGTTGAAAAACAGACATTTCAACTGTGTTTTCCCCCCTTTTCCCTTCTCCTCTCCCTCCCCCCGACTCCCCACCTCTCGTCTCCCTCTCTTTTACTCTGCCTTTGCCAACTGGCGACAGCAGCATGCAAGAGAAGAGAAAACCCAGAAGGTGAGAGTAAAGAGGGAGCTGAGGTGGGACGGTGGGTGGACTGGCGATCCGACAGGGGCGCTTGCTGCGGATTGCCTGGAACAGGCCTGTTGGGTGCTAGCCTGGTCTGAGCTTCGTCCCGTCCCTTCGCTTCCATATGGGTGCTTGGGAGGAGGGAGGAGGATGCTGCCTTCGATCCTGGGGAGAAGATGCTGCTCTCCCTGCTGCTGTGGTGGTTCATGTCTGCTTGGCTTACTGACTCGGGGAGGATTAGGAGGGGGATAATAAGGAACCCGGTGTATCTCCTCCTGAGCCCTAGTCGTCTCATCTAACAGCAAATCTTACCTTTTCCTGCTCTCGAAGGGAGAAGCTTTGATCTCCCTTTGATATGGGAATGTGAAAGACGAGTGATTTTCCTCTCTTGGAAGAGACGGGACTCTGTGTATTTCACTCCTCTCAGCTGGGGTTGGAGAACGGTTTGGCTAATGCTAAAACTGTGGCGGGGAAAGGCTGCTAGCTACCTTGGGACCTCACTTGAGACTGGGTGAGCCCCTCCTGGCTGCGTCTCGAAGTCAGGCTCTCTCCAGCGATAGGATTTCCCCGCCCCTACGACCCCCCTCCTCACATCCCCCAATCCGGTGCGAGCCGGTAGACTGAGAGTCGGAGGTCGGATTGCCTCTTGCCTCCAGCTTGTCATTTTTGGAAGCGCATCTTATAACCACTCGGAAGTGTGTGGTTTTGCCTTCATTAATAGTTTGCTTCCCCCCCTTTCTTTGGATTGTCTGTTGTCCGTGTGTCCCGTGCTGATCGGGTGTTGCAGGAGACAGCTTTGTGGTGAACTCCTACGTGGGCAATCGTAAAGGCTTGGAAGAAGGAGACAGGTTCGGAGTCGGAGAGCACAGGTCGCGAGACAAACAGGTGAGAGACGCTACCATCCATCCATCCGGCCTGTAGCTTCAGCAGCTGCCTAACAGGGCAGGGGAAAGACACATTCTTTCCACTTGGTTCCTTTCTAGTGATAAGCTCGTACTGGTGCTCTGGCTTCTTCCAGAGATAAGGAATTATTCTTCTTACATCCTTATTTGGAATCTCAGTATTGTACTCAGATGTAATAGGGGAGGGAGCTAGTTCCTAGTGTGAAATTATGCATCAGAAGTATAAAGTATCTATGCCTGGTGATTCAGTGTAACACGTTCTCCCATTTGGGAGTCTAAGAAGATTTAATACATTTCTGGAAATGACAAAGGTACAACCTGAAGAGTAGACTGAGTTACTAGGTTTTTACCTGTAAAGTGGAAAACAATAAAAAATCTTTTTTTTTTTTGCATTTAAATCAAAGTAAGAATGCCAGTGCCTAGAAATACCAACCATGCTAAAACCTGGAGACATTTAGTAGAGCAAATGCCCTCAGTTTTTGCCAACTTTACCTCATCTTTCTGACCAAAGAGATCATGTTCCTCGGAAGAGAAAGGAAGACTCATGGGTCTAGGAAGTTAATGTAGACTTCTGATTGGCATGGCTAGACTTTGGATGAAATCTTTGATTAACTTCTAACATGTATTGGAAATGCATTCACTGTTGTGGATCATTCCATGTGAGTTTCCTTGTTACATGAAGTGTAACTGAACATTTTTTCTCTCTTCTTATTTCTTCTCTTTGTCCTTCCCACTCTCTCTTTGAAATACAGTTTCAAGAGTTCTTAATCTGTGGTCTGTGAAAATACTTTTAAAAAATTGATGACTGTATTTCAATATAATTTTAATTTCTTTTGTAAGCTTCTGTATTTCATGTATTTGAAATACTATTCTGAGACCATACATAGGCTTCATCAGACTGAAAAGGGGGTCCATGACATAAAAAACAGTTCAGAACCCCTGATTTAGATGTTATGAAACATATTAGTCTCCAGATAATGAGACGTGTTTGGGGTAAAGAAGAGTTTTCTAAAGTAGAGAGGATCTCCCCTTTAGTGGGAGCATCAGGGTCATGTGGTAGACTATAAGCTCCTTGAGAGCAAGGACTGTTTCATTTTCAGCCTGTATGTCCCCTGGGAACATTTTAGACATTTAATAAATACTTGTTGAATGATTGATTGATGGATGGATAGACAATTCAAAATTCAGATGCCGAGTTCAAATTCTGCTGCTTCCTACTGTGACCATGGATAAATTGCTTAATCTCTCAGCCTGTTTCCTCATCTATAAAATGATGATAATATATCCCCATATTTCATAGCATTGTTGTAAAGTTCAAATAAGATTACACATGTAAAATACTAGATTAGTGTCAGATATTATTATACTATCTGAGTTTTACCAGAACATCACCTCTGCATTTGCCTATGTGCATAAACTGACCGGAAATAGGAAAAATTATTTACAGAAAATAAAAGGGGAAGTACTTTGACATTTTTCAGATACCAGAATTAGCTTTCTGGCAGAATATAGGATGGCTTGTACAATTATGGCCAGATCAGGCTTGACCAAAAAATATAGTTGGCTTGGATTCATTCATGAGCCCAGATTGTATGGCCAAAGTGGATGGCAGGCACATGGAGTCAGCAGATTTGTTCATGTGTGGAGACAACATCTGGTAAACAGAACCCACCAAACTTTTGTCCCCAGGCAGAATGAAATGGCTGTTTGGCAGTCCTCCCATTAGTGTGATCAATGTAGACTGCCAAACTAAGTAACTCAGTCCCCTCTCACCCCACCCCTCCCCCCCACACCGCCCCAAACTCTCCAGTGGATTTCATGGCATGATACTTAATGGAATTGCAAGACGGTGCTGATGAAACTGATCTCCAGAGCATTTAGTCCTGCCCTCTTCCCATAAATGAGTCTGAACCTAAATCATTTAAGACAAGTGTTGGCTTAGACATTAGCAACTTTCAAAAGGACAATCATCCTTCTGGTCTCTGTGTTTTGTTTATTTGTATAGTTATCAGTCATTTAAAGTCATTTGCTGCTGTGGGCATAACACCAGTGTAGTTCCCTGAAACTGAAGTGAGAATGTGATATATTAGGAGTGTATATGTATATATGTATGTATGTATGTGTGTGAGGATATGGTTAGGCTAGGCGTGTATGTGTGTGTATGCATACATATATACCTAATTTATCAAATCACATATTGAAAGTGGTAGAATAAAATTTGTGCTTGATATGTTCTACCACTTTCAACATAGGATACATAAAATCTTGCTAAACTAAATATTTGCAAAGATGATAAAGTTTTAAAAGTTACCTGCTATGTAAATGTTCTTAATATTTAGGGGGTGTGCCTATATATTCTTTCTCAACATTTTTCTCCATCTATAAACTTAAGACATTTACCCATTCTTATTTTTGGCAGAATTAAAATATTGTCTGCTTCTTTTCTATGGATTACATATTGTCTCAGGGTGATAGAGAGATGTTGAAAACCAATCAATTTTGTGCACTCTCTGTGTCTCTCTGTGTCTGTCTATCTGTCTGTCTATCTACCTGTCTGACTCTTGTCTCTCTTTCTGCCTCTGTCCCTCTATCTCTCTGTTTCTGTCTCCCTGTCACTCTCTGTCTTTCTATCACTCTCTGTCTCTGTCTCTGTTTCTCTCTGTCTCTCTGTCTCTCTCTCTGTCTCTCTGTCTCTCTCTCTCTCCCTCCCTCTCCCCTCCTCCTCATTCCCTCTCCCCATCCCCCAAAGCTTGGTCTTGTACATCTTATCCAGCTCTCATTTATATGTCATTAACTCCTTCAAAATTTAAAAAAAAAAAGCACATTTTTTAAATGGCCTATTAAAACTAGTATTCAGGGTAAGAAAAGGGGTAGTTATGGATTACTGGTTATATAAAGACTTCCTAACCAGCTATTAAGTCTCCTTCCTTTATGACATTAGGTCTTTTTCATTTTCCCTAGCTTCTGCTCCCTTACCTGAAAACAAAGCACTTATTAACTGCTCCATTGGGTGTGATCAAATCAATAATAAATGTTTCCAAAACCCTTTGAATTAGCCTAGTTTATATGCCTTGGGAAACTGATCTATTAGATAAAGGTAAGTTCACCTACTTGTTTTTAATAGGGTGTGGAGGAAGAGAAGCATGTTCAAACCAGTAAGATTCAAGTATTTTTCCCCCAAGTGTATCTGATATTGTAGCCCTCTGAAAATTTGAATTGATTATCTTGACCAATTGTGCTGCATCTTACTGATTATAGGATTGTTTTAAAAGAATAGGTGTTTCTTGAAGAGGAAAAACAATGTGTCAACTATGGCAGATATGAAAAACTTATGCTCATATTCTTCTTGAACCCATAGAATCTTGAAGTTGAAAAAGACCTTCAAGACCAGCCTTCCACCTGATTCAGGAATCCCCCTCAACATCCCTGACAGCCTCTGCTTGTACTCCTCCCATTACAAGGAACTGTCTATTTCCAAAAGCAATCTATTCCATTTCTGACTAGCTTTCATTGTGACAAGGTTCTTCCTTCTGTTCAGCTAAAATCTGCCTTCTCAAACTTTTCGTCGGTCATCCATGGAGGCTACAAAGACAAAAATGAAGATGGTTCCTGTCCCTAATGAGCTTCTCATCTCCTAACTTTCTAGGTTAGCCTGCTTCTTTCTTCCTGAGCTATACAGGATCCCTCTTCCATATCACCACCCTTCACACACCTAAAGACAAGTGTCATGTTCTGCTTCCCTTCTCAAGGATAGGAAAATATCTTCAGTTGTTTTAATTGTTCCTCGTACACCTTGGTTTCCAAGCCTTTCATCATCCTTGTGACATACACTGTCTTATCATTGTTTGTCTTAAAATGCTAGCTAGAGCTGTACAAAATTCCCCATGTATGTGCTAACTAGTTCAGAGAAGAGATTGTCACCTTCAAAGATGTGGGTCTTCTACTTCTATTAGTAAAGCCTTTCCTTTTTTGGTAGTGTGTTAGCAGTGGATCACAATGAGCTTGCTTTCAGTTAAGTTAAATCCCTTAGCCTTTTCCACATAAATTAGGACAGATTGATTATCATTTTGTATTTAGATTTTTGATTTTTTGAACCAATGTTCAAGACTTTACATTTATTCCTATTAAGTTTCATCTTATTATTTTCAGCTCATTATTCCAACTAACTAATATGCCTCAAGTTTCTCCCCACTCCATTCTGTCCTTTGTTCACCTCTGTTTGGTGTTCAAAGACCAGACCACCCCACTTCCCTGTGTTTTCAATCATCTTACACCTGCCTTCCTGCCTCATATTCTCCACTGGCCTCCTGGCTGTTCCAACAACTACTCCATCTCTTGTCTCGGGCACTTTCTCTGGTTGTCCCCCACACCTGGAATGTTCTGGCTTCCAATCTCCACCTCCTGGAATCTCTGGCTTTCTTCAAGTCCCAAGTAAAATCCTATCTTCTACAAGAAGCCTTTCCCAGCCCCTCTTAATACTGGTACCTTCCTGCTTTGAATTCTTCCTTCTTTATTTGCTTGTTGTCTCCCTTTTTAGGTTGTATGCTCCCTGAGGGTGGGGACTGTCTTTTGCCTCCTTTTGTATTCTCACTGCTTAATACAGTGCCTGGCACATAGTAGGCACTTAATAAATGTTTATTGACTGGCCAAGTATTATGGTGAAGTCTGCTTGACAAAAGCAGAGGGAGATGGCACAATACCATAGCCCTTCTAGGAAGGCTATTAGAATGGGCAGCTGTGAAACCATCTTTAGTCATATCTGCTAGGTACAGTAGGTGTTATATAAAGGTCCTGGCCGGATTATTTAATAGAAAGATAAGAAATCACCAAGTGTTGGAAGGAGAAAGGGCCTTAGCAATCATTGATATCAACCTACACATTTCATTGATGAGGAAACTGCGTAACCTAAAGTCACAAGGCATAAGTGAGCTGTTCTAAGGTTAAATAGAAAAATTAGATATTTTCTTAAAGTGGTTAAGAATGGCATCTTGGCAACTTAAGAGTTTTCTGAAGAACTGAGATTTCATTTGCAGTTTTTTGTGTGATTGAATTCCACAAGGTCATAGGATGTTGGACCTGTAAGGAAGGACCATAGAATATAGTTCAGTTTTTGCTACAAACCATTTTCAGAGAGGAAGAAGTCCCTCTAAGTGTTGTCTGGCTCAGCAAGGCCTCCAAGCCACCTCCCTCTAAGCTGATGAGAACTCCCCCAAAGTGATTTCCTTTTTAAAAGATTAAGATGCTTTGAATGTTAAGAAAATGTGGACCGAAATTGTTGTATATAGCAAGTGGCCTATGGAGAGAAGTAATTTATGTATATTCATCACTGCCATTCAGATATCATCACATTTATGTTGAAGATATAGACCTCTAAAAACAAAATGACCCTGTCATTGAAAAACATTGAGGTTTTAGCTAGTGAAGAGGAGATTTATACTCAGAGTGAATTTAACTAGCTCCCAGTTGGGAAAGTTTATAGTCTTAGTTTGGGACTTTAAAGTTTTTTTAAATGAGGGGTAATTTAAACAAGAAATAGCAATGGCATCATGTTTCACCATCATCATTGCTGTCACAAAAGAATTATTCCAAATAACTCAAAAATGGTCTTTCAATTTCCCACGGAAGTCAGATATGAAGAAACAAAGCAAAATGAAGAGTTGTCTTCCAAAGCAGATTGGACAAGAGGGCTATGGTACAGTGACAAGAGCACAGAATTTGAATTCAGAAGAGTTGGATTCAAACCCTAACTCTGCTGTGTGACCTTTCAAGTCATCCAACCTCTCTCATCTCTAAAATTATAGAATTGGATCTCAAAGGTTTCTTCCAAATGTAAATGCTATGGACTATTTCCTGACTTTGGAGGTAGTATATGTCTACAAGATAAGCTACTTTACAAACTGATAAATTCTGGTGTCCAGAAAGGAGAGGTAAGATGAGAAAATGTCCTACATTGTTTATGAGTCAATAGGCTGAAAATTCCAATTTCTAAAAGCAAAGAGCTCTTGAGCTGTAATATCAGCTCCACTCCAGCTAGTCTGCATCATTTGCCATGGTTTTATTAGCTGATTTTTGGAAGTTTTTGAGAAAAAAATTCATAGGCAGGAAACAAACGGCCAATGTACACAAAAATTTTGTGCCAACTAAGTAACAGTTTGTTTTCGTTCTCTGTCACTTTTATATTTGTGGCTTATTTACCTACAGAATTTTAGTTTTATTAGTTAAGAACTTACATATTGCTTTCCTTAAAAGAACATAAGGCCTATTATAACTATCAGAAATTCAGATTCTGAAAGAGAACTGTCATCCCCCTTCTATGTCCTCATGAATACATATCCTGTAAGTTGCCATCTGTCTAAAAAGAGGCATAATTTCAAAGGAACTATTACAAATGCAAATAGCAAATTATTACATTTAAAAGATTTAGGTTCACTTAGTGAAGTTGTTTAATATATGGTGCTAATCAAAATATGGTTGAAAGTTCAACAATCTTTGTGTTCTCAGAACACAGAGTCCCCAACCAGGACTGTGTAACATTCTTTGTAAAGTTTCCCTTGGGTATGCTAGGAAGAACAATTGGGTGGAAGGATGGATGGATTGGCATGAATCCATCTTTGCTCCTAGAAAAATGACTCTAAGACCATGGTGTCATTGTGATCCAGAACAGAATATTACAGTAAAATCTGGGATTATGGTTTAAGTGCGAGGTGGGAAACTTTAATACAAAGCCAACTTTCAGACAACTTGACAGATTTTCCATAAAAGACTACACCTTTCAGGAGATAAAAATCATCAAACTTGGCAAATAAATATCTCATGAAATGTAGACTTCAGTAGATAAAATTCCAGTAACCATCAAGATTTCATAGCTCCTATGATAAGACGACATGGACTACTGAGAATGTACTTGACATCAGGGGAGACCTCAGTCCACATTCCACACCTGAACCTTTCTGGCTTTGTGACCATGGGTAAGTCAGCTAACTTTCTGAATCTACATGTCTTCAGCTGTGAGATACCTGTGGTTCCCTTCTCATTAGTCTTTTTTTGAAAATTTACGTAAAGTCCTTTTATAAGTCCTTAAAGGTTAGAGCGATGGTGAACACCAGCTATTAAGACCTCTCGCCTCACTTTTAGTGATTTATTCTTTATCAGTGGAAGTAGTGGTTATGATGTTTATCACTGGTGCCATAATCTTTTGATAATTACGCTTTTGGGGGTCAATCACAAAGGTAGCTATAGAGTCCTGGACCAAGAGAGAGTCAGAAAGATGTGAGTTCAAATCTGGTCTCAGATACTTACTAACTCTGTGACCCTGGGCCAGTCACTTAACTTCTATCTGCCTCATTTTCCTCATCTGCAAAATGGGGATAATAGTTGCACCTGCCTCCCAAGGTTGTTATCAGGATTAAATGAGATAACATTTGTAAAACACTACAAATCTAAAGCTCTATGTGAATTTCATTATTATCTATTGAAATCTATTTAGTATTTATGCCTGTTTGGTATGACAATTGTTAATAAGGTTTCATTTTTAGTTCTAACTTGGAAGTGCCTGTTATACGTGAACTGCTAAATGATGAGGGAAATACTATTATATAGAGGTCTTGACTACTAGCTCTTTAAATTTATTCCTGATGACTGAAAACATCTGGATTGTCATCTAAACTGGGTACAATATTAATGTTTGAGAGAATTCCTGCCATTTCTTTGGCAGGAGAACTTAGGAAAACAGAAAAATATGGGCCGCCCAAGCCCATATACCTCAGTTATTCACATTTATCTCCCTGCTGCATCTTGATTATCTGTGTATGGGATACAGCAATAATGCAATGCAGAAGATAAATATATTTATTACCAAACAATAAAATAGAAGAGAGACCCAGTGGAATCTGTAGGTAGTTAAGATGGATCCAACAGTTTCTGAATCTTTTACACCATCTTTCCTTATTTCCTTAGCTGATAAGTGCTTCTGGGGGACTTTGAGTGTTTATATAACCAGACTCTGGGAAGGTCTCTTTCTCAGTCTGTATCTGTTTTTCTCAAGGAGATAACACTGCTGGGTGATGAGAGCCTCAAGATAAGAGTTGGGATTTTTTTTTTTTTTTTTTGGTTATTGTATACTGTGAGCAGGACAGGACTTTCCACAGGGGAACAATAAGTCTGTTACCTGTCTGGTGAGGTTGTTGTTGAATTGTTTTTCAGTCATGTTCTTTGTGACATCGTGGCGTTCTCTTGACAGAGATACAGGAGTGGTTTGCAATTTCCTTATTTCAGATGAGGAAACTGAGGCAAATGGGGTTAAATGACTTGCCCAGGATCATACAGCTAGTAAATGTCTTAGACTGGATTTGAACTCAGGGTATCCTGAATCCAAGCCTGGTACTCTATCCACTGCACCACCTCCCTGCCCTCTGGTGAGGGCCAGACAGAAAATGAGCCAGAGATGCACTCTTAAAATAAAAACCATTCTTAGAATGTAAAAACTATTTGAGGAAAGAGACTATGGCATATTTTAAACTTTGTATTCCCAGACAAAGGGCAACCAAGTGTAACAGATGCAACGATGGGCTAAGAATCTGGAAGACTTGGGTTCAAACTCTGCCCCTGACAACTTTGTAGCTCTGAGCAAGTCACGTGACATTTTTATGCCTTGATCAACTCCTTATTTACTAAGTCAGACTGATGGTGATTTCTGTTGGTGGGGAAGTCTCTTTTAGTAGAATTGGGCTGATTCTAGGAGTATTCCTCAGCATTTAGCACAGTGGCTTACATGTATGGAAACTTAGTAAATATTTGTAAAATTGCTTAATTTGGGAATTCTCCAATATTTATGTGTCATGTACTCCTTTGGAGAAGCCTAGGGACCCTTTCTCAGAATGTTTTTAAATGCATAAAATGCATAGGATTACAAATATAATTTCACCAAAATAGTTACCAATTTTTTTTTTTAGTTTGCAGCTCCAGATTCAGAACACACAGTTTAATCAAATTGATTTAAAGGATTTAACAGCCTTCCCTCTTCTGTAGGAGGGGAGGGAGAGGGAGGGCAGTGGAAATATTCACAGAGGCCCCTTGGCATGGAAAGCCCCCTTTTGGCCATATTCTCTGTACCTCTTCCTTGTTCATTTGATTTAGTTTCATGCCCCTTACTAGCTATATTGGTTCTTACTAGACATGCTGTAATGCTGTTTCTCCATTGATGAAAGGAAGTCATTTCTGTCTTTTTGGCTACCTTTAGTGAGTTAGTGACTTCTGGTCGTTGTTGCCTTTTTAAATGGAAAAAAGTTTTCAAATGGGAGTCAGGCACAGTTTATCTCTTGACATTTGGAGCTTTCTGAAATAACCTGGAAGTGTACAGAGAGTCATTCCAACAGGAACCAGGAGTTGATGAAAGCAAATCAGGTTGAGTCAGTGCTTACGTTTCAAAGAAAAATGACCCAAACTGGACAGAGCCAAATTACATCCTGCAGGTGTCATACAAAAACCTCTCCCAGTTTGGGTTTGAGTAGGACTTGTGAGGAAACCATAAACTGACTTCAGAAAAATAACTAGGTTTAGAAGGAAAAGCCTTATATAATCTTATGAAGTTATTAGAGAAATATTATCCAGAACTCTATGGAAGTCCAGAATGAAATGCGGTCACGGCACCCTGCCAGTGTTAGTGTGTGGTTTGTTACCAAGTTGAACGAAACCTGACAGTTGTTTCTAAGAGAGGAAAGGTATTGCTGAGCACTCCCCTCGCGGAGATCCTATGGGCATTGTGGTGAGGCAGGCAACTCAAAGGATTTATTCATAGAGGGGCCCCAACTTGAATCTCTTTCCTACTTCTGAGGAACTTTTTAGAAAACATCATTGATGGCTAGAAGACGTCATGCCTCTTGCCTCACATGTTAATTTTAGATCAGACATGAGTATAAGTAATCTAAGAACCCCTGTCCTCCAAGGGGAAGCAAGTGAAAAATGTGTTCAGTAAGTGGTACAGATCCAAACTGAGGAGTGACTTCAAATTCAAAACTGGATCTACTGAGTCCTAAATGTCACCATCTCAGAGGCCATCTCTTCCAACCCGCTTATTTTATAGAAGAGAAAATGGGAGCCCACATGGATGAAGTGACCTGCCCAGGGTCACCAGGGAATAAAAAACAAGGTGGAACTCGAACTCAGGTCTTTTGATCATTGAGCTTCCCCCCGCCTCCCCATATTGCCACTGCCTATTTCTGATAACCTCTAGGACTTCTGTTCTGCCTTCCTTATTTTTGTTTAGTTTTCCATAGGTTCCTTTCAATTTTGACTTCTCTCCCAGGCAGCCAGGTGTTCTTCTGTTCACTGATGGGTGAGAAGGAAAATGAACATCAGCTCTCTGTTTTTATTACTTCTGGAGGACTGGTCAGCAGCTATTTTCATTCTACTCACAGTTAGTTAGTTACCTCTTGGACTGGAGGGAGTTCTGTTTTTCCCTTCCTTTTAAATCATTCCATTTGTAGTCTCTTCTGTTCTCTGTTTGAGCTTTCATCTGGCAGAAGTTCCTGCAGGTGAGGTACCTATTGGAGAATGGATCAGTGCCCAGGGAAGCCACAGGGCTGCTCTTAAAAAAGGGGAATCAAAGATTGACGTTTAATGTGGATCTTTTTCTTCTTTTTTCTGAATTCTAATCTCTTTTCTATCAAATTCTAATTGCTCAGGGATGCCACCTCTTGTTTATAATTGTCTTCTTCTCGGGTAAGCCTGTTAAGCCAACAGCATCCATCATCTTTTCCATTGAGGGACCTAGGGATTCTTGTTGGGGTTTTTTTTTGGCTTCTCTTCTCCATTAGTTGCTCTTAGAAGCTCATAGAAAAGTCCCTGTAGTGAGGTTACAAAAACTCTTTCATGTTGGAGTTTAAACTTTGTGTTGTTTGGAGTGAAGTTAGAATCCACAAGACAGGATACAGCAAAAGGGAAAAGAAGACCCCCCTTCTCCTAGAATTTGGGATTATTTTTATTTTTCATTTTTTAAAAGTACAGTACAGCCTGGAGTAATAGCTGCCTCCTAACATTTGCTGACATCTATCAGTTATATGACTCTGGACTCCATTTTTTTCTCATTCCCTTTACATGAAGCAAGGAAGTTGAAACAGAATTCTTAACTTTCTCAGGGAAAAAACATTCATTAGGCAGAGAAATTTTGTTTTCACTTAAACATGGAAATAAAGAAGAGTCTATTCTAGATTTGCCTTGGTTCAATTTCCAGTCGTAAATGTAAAAGCAATGCAGCATAAGGAACAAAAAGCAGCTCATTACACCCTTTGGACTTGGCTTCAATCTGCTAAGCCGAGGTGTGGCTTGGTTGTCTTCTCTGAGACTTGTATGTGCCCTTCTCAAACTCGGTAATGTTGTCGTCTTTTCCCGCCATCATCCCAGCCTCATTTACTCCATCAGTCTGGAGCAGCAGCTCTCAAAATGTGGTCCAGAGACCCTAGGTGGTCCCTGAGACCCTTTCAGGAGGTCCATGAGGCCAAAACTATTTTAATAATAATGCCATGGTATTTTAATTTCAAATATCATAAGCATTAGTAGTTACAGCCTATATAAACAAAAGCTCTTTGGACAGGGTCTTCCATAATTTTTAAGAGTATAAAGGAGTACTGAGACCAAAAGTTTGACAATACCCTGGTCTAGAGCAGAGATATAAAACTCATTGCCCTGTGGTCTGTAAAACTCCCAAGTTTGGCCCAAACCAGATTAAAATGTAATTAGGAAATATTTAACAAAATAAATTTAAAATGTAATTCAGCACAAATAATGTTAATTTATGGTTTTCTAAATCAATATACAACCTACAGAAATCCATTTCTATTTCAGTCTGATACCACTAGTCTAGAGAGTGGCTGCTATAAAGGAAGTTTTCAACATAGTGCAGCACACTGGGATTTCTTGGTTATGACAGGCTGTTCCACACACATAGTGAGCAGGTACCATGTGGCAGTGGGGACCCTGATGGTTTCTATGAAGGAGGGCATAGTGATATAGTGGGAGACTCTGGACTCAGATCATACTGCCTCCCAACAAGTCCTAGTCCTAAAGATTTCAGGTCCTCCTTGACTCTCTGTGGCTAATGAAACTCCTCTCTTGGGAGGAACTTTATTGCACTGAATTTCTTTATTTTAGGAAGGATAAAAACTTCCTGGGAGTGAGATCTTATAACTTAAGCTTTCTCTCTCAGTTCATAAAAGTTCAACACAGACTTCTGAGATCAAGTAAGAGTTCTCTGGTCACATTATATATTCTTCTAAAATGGTCATGAACTTCTCAATGAAACTAGTTGCTGTGCTTTGGTTCCCCTCCCCCTACATTTTAGAAAGCTTTCCAGCATCCAGCTGGGGTGTGTCAGTGTCACCATATTGTTAACCCACATTTTTACATGCTGAACCCTTTTTCCCCCTGGAAGGGATTTTAGGTTGGAGGTAGAGCTGGGGGAAAAGGAGGGCTGTGCCTTTTTTCTTTCATTTCCAAAGCCAATTACTATAATTCCTCCATGTTGTTTTAGTTGGAAAGGAGGGTGGGCTTTTTTTTAACTGTGTCCCAAATATCCAATTTTAATAGACCTTGTAAAAGTGTTTCCCTTGTATTCATCAGTAAAAGAAAATGTATTTAAATGCAATTCAAGCTTTGAGCACTAATTTCCTTTCACTCCAAATGAAATAGTAAAGAGTTTTACAAGGGCAAAGAGGAGGTTGGTGGATAGGTTATAGGCAGGAGAAGTGGTTGGTTGGGGGATGTTTTTAAGGAATGGTTGGGCGTTTTCTCAGACAGTTGGTTAATTGGATTTGCCATCTGCTCTAGAGAAACATCAAAGAGCTTGAAGTGGGGGATTTTGAGGCCCCTCTTTCGATCACTAGCAGTGATGGTGATGTCCTGCCTCATGGCCAGCTGCTCCATCTTCTATCTTCTCCCAGGACAGATTTTTTTTTAATTATTGGTTTGGCTGGGAGGTAGAGCTAACACCTGCCTGGAGTCCTTCTAGGCACAAGAATATGCAACTTTGGCGGGTGAAGCAGTTGGCCAGAAGTCTGCAAGCTGCATTTGATTCTGCTGCAAATTACACTACTTCTTCTTTTGTAATGGGAAGAGGCATCTTGGGGACATGGAGGGTGCCATTGTTGATTCCTGTTCCAAGATTCTCTGTTTTCTCATAGCATTCCATTGATTCTTGTATCAACCTTTGGATCCCCACACCCATCCCCAAACCTTTTCCATCTTAAAGACTTAATGTTCTCCCTAAAAAGAACTGGAATTTTTATGGGTTTATCAACCACCAGGGTGCTATATTCATTTTCTTCTACATATAGTGTACCTACTCTATTCCAATAACAAACCTCTTTATTTTTTTAAACAGTATCAAATAGTGTTGACAGTTATAGTATGTATAGTATAGTTTCAGATCTGGTACTGACAGGCTTCTTCCTTCACTTTTTTTTTCATTATTTCTCTTGAGATTCTTGACCTTTATATTTCTCAAGATGAATTTTGGTTTTCTTTTTTGTTTTAGCTCTACAGTGTAATCCTTTAGTGGTTTGATTGGTATGATACTGAATAAATAAATCAGCTTAGATAATATTGGTTTTTTTGTTATATTGGCGCAACCCAACCATGAGTAATTAATATGTTTCCAATTATCTAGGGCTATCTCTTTTTTTTTCCTGTAAAGAGTGTTTTTGTTTATGTAGGTCCTGTGTATACCTTAGTAGGTAAAGTCCCAAATATTTTATACATTCTGTAGTTATTTTGAATGGAATTTCTTTCCCTGTCTCTTCCTGCTAGGTAAGGCACGTAGACGCAGTCATTGGAGGCAGTGTAGTGTTCCAGAATGAAGACTAGATTTGAAGTTAGAAGATCTGGGATTAAATCTCAGTTCTGTGTGAACTTCTTTGTGTGAATTTAGGCCAGTCACTTTATTTTCCTGGGCCTCAGCTACCTCATCTAATCTGTAAAATGAAGACTTGAACAAGATGACCATGGATGACCATTCCAGCTCTAAGTCTACAATACAATTAAGAAAAGCTCTGGGCCTACCTTGGAATTAAGTATTTCAAAGGAAAATTATATTAAAAGATGTTCACTTGTAAAATCTGAAATGGGGAGGAAAAATTACACATAGGCTTTTAAACTTTGTGACACATGTAGAACTCTAAGATAGAACTGCTTCAACAAAACTCGTTGGCTCTTAAGGCTTTCATCTGAATTGTGAATTCTTACTTTGTGGTTCTCGTAGATGATGCATTTACCTATTAGGATCTGCACATCTGACAGGAAATTGCTTTCATGGATTTCATTATGGATGTTGCTTAATTTTGGAAACAATGAATATAATCTCACTTATCCAATGCCACTCTTTTGCCTTATTCCTAGCTTAGACGTAACCTTGGGTTCTTCAAGTCCTAGGCCAGGGGAATACAAGTTCTATCAGGTTCTAACAAGATGGGAAGCCTCTGAGTAGGGAGGGGTCCAGCATCAGTCTGCATGTATCTGTTGTCTAAAGACCAGCCCAATTAAATTCAGAGAGCCACATTACTGGGACAGGTGGTGACATTTTTGGCTGGTCCAGTAAGCTGTGGAGGGATCATGATATGAGTCAGTGGAGAGAGGAGGGAAGGATTATCAAAATAGCTCTTGATAAAAATCACGGAAGCAAGTGATGAACTTGAGATGTTATAGATGGAACTGACTTTAGAGTGAGGAAGGCCTGTGTTCAAATTCTTATTTAAACATATATTGCCTATGTGAACCTAGATTAGTCACTAGGTGGCACCATAGTGCTGAGTCAGGAAGACCTGAATTCAAATTTTGGCAATGACATTTACTACCTTGTGAGACCCTGAGCAAGTCAATTCACCTGTTTGCCTCAGTTTCCTCATCTGTAAAGTGGGAATCATAATAGCACCTTCCTCACAAGGTTGTTGTGAAAATCAAATGAGATAGTATTTGAAAGCACATAGTACCATTCCTGGCACATAACAGACATTATATATGTTAGATAATTTTGTTATTATTACTTAATCCTTTAGTCCCATCTCCCCCCAAAAAAGAATTCTCTAAGATTTTAAGGCTTTTCTAATACCATCTGTTGCTGGTACCTTCTCCTTTTTAACTATCTTCAATTTATCATGTGTATGTTGCATGTGCTTAGTTGTTTGAATGATGACCTCTCCGTGAGACTGCGAGCTCCTTGAAGGCAGGGGCTATCTTTTGCCTTTCTTTGTATTTCTGGCCTTTATCACAGTGCCTAACACATAGTAATTGCTACACTTACTGACTGAATAATTATTATTTGCAGATGAGTATTTAATCTGCATCATTGTAGAGGGAGACTTCATACTGGGACTGCCCTACACTATTGAAATCAAAGGTCTGACAAAAAAAATACAAGAAATGTTTTCTTCAATTAACTATTTTTTAAAGCTAACAAGTTGCATTGAGTAGAAATTGCATTGAGTAGAAATTTTTAATGTAGTAATTTGATTTTTATTTATTAGAATAGGTAGGAATGGTTAGGTTGTGATGTATGGATCCTGTTGTGGTTGTTTGTCCATCATTCTTGAAGAGACCCATGACATCAGGAAGGTGATACCAGGATGTGCAAGTGAATTGCTTTTAAGTGAAAGAGGGTTATGCAAGGACACCAGCCCCACTTTCTTCTCTGGAACCATCTGGGTCCAGTGGCAAGATGTAGATCAGGATGACTGGAGATGGCCCTGGATGCAGTGAAGGACCAAGGCTTTTTTAAGCTAAGGTCTTTCCCAGATCTACCTTTCAGTGATTAAGGCTAGGTAAGAAATGCAGCGAAGAATGGCCTCTTTCACCTAGTTAAAAAAATCAGTCTAGGAGAGGAAGACCCTTGGGGTTTCTGGTCAAAATAGAAACAATTGCCATTTACAGCAAACAGGGCCCAAACGATGACCCAGTGGGCTTGGACTGGAACCTATTGTTGATCAATCAATGAGAGTCAGAATGATTTGAGGTTAAGGTATGGTCCTTAAGAAAGAAATGTAGCTCATAAACCCCAAAATATCTCAGTATGGATTCAGGGATCCTTTGGCCAGAGCCACAAATAAGGGTATGATACCCTATGTGGACTGTGAGAGAAGATGGGGGAAAGAAGGGAGGAGCAGAGGGGAGAAGAAAGGAGAGGAGAAAAGAGGGGAGGGGAGGAGAAGGGAGATTCAGTTTATGTATGTTATTTCAAAATTTGTGAAAAAAAAGTTGGAGAGAAGAGAAAGTCAATTCAAGATGAAACCAATATTCCACTTTTAGACTGACATGAAATGGCCTGACTGGGTAGCATCTGCCTTTTTACAGGGCTTCTTAGTTCACATGAAACTAGTAGGAAATTTTGTCATATGTGAAACTAACAGAAACAGCTACATTTAACTGGCTGTCAATTTTAAAAGTAGGCTTTATTACCTTTTTTAACTTAATGGTTTATTTCAAGTTGTCATGAATCACCTTTACCTGCCTAGGTAACATTGAGCTAGGTGACTGATAGGATAGATCATTACATTGGATTGATTTGGTGAGCAAGAGTATTTCAAATCATGAAATTAGATACAGGTCTTCTGTATCTAAGGTCTTATTTCTAAACATTAATGAAGTTTGGCTACATGATGCTATTGTCCATTTAATTCATTCATGCCTGGTTCTTCATGACCCCATTTGGGGTTTTCTTCACAAAGTTCCTAGAGGGGCTTGCCATTTCCTTCTCAAGCTGGATTTACAGATGAAGAAACTGAGGCAAGTTGGGTTAAGTGACTTGTTCAGGGTTACACAGCTAGTAAGTGTCTGAAGCCAGATTTGAACTCAAGGAAGATGAGTCTTCCTGACATCTGTTATCCACTGCGCCCCCTAAGATTCTTGAATAAAGATAAATTAGGAGGGTGTTTGAAAAAGTGGAATTATTTCTGCACTTGAAGTCAGGAGGACCAGTATTCAAATTCCACCTGTGATCCTAACTGTGCACCTTGGGTAAGTCACTCATCCTCTTTTGAACCTCACTTTCTTCCTATGTAAAATGAGGGTGATAATATTATTTACCTCACAGGGTTGTTGTGAAGATTCAGTGATGTGACATCTGGGAAATACTTTAGCCGCCTTATGTAAATGTCAGCTCCTATCTTGTCCAGTCTTCTTTATTTACAGATTAGGAAACTGAGGCCCAGTAAGGCTACCAGGCTGGCCTAAAGTCATCCTCCAAATACGCAGCTAATCCATAAAATGGGGAAAATAAGAACCCCTGAGATAATGTATGTAAAGTAGCAAAACTTAAAGTTCTGTATACATATTAGCTATTATAATTAGGTTGTGTCCATTTTAGAGCTGGTGAAAATGAGTCCACCCAAGCCTCAATGACTTTCTTAAGATCACTGCTGTTACTAGTGGTGGCAATTAAAGGTTGCACACATGCCAGCTAGTTCATAGTTATTCCCTCCAATCATATTCCCTGACTTTATGAGGTTACTAACAAAGGTGCTTGCACTGAAGGCCCCTTCCATCAGAAACCTGCATTTTTTTACAGCTCTTCCTCCATGTCCATCATGACACAAGAAGGAGTGGATTAAGACAAGGAAGACATTGGGACAGCACATAAGGAGAGTTAAAGAACATGTCTGAATTACTTGAGAGAATAAAGAGAATTGCTGGTAGCAAATACAGAGCTGAATTACAAATCTTATCTTTCTTCCCACTTTGGGAAGCATTAAGAGAAAAGCATTATGTTTTTTCAGGTCCCAGAAAAAGTGGAAACCACTAACTTTTTTGTAATTTAAAAGCAAACAATTACCCAGCTACTCTCTCAGATTAAAAGATTATTGTTAAGTGAAAAGAAATGCTTCCATTTAAGTTTTAGAGACAGAATTTAGTCTACTGGTTACCAGATTATCAATTGACAGGTATTTAGTGAAAACCCACTATGACTGCTGAGTAGCCATGTGAGTGTGTATATGTGTGTGTGCACATGTGTATGTATATGTGTGTATGTAACATGCATGTGGGTTTCTGAAATTGTGCAGGTCTTTGCAAGTATGCCTAGTATCTAGCCCAGTGCCTTATACACAGTAGATATGTAATACATTTTTGCTGAATTGATATTCAAGTATTGTTGAATTAAATTTGCACTTAGCATTTTTGGAAAAGTGTGTAGAGTTGAGGGTCACTGTTTATAGTCCATAGGTTCTTAACCTTTCTTTTATCATGGACCCCTTTGGCAGCCTGGTGAATAGTATGGATATGAATATATTCTCAGTATACAATTTTTTAATTCACAAAATAAAATACATAAGACTACAAAGGAAACTAAATATATGGAAATACAGTTATCAGATTTTTTTAAAATGAATTCATGAATAAAATATATAGGCAATGGGGTATAGAAATCTATCTTGCCCTACAGGAAATAGAAGAGAAGGGGATGGGGGGAGGGTGAGAAAAGGGAGGGCAGATTGGAGGAAAAGGTAATCAGAATATATGGTGTCCTGGGGTGGAGGAGGTTGGAAATGGGGAGAAAATTTGAAATTCAAAATTTTGTAGAA
Organism: Notamacropus eugenii; assembly: GCF_028372415.1. Classification (NCBI taxonomy): domain Eukaryota; kingdom Metazoa; phylum Chordata; class Mammalia; order Diprotodontia; family Macropodidae; genus Notamacropus; species Notamacropus eugenii. The sequence continues at coordinate 345,025,044 of NC_092875.1, forward strand.
GTGAATGTTAAAAGCTGAAAATAAATAAATTTAATTAGAAAAACGTAAAATGAATTCATGTACCCCACATTAAGAACCCCTGGTTTAAGGTGAGCATGCTACCCTCCCATTTTACTGAGAAGTGCTAAGTAAGATTAATCCTGAATCTAAGGAATAAGATAGATGTTCACAGGAAATATAGGGGTAGATAACAGATCCAGTGATAATCCATGGAACCTTTACATGCTGACTAGAAAGCTGACTAGAATGTGAGCATGCATTGTAGCAGCCCCCCAAATTGTGATATGATTGATGTGCTAATGCAATCAAATAAAAAAAATAGAAAGAAGGGGGAAAAATGATTGTTTTCCTCTCACAGGTGCCTAGAGAATAATACCTTTCAGATTCCTTATCTTATTTTATCTATACAACCTTGTGAAGGAAGCAAATCAGATAGTATTACTCTAGCCTTTTACAGGTGAGGAAGCTGAGGCAGAGAGCTTAAACATCTTGCCCAGGTCTGTTACTCTTTGGGGACAGCACAAGAATGAAATTCAGCCCTCCAAGTTTAGCATTTCCCACTACCTCATGGTTTTTCTAGCTGTTGTCTATGTATCCTCTGGCAGTGATTGTGGGTGACCCAAAGGGCAATAGTAACCCAAGAGGTACCTGGTGGATGCAGGTGAGCTGCAGTGTGTTTCCAGTGATGACCGACATCACTAGAAATACTGCAAAAGAACTAACTTGACATCTGTCACTGAGGAAATGCATCCCTGAAAAAGGACATAGACTAGATTGTGTGGTGAGATCAAAGTACAGCAGGTGGACAGCTTGCAGATACCAATGCCCATTGGATGTGGAAAGGTGACCTCTGAGATACTTTCCAGTCTATAGCGACCTAGTACCTGGGTGCATCCTCTGTGGAGGATCTTTGGATGTTTATGGTCAAGAACCAGAGACACACAGGACAAGGAGTTTTGGATGGGTCACAGTCTACAGCAAGGAAGGGAATTTCTCATATTGATGAGATCACAGATCTATTTGAAGCAATGAACTGGAGAAATGAATGAAGGGAAGCTAATTCTATCATACCTTCCCAGCCCCTTTGGACTCTATATTCCAAGAAGTAGCCATGATGGGCTAGCATTTGGCAGATGGGTTTGACACTACATAATGAAGCTACCTTGCACTTAATATTATATTTGGAAACCAGGCCTAGTCTTGGATGTTGAGTGCCTATTATTCATCTTTCCTCTTACTAGAGAAGAGCTTCTTCTCAGTTAATTATAATATTGTGAACCATCCATCTCCTTTATGTAGCTTTCATGACTTGAATCCATACTTCAGAAGCATTTAGCAGACACCTAGCTGCAGAGCAGAATGCTCTAGGTGCTGTTTCCTTGGATCAGCAGCTAGAAGGGCTCTCTGGACAGCATTTGCTTAGGTTTCTCCCATTAATGCAAAGGGACTTCAGTAGGAGCTTGAATAGCTAAACAATGCCTATGTCAAGGAATCCTGTCCCTTCCTTTAAGGCTACACTCAGTAATCATTTAATTTCTAACCTGAGTTGAGAGACATTCCATCAATCCTCTAGAGACATTTTCCACAGCATAATAAATGATCTGCTTTTGGCTAAGTCCCATGGTGAGGCTCTAAAAATTTAAATGTAGCATTGGCTTTGGTTTGGGCATCTCCTTGGGATGCTAATTCTTAGCATTAAGAACCTGAATGTAATTAGACATAATGCTTTTCAGAAACCCAGCTCTCCCTCAAAGTGAATTACATCAACTGCTCTCGTTTATGTGAACCCTCATCTTCTTTCATGTCTGGGGAGTATTTGGCAAGGCACCGAGCTGGCAGGCTTTTATGCCAACATTAAACAAATTGGGTCTGTTAGATCCCGTTTGTTATGCCCTAGCTCGAATTTATTTATAATGATAGCCAGCTCTTGGCAGTTTGAAGTAGGGGGATTTATTTTCCTTTTGTTCTACACAGTGTCTTCCCAAGGAAATTGCAACTAGTTGTGAGCTCTGAAGTCAGGAGGAGCTAGCTCCTAGCAGAGAATATTTTAACATGAAACAATTCAAATTGGGATTATGTTTATGTGATAGTTAAAATGTCAGGGCTGTTTTGAGTTTACTGCTGATGATGCGGTTGGGTTGTATTTGTAGCTTACAACTGAGAGTTAGGAATAATAACTAACGGGAGCCATCACGCTCCTTCAGGACTCACAGGATAAGGATGAGACCAGAGAGAGCTTTCTGCCCAAGGGGTGCTGTCAGCAATGGGTAGCCCCCTCTTCCATTTTCTGTTTTCATACAATTTATAAGTGTTGGAATCCAAGGGTTAAGTTAAATGTGTACCCAGGATTGTATGGTATGTAGTACCCCCTAAAGGGAAGGGGGTTTAGTTACTGAGTTTTCTCTCCTTTCAATTCACTTTCATTTTAATTGGTAAAGCAATTGAAAATAATTTGAGGTGTTGACACTCTCATTTGCCCTTTGACAAAATATTCTTTTATCTTAATAGGATCTACACCCCTGGATGAGCTCTGCCTTTTGTGGGTGCACTTAGACCCTTCCTGTCAGTTCTCTTTTCTCATGGGTTCCCAGCATTCTGTTCTTAGCTTTCAGGTCTCGTTTTCAGGCTAGGACTTGCCATGGCATCCAGGAGGAGAAGGGAGCTAAGACGTTCCCGATTTATTTTCCAATGCAGAGCCCCGATGCTTCTCCAATAATCCCATGTGTGATTCATTATGTGCTTTTTGGTTCCTTTGTTGTGTGCCTGCTCATTTCTAATCCTTAGTAGAGGCTTCTGGGCACAGAGAAATGCCAGGCCTGAACTGGAGCCCTAGCAAATGGTGACTTCAAATGCTCCTCAAACACTTCTTCGTGCCTGACTCTGGGGAATGTGATCTGGTGGACAAAAGGGAGGGATGCTCAAGAGGCACCAGGAATCTGTGGGCCTGCTTTTCATCATCTGTTGGCTTTGGGAGGGTAAAGCAAGACAGACATGAAACTGTTCTGTGACTCCCTTTTCTCCCGCCACCTCCCCCCACCCCCCAACTTGGAAATAGAGGGAATTTCACCTATACCTTCTGCACTGTGGTGAGAAAAGAGATTAGAGATTAGATTATTATTATTATGTATTATTAGATATAGATAAGATTAGAGATTCTTATGCATTGAAAAGTTATGGATTTTAGAAACATGAGGTTGAGAGCAGTTGGAGAACTTAGATGATCTAGTCTACTTTTTCTCATTTGACAAATGTAGAAACTAAGGACCAGAGAAGGAAAGTACTGGGTTCCCCCATGGCCCAGCTGTTTCACAACAGTTGAAATGAACAGGAAATGTTTTGCATCAAGTTGGCTAATTCTTCTCCATTCTGATTGGAACGATTCATTATTCCTAAAATAGCCCCAGATGGGAAGGAGGAGGTAGTCATTCCAATAGAAAAGAAGTTCCATGAAGACAAGAATGGTTTAGTTTTTTTCCTTTGTCTCTCTGTTTCTAGCACAGTGCCTGGCAAATGATAAATAATTATAAAATTTGCATTTGAAATCTGTAAATGGGCTGCCACAATGCAGACAGAAGACCACTACCATGACGCTTTTCTCTCTGGTGTGACTACCACCTAGTTGTTTGTCTAGGTCCTCATTTAGTGGAGCCTGAATATGAGAAATGGTCAAGTCAGAGCAGCCTGGTCTTGAATGGACACAGTCTTTTAACCAATCAGGCTCAGATGATTGGAAATGCCAGTGGGCAGAGAGCTTGTTAATTGTCACAGATGATGATGCTTTGTGGAGTTTCCTGAGCTGGAGGACTCTTTGTTGTTCCCAGAAGGACTGCTTGTTCTTAGGGAAGTTATTGTAGGAAGGGATGAAACAGGAGGAAAATAGTGAAAGAACGATTGTCTTTAGATACTAATAAATAACTTGTCAACCTCAGATTTTTCTCTGGTCGTAGAACTGTAATGTGTGAAGTGTGATAGAACCAAGATTATTACTTATAGATGTATTTGATATCAGCTACCTGGGAAAGAATCTCCAAACTCTTCTTAAGTTGGGATTTTACATGTTTTATACATCTGTGTGTATACAGTCAATCCTCAACATTCATGCATTTAACCTTCATGAGTTTAGGATTTCATGTGATTTTGTTAGTAATCTCATTTTAACTTTTGGGTTTACAATTATACACATTCTAGACTGTGCACAGTAGAGAAAAAATGAGAGGCACAATGGGCAGTTTTTGGAGGAGCTGGTATCCTACTAAGTGCTTCGCTGGTCTTGTTCACTTTACCATTGTAAAGAGCTCACCATGGATTTATTGCGTATTTTCATTGTTTGCCTTCAAAATCTAAGTTTTGTGTTGCCTCTGAAGTATAGTGCAAGTCCTTTGGGCTCTAAGCCCAAGTGTACAAAGTCAGTAAAGTGGCTTAGTTTTTTCATTTATGTCAGTCTTGTCCTACCCTTGTGACCCCCTTTGGGATTTTCTTGGCAAAGATACTGGAGTAGTTTGCCATTTCCTTCTCTAGTTCATTTTATAGATGAGGAAACTGAGGCAATTTTGCTTAAGTGACTTGCCCCAGGTCACACAACTAATAAGTGTCTGAGACTGGATTTGAACTCATGGAGGTGAGTCTTCCTGGTTTCAAGCCCAGTGATCCATCCACTGTGCTGCCTAAGACATACTTTACATGTTCATAAAGAAGCTGATTTATTGTGTTCCCATTCTTGGAAGAAGATTTCTACTGTTGTTTTTTCATCTGCAAAATGATTTCCTTTTTCTCTTCTTCATCATCTACTCCCACCTACTTATCTTCTCCTTCCTCTTCTCCTCCTCAATATTCTCTGCTCTCCATGTCCCTCCATAAAATATCAGTGACATTAAACTATGATATCTTGAGCCATTTGTGATTGAAAAGGTGTAATTTGGGCCACCTAACTCTAAGTCTCAAATATGTACAAGATGCCTTACAGCAATGCCCTGATTTGATTTGGGTAATCTCCAACTTCAAAAATGCAAATTGTAAAAGAATTTCCAATTCATAGGATTAATTAGATTTTACTTTAATCAAATTTTGAGTTGTATAACCATATGGCAGGCTATTTAAAATAACCTACCAAGTATAAATGCATCATGTCCTGAATTTCTTCAACTAGCTGTTAACATTTAAATTGGGAAGGAGATTCAATTTATGCCCATTAGTACTCCTATTACAGTTTTAGGTGATGTATTGCAAAGTAGAAGCATTGAAGAGGTGTGTTAGTAATGGAAATAGATTCAGAAGACCTAGGTTCGAATCATGAGTCTACTACTTACTGCTTTTATGATTTGGGGCAGGTCACTTCCCTATCCTAGGACTCAGCTTCCCCATCTGTAAATTAAGGAATTGAAAATCCTTTACCATTGGATTCCAACTTTCTTTTCCAGACTGATTCCACATTACTCTCCCTCAGGAACTCTCTGTTCTAGTAGAACTGGTCTGCTGGGTGTTCCCTGTACACAGTACTCTGAATCTCATCTCTGAGATGCTGCCCAGGCTCATCTCTCATTACTGGAATGTTTGGCTTCCTCATCTTCTCCTCTTGAAATCTCTATCTACCTTCAAACCTCAGCTCACTGGCCACCTTGAAGCCTTTCCTGATTTCCCAGGCTGCTAGTCACCCCTTTCCCCAATTGTGTTTTTCAGTCATTTTCAGTCACGTCTGACTCTCCATGACCCCATTTGCGGTTTTCTTGGCCAAGATACCAGAGTGGTTTGCCACTTTCTTCTCCAACTCATTTTATAGATGAGGAAACTATTGCAAACAGAGTTAAATGACTTGCCCAAGGCTACACAGCTAGCAAGTGTCTGAGGCCAGATTTGAACTCAGGAAGATAAATCTTCCTGACTCCAGTCCTCGGACTCTACCCATGGAGCCATCTAGCTGCCTCTCCTCCATTACTTTGACTTAATTTGTGTATGTTTTGTATTTATCTATCAGGATTGTTTCCTGCCAACAGAATATAAGATCCTTATCGGCAGGGACTGTTTAGTTTTTATCTTTGACTCTCTAGCACAGACCTGCACAGTTTGGAGGTAGGTAGGGGCCAAAATAAAAGAAGCTAAACTTCTTCAGGCTGCAGATAGGTCAAACTAGAGTCAGACTGATGATGGTTGGTTGCCACATGACCAACAGGAGAGTGAGCAGTGGCAACCCTACGTTTTTCGGGTCCTTTGACAGACCACAAGCGTCCCAGGATACATGTTGTGCAGGCCTGCTGTGGCCCCTAATGCAGTGCCCAGGCTCTAATACATATTTAGTGAAGGATTGTTGGATTTAATTATGTTGACTTGACTAGATGATTTCTAAATCTACTTTCATCTTTAAATCCTGCAATAATGATGATGATAGCTGGTATTTATATGATGTTCCATTATTTATTATATTTATCATTTTGTTTCATTGAATGTTATCTTTTTTTGATCCTTACATCAACCCTGTGAGGTAGGGACTACAGGCATGTCTTATTAATACATCCACATGAGATGTCTCTTGCCTTTATCTCTTCTTTTATCTCTCCATTGTTACTACCCTGCTTCAGGCCTTCATGACTGACAGCTCAACTTCCGTAATAACTTCCTAAGTAACCCATCCTTTCATCCCACACAATGCTGCCGGAGTAGTCTTCCTAAACGATGTCTATTCATTTCATGAACTCAGACAAGTCATTTTCCTTCCAGACCTCTCTTTTTTCATCTTTTAAAATAATGGGGTTAGATTAGATAATCTTAAAACCTTTTTTTGGGCTCCAGAGCTTTGTGTCATTCCTCGAAAAATCATCAATGACCCCTCCCCCCCCATTGTCCACATGACACAGTACCAACTCCTTAGCCTGGTATTCAGGGGTCTCTGTAAGTTGAGTGCCACTCCCCCAGGCTTTATCCGTTAATAAAAATAAAATAATTGGGACGGCTGAGTGATACAGCAGAGAAAACACCGGACCTGGAGTCAGGAAGACCAAAGCCCAAATCTGGCCTCAGACACTTGCTAGCTGTGTGATCCTGGGCAAATCGCTTAACCCATCTGACTCAGTGTCTTCATCTGTAAATGGGAACAACGATAGCACCGACCTCCCAGGCTTGTTCTGAGGATCAAGTGAAGTAACCATTGTAAAGTACTCAGCACAGTGCCTGGCACATAGTCAATACTCTATACATGATAGCTGTCATTATTATTAATTATTGTTGTATGGACTGACTGTTTCAGCCAAGCTGGTCTCCTCATCATCCCTCACATCAGTCCTAGACTATCCTTCCCTTCATGATATTACTCACACCCTTCCTTCCTTTGGAATTTTGCCCCTCTCTTTATCCAAATCCAAACCATCTTTGGAGGTCCATCTTTCATTTCTCCTCCTTCCCTCAGGCTTCTCTGAACACTGTAGCCTACAGTGATTTTTGACTTCCCTGAATTCCTATCCATCATTTGGCAGTTACTCCTTTCCTGCTTGCAATGTAACCTCCCTGGCCCTCGGTTTCCTCACATGTAAAATTAGGAGAATTGGACTAGATAATCCCTAAAGTCCCTTCTGTCTCTTAAGCCTAGGTTCTCTTTTATGTTTATCACTATTTGACTTTCCAACCATGTATTTCTTAAATAGAGTTTGAACTCTTTGAAAAGTTTGAAGGGTGTACGTATCTGCAGCTTTTTACTGGCCCCAAAGGAAACTTGAATCTAGTAAAGGCTCAATAAAAATGCATTTATTTTATTTTGATTTGATTGCTGGTTTGGCCTATCAGTTATAAATCCATTTTTGAAATATTTTCCCATAAGGTTTGCAGATGGGCATCTGAACCTGAAGGAGAACATTGTGTTCCTTTCAAGAAAAATCATAAGTCAAACAAGACAACACAAGTAAAATTTCAATGTATTTCCTAGAATATTGGCTCAGGCAAGAAGTAAATTTCCACACATGTTGGAGATAAAAAACCAGTCCTGTCCCTTCTACCCTTTATTTGAATGAATTTAGAGTCATCATGGTTGGGTTTTGGTATTATATCTGACAGGCTAAGACTTAACTTCTCTAGCCCATTTTTAAAAAGTGGTTGCAAATGCATGCACTATGTATAGTGTTTAAAAGGCTTAAGACTTCCTTTGATGTGAGAAGTTATACTGTGCTTAGTTTGGGGATAACTTGGCCAAGGAAAGAGTTTTGGGTTAAAATTCTATTAATGGTTTGGGGAGGGCTAGAGGAGGGAAGGGAGGAAGGAGGAGGAGGTAAGGAGGAGAGAAGAAGGGAAGGAGGAGGGAAGAAGGGAAAGAGGAACAGAGGAAGGGAGGGAGGAGGGAAAGAAAGAAGGAAGGAAAGAATTATTAATCAACCTGCTGTGTGCCAAACACTGTGCTAAGTGTTTCATATGCTCTTTACAGCAACCCTGAGGGCAGCTAGGTGGTGCAGTGGACAGAGCACCAGTGCAGGAGTCAGGAGGACCTGAGTTCAAATCTCACCTCAGACACTTGACACTTACTAACCGTGTGACCTTGGGCAAGTCACTTAACCCCAGTTGCCTCATCCTGGGTCATTTCCATTCATCCTGTTGAGTATCTGGTCAGTGGATTCAGATGGCTCTGGAGGAGAAGTGAGGCTGGTGACCTGCACAGCCCTCCTTCACTCAAAACAAAGTCAAGTGCAAGTCATGTCACCATTTCTCTGATGGCATGGTCTTCCGCAACGAAGGACGAACACACACACATACACACAGCAACCCTGAGAAGTACATGCTACTATTATTCCCATTGTACACGTGAGGAAACCGAAGAAGTCACATTGACTTGTCCAAGGTCACACAGCTAGTAAATGAGACCATATTTGAACTCAGGTCTTCCTCTCTACAGCCCCAGGACTTAGCTGGCTACTATATCATGTGCCAGGCATTGTGCTAAGCATGGAGATAAAAAGACCACAAGAAAATAAATCTCTACTCTGAAAGCTCAGTCTGATGAGGTAAACAACATGCAAACGACTATGTGCAAAAGAAGATATTAATTTTAGAAGGCACACTTCTCCCTGACTCAATAATGTTTTTAAAAACCCTCTAGCTTTCATAAACAATACTAATACTTAGTTCTCTGAAAATTTTGGGGTTTTGTTGTTCTTTAAAATGGGCTGCACCATAATAACTTCTCCTCTTTAGAATAATCTATCCCCAAAAAGGTCATCCAGTTTGGTAGTAGTAAAAGGGAAAGAGTCCAGGATTTGGAGCACAGGGTTTGGATTCAGATCTTGACTCTTCAACTTATTACATGTCCACCCTTGGGTGAATCGGTCAATGTCTCCTGGCTTCCATTTCCTCATTTGTAAGATGAGGGGAATGGATAAGACAATCCCTAAAGTTTCTTCCCGTTGTAAATGACCATGCTATGATTCTGCATTTGGATTATACCCAAGATCAGCTAAAACAGAAAAGGAGAAGGGAAGGGAAGAAGGTGCAGAGTTGAACAATCAGGTTTAATTCTGTGATTCTGAATCACTTTTTTTCTGACTTTGCATAATGTCTTCTCTGTTAGCTTTGAACTCAATTTTCACTCTATTGTGCGTACACGCTTATGTTCATAACTTTAATAGCATTCCATTATAATACAGATCAAATAAACCTAAACAATTACCACCTACAAAAATCCTAATTGTGTTTAATTTGTGGTTTATGATAGTCATTGACATGGTTGATGCATTCCTGAGTCATTCACTGCACTTTTGTGACTGCCACTTGCTTATATGCAATGGTTACTTCTCATATAAGAGCCATGTCTCTCCTAAGTAGATGAGAAACTTCTTAAAAGCTAGTGGTTTCTATTTATTTTTTCCATTTTTCCCAGCCCCTTCACTCCCCAAAGCACCTGATACTATGACTAGTTACTGAGTAAGTTGCTTCTTGGTTGGTTGAATGAATGAATATTAACAGTATTTTTCCCCAAAGCATCTGATACTATGCTATCTTATAATGGTTGCTGAATATATTGTTTCTTGATTGAATGAATGAACACTAGCAGTATGTATTTTTTCTGGCTACTTAATGTAGAAAACTCTTCTAAAATTAGAAGGGTCTTTTCTCTGATTTCATAATTTTACAGGGAGAAAATTGACACCATCCTGTTTGTCTGAAAACTGATCCATCACTTGCCACTGTTCCTTTCAGCCTCTGAATTTACACTGACTTCCTTTACTTTCCCCTGATTTTTGAGAATTCTCTCCTGCTGTCTTCCAGCATATGTTCTTAGCCTATAGACTCACAGGCTGTTGTTGCTGTGTTTGTCCTTCATTCTTGAAGAGGACCATGACATCAGGATGATGACATGACTTGCAGTTGACTTTGTTTTGAGTGAGGGAGGACTGTGCACAGGTCACCAACCTTACTTTCTTCTCCTGAGCCATCAAGGTTCACTGACCTGATATTCATCAGTTTGACTGAAGATGGCACACTGCAATGTGAGACCCTGGCCCTTTCAGGCTAAGGTTTTATAGCATTCTCACTTTGAGGGAGATACACCCATTCAATGAATAGGCTTCTTTAAGTAGTTGCTCAAGGGATGGCCCCTTTAATAAAAAAAAAAAATCAAACTGGGAGGAGAAGACCCTCAGGGTTCCTGAATAAAAGAGAAACAATTACTATTTAGTATTTAAATCTACTCTGTGCTAGGTGGGTGGGGACTTGTTCAATCTGTGAGCTCCAGAGTGATCTTTGAGCAAGAAATAGGCTAGACTGAAAGAAGTTGCATCACCAGGATTGGGCAAATTGAGCAACAGGACAGAGGAAAGATTGATTTTGAACCATTGTTCAAGTATCTCGTTTGCTTTGTTTCTTTATTGGCTTTGCTGAGGTTTTCCTAGTGCTTAGAGGGGCAGTGAGGGCTCCTGACTCCTCATGGTGTTTGATAGAAAGCAATTGACTAACATCAGACTCTCTCTCTTCTTCCCACAAGGCAAGGCTTGATGCCCTCAGCCAGGCAATATAAAGACAATGCAATGCAACCCAGTGTGGTCCTGGGCAGTGGGATGTGCTCACTCTGAGTCCTTGATCTATGGTTTTGGAGTGTGTACTAATAAAACCAGATTGGTGGGTTTGATCCCACATGGATCAAGTTTAGCTTCCTTCCATGGCTGCAGAATGCATGCGACTCTGCCAATGGCCTCAGAACCCTGAGCATAGGTCATGGAACCTTGAGCGTAGGTCATGTCCCACAGACTCAAAGTGAGTGTCCTTCTGAGGATGGGCTCATCATATCGTCTTCATTCACTTCTATAACATTTGAGGCCCTGACCCCAAAGAAAATTCATAGGATCATAGATTTAGAGTTGGAAGGGAGCTTCAAGGCCGTTTGGTTCCACCCCCTTATTTTGTGGTTGAAGATAGTCCAGATTTGAACTCAAGATCTTGACTCCTTATCGAGCAGGACTCTTTCTGCTGGACCAATTCTAAGGGTGGGCCCTCAAAATATTTACCATCCAGCATTGTCTATTAAAAAAAATCACCACATTCATTTATTATGGCCCCTTTAGATGAGCTCAATATCTCCTGGTTTATAACTTGACCAACAGAGATGCTTCACTTTTGTTTGTGAGACACTCATGCCTGGGACTATCCTTAACAAATCAAATGCTTCTAGAAGGTCAAGCAGGCCCATTGTAGAAAATGAGTGAAAACTGGATAACCCAAAGGTTTTGCAATCTAACTCTACTTTCTTGAGCAACTCCAGAAAGTTTTGCACTGAATAATCTTGATAGCCCTTTCGCTGATTATTTGGGTACTGGCTCTGTAGTCATCTACTCACATGGTCCGGTGGAAAGGGATAGAAAGTCCTTCCCAAGTTAGGAACACTCAATTTATCAACATTCATACTATAAATAGCTAAACCAACTCAGGGCTGGGGAGGGCCTTCCCCTAGATCTGCAAAGAGAAATCATTCCCAAATCACTAAATGTTCTTTTCCCTAAGAGGCCAGAAACTCCCCTAATAGTGGTCAGGAGGGGAGCTTGTATTCATGGTGCTAATGCATTCCTTCCTCAGATTGTCCCAGAGAATGACTATAAATTGTAGTTATGTTTCCACATCAGCCCACAAGAGCCTTTATTTAACTGTGAAATTGTTCAAAATAAGAAACAGATATGATTTTATCAATGGAAATGGCATTGAAGAAAAGGGATTGCCATCTGCTTTTCTTGCCACTGGAACCAAAGGACCCTGGAACCTTTCCATCTGACTGGCAGCTGAAACCCAGATGTTGTCTTCCTCATCAGAATGTGAGGTCCATGAGAGCAAGGACCAACTCTGATTTTCTATCCCTAGGCTTAGGACAGTTCTTTGCATATGGGTTTTTGTTGTTGTTGTTGAGTAGTTTAGTGTGTCTGACTCTTTGAGATCCCATTTGGGGTTTTCTTGACAAAGATATTGGAGCAGTTTGCCATTTCCTTCTCTAGCACATTTTCCAGATGAGGAAACTGAGGCAAACAGGGTTAAGTGACTTGCTTAAGGACACATGGCTAGTAAGTTTCTGAGGCTAGATTTGAACTCAGGTCTTCCTGATTTCAGTCCTGGACCTCTATCCACTGCACCACCTAGCTGCTCCCTTGTACATGGTTGGTGCTTAATAAATGTTGGGGGTTTCTTTTCATTCATTCAATTATTTGAAAGACTTGTCATGTGGAAGAGGCATTAGACCCAGTCTTTCTGGTTTCAGAAGGCAGAACAAGGAAGAAATAGATAGATGTTGCAAAGAAGTCAATTTAGTTTGAGTTGTCCAAGGGTAGGACCAGCTGCCTGACAAGCTGCGGGGTTCCCACCCCCCCACCCCCCCCACATCCCTTCAGATCTTTAAGCAGCAGCTGAACAATCCCTTGTCCAACCTCTAGAGGGCAGATTTCCTTTGTGTGTAGATTGTACTCAATGGCCAGTGAGGTTCCTCCCTTTCCAGTTCTCCAGTTCTGTGATTAATGAGGCTCTTCTACTTGTCCAAAGCTTTCTCTTCTCTCTGCCTTCTGGCTGCCTTCTTCCTGGATTGTTCCTTTGAGCTGTTCTGGATTTCTGAGAAAAAAATAACTCTTAAAATGACTGAAAAACAAGAAGAAAGGGGAAGGATCAATGGAAAAATTAATAATAATAATTAATAACAATAATAATAAATTAATGGAATTTAGAACAGGAAGGGACATTATCTATCATTAGTTAAGCCCCATCAGGAAAGCAAGGCCCACAAAAGGTAAAGTGGAGATTGGAATAAACCTTCCGCTCTTTTCTCCCCTTGATGGGAAAGGGAAGGAAACAAGCATTTATGAAGGGCCTTCGGTATGCCAGGCATGGAACTAAGGACTTTACAAATATCCTCTCATTTGATCTGCACAACAAATTATGTGCTGGTAATATCCCCATTAACAGTTGAGGAAACTGAGGCAGACTGAGGGTCAGTGATATGCTCAGGGTCACACTAGCTAGTCTGAAGATGGGTTTGACTCCAGGCTTGGTGCTTCTTGACTGCTTCTAAATCCTATAAGGTTGGCCCCCACAAAAATAATATGACAACTCACGTTTTTACAACCATTCCCAAACAATAATCCTATTAGGTAGGGACTGCAAGTTTTTATTAAACTCATTTTGGGGATCAAGGTTCATCAGAGGTTAAGTGATTTCATTCCCCATCACAAACCTGTATCAGCGGCAGTATTTGAACCTGGCTGTCCTCCCACCATGTCTAGCAATTATTCTTTCCACCATGCTGGCTATCTGATAATAGGTCAAAGGTCACTCAGATTTCCCTGCACAACTTTCGTAAATCTTCCCCCTAGGTGCTATTGTTCTCACCCTCCTTAAATTATTAAATTATCCCTTGTTAGCCCAGAAGAAGATAAGCTCCTTGAAGGCCAAGACTGGTTTTCATAGTGTATTGGTATCCCCAGAGCCTGGCAAATAAGTACTTAATAAATGCTTTTGGGACTGGATTGGAACAAAAGACAGAAAACAGGGGAAACCCATAAGGCAATGATAAATAGAAGCATACATTAAAGTAATTGCCACATGGTAGGCCAAGTAGGTTTTTGTAGAACCTTCTGAGTCCTTTATCAGGGGCAGCTGCGTAGTACAATGGTGTCTGTCCTGGAGTGAGGGAGACTTACCTTGAGTTTAAATCTGTCTTCAGGCACTTACGAGCTATGTGACGCTGGGCAAGTCACCTAACCCTGTTTGCCTTAAGTTTCTTTATCTGTAAAATGAGCTGGAGAAGGAAATGACAAACCAGTCCAGTTCTTTGCGAAGAAAACCCCAAATGGGGTCACAGTCAGACATGACTGAAAAAGATTGAATGAAATAGTCCTTTATCACACTGTTTTTATGAGAGAAAAAAAAATGTATTCTGTATTCCAAACAAACTCTGTAAATTGGAGCCCGTCAGCTGTAGAACAGAATTTCCTATTCATTGTAGCTTGAAAAGGAACTGTAACTGACCGTCCTTACCTGAATTTGACTTTGCTCAGGCACTAAACCCCAACTTACCTGCATGTTCACAAGCCAGGGCCCATCCATGGGAGAGTCTGTGAGCAGAAGCAAGTAGTGTCGGTGTCTTCCCTTCCGCCAGGCTTCCTTTACACCACACTCAATTTTATCTCAGGAGAGAGTGCCACCTGCTGAAGGACCAACACCAATGCCAGAAGCATCTGATTTTTCTTGGAGCTCTCCCATCTGCTGACCTAACCTAACCCTGCTTGACTCTGGAGAGTTCCTGGGCTTCTGCTCCAGGATGTGGAGGCTACAGGAGGAGATTGGCATCCCCCAGCAGACTGAAACCCACACAGTGGATTGCATTGCCATCTGCTTTCATTCCACTGATTTTTTTCTTAATGACCCATGTTTTTTATTTCAAAAGAGAAAAAAAACACAACTAACTATTTTTAGAACCAAAGGTAAATATAGCTCCTGAATCATTTCATTCAATTATCCAAAAAAGATCTAGAACGTATTTTAAGACACAACCAAGTATGGTTTTTATAAAAACAAACACAGGCAGAGGATAGAGTAATGTCCCAGTCATGTTTGGGCATCATTTGGGAATGCTACTTTATTTCTTTAACTCTTTCTTATACAGTACCAACATACTAGCCCCCGTTGACTGTGTGTTGGATGTATATTTGGAGTGAAGAATGTACAACTGCCTCATAGATGGAGGGGTGGGAGGTGGAGAGGAGGGAGGAATGTAAAAGTTAGGGCAGGGGTTCCAATCCGCAGGAGTTGTGTGCTGAACTGTTTTCAGCTATAAATCAAAGCATTTCCCACAAAAGAAGAGCCTCCCAGTCAAAGCACTGCTAACTATATTTGCTGCTTCCAGCCTTCAATTAAGATAATAATGCTCTGTATTTACACAGTGCCTTTCATCCAAGGAACTCAAAGCACTGTACAAACATTTTCTCATTAGATCTCCCAACACTCCTGCGAGAGGAGCTGAGGGCAAATGCTGTTTTCCTGACTTCATAGATGAGAACACTCCCTGAGAGATTATCTCTTGGGGACTTTTTTTTTCCCACCAGGTGGCTTCTATTTTTGTTTCTTCTCTCCTTTCTTTCCCTTTTTCTTCTGAAGTCCAGCAAGAACCAAGAGGAAAAGTCAGTATAGAGAATAAAGGTGCTGAGCTGACTGGGAAGCAGGAGAGGCCATCACCAGCTAGGAATTCCCCCAGATCAGTGGGTGACAGAGGAATATGAGGAGGATCTGTCATGACAGGATCAGGCTTGGGGCTACCAAAATGAGAGTGCCTTAGATGGGACAGGAGGTCCCCACCAACACCACCCCCAACCACACCTGGGCTCTGCTGGACTCTGAGTTGACCAACTTCTTAAGATTCTTTTTCTTGACACAGTCTATCTCATTGCCCACTTGGTTTATAAACTTGTGAGATGTGATGAAATCACACCTTAAGGTAATGTGCTTATGTGCTATTTATGGAAGGGGAGAGGTTGGTTCTGCACCTGTGATTTCACTGGTGTAGGAATTACCTGATGAGGAAACTCTCTCATACACCCATACCTATATCTATACTTGTAATACCTATAATTATATTTATATCTTTAGCTATACCCATACCCATACCTATGCCTGTAACTAGACCTATAATTACACTTATACTCACACCTATACTTATGATTATACCTATACCTATAATATCTATAACTATATATATAATATATATACCTATAATTATATCTATACCCATGCCTAGACCTATATTTAATCCTATACCTATACTCATACTTATACCTATATGTACCTATACCATGTCTATACCTGTACCCATACCCATACCCATACCCATACTTCTACCTATACTTATAACTATATACTTATAACTGATGCCTATACCTATTAATTATACCTATATCCAAACCTATTGAACCTATACTTATAACTTTATATCTATAACTATACCCATAACTTTATCTATATCTAGTTATCAGTGCCAAGAACCTTTGACTTTGTTGGTACAGGAACTTTCTCCACCAAAGTATCTATAACTTATAGTTGCAGGAAGTTACTTTGACAGAGTTAAACAACTTGTCCGTGATCATACAACAAATAATTATCCCAAGTGGGATTTATCTCCAGTCATTGTGACATCAGTTTCAGCCCTCAGTCTATTATGTAATTCTACCCCCTCTTAACCTAAATACAGACTACATGTATCTGTCTCCAAGGTTCGTATCTGAATCATTTGAAGTCTGAACCATAGGAGTTAAGCAGAGTTCTTTTCCATCTTTCAAGTATTAAAAGGTAAAACTGAGTTTCATCTTTATTTTAAGAAATACTAGGGATTTCCTGATGTCCCTAACTTTATAATAGTTAAAACCACTGTGTGAGAAATGCTGTAAGCAGTTTTCTGTCATTCACAGTTCTTCCTGTTCAAACTGGGATTTTCTCAAACCATTGTGCTGTTTTAGGACTATTGCTATCCCTGATACAAGATAATACATACATACATATGTATATATATATGTATGTATGTACATACATACATATATATATATACACACACACATCAATAGAGGTGTGTAAGTTCTTTTATAATATATATGTGCTATGTATCTATGTGTATGTGTGTGTGTGTGTGTGTGTGTGTTTAATCTTTATCATGTGAGGTCCTGACCAAATTCTTTTAATTTATTGGGGGATTTTGGTTCGTGTTTGCATGAATTACTTATAGTCCTCTGGCCCTTTAAAATTCATCTAAGTCCTTGTTGCCAGATATCAAAGCATAAAGAAAATACCATGAGTTGAAGTTGAGGCTTACTGCAGACGTTTTTGGCTTAGTCTGCTGGATTTCATTCCCCGTTTGATCTCATGTAGCTTCTAGCCAACAACAACAGAGCTGGGTTTAAAGGTTATTAAATTGTAGTGTGCAAGGTATGTTTCCACATAAACCTATGTAGGTTGCTTTAAAAAAAAGTTTTATTACTGTTCTTTCAAAAAAGCTTAATCCTCAGGGTCCTAATGCTGTAATCAAATATAACCAGTTCAACATTTTCAGTTTGTTTATCTTTCTTAAGTACATTCACATTGCACTTTAATATATGGTGCCTTCTAAATTTAAAAATGTAAAATGGAGTAGGATCCTTTTCCAGCTTTGGAATTAATCTTCCTTTGAAATAGGAAACATGAGGTTTCGACACCCAGGGAAGAAAGCAAAAAATTGTCCCAATGAGTTTTCCCCTTGTACTGGGAACAAAGATAGAGTGATTGTGGGTGTTCATTTTAAACAACACAACTCAATTAAGCCAACTCTAAAAATAAAAGGTTTGAAGTTAGATTTTTTTTCAAATATAGAAACAATTTTAATGGAGCTTGAGGTTCTAATGAGCCATTGTTCTTGCTTTGATTTTAAAGTAGGCTGTATAAATTTGATTTCTGTGCATGCTTAAAAGTACAAAGAAAATAATATGATTGACAGCAGCAGTATGTGTATATACACTTTATAATAATTTAGAAAATAACAGACATTTACTTTTAGTATCACCTTGCCTATTAGATGACAAATTGTACATTTGAAACAAAGGTATGAAACAGAGGATCTCCATGTTTAGAATCAAAGGACCCAAATTCAAATTTTGCTTCCTAGCTTTACAGCTTCTAGCAAGTGGGATCATATTCTGGGCTTTGATGACCCCATTTATAAAATGAGGGGAATGGAACAGACAAACTCTGAAATCACTTTTGACTCTTAATACTATAATCTTCCTAGAAGACTGACTTGATAATTTGGAGGAAGAACTAATAGAAATTGTGAGGTTTTTAGAAAATTGGGTTAAATTATTAAAGTTTAAAGTAATAAAAAAAAAACCTTTTCATTTGTATTGCATTAAAGGTTTAAAATTTATTAAAAGCTTCTGGTTTTATATTTTATTCATTTCTCAGTCCATACTTCCCCTCTACTCCATCCAAAAAGTCACCTCTTATTTAAAAAAATTTTTTTTTCAAAGGAGAGGGAGAAGCAGTTAAGCAAAGCTAGCCAGCTCCTCAGCCAGGGCCATCATTATTCATATGCAGTATCCCACATCCATAGTCCCCCAAGTCTGAAAAGAAGAAGAACTGATGCATTTTTATTGTTATTCTTTCAGTCTAAACTTCATCATTGTAATTTCACAACATTCAGGGGAGTTTTTTGGTTTGGTTTAGTTTAGTTTCCAATTTCAAAGCATTTTCCCATATTGGTAGACTGAAAATAATACTTGTTCTAGAATCAGAGAAACTGGGTTTAAATCCTGTTTCTGATACAAGAGTTGATCTGGAACCAACTGGAACTGGATCCACTTGTTAAATTTTCAATGTGGACATTTACGTCTCAGAAATTGGCAAAGCTATAAATCAAGACTTGTTTTATTGTTTTGTTGATTTCTAGAC
Source organism: Notamacropus eugenii (assembly GCF_028372415.1). NCBI lineage: Eukaryota > Metazoa > Chordata > Mammalia > Diprotodontia > Macropodidae > Notamacropus > Notamacropus eugenii. The sequence continues at coordinate 345,043,944 of NC_092875.1, forward strand.
AGGAAGGTAATGGAGAAAATGTTAATAATACATATTAAGCTTAATAGAAACATTTTGCCCCCTTTCTCACCAAGAGACCTGGTTGTTAAATGTTTGTAGCACAACTCTACTCTCAGACTTCTTAGTTCTATGACCTTGGCCTGGTTATTCACCTCCCTGTATATCACTTTCTTCATCTGTAAAATGAGGGTGTTGAAATACATAGCCTCTGAGATCTCTTTCAATTCTAGATCTAAGATCCTATGATCTCATTTGATTTTCACAACAATCCTTTGCTGGAGCCAGGGGAGTTATTTAGGAATAGGTATAGAGAATGATCCTTTGATGTCGCTAGTACATGGAACTCTCTGGTCAGTCATTTAGTCAGCAAGCATCTATGTTCCAGGTTAGCTTCTAGTATTGACTATGAATCTTCTTCATATACACAGAATACTGTTAAGGCACATGCTTTGAGCAGTTTTTCCAATGGTGAAGATCTACCTCCAATTTCTCTCTTCCATCCCTGGTATCTTCAGTGGCACAGATTTTCTAGATGGCTTCCTGAGATTGGCTATAAGACAAGGAAAAGCTGTCTGACACTCTGGGAGATCAAACTCACAAGCTTAGCTTGGTTCACAAACCCAGTGAACTAGTTTCTAGTGTATTGATAAGCACACAGTAGTTGTTCAACAAATCCTTGTTGAATTAATAAGCAAATTTCTAGAATCAAAGGGTGTATATCTGTGTGTATGAATATATGTGTTACAGCCCCATGATGCCATTTATTTTATGCATTATAGTGTAATTCATACAGCATTTGATTGGGGCTTGGAACATTTGGATTCAAGCCCTAGTCCCAGCTCAGTCACTTGATAGCTGTGTAAACTTGGGCAAGTCACTTAACTTTCTCTGAGCCTCAGTCTCCTCATTTGTAATACCCTATAAAAGTATTCATTACCAAGCAAGGGATAATCACTGGATGGCCTATATGGTCTGTAGATCTTGTGATATCAAGAGAAGTCAAGGAAGACCCCTAGCATGTTGGGTGGGAGGAACCTCTGGCACTGAATTTATAGGAAGATTAGGTTTAACTCCCACCTGGTACCTACTGCCTGTGGAACCCTGGGCTCATGACAACTTCCCTGGACCTCAGTTTCCTTATCTTTAAAGTGATGAGGTTGTCTCCAAGATCCCTTCTAGCTCTAGAGAGAGTTATCTAGAGCTATGATATGAAAATATAGAGAACAGCAGCAAATTTGTCATTGTCAAGTCATTTCAGCCATGTCTGACTCTTTGTTCCCCCGTTTTGGGTTTTCTTGGCACAGATATTAGAGTGGTTTGGCATATCATCTTACAGATGGGGAAACTGAGTGAAACAAGGGTAAGTGACTTGTCCAGGTCACACAGCTAGTAAATGTCTGAGATCAGATTTGAACTAAGGAAGATGAGTCTGCCTGACTCCAGGCCTGACACTCCATCCACTGTGCCACCTAGCTGCCCTATGGCAAATTTACAGGAGAACAAATGTATTAGGGTGGCACAAGATGGGCAGGTGTAGCTAAGTGGCAAACACCCTTATAGGTGTAGATCTATGAGATCACAGATGAATTTGAGGGTCTAAGTACTTCCTACCTGTCCTGCTTACCTTACATTGCTGTTGTGAACATCAAATGAAAAGGTATTTGTTCAAGTGTCCTGTACATAGTATGTCTGGCCGTAATCTAAGCAAAATAATATAATGCCTATTTCGTGGGATTGTGAAAGAAAGCATTTTGTAAATCACAAAGTGCTACAGAAATGGGAGCTATTTATCATTATGATGAGGTTGGTTGGTTAGGTGGCTGTTGTCCTTCATTCTCAGAGAGGACCAAAATGACATCACTATGATAAAGTCACGCTTCAGTGTGTCCGCCTGTGGCTGATCAGACCAATGTGAGCCCAGAATGCTCTGCCACAGATAGGGCACGATGATGGGGACGATGATGATGATGATGATAATGTATTTCCCACCCTTCAGTCACACTGAGATCTGATAGGGACTGGGAATAAAGGGTCAGTCGTGGACAAAGAGGGGAAACAGAAACTAGAGGGACAAAAAGGGTGGTCTGATTTTTTTCTAGTCCACTATTAGGCTCCCCAGTGGAGCATAATGGAAAATGATAGAACATAAGATACTTTTAAATTTAGCATCTGTTTTTTGGTTCATGAAAAGCAAGTATCTGAATAAGTAGAACAGAAAAAGAAATGTAGTAGAGCCCCTTTAAAAACCTGGCCTTTCCGTGTAATTTAAAAAGAAACATACCAAAAGATCTAGAAGTTTCTACCCAGGAACTCTGTATTCCTACCCCTTTTCCCTCCCCCACCCCTCCAGGAAGAATGCCTGGGTTTTCATAGCCCTTTAAGCCTTTCATTTTAAAATCAGAAGTTCAGAATAACATTTGAAAAGTAGGCCCCTTTTAGAATGGAAACCATCTTTCATTATTGTTGTAATCTACCCTCTGTGGACCTCAACTGCACATATGTAGGTATTATTAAGCCCATAAAACTACATTGTCACATCTGAAACTGTTTAGCTGTTGAAACGGAGACTTTGACTTCAAAGCTTGCCCTAGTGTTTCCAGACAGACCCGGCTTTCAGATCACCTTGAAATCAAATTCCACTCAGATGGTGAACATGTAGAAAATGTGCCTTTATTACCTTAACAGATTTTTTTCTTTTCCTTTTCTTTAAAGAAAAAAAACAACTTGATTTCTTTAGACATACAGAGGCAGATGTGCTCACTGTCACCAGTAGAAATGGGTTCTTGGTCACAGTTTGGGAATTGTGATTGCTTCTGATTTGCAGTACGATGGGTGTTTCAAAATACCATGTTTTTTTTTTAAAAGGGGGAATTTGAAACAGTTACTCTACTTTGGTTCCCTTAGAAACCCCATATGTGTCTGAAGCAAATGGTGGGTAATGAGATATATAGCATTGTTAGTATATAAATGGATAGGCCAAACCCAGCCTGAGGAAGAATGATTGAAAACCTGGATTAAGTTCAGTTTTTGGTTTTAGTTCCCAGTGGACAAGTATCTTTATGAAAATTCCCACTCACTGGAATTCAGTAAATATTTATCAAGCACCTACTATGTGTAAGACCTTTTTCTTAACCCTGTGGGGGGTCCTTATTGAGGTTCCCACCAGAGGCTCCAGTCATTAGATCTGGTCACTTAAATTCTCAAAAAAAATGTTAACAGGAGTAGGTCATTTATCCTTGTCATGTACAGTGATAAGGGAAAGCTACTGAGTCAAATAGGGATATTTATTGAATGTTTGCTCTCTGGTGAGTACTAACCTTAGGAGTGGGGAAGCTGGGGAGGGACTGAAAAAAAGTATGCATTCTTTTCAAATGAAATCCTCTGCTGTGGGGTGGGGGAGGGGTTGCCCCATTGGACCACAAATCAAGTCAAGATTTATTAAGTACTTACTATCTGCCAGGTACTAGTCTAAGCACTGACAATACAAATGCAAGCAGAAAGACAATCCCTGTCCTCGAAGACCTTACAATCTTTTTTTTATGAAGTTTTCTCTTTATTTTATTTTTTTTTAATTTTGCAATAAAACAAGCATTTCCATAATATAGTATAATAAAAAAAGATGATTGCACATGAAACTGCAAAACTGTTATGTACAACTTGCTATCCCTTTTCATCACATAATAAAGTTATCATTTAAATTTCTTCTTTTTTCTTTCTTCTTCCCCCCCACACCCCTGCCCCCCGCCTTAGAGATGGCTACCATTATACACTAATAGATATAGATAGATATACATATATATATATATATATATATATATCTAAAATTATTCTATCCATGCTTCTATTTATCAGCTCTTTCTCTGGATGCAGATAGCATTTTTCTTCATATGTCCTTTAGAGTTAATTTGGGCATTTATAATAATAAAAATGACTTATTCCCTCAAAGTATTCCCGTACTCTTTTTCCTTTCTTTTTTTGCTCTAGACACAGTTAATTCCCCCTTAGGCAATTCCTTCTCTCCCATACATCTTCTTTAACACCATTCCCATTTTACTAATAACTTTTGCTCAATTACATGAGAAAAAGTTTCTTATTGATATATCCCTGTTTATTTCATTTATGACACCCCAAAATAAGCCTAAGCAGACTACTTAGTGTACAAGTAATGCTAGTGACACTCTTATACAAGGGAAAAGGAAAGCCTTTAAATTAAACTTCATCAAACTAGGTCTTAAATCTCTTAAAAGTCCCCCCAAGGTAGAAGTAGTGATAACAAAAAAAGAGGATCACTGATATACATATGTATGTACACACGTATATATTTTAAACCTACATAGAAGAGAACAGAGAGAAACGCAGATAAGCAAGACAGTTATGAAATTAGTTTGTAGAATTCATTATATATGAGCAATACATGTATGTTAAGCAAGAAATGTAAAATGTATATTCATTATTTCATAGAGTGCTCTTTTTGCATTGTTATATATATAGAAATGGTATCTTTTATTTTATTTTATTTTTTTTTTGGTGTTTTAGTTCTGAATTAAAAAAATAATTTTTAAAGCATCCCAAAGTCCCCTCCATCATCTCTAAAATTTCTATCACTGGCTTCGCCCTCTTTTTTAATATGTTTTTCCTCAAGCATCAATATTCAATATTTTATTAAAAGATTACTTAGGGGTTTTTTCTTAATTGGTTCAGTTATCTGCATCTGGACAGTTGTTTTCATTATTATTTTCCTTGAAACTAGGAGTCCTTATGTACCAAAAGAGGGGCTATAAAAATTATAGTGATTCTAAAGGTCATCAAGTGCTATAGATATTGACCAAGGGATACTTAAGTCACAGTCATGACTGAGAAGGAAATTTGCCCTTCAAAAGACCCTGATCAGTGGTGTCCCACCTGCTGCAGAGTTCCCTGGCCACTCTGAGAAGACTCCAGAGGTAACTCAGGACTGCTCAGAGTATACACTTGGGTGGTCCCAGTGAACCGTATCTGGCCCACAACCATACCAGTGGGCTATCTTCTGGTCATAGCTGACTCCAAGAATTTGGGAAGTTTGTCCAGTGGACAGTATGATCAAAGGGAAGAAACCAAAGTCAGAAAAAATGTTAAGATACAGATGTTATTCAAGTGAAGAATTTGTGCTTTGGAAGAAAATTATATTCCTAGATTGACTTTCACTATCAGTTAATTTTTTTGATGATTAATCAGAATATTGCTTAAATAATGGAACACAAACCAGGGGGAACAATGGATCCCCAAAATGGTCATATGTATTTGAATTTGTATGATTCAGAGTTTAAATTATGTAAAATAAAGTCATTGGTTCCAGCCCAATGGAAATATGCAGTGGGATTTCAGATAATACAAACACATCAGAGAGATTCATTACTTACTTTACTCAGTTGTAGCCAAGTCTTACCTTTTGAAGTTCTAGGCTGCCGTGTCACACTGTTGATTCATATTGAGCTTTCAATCCATTGACACCTTTAGATCTTTCTAACAAAAACAGTGATCTAGTCACACTATATTTTATCCTGTACTATATTTGTGAAGATGGTTTTTTAAACCAATGGGTAGAATCTTTCATTTATTAACATTAAATTTCATTTTATTCTGTTCAGTCCATGGTTATAGCCTTTTGAGATCTTTTTGGACCTGAACTCAGTCCTGCAAAATGTTTGTTGTCCTTTCCAGTGTTGCAGTGGGAGCTGGATGGCACAGTGGATAGAACAGAAAGCCTAAATTCAGGAAGACCTGTGTTCAAATTCAGCTTCAATCACTTCAATTAGTCAATCCCTAAATATGTATTAAGTGCCTACTGTGTACCAAGTCCTGTGCTAAGTGGGAGATACAAAGATAGGCAAGACAGTTCCCTGCTTTCAAGGAGCTCACAGACTGATAGGGGAGACGGCATGCAAACAGCTAAGTACAAACAAGCTATCAGCAGAGGGAAAGCTCTAGAATTAAGAGGGATTGGGAAAGACTTCCAATAGAACATGGGATTTTAGCTGAGACTTTAAGAAAGTTAGGAGACAGAGATGAGAAGAGACAGCCTTCCAGTCCTGCAGGACAGCCAGTGAAAATGTCCAGAGCCAAGAGGTAAGGTGTCTTATTCAAGGAACAGAAAGGAGGCCAGTGTCAAAGGATTTCAAAGAGTACATGGTGGGGTAGGAGGTGCAAGAAAACTAGAGTGTTAGGGCAGAGCTGCTTCCTAACCATGTGACTCTGGTCAAGTCACTCAATCTTTACCTGCCTCAGTTTTATCGACAGTAAAATGGAGTTAATAATTGCACATAGGTTTCTATGAGGATCAAATGAGATATTTATAAAGAACTTAGAGCGTGCCTGGCACATAGTAGGAGCTTAATAAACGCTTGTTCCTTTACCCCAGTTTCATGTCATTTTCAGATTTCACAGGTTTCTTCTTCATCCAAGAAATTGACAAAAATGTTGAACAGTTTAGGATCTGGCACTAAGCCAGATCCCTAAGGGCAATTTACTGGAAACTTTCCTCCAAGTTGGCATTAACCTTCTTGGGCTAACAAAGGGTCATAATTATATGTTTGTTTATGTGTTTTGTACAAGTTTTTGCTCTTGTTTTTAAAGTTTTATTAATGCTTCCATTTTTAGAAAAATTTAATTATATACATATACTTAAATTAATTTAAAATTAAAAACTTTTAAAAAACTTTTTAAATCCCAAGATGCTCCTCAGTCCTGTAGAACCCTTTTTTGTAACAATAAAAGCAGTTCATAATAATAACTTCATTTTTATAGTTTTTCATAGTTCCAGGTCATTTTCACAAATATTATCTTAATTCTTGAGAGAATTCTTTAAGGGAAGGAGGAAGGACTTATCCCCACTTGACAAACGAAATGAGGAGCCATTTAGGTGACTTGCCCAAGGTCACACGACCAATGAGTGATAAAGCCCACATCTTCTGACTGTCCCTTCAGTACAGTGTCCAGACCTTACTGTTCACCCTTTCCTTGTATCTCAGTCACACTGAGAAGCTTTTTTAAATTACTGTTTGTAAGTCACTGAGATCCACAGATAAAAGGCCGAACAAGTGTGTCTACTGCTGTTACCTCATCATCATTACTACAGCATTGTAATAACTGTCTAGTTCCTAATTATGCCAAATGAGCATTTGTGTTCATCTAGGAGAAATAAAGAGGGATTCTGCTCCATTCTTGGGAGCTATTAGTCTGGAATTTTGTACAAAAACAAACTTCTTGAAAAATAACATCCTATTTCATTATAATAATTCCTTTGAAATTATTTTTGGAGACAGATGATATTAATCACATTTTGAAATTTATTTCACTGTGTTTTTGGTGCAGATTAAGTTATACGTGAGGGGGATAGGTGCCATGGTCACACCTCTCCTCCTGACTGGTTAGGGCTTGCTCTGCTGTCCCTCTCTCCTTTCTTCTCCATGGCCAACCCCTGAGGGGTGAAGCCTGGATTCTAAGTGATGGACCAGACAGCCATACTCCTCCTGAAGAGGGAATATCTTTTGTACCCTTGTCACTCTCCTACCCCACACATAAATTTGCCCTGATGGCAGTTATGCTAAGCTGATGCCCAGAGATTCTTGTGGGTGATCAACACAGGCTAACTCTTCATGGACCATTTAGGGTTTTCTTGGCAAAGATACTGGAGTAGTTTGACATTCCTTCTCCAGCTCATTTTACAGATGAGGAAATGGAGGCCAATAGGGTTAAGTGACTTGCCCAGGGTCACACAGCTAATAAATGTCTGAGGACAGATTTGAATTCAGGAAGAGGAGTCTTCCTGACTCCATCCTGGCAGTCTATCAACTGTACCATTTAGCTGCGCCCTGTAAATAAGTAATCACTTCCCTTTGCTGGAGGGCCCAGGCTATGAACTTTTCTAGTTATAACTCTGGTTTAAAAAAATAATCACCTAAGTGGGCCAGACCATCACAAACTCTTGAGGTAGAAACAGACAGTCAGATTCATATAAAGAGTTCACAATGCATTTCTAGCTGTCCCCAAACCAGTGTGCCCCCACTATACTAGTTAATTCTTAGAAGTTAGAATTCTACACAAAAATAAAGATGAAGCTTATAAATTTCCCTCTAACCTTATATGTTCAGGAACCTATCCATTAGACCTTTTCCCCAAATGAAGACCATGAAAAACTGAATGGACTGATATAACTAAATCCTATATGATGCAGTCTTAATGCCAGTGATTTGATGGGCTCACCTTAGAGCCTATGAAGGAAGGCGTATGTTTGCCAAACATTAGTTATGGCTCTGTGTAGGTGAAACTGGGTTTTTATTAAAACACAATGTTCTTGGATCCTTTCATGTGTGCACGCACATACACATACACACACACACACACATACATGCATATAACCATGATCTCGTTTCCTCTTGAATCCAGAGGATGAAGTTAATAATTCGCGTAGGAGTAAATATTTGCCCCCTGGAGAAAATAGAATTCTCAAATATACAGGCTCTGGCTAGGATTTTTTTGGAAAACGCTGTGAGGAATTCACTTTTGGCACCAAGGATATAGATGTTTCATCTAAGTATAGCTTTCTGTGAACTTTTTCAGCTGTAACTCTGGCTTAGGAAAAAGAATAATTCATAATTATTACTGTAGTCTTTCAGAGTTCACATTTTTATCCTCTTCATTGGAGCAGTGTGATGTAGTGGAAAAAAACCCAGACCTCAGTTTGAAGATCTGAGTTCAAGTCTCTGCCATTCACTAGTCATATGATCTTAGGCATGTGATTTTCACCCCTCTGATTCTCAGTTTATTCCTCTCTAAAATGGGGGTTTGACAGATAGATGGATTAGAGTGGGGAAAGCCAAGACTACTTCACAAGCATTATTGTTGTAAGGAAAAATGCTTTGTCGGTTTGAGAGTTCCATGGAAATGTGAGGTCTAATATTAATTTTGCTGTGGTGTAAGAGCACTGCTAACAACTAGCTCTGGTTTTAGTTTGGACCCTTAGCATTCCTACAATCAATAAGAAGAAAATCAAATGCATTGATGTATTGCGAAGTTCAACTCCACTGGGAAAAAAAAAAAAGAGTTCCCAAAACTGCTGGCCTGAAATCAGTCAGGAAGACTTATCTTCCTGAATTCAAATCTGAGCTCAGACACTTCCTAGCTGTGTGACCCTGGGCAAATCACTTAATCCAGTTTGTCTCCATTTCCTCATCTGGAAAAAGAGCTAGAGAAGGAAATGGTAAAGCACTCCAGTAGCTTTGCCAAGAAAACCCCAAATAGAGTCATGAAGAGTCAAACACAACTGAAAGGACTGAATAAGAGAGCAAGAATCCTTTCCTACTCCTCCTTGAGGTCAGCACTTTCCCTCTGGGATTATCTCCAATTTATCCTGTACATATCATGTCCTAATTTGTGGTTGTTCACTCATTTAGTCATGTCCCGTTCTTTGTGACCCTGTGGACATAGCCTGCCAATATTATCCATGGGGTTTTCTTAGCAAAGATACTGGAGTGGTTCTCCACCTCCTTCTTCACTGGATTAAGGCAAACAGAGATTAAATGACTTCCCAGAGTCACATAGCTATTAAGTATCTGAGGTCATATTTGAACTCAGGTCTTCCTGACTCCAAGCCCTGTGCTCTAGCCACTGAGTCACCTACTTGCCCAGTCATGTCCTAATTATTATTTAAATTATCTGAGCATATCCCACTACTAGATTGGAAACTCCTTGAAGGAGAAGATTATAGTTTGTTTCTTTGTTTCTCCTCTGACATCCAGCACAAGGCTTTGTATGCTGATTTAACACATTGTAGACACTTTAAAATGTTTGTTGAAGGAATGAGCAAATATACTTTGGACAGCTGTTCAGCCAGTCACAGATGTACCTGAAAACACAGATCATCCAGTCCACACACTCTACTGTTTTACCCATGTGTCACATATACTCTGTTTCCTTTTATTAGGATCAGAGAATCCTAAGATTTTAGAGCCAGAAGAAAACAGAGATCATTTACTCCAGTCCCCTTATTTGGATCTGTGAGCCTACGTCTCTCGCCTTTTCCATCCACCTGCTTTTATTCGTGCTGGCTGCTGTGCCAGAAAGTTTTGCTTCCCTTTTCTTTTAAGACACAGGAGTTAGATTTTAAGTTTAAAGAAATCTTGAATTTCATCTAGAAGGCAGATAAAGAATTCAAGGCCCAGATTAGTGAAGTGACTTGTTCCGTAGACTTCCAGGAACAAATCTGGGATTGAAAACCAGAGAACTCCAAACCCAAGACTACATATTACAACTCAGTTTCCATTCATGGAAAATTAAGGGGTTGGACCAAGTGGTCTTTGAGGATCTTCCCAGCTCCTGGATCTATTGTCCTAAGAACTCTGTTCACAGGTTTTCATCCTTATATTCTAGCACTCAGCATAATACTTATGCATAGAAGGGGGAGGTAGGAAATAGAAATCTAGCCTGGAATGAGACAAACTGGTTAGGCTTCTGGGCAGCCCCGGCAGGGGACATTAAACCAATTAGGTCACCTACTCGGTTTGATGAGAAAAAAGTATTTTCCTACTTTTCGTTTGATAAATACTATTGCCAGTCAAGTAGACTTGTACTCACTAGGGGAAGTATCTACACCATCAGTCTTCTGGGACCTGCTCTCTAATTACTTTTTCTTCATTATAAACTCAGCTGGAAACTAACTGCCATTGGAAAGTCACCCAAGCAAGTTGACGAACCCTATCACAGGCCCTCGTTTCTCTCATCTTCCTGAAATAGCTTTCCTCCAGTGTTCTCTTTACTTTTGTCATACAGTCGCTTCAGTCATGTCAAACTCTTTGTAACTTCATTTGAGGTTTTCTTGGCAAAGATACTGGAGTACTTTGCCTTTTTTTTCTCCAACTCGTTTTACAGATGAGGAAAATGAGGCAAGCAGAGTTAAGTGAGTTGCCCAGGGTCACACAGCTAATAAGTGTCTGAGGCCAAATTTGAACTCAGGAAGAGGAGTTTTCCTAACTCCAGGCTCAGCACTCTATCCATCATACCACCTAGTTAACTCTATTACAGAGCTGTAACCAGGAATGTCTTCTCCACCAAGAACAAAGACAGTTGGGAGGGTAATGGAAGTGGGAGGAAATGGCAGCACACAGGACAGTTGTCTGCAAGGACCATCTGACCTCACCCTCAGGGCAGTTAGCTGGAGAGATGAGCCTTGAGGGAGGAACCTGAGAGTAACTGTGGAGAAGACTTACCACACCTTTCCCAGATGAGAACCTCCTGTATCATTCAGTAAGTCAATTAACAAGCATTTATTGAGCACCTGTTACATGCCAGGCATCGTGCCAGGTATTGGGATACAAAGACAAAAACAAATAAGTCCCTGCCCACAAGAAGCTTCCATACTATTGGGGCAAACTTGGGGGCAAAGTCCTGTTCACTTCATGTCAGTTATAGATACCTCTTACTAATAGCTGTTCTTTTAAGAAAAACCAAAGATGACACTGTAGCCACTGGGTATTTGGTATGTGCCTAGTAGCTAGCCCCCTTTTCCTAAATTTTCCCTTCTCCCTTCCTCCTTTCCTGTTCCAATTTTCCTTACTTTCATATCATAGACTATACAATGGTTTCTAGAATAAGAGATCTGGAACTAGAAGAACTTTAGAAATCACTGAATCTAACCTCATTTTACATATAAGGAAACTGAGGTACAGAAAGGTTAAATGATTTGCCCAAGATCATATAATATGTAAGAAACAGAATGTAAACTCAGTTCTCCTGACTCGGTCTTTCACACTGCTTTTCACTATTGCCTTTATGAGCATTTTTATTGTAAAATCTGACATGATGTTGAAACAGAGTAATAGAAGGGTGACTATATAAATATTTCTAGGATCTGGAAAAAGTCCTTTTCACTATACTTCCATTTCTGGACTCTGCTTGTTAAGAAGGAACCAAGAGTAGAAGCAGTAGAAAAGGAGAGTGAAGAGTGTTGAGGAGGATAACACTTAAAGACTAGACACTTGTCTCTAGAAGGAAAGGTTAAAGGAGTTGGTGTTAATTGTGTAGATTATTGAAAATTAGCTACTTAGTAAATCATATTTTTCTATGTGCTGAGTAATCCATAGGGTTACCTTGTATTTAGTGTTGTGTGTGTTGCTCCATTCAAATAATTTATGTTCCTTAAAGATAAGACCTTTTCTTTTTGTCTTTCTATTCCCAGTGCTTTGTACAGTGCTTGACATTTTATAGTAGAAAGAACAGAGAACTTGGAGCCCCAGGACCTAAGTTCAAATCTCACCTTTGCCACTTACATAACTTTGGGCAAGTCACTTAATTTCTCCAAGCTTCAAGTTTCTTACCTGTAAAATGAGAGGATTGGTCCTAGATGACTTTAGGATCCCTTCCAACTCTAGATCTAGCTTAATAAATGCTTGTTAATGAATTGTTTCAAAAGAATTTATGAGAGTTCCCAAAGAGAAACCAAGGCACAAGCATCCCAGAGGGAAAGGTATCCATTTTCCCTGAAGCCAAACTTTCCTAGATGTGTCTCTCCTCATTAAATCTCAGCTCTTTAAGAATGAGAACTGCCTAACCTAGGGGTGGGACCTGAAGGCCTTTTGACTGAGTCTAAGTTTTACAGAACAAATCCTTTTATTGAGTGGATTTGTTCTGTGAAATTTGGATTCAAACAAAGGGCAGCACTTGAGGACCTAGAGAGCCACATGTGGCCTTGAGGCTGCAGGTTCCCCACCCCTAGCTAACCTTTCTCTTTGTATCGTCAGCACTTAACACATGTTGTTCAGTCATTCAGTTGTGTTCAACTCTTTGTAACCCCACAGACCATAGCATGCCAGTATTGTCCATGGGGTTTTCTTGGCAAACATACTGGGGTTTGCCATTTCCTTCTCCAGTGGATTAAGGCAAGCCAGGGTTAAGTGACTTGCCCAAGGTCATATGGCTAATGAGTATCAGAGGCCAGATTTGAACTCAGGTCCTCCTGACATCAGACCCGGGACTCTATTCACTGAGTTGTCTAGCTGCCTCCTTTAGCACATAGTAACTAAATAAACACTTTTTCATTTATTCATCCAGTGTCAAAACATATGTACATTTGAGCATTCAGGATGAGAGTGATGCTAGTCAAAATGAACACCTTAATGAAAAGGAGGATTTTTGTAAATGTCCCAAGACAAGCTCCTCATTCTCTCTGACCAGGTACATAAAAGGAATTCAACTGATATGTAAATGATATAATAAAAGAAAGAAAAGGAAATGAGACTGGGGGAAGTAATTCCCCAAAGAGCCCCCAGAAATGTTTTTTAGTCTGTCTACCTCAGTCAGAGTTCTCTGAAGAAAGAGCATTTTGGGGGAGACGCAGGCACTTTCAATGTAGCACGCCTCATTGGGAGCCACCAGATCAGCTCACTAGGCACAGGAAGCTGTTCATAATTTTAGAACCATACATCACCATACACTTGTCATCACCAGGCAGCAAGGAAAGCCTCCAGTGAAGCCAAAGAAGACAGCCATTTTCTTCACCTCTGCTCTAGCTGGGGGCACCTTTTTTCAGAGCTGATTAATGATTTATCTCTTTGGCAGAATAAGAAACAAAAACAACAACCCTCTAATACTGTTGCTAAAAGGTGACACAGGGACTCTTATGGGTCCTCCGTAGACTGGTCTCTTATTATTCACTATTCATGACAAGGCTGATACCCTACAAGAGCACAATGCCATTCAGGATCTGCTCAGATGCAAAGAAGAGCTTGATTAAGGACTAAAAATTCAATGAAATTGCTTTTAGTGATACTTTCAGATTTTAAATAACGTTCATTTCCAAATATAGCTTTCCTCCTGCCTTCCCCAACTCCCTACCCAACTTCCTACCCAAAAAGCCATCCCTTCTAACAAAGAACATTGGATAAGTCCCTCTGTAGCAAGCTTATGGGAACACATAGCCAAGGATGGGCAGGCATGGATGGACTGTGTTCTTTGATGTTAAAGAGAGTCACTATGTTGATGAGACCACAAATGCATTGAGGATTAGGGTAATACTAATGTGCATGGGGAAAAAAGTAATCTAGAGAAACATTATGAGAACAGAGAAGTCAATACCTGATGCTTCTGCAAGAAGTCCATGATGCCTCCCAAGTTTTTATGATGCCTTTCACAGAAAAGGACAAATTAGAAAGCCTTAATGTACAAGACTTCTATGGAACCATAAAAATCATCAAAATTTTTTAACAACCATAGCAGAACTTCCTTACTAGAACATAAGCTGCTTGAGGGCAAATGACCATCTCTTATTTATCTTCATACTTTCTTCTGCACTTTGCCCATAGTAGGCACATAAACAGTAATTCTGGGATGAAATGAATTTTCCTGGGGGGAATGATGTCCTTATTCCAATGAAGCTGTTACCACTAAAAGGATTTTTAAAACTTTCTCTTTGAGAATTGGCATCTAAGTCAAAAGCAATGCTATTTGGAATAGCCACCAGTGCCAAATCCTCATTTTTTTGAGTGGTTTTGATTTTTGGAAACAACTAAAAGGCATTCAGCTTCAAGTCTGCTGAGTGAAGTGAGTGATGAGTGTTGCTCAACATCCCTATTTTTGGTCAAAAACAAAGTAGGACAGGCAGCTAGGTGGCTCAGTGAACAGACCACTGGCCCTGAAGTCTGTAAGAGCTGAGTTCAAATGTGACCTCAGACACTTGACACTTACTAGCTACGTGACCCTGAGCAAGTCACTTAACCCCAATTGCCTCATAAAAAAAAACAACAACAACACACAACACAAACAACAACAAATTAGGACCATAATGTAATAAGTCTGGTTTTCTTATATCAGTTAGTATTTATTAATACTTTTAGCATTTAATTTATAAATACTATTAATACTGCCTACAACATGCCAGGCACTCTGCTAAATACTGGTTATACAAAGACAAAAAACAGTCCCTGCTCTCAAGGAGCTCATAGTTCAGTGGGGGAGACAATAAGCAAACAACTGTGTATAGGTATGTGGCTCTTAATACAGTCCCCTAACAGAACTTTCAAGCACTGGCAAGTGCCTCTCAGGGAGATCTTGCAAAAAGGTGGCACAAGCATCATTTTCCTCCTTGTACAAATAAGGAAACAGGCTCAGAGAGGTTAAATATGCTAAATCTAGGGTTCTTCCCACTACAAAACACAAACAGCCCTATTGAAAAACACCATCCTTTTGGACGTATAAGTTCTCTTACTTTTGTCAACAAATTAGTCTCATTATTTTGCATTCATGCCCTTACACACCATAAAAGGATTATCAATTTTCAAAGGATTAAAATGTACCTAACACCAAAACCAAAACTGAACCTAATTCCTTGTCTTGCCTTTATGATTAAGAAGGTATTTCAGAATAGATAGCACCTCCAGATCACCGTAAACATCAATTATAATTATACCAGAGATGTACAAAAGTGGCTGCTAATAAGAAATCAGATCCTGAGATTTAGAGCCAGAAGTCACTTTGGCAGTCATCTCATCAACGAACCTATTTTATGGGTGGGGCTGAGGGCAGCAAAGAGATTGGTTCAAGGTTATAGAGCTAATAAATGGCAGACCTGGTATGATGGAGGAATTACTGAATGCATTGTAAATGTTCATTTGAATGAACAATTTGCTTTAAAAATTTCTTGAGACTCATTTAAGAAAGTGTTCCCAAGAGTGTTACAAAACTAGTTATTTCAGTACAGTTCAATATGTATCTTTCAAGTATTTGCCATGTTTAAGCCACGACTGTAGGATCTACCCATAGTTTCTGTTCATATACAGAAATAGCTGTAATACCAGACAAATTGTAGTACATGCAAAAGAGATAAACAAACCAAGGGTTATGAGAAGTTTAAGCATGAAGAAAGCGTTTCCCACTGGGGTGATCAAGGAACGTGTCGCAGAAGAGATCATACCTGATGTAAAATAAGAGAGGGATTTCAGCAGGCAGACATCATCACCATCTTCACCATTATTATCTCATTTGACCCTCACAGTAACCCTGGGATTCCATTTCAGGCATCATCATCATCATCATCTTTATATAGTGCCTTAATATTTACTGAGGGGCGGAGGAGAAACATGAGAGAAGGTAGAGGCAGGAAAGCAGAGAACGATGAATCAGCTCGTTGAGTATTTAAGTGTCTACCATATTTCAGGCACTGTGCTAGGCACTGGAAGTACATAGAAATACAACAGAATCTGCCTTCCAGGTGCTTATATTCTAAATATAAATACAAATCATATAAGAAAATAAGTGAAAATAATTTCTTGGAGGTGGGAAGAGAAGCCCTTCAGTTGTAATTCTGAAGGAAATTCAGGATTTTAAGAGAAGGAGGTAAGGAGTGAGTACATTCCAGGCATGGAGGACAACACGTACAAAGATGTGGAGATGGAAGATGGAGTCCATATGTGATGCACCAGAAGAAATACCCAAAAAGGGCAATTTGGCTATCTTTAGGGTGTGTAAGGGTATATATAATGTAAGGTTGTAAAGGTCAGTGGGGACTAGGTTGTGTAGGCCTTTAAATGCTAAACAGAGCACGGTGTATTTTAATCCTATAGATAATAGGAAACTCTGAGAGTTTATTATTGAGGAAGGTGACATGGTCAAACTTGGGTTTTAAAAATATCACTTGGAAGGCTTTGTGGAAGATGTTTTGAGAATAAGAGAGATTTGAGATAGGGAGGTCAATTAGGAGGTCATTGTAGTAGTAAAGGAGAGAGGATGGGGGCATGGCTGTTGACAGGAACAGTACTCTCCAGTTTCTGACTCTGGGCATTTTCTCTGGCTGCCCCCTCATCTGAAACTTCCTCTTAACTCATCTCTGCCTCCTGGCTTTCCTGGCTCCTCTCATGTTCCAGCTAAAGTCCCACCTTATAGAAGCCTATCCTAGTCCTCCTTAAAGCTAGTGCCTTCTCCCTGTTAATTATCTCCATCTTGTCCTATATTTGTCTTATTTGTACATAGTCTGCATTAGATTGTCTATCTCATTATATTGTGAGCTTCTGCATGCAGATTGTATAAAATGCCAAAATTTATAAACACAAAATAATTTTCTGCGTAAGGTAATTTGTAAATGCCTTTAATTGAATTGATGTCATTTGACTGATGACAAATTTTGTTTCATGTTTAAGAAAAAATTGTGAGTTTCAGAGATTTTTGTTTTAGGGGCTTTTTTTTAAAAACCATTTCTTTGTATCCCTAAGCTTAGCTCTGAGTTTAATACACAGTAGATGCTTAATAAATTCTTGTTGATTTGATAGTAAGTGAGGTTGTGTGTGGAAAAGGCAGTGAGTAAGAGTGAGCAGTCCAGTTTGGCTTAAATATAGACTTGACAATACTAACTGGCTTGTCTAAGTAGAAGGTAACTTTTTACAGAGGAACAATGTATTGAGCCAAACACTTTAATGACCACAGTTTTTGTTCAGTTATGTCTGACTCTTCATGACCTCATTTTGGATTTTCTTAACCAAGATACTGGAGTAGTTTGCCATTTCTTCTCCAGGTCATTTTAAAGGTGGGGAAACTGAGGCAAACAGTGTTAGATGACTTGCCCAGGGTTACACAGCTAGTAAGTGTCTGAGACCAGATTTGAACTCAGGAATATAAGTCTTCCTGATTGACTCCAGGCCTGGCACTCTGTCTACTCAGCCACCTAGCTGCCAATGCCTAGTGTCTAGAGGCTAAAGTTTGACTTACATACTTACAAGTATTTCAAAAGTTCACAGTTCAAAACTTTAGAAAGTTCAAGGTGCTTTCTAGGAAAATAACAATTTACTGATATGTTCATTTTAGAATCTAGTGGAAGTGGTCAAAGGATATGAACAGGCAATTTTCAGAGGAAGAAATTAAAGCTATCTATAATCATATGAAAAAATGCTCTAAATCACTATTGGTTAGAGAGATGCAAATCAAAACAACTCTGAGGTACCACATCACACCTATAAGATTGGCAAACATGACAGAACAAGAAAATGATAAATGCTGGAGAGGATGTGGGAAAGTTGGAACACTAATTCATTGTTGGTGGAGCTGCGAGCGCATCCAACCATTCTGGAGAGCAATTTGGAACTATGCCCAAAGGGCTACAAAAATGTGCATACCCTTTGACCCAGCAATATCGCTACTAGGACTATATCCCCAAGAGATCATAAAAATGGGAAAGGGTCCCACATGTACAAAAATATTTATAGCAGCACTCTATGTAGTTGCCAAAAACTGGAAGTCAAGGGGATGTCCATCAATTGGGGAATGGCTGAATAAATTATGGTATATGAATGGAATGGAGTACTATTGTGCCATAAGAAATGATGAACAAGAAGACTTCAGAGAGGCCTGGAAGGACTTATATGACCTGATGCTGAGTGAAAGGAGCAGAACCAGGAGAACTTTATGCACAGCAACAACCACAGTGTGTGAGAGTTTTTTCTGGTAGACTTAGATTTTTGTAATAACACAAGAACTTCTTACCAAAAAAAAAAAAATCCCAATGGAGGATCTCAAGGCAAAATGCCTGCCACACTCAGAGAGAGAAATATGGAAGTCACTCACATATTGTAGCAGATCATGTTTGTGTATGTGTATGTGTTTGTGTATCATGTTCTGATTTGTTATACGATTTCTTTCATTTATCTTAGTCTGACTACATAGCATGACTATAGTGAAAATATACTCAATAGGAAAGTATATGTAGAATCTATACAGAATTGTATGCAGTCGTGGGGAGGGAGGGGGGTAGTGGGGAGTAGGTGGGGAGGGATAAAATCGCAATTGTATGGCAGTGATTGTTAAACATTACAAAAGAAAAAAAAAAAAGAAAAAAAAAGTCAGAAGCAAAATGTGGAGGAGAATGAAGGATGGCCAAGCTAGATCTTTCCTCTTGAAATGGAGACCATAGAAGAAACTCACCCGTGGGAGAAGATGGAGGTATAATTCAGGGTGAGAAGGTCACATAGACTGAAGGATGCTCTGGACTGAGGAAGTGCCAGGTCCTAAGATTGTTGAGATTAAATTTTGCTTAGGGAGTGTCAGTGTCTCCTCTTCTCTATATGGGTCCTGTTTATTAAAGAAATCCCAAATTACTGTTACAATGATTATTTCAATATGGAAGTACTCTAGTATTTGCCATTTGTCATTTTTAGTTCAAGTGATTTAGTATAAATTGTGTGAATATTTATAAAAATACATGAATACATTTGTCTTGATTAAAAAAAAAAGAATCTAGTGGAAGTTTAATAAAAGAAAAGGGAAAAATAAAAAAGAAATAAAAAGAAAATTTGTAACTACTCTTCTACCTCATCTGATTGTTTAAATAAACTTTTACAAAATCATCTCAATTCAATTTACTGCTGAGTAAATACCATAGTGTCTTGTTTTGAAGACGCTTTATAATTCAAAATCTGCTTTTAGACTCTCTTTGTAGGGATGAGGAAATAGGACCAAATGAGGAAAGGGATTTGTCTAAGACTACACAGTTAGTGACAGAATCAACATTAGAACCCAGATCCTCTGAGTCCTAAACCAGGAATCTTGAAATTTAACATCATAAAGATTCAGCATACAAAAAATGATAAATCAAGGACTGTTTATTTCCATTACAAGAGAACTTTTTACTTTATAAAAAAAATTTTACCCCAAGATTCTTTTACATGCCATACTCCCCCTGAAGTCAAACTAGAAATATGGTTTGATTTATATACAATTTTTCAAGGAGAGAACTAGTATACTTATTTATGTACCCCTACCCTCTCACCTTTCCCTGATATTTTGTTCTCAAATATGATGGTAGAGAAACTTCTGGGGTGAAAGGACCATGAACCCTGGGAACATCTAGAATTCCCAATACACCTTGATCCGACTGGACGCTTTGGCTTCATTAGCAGCAGTAGACCCTTTTCAGTCTGAATCAATGAGAACTATTACAAATGTGCACACTGTGATTATGCTTTCTACTTTGCCTTCATAGATTTCTTAACAAATGTATCTTTAATGTTTTAAACACCACCCGATTTATCACTCACATTATTGAAAAACTAAATGTTGATGGCCCAAGGCCCATAGATGTGGAATTAGAAGGAACCTCAGCCCTTTTGTCCAACATCCTCATTTTACAGATGAAGAAACTGAGGCAGACAGAAGTTAAGTGACTTGCCCGAGGTCACATAGCTAGTGAGTGTCAGAAGCAGGGTTTGAACCCAGGTTTTCCTAATTCTAATTCCAGCCTTGTGTCTACCATGCCAGGGACAGCTCGGTGGTGCAATGGATAGAGCACTAGGCCTGGAGACAGGAAGATTCATCTTCCTCAGTTCAAATCTAGCCTCAGACACTTACTTGTGTGACCCTGAGCAAGTCACTTAACCCTGTTTGCCTCATTTTCTCATTTGGAAAATGATCTGGAGAAGGAAGAAAGGAAGTAGAAAACCACTCTCAGATCCCAAATGGGGTCATGAAGAGTCAAACATGACTGAAAAATGACTGACCTGGTTACCATGCCAGGTTACCTCTTTATAGTCATCTATTAAATCTGTTTAATTAAGTAATGTATCATTCCATTCATGCTGGAGGTTTCCTGTGTTTTGTTTTCTTTCTGTAATTACTATACATTATCTTCATTAGCAGTCACCTTAAGTGGAGAATGGGGATGGCAAAGAAAAATTATACATGTTGATTCCCAAAGGCAACTCATGGAAAATAGGAAATTCTAATAACAGCTCTCAGCTTGCTGGGTATAAACATGAATCCAAAGATCTCCAAAGCTTCACAGTGACAGCCTGACAATCAGAAATCAACATTTCTCAAGTATTTTGAACAAGCCAGTTCACGCAAGCCAAGCAGCTTTAACTTTTAAACAACTAAAGTCAGACTATTGACAGATTTTTTTTTATATGTAAGCAAAGCCTTTTCCATTGGATTAACAGTATGATGCCACTTGTCATCAGAGGAAGAAAGAAACACTAAAACTCCAAATTCTTTTATATACAAGCAAAAACCTCAGAATTCTATGAGAAAACAAATCTTTATTTTGAAATAAACTTTGCACTATCAAAGTGAAACCAGAAATGCTAAATGCGTTCTAAAAGAATATTGAAAAAAAAATCAAACCACTTGCCAAATATGGTGATGAAGTACTCACTCATAACTCCCATAGCATATCAGCAACAAAGAGGGACAGGATGTGAAACTGATCAGCTCAGGCTTAGAATTCATTCACTTGAAGTATCCTATTAGTGCCTTCTGTAGAACTTTGGAAAATTCCTTTCATTTGTATTAAAAAGAGATAAAATATGTTTAGGTATTCACCTGGATACACAGGAAACATGTGGTTCACTGTACTAGTCAGGTCTTAGGAAAACCACAGAGTGTTTTGTTAAAATGTAGAATCTGCTAGAAATTGAACACATGTTAGATCAGACATTAGCAAATAATGGATAATGCCTGTCGGTGCCAAAAAAGATCCTGCAGTCAGACTAATCTTCCTAAAATAACCACTTTGGTCATTTAATTTCTGCTGCTCAAGAACCTTCCTTTATACTGAACTCAGTATAAAGTCCAAGAGCTCTTTAGTCTCACAGTCAAGGTCCTTTACAATTTTGCCCTTTTTTTTCCAAATTTCCCTAAATGAACCTCACTGCAACCACACTGATGTACTAAGAATTGTACAGTATGAGAATTGGAAGGGGATCTGAACAGGAATTCCCTAAACATAATGGCTTTTCTCTCCACCCCAACACCTACCCACATATTTGGGGATCTTCAGTGCCTATCCTAATGTCTTTTCTAATACTCCTGCCTCCAATCCCTGACAAAGAAGTGACCCTCCTCCTTGCCAGTCTCTTTACTTGTACTCTTGATCCCACCCCATCTGGTCTGCTATCACAACTTGCCCATTCTATCATTCAATCTCTTTATATACTGGTTCCTCCTCCATTGCCTAAAATACATGAGTTGGTCATAGCATCAGAGATTTAGAACTTGAAGGGACCTTAGAAGCCATCCAAGTCCACCTCCCTCACTTTTCACATTGAGGAAACTGAGGACAAAAGATGTTAAGGGATTTTCCCAGGGTCATATAATTAGCAGGAACTGACGGAGGTGGAATTTTAATCTGCATCTTCTTGACTGCAAGTTAATCACTCTCTACCATTTTGCCCCTCTAGGTTTCCCATGAGAGAAATGATTATTAATAACCAATTATTTGGGGAGATCCAGAGTTCCCCCATATTCTAAAGACCTGATTTTTAAAAGTTCAGTATCTGGAAGGACATTGCTGATAATGAGATTGGACTAACTTTCTTGTTCAAGATCTTATCCTGGTGGAGTAGCCATTGTGGTCTGCTCAGGTTTGGGGAGGGCATAAATTCTTTGAATAGATTGCCCAAGGCTGGGGGTGGTATGGGCATAGATATAAGTCTCTTTGTTCAGGGGTGACATTATGTTGCTCCCAGCCCCTCACTGAACACCTACTCTTTGAAGGATATATAAACTGTGAACCTGGCACTATGAATATCTTTGGTCTGAGAGAGATAGCCAAATGATTATCCTTTTATTAATAATATGCTGACCTTATTAATAAAATGATTAAATTACCCAGAAACTATGTCCCTCAAACCTTTTTAATCATCACACTCCTATCCTTGAGGACTTATCACTTGGTCCTACTAGGTCCTCATGGTCTTCTCTTATTTCTCTTCTTTGTTTCATAGCCAAACAGGGAAAAAGCCACTTACACTCCTTGCCTTTACTTCTTCTTCTCACACCCATTTCTCAGTCTCTTGTAGTCTGGCTTCCACCCCACCACTAGAGTTCATGAAGATACTCTTTCCAAGGTTACCCGAGCTTGGTATCCTCCAGGGCTGTCCAATGACCTTTTCTCAGTCTTCATCCTCCCAGTCCTTTTTTGATATCTTCTGTTGCCTGGACTTCTCTAACTCTTCTTTTCTGGTCACTCTTATAAGAATATCATTTGAATAGATTAGATCTATCTAATCTATCAATAAAGGCAAGAACTGTTTCATTTTGTCCCAATATCCCAAGCTTAACTCCTTACTCTGTTTTTTTATGGCCCTACCTAATTTAGCTTCAATCTCCTTTTCCAAAACCCCTTATGTGAATTCTCCCCTCCAGCCAAGCTAGGATACTCATAGTCTGCTGATTATACCATAAATATTCTCTTGAACCAGACTGATTTATCTTCAAAAATACAGGCATTCAGTTTTCTGAAACTGCTTTGACAACATAGATTTTTTGAGTATGTACTATGTGCCGTGTACTGTACTAAGCACCTAAGATACAAAGAAAGGCAAAGGACAGCTCCTCAAGGAAGCTTCCTGGAGGGATTAACAGTCTAATGGTGAACACACCATGCAAACAACTATGGAAAAATAATATGTAACTATGTAAAAATAATAATGTAAATAATGGTGGTGTAGAAATAGTAATCCTGTATACAGGATAAATAAGAAATACTAGCAGAGGTGCTAAAATTAAGTGGAATTTGAAGAAGGCTTCTCATAGAAACTGGGATTTTAGATGGTACTTGAAGGAAGGCAGAGATGAGCAGGAAGAACATTCCAGGCATGGGGGGCAGTCTGAGAAAATGCCTAGAGTCAAGCAATGAATGAATGGATTTCTTGCTAAGAACTTTTGCATCCTGCTGAAAACAAGATATGTTTCTAAAGAAGAGTCAAACCAAGCAAGTGTAAATGGACCTCACTTTAAGTAGTAATCCTTCCAAAGCAGGGGTTCTTAACTTAGGGTCTGTGAACATGTTTTTGAACTATTTTTGATAGCCGTATTTCAGTATATAATTGATTTCTTTTGTAATGCTCAGTATTTTATCTTAGACGTTTAACAAACATTATTTTCAGAAGTGGTCCTAAGTTTCTCCAGACTGCCAAGGAGTCCAGGACACCCATAAAAAAGGCAAAGAATCCCTTCATCAAAGGTCTGAAAAACTAAAATCCCATTTCAAGTGCCATGGGACATCTCCTAACTTAAAGAATTCCTAAAAGAAAGAATTCTTTTGGTAATGCAGTCATTCTCTACATCCTTTATTTT
Source organism: Notamacropus eugenii (assembly GCF_028372415.1). NCBI lineage: Eukaryota > Metazoa > Chordata > Mammalia > Diprotodontia > Macropodidae > Notamacropus > Notamacropus eugenii. Next base: position 345,068,028 of record NC_092875.1, read on the forward strand.
GAAAAATATGTATATCACATATGTTAGGTATCCTCAAGGCTAGGCTCATCTGTAATCTTTGAGCAAACACATTCCAGTGTTTTAAGGGTGGTCTGTTTTCCTTGGAATCCACAAAACCCCTGTACCAAACAAAAAGAACTGTTTCCACAGATTTTTGTTTCAAGAAACTTCTTAAGAAGCACAGTACAGCCAAAAAATGATTCCTTTCTTGAGAGAACAACCTAAAAGAATGTAAACATTAAAGAGAAAAGAGGAAGGGCAAAAAGTCATCGCCAATTGGAAGGCTGCCGATGCCTTTCTGAATTTTGCCAGTGAGCTAAGGCATGAGACACAACTTTGTAGAACCTTGGTAACCCACCTGTTTGGTCTCCTACATGTTAACACGCATATTTAGCATGCATATTTCTATATCGTCATCAGTCAAATAATACAAACAATGCTCAAATGAAACAGATGGTCCCTATCTGAAGCAACTCCAAGGGAAATTGTTCAACTGAATAAAATGAAAACTGAAAATAAGCGTCCCCACTGGAAAACGGCAGGGCTATTTCAATCCGCTAACAGAGTTGATGTATGTATGGGCTTCCAAGCCAGATTTTCTTCTCTCTGTGGCTTTAAAGTGGGGCATAAAATCTCTGTACATTCAATCCAGACTCACATTGCCTATTAGGCAAAACCTACTGACCACAGGATAACGCAAAGAAAACAGAGCAAATCCATATCAAAGGCCGCCAAGAGTAGTGTGGGAAAGGAGTTTCACAGTTCAAACAGGATGTTCACCCTGTTTCTGGCGATCACAGTGAATTCTTAACACTCCATTCCAAGATCTGGCCCATCCAGCACGCTCATGGTGTGCACGCGATAGCTGATAAAGCTGAAGGGATTTGTTCCACATTCCAGAGACCTTCTTCAGAGCATACAGCCCTGCTGTGAGAGAGATGGTCTCCCAGCTTGGGCCAAGTCCCCCGTACTAGGAGATACAGCCAGAAACATACACATGAAATAAAGAGCAAGGCCTGGAAGCTTCATACCAGGGGTGGAAATAAAATCCTCATTTTCGTCACTCAAGGGGCACATCAGGATTTGTTGTTACTTTTTTCTTTTCTGACAAAATGCACTTCGAATTGCACTGGTTTTGCCAAACTCCCATTAGCTCAACCTACATTTCTTTCTTGTAGGATTGGGCAGAACAAGTCTTGGTGACATTAATACATGCCAATAGGATTTGTAAGAAAGCAATGGACTAAGGCATCTGGAGACCTGCATTCCAGCTGTGGCGCAGTTGCTAACTGACTGTTTAACTTTAAGCAGCAACAGTAGAGGAGTAGAGGAGTGAGAACACTGTCATGATCCCGCCACTTACTCCCTGGTGGTGTTTCAGTGAGTCACCATTTCTCTGAACATCAGTGTCTCATTCATAAAGTGAGACAGTTGGACTAGATCTCTAAGGATCCTTCCAGCTTGAAATCCTATGATCCTAAATCATGGAACCATTCTTCCTCATAGTCCTCACCCATTTGTAGATGTAGACATAGATTCATAGGTAAAATTATAACTAGGTATATATATAATATGCACACATGTATGCACATGTGTGTGTGACTGTATATGTATGCACTAATGTATATATGTGTACATGCACATATATACGTGGGATAAGACCAAAGAAAATACCCATAGTCAGGCAATGAATATAAAAGGATTACTTGCTCACAACCTTCACATCCTGCAGAAAAGACAGTCTGTTTCCAAGGGAGAGGGTCAAACCAGGCAAGTGCAAGGCATGTGTGTTCATACACACACACACACACACACACACACACACACACACACACACACACACATATATATGGGATACAGTCAGAGAAAATGCCCAGAATCAGGCAATGATTGAATAGATTATTTGCTGATAACCTTCACATCCTGCTGAAAATAAAATTTTTATTTCAGTGGGGGTGTCAAACTAGGCAAGTACAAAGTTTTATGTGTGTGTGTGTGTATGTATGTATGCAGGTATGTATGTATGTACAGCATGGTATGATAGCTAGCCTCAAGTCTCATCTTTGACATGTACTATTTGTGTGGGGCTCTGGACAAATCTCTGAATCACTCAGTGCTCTAGGCCATTCTCTGAGTTGCCTCCTACCTGTCTGACTCCTTTTTTTCTGTCTCCTTCACTGGATCCTCTTCCAGATTATGCCCTCTACCTGTCCCGAAGGTGTCCCCCTCAGGATCCTCTACTAGTCTCCCTCTATACTACTCCACTTGGTGAGCTCATCAGTTCCCAGAGATTTAATTATCATCTTGATAATGAGGTGGGGTAGCTGGGTGACATGGTGCACATAGTGTTGGACTCATCTTCCTGAGTTCAAATGTGGCCTCAGATCCTTACTGGCTGTGTGACCCTGGGCAAGTCACTTCTCCCTGTTTGTCTGTTTCCTCATCTGTGAAATGAGCTGGAGAAGGAGATGACAAAGTACTTCAGTATCTTCACCAAAACCACAAATGACGTCATGAAGAGTTGGACACAACCGAAAACAATTAAACAATGCTGACAATTCTCAAATCTACCTGTCCTGCCCCAGTCCCTTTGCTGACTTCCTGTCTTGCATCTTCAACTGCCTTTTAGATATCTCAAAAATCAATGTCCAGTGGACATCTTAAATTCAATATATCCAAAGCAGAACTCATTATCTTTTCCCTTAAACTGTCCTCACCTGCTACTTCTGTATTATTGTAGAGGAAAACACCACCCTTCCAGTTCCTCAGGCTCTCAATCTGGGAGTCATCCTAGACTCCTTATTTCTCATCCTCTGTATCCAAACTGTAGCCTAGGCCTGCCTTCTGTCTTGAATTGATATTTAACCTTACACAACACTTGGGTCCAGGTTCCCAGGCTCATAGTGTGTACATGATAAAGCTGAAGGCCTGTCCATGTTCCCAACAAGGCTGTAAGCCTATCTGTGGCAGAGCATTCCAAGCTCGTATTGGTCTGATCAGCCACAGTCATACACACTGAAATTTCACTTTATCATGGTGATGTCATTTTGATCGTCTTCGAGAACGAAGGATAACAACCAACCAACTGAAAACATCTCTTGAACTTCTCCTTCTCACCTCTGACACAACCATCATTCTAGTATAGGTCCTCATCATCTCATGCCTGGGTTATTGGAATAGCCTGCTGGTAGGTCTGCCTGCATCAAGTCTCTCCCCACTCCAATCCATCCTCCATTTACCCACCAAAGGGATTTTCCTAAAGTGGTGGTCCAATCATGTCACACACACATACACATACACACACACACACACACACACACACACACACACGCACACACCTTACTAAACTCTAGTGGCTCCTCTTGCCTCCAGAAGCAAATATACAATGCTTTGTTTGGCATTCAAAGCCCTTCATAACCTTGCTCCCTCCTGCCTTTCTGGTTTTCTTACATCTTACTCCCCAACATATACTTTCTCAATCCAATGACACTGGCCTCCTGGCTGTTCTACAGACAAGACATTCCATCCCTCAGCTCCAAGCATTTTCTCTGGCTGTGGCTCATGCCAGGAACACTCTCCCTCCTTAACTCCTATACTGACCTCCCTGGCTTCCTTTAAATCTCATCCCACCTTCTACGGAAAGGCTTTCTCTTATGTATAATAGAGCATATATAATATGCCATGTCCTATGATAAATGCATTAGAAAGGCTCATGACCAAGTGAGACAGGTGGCAAGAGGTTCATCACTGACAGGAGGGAACACTGACACCTTCATGGAAGAAACAGCATTTGAGTTTCCCTCTATATGGTGGGTGGGAATTCAGCTAGTGAACAGGGGAAGGAAGCGTAGATAGTCCCAGAGCCAGAGAACAGGACAAATAAAGGAATGGAGATTGGAAAGCCAATGCCAAACTAGATGCACGGAAAGTAGTCCAGGTTGGCAAGAAGACAGTGGTGGGGTGAGGGAGGGAAGGGGCAGGAAAGGAGCAATGTGAAGTAAAACTGGAAAGCTAGAAAAGCACTAGATTTTAGAGTCTTGAATGTCAGACAAAGGACTTTGACCTTAACTTGAGAGGCTGTAAAGAACAGTGAGAGATTTTTGAGCAAAGGTGTACATATGGAAGATTTTTCTGGTTTTACTATGAAGGTGAAAGGTGGAAGGAGTGTAGAGACTAGAAGCAGATGGCTCTGTTAGCTGGTTATTGCAATGGTCTAGGCAAAGGACTAATGATGGTCTATGCTAGCATGGCAGTAGTGAGAATAGAGCAGAGAGGATGGATTCCAGTGATGGGTAGATAGAATCAGTGAGTGGTGAGGCATTGGAAAGCGCCAAAGAGAATGTCAAGCTTTTGAATGTGGAAGAGGGTGAAGGGGGAGGCCAGTGAGAGAAACTGTGAAGTTCAAGGAAGCAGATTTAGGAAAAAAGAGTGAACTCAGCACCAACTATATGCAAAAACATTGGGGGAGGATCCAAAAAAATATGAGATAAAGTCCTGGCTTTCAGCAAGCTTATAGCCTTATTGGAAACCTGGACTCAAGTGTTGTGTAAGGTTAAATATCAATTCCAGACAGAAGAAATGGCAACAAAGCCAGAGATAGTTATGTTTTCATTGTTTCTACAAACTCAGATCATAATCTGTCCATACCTTAGTCTTAAGAGCACTGCCATCATCTGCGAGGTTAAATGGTCACACAGCTAGGAAGTGTCTGAGGTAAGTTGTAACCCCAGGTCTTCTGGACTCTAGAACTCTAGCCATTGTATCCTGCTACTTCTCAAATCACCATCAAATCACAGAAAAAAAATCACTATAAAAATTGAATGGAGGGTGAGATCAAAGTCAAGGCAAAATAAAGATTATGGAATGAAGGTAACAGAAGCTAATCAAGAGTTAGGGGCAGAGTTTGGAGGAAGAAGTTGGCTTCCTCTCAGTATGAAGCCAAGTAAAACCAGGTTTCTAAATTCATAGTCTAGGTGCAGAGCAGTGACTTCCTACTGGATATTGAATGAGAAGATGAGATGCTACTAGCTTGTTTCAAGACAGGACTGGGAACAGGAGTGGTAAGGCATAATACAAAGGAGGAATCAGGAAACAATGCCAAGCATAACTGACCAGTGGACGACAGGCATTTACTAAGCGTAAAAAAGAAACACAACTGCTTCTTCTCTGCTGCTGTTGTCTCTAGCTGACTACTTTTTACACTCCTCACAGCAACTATTCCAAGACCTCTCTCTCTACTAGATCCTAGTTCTGCACCTACCCCCTCTCTCAACACGTGACTTCACCTCCTTGTGTGTGTGTGTGTGTGTGTGTGTGTGTGTGTGTGTGTGTGTGTGTGTGTGTGTGTGTGTGTGTGTGTGTGTGTGTAGAACGGCAGTGGGAATGAATATGCTCCTAAAAATTATCAAGTATCTTGATGCCAAATAAATAGTGGCATTAAATCTTTGATAAAATGGAATACAGAAACATGTAAACCAAGATTTGATTAACTATTCATGAAAGACAATTTTTTAAAAAAATACACCAAAGTTAATCTGTTACCTTGAAATCCCATGTCTTTCTTCAGGCTTCAATTTTTCATCTCCAGTCTGTCCCTTTCTTCTGCCTGCTTCCCTCTCCTCCTAGAACCATGCTCAGATCTCCCCAGTTTAAAAACAGCCTTTTACCAATAGCTGCTACAGCCCTAAAGCTAGCTTTTCTCTCTTTTTCTAGGGAAAAAAAATAGTCCAAATTCTACACTCTTTCACTGCTTTCATTTCCTCCACATCCACTCCTTCAGTATCCTGAATTCTGATATCAACCCCCCCCCCACACACACACACAATACTCTATTAAAAACTGTTCTCAGTTTTGGTATTTTTATGTTTTAGCTTCCCCTAACGTCTCATTAGAATGTAAGCACTTTGAAGGTCAGAGACATTATTTCTTTTGGTTTGTTTTTATATTCCCAGCACTTAGCAGTTCTCTAGAAATGTTCTGTCTTTCAGTCTATCAACTATCTATTTTTCAATTCATCTATCACCAATATGCCTATCATCTATTGGTCAATCAATCGATCAGTCTATTATCTCTCTAATCTATCTGCCTTTCTACCAATCTATCATCTATCTACCTTTCTGTCAACCTATCATCTATATAATCCACTTAGTTATCATTTATCTATCACTGTTCAGCTACCACTATATTTTCTTGATACTTTCTCCTCTCTTGGGTTCCATGACAGTTTTTTTCCTAGTTTTTCTTCTTTCTCTCTAATCATTCTTCCTCCCCTCTTCCCCCATGGACAACATTCTTGCATTCCCCTTCCTCTGTCTGTCCAACACCTCACAATGTTCTCCCTAGGCTGCATAGGTAGGTGACTGTGAGCAGCTGGCCATATCTAGTAATTTCAATGAGGAAGAAAAAGAGACAGTTGTTAAGTCAGTCCTTGCTAAAATCAGCTAAGAGTTCCTGTTCAACTTGAAACGTGAGTGAAGGGATTGTAGATCTTGACCCTCATCATGGAAAGAAGTCTCCACTTTAGAGGCTTAGGTCAATCCCTTTCATGTTATGAGCTACTCTAGAAAGAATGAGATAGGAATATGAAACAGCAAAGGATTATCTCCTTCCAGTCTCAGCCTGCCTCTTTAGAGTTTGCCAATATGTCCCAGAAGAAAGAGCCAGATTCCCCAGGGAAGGTTGTCAGACAGTGACCATCCAATGCATAATACTCATCTGTTTAGTTATTTATAAATAGAAAAGAAATTATTAATTTTTGCTTGCATCAAGTAGTAGTGTATGAGTACAGGTTTTAATAAGGCTATTAATTTTATTGCTGTATTTAGCGATTTTTAATTTTTTTAAAAATTTAGACAGTCTTTCATGAATAGTTAATCAAATCTTGGTTTACATGTTTCTATGTTCTATTTTATCAAAGATTTAATGCCACTATTTATTTGGCCTCAAAATACTTGGTAATTTTTAGGAGCATAGTCATTCCCACTGCTGCTCTACACACACACACACACACACACACACACACACACACACACACACACACACACACACAGAGCAAGCATATACATGCTGCCCCTTAACTCAGGATTTGATAATATGCATATCTCTTTTAGCACGAATACAAAAAGCAGGGAAAGTGGAAGTGACAATAACAGTAGATTAGGAGGCAACAGCCCTTTATGCCTTTCTTAAGATGAATTTTTATTTATATATTTCATTCTTTTATCATCTATACTTCCAATATGTATGCCCTACCCTTCCCAGAGAGTTACAAAACATTAAAAAGAGAAAAATACTTTAGAAAAACTAAACCAAAAAATGTTTTAAATGAGATATTATATGCCTTGTTCCATACCTATAGTCTTCCACTTCTACAAAAAAAAAAAGGAGAGGAAGTTAGCTACCTTCTCATAACTCTTGTTTAAGGCTTGGGCATCATTATCATTAGATAGCTAAGTGGCTGAATGAGTAGTGGTGGGCCTGAAGTCAGTCAGGACGACTTCTCTTTCTGAGTTCAATAACTGTATGACCCTGGGCAAGTCATTTCATCCTGTTTGCCTCAGTTTCCTCACCTGGAGAAGGAAATGGCAAACCACTCCAGTATCTTTGCCAAAAAAACACCAAAACCACCTCACAAAGAGTCAGACACAATTGAAAAAAAAAACCAAAAAATATGAATTGGTCCTTATACTTTCACGGCATTCAGTGTTAATTGGCTTCTTGTTTGTTCACTTTGCTTTTGCTTTATTGACATTGTTGTTGTTATCTGGTGTAATGTTTTCCTGATTCTACTTATTTTACTTTGAATCAGTTCATATAAGTTTTCCCCATGCTTCTGTGTTTCTGTTCACTGTTTATCACAACACGATAATATTCTATTTCATTTATATACCATAGCTTGCTTTTCCATTCCCCAATCATTGGGCAGCTACCATGTTTCCAGTTCTTTGCTACTTCAAAAAGTTTTGCTATAAATATTGGGGGTTTATGGGGCCTTTCTTCTTATCATTGACTTTCTTGGAGTATATGTCCAACACTGGAATCTCTGGACATTTAATCACTTTCTTAGCCTAAGTACAATTGCTTTTCAGAATGTTTGGACAATTTACAGATACACTAACAATTCAGTAGTATGCCTTTTTTTCCCACTATCCCTCCAGCAGTGATGGTTCTCATCTTTGACAACTGATCAGGTATGAGGTGAAACCTTGCAGCTGTTTTGATTCCCATTTATTGTTATGAATTTGGAGCATTTTATGTGATTCTTACCAGTTTACAGTTCTTTTGACCCCCTTATGTATTGGAAAATGACTTTTGAAGACCTTCATTCTGACTCCTGGGTCTGACTTCTTGAATCAATCAGTTTCTTCTTTGTCTGGCCCCAGATTTCCCTCTCACATCTCTACTTTCCTTCCAAGACCTTGAAGACTGGAGTTGGCGGTATCCTTGGCCTTTGTAGTACGACTCCTCATGGGTCAGTGGTCAGGTGAGAGTGGATGGTGGCTTTACAACATCCTATGTAAATTTTGGAGGAATATCACCGTTCCCTGACTTTGTTCAGATAGCTGTGGCTGGATTTCTAGAGCCAGATGTTCATTCATTAAATCAAGTTAGTCTCTCTTTCATCATTAACTTCACCATTATTTGTAAAATGTCAACATCTGAATTGATGTTCGATCGATGATCCCTCAGGCTCAGATCCTCATGAGAGCGGTGGAAGAGCGGATCCTCTCAGGGGACAATCTACTTTGTGCCCAGAACCTGTGGAGTGAGAAATCTGCATTGTTTGCACTTTTCCTAGGCATGGGGGAGGGATTGATTAGAGATTCTCAATCACCCTAGGATCCAAAATGACCAGTGCCTGGCATCCTGAGAAGGCATTTGTTTTGTAAAGGTTATCCCACCTTATCCTGGAGAGCAGTCATTTAGTTAATGAATAAGCATTTATGAAGTGCCAATGATCATTTGTTAAGGGCCAAGAACTGTGCTAAGGGATGAGTATATCGAGGCAGGTAAAAATAATCCCTAGCCTCAGAGAACTTACATTCAAATGCGGGACATAATATGTAAATAACTGAGTACATACAAGAAATACTTAAGATAGATGGAAGGTAACCTCACCTTCTTTATAAAAATAACAGAATGATGCCAAGGAACATCAGATTGGGGAAAATGCTGCCGGAAAAGAACCAAGCAGAATCTGGTAACTTGGCCACCTAGGAGCCTGCGCATTGATGAAAGATGGCAATTATGAGTAGAAAATGAATCGTGGCCCCATGAGAGATTAAGCTGTTCTCCAAACAATTGGAAAGTGCCCCCAAATCACTGGGATTAGCACAACATAAGTATTTAATAATAATTTGTACCTATTAATAGCTCAGCCAATACTCAAACACTATGTGGGAGATTTGGGAGCTCTCTAATCTTATTTAAAATGAGGTAAGGCATCCTAATGGCCCCTGCTCAGTAGAGCACTTGGAAAATATTTACTCTGAAACTCTTTCAGAGGCTCCTTGTAAACAGGAGATCCTGTAGGGTCACACTTCAGTGTCAAAGGCCACTATTGTCTCAGTAATAGTAAACAGGCTTTACCAGGGAAGAGCCTCCTGGTGCCAAACAGTCAGCTCTGTGCTACAAAGCACTGAGCAAGATGCCTGAAAGGAGAGGAAAATAAAGAGCAAGAGGTGCTAACCTCTCCAGGCTTGGCGGCCTCTCCTCCTCCCCCTCCAAGAAGAAACTTCCCTGATCAGGAAATAGTTATCACCATCCCACCATTGTCCACTCCTTTACAATGGTGTGCATTAAACTGAATTTTTTGTTTAAATGCTACAACCAAACTAGAGCCAAACTGATTGCCTAAAGCCTGGAAAGAGCCTTGAACAAGACATTGGACTTTTATTTTCAACGTTTTAATCATCAGACATGGAATCTTTGAGGATTGTTGATTTCTCACCACCACCACCCCCCATTCCTTCCCTCCCCCCAAAGTGATTGAAACATCAGTGTAAAAATCCACAGAACTCCTCTGGGATGGTTTCCTGTTAAAAGGACTGGAACACTTTCATTCTGTGTGGAATATAGCTTTTATTATAAGGGGTTTTTTTTCTGCTTATAAAGGCAGCAATTGTTAGCTGTTATTGGGAAATGTAATTTATATTCCAAACTTGAGTCAGAATATGTAAAGAATTAAGCCTTGGTACAAGGATCCAGCAAACAATGGTTTGTACTTAGCCCAGATCTGCTATAAATGTGGAGTAACACTGGACACAGTTTAAATCTCCTCATCCTCCTCCCCACCCCCTCCATCCCCCCCACCTCCAATGTTCTTTTATTGGAAGCCTGAGGAGACGATAGCTGAGTTCTTTGTGCTGTGGGAGGTGGTAAATATAGGAATGATAGCACTTTGCCTGTATGAGAACTGCTAACATGCTGAGAATAATGTGAAAGACTGAACTTTGATCATCCAAGCATTTTTTTTTAAACAGGGACAGTTTCCAGAGTCAGTCTGGCTTTGATCATGAAAAGGGGAAAACCAGCCAATGGGAAAAAACGGCTGTGTCTCTCAATAGTTACCGGTGCCTGGAGCCCTTGGAGACCCAGAGATCTTAGTACTTAGGAAATAGCTGTTGGAGTCTGAGCCACTGCATCACATCTGTTTTAGTGTGGCCAACCCAGCCAGATGTAAATGATCTACAGACAATTTAATAAATTGTAATTAAAGTTCTTGGCCCCTTCTATTGAACAAAAACAGCCTTCGATCAGGAGAGGGGCAGATTTATTGGAACTAGGTTGGGTTTCCTTTAAATCACAATTTAAATCTCTATTCAAGACTAGATTTAATTGTTTTCAACAAAAAAGGACATTCTAGTCATTTGTCATATAACCTCAATACGTGTTCTTCACAACCTAGAGATAGATGCAGATGTAATTTTAGAAGGAACAGACTGTGCATTTTAAAAGCACTAATTCTTTCTGGCCCCTTTTTTCCCTCAAGATTAATTTTGCATCTATGGCACATTAGAAAACGGAACAATGGTTTATTTGTTTTATTTGCAAAAATATTTGAAGCAGATTCTTTTGAAGTCATGGGGAGCAAACCATCTCCAGTTCAGTAATTGATCATAGGTATATTGATAATATTTTGCCAATTTTAGGAAAACCATCACTCCCTTCCAAAAAGACGTTTAAATTGTTTTACCTAACTAAAACAATAAATTTATAGTTTCTTGTTATTTTTCTTAACAGCAAACACAAAGTAAGTTTACAAAGTAAATCGTTGCAGCATTAAATTTTTAGTCATAAATGTAAATACTTTCTTTTTATTATCATTATTAGGAATAGGAAGAGGTTAGACTTGTCAGGGGTAGAGAACCTGTGGCCTCAAGGCCATGCGTGGCCCTCTAGGTCCTTAATAGAAGGATTTGTTCTGTAAAACTTGGACTCAGTCATAAGACCACACCCAAGGACCTATAAGGCTCCACGTAGCCTTGAAGCCACAGGGTAGGGAAATTCCAAGTAAGGATGCTCTTGCTACCATCACAGATGGTCCCTTTCTCTGAGCATTAGAGCTGCTCATAGCGAGAGGCTAAAACTCGCCTAAGGTCACATGGACTGCATGTGTCCTAATCAGGAGCTGAAAGCAGGTCTTTCTAGCTTCAAGGCTGCTGCCTTTCCTTATTACTGTTAATAATAGCTACAACAATAAGCTTTCATCAACCAGACCTGTATGAAAGGTCAACCCTAGCACGGTGATTAGAATATCATAGACATTTAATGAACACTTGTCAACTGATTGATTGAAATCTGCTTACCTTTTGGTTAATCTAGAAACCATCTTTCCTGTTTTTTTAATTCCCAAACTGTTTCTTAATTTATGATCATTTTTCAAAGTATGAAAAACTTCTTTCTATATCTGAAGCTACCATTATTAAAAGATGTTAAAATTTCAACTATGTTGTGTTATCTCATGATAAAATTATTTATACATACTCAATACTGTGACAACACTGAGCATTTCTTGGATGATGTGACCTTAGAGCTGAAACTGTATTCTAGGTGATATTACAGAGGAATGACTGAAGGATCCTTCATCTTAACCAATTCATCCTTAATTATTAAAGATTCATCCTAGTACTGAGAATTGAGAATATTGACTCTCCCAAATCAGCTGAAAATAGAGCATGACCAGGGGTGAACTGTTTATAAAATCCACATGGCTTCAATGAAAACTACATTTAGGCAACTCCTGGTTCACAAAAGACCTATACATTTCCAGAACATCTCCCCCTCAGCTTCTAGAATCCCCACATCTGAGCAACTGGCAAAGTTCCTGTTTCCTACCAGTTTCCTACCACTGGCATGTTTCCCACCAAAAGCCACTGTCCCAAGGGAGACTTGAGGCCCAACAGAACCGCTCTTGCAATTTGGGAAAGGTACTTCTTTAGAGTGCTAGGGATGTGTTCCTAACATCATCCCAGTTTGGGAGTACATCTGTATCATCGTACTCAGGGACATGTTATTTCCTTGGTACTGGAACAGCTGGTATGGAAACTCTTTCCACTAATGCAAATCACAAATGGTCTATAATTTATAGCCTTATGGAATTGCCTGTAAAGTTAAATGGCTTATTAATTGTCACAGGGCTAGTAAGTATGAGAGAATGGACTTGAATTTGGGGCTTCCTGACTCTGGATCCAGGACACTATCCTGGTAAGGCTCCATCTTATTATTAGAATTACAATTCAGGTGCATTAAGGTTCAATAGGTGTTTGTGGTTTGACTTGCAAACTGTTTAAACATTGTTCAAGTGGAGAAGACTGAATTCCAAGGCTCAGGCCGTCTACTTGTAAAGGAGCTTTTCAAACAAAACTTTAGTTTCTGGACTATAATCCATTCACAGAGTGAGATTTACCACCCCCTCATCTAAATCCAGGCAGTCACAGATGAGGAGTACAGTTATTCCTTGCCACAAACAAGTTAGGTTGTTTGTTTTTTTCTATAAAAATATACACAAAAAACTTTTCATAAAGTATCTTCAGGCTATTTGAAAAAAGGGCCAACTTCTTTGAAAAGTTACTGCTTTTTTTTAATCCATTAGAATATGAACTCTTGATGAAATGCAGTCAGATAACCCAAAGAAACCCTTAACATCTTTCTGGTGCCTGTGTTCTGGGCAGTTGAGGTTGTTTGTTAAGTAAGAAACTTGTTTAGATATGACCCCAAGTTAAATTCATTAGATATGTAACTCTAGCCAAAATATTTGAAGTCTTTTGAGCTGGTGTGGTAAATCAGAGCCTTTTGAAGTTCAGTTGGCTACTTTTCTAGGTTGACAAGGCAGTGTTAATGGAAGAAAGGAAATAATGCTTAAAAATAAGAAAAATGGATGACATTTCAAGTCCATGTACTTTTATTGCCTGCGGAAATGAACTGATTCCAAATTTATGTCAACCCATACATGATGGTATCATCCACAATCATAAAAGGGACCTAGAACAATAACAACGGTATGGGTTTGGGAGGAGGTACTATGAAGATTATCTCAGAAATCTTGTCAGGAGATTTTATCCCATTTTTCATCACAATTGCTTTTTTGCCCTTATCAAAGTTAGCATGCTTAATTTCATCCCACAAAATATTTATAGGAGGGCTTTATATAATGATAGACTCCTCACACTGGTGAGAAGGGGTTGGAGTTTTTGAAGGCATTGGATGAACTCTTCCTGACTGCTAAAGTTGAGCTAATAAATGACCTCTTTCTGACCTTACGTTGACATGGTACAACAGTGATACTGCAAAAATCTAATGGACCTCCAAGTAAGGAATGTATATCATTCACAGTAGTAGGATGTCACATGAAACATCTAACCTTCCACGCTTTTCCTTGACTGATGGTCAAGACCTGCTATACATTAAGAACCTTTTTTCTATTTACTTGAAAAATATTCCAAAGTTTGCTTGCTTCTCAGTCATTTAAGGAAAACTCCTTGTATTCTTCCTCATTTTCACTTGGAGCAATGGCACTTCCACAATGGTAGAGTCGCTATAGTGTTGGTCTTGGAATCGAGAAGACCTGGGTTCCCCTGTATTTTTGATATTAGCAGCCACTGCACCTTGGAAAAGTCATTCTCCTTTCTTCCACTCCTCTCTGTCTCTCTGTCTCTGTCTCTGTCTCCCTCTCCGTCTCTCTCTCTCCACCTATAAATCTAAAATATACCTTATTGGCTTACGGACCTCACGGAGGGATATGTGGTAAATATTTAACAACTGGCTTTCAGGAAGGGGTAGTGTAGTAATATTGTACTTTGTTTTCAAGGTAATCATCGTTAAGTGACTTGTCCAGGGTCACACACCTACTAAGCATCTGAGGCCAGATTTGAACTGAGGTCCTCCTGACCCCAGGGCTGTTGCTCTATCCACTGTGCCACCTAGCTGCCCCAGAATAATATATTTTTAAGTTTAATCCGCATTATTAACTGTTTCTCCATCATTTTCCAAAGTTTGGACAATCAGCAGAACAATAATAAATCAAGGCCCAATTTGTAGTATTTGCCAGCTTCTAAGGTGTAAATGATCATGTTGAAAATTTAACAATTGGCTCTTACTAGCTGGTTTATGCTGGCTCCTCTGGGCTCACATAAGATGATGCCTATAACATGCTGTGTAGCTATTTGAGTGCTAAATCAGTGGGGGGGGGGGGGGAGGGAGAGGGAGAGAGAGAAAGAGAGAGAGAAATGGGACCTCTTATCTTATATAATGGTCTAAAATCTTCTTCCTCCAAACTTTTGTAAAATCACAACTTGCACACTTTGCAGGAGAGGGGGACAGGGTCAGGGGAGGGTTTTCTTTTCAGTTTAATTTTAGCTGTTGCATCATCCAAAGGAAAATGTTACTCCTGTAATTATTTTCTTCATTTATCACAAAGCCACCTAATTATTTTTTTAAGCAGCTTTGCATTTTCAACCTTTCTGTGGAGTCTGCTGCCTTTCTTTTTAAGTCCTGCTGACTGACATGTGCAAGTCCCCAAAGGTGGAATTTCTGATAGTCTGATAAGTTTGCCTGGTTTTCTTTGAGAGGAAAAGGTTGAAACAAAGATCTGTAGTGTTCCCCCAACCAGCGGGGGTGGGTTGAGAGAGCTGAAGATTTGGCTGATGTCACCGGGTCCTTAGCATTGAAAACCTCAGAGTAATCCGATATCACTTAAAAGGCTGGTAAAAGGCCCGGCTGAAGGATGCTTGGCAGTGATGTTGCAAAAACAGGAACAAACAGCCAGCTGATTCTTTTGTTTGTTTTCCAAGTGCCTATCAGCCCGATCAGAGACCTCTCTCTGTCCTTGTGGTGCAGCCCCTGTGTGTAACTGTAGAATAAAGCCCTAACCGGCTTTCACTATAAACAAAGGCTCAACCAGTCATTTGCAAAGGTGATGGATTTCATTAACGTTTCGGTGTCCTTTGGGGGTTTGTGTGTCTTTAATGAGACAAAAGCAGAAGAGGAGAGAGTCAAGCTTTCCCTCTTAAAGGCTGGATGGCTCACTCCTCCATCCGGGCCCAATTGGGCTGCCAAACCCTTGCAGATTGGCATTTCTTTCATTAGAAGTCCTGGCTGCCCTTCTGGGGAGATGGGCCTCCCTCATTGAGTTTCGGCAAACACAAATACTTGTCATTCCAAAACAGAATGGAAACCCTTAGAAGATGAGGGCCCAGAGCCACCCCAACCATATGGTGAGGTAATACACTAGGCAGTAGTTGGCCTGGAACCCACAAAGCCGGTGCTTCCTTAATGCAGCAGCTTTCTTCCTGGAATTTAACCTTTCAGTTGAAAAGGTTGCCCGTTCTGCCATCCCCTACCCCCATCCCCTCTCTTTTTTTTTTTTTAAGAGATGGATCAATATGGTAACTTCTAGTTAACTAAATAACAAGGCATACTCAAAATTTACTGTGAGGGGTGATTTTATTGAGACATTGATTTTGAAGCCTGGCTGGGGGGGGGGGGGGGGGGTTGGGGAGTCCTCCCAGCTCTGGTTTATTGGCCCTTCATAAACATCCATGTGGACTCAGCAGAGGGCAACTGTAAAAGGGCCCTGTCTGGTGCTGGGGAACATTCCTGGCTGCTCTCCTGCTGGGGACCCTGATTAATGACAGCTGCTTGCAGGAGGGACCTAGAGCTCTCTGGCTATTTACCTCCATCTGTGGGCAGCGTGCAGTTTATGGGCATCTGGCTGGAGATAAAACCATTTTCATGATGCAATACCCCGACAGGGAGGCAGCTGGAGAATTGAGAAGCCCTCGCTGGGGTAAATCCTTCTGGCCTCCTGCCCAAGACAGATTCTACGGGGAGCGCCACTGATGCTTTGGGACTTAAGCCACACAGAAGATCGGAAAGGGAGATTATGAGGTTTCTCAAGTTACACAGAATAAAGCTCTTTGTCAGGAAGAAATAATAAAACTGTAGGAATTATGATAGTAATGTCTGAAGCAGTTAAGCAAGCGCAGTAATTATTCACTCCGAAACAACCTGAGAGAGATGGCACATTTTCAGAGGCCAATATTCATCCAGTGGAGATATTTTCAGCTAAGGCTTGGAACAAAAAGATCAGTTTCTCATCTACACAGCAACTTTTAGGATGTCCTTACTGGATTTGTCTTAGGATGGAACCCCACTACATGGCATGGGCCAGTCCTCTGAGCATGACTTGGCTATTATTGAGAACATAGTGTTAGTAGTTAGGGTTTGCATGAAAACAGAAAGATGGTGAAAAATAATAACTCTGTGCTAATTGTGGAGCAAGAGTCTTACATTGTTTTTAATTATTGTTTAAGGATTTCTAAGAGTGCTTTCAAAATAGTATTTTCCTATATTACTTTTTCTCATTTGGGAATCTATTAATTGTTTGTCATTATCAGATTTATATGTTGTTTTTTGGCTAACTTAATTTACCTGTGTTTGAAGTCTTCCCCCACACCCATATCTGATCCAGAAATCTGTTACCAGGAGTGAATTAGAGATCTCTCTAAGGCAGGGGCTTCCTCACTCTGGCCCTTAGAAACCCCATGGAAATCCATAAAAGGGCTCACCTTTCATGTCCTCATACTCAGAGACAACTTTTTGCCCTGAGAAATTCAGCATCCCTAGATTTGCGCATGGCAACTGCATCACTGAGCAGGACAATTAAGTTCCTTACATTCTACTCCAGAAGAAAGTGTCATCAGGCGGGTCAGGGATGGGAAGGGGGCCGAGCTTTCTGCCAAAACTTGCGTGTGTGTGTGTGTGTGTGTGTGTGTGTGTGTGTTTCTCTCTCTGTCATTCTCTTCTCTCTCTCTCTCTGTCTTTCTCTGTCTCCCTCCTTCCCTCCCTCTTCCTCTCCTCCTTAGCAATGGATCTTCAGCTGTATTGTATCATTGTCATCAGATGATAGAAAAATGTGTGGCCAACATGGAGAATCTGAGGCTGATGGAGTACAAAGCTCTTTCTTTTGGTGCAAGGATGAGTGAAGGCCATTTGCGTCATTTTCACCAGTGTTTTCTCTAATTGCCTCCTTTGACATGTCAGCCAGCATGTACTGAGCAAACCTATTTTTGTCATAAAGACTGTCACAATGAAATCTGACGATATAATAGAGTATGTGTGGTATTTTGATTTCTGAAAATCTGAAACTTGAATGAGGCATAAAGGATTTGGCAGTTGTTAAATTTTTTGGACCCAGACAGTGTAACACAATAACCCTTGCAGATGTTCGGTTCATATGATGGGACTTGTTCCCAGATCTCCCATCTCAGACCTCTAGATGTAGGAAATGCTTCTGCCTGTAACTGTTTGTTTTCACTGGGGCTGCAGCTGAAATCCTGCATATTCACTTACAGCTGGGCCTTGTTCTCCCTGCAGGAGCTACTGAATGGAGATCTGAAAGAGGGACATTTTCGGGAGGACCAATGCCCCCTGGAGGGTAAGTACATAATCTTGCTCTCACAGCTAGAGAGAAAACTCAAAAGTCCACTTTCCTGTCCAGTACTTTAAAAACATCCACAAGTGTATTCAAGAGTTAGAGGAAGCATTAATAGCCTTTTGGAAATCTGAATTGAGATGCAGACCCTCATCAGCTTTTCAAATAACCAGCATTCCTACATTTAAATCCTAAGCAGAGCTAGGACTGATGCCTTGGTTAAAAATATAGAGTGCTTGCAATTTAAAGATGTTAAACTAACTAGCATTTAGTGCTAACCTTTTTCTATTCACGTACTTGTTATTTTCATTTTAAGTAATTCCTTCTTCAAAAGCAGCTTACAATATGCTTTAAGCATTTACTATTTCCCCGTACCTTACAGGCCTGAACTTTCAGAGAATCAAAATTTTGCCTGAATTGTCTAAGAATAATTTTACTGATTTTTATAAGTTTGGATGATGTGTGATAACAATAACAGAAGTCTACATTTATATAGTAACTAATAGTCACAAGGTTCTTTTACATAATTTTTTCAAAATTTGACCCTCATAACAACCTTATGATAGAAGCAACAGTCTTCCTCTCAGTGTAGAGATGGTGACTATAAATGTTGAACATCAAGTGTGTTTACTATGTCAGCCATGCTTAAGTGTTCGCTGTGGATTTTTGCTTGTTAGGATGTTTTTAGGATGAGAAGGATCAAAGGAAAATGATTGTGGTACCAAAAAAAAGGCAACAATGAAACTTTTTTTTGAAAGAATTTTACAGAGCAGGAAACTAAAGCTTTGAAAAGTTAAATGATTGGCCTGGTCACACAGCTAATAAGCTGTAGAAGCCAGGATTCGAACCCAGATCTTCTCACTTTACACTCTAGAGTACTCCTTGTATTCTACTCTAGAGTCCCTTAATGTGAACCCTAAATTGGAAGGAGTGAGAAACTAACTAAATAGAACGAGTGAGGAATAGGGGAAAAGTTACAAAAGCTCTGTGATCATTCATGAGGTTCTTGTGAGTTGGTAAATACTACCTTGCCCATCTACCATTTTGTTTCCCTTTTCTCCTCTCTCTTTATGCCCCTAAATCTATTCTCTACTACCCTAGAGAAGGAACCATGAGAGACAAGATCATATCTCTAGGTGCCGATGAAAAGGTTCTGTAAATGAGTTGGGACCATTCCTTCTGTATACCATCCACTTAGTGGTGAACCATTTATTCCCCAACAGGATCTTCATTATCTTGTTAAAAGAGCCAATCAAAGTTATTTGGTAAAGGAGGCTTAAGGAAACCCTTTCTTTTCCTTATTCTTCTCTTGCCTAGAGTCTGGCCTTGAAGGGCTAGGGTGAGAGAAGCTAAGAAGGCAAGAACATAGATCCATATTTCTGACTCCTGACTGAATATGCTAGTCCAACCAGTAGTTACAGCCTTGGAATCTTTGGAGAATGGTCCTAACTTGGCCCCCACTGTCGTTTATTCAGCATAGTTGAATTAATAACTAAGCCTGAGAGATTCTATACTCTTCTTCTTACCAATTTTTTTTTTTTGGTCTCACAGTTGCCCTTCCTCCTGAGAAAGTAGAAGGATGTGAAGGTTACATACAGCCTTTTAATCTAGAAGATGGAGAAAAAATTGCAAATAAAGACGTAAACCGAGGAATGGGGAAGAAGCGGTTAAATATTGATGTATGTTGTGTCTATCTGTTTTATTTGTACTATGTCTCTTTCTCTCTACATTAGTTCATCACGTTCTGAATGTGTTTCAAATACTTATTGATCCTCAAATTTGGGTTCCAATTTGACTTTTTTCAGGAACGGAATTCTCTTTTATACTCTAGCAAATTACAATGTGTTAAAATGTGATGGAATTGACTTTAAATTCTGGCAGGTTTGTAGGGGGTAAAGGATTCTGCCATGGAATTTTGCTAATAAGGCTAAAATTGTTTTGCATTGCATTAAAATATTTTTGAAATTCAGTATTTTGCTTGGCTTTACACATTTTGCACTACAGAAGTGATATAAAGTAAACTTTAGCAAACAATTTAGAATTCCTTGGCTCATGCACAAGGTGCCCATTGTAAGTTATTTGGTATTATTGGAATAAAAAGTTATTATTTTGCAAGGTAAGCTACAGTTGGGGAAGAGGGAAATGAAAGATGTTGCTTTTCCTTCTTCCCTCTACTCCATTTCTAAATTTAAAAAAAGTGATGCTCATTAATTATTAACTTTATAATATGTGACAGATAACCCATTTTCTTGGCATTATCAACAATGTATACAACAGACTGCTGGATACAGCATTAGTGTGGCACCCAGAGGTAGGAGTTATTTTCCTAGTCCCCTCTCCCCCATTCTTCTCCGTACTATAACTTAGTTCCTTAATTTTCTTTGAGGCTCAGTTTTCCCAGCTGCAAATTGGGAATAATGATTTCACTGACAACGTCAGGACACATGAATCTACATAGCCAAAGTAGAAACTCCAAGAGAAAGTCAGAAAGGGGGGTTTCTGCATTCCACATCTGATAAATTGAAATGTTAGCCCCCATCCAGAATGAGGTGGGAAAAGATGTTAGTCCACTGTTTTCTCTGAAGTAAAGATTTTTCTGTTGGAATATTTAATGTTCTTACTTAAAGTAATATAAAGATTAAATTACAAGCCCAAGAGACCTTCCTTCAGTCCTTAAAGGTTATTTTCTACAAATGATTAAAGGCCTTACTCTAACATAAAACTCATATAGATTTTATACCATAGAGGTATGCTTCACTGCATGCAGTAGACATCTTCTGAAAAAAACATAAAATATCAAGGCCCAGAAGAAATCTCAGTGACCATCTAATCTAACACTTTATTTTTATAGATGAGAAAATGAGGTTACCTCAGTAAGAGGAAGGCCTAGGACATGACCCAAACTCTTGACCCAGTCCAGTGTTTTTGTTGCTGTTCAGTCATTTCAGTCATGTCCAGCTCTTTGTGACTCTATTTGGGATTTTCTAGGCAAAGATACTGGAACAGTTTGCCATTTCCTTCTCCAGCTTGTTTGACAGATGAGGAAACTGAGGCAAACAGAATGAAGTGACTTTTCCAGGGTCACACATTTAGTAAGTGTCTGAAGCCAGATTTGAACTCATGAAGATGAACCTTCTTGACTGCTGGACTGGCAATCTATCCACTGTGCTACCTAATGCCAAATGAATTTTTGTAAATGGAATAATTTTATTAAAATACTCTAAAGGAAGAAAATAATCTTTTAATCTGTTTTATAAATTTGGATTTTCATATATCATATCTGCTTAGTTAGGTATTTGTTTATAATTAAACAAGATCAGATAGATCAACAGAAAGCATATAAGCATATGCATATCATAAAATAAATGGAAGAAATTGTTCACTTTGTCCACCCTCCCATTTTGTTCTATAAAACTAGCACAGAAACATGCTCCTGCTTTTTACTACACATGGCAAAAATGTCGCATATTCTATTGAGGATTTTTGGTTTTTAGTAAAAAAAAGAAATCCTTATTTTCAGGAACTGCAGTGTGATGTCTCAGTGGAAGATGGCAATCGTCAGGAATGGACATTTACCCTGTATGATTTTGACAACAGTGGAAAAGTAACCAAAGAGGTAACATTTGTTTTGACCTGGAAAATAGACTGACCACTTGGAAGGATAGACTACAACTTTGCTTGGTTGTAGTTGTAGGAGTGGTCAGAATCAACCAAGATTTGGATGTATAGCATCATAATAACTAACATTTAATATGGAGCTTACCATGTGCCAGGCACCACACTAAGGGATTTATAATTATTACCTCATTTGATCCTCACAACAACCCTGAGAGGCAGGTGCTATTATTATCACCCCCATTTTCTAGAAAAAGAAACTGAGGCAAACAGAGTTTAGGTGAGTTACCCATGGTCACATGGCTACTAAGTTTCTAGGCCAGATTTTGAAATTAGGTTTCCCTTAAATCTCTGTATCTACTGAGTCACCTAGCTACCTTTAGAACAGTCAAAAGGCATCCCAAACACACCCTAACACAACAGCTGCCTTATTTAACTTTCTTCTCTTTCTCTTCTGTGCCCATGCCAATGGCCTCCTTTGATGGTGCTCTGCTTTATTTCCTCCTCAGATAGCAGTGATTCCCTTAGCAGGGCCCTGCAAGTGCCCACGGTCAGTTCAGTGGCATGTGTTGAAGGTCCTTCGATCTTTTTTCCCTAGCTTCAGATGGCTAAAGCACTTTAACATGATCACCCTAGCCTCCTAAATGAACTAGGCATCTAGAACTCGGGTTTGGGCTAGGAGTAAGAGAAAAACAAACCTGTGTTGAGACCAAAATCTGTTTGAAATTTCAGTCATTTAGAGATATGTCATGCCAGCAGCAGTGAGAATACTTCTTTTTTCTCTGGAGTTGCTGGAACTAAACTCAAGGCTATAAAAAAGATGAAATTCTATCCCTGACTACTAGATAGATAATGCTAGAGTTCTATCAGAGCTATTTCACTGAATTGAAAATGAAAAACAAAGTGGAGAATGTGTGCATGAGTTTTTTTGCTTGATTAACATTAAGCTGTTTAGAGATATATGTTGTTGAGTCATTTCTGTCAGGTCCATCTCTTTGTTATCCAATTTGGGGTTTTCTTCGCAAAGATACTGCAGTAGTTTGCCATGTCTTTCTCCAATTATTTTACAGATGAGGAAACTGAGGCAAACAGAATTAAATGACATGCCCAGGGTCACACAACTGTTGATATCTGAGGCCAGATTTGAACTCGCAGAGATGGGTCTTCTGATTGCAAGCCCAGTATCTATCCTCTGCATCACCTAGCTGCTTGTTTTTGGAGAGAAGATGCTCATTAATTCTGGATACTGATATTCTCTTGTTTTGATCCTTACACAAGGATATGTCCAGCTTGATGCACACCATTTATGAAGTTGTAGATGCTTCAGTCAACCATTCCTCCACCAATAGTAAGACACTCCGAGTGAAACTGACTGTGAGCCCAGAACCTTCCAACAAGAGGAAGGAGGGACATTCAGGTAAGTGTGCCTGACATATGGGTGTGTTGGTGGACTGCCAAATGTCACTTTTCATTGTAAAGCAGTTTTAATTATGTGTCATTTAGATAGAGAAGCTATTCGTTGTAAAACCGAAGGAGAGCACCCTGAAGAAATGAGGGTGGCAGACAAGAGACTATCTGCTCATGTCAGGTAAGACACTGAAAAGTTTGTAGTCCTTTGACTAGAAGGTGCCTTGGTTTCATCTTATGTGAGGAAGGGTCATGGAGATAGTAGCAAACAGGGCTAAGCTTCCATTTTTGATCAAGTCACACACAGTGAGAAGCCCCAACACTAAAAAAATGGTGCCCACCAGAAAAAGATGTCGCAAGTTCAGGATGACCCTCTGATCATTATACTTCATATGCAAGAACCAGGGGCTCCATTCTTCTTATGAACACATGGTTTCTGATTTAAGCTCAGTCAAATAAACAAATTCCTGCCCTGTTGGTTTTTCTCTACTTTTCAAAAAAATCAAAACAAGCTTTCTAGTTGGTTCATTGATGTGTTCATTAGGCTTAAGTTAAGAGATGATGGCATATGCATTATTACCAGTCTCTTTCAAAGAGTGACAGTCTTCCATTTTGGAATGGCCCTAAATGAGCAGGTGTATGTGTCCATTGATCAAAAGATATTTAGAAACACAAAATACTTCCCTTAAATAATTCACTTCTTCCTTGTTTTTCCTCTTATACGTGTTATTTATTTAAAGTGTCTAAATGTACTGTAGCAATCTACTACTATGATATCCCCCAAAATATCAGTGTTTACAGTATTATCATGTGATTTGTTTCCTGTAAATTGTTGATTCTCCATTATAGGCAATATTGCACATCTTCTTTAGATAGACTCTACTATCATTCTTTCTCTTTCTAATCTTCATTTTTTTCCCTGTCTACTGGTTCCTTCTCTATTACCTTTAAACACACTTAAATCACCCTCATTCTTAAAAAAAATATTCACTAGATGCTGCTATCTCTGCTAGCTATTGTCCTGTATCTCTCTTCTCCTTTTCAACTTGATATGAGAAAACTAAGTTTAGTGGTTTCCAAACTCATCATTCAACTTCAGTTGCTCTCTCCAGAATTATCAGTGATCTTAATTGTCCAATCCAATGGCCTTTTATTCACCCTTCTTGACTTCTCTACAGAATTGGACACTATTGATTTCCTTCTCCTCTGGGTTTCTTTCCTGTCTGAGTTTTCATGATACTAATCTCTCTTGGATCTTCTCCTACCTCTCTGATTGTGCCTTCTAAGTCACTTTCGTTGGATTTGCATTCACATCACACTGACTACTCTTAGTGGATTCTCCAATGACCCTCTTTTCTTTTTTCTCTATATTCTTTCAGTTCATGATCTCGTCAGTTCCCATAAATACAGTTGTCACCTTGATGAAATTGAGCATCTATTTATCCAACTCCTTATTTATTTATCCCAAGTCCATTTATGCAGGTCTCATCTCTCTCTTGAGGTTCAATCTCATTTTACCAACTGCCTGTTACATATTTCAAACTAGCTATCCCATTGTCAGCTCAAAAATCAGTATATTCAAAATAGAATTCATTATCTTCTCCCCACCCCAATCCATGCCTCTTCCACATTTCTCAATTACATTATCCTTCCAGTCACCCAGGGTCACAATCTCAGTATTACTCTTGACTTCTTATACACATTCACCCCACGTAACCAATCAATTGCCAAATTATGTCATTTCTAGCTCTATAACATCTCTTGTATTTTTCCCTTTCTCTCTATGACCATTCTAGTTCAAACCCTCATCACTTCTTCCCTGGATTATTACAGTAATCTCCTAATTAGTCTACCTATCTCGTCTTCCCCTGGGCCATTCCATCCTCTTCTCCATTGCCAAAGTTATCTTTATAAAGTGAACATCCAACGATGTCACCTCCCTCCTCAGTAAACTCACGAGGTTCTTTCTTACTCAAGGATCAAATGTGAATCACTCTATTTGGCATTTAAAGTTCTTCACAATTTGGCCCCTTCATGTCATTCCAGTTTTTGTTACACATTATCCTCTTTAACACACTCTATGATCCAGTCATACTGATCTATTTGTTGTCCCTCAGACATAACATTCTATCTACCATGTCTGTGCCTTTGCTCTGGATGTCTCCCGTGTCTGGAATGCTCTTCCTTCTCATTTCTACCTCCTGGCTTCCCCCAACTTCCTTCAAAATTCAACTCATATCCTTTTCTACAGAAGATTTTTCCTCATTCCCCCAGATGCTGGTATCTTCCACTGTAAGGTTTTCTTGGGTCTACTTTGAATGCACCTTATGTACACCTCTATACATATCTACTGTTTACCCCACTCTAATATAAGCTTCTTGAGCACAGGGTCTGTTTTCACTTTTTTGTCTAAGTATCCACAGAACCTAGCACAGTGCCTTGCATATAGTAGTGCTTAATGAATACTTGTCCATTGCCTGTAGAGCACTGGACTTAGCTGCAGCTCTTTTTTTTTTTCTCAGTTCATTTTTCCCAGGTTTTTTTTCCCCCCAATTCTACTACTTACTAATTCAACGATCTCAGGCTAATCATTTTAGCTTCCAAAATTAACCTATCTCATTGCAAGCTATGTAATGCCTTAACACCTCAACTAGCCTTCTGTTAACCTTTAAGTATAAACAAAATCATCATCCTCGTAAATTGCATTTATACAGCACTCTTAAGTTTTTGGAAACCCTTCTTCTCTACTCCTCATGCAGCAGTTGCATGGTTACTAGTACAAATGTTATTACCCTTATCTGACAGATAAAACTCAAAAAGGTTATGTGAATTAACAATGGTCCCACAGATAATAAATATTGGAGTTGGAATTCCCAAGTAGACCTCTTGAGTTCAAGAATAACATTGCTTCTACTTTATCACACAGCCTCTTACAGACACTTAAGTAGGGATTATGGATGCGTGTGTGCAGGTTTTTACTTCAGTATGGCTTTTGTCTTGTAACTACCCTATCCATGTCCTGTTCGTTTCCTACCCACACAGGAGGCCGAACAATGACCACCACCATTACACCGTGCGGGAGCAGTACTGCGTTGATGAAAATACTGAGAGAAGGAACCATTACCTTGATCTTGCCGGAATTGAAAACTACACTTCAAAGTTTGGGCCAGGTAGACACTCTACACCAGACACAAGCCACCTCCAAATGGGGATTATCCAGAAGCTAACCAGGAATAGGATTTCTGGAGCTCCTTTAAAATAAAATTGAACTTTATCAATACTTTCAGAGTTCAGGGAAGCTCGTGCCATATTTATTTATTGAATATGTGGTTTATAAAACTAATGCAAGCTCACTTGGATACCTGCATCTTTCTAGCCTCTCTTTCCTATGACTTGATTCTAACCCTAACCCTCGATTTAGTCATGTCCAACTCTTCAAGACCGCAGGGACCATACAGTTCATGGGGTTTTCTTTGGCAAAGACACTAGAGTAGTCTGCCATTTCCTTTTCCAGCAGATTAAGGCAAACAAGTTAAGTGACTTACTCAAGGTCACACAGATAGTATCTGAGGCCAGTTTTGACCTGAAGTCTTTCTGATTCCAGACTCAGCGCTAAGTCCAATGAGTCACCTAGCTGCCTCCATATGCTTATATATAATATAAATTATCTACCTACGATAAAGTATGTATTCATATACCAACAAGTCTCAGTGTAGCAGGACATTTCTCCATGGGGTACCCTGTGGGAAAAGGCCAATGGCATCCTTTCATCCCAGCTTATAAGGCAACCTATTGTTTTATTATGTCAAATAATAATATTATCAAGAGGTGGAAGAAAGATCCCGTGGAATTTCTAGATTTTCCCAGATTTTTATCTCAATAAATTTTCACAGAAACTCAGAATCTAAAAGGGATTTCAGAAGCATCTAATACACCTGGTACCCAAACAAGAATCCCCTGTACAGCAGGCCAAAAAAATGGTCAGTTAGCCATTGTAAAGATAATCTATAATGATGGGTAACTAAGCACCAGTCAATATACTCCAGTTGATAAAGAGATTATACTGCACAGTCATTCTTTTAAGGAGAAGGAGAGGATTCTGTTATTTATTTGGGCCTCGTCTACATAGACAGCTAAGTGCAGCATAGACCACTGTGGGGGCAGTAGATAGCATGGTAGACTTGGCATTAGGAAGACCTATATTTAAATCCTTCTGAGTTCAAATCCCATCTTAGATTCTCACTGTGTGGCCCCACTTAACCCTTCTCATCCTTATTTTCCTCATCTGTAAAATGGGGATAATAATGAAAGTTTTCTAAATGCCAAGGATCATTATTATCATTGTATAATTCAAGTGAGCATTTAGGGTAGAAAATAACTAACACACATAGGTGTGGGTGGTCCTTTGTTAACGTACAACAAAACGTTTTCATCCTGACCTTTTTCTTCACCCAGTATGTTCTATTCTAACATATTAAAAGGGAGCTTCTAGCAAAGGGCTTCCTGCTTTGCTCTTGGTTCTTTCTAGTCTTTTCTGCTATATTTTGTTAGTCTCTAAAGATCCAAAAAAAAGCAAAAGGGAAAAAGCAGAGGGATTGTTTTAATCTAAATAGCATGGAGTGGAAACACTATTTAGAAATGTTCTTGAAATATCCTGACCCAGGGGATTAGCAAAACAGTGAGGCATAACATCCAAAGCACCTAATGACTTACTTGGAAATCCAAACTAAACTTAGAAGTTTTTTCCCCCTTCGGGAAGTACCAACAGTTTGACTTCTCCATCCTGTTTTTCTAACAATAGGTCAGATAAATGCATTACTAAAGGGGTATTTCCTACCGGATACCTCTTCCATCAACAGTGGGATTTGTGCGTAGAGGGGGGAAAGAACACCAAATGAACACTTTAGAAAGGAATGATACCTGTTTTGTAAAATTGTACCAAATCAATTTAAACTGACTTTCATGTAAGATATTTGAAGGATATTCAAGAGACAGCATGGGAGGTAAAGGAACAACCTGAGGGTCAGAATGCTGAAGATTCAAGACCCATTTCTGATATCACTGTTGGTATGACCCTGGATTAGTCACTTAACCTTTTATTACTGCCAGAAACTTTCTCAGGCTATAAATTATAGAGCACTTGTTGATCTGCATTGATGGAGGGGAAGTCTTCACCAGGAGTTTTCTATACTGATAAGTTCAGAGATTAAGACAAAAAAAAAGGAGACTTGAAGGGAATTCTTAAAAATGGATAAACAATTTGCCCACTATTGAATGATCTGCCTTGAAAGGATTCCTTCCTATGTTATTCAAGATAGAATCTGCGTTTAAAACCTTTAATGACAGACACAGGTACTCAAAGCCATTTTCAGGCAATTTTTCTCGGACATTTCCATAGCTTATGTATCTAAGGAGTCAATTCCAGTTTTCTGAAAATTAACCTTTGATACAATGTCATGGTGCAAGGGAGTGCTGCATTTGGAGTCAGAGAACCCACTAAAAGCATTCAATATCACTGGGGCTTACTTTCTTAATCTGAATAATAATTGCTAGCATTTATATAGTGCTGTAAGGTTTACAAAGTACTTCTCAAAAATTCTTTTATCCTTAACCAGTATCCTAACCCTGGGAGATAGGTGCTACTTATTGTCCCTATTTTATAGGGATGCAAAGAGGCGGAGGGAATTTGCCAGGGTCATATAGTTAATAATTTCTAAGGTAGGATTTGATCTTGGGCCTTCCTGACTTCAGGTCTAATGCTCTATCCAAAATGCTTCCTAGTTGCCTAAAAAATGAGGAATTTGGGCTAGGTGCCCCCTGGGGGTTCCTCAAGCTTAAAATCTGTGAATGCATGTAAAGCCCGCAAGATGACAATCAAGCAGTCAATCAGTAAACATTTTTACTAAGCACCTCTATGTGCCAAGCACTGGCTGTATGCATTTTCATATTCCCACACAGAGGGAGCTTTGGAGAAAGGCCCTGACTCTCTATCCCCTTCTATTTGCAGGTTCTCCTCCAGCACAACCCAAACAAGAACACCATGGCAGACCCTCCCATTCCCAAAACAGGTCACGTTCCCAGGAGTCCGAGGCCCACATGGTGCATCACCGGAGGTCACAGGTGCTTGTAGATTATTCTGTCCCGGCTGCTGAGCCCAGCCCGAGGGTCCTGGAGATGCAACAAAGGTTAAAAGGCCAAGAGAAACAGTTCCTGAAGTCGCCCAAGGGTTCTGGCAAAATGCCAGCCATGACAGGTGGCAATGGGAGTGGGAAGCCAGGGAAAGGATTTAACTACTACCTGCCAGCCACGCCCTCCCCGGCAGCTCAGGACGTGTACCACCTCCAGCAGCAACCACACCCTCACAAGAAGTATCGGCAGAAGGCCAAGGATGCCCACTCCCCACTGAAAGCCACTCACTCCCAGCCCGCTGTCTTGGAGCATGAGGTGATCCGGGATTTACCCCCTGTCTTAACCAATGAGGGCTACGTCATCCCGGTCATTCAGAGACACGAGCATCACCACCACCATGAACACCACCACCACCACCACTACCATCACTATCACCAGTCCTGAGGCAGGAGCTGAGCTTCTGTCAGGAGGCAAAGCCAGGGAACTGTGTCTCCAGGGATGGAGAAAGGGAGGGGGGCAGCAGGGCCTGGGTCAGAAGGGAAAGGGGAGAGTGTATTCATCCGTTTACTAATTATAGTATTTGGGGTCATCTTTCCTTCTGAAGTGAAGCGTTGGCATATCCATTCAAAAACAGAAAATGTGCTGAATTTATAATGGCTTTTCACTTAAAAACCCCACCTTACAGATTTGCATAAAGAATATTATTTTCTTTTCTATTAAATATTTAGCTCTAGTTCTCAGGTGTGGGTGCAGCTACAAAGTTGTGCCATGATGCTCTACAGAGAGGTCTTTTAAAAAAAAATACTGTAGTCTCATAATGTTTAATGAATGCGTTTGAGGCCACTACCACCTCTCAGTTAGAATGCTGTTTTATGTACTCCATAAAAACCATATATATATGTATATATATATATACATATATATATATTTGTAGAAAGATAAATTTATATCTGCTTACGTTTATAATTCCAAGATGAGGCCTTCTTTTGGTAAAAAAAAAAAACAACTAATAATAATCTCTACTCAAATGATCTTAATGATTTTTGTCACAACTTTGTTGGTTATTTCTGTTGGTGCTTCCAATCATTTTCTAGAAAGTTGTCAGACTATTGATAGCTAATCTGTGAGCATAGGTCATGTATGTCCAGAGTGAATGTAATGCATTGTAACCTTTAAAAATAATTTATTCATTACTAGATGGTTTGCAAAGTTGTGGATGTTTCCTTTTAATATGTGTTGTAGCGCTGAACATAGTGAGGGAAAGGCAGTAAGTAGCATGGTGCTGAGTGTTGGCTGTTGGTCTGAGTGTTGTTACTGTTCCTGGAAAAGGAAACTTAGGTGGTTTTCTGCCTGAGACCCAGCTACATGAGTCATGTGACCTAGTGGAAAGAGCAGTGAACCAGAGAGACATTGATGGGACATCACTTCTAATGCTAGCTCTTGCCACAAGCTGGTGGCATTATCATGGTTATTTCATGACCCTTCTGGGCTTCACTTTCTTCATCTGTAAAGAGGTTATTCTAAGTTATCCTGTAAGTCCCTTTCCAGCTTCCTAATTCAATGACTCAAAAGAACGTTAGATCTGAGGGAAAAAGGAAAGTGGAGAAAGGTAAACATGGTGAATTGCTACCATTTCATTATAGCAATGATACCCCTCAAGTAAAACTAAAGAAAAAGAATCCTCTTCATTTGGCATACAGCCAACAACTATGTGGAATCATAGTGGAGAAGTGGGTGGTTTTGGAGGTGAAAGCACAAGAGGGTAGGATCAGGGGATTGATGGTAGGAGTCTGGTCCTAGTTCTAGGACCCTGAGGTCTATTTCTTTGCACCTCAGTTTTCTGATCTCTAAAATGGGCATCTCCCACATTGGAAGGATAGTGTATGGGTTTTATTGTGAGTTGGTCATGTAAAGAGCAGAGAATGGCATGATATTAATTGGAAGTGTTGTAACTATGACAAACTGCTCTCTGAGTTGAGAAAATGGACATTTTTAACTCCTACATCCCCATCAAAGCTATATTCATAACAGTTAAATCACCTTTTCAATTGGAAAAAAGATTAAACATTTGGGATGCACTATGTAAGAGTTAGGCAGTACCTTGAATGAATTTTAGTGTTCTACAGTGTAAAGTAAGCAATTGAGACTCATGGTTTTGGTTAAGGTGAGAAAGTGTAGAGGATACACTAGTGGAAAGGTAAGAGATATGTTGTTTGGGTTTGTTTGAGGTTATTTTTGTA
This sequence comes from Notamacropus eugenii, assembly GCF_028372415.1. Taxonomy (NCBI): domain Eukaryota; kingdom Metazoa; phylum Chordata; class Mammalia; order Diprotodontia; family Macropodidae; genus Notamacropus; species Notamacropus eugenii. The sequence continues at coordinate 345,099,351 of NC_092875.1, forward strand.
ATTTGTGAATTTGTATATCTGACAATGTATTTGCTTTCTAACATTGTACTGGTATAACAATCAGCAACATTTCATTGGATTTTTTTTCAGATGTCATAATAAAGTGTGTGTCTTTAATATTATTTACTACTTTAAAAGCAAGCCTTTCCTCATATATACAGTCCATATATATCTATGTCAATGTATGATTATAGATATATAGATATGCACACAGTATATATGCACTTGCTATATAGAGAGCATATCTATCTGTATATATACATTTATATAAAAAAGAAAAATTAATATATATGCATACACACATGACTCCATATTTATGGATAAAGTTATATCTTTTCCATTATGCTGCTCTCAAAGAAAAACTGAATTCTAAAGTAGATTAATGATAGCGGGAACAAGTTCTTTACCATTGCCTCAAGTTATAGAGACCAAGCTGTAAATGAGAATTTTGGCTTTTTGTAAATAGAAGTCTGGTTTTGGGAGCAAAGTAAGCCCCTGCTTTCTTCTAGGCACTTATTTCTATTGTGCTCCCATTTAATAGGTTTTAAAATTGTGTCCTGTATGAAAAGTAATTGGTTTCCCCTTCCACAATCTGAGGCCATAATAGACTCACACAGAAAGTGAAGTAGAGAACTGAGGGAATTACCTAGTTCATTCAATCCCAGTCATCCTTTTGGTCTTAGCTATCTAAATGTGTCAAGGCAAAAAGCCACTATGCAGGAGAAGGGAGGTTATAGAGGGCCAGAGGTGCCCTTTTTCACATTCCACTTGCATGGAATCTCTGTGAATGCGTGTGTGCCACTAAGTGTTTTGGACAGTATTCTTCCAATAAAATCCTAGTGTAACAAAGTAGCTCACATCACTGTATGGATATTTTTTTTTGCAAAAAAAAAAAATGCTTTGTAATAGCTGTATTGGATTTCATTTGTACATGGACTTAAATAAATTCATTATTTATTTAGTTCCAGCAGATTTATTGAGTGTTGTATAAGGGTCTCAAACATAATATTACAGTCTTAAGATTGAGTTGCACTGTAATCAACCTGTCAGCTCACTGACAAGGAGTGGGGAGTGTGGAGAGGAGATGGTGTTTCTCCATAGCCCCTCTGAATTTAGGCTTTGAGTTATTTGAATTCAGATCCTTGTTGAAAAGGCCTTGAAACACTCCTTCCTTCAATGATGAAAGCAACAAAATACTGTCAGGTCAAAACCAAGAGCTGAGTAAGTACTGCCTTGGTGAGGGAGTCTGGGAAGCCCACAGTCAGTTGGATGTCATTCCTGCATTCCCTTCTGTCCTCCCCTCCGCCCTCACTTCCTCTTTGAAAACTGGAAGCTTGGATCAGACAGCAGGAAGAACACCCCTCCTACCCTCCTACAAAGAGTCTCCAACAGCAGCCTGCTTAGACTACAGACCTGTGAACACAAGTTGGAGAAGGTATATTAGAGAAGAATGGTCTTATTGCTTTAGAAGAAACAATCAGGACAAAGTCACGTAAGAGAGCTGGTAGGCAGGAATCCTACACAGAAAAACATTCCAAAAATATGGAGGATAGTTTCAGCAGTCAGGACAGTACGCTCACTACTTCTCTGGAATTGGGCTCATTCAGTACAATATGAAAGAAACCCTATGGTGGTTTAGTGAACTGAAGGAAGACCAGAGCTCAAGTCCCATTTCTGACTTTAGACAAGCCATTTAACCACTCAATGCCCTTAACAACTCCTTAAGACTATAATTAGCGAGCAGTTGCCCACTGGAGGGAGTTTCCTTATCAAGAGTTCCCTATAACAACAAAATCGAAGGTGTAGTCCAAGACTCTCTTGTCTTGGTACACCTTGTTTTGTAGAAGCTACTTCACCCTGTGCATGAACCAAATTTTTATGAATGGTTTGCTAAAGCAAAAGAAAACCTTTTGAAAATAGCCCCTCATTGAGTTCTGTAAATTGAGGTTTGGGGATTTTGGATTTTCTTAGAGGGGAGCCCAGTCATATTGTATTTTCTTCTGAAAGACTCCCCTTCTTGCCTTCATGAGCCCACACAGGCCCACGCATTTCAATAAAACAGGTTTGGTTTCACAACTAGAGCTCAACAGAAACTTCTCTTGCTGAGGTCTGCAGTGACTTCCTTTGGACAAGATTAAATATACCAGGCTCTGTCCGTTGCTTCTGACAAGACTGAACATCCTCTCCTCCTTAAAACCCTTTCTAGTCTCAAAATTGGGATTATTATCATTTTCTTTCTTATTTTGCTTTTAACTTACAGAATAAAACAAGCATTTTCATAATATAATAAAAAAGATGATTATATATGAAATAATACGAATAAGCAGTTTTCCAATGAAGAAATCAAGACAATTTATAGTCACATAAAATCATTATTGATTAGAAAAATGCAAATTAAGACAACCTTGAGATATTATTTTGTACCTACCAGATTGGATAACATTTATTATCATTTTCCAGCATCTCTCTGACCACACAGATCAGGGTCTATTCTCTTCCCTTTTCTCCCATTATCACTAATTGTCCCCATATCAGGAATTTCATTGCTTCAATTCCACACCACTTATTCCAGAGAATTCAGCGGCACACTTGGTTTCAGTTATCTCTTATATGTGAATGATTCTCACAATAATCCTTGTCAAATTCTCTCCAGCACTATATTTCATCTTCTCTCTCTGCAATGTATCTCCAAAGGTGGGGAACTTTTGACCTCAAGGTCACACATGGCCCTCTATCAAGTGTGGCCCTTTGACTGAATCCACTTAGATTCAGTCCCTTCCTGCCCTTCCTGTCTAGAGAATTCTCTTTCTCTCTGCCTAGGTACAAAAACTTGCCACTACTTTCAGCAATTCTCTCCCCATGCCACACATCCATTCTGTTACCATGTGCCATTTCTTTCTTTAAATGTGACTCTCCTCATTCCCACATCCAGGACCCTGGACCAGGGACTTCACAATTGTAAACTTCAGGATGTCAGTAGGGTCTGATTTTTGCCTTTTGTTCCCATGGTACCTAGTTATAGTACTCTGCATGTGGTGAACACTCAATAAATGTTATTGACTGGCAGCCAACAAATGCCTAGCTAGGCCATTGCAAAAGCCTTACTAGCCTCTTTACCTTCAGACACTTCCTTCCGCAGTCTGTACTACTCAAGACCACAGGGATTATCTTAGTTAAAGGTAATTCTGGACATATGACTCTCCTTTTTAGAACTTTGCAATGGCTCCTAGTCGGGACTTAGAGTCAGGAAGACTTGAGTTTAAATCCTGCCTAGGACACTCACTAGCTCACTACCTGCCTAGGATACTCACTACCCAGACATGTCACTTAACTTCTTCTGAGATCAATTTCTTCACTTGTAAAATGGGGATAATAATTGTTCCTACATCTCACAATTGTTATGAGAATCAAGTGAGATAATGTGTACAAGTGCTTTTGCAAACCTTAAAATGCTATATAATTGCTAGCTTTGTTGTTATCATGTTAAAAGTACAATTGGGACTGCTCCAATTCTCCCCTTCTTAGCAAACTTTCCTTATTAGTAATCACAACTTGTTTTGTATTCTCTGTTCCAGTCAAACAGCCCTCCATAACATTGTAAACTCCCTTGGAGTATACACACACCCATTGTACACACCCTACAATGTGAGTTACTCAGAAAAGCTCTTCTCTCAACACTTTATTAGAACATCTACCTTTGGCTATTCCTTCTTGTCTCACTGAGTTCATATTTTTTCCAAAAACTACTCCATACTTACATCCTCCAAAAAACCTCCCTAGATTACTTCTACCTGGCCTCTCTTCATTTATGTAAAAATATACGCCCCATCTTCCATGCCTAAATTCAGAGATGCGGTAATTAAAAGTTCAGGACTTAAAGTCAGTAAGATCTAGGCTCAAATCTGGGGTAGCTAGGCGGCACAATGGATTGAGTGCTAGGCCTGGAGTCAGGAAGACTTGAGTTCAAAACCAGCATCAGACACTAGTTGTGTAACCCTGGGCAAATCACTTAACGTCTGTTTGCCTCAATTTCCTCTGCTCTAAAAATAAGGATAATCATAACACCTGCCTCCCAGAGTTGTTGTGAATGAGGATCAAATGATATAATAATTATAAAGCACTTAGTACAGTGCCTGGCACATATGAAGCCCCATGTAAGTAGTATTATTATTAAATCATGCTTCAGACACTTAAAAATTATGTGATCCAAGCAGCAGAGTCAGAATTTGAACCGAGGTCCTCTGACTCCAAGTCCAAAAACCTATCTGTCTTCAGGAATAAAAATTTTAAAATGAAATGACTTAAGTTTCCTTGTCTGTAAAATAATTGAGTAGGATTAGATGTAAAGTCCCTTTAAACTTTAAGATCTATGCATAGCTGCTATTGACTGAGAGGTGAAGTATTTATTATACCAAGAATGCAACATTTCGTTGATATATATTAGAAAACTATAAATATAATAGCTGGCCTTTATTTAAAAAAATAAAGGTTACACCAATACATGTAGAATAAGCTTTTGACAATGTTTGACAGCAATTTCTGTTGAAAACAACAACACCATTTTTTGAAGTTCCTAGTGTGTGACTGCATGTCTTCAATCTCATCTACTGGGAGGCTAAGGTTGATGGATCTCTTGCCCTCAGGAGTTCTGAACTGCAGTGGACCATGCTGATCCTCTGGTATTAATATAGTAAACCCTCAGGAGCAGCGGCTAAGAAGGGACAAAACAACCCCAGTCAGCAACAGGACGTCAAAGTTCATGTGCCAGTCAAAGTGGGATCCTTGTACTTTCTAGCCAGGGCAAGATAGGGACAACGAGTCTTTTATTTTATTATATTTTATTTTAGACTCAAAGGTCAGAACACAAATACAAAATAGAGAAAAGAAACAAAAACATAGCATAAGCTTAAATATTGTACAAAAAATGTAAGAAAGAAAAAAAGCATATCATGTCCATAGCAGAACATGGAAAAGGACTGAAAAACAATAAATTTTCATTTCAAGAAAGCCTGTATGATACATGCTGTGTTGAAATTGTCCAACTTTTCTTTGCTTCCTTGTGAGTTTTCTTTTGTTTTCTGTTGTGCACTTTTTTACTTTGTTCTGTTTCCCCTTCCTTCCCAGAAAGTTACAGTAAAATTTGGATATGTTTCTCTATAACTATAGAGAAGCAAGAAGAGAGAGAGAGAGAGAGAGAGAGAGAGAGAGAGAGAGAGAGAGAGAGAGAGAAATAACATGTAAAATAACTGCAGACAGTAAAAAATACTTGGTAATTTACCTGTCAAGACAAACCTAGGAACTATATGAACACAAAACACTTTTCACACAAATAAAAACAGATCTAAATAATGAGAGCAATATTAATTGCTCATGGGTACGCCAAGTCAACATAACAAATGACAATTCTACCTCAATTAATTTACTCATTCAGTGCCATAACAATCAAACTACCAAGAATTATTTTATAGGGCAAGAAAAAATAATAACAAAATTCATCTGGAATAATAAAAGGTCAAGAATATCAAGAGAATCAACTAAAAAAATGTGAAGAAAGTGATCTAGAAGGATCAGATTTCAAACTATATTACAAAGTGGTAACCATCAAACCAATCTGGCATTGGCAAAGAAATAAAGTGGAACAGATTAGGTACACAATGTATTGTAGTAAATGACCATAGAAATCTAGTGTTTGATAAACCCAAAGATCTAAGTTTTGGGGGCAAGAACTCACCATTTAACAAAAATTACTGGGAAAACTGGAAAGCAATTTGGCAGAAATTAGACATAGACCCACTTTTTACACTATATACCAAGATATGTTCAAAATGGGTCCGTGATTTAGACACATGATATCACAAGTATGTTATGAGAAAATGGAAAAAATTTCCCTAACAGATCTACAGAAAAAGGAAGAACATATGAATAAACAAGAAATAGAAAAGAACAGGGAAATAAAATGGATAGTTTTGATCACATAAATGTAAAAAGTTCTGACACAAATAACACTGATGTAGACAATACTGGAAGGAAAGCAGTAAACTGAGGAAAAATATAAGGTTTCTCTTTCTCTAATAGAAGCCTTTTTTCTCAAATATATAGAGAACTGATCCAAATTTATAAAAATAAGAGTCATTCCCCTATTGGTAAATAGTTAAAGAATATGAGAAGCTATCTGTAGTCATATAAAAAAATGCTCTGAATCACTAGTGATTAGACCAATGCAAATTAAAAAAAAACTCTGAGGCACCACCTCACACCCCTAAGATTGGCTAAGAAAAGGAAAAATGACAAATGCTGGAAGGGATAAGGGAAAATAGGTACACTGATGCACTATTGGTAGAGTTGTGAACTCATTCAGCCATTCTGGAGATAATTTGAAACTATATCCAAAGGGCTATTAAACTGTACATACCCTTTGACATACCACTACTGAGTCTGTATACTAAAGAGATCAAAGGAAAAGAAAAAAGGAACTATATGTACAAAAACATTTATAGCAGCTTTTTGTGGTGATAAAGAATTGGAAATTGAGGTTATGCCCATCAGTTAGGGAATAGTTGACCAAGTTGTGACATATGATTGTGATGGAATACTATTGTGCTATAAGAAATGATGTGTGAGACAGTTTTAGAAAATTCTGGGAAGATTTTTATGAACTGATGAAAACTGAAGTGAACAGAACTAGGATAACATTTTCCATAATAAGAGTAATATAATAATGATCAACTGTGAAGGATTTAGCTACTCTAATCAATATAATAATCCAAGACAATTCCAAAGAACTCATGATGAAAAATGCTATTTACCTCTAGAGAGAGAACTGATGAAACTCTTGAGTGCAAACTAAAGCATTTCTTTTTTTCACTTTCTTCACTTTTCTTGCCTTTTTTTTCAACATGGTTAATACAAAAATATGTTTTGCATGACTTCTCATGTAAAATTGATTGCTTGCCTTCTCAATGGGTGTGGGAGGGATGAGAGGGAGAGAATTTGGAACAAAAAAAATTAATGAATGTTAAAAATAAATAAGTCAATTTTTTAAAACATAAAAATAAACAGTTTTTTAAATATGATAAATAGTACCTATCTAAAAGCAAGAGACGCTATTTTATGGAATGAAGAAAGGCTAGAGACCTTTCTTTTTAAATGTATTTATTTATTTTTAGTTTTTAACATTCATTTCCACTAAATTTTGAGTTGCAAATTTTTTCCCCATTTCTCCCCTCCCCTGCCCCAAGACACTGTGCATTCTGATTGCCCCTTCTCCCAGTCCGCCCTCCCTTCTGTCACACTCTTCCTTTTCCTTATTCCCATCTTCTCTACTTTCTTGTAAGGCAACATAGATTTCTGTACCCCATTACCTTGTATTTCTTATTTCCTAGTCGCAAGCAAAAATAATTCTCAACATTCGTTCCTAAAACTTTGATTTCCAACTTCTCTCTCTTCCTCTTTCCCCATTCATCCCCACTGAGAAGGCAAGCAATTCAATATAGGCTATATATGTGTAGTTATCCAAAAGACTTCCATAATAGTCATGTTGTGAGAAACTAACTATATTTCCCTCCATCCTATCCTGCCCCCCCATTTATTCTATTCTCTCTTTTGACCTTGTGCCTCCCCTAAAGAGTTTACTTCTAATTACTCTCTCCTCCCATTTGCCCTCCCTTCTATCATCTTCCCCACACCCCAGTTCTCCCCCTCTCCCCTAATTTTCTGTAGTGTAAGATAGATTTTCATACCAAACTGAGTGTGCATGCTATTCCCTCCTTAAGCCAAATGCGATGTGAGTAAGCTTCATTTTTTCCCTCTCACCTCCTCCCTTTTCCCCCTCCATTGAAAAAGCTTTTTCTTGCCTCTTTTATGAGATAATTTGCCCCATTCCATTTCTCTTTTTCCTCCCAATATATTCCTCTCTCACCCCTTAATTTTATTTTTTTAGATATCATCCCTTCCTATTCAACTCACCCTGTGCTCTCTGTCTATATGTATATAATCCCTTCAACTACCCAAATAATGAGAAAAGTCTCCAGAGTTACAAATATTATCTTTCCATGTAGGAATGTAAACAGTTCAATTTTAGTAAGTCCCTTATGATCTCTCTTTCCTGTTTACCTTTTCCTGCTTCTCTTGATTCTTGTGTTTGAAAGTCAATTTTCTATTCAGCTCTGGTTTTATCATCAAAAACACTTGCAAGTCCTTTATTTCATTGAATAACCATTTTTTCTCCTGAAGTATTATACTCAGTTTTGCTGGGTAGGTGATTCTTGGTTTTAATCCTAGTTCCTTTGACTTCTGAAATATCATATTCCAAGCCCTTCAGTCCCTTAATGTAGAAGCTACTAGATCTTGAGTTATCCTGATTGTACTTCCACAATATTCAAATTGTCTCTTTCTGGCTGCTTGCAATATTTTCTTCTTGACCCGGGAAGTCTAGAATTTGGCTACAACATTCCTAGGAATTTTTCTTTTTATATCTCAGGAGGTGATCAGTGGATTCTTTCAATATTTATGTTACCCTCTGGTTCTAGAATATAAGGGCAGTTTTCCTTGATAATGTCATGAAAGATGATGTCTATGTTCTTTTTTTCTTCAGGGCTTTCAGCTAGCCCCATAATTTTTTTAATTGTTTCTCCAGAATCTATTTTCCAGGTCAGTTGTTTTTCCAATGAGATATTTCACATTGTCTTCAATTTTTTCATTCTTTTGGTTTTGTTTTATAATTTCTTGATTTCTCATAAAGTCATTAGCTTCCATCTGTTCTATTCTAATTTTTAAAGAACTATTTTCTTCAGTGAGCTTTTGAACCTCCTTTTTCATTTGGATAATTCTGCTTTTTAAAGCATTCTTCTCTTCATTGGCTTTTTGGATCTCTTTTGCCATTTGTGTTAATCTATTTTTAAAGACATTATTTTCTTCAGCATTTTTTGGGTCTCTTTTAGCATGCTGTTGACTTTCTTTTCATGATTTTCTTGCATCACTCTCATTTCTCTTCCCAATTTTTCCTCCACCTCTCTTACTTGATTTTCAAAATCTTTTTTGAGCTTTTCCATGGCCTGAGACCATTGCAATATTTATTTTGGAGGTTTGGGATGCAGAAGCCTTGACTTTGGTGTCTTCCTCTGATGGTATCCTTTGCTCTTCCTCATCTGAAAGGATGGAGGAAAATATCTGTTCACTGAAAAAGTAACCTTTTATAGTCTTGTTTTTTCCTTTTTTGGGGACATTGTCTCAGTCAGTTTCTTGACTTTTGAGTCCTTTGACAAGTGGAGGGTACACTCTAGGGACCTGTAAGTTCTCAGTTCCTCCAAGGTGGCACAATCAAGGGAGAGGAATTTATTCCTCTCCTGGCCTGCGCACTGTCTGGGAGCAACCACAAGCTTTCCTGCCCAGGATATGGGCAGAATTCAAGTAGAATTCCCTCTTGAGAGCCTCCACCAGCTCCACCAGTCAGTCCTCATCCTCACTCCAGGACTGCCACTTAGGGCTGAGATCCAGATCAGTCACTTGATTCCCCCAGAATCTTTAGGCTGAGGGCTTCTAAAATGGACACTCATACCTCAGCAACTACTGCTGCCCTGGGGTCAGGGCCAGACTGCATTCCCTTCTCACCCAGGTGAAAGAGCTTTTACACTGACCCTTGAAGCTATCTTTGGCATTTGTGGGTTGAGGAATGTGAGAACTGCAGCTGCTACCCAGAATTCTGTGCCCTGAAGCCTGGTCCAGCCCTGTCCATGCTATGCCACATGGCCAAGGATGAGCTGAGCTACATGGGCTGCACTCCACTCTGAGCCCAGTGTGCTGCCCTGGGCTGGAAATCTCTGTTTTGTGGCTTCTGTTGCTATAGAATTTGTTTAAAGTCATTTTTTACAGGTATTTTATGGGTTTTGGGGGGGAACATTATAGTAGTTCCATCTTTCTACTCTGCCATCTTGGCTCCACCCCCAGAGGTCTTTCTAATAAAATCAAGGATAAAGCAGGAATGTCCATTGCCACAACCACTATTTAATAGAGCACTAGAAATACAAATTGTATCAATAAAACAAGAAAAAACTACCTGAGGAAATAAGACTAAGTGAAGAGGAAACAAAATTATTGATTTTGCAGATAATGTGATGGTCTACTTAAGGAATTCTAGTGATTAAAGTAAAAAATTAATTTAAATAATTAACAACTTCATCAAAGTAGCAGGATATAAATGAACCCACGCAAATCATCAATCTCTCTGTGTATTATCAAAAAAATTGAGCAGGAAGTAATAGAAAAAGAAACTCCACTTAAAATAACTACAGAATATATAAAATATTTGGGAAACCACCTACCAAGACACATATAGAAATTCTATGAACACGGTTCTTAAAAATTCTATACAGAAATAAAGACAGACCTAAATAATTAGAATGATATTAATTACTTGTGGTTAGACCATGCCAATATAATAAAATTAACAATGAGATCTAAATTAATTTGCTTATTAAATGCCACACCAATCATATTACCAAAGGGTTACTTCAGAGAGCTGGAAAAAAATAGTAAAATTCATCTGGAAGAACAAAGATTAAGAATCTCAAGGGAAATCATGGAAGAAAAAAGTGAGAAAAAAGTAGGCCTAGCAATAACAGATCTCAAACTATCCTACAAAGTAGTAATCACCAAAATCTTTTTAGTACTGGTTAAAAATATATAAAATTTAACCAGTGGATCAGATTAGGAACCTAAGATCCAGAAGCAAATGAACATAGGAACCTAGTGTTTGATAAATCCAAAGACTCCAATTACTGGGGTAGGAACCCATTGTTTGACAAAAGCTACTGGGAAATATGGAAAGCAGCTTTGTCAGAAATTAACATTAAACCACTACCTCATGCCATATACAATAATAAACTAGATATAAAGGATTATATCATGAACAAATTAGAGGATAATAGGAGATACCTTTTTACAACTATGGATAGGGGAAAACTTCTTGATCAAACAAAGGAGAAAAAGGATGACAAGAAATAAAATGAATAATTTGGGGTACATACTAAAAAAAAAAAAGCTTTTGCCCAAATAAAAACACATGTGGATAAAATAAGAAGGGAAACAATTAATTGGAGAGAAACATATCTTTAAACGTTTCTCCTATAAAAGTGTTATATCCAAGACATATAGAGAACTGATTCAAATATATAAGAACAAGAACCTAATGAAACAGCAGTAAATAGATGGTCAAAGAATATGAATAAGCAGTTCTCAAGAGAAGAAATCAAGTTATCAACAATTGTAAGAAAATGTGCCAAATCACAAATAATAAGAAAAATACAAATTAAAACAATTTCAAGTTCCATATCAAACCCATAATATTGGCAAAGATGGCAAAAAAAAAAAACGGTGGAAATTTACAATTATCAGAGGTTTTTGTGGAAGGACAAGAATGCTAATGCACTGTTGTGGGGGTTGTAAATTAGTTTAGTTTTTCTGAAAAGCAATGTAGCAATATCCCAAAAGTCACTAAAATTTGGACATCCAATGACCTAGCAATGTCACTGCTAGACATATGTAATAATAGCTAGCATTTGTATAGTACTGTACAGTTTACAAAACACTGTACATAAATTAATTTTTTACTTTTTTAATATTTCTTGTTGTCTCATGGAGTTATGTTCTATTTGTTCTATTCTACTTTTTAGGAAGTTTGTTGCTTGTGTAAAGTTTTATATCTCTTGTGCCGTGCTTTTAATTCTCTATCTAATTCTTTCTTCCATAACTCTTAATTTTTTTCCCCTATGATATTCTCATTTCATTTACAAAATTATTTTTAATTCTTTTTTTAAAAATTCTTGCTTTATCTCTTCCAGGAATTCTCTTTGACCTTGTATCCAAGCTGTATTTTCCTTTGTAGATGTTTTAAAGTCATTCTCTTTCTCTGGTTTTGTTGCTTGAGCCTTCCTGTCATCATAGTAGGTAGTCTTTAATAGTGAAATTCTTTTTTTTTGTTTGTTTATTTGTTTACTCTTTCTTCTAGTCTACTTTTTGTCTTAAACCTTATGTTAGGGTCACGTTCTATGTACTCATAAGGGAATGTCTGGTCTAAGCTTGTGTCTTCTCGGTCTTGCAGCTGCTTTCATTGACTATTGAGTTTTGTGTTATTCTAGGATCTCAGAGACAGCTGACAGCCACCAGCTGTAAACTCTCAGTACTTCCAAAGTAGTCTTATCTAGGACAAAGTGGATCTGCTAGGATCTGACAAAACTGTTCCTGGTCTGAATTTTGCAAGTTCCTACCTTGAGTTTTGGTCTGAGCAACATGCCTATGGGTTTGCCTCATTTGGAGTTCCAGTAGACTAGTGCTGGATTCAACCACCTGACTGCTGGAAAATTCTGTTGGTACATAGTGTCAGAACTACAGGATCACCTTTAGTCTGGGATTCCTGCCCTGGTTATTCTGCTATAGGTTTCAGACAGGGCTGGAGACTGGATCCTAGGAGCAAGTTCTCTTTTCAATTTACCCTAGATCTGTGACCCAGAACAGGAGAGTAACAGAAGGGCCAGTTGGTACTAATTCTACTCACTGCACAAGGTCAAATCCCTCTGTGCTGGATCCTTGGACTTCTTTTAAACCTGGTACACTGTGTCTCCCTGTGATGGAATGTTCTACATAGCTATGCCTGGCTTTATGGAGGGTGGCCCCTACATGTAGTATGAGAATGTTATGTGTGGCTTGTAGGGAGGTCAAAAAATAGCAGTCTCTATCATCTCCCTCTATCCTTCTCCAACAAATACTTTAATTCCTGCAAGGAAGGGAAGCAGGAGGTTGGGGCTAGAAGCTTGGACACTGCTCTCCTCAGAGAGAGAAAGTACCCAACTAGAATTATATTTATCTACTATCTTAAATATTATAAGTCTAGGGGATGTAGTTTCCTGATTGCTATTATTTAACAGGGAAAGAGGACCCAAGCTTTATAACCAAGGTTTGACTCCCTTCCCACCAAATGTCAGTTCCATAATGAACGTATACCTAGCAGATAGCAAAGAAACTGATTTATCCAAGTCAAGAGTAAAACTGAAATCAGAGAAAAGTATACATTTGAGAATATATATCAGACTATATAGAGTGAAGGAGCTCTCATGGAGAGAGAGAGAGAGAGAGAGAGAGAGAGAGAGAGAGAGAGAGAGAGAGAGAGAGAGAGAGAGAGAGAGAGAGAGAGAGAAAGAGAGAGAGAGAGAGAGAGAGAGAGAGAGAGAGAGAGAGAGAGAGAAAGAAAATGTGTTTGTGTGTACCAGAGCTCACCAAGAACATAGATTCCCAATCTTTAGTATAGAAAACTGCGGAAAGGAACACAGTGGGAGACTCCCAGCTTCTCTCATGTCAGCTTTTTCCCAGTATCTTTTCTCTCTTCAGAAACTTGAAGTTGTATTGATATCATCCATCTTCTCTCTTGAAACTAGAAGCCAGAAGAGACTCAAGAGCCTGAAGAGACCAGTTTTCTCTTCTTTCCCTCTCTCATCAACACATCACCACTCATGCAGATGCAAGACCTTGATCTTCACCATGAGGAGACAGTTTCTTACCAAGAGACTTTGGTACTTGGGTTACATGGCTAAACTTTATCCCCAGTTATGCAGACCTTTCTATCTCTCTCTTTTTGCCAACCTAGCCTGAGAAAATGACTCGCTATTATTTTTTTCATAGAAGCAGCTTGGTGACCCAATAGATAAAGGACTGGGCTTGGAATCAGGAAGACATGTGTTCAAATCCTGCCTCAGACACTATGTGACCCTGGATAAATCACTTAACCTCTCTGAGTCTCAGTTTCCTTAGCTATAAAATAGGGATAATAATAGCACCTAGTTTCCAGATTGCTATGAGTACCAAATGAGATAACATGCAAAGTGCTTTTGAATGCTAGCTATTATTTGCCGATCAGGTGCATTTTCTAGATCTGTCTGGAGGAGTTGTATGGTAGAGCTCAGTTATAAACATTTTTGATGCTTTGCCATCTTGTCTCTGTCCCCTACATAGATCCTCATCACAACCCTGTGAGGTAGATGCTATTATTCTTCCAGTTTTATAGATGAAGCTGAAAGACTTGTTCAGGGTCATAAAGGCAGTATGTCTCTGATGTTGGGTTTAAACTCAGGTTTTCCTGATTCTAATTCCACACTCCATTCACTATGCCACCTAGGGTAATAGGGTAGAAAAATTCTTTAGGATACAAAGTATGGTAGGAAGTACGGTAGAAAGGTTCTTTGTCCAGTAAGTATTGCCCTACTGTTGCATCAAGTTCTTCGTTAGATCCCAGTGATCTAACGAACCTCATCTCCCATTAGCCTCTGACTCAGTCTCTCTCCTTTAGTCAGGTACATGTACTGGAGGTATCCCACGTTCCACACCTTTTAGCAAGTACCATTCCATTCCTCTGTCTGAGATGCCCTACTAACTCATCACCGTCATCCTCCAAATGACTTCCTTAAACATCTACTGCCTGACTCCATTTCTGCAAACGGTACATTGTGGGATCATAAACACAAAATGCGTTTCCCCAAAAGGCCAAGAAGAAGAAGTAACTCTCATTACATGCGGAAAACCCTCCAGGAGAATCAAATATCTGAAAGAGGGCCCTGTACACTTCCAAAAATAGAAAAAAGACATCAGATAAACAAAACATTGTTACCCGAGAAACCAAAGAATGAAAACACAGTTTCCTATAGAGAAAATTCTACCATGAATTTTGAGGGGAATAAAAGTCACTCTTGAGAACACCACCTTCTGACAAACTCAGAATGTTTTAGGCTTACTCTGTTTTTCCTTGCCCTGAATACATGATGAGTTTCATTGCTGAGGTCAGTTTGTTTATCTTATCTTCCTGGGAAGGTATTTGGTCTTGGAGAGGTTCAGTAATTGGTACTAGGAGGTTCATCACAAGAAGACTGGTGCTTAATAGTGGGGAAACGAGTTCCTTTGGTGGGAAAGAGATAGCATATCAGGCAAGTATTCATTCACAAAGAAACATGGCAGCAGCCAAGTTACTGGTGTTGCCCAGAGCACCATCTCAGATAGATCCAGGTTTGTGGAATTTGGGGTTCAATCATATCTTAGCTTTTACCAATATATCTTATACCACACTAAGTGAAGTAGTAGTCATTAAAAGCTAAAAGCAGTCGATTATAATAGCAGGATTACATACTAAAGAAAAATCCCCCATATATAAAGGGTTACAATTTTCCACAGAATACCAATGGAATAGCGGGAACTCTCCCTAGGATAGAATACTCATGCTCCTAAAGGTGTTTCTCAGCTGAAATACATCTAACAGTTGTTCCTCTGATCCACCTGCAAGTCACAACTAAAACCCCACCTTCCACAAGAAAGTACTTAAATCTAGGACAAGTACTGCTCACGGAAGATGAGTCAGACCTAGAACTGAGTAAGAGAACAGAACTGGCTGGGTTGCATTTGGGAAATTTGTTGTTGCCGTTGTCGTTGTTCATCCTTTTCAGTCTTGACCAACTCTTTGGGATCCCATTTGGAGTTTTCCTGGCAAAGATACTGCAGTGGTTTGCCATTTTCTTCTCCAGCTCATTTTATAGATGAGGAAAACCAAGGCAAACAAGGTTAAATGACTTGCTCAAGATGACACAGCTAGTAAGTGTCTGAGATCAGAGGTTATGAGCTGGAAGGGGATCCAACAAAGGAGATGGAGGAGTAGTGGGATAGGGAGAAGGAGAACCAGGAAAGAGTGCTGTCCCAGGAACTTAGAAGAGAATATCCAGGAGAAGAGAGTGATCAATGTCAAAGGTTACAGAGAGGTCAAGGAGAATGATGACTAAGAAAAGGCCATTAAATTTGGCAACAAGGTGATCATTAGTAACTTTGGAGAGAGCAGTTTCAATGGAATGACAAGGTTAGAAACTGGATTATAAGGGGTTAAGAAGAGAGGGAGAGGAAAGTGGAGACACCTATGCTAGATGGACTTTTTAAGGAGTTTAGCTACAAGAAGATATATAGTATGACAATTAGTGAAAATAGAAGATTTTTTCAGGATGGAGGAGACATGGGCAGATAGTAGGGAAGAAGCCAGTTGATTGAGAAAGATTGAAAATAAGAGGAAGCTAGGAAAGAGGGAGGGAATAGGTCAAATGGGGGTATAGACTAGTGTTTAGATTTATAGGAATGAGAGGATAAGAGAGGGATCCTTGGGAGGAGGGCAGGTTAAGTAATGGGCCAAGGTAGTGTATGAGCTAGGAAGGATAGGAAAGAAGAGATACACAAAAACATAAAATCAAAGACCAGAAGTAGAATTTGTTAGAGAAAGTATATGTCTATATATGTATGTATGAATGTATGTATGTGTATATGTATATGTGTATCTATATATCTATATTTATACATAAATATATCCATATTTACTTGTAGCCTTCTGGGGAAGTGGAGTAGGAAGGAGAAAAACAAAACAAAGTAAAAAGTACACAACAGAGAAAAAAGGAAAACTAACAAAAAAGCAAAGAAAAGATGGACAACTCTCAACACAACATGGAGTATTTATTATATAGACTTTCTGGAAATGGAAATTTATCACTATGTATTTTGAATTCTCTCTTACATTCTGCTGTGCACATGACATGTTTTTTGTTCTTTTCTTATTTTATATTTAAATTTCAATATTTCAGTTTATTATATGTCTCTCTTTTCGTATTGTGTATTTCAGTTTCAGTAAAAAAAAAAGTTAAGAAAAGAAAAGAAGTGGAAGCATGGGGATGATAGAGAAGGCAATCTGTTGGAGGAAACATGATGGAATGAGACCACTTGAACAAGTAGAGGCATTAGCCTTGGGAAAGAGTAAGGCCACTTCAACATATGAGACTGAGTAAATGGGATAGTGCTAGAAGGCATCTGAGTGATGGGAAGTGAGGAAGAGAGAAGAGGAAGTTCACAGCAAATGTTCTCAATTTTTTCTGTAAAATATAAAGCAGGGTTAAAAACTGAAAGGGTGGGGGAGGAGAGTCACGGGAGGTTTGAGGAGAGATGAAAAGATTTGGAAGAGCTGCTGTAGATCGTGGGATAGTGAGTTAATAAGGGAACTTCTCTCTATTGGTCCTTGTTCTGCTCCATGGGGTTAACTGGATCAAGGATAATCTCTTTTTTCATGCAATGATCCTTCAAATACTTAAAGACAACTATCATGTTGTTTCATAAGTCTTTTCTCCAGGCTAAACTAGTTCACTCAATCTTAGCTTGTACCCTTCTAGACACTATCTAGTTTGTCACTGTCTTTTGAAAAAGGTGGTGCTCAGAACTTGGCACAAAATTCCAAGTGTGGTCTGACCTAGAGAAAGAGTGTGACCTCCTTAGGTGAAGACCCTGAACTTCTCTTAACACAGCCTAAAATTGCATTCACTTTCTTAACTGCCATATCACAACATTGACTCATATTGAACATACAGCCTCATAAAACGCCTAAATCTTTTTCTGCTACCTATCAAATCTTGTATTCATGAAATTGATTATTTTGAACCCAAGTATAAGACTACATAGATTCAAACTACTGTTTTAACCTGTCAAGTTCTTTTTGAATTTTAATTCTATTATCTAATACATCAGCTGTTTTTTCCAGCTTTTCATAATTTGTAAATTTGATAATCCTGCTGTGTATGCCTTGACCCAAGTCATGGACAAAAATATTAAAGAGCCCAGGACTAAGCCCAGATCCATGGGATACTCTCCTGGAGCTCTCCTTCCAAGATAAGTTGAACCATCAATGCTTACTCTAAATCTGGTCAAGCAACCAGCTTAGAAAATACATTAATTTTACTTCCATCTTTCTATCTTTTCCACAAGGAGAGTACGAGAGCTTTTTCACATACTTTGCTAAATTACAGGTAAAATACATTTACATTATAGGTGACCCAGCAGAGTGCTAGGCCTGGAGTGAGGAAGACCTGACTTCAGAAACTTGCTGTGTGACCCAAGGCAAGTCATTTAACTCTGTTTGCCTCAGTTTCCTTGTTTGTGAAATGAACTGGAGAGGGAAATGGCAAACCACTCCAGTGTCTTTGCCAAAAAACAAAACAAAACAATAGGGGTCAAGAAGAGTTGGATGATTAAAAACAACTAAACAACAAATATTTACCCTATTCATCTACTCTACTAGTTTTATTTTTAGTCCCTTCTCCTTTGTATGGATGCACATTGGGGATAAAGAGGAGTGTGACAAGTAGAAAGTTATGTTCTGTTTGTATGCAGGAATCAAGGAAGTACACGATTATTCTATACAGGAAAAATTCTCTTTCTTATATGTCTTAAAAGTCATGTCCTCTATTCAATTAAATTCAACAAGAATTCATTAAACATCTGCTACTGGACATCAGGAACTTTACTCAAAAGAAAAATGAAAATGAAACAGGCCCTGCTTTTCTTAGCTTTGCTTTCTTTCCTATCATTTCCACTTCCTCATGAGACTCTAGGAATGCTGCAGTAGTTTCCCCATCCCAAAGATGACTGAGGAGGTTTAAATCTCTTGAGTCACCTGTCAAAGTCTGTCTGTGTTTATCCTTTGTTTTCGAAGAAGACCATGACATCAGAGAAATGATGACATGACTTGCACTTGACTTTGTTTTGAGTGAGAGAGGGACGCAAGGTCACCAACCTCACTTTCTCCTCCTGAGCACCTGTCAAAGTAGGGACTGCAGGAATGACTGAAAACCCTTTTCCTGCTACTGAGGAGTTGAATATTAACTAATCACCAATTTTTCAAGCGTTCCCTCCTACCCCATACAAATCAGAACCAGTCCAAGAATCTTAACCTGAACAACCTAGTTAGGACTCTCTCTTCGATCCTCCCAAAGCCCCATCCTTCTTAACTCAGATAAGAACCCTATAAAAGCCATCCACACTTTCCATGGTTAGAGTGTCCAATTCCACTGAGGCTCCCAGCAGAACTGTGTCCTTCATAGGTCTTTCTTATTGTGAATATTTCCCTACCATAAAACTTCTTTCTTTTCTGCTGATTCTGTCTCCTGCTCTTCCTTGGACTACACTTTGGAATCCTAAACCTGATCTCAAACTACATTAAGGTAGGCTCAGATGAGACATTGTGTATGTGAAGTATTTCACCAACTTCAGAGAATGGCATGCCAGTGATGGTGATGATTGATGATGATGATGATGAAGCAATACACTTGGAGACTGTTAGAGGTCAGATATGGTGACAATTACTACTGGTGGAAAATAAAGTTTGTGAAAGACAGGTTCAAAGATCTTTCCACTTCATTTGCTATTATTCTTCTTCTAGTTCGTCTTTAAATGTTCTTGGATGATCTGGCTTAATTGGTTCTCAGGTCAAGCTGTCTTAAAACTTGTTTGCCTGACACTATTTCTCACTGTCTTATGAGGCAATATTACTCATCTTCTTCCCCCATCCTTTTCTGTCAGATGTTTCAAAATGATTTATAACCTGATCCAGTGTTTGCTTTGTTTGCTAACTCTCTCTCCTTGACAAGGAGAGCAGATCTTTCCAGGAGATCAAGTTGTTGCTGGCTGAGGCAGTTTCTAATCCCTTTTGGCCTGTAATTGATTTACATAAGTGAAATTTCTGAAGGAAATGAAGATCAGCTGTATTGTTGTTTGTTCCTTTACCTATTTCTTTTTTGTCATCAAACAGATTGTTTAAATAGGTCAGGTAAGAGCTATTTTGTATGGATTGCAGACTATATCTTCTCATTTTTCGTTTTTTAATTTGGTGCTCACTTTGACCTTTGCTCCAACAAATACATGCTCTGATGAAACACTGGCAGCTGCTTAAAACAAAACCTCCTTGTTTGTGATTAGTTAATTTCTGTATGTTAAAATATTGCCAAGATATTGTGGTGTTATTTGATGTGATTTGTCTAGTAGAATTTGGGGCATGGGCTCGAGGACAGGAATGTCTTGCTTTCGTACTTGTGTACAAAACACCTAGTCATAGTGTCTGGCAAATAGTGTAAATATTGCTGATTGATCCAATGCCTACTGACTGTGTTTTTGGAGGAAATACACATAATAAGTAGACATAAAACTTCTCTGCAGTCTACAATCTTTTTTTCTCTTCTGCTTTTTTATCTTAAGTTATATATGTTTTTAACACATTGTTTACCTTCTTCCCTTTTGTATAGGTCACTTAGTATTAAAGTATTTGTTGATTTAATTTGGGGAGGGCACAGGATTATAAAATTGTTAAGTTTTCCATGTGAACATTTATACCTCATAAATGGGCCAAAGCTACAAACCATGACTTGATTTATTGTTTCGTTTATTGTCTAGATTTAAGAAAGGGATAATATATGTTAAACTTTAAAATGTGTCAAGTATACTTCATTTTTTCCTTCAGAAATCTGATCATTAAATATTTACTAGCACACCCTTGAGAGGTCTTGTTTCATTGTTCATTGATTTTTTTCTACTGTAGTCTCCTTTGCAAGAGATGCACATTAACTACAATGACCTCTATGGCAGTTTTTTGGTGTATGCTCATCATGAGCGGTGAAATGGAGGATGACCAAGAATCTCATGAAATTGATGTGCATTAAAACCCAACTCTACTGCTTCTTTAATTTTCTCCTCCAAGGAAAATCTAGGAGTGGTAATTCTACCTAGCTGCAACCTCATTATTATCTCCTGGTTTCATTTAAATTGAAAATATCAAAATTAACAGAATTGCTCCTCCAGTGGTGGGTTGACTTATTAGTGATTGGACAAGGACCTTATATTTAGAATACCAACAGTCTTTACCGACAGCTTCAAAGTGGCAGGATTCTAGCAGGACTCTATGCCCCCTTTTGTTGTTTCTTCCACCCCATCACCTTGACTAAGAAAAAAAAAATACATTGTTTTGTATGTTGCCATACTCAAAGAATTCATCACCTAGCATCTGGCCTACTGGTAATCAACTTATCTATACACTTAGAGAGGTCAAAGCATGGAGCAAAGGGAACAGAGCTAGAGTCTTGTTAGCTTAAGAACTGAAGATCACCCCATATCAGAGGAATCAGAATAGAACTTTGGTCAGAAGGAACCTCGAAAGTCATATCATCCAACCTGAAGGTTTCTGTGGAAATAATACATGTCTGCTTCTGCCTCTTACAATATAACTGGGAACCAAATGGAGGCATATGATTAGATGAGTTTAGAACTGGATGCTTGGTTGGATCCAAAGAGTTAATTAATTAATGAACCAATGTCAACATAGAAGAAGATCTCCAGCACAACTCTTGGATCTGTTCCTGACCACACTCCATTCGCCACTTCTACCAATGACTCACAGCATTGCTAATAACTAGCAATGAAGGCATAGGTGGCTGTTTATCAAACTTGTGGGTAACATCAATCTGGGATGGATGAGAGACAAGACCAGATGAAATTAACAAGGTGAAACTTAACAGGGAGAAATATCAAGTCTTACACTTGGGTTTCACTAAATCAACTGCACTGATGAGGAAGAGGAGTCACATAGCTAGAAAGTCAAGTAAAAACAACCTAACTGTTGCTGCTGCTACTGTTCAGTGGTTATAAGATCATTGTGAGTCTCCAATGTGACACAGCAGCCAAAAAGCCTAAAGAAATCTTCATTTGTGTTAACAGAAGCAAAGTGTCTTGGGAGTGAATACAACCCCCTATTGCATCCTGTTTGGTCAGACAATATCTGGAATATTGGGTAACTAGACAGCCCAGTAGATAGTACTTGGAGTCAGGAGGATCTGAATTCAAATCCAGTCTTAGACATTTATTAGCAGTATTACCCTGGGTAAGTCACTTAACCTTGTTTACCTCAGTTCCTCATCTGTAAAAGGAGTTGGAGAAGGGAATGGCAAACCATTCCAGTATCTTTGCCAAGAAAACCCCACATGAGGTCACAAAGAGTTGGGCATGACTGAAATGATTCAACAGGAATGACAACAACATCTGAAATGTTCAATTCTGGGAACCATATTTTAGAAGGGATGTTGACTCTAAATTCCTAAAGGAGGGCAGCCCAAGAACTGAAGGGACTAGAAACCGTGGCATCTGTGGATCGTGACATGGAGAAGGAAAAGCTTAGGTATATGATGCCAGCATTCAGATATTTCAAGAGTTGCCAGGTGGAAAAGGGATTAGCTCTGTCTTGCTTGGCCATGGAAGGCACAACTAAGAACAACATGGGGAGAAAGATTTCAACCTAATAGGAGAAAATTAAGAATTCCTGATTCATGCTTCAGGGAAGTGTTGGACCAGATGATCTCTTTGGTCCCATCAAACACTGAGATTCTATGATTCTATGGCAAATTCCAGGCATTTAAATCCTCCAGAAATAGCCCATGGTTTCAAGCCATGGAAGATTGAGGAGGAATTTTTTCTTGCTTTTTATTCTGCAGCCAAAAGGAAAGGCTCATACATTCAAAAGCCTCTGAAGTGCCAGGAACACATCCATGGTTGATCAGCTTATGCTATGAGCCTTGTATAGGACAGCAGGCACTGCACAGAGGTAGTTTGTATTCACTCAAGGGTGTATCTAGTGAAAGGTTCTCTTAGTCCTCAACCCTAAACACTAGGTAGAATGACCTGAGATATGAAGATATAAGGCAAGGGTTTCCCAGGCTCCATTTTACCTGATATGCATTTTTTCTTTTTTGGAGGGGAAGGATGGTCTTCCATCCTTCTGTGTTTTCACTAGTGTGGGGCTCTCCCAGTATGGAAACTCTTTCCATAAATTTGTGTCACCAATTTACATGTACCTTACAATTTAAAGGGAGGCAGCCAAGTGGCTCAGGGGATAGAGCACTGGGGCCTGGAGTTAGGAAAGCCTGAGTTTAAATCTGGCCTCAGACACTAGCTGCATGACCCTGGTCAAGTCACTTAATTTCTGTTTGCCTTAATCCACTGGAGAAGGAAATGGCAAACCACTCCCAGATCTTTGCCAAAAACAAAACAACAAACCCATATGGGGTCACAAAGAGTCAGATAGGACTGAATAGCAGTTTTAGGGAGTTACTTGTAGGCACTGAGAAATTAGGAGATTTTCTCATGGTCAGACAGTTTATATGTAATAAGTATGCTACAGAGAGGCAAGGTTGGAACCCAGGGCTTTCTGACTCAGAGGCCTGCCCTGTATCTCTACTACGCCTCACTGCTTCTCATATAATTTACAATGGAATAAAGAATCATGAGTCATTCCAGCATCCTCTTTAGCAGGAATGCAGGGATTTTGTACCAGTGGAGTCTCAAATAATGAGGGTGTCCTTCTAAATCTAAGTAACCAGAGAGAAGGGAGTGGAATCTCAGCTGGTGCCTGCATGTTCCAGGACAGGACAATGCCTTCAAATGCCTGCTACGGTGCTGGTCCACAGCCACAAGCAGGGAGACTCTTACAGAGGTGAGGCATTAGAAAGGGGCCTCACTTCTTAGGAGTTCACAAAGATGAGGTTCCCATTCTTGACAGTCATATTTTCCACTTTAGCAGTCATTTTCTTATGTCAGACTTTTGGAAGCTGGGCGCTCCACTGGGTTATAGACTCTTGGGGCTGGAAGGAACTTTGGACTCCCCTTGTCTGACCAGGCTCCAACTAAATGGCCTCAAACAGATAAGAATCTGGCCCTTCTTTGAGATCCTTAACAAAGGAGAGTCTGCAATGTCCCTTGGTAACTTGAATGTTTATTTTTAGTATATGTTTTCATAGAAATGTCTAATCCATCTTTGGTTTCTCAGAGGTGGGGGAGCCAGGCGCTCGCTCCCTTTAAGCCTTCCCCTGTGCCCTAGATTTCAAAGACCAAGTGATTTGGTTCCTCTTTTCGGACCTGCCAAGCTTTCGCTTGACCCTTTCTGTGACCTTGCCTTCATGCTCTGCCATGTTTCCATTTCCCGCCGATCTATTTTGAGTGAGTCCTTGTCTCTAGGCTGGAAGGGGCTGCCAAGTTTCTTGATCTCCTCAGCCCTCCCTTTTCAAAAATCTCTCCTCTGTTGCTGTGGGACTTTTCTGGGGAATCCAGGGAAGGAGAATCATTGTGGGAGAGGTCTCTCTCAGTTTGGTACCATTTTCCAAAAATGTCCCTCACATTCAAAATAAATTTGAGGTGAGAGTCCTCACAACTCACATGAACCTAAAAACTCAGGGATGGGTGGAGTTGGTGAGTGGGGAGGATAAGGGAACAGTCTGGTCATTTCCTACCAAGCTCTACTTAAATCCCAGCCAGGTAATGGGTATGCCAGGAAGCAACTCCTATAAGAACTGGTGAAAGGTGGACCACAAGGGTGAAATGTGCCTCCACAACGTTGCCACTTCTACAGGATCTTGTCAGGGGTTAACCTGTTTAATAGGTGAACCTATCAAATCTGGTACCTCCTCTAGAATCTGCCCTGTGATTCTGAATTCTTCTCTGAATCTGTTTTCTTGGCTTACTGAGACAAGACCTCAATCACCTCTCTTGCAATACCTCTGACCCTTTCCAAACCCCTCTCCCAATCCCAGACTTTTCTACTTCACTTTTCTTGTGTTCTAAGGTCAGCATCTTCCCCAGCGCAGGTGTCAATGACTAGCTAGCAGCTCAAGTTTGACTCAGATGGCCCTCTGGTGACCCCTGCTGGTAGTGATAGTCCCTGCCAGTTCCTGGACCATCTTCACAGGAGCCAAAACCATTCCACTCAAACCTACGGGCCTAAAATTTGCCAAGTTATCAATCTCTCTTAATTCTATTAAACATTTTCTATCATTGTCAATGTTTGTATAATTTTTATTTTTTAGTATCATAGATTTGTAACTGGAAGGGATCTCAGAGTCAAATCCTCTCCAGTTAACAGACTGAGAAATTGATTCCCAAAGGGATTAGTTGACTGATATAGGGTGTTCAAGGAGGGTTGGTACCTCTGGTATGAGGACGTGCTGAGCCCTTTTCACAGTTGCTTGTCCATCTTTGGTATCCACCTGGCACTCAACTCTTACCTACAGCTCTAAGAAACTGTAGCATGCACATCACTAAAATCATCTTGGCAGATGGGCTAAACCAAGTTGAGGGTAACTGATAGGCCTCAAATCTGTCAATGAGTCAGGGGAATGTCTACTTGAAGCATGTAAAGACTTTTCCCAGTGAAATGTTCCAATGGCCATGCACATGGCTGAAGCAGGTGCTGTGGGTCACTTAGAGCTTGATTAAAGATGCCAAGGTCATCCAATGCATCCCAGGATCCCAGGCTGTAGACAGTCATTCTGACTTTTGTCTTGCCATTGGACTTTGATGACTCTAGAAGTGAGTGAGGCTGTGCAACTCGGCCTCATTTAAATCCAGTACTTGAGAGCAAATCAAAATATCACCCATGATGTCACTGGTCCTCTTTGAAAACAAAGGATGGACAGAAACAAGGTCACAGCCTAGTTTTAGTCCAAAATAAGCAGTTTTGCTTTACTGCTGGTTTTATTTTCCCTTCATTTTACTAGAGGCACTTTAAGAATTTTTTAGCTAAAACTTTTTTTAAAATTCAAAATATTATCATGTAGATTTCACTTAAGCTACGCCCAGACCCTAATCAAAGCCTGAGACTTTCAGAGCCTAGGGCCCTTAGGGCTTAGTGTTCAAGTGGAATCAAAGTCAAAACAGTCTGAGGTCATTAAGGGAGAGGCTGTGAGTTGATCAAGCCAGAACATAAACAAAATCCAAGTTGGGGAAAGTCAGAAGAGGTGAGAACTGGATAAGCTGGACCAAAGTCAACAAACAGAGCCAAGATGTGATACACAGTAGGGGGAGGGGGGGTCTCCTAGAAATCAAGGGGAAGGAACATGACAATGGAGGGCAAGTTGACAGGAACTACATACTGGAGGACTGGAGACCACTTATCAGCTGAAAGAGAAAGAAAGACAGAGATGGAGAAAAACAGAGAGTCCTAGAAAATTACATCAACAAGGCAAGGGGGGCAGGCAACTATTATGGTTGCTGTACTGCTGTTCATATTGTGTATTCGCTAGGTACTGGGCATTCTAGAGGTGTCTGGGAGCACTAGAGTTCGTTGAGTAGGTGACATGGTCAGATCTGTTCTTCAAAATGATCACTCTGATAAGCTGAGTGGAGGATGTATTGGAATGGGGGAAGACTTGAAGCCAGGCCAACCAGAAAATCATTGTAATAGTCCAGGTATGAGGTGATAAGAGGCTGTACCAAGGTGGTGGCAGTGTCAGAGGAAATATGCAAGAGATGTTAACACAGATAAAATCAATAGGCCTTGGCAACAGATTGGATACAAGGGGTGAGAGAGTGAAGAGCTGATGATGACACTCATGTTGTGAGTCAGTCACTAGGAAGATGGTGGTGCCCTAAGGAAGTTA
Source organism: Notamacropus eugenii (assembly GCF_028372415.1). Taxonomy (NCBI): domain Eukaryota; kingdom Metazoa; phylum Chordata; class Mammalia; order Diprotodontia; family Macropodidae; genus Notamacropus; species Notamacropus eugenii. Next base: position 345,125,651 of record NC_092875.1, read on the forward strand.
GGAGAAGGGAATGATTTGGGGGTATAATAATGAGTTTGGTTTAGGGCAGGTTGAGTTTAAGATGTTCTGTCACCACAGCAATATTCACAGCACCAACAGTGACTATGAATATGCCCATGTAGTTCTGAATCGCAAAGTATAAGAGACTCTCCATATAGAAGGCAGAAGAAAATCATTTATTCAGACACCAGAAAGCCAAGTTCCAATACCAGAAAGCCAAATCAGTCAAAGTAGCCAAGAACACATTAGCACTACAGGGGACAAAGCCATTCCCAAACCTTCCCCCCTTTTCTGGGGTCTTCCCACAAACAAACACTCACGAGCCTAGCTACCTACTGGCCTTTGTCTTCTCTTCTCCACTCTAACTGCTCTCACCAACTTCCTCCTAGCTCTGCTCTACCCTCCCTGTTCCACTCATTCTGCAAGCTCCTCCCACCACATGACTTAGGCTTCCATGTGATTTAATTGGGTCACATGGGCCTATTAATGAACATATGGCCCCAAGATCTTTTGTATTCATTACATAGGTTGGTGGGACAGCTAGTATCAACAGAATTGTAATAGGGATAACAGAAAATAAGCGTATAAAACAATATCTTAGGCAACTGGTGTCAACAGAACTTTACAACAGTGTAACAGGGATCATACAAAATAAGCACATAAAACAATATTTTAGGGTGGGGCTTCAGCACAAGCACCCCATCATTCATCCTTGAATGAATGGGGCCCAAAATCTTGGGGTAAGCAGTGAAGGTCTCTTCTTCCATAACTACCTTCTGCTGAAATTGGAGGTAAAGCAGTCCCTGCCTCAAGAGGTCCCATTAGAGAGATCAGTTGTATAGCTGGCATCTGGAGCTTGGTTGATGCTAGGTACAGGGGTGACACAACACACTGGACAGTGGTGGGGGACGACACCTGATTTAAGCAATCAGGCATCTGCAGGTGGAGGGTACTATGCCTGCAAGAAACAAACCTAGCAAACAAGTTTAACAAACAAAAAGTTAAAAAGAAGCCAAGAGACAATACCAGAAGCAGGGTGGATACAGGGTCAGCTGTGCTTCTGGAGTCCAAAAACCCACTATCATAGCTTCATTCACAATAGAATATATGAGTTAAGGGTACAATTTTGTAATCATCTTCTCCTGAATAAACAACAATTACAGTATTATCTTTCCCATGTGCTATAATTTCCAAAGCCTTTGGAACATCGTCTGGCTTCCATTCTATCCATACTTTAGCTCCCAATTTTATTCTATCAGTAGAACCCAACTCTTCGGTTCCTCTGCTAGTTATTTCAGTAGGAGGGTCAGTTTTCACAAGGGGTATTGTTTCACAAGGAATAATAATCACTTGAACTATTCTATCATTTTTACAAAACTGTATGTATTCCTCACCCAAGTTTTGGGATGTCATAATAATTTCTCCTTCATAATTAGAATCTATCACTCCAGTCAATACATGTATTCCTCAGGCTGCTAATCCTGATTTAGGTAAATTGTCCAAAATGATTTTTAGGAATTTTCAAACATATTCCAGTAGAGATTTTTCTTATTTCTTTTCTATCCAACCAAAAGTCCTCTAAACAATGTAAATCATATCCTGCTGAACCAGGTGTCCCTGGATATGGTGCTGGGATATTTGGCCTCACCGCTGAATACTTAATATTTGGGATCTTATGTGTTTGTTGTTTTCTAATTTGCACACTTGGGGTCATCATTCTGGCTAGAAGGGTACTTCCTCCCAATGGTCTATTATTCAAATTATGTAAAGCAGTGAACAAATTATCTTTCCAATGTTGATGAGAATTATTAGAACTTAACTTCCTTCACTGTTCTTTCAATAATCCATTTAATCTTTCAATTAACCCAGATGCTTGCAGATAATATGGAATATGACATATCTGTTCTATAGTTTAATGCACAATACCTCTTCATTTAATTACCTTTGAAATGTGACCCATTGTCACTTTGAATTTGCATTGGGGTTCCACAATATAGACTTTAAATATTTAGAATTTTATAGGTATTTTTCTGGGTCATATTCTTATAGGGACAAGCCACTACTAGTACACCTGAATAGATATTGACATAAATACATATAAATTTGCATATCTTGGGGTAGAGGTCCATTATAATCTATTTGCCAAACTTGGGCTGGTACTTTTCCCCTTGATATCTCTCCAGTTACTACCAGAGGAACAGTTTGTTCCTTTTCCAATTGACATATATAACATTCCTCTGCTATTTGTTTTAACAATGAATGAGAGATACTAACACCTCAGTCTTGTGCCTTCTGGTGTGTGTCCTGGACTCCTAAATGGCCAGCTGTTTGATGGACCCATTTTGCAAGTACTAGATCATCAGTTGGTATCAGAATAGGGACAATATGTTGAGTAGCAATCTTTGCTAGTCGATCAGCATGTGCACTGTACTCACATTCTGGTGTTGTGAGGGCCACGTGAACATCTACATGGAAAAACTGACAAATTGGCAAAGACATGCCTCATATATCTTCCCACAATTCTCTGCCCCAGACTTGTTTGTCATAAATTTGCCTATTTTTATTTTTCCACATGGGAATCCATGTAGCTAACCCATTAGCTACCACCCATGAATCACTGAATATATGACACTGTCTTCCTTGTTCTGTTTTAATAGCTTGATGTACTGGCATAAGTTCAACATATTGACTACTTCCACCTATCAGTACTTTCCAAAGTCCACCTCATACATGGGTTATAGGTTACTGCTTTCCAATGTCTTTTGTGGCCCAAATATTTTGCTGTACTATTAGTAAACCATGCACATCTCTTTTGTTTTTCAGATAATCCATCATATCCCTCATTCCATTTTACCAAGGACTGTACCAACTACTGCTTTAGTTCAGGGAGTGTATCATTTCTGTCAGTATATATGTTTGCTTTGGATTCATGTAAAGCAGAAACTCCACTTTTGCATGTTTTAGATCTATTTTGAATATACCATTTCCATTTAATTATGCTAGTCTCTTGAGCAAGCTCAATTCTGCGAGAAGCTGGGGTACTCATTAGCCAAGTCATAATCAGGATTCCAGGTCTTAATATTACCTCATCGCCCAAAGTCAGTTGTTCAGTCTCTACCAAAGCCCAACATGCAGCTAACAACTGCTTTTCAAAAGGGGTATATTGAATTTCAGATGAAGGGAGTTTCCTAGACCAAAATCCTAAGGCTACATTTCAGCTTTGTTTTTTTTCCATAAACTCCAGTTTGCATATTCATCCTGTACAATCACTTGTAATTCCACCTGGCCACTTTATATATGCCATAAATCTGGGGCCAATCATATAGCAGCCTTTGCTTCTTCAAAAGCTTTACTCTGCTCAAGTCCCCAATCAAATTCATATTTCTTCTAGTAATGTTATATAAGGGTTTCAAAATTTGTCCTAGATGTGGTAGGTGATGTTGTCAATATCCAAATAATCCTATAAACTTTTGGGGCTCTTTCTTCTTGGTGGGGATAGGAAAATCCTGAATCTTTTGTTGGGTTCGTGAGAGAATCTCTTGCAATCCTTTATTCCACTGTATACCCCCAAATTTTACAGTTTGAGCTGGCCCTTGAATATTTGCAGGGTTAATTTCCCAACCTTTGCTTTTCATATGCTTAATTAAAAGTGTCAAACCCTTCTCCACTTCTTTTACATTTTTTCCCTGTATCGTATCATCGTGGGTAAGCTGTATACCAGCTAGCTCTAATTCATCTAAATGTTCAGCCACAATCCTATGACAAATAGTGGGGCTACACAGATATCCTTGTGGCAAGCATGTAAAAGTATATTGTCGGCCCTGCCAGTAAAAACAAATTGGTCCCATTTTTTATAATCTATTGGGACAGAAGATCAAGCATTACCTAAATCAATAACTGCATACCAAATCTCATCATATTTCTGGATCCTTCCCATTAAGGTAATAGTATTTGGAACAGCAGCATACAGGAAGGAATGACCTTATTCAATTGTCTGTAATCCACTGTCATCCTCCATGTCCTATCGGACTTTCATACTGACCAGGCAGAATTATTCCATCAAGTGGTTGTAGGAACTAACACTCCCATCTCAATATACTCCTTTATAGTATTGGTAATTTCATCTTGCCCACCTTCAGGTAAAGTTATTGGGTCCATTTTTATTTTACCCACTAAAACTGTATTAATTCCTATCTTCCTTACTGCAATTTGGTATCTCCCCTCAGGTAAATTTAAAGTCATACCTCTCAATATATCTATTCCAATGATGTATTCAGGAACTATCACAGTATATTCTTTCTTAGGTAATTGTCCAATTTTCATTGTTAGTTTAACTTGTCTGGCTGATATTTCAGCCCCTTCCAGTACTGTGATGGTGATAGGAGTTCCATGTTTTAACTTATCAGGGTTTCCATACATAAGGGAGACCTCTGCCCTAGTGTCTATTAATGCCCTAGTTACAATATTTGATCCATTTTCCAATATGTGGTCAAATTGATATGGGGTCTACAATCCAGTCTGTGCATTTCTTTAATTTGAGCTGTGGTTTGGCCAATTTCCTATTCTCCCTGATGATTCTCAAAATCCACTTACACAGCCTAAACCTCTCTCCTGACCTCCAGACTCACATCTCCAACTGTCCATTGGATATATCAAACTGGATGTCTTATAGATACTTGTGATGGTAATTTAAATGGGAAAATCTTTCTCATTCATTAATAGACTCATGTGACCTGCATAAATCACATGCAGTGATTTATGTGAAGCCTAAGTCACATGCAGTGGGGGGGAAGTTGATGAGAACAGTTAGAGTAGAGGAGAAAGGACACAGGCAAGCAGATAGGTTCATGAGTTTGTGGGAAGGCCCCAGCAAAGAGGCCTTTGGGAATGGTTTTGTCCCCTGTAGTGCTAATGTGTATTGACTTCTTGATTACTTTGACTTATTTAGCTTTCTAATGTTGAGATTTGGCTTTCTAGTGTCTGAATAAATGTTTTTCTTCTGCCTTTTATATGGAGAGTCTGTTATACTCTGCGTTTAGGGCATATTGATAGTCATTGTTGGTTCTGTGACTATTGCCTTGGCAATACATTTGGCATCATGAACAGGATCACAGGGTATAAAATCTCTATTTGGAGACAGAAAAGCTTTAAGGCAAGAACCATATATCCCAGGATGGGAGGATTTATCTTATTCCTCCCTAGCAAGGCAATGAGCTAAAAGCACTGGACCCTGTGAAAACTGGGAACCAAGGTTACGGAGGGAGAACCTAGATATTTGGAAAGGTGTTTGCAAGGAATGCCTATAAAACCAGGGAAAGTGCTGGCACAGGTGTGTAGGAGACAGTGGATATTATTAACAGGTTACCGTATTATGTGTAAAAACAGAGATGAGCTGCTGAAAAGAAAAATTCAGATGGAAAAAGAGTTAACTAGTTTGCTTGGGAATTAGCATTTGAGCTCTCCTTTAAAAGAGCAAGCTGGGGGGTCTCAAGTGGAAGAAAATACTTCATTTGGCCCAGAGGAAGCGAAAGGCTGGCAAAAGAAGTGTGCATAAAACCTTTGTACAGACTCAACCTAGTTGCCATGGTGATGACTGACAGGAGAGTGCGTTGAGGAAAATGTAACAAAGTCAGAGTTGTTAAATGAAACAATGTTAGAGGGAGAAGCTTCTCAGGGAGAACCACGCCTAAAACTCAGGCAGAAACAGGAGAACCAGGGGGCAACACTGTATTTAGGGATATAACTGAGGATTTTATTCAGCAGGAGGTTGCAGATATTTTGAGTTGGTTCATTCAAAGGATGGGAGAATCATTAATATCTTGGATGGTGAGAATCACTGATGAAGGGGTCAGAGGATTATTGATAGATGGCATGGAGTGCTTGAAACTTATAAGTATTAGAATCCTTTTGTACAGCAGGCTTTAAGAGATTACTACATAGAAGGAGGTAACAATATGACTAATCTGTTAGCTTTGGCTGCTGAAGGATGCAGTAAGCAGTATTCTACTAACTCTATATGGCCTAGTGGAGATAGACCCTGGTATTCACTTAGAGACTGTATAAGAAAATTAAAGGAGGAGGTAATTAGGACTGCAATAATGATCAGAAATGCAAATGTATACTATGATACGCCCTTTGCAGTTTTCCATAGGAATATGATAGTGAAGACAGCTCCTCCTGCTTACAAGCACCTAGTTTTCACTCTAATAACTGGGGAAATAGGCTACCCTCTTTTGCAGGTGCTGGACAAAATTTCACAGTTAAGTGACTTAGGGGACTGGTGAAAAGATAAATTTACTCGAGAGGGAAGAGTAAATAACCAGCAGATTCAAAGTCAGAATAGATTGACAAGAAAAGAACTGTTTACTGCTCTACTGAGAGCAGGGGTAGAGTTTGGAAGCATAGATGATATTCCAATTAATGAAATATACAAAATGTACTGAGAAAAGGGACTTGATACCAGACAGAATAGAGAAGTGAAAACTGCCCTTACAGACTCTCCTGAACCCTTGCATCCAACTTTGTCACACCTTCAGGGTTTTGTCTTTGAAGAAGAGAATTTATATTTTATGAATTTACCCTGGAAATTAGCATGCATATCCATAGCTGCTGCTGTGGGTATCACATTGGCATTGCATCACCCTATAGTATGTTTAATTTTATAAGCCACTTCTAATCCTTTTGGAAATCACTAGGATGTAAATGACAAAGGAATAAAACTATCAGTGTAAATTCTGTGCAATAACTCTCTAGTCATTTTGATGGACTAAATTAGTTTTGCAATGAGGATCAATCAGAAGACAGACCTAAAGATTCTGATAGGTGGGGCAGGGTGGAGGATTCCTCATATTTAGTAGGTACAAAATTATCATCATTCAGCTCAGGTCTAAGACTATTTGGATGGTGTGCTCAATTATCGGTTGTGGTCTTGCATACCAGATAGATTCTTCCTAAACTGCAAGTGCATTTGCATGATCAGAGGTTATAAAAGCAATTTTTAAAATTTTTTTCCCAATTACATGTAAAAACAATTTTTAAAATTTTTGAGTTCCAAATTCTTTCTCTCTCTCCTTCCCCTCCTCATTCCTTGAGAAGGCAAGAAATTTGGTATGGGTTATACACATGCAGTCATGGGAAATATATTTCCTTATTAGTCATATTGTGAAAGAAAACACAGACAAAAAAAAACCACCAAGAAAAATAAAATATTTAAAAGTATGCTTCAGGGAGCAGAGCCAAGATAGTGGAGTAGAAACAGGGACCCACTTAAGCTATCCCCCCAAACCCCTCAAAAAATGTAAAATGTAAAAAAATGACTCTAAACAAATCTAGAGCAGCAGAAGCCACAAAATGACAGACTGAAGCAAATTCCAAGGTCAAGACAATCAGAAAGTTGATAGGAAGGTTCTATTGCACTGGGCTGGGAGATGAGCACAGTTTGTGCTGGTGCAGATAGAGCCAGAGCAGGCCTTAGGGGACTGAATCACTGGCAGCTGAGGTGGTTTTCACACTTCTTAACCCACAAATGCCAAAGACAGCTTAGAAGGTCACTGGGAAGGCTCTCTCACCTGGCTGAGAGGAGACCATAGTCCAGCCTCAGCCCTAGCCCCAGCCCCAGCCTGGCCCCAGTCCCAGAGTGATGCAGCCACTGCTTAGAATATGATATTCTAATGGTAAAAGGAGACAGAATTAAAACCAAGAATCACCTACCTAGGAAAACTGAGTATATAACACTTCATGAGGAAAATGGAATTTCAATGAAATAGAGGACTTCCAAGCATTCTTGTTGAAAAGAACAGAGCTGAATAGAAAAATCTCACTTTCAAATACAAAAGTCAAGAGAAGCATGAACAGGTAAACAGGAAAGAGAAACCATAAAGGACTTATTAAAGTTGAACAGTTTACATTCCTACATGGAAAGATGATATTTGTAACTCATGAGATCTTTCTCAGTATTAGGGTAATTGGAGGGAATATGTATATGTGTATGTGTGCGTGTGTGCGTGTGTGTATATGTGTAGAGAGAAACAGACAGAGATAGAGAGCAAGAGACAGAAGGCACAGGGGATGCCTTCTAAAGGCATCTAAAGGGATGATATCTAAAACATAAAATTAAATGTTGAGATAAACTGACCCGAAAGGTCTGTCATGCACCGGACCCAGAGGAGAGCCCAGCCCTGCCTTGGTCACGCGGCACTGAAAGGAGCTGATCCAAGCAGGCCTCAGGGACAGAATCTCCAGTGGCTGCGCAGGTCCCTCCACCCACAGGTGCCAAAGGTCAGTGAGAGGGTCTTTTCAGCTCAGAGAGGGGAGTGCGGTGTCCCCATAACTCAGGCTCCCTTGGGAGGCAGCAGCGAAGGTGGCAGCAGACAGGGGCTCCCATAGCAGGCAGAAGCTGGGATCCTTTGTTGAAGGACTCCACATAAACCCCTGAGGGAACTGAGCCCTGTGTGGCGGCCCTGCCCCTACCTGAGCACTTGAACGTAATCTCAGTAATCTCACACTGAATAGCAGCCCTGCCCCTGCCAAAAGCCCTGAGGCTGGGGAGCAGCATTTGAATCTCAGACCCCAAGCACTGGTTGGGTGGATCTGGAGGCCAGGTGGGTGTTGAGAGGACACTCAAAAGTCAAGTAACTGGCTGGGAAAGTGCCCAGAAAAGGGGGGGAAAATAAGACCATAAAAGGTTACTTTCTTGGTGAACAGATATCTCCTCCCTTCCTTTTGGATGAGGAAGAACAATGCTTACCATCAGGGAAAGACACAGAAGTCAAGGCTTCTGTATCCCAAACATCCAAAATAAATATTCAATTGGCTCAGGCCATGGAAGAGCTCAAAAAGGATTTTAAAATCAAGTTAGAGAGGTGGAGGAAAAACTGGGAAGAGAAATGAGAGAGATGCAAGAAAAGCATGAAAAGCAGGTCAACACCTTCCTAAAAGAGACCCAAAAAAATGCTGAAGAAAATAACACCTTGAAAAATAGGCTAACTCAATTGGCAAAAGAGGTTCAAAAAGCTAATGAGGAGAAGAATGCTTTCAAAAGCAGAATTAGCCAAATGGAAAAGGAGTTTCAAAAGCTCACTGAAGAAAACAGTTCTTTCAAAATTAGAATGGAACAGATGGAGGCTAATGACTTTATGAGAAACCAAGAAATCACAAAACAAAACCAAAAGAATGACAAAATGGAAGATCATGTGAAATATCTCATTGGAAAAAAATTGACCTGGAAAATAGATCCAGGAGAGACAATTTAAAAATTATGGGACTACCTGAAAGCCATGATCAAAAAAAGAGCCTAGACATCATCTTTCATGAAATGATCAAGGAAAACTTCCCTGAGATTCTAGAACCAGAGGGCAAAATAAGTATTCAAGGAATCCACTGATCACCTCCTGAAAAAGATCCAAAAAGAGAAACTCCTAGGAACATTGTGACCAAATTCCAGAGTTCCCTAGTCAAGGAGAAAATATTGCAAGCAGCTAGAAAGAAAACAATTCAAATACTGTGGAAGTACAATCAGGGTAACACAGGATCTAGCAGCTTCTACATTAAAGGATCGAAGGGCGTGGAATATCATATTCCAGAAGTCAACGGACCTAGGACTAAAACCAAGAATTACCTATCCAGAAAAACTGAGTATAATACTTCAGGGGAAAAAAATGGTCTTTCGATGAGATTGAGGACTTTCAAGCATTCTTGATGAAAAGACCAGAGATGAAAAGAAAATTTGACTTTCAAACACAAGAATGAAGAGAAGCATGAAAAGGTAAACAGCAAAGAGAAGGCAATAAGGGACTTACTAAAGTTGAACTGTTTACATTCCTACATGGAAAGACAATATTTGTAACTCTTGAAACTTTTCAGTATCTGGGTAGTGGATGGGATTACACACACACACACACACACACACACACACAGAGAGAGCACAGAGTGAATTGAATAGGATGGGATCATATTGTAAAAAAATGAAATTAAGCGGTGAGAGAGAGCTATTGGGAGGAGAAAGGGAGAAATGGAATGGGGCAAATTATCTCTCAGAAAAGAGGCAAGCAAAAGACTTTTTAGTGGAGGGAAAAAGAGGGGAGGTGAGAGAAAAACATGAAGTTTACTCTCATCACATTCCACTAAGGGAAGGAATAAAATGCACTCTCATCTTGGTATGAAAACCTATCTTACAATACAGAAAAGTGGGGGAGAAGGGGATAAGCAGGGTAGGGGGATGATGGAAGGGAGGGCATGGGGAGGAGGGAGCAATTTGAGGTCAACACTCATGGGGAGGGACAGGATCAAAAGGGAGAATAGAAGTAAGGGGGGGCAGGATAGGATGGAGGGAAATATAGTCTTATACAACATGACCATTATGGAAGTCATTTACAAAACTACATAGATTTGGCCTATATTTAATTGGTTGCCTTCCAAAGGGAAGGGGTGGGGAGGGAGGGAGGAAAAGAAGTTGGAACTCAAAGTTTTAGGAACAACTGTCGAGTACTACTCTTGCCACTAGGAAATAAGAAATACAGGTAAAGGGGTATAGAAAGTTATTTGGCCCTACAAGACAAAAGAGAAGATGGAGACAAGGGCAGAGAGGGATGATAGAAGAGAGAGAGCAGATTGGTGATAGGGGCAATTAGAATGCTTGGTGTTTGGGGGGGGGAGGGGATAAAAGGGGAGAAAATTTGTAACCCAAAATTTTGTGAAAATGAATGTTAAAAGTTAAATAAATAAATTTAATTTAAAAAAAAAAGAAGCAATGGGGGGCAGGATAGGATGGAGGGAAATATAGTTAGTCTTACACAACACGACTATTATGGAAGTCATTTGCAAAACTACACAGATATGGCCTATAATGAATTGCTTGCCTTTCAAAGGGAATGGATGGGGAGGGAGGGATGAAGAGAAGTTCGAATTCAAAGTTTTAGGAACAACTGTCGAGCCAAGGGAAGGGAGGGATGATAGAACAGAGGGCAGATTGGTGATAAGGGCAATTAAAATGCTCGGTGTTTTGGGGTGGGGGGAGGGGACAAATGGGGAGAAAATTTGGAACCCAAAATTTTGTGAAAATGAATGTTAAAAGTTAAATAAATTAAATAAAGAAAAAAGAAAAAGAAAGAAATTGTTTTTACATGAAACTAGGAAATAAGATATATAGACAATGGGGTATAAAAATTTATCGTGCCCTATAGGAAAATAGAAGGAAAGAGCATAAGGAGGGCAGGGGCGATAGAGGGAAAGGTACATTTGTGAAAAAAGGTAATCAAAATATACATTGTCCTGAGGTGGGTGGAGGGGAACATGGGAAGAGAATTTGAAATTCAAAATTTTGTGGAAGTGAAGGGTGAAAACTGAAAATAATTAGAAAAAATAAAATTCCTAAAGAAATAAAAAGTAAAAGTATGCTTCAATCTGCATTCAGATTCCACCAATTCTTTTTCTGAATGTGGATAACACTTTTCATCATGAATCCTTCAGAATTGTCTTGGATCACTGTATTGCTGAGAATACCTAAGTCATTCATAATTGATCATTATCTGATATTGTTGTTACTGTGTACGGTATTCTCCTGGTACTGCTCATTTCACCCTGTGTCAGTTCATGCAAATCTTTCCAGGTTTATAAAAGCAGCTTTAAAGAAGTGCATTACCCCAGGGTTTGAAAAGGACCCTAGAAGCCTGTTGGTCCAACTTTCTTTGAACAAGAAACTGCTCTTCAGCTACCGAAGATCCGGAAAGGAAAGTTCTTAAAACTGAAGTCCTTGGCATTGTCAGATGGTCCAAGGTCAGAAACAGATAGGCTTTTGTCGGTAGGAATGATGTTAAGAAGGAGCATTACTATCTGCTTTACTGCTGTGCCCTGAGAAGTAGGAGAACTTTCCATTTGACTTGCAACTGAAATCTTCCCCATGTGTTGTCTCCTGAGTTCTTTGAGAGCAGGGATCATCATCATTTTCTGTTTGTAATCCCAACAGAGTATGGTGCTTTGCACAAAGCAAACACTTGAAAATGCATCAGTCCCTCATTCACTCATTCTCATTCAACAACGTCTCCAATCACTGATCATTCAGGATCCTCTTGAAGAGTTCTCATGAGGGAAATCTCCCCAGGAAATATATTTCAGTTTTAGATAGCTCTAATTTTGTTAGAAAGTTTGTCCTTACATTGAGTCTCAAGTCATCTCAGCTTTCATCTGTCATTGCTTCTTCTGCTTTTTGGAGTCAGGCTGAACAAGAGTAATCCCTTTTCCCCATAATAAACCTTCAACTATATCAATCATGTTCCCTCCCTCCTCAACTCCCCAAATCTCTTCCTAGGGTAAATATCTTTTACTACTTCCATCAACCCCCAGCATATTATTATCTCCCTTTTGGGGGCAGTCAGATGGTAGAGTGGATAGAATACTCGTTTTTATGAGTTCAAATCCAGCCTCAGATACTTAGCAGCTGCGTGGGCCCAGACAAGTCACTTAACCCTGATTGCATCAGTTTCCTCATCTGTAAAATGAGCTGGAGAAGGAAATGGCAAACCCATCCAGTATCTTTTCCCAAGAAAATCTCAAATGGGGTCCCAAAAAGTGGACAGGACTGAATAACAATAGGCCTTTTTGAGGCATCTTATTTTGTTTTCACTTTCCATGATGGCCGAGAGTCCTGCAGTTTGTAAGCTCCCGAGGAGCAAAGGCTATTTCATTTCTATTATTGTAAACTCTGAAGACTTTTCTTGCATAAAGTTGGTGATTAATAAGGGCCTGTTTAACTGAATTGAATTAAAATAGTTCTGGTTTCTCCAAATCTCTGAAAAGTGCTGACTGTAATATCACTGTGGAATATTGTTATCAAATGTGTTGGTTGGTTTTGCCGAAATGTTTTTTCTTTCTTTTTAAAGTCTTTGTTACAAAAGATGGCTTGCTGGGCAAGGGGGCAAAGTATATATTAAGAAATGAATGAAAGGCATTAACTTTTTTAAAGATAAAACAACAGCAAGAGGTCATTACAAACTTGCTTCCAAACTAGAAGAACAGAGACAGAGAAAAAGAAAGAGGAGAGACAGAGACAGAAAGACCGAAAAGAGACGAGGAAAGGGGAGAGGAGGGGAGAGGAGGGGAGAGGAAGGGAGAGGAGAGGAGAGGAGCATCTAAAAGGAACCTACAGTATAGACATCACTGGGCACCTGGTATGAGGAATGGCTGGAGTTCTAGTTCTGACACTAGCTGTATGACTGTGGACAAGGGTTCCCCTCTTTGAACCTCGAAGTCTTCTTCTGTAAAATGGAGATACTAAGCCCATCACCACTAATCACAGTTATCATGATTAAAGTACTTCTTAAATCAGAAAGCCCTAGATGATTCTGAATTGTTACACAATTACTTCTGTTGGAAGAGCAACTACTTCCATTGTAACATTGTTTCTGTTTAGGCTTTGAGTCCAACTCCCTAATTTTACAGATGAGAAAGCTGAGGCAGTGACTTGACTAGGGTTACACATATCATGCCTGAAGCCTCATCTAAACACATTCTTGCCCACCACATCAGGGGTTTTCAAACTATGGCCCGAGCCTTGTTTTTGGACAGTTAGAGAGCTAAGAATGATTTTTATATAATTAAATACTATTAAACATATTTATGTATATCTAATATGATACTGAAATTTTATTTAAAAATTTTGAAGCCACTCTTAGCTTGCTGGTGCACAAAAATTGGCTGAATTTGACCCTCTGGCCCAACTGGTCGACTCCTCTCAAGTCATGATAGCAACATTATGTGACTCTGGGACTGACTGAATAATCTTACACAAAGAATAGTCAGCACGACCTTGGAGACAGCCATGTAGTGGCATGCTCCCAAAGGTCTGACCTGACCCTGTGCTGTTCAACATTATAATTACTGGTTTGGATACATGCAAAAATGGCAAGCTTGTCAAATTTGCAAACACCACGAAGGTTGGAGCTCATGAAGAGTTCAGATCCAATAAAAAAAAGATATTAACAGGTACAATCAAAGATTAAATATAGGATAAATGAAGGTACACCTTCCTTCCAAAAATCAGCTTCATAACATGCACAGCAGGGTGTACTTGAACTTAAGAGACCCAAGACCTGAGTTCAATCCTTGACTGTACCACTCATTACAGGTGTGAAGGTTCAGACGATATCTTCTAAGACTAGTCTTATATCAACAAAACTATAAAACAATAATTCATAGCAATAGTTTACTAACTCAAGGGAAGGAAGCTCACTCTTGGCTAGGGCCAAGCATGATGATTACAAATAAAGATTTTCAGTTTTGGCTTTTTTTTCATTTTAGTTTTTTGCATCATCTTTCAAATAAATCCCTTCCCTAAGATCTTCTTAAACACAGAATTTAAAAAAAAAAAAAAAAAAAGAAAGCAATTCAGAAAACTAACCAACATAGCAATTGACTCTGTGATGTTTTTACCTATAGTCCCTCACTTCTGAAAAGGGAAAGAGATGTATTTCTCTCCTTTTGTGGAGAAGGGACATGACCATTATGATCGAATTGTATGTACTTGTTGTACTTATTGTATTACTTTCCTAGTTCTCATTATTGTACTTCATAGAAGTTTTCCCATGGTTCTCTGTAATCTTCATATTCAATATTTCTTTTTTTTAGTGGGTCAATAAGAAAACTTTATAGTTAGGGAAGTGGAATCAGATTTTTAAAAGGGTGCGGTAATATTCCATTTAATTCACCTATCACAACTTATTTAGGCATTCCTGGGGGTATGCTGGTAAATGTTTAACAACTGGTTTTCTAGAAGAAGGAAAAAAGTATGAATGACACACCTTCAAGCTTAATTTGCATTATTAACATTTTCTCCACCAGAAAAATTGCCTAGATAACAGGACAAATAAGAAAAAAATTCAATCAGGCTCTGATTTGTAGTTTGCAGATTTCTGAGACGTAAATGCACCAAAAAATTTGGCCATCACCTCTCAAGAGCTAGTACAAACTGACTCCAACGTTTCTATTCCCCAATCACTGGGAACCTACTTTGCTTACAATGGTATGTGCCTAGCAGGGGGATCTCTGGGTCATAAAGGAGGAATATTTTAGTCACTTCTTCAAATTAAAAAAAATTATTTTCAATTTATGGAATAAAATAAGTATTTCCATAACAGCCTAATTTTTAAAAAGATGGTTGAACATGAAACTGCAAACCTATTATATGTAACTTAGATTCCTTTTAAATATAATTTTTATATTTAAATGTCTATTTGTAATTTTTTAAAAGTGTATTTCCATTTTCCAAACATCTGAAGCAATTCACAGCTCCACCTGTATATTTGACAGTGCTTATATTCCCATAATCCCTTCAACACTATTTTCATCTTTTGCCATCTTTGCCAGTTTGCTGGTTCTAAAGTAAAAACTCAGAGTTGTTCTGCACTTTCATTACTGTGTGTGATCTGGAGCCATCTTTCATGTGGTTGTAAATAGCTTGCATTCTTTTCCTAATGTGAACTGTTCACTACTGATTCATTGAACTCAAGCCCTCTGACTCCAAATCCACTCTTCTTTTCACTGTCCTATGCTGCTTTTGGGTGCCTATTGCATACCTGTCTCTTCCCCTTGCCTCATTAGAATGTGAGCTGTTTGAGGACAGAAACTTTCCTTTTTTTTGTCTTTGTATCACCTGCACTTAGTACATCTGCCACATAGTATGTACCTAATGAATTTAATTTAAATTGATTTAATAATTAATAATGTAATAATTATACAATTATGAGCAAAGGATCACAGAATAAGAACAAAGGGTCCTAGAACAAGGAGAGGGAGAAGTACATCCATTTTTCACTATTTGCTATTTTTTTCAAGATTAGTAACATTCACTGTTCTCATAATGACCCATCCTTTACCTATCTCAGTTTCACAATTAATACTCTCTCTACTGTTAAATTGAACTTTGACAGTCTTGTCCTATAAGAACAGGTGAACAACGGTGTCCATGTGCTGCTTTATCCAAGGCCACTCTAGGCTTCCTGAACCTGAGCTCCCCTCATTTTCTTTGGTGCTCAGTAGTCATTAACTTACACAGTCCAGTATGGCCAATTATCATCATACCTGCTTCTGTCAGTCAACCCCAGCAGAGGCTAATGAATTAAAAAATATATCCTGTTTTGAAATCCCATCTGAACCCATGTTGGCATTTGAAACTCTTCTTTGAAATCTAATCCTGTCTCTTTCCTTACTCTACTTCACTCCGTGCTTGTGACTGCACATGCCTTTTAGGTCAATGGGTTTTTCTCTTCCACTCCAAAGTAACTGAGCATCAGTATGGCCCCATCCCTTGTGATTCAAGCTAATGCACTATGCTAATGCACCTAACAGTGCCAGAGCCCAATTTCCCATGTCAATGAGTTAAATAGTCCATTGGATAGAAGTAGCCAAACCCTATTTTGATCTAACTTGAGTGGAAGCATGATGGACACTGTGTCCTGCACTTTCTTTCTCCCTCAGATGCTGATCCTACTTACAAGAATGATTTTCATTCTGTATTTCTCCCACAAACAAGCCCTAACAATAGTTTAGTAAGTTTCAGGGGGACATGGTGCAAGTCATTAACTGATCATAGGACTTAATGAGACACCTTTGCAAAGTAGGGGACATGCTGTTTTATGAGGGCTAAACAGTAAGAGCTAACATTTATATTTTGTTCTCACGACCTTGACAGGAAGGTGCTATTATTATCTTCATTTTACAGTGGAGGAACAGACAGAGAGGTTAAATAACTTTCCCAGGGTCATATAGCTAGTAAATGTTTGGGGCAGGATTCAAACTCAGGTTTTCCTGATGCAAGTCCAATGTGTCATCCATGAGGCCACCTTGCTATCTCCTCCAGAGGGTCTTTTCTAGTTTGGGATGTTTCCAAAGAAAGCACTAGGTCATAGATGTTAGATTAAGAATTTAAAGATTTTAATAATGAATGGAGAAATTAAGTGTATCTAGCTAGAAAGAGACTGAGGAAGAGATTCAAATGGAATTTAAACATTAAAATTTGAATCAGGTAGGGCAAATATGTGGTGCAATGGATAGAGTGCTGGGCCTGGAATCAGGAAGACTCACCTTCGCAAATTCAGACACTAACTAGCTGTGTGACTCCTGGGCTTAATTTAACCCTGTTTGCCTCAGTCATCTCATCTGTTAAATGAGCTTGAGAAGGAAATGTCATTAGAGAAAACCCCAAATGGGGTCACAAAGATTTAGATACAACTGAAAAATGACTGAAATACATTGGAATCAGGACCAAAGAGCATATAATTAGAATGGGAAGAGATCATAACATATTACTTAGGCCAGCCTGCTTATTTTATACATGTCAGAATAATGACTTGTCCAAGGTCACATGCTTGTAGAACCCTGTAGAACCAGAATCTGAGCCCAGGTCTTTTGGCACAGAAAAGACACCATATCTGATGTGTATCACTAGGAATCCAACTTTCATCATTTTTTCATCAGTTTTCTGTTGAGATATTTTAATTTTGCAAAGTTCAGTGCCCCACAAATCATCAGCTTCATAATCACAAATTACAATTCTTGAGGAAGTGCTTGTTCACTGACATCCCCCTCCCTCAGCCCCACAAAAAATAAATGTACTTTTACAGTTCATTTTTGGAAAGTACTAGAATTGCTTAATGATTTTCTCAGGAGCATAGGGGAAGGGTTTAGAAATCACAATGGTAATAAAGAATAAAGGGAAGGGAGGAGACAAAGCTGTAAGGCTAACTACAAGACCAGATGTTTCCTCTTTTCTTTTACATTTGTAAGAGATTATCCAGATAGATTATATATTAAGATTTTGTTATTTGGATTTGTATTCTTACCAGATTCGGAAGATGATTCCTTAATTGCCTTTTTTCTCTTGGGCAAATCTAGCCAAAGTTACCTCAAAGGAGCAATGAAGCATGGAGAGACTATTGAAATGAACCTTGTCTACATAAACTCCAGAAAGAAGCCCCTCGACAAAAGACATGGGCATGTTTTTGAATAGATTTCATCCCATTTTATTTTTTCTAAACAGAATCATACAAAGACAAGGAAACATTAAAAGCAAACATTAAATCATCACCTCTAAATGGCTGCACTTACTGCTTACAAAAATGTTCATAATGTAGAAAAAGATACACTGTTGTTTACATGAACAAAATACTGAAAACAACCAAGGACAAACTGTGGACACATCGACATCTGGTGGATACATGGACAGCAATGCATGGACTTGTGTTAATTTCCACCAAACATCAGTCTCAGCAAACTATTTTCAACTATTTCATGGTGACTTAGATTTTAGCACCACATATGAAGTGTGTGCCCTGTTACATCAGCTACTTTAAAGTAAAAGTGGGCACAGCAGAAAGTCATTTACCCTATAATGCCTCCTGTTTGATCACCTCCCACATGTGCCCTTATGACTACCTCCTCTCGGCAGGCACATCTCCTTCTAACAACGGTCACACTTATGCAGATAGGTGGGCACAATGGGCACGAACACACACACAGACACTCAGCCCCACAAAAGAGAAGCCCATCTCCATGAGCATGAGCTTGGCATAACTGTGCATATTATTAGAAATCATGCTGTGAAATGTACAAAGGTAAGAGAAAGATGAACTATTTTTTCTAAAACATCATTTTGGCACACATTACACATTCAATGATTTTTCCACCCAATAAAATTTTGGAGATTTGGCTTTGTATTCAGCTGGATTCCCAGGGCATCTGTAATTCCTTCATGCTCAAGAGACCCGTGCCTGTGCAGAGTGGGTGGGAAAATTGGATTGGAAGAAACCTCACTCAATGAAGGATCCAGTGCTGCTCTTCTAGGCTCATTAGTAGCTTGGAACTTCCGTTCTACAATCTGATGGGCTATAGAGGAAGGCTTCCCTACCTCCATATCCCTTCCTCCTAAATAAGTCAGTGAATTCTCCTGGAAATAAACAAGAAGATCTGGCCATCTCAATCCCTTTCTCCCTTCTCACCCTGGGAACAGTGCTGTTTTGGGGTTCTCTCTTTATGCTGCCAATTTATTCATTAAAATGTCGCTCAGGATGTATAAATAAATAAATAAGCCACAAATACCAAAAATTCATACCCCCTCCCCAAAATAACCCTCTACAGATTAGACGTTTGTACTACAAAATGCAAAGACCAGGAAATAAAGTGCAATAATCAAGCATTCGTGTGAAAAAAATAACAAACAAAATCAGTCTGTCCAGATCATTGAAGAGATCTGTCAAAACTGTTCCTCTGTGACACTGCTGCAGTCATGTGCTAATAGGGGACATTCGGGAGATATCCTCAGAGGACAAGAATGGGCAGGAGATTTTAAACACTAAAAAAAAAATGATGACGACAAAAAACTCAGTGCCAGACCCTGTTGGACATACCGGGCTCAATCAGAAGATTGATGACTTTTTAAAGGTTGCAATTCATTCTTGTTTACAAGGTAAGATATCTCCCTCCATCCCATACTCTCCCCAAAATGGTTTTCTTGGCTCTTATTAAGAATGGTTAGGAACAGAGTGCATACTTACTAGCTGCAAAGAAGCTGCATATCTGATACTGAAAATGTTGGCATGCCCACAGCTTTGCCACATAACAGTTCCACTTGGAGTCTCAAAAGCATTTAAAGTTTATTTTTTACATATTGCACTTTTTTT
The DNA here is from genome assembly GCF_028372415.1 of Notamacropus eugenii. NCBI lineage: Eukaryota > Metazoa > Chordata > Mammalia > Diprotodontia > Macropodidae > Notamacropus > Notamacropus eugenii. The sequence goes on from NC_092875.1 coordinate 345,145,318, forward strand.
CAGGATATTTCTCTCTGTGCAGTTGCTTCCCTTTTGGGTACTTAAAAGACATTGGCGACATTTCCAAGATGTTGGCTAGAGCTAGCTAGTGTGGATGCTTAGTCAAAGACCAAAAGATTATTTATTTACAAACTAGAAAACTGAATGTGAAGATTGCTGCAGCTGGTGACAAAATATACAGGTGTCAATAGCGATATCCGAGTCATTTAAAAAAGCAGGAAAGAAAAAGGATATCAGAAAGAATCTAAGAATTAGTTTGGGTAGTTGTCTGAAATATAAAATTTGGATTATCATATAATTTTTAAACAATTATGAATGAAATATCTTTAAAAAAAAAAACCTCAATAACAGTAGCTGCTCTTTCAAGACACGCTGAGTGGCCTGACCAAAAGCAGATGTTTGAGCATGGGTTTATTATTATGGAAAAGGAGTGTAGTCCTCATCCCTACCCAAGACTCACCCTCTGAACTTGAACTTCAGTGATGTGCCCAAGGTAGGAATGGAAATATCCCTGGATGCTCATCGAAACACTAACATGGCTGGTCAAGTGATGCGAGAGGGAAAAAGGGGAAGGTGAACTAATACCTTTTAAGAAAAGTAGCCAGGTTACTTCTTTATAAAATGTACCTCTCATCACTTAGAAAATAAACTGCAAGAACAAAAATGGACTAAATAAATCCATGTTTTGGAGCTAGTAAAGCTAAAATGTAACAGTTAGAAAGACTGTAAATAGGCACATCCCAAGAAAAGTCTGAATCCAGAATCAGAAAATATCAGTTTTAGCCAACTTCATAGTTTATCACTGAATAAGCAAGCTCAGCTTTCCTGGCATCAGTTAAAAAACAAAAACAACTTAAGATTATTTTTCTTTAAAAAGTTACCATCAGTTTCATACCCAATGTATAGTACAATAAAGTAGTGAGAACATGATTATTAATATTTCAGATACTACAAATAAATCAGATGGGGGGGCACTTTTGAAATTCTTTTTAACCTCACACACACATTCAAACTTCCTCTTCCTATCCCCAACCCCCTCCCTCCAGACTTTTCAACAGTGCAGACAGATAAAGTTTCTTCAGTATTAACAAGAGTTTTGCCCTAGGTTAAAAAAAAAAATCACTTCTTTTTGTAAAAAAGCATAACATATGGATCAGCAGATCAAACTGGCATATCATTTCAAGTACACAGGAACATTTCAACTGTTCAACTTCCAGAAACCCAAGACCTGCTTGTCCAGTGTTTCTATCTACCTAGATGCTCAGTGCCACCGTGTTCTAAACAAGCTCCGGGTGGTCACCAGCAGCACTAGGAGTAGATGGTGATCACCTCCCGGCCTCCACCTCTCACCAAAAGCACTCGGTTTAGTCCTTCTGTCAAAACTTCTAAGAACTCCATGTCTGTGAGGTGAGAATTAAGGTACATCATTGGTCCAGAGTGTTGAAAGAGGAGGGAAATAAGAATCAACCAACTTTTCAATCTGGTAACCCTGAAACCTGAAACTCTACTGTTATCTTTTAAAGATGGCTATGGTTTTATCTAAGGAAGAAGCATTCAAGTTAATTTCCAGAAGATAAATCTGCCTGACAGCTTCACTAGAAACAAAAGGTACCAATTAAGACTCCTCACTCCATTTAAATCAATTATTTCCTGAAAGACAAACTAGAAAAAGGGAAAAGAGAAGAGTCATTAAGAGTTAGAGGGGAATCTCAAAGGTCATAGAGTCCAAATCCCTCATTTCACAGATGAGGAAATTGAGGCAGGTATTAAGTTGCAGAGTGAGACTGGAGCTCAAGTTCTTTGGCTCTTCAGTCAAAACATTTTCCATTGTAACATGAAACTTCTTCATTAATGAAAATGTAGGAGAGGAAGTGACAGGGGTAGGAGTGGAGAGACAAGGTAGTAGGACTTGTGAAAGTTAATTTCAACTTTGTGGTATGATGCTAAGCAGGGACAGAAACTTAAAACTGCAGCATCTATGCCCTAAATGAACAAGGTTAGCTCATTTGGGTAACCTAAGTATGTAGTTAGATAATTGAAAACAGGGCTATGATTCACGACACAGTAAGCTACTAGGCAAACCATGATGCTCGGCAGGGTAGCTGAAAACCAAGGGCAGGCATGGCGGGCTTTGAAGAAGGCTACTGACCAAGAGGAGCCATTTCTTTGTTAGGGACTGCTGCCATCTGAGGGAATCAGAGTGCTTGCTGGGAAAAGGCATTAGATAATTGCTTCCAATTTTGAGGTCTCTGTTTATTTCAAGGAAATATTTCAGTTTCTGGTTTCTATTAAGAACTACTTACATAAGCTGTATCACATTTTGCCAATGAAAAGAGTGTGAGTTTCCTCAATGGGGGCTGGTCTCTGCATTCTCTCAACCTGTTCACTGGAAGGGAAGCAGGCTACCAAGGGAACACTAGTAAAAATTAGATAAACTGTGAGCACAGGACCTTTGTAAGAAGGAGAAGTGCCAGAGGGGATGTGGGGGGGAAGGGTGTGCCCATAATAATTAGGCTAATTACCAACAATCACCCCCTCCCAAATTTGCTTGGCTATGAATCTGCCGCACAAGTAGTCAGAGATCTTTAATCTTAAAAAATGATACCATGTCGGTACCTCAAAATTGGGAGCAATTACTGGGGAGGGATGATGAAATACTATTTCACAAACACTTTGGACTCACGGAGAGACAGGCATCACAAAATTATTAGCACTCTATATATTCGTAAATTTGTGGAAAAACTCTAAGGCATAAACAATGGAACAACTACATTAAAGGTCCAAACCAAGAAGTCCAATTAGGTTGTACTTTTGACATGATACAAGAACAAGTACAAAGTTCTCTGTTGCTAGCCTTGCTATATTGGTTTCCATGACAAGACAATTAAATCTAGCCTATCCACGAAAATAATGACTAATATTTACATAATATTTTAAGGTTCACATTTTATTACCTTATTTGATCCTCACAGCAACCCTGTGAGAAAGGTTATTATGAACCCCATTTTACAGATGAGGAAACTGATTTGCCAAGGTCACATATCTCATAAGTGTCTGAGGCCAGATTTGAATTTGGGTCTTCCCTGATTCCACATCTACTGCTCTATCCACTGCACCACCTTAGCTGCTTCATAGTAGAGGACACAGGACATGAATAAATAAAATTTACATCAATCTCAAAACCTCATATTTAAGTCAATGATTGGAAAACTCAATTCAGTTCAACAAGCATTTATAAAGTTCCTACTATGCATTAGGCTTTGGGGACATAAAGCTAAAATTATCTCACTTTCAAGGAACTTAAATCCTACTAGGGAGAAGCAGCCCTTCCATGCTCTTTTTTAACCAGGGCTGCTCAGAATTATTTAACTGATGTGGGTCTTATATGAAATTCTCTTTATTCTCATCTTTCCTCTTTGGGTTCCCTTTGCTCTTTCTGGTGAGATTTCCTCCCATGTCCATCCTATCTATCGGGCTTATGTGCATGTTATCTGCTCTATTAGAATTCCAGATCCTTGAGATCAGTAATCTTGATTTTTGCCTTACTTTGTATTCCTAGCAGAGTGCTTGGCATGGGCACATGCATACACATACACACACACGCGCACACACACACACACACACACACACACACACACACACACACACACACACACACACACATGCTTGCTGACTGACCTCCTAAAGGAATTCTGTTTACCCTGGTATCATTCTGTCTCCATTGTACTGGACGAGAACAAAGAGTTGGAGGAGAGAAAGAAGGAAGAAAATGTGTAACCATACCAAGATCACATCTTATTTACTTTTAAGGTAAATTTCAGTCCAATCTCCATTTTTTTTTTAATATGTCCATTTTTTTTTTTTAAAGAATCATTTATTATGCCTTTAGATGTTAAATCAAATCCTGTATATCAAGGCCAGTGTTTAGTTACGTGTACTACACACATATGTTTCACCTATGGGAACTGTATTTTCTTACTGGCTCTAACCTCTGTCTACACACAACCCAATTGGAACATGGTGACCAAAGATGAATGTACACAAACCTACCATCAAGCCCCTCCAGGGCACTCAAGCACTAATTTCTTACTGTTCCTCCAAGAAAGACCACGGATCAGATGCACTATGAGACAGTAGTTCTCTAAAGTGATAACGGGAGTAGGCAAGGGGTGGCATTGAAGGGTGTTCACACTTAAAGCCTTGTAGAATCAATGTTAACACTTCAACCTTCCCAGTAAATCAGAAGTGCAGGATCCAAGAGAACCAGTGTGGACTTGTTCTCTTTTATGGCCCATATCTCATTTTACTTTATATCATGATTATTTGTGAAATGATCTCATCCCCCATAATGATTATAAGTTCCTTGAGGGTAAGGATTAAATTTCATCTTTATATCATCTATCCCCTCTGCAAGTTCTTGCACACGGTAAATAGGTGCTCAATCAATGTGTTAAAAGGATAAAGAAAAGAAGGGGAAAAAAACAGTGTTCATATCCCTAGGAGTAACTGGGGACCTTTACAACCCCAGTTCTAACATGGCACCAGTTAACTGAGCAGAAAGAAAAGTATAGTGAAGGGAATCTTCCTGTGATGTATGATCTGAGAAAAGCTGTTCTAGGGAGATGTTAAATCAACAGAACAGTCCATTCAAAGGCAGCAAAAGCAGTAGCATAAACCTCAGAGCCTGAATGTTCAGAATACTGGCTATATTGTACATTTATTCAGTCCTCTTATGTCAAAAACAGATGCCACTTTATGAAAGCCTTCTTCCATCTCCTAAAGTAATGTGGGAAATACTGTTTCTCTCTTGTGTATAATGGGGAAAAAACAGAGGCTCAGAGGTTAAAGTACAATGATCAAAGTCCAACAACACATTAGTGATTTGGGAATATAATCTTGGTCTCCTTGTCCAACAAACTTGCCAAAATCACCTGGCCTCCTTCCATGCTCACTTACTAACACAAATCCAGTTTTCAGATAGGGCAAGTAACCCCACTATTTCCCAATCATCTATTGGTATTTCAATTATCATCACCATTTGGACATTTTTATCTGATAAAGGCTAAAGTTTTCCATGTTCAAGTTCACCCCATCTATTATTCTTACTTATACCCCCTGGGACTCCTTCATGCTTTTCAAATATTTGGAGGATAATGTCACTTTCCATTAAATGTTATTAGGCAAGCAAAGTACATTGAGTTAATTTAGTATTTTCTTGTAATTCAATCTCTGCAGTCTTTCTGTCTCCCTCTCCCACCTCATTATGTGCTGTTATGCTTGTCTTAAATTTCTAACGGACACTCTTTTTCTGATGTTTTAGTAATTCAACATTTGCTATTGAGATGCACCTCTTCATTCTAAATTGTGCCTTATTACCACCCTCTATCTTGACATGTAAAGAGCAAGCATACAGTGGGCAGAGTTCTTGCCTTGGAATAAACCTAGAGACACCTAGGTGGCTTAGTGGATGGAATGCCAGACCTAGACTCAAGTTCAAAACTGGCCTCATAAACTTATCAGCTGGGTAATCCTAGATGAGCTCATTAATCTACTTGCCTCAGTTTCCTCATCTGTAAAATGTGAATAATACTACTACTTCTCTGTCAGGGTTATTATGAGAATCATCTAAGATAGTATTTATAAAACACTTTTTGAAGCCTAAAGTTTTATATAAATATTAGCCATTTTATTATTATTGCAGTTGCTATAGCCGCTAGGATTCCACACTCAGCTCCACTAGCACCCTCACTTTAATACACAAAGAAGTGATGAAAGAGGTTCAAGATGATGCAGACTCTTGTCCCCAAAGACAGCTTCCTCATTTCTACTATCTACGAAAAGACCGACTCTCCTTGAAGATGAGGAACAGTTTCATTTATTTTTACATCCCTAGCACATTGAAGGTGTTTAATGAATAATATCTGCTGAACTCTACTTCCCAACCTAAGCTTCCTGTTTGTTCAGACAGAAAACTCCTCTTATGGAAAACCTGAGAAGAGAACCCATTGGACAGGCAATGTAGTGCAGTGAAGAGAGTGCTAGACTCAGGAAGCCAGAAAGATGGAGGTACAAATTCTGTCCATGACACAATGTTCACAATGTGAACTTCTGCAATTTGTTTAAGTCACAGTTTCTTCATCTGCAAAATGAGAGTTGAATTCAATGACCTCCAAAAGACCTTGGCAGCTCTAAATGTATGATCCCATGAACACAAAATTGCAAAAAGTTACCATTATTTGTACATCTCAGCATAAAAATCCATCAAGAAAGGATACAGTTTTCATCTCCTTGTCGATTTTTGGGGGGACCAGGCATATTCAACAAGACCAGCTGGGCATCCTGGGATTTGTTGAGGACAACTCCATTAAGCTTCACTGCCGTATGCATCCTCCTGACGTTGGACTGGTTTCTAGTGTATGAGAAGAAATAAAGCATTTCTACTGTGTCATGTTTTAATCCTATTCACTTAAAATCAACCATTTCCTCTTAATCCTGTTAAATCCTGTTTGTCCCATACTACTGATGACAAATTTTTATTTTCCGTTAGTTAGAGATGGTATGAATGAGATAGAAATTAACTAATTCAATTGACTTCCTCAGGCGTGGGAGGCAGCTAATGATAATGCTGAAACTCACAGATGGATGTTAAATCAAATACTATGTTTTACTTGTTTTTATAATTAACTGACTTTACATAATGCTTTAAAATTTGCAAAGCACTTCACATCTGAGGCACACACAATCACATAGAAACACAGGTACAAGTATGATGGCAAGTCATGATTGTGTCAAGTGTTGTTGGACCACCACATTTGCAAAGCTGTTTGGTCATCTTTTATAGATAAACATTGCAACAGGAACAGAATTGCTACAAAATTATTTCTTCAAACTTCTATTCCACAGATAGGCTATAGAAAAGGGAAGAGGCTATTATCTACCCAACTTCCTCATTTTACAGATAACGAAGCCTGGGACCTTACTGGCAAATCACGTAAAAATGTATCTGTACAATATTAAGGCAACAGATTAATTACACGTTTAACAGGCATTGCAAATTAAATAATTCATTGACATCTTTGGTACCTATATGTGTGACCCTGAGGAAATTATAACCCCCATAGTCTGTACATTCTTCATATGTAAAATGATGGCCTCCAGCTCAAAATCTATGATCCTATGATTTTAGCTGAGATTTTTTTTAAAAATTTTTTTCTGGATGCTTAAACATTTGAAATCAGACACAATACTTTTTCTCCTTAATAATAGCAAGAAGCTAGCGTTTATATAATGCCTTAAGATTTGGAAAGCACTCATCTCATTTCATCTTGAAAAGCAAACTTTAGAACATGTGAGAAAAAAAAATCTCCAAATTTAAATAACTTGATTTAATGTGGCACTGTTTGATGCTATTATAATGTTTAATTATTTAAATTATTAATGGCTAGTCATTGATTTTTTAGATACAAGTAAGAATCCATGGGGTCAATCAGTCTTTCCAGAAACACTCATTAGAGTGATCTCTTCATGCCAGTAGGTTCTCAATTGACTCTCAGAGTTTTCCAAAATTAGAAACAACTGCTATTTACATTCACTGTGAGTCAATCAGAGCCCAAGCAATGACCAAATGACGCTCAGCCTGAGACCCATTGTTAGTCAATCAACGAGGGCTAGAGTGATTTGGGTTTAAGGAATGGTTAAGAAAAAAAATCTAGGCCATAAATCCCAAGATATCTTTTGAGGTTTCAGTGATCAAAATGTATATTTGTTTGGGTAGCATACCCACAGGAAGCGTCTGATACCCTATGAGGGAAGGAGGGAGAGAGGAAGAGAGGAAGGGATGGAGGGAAGGAAGGAAGGAAAGAAGGAAGGAAGGAGGGAAGGAAGGAAGGAGGGAAGGAACTGTATTACTCAACTGGTCAGTTCCAGTCAGCTCCCCAGTGAGATAGCTCCTACTACTACTCAGAGGTATATGGGAAAGAGGATTGGTCTTGAAAACTGAGGTCCTAAGTCCTTGCAGGTCTCAGCAGATCACAATGACTTTAACCCTCAATTTCCTCATTTGTAAAATGATAATCACTTATACCTCACAGGACCATCATGGGGAAAGCATTATATAAGCCTTAACATCCCAAAGAAATCAGTTATTACATAAATGCAATCCATTATATTATCAAGCTCTTGATTCCTCCAGTAATATTTAGTCTAAAACCGTTTTCATTATAACACCAAAGTCAATCATATCAAAAACAGGTCACACTATCACTATCTAGCATTATTTCTAGATCCCAGGAAACCAGTATGTTTTTTTTTCTACTGGTCTTCCTTAATTCAACTTTCCTGTCATACTATGGCCAACAGATCTTATAAGGAGGAAAAGCAAAGCTACAACTTACCACCTAAGTAAAAACATCAGAACAGAGGGAATGACAATTGTCACTCTACCTAGGGATAAAATAACTGACCAATGTGAAAGCCACTAATGCCATTATCAGTCAACTCAAGGACTCTTTGGGAAGACTAAACAGCAGACAATCCAAGGCATATATGTCATATTGCATTAGGACACTCTAATACAGTTATTAAATTCACAGCTGCATGCACATTAACTACAAAACTAATATCTAATGGACAGAAAACAAGACACTGGTATTCTACATGTTTAGATTAAGAGAATGCCTATATCCTGCAAGGTTTGGGTAACAAAAAGCCACATCAAAAATTAAAAAAAAAAAAAAGCCAAACCATAAGAGTTTGCACTGCAAGCTTGGCAATATGCATTTACAGTACATGTCTCCATTCAACTAATTGTTCTTAAACTCCAAAATCCAATTCCAGAGTCCAATTATAAGGAATAGGATTATGAATTTGTTCCCTTTATCTTTGTAATCCAGTCAATTTAGACAAAATGAACTGGGTGGTAAGACGGAGGAGATGGATGTTGTCTGTACGTACAGTTCAAGATATCTAAGGTAATGGTAAGAATCATGAACTATTCATCTGGGTAACACATCATATATGCAAAATATCTAGAATTTATGCAGTGCTTTAAAGATTGCAAAGCACTTTACAAATACCTCTTTTATTCTCACAAGAACCCTGGGAGATAGATACTATCATTATTCTCATTTTATAGATGAGGAAACTGAGGCAAACAGAGATTAAGTGACTTGCCAAAAGTCACAAAGCAAGTGAAGTGTCTGAGGTCAAATTCAAACCCAGATCTTCCTGACTTCCAGACCCAGCACTCTATCCAATGCTGCCTCTACATTTAACGGCTGTGGATAGGTACAGGCATATGTATATACATGTAAGGGTGTGCATACATGTGCACATACACACGCATGTTCAAATACATTGTACTGCACGTGCATCGCATGTACTATGTTAACATGTGTAGACACATACATGTAAACACACGTATTTGTGTGTATGCCTATACCTACACTCAAATGTACATGTGCACACATTTTAAGTTTCATATAAAATAATCTTATTTTTCCCCAATTACATATCACAACAATTTTTAGCATATTTTTACAAGATTTTGAGTTCTAAATTTTTCTCCCTCCCTCCTTCCCCTCTTTCAAAAGTAGGAGGCAATTTGATATAGGTTATGCATGTGCTAAAACATTTCCATATTAGTCACAGTTATGAAAGAAACAGATCAAAAGGGAAAAAACTATGAAAAAGAATAAAGTGAAAAAATATGCTTTTCAGAGTCCATTAGTTCTTTATCTGGATGTGGATATAGCATATTCCTTTGTGAGTCCTTTGTACTTGTCTTGGATCGCTGTATTGTGGAGAAGAGCTCACACACATGCATGTGTGCACACATATTATTTCATGCATGAGTTTAAGAATCAAAGAATGTTACAACTTAAGTGACTTGACCAAGATCACTACCCTCTCGGGTAATGGCATAAATATAAGTCTAAGGTCTAGTTCCCTTGACGTTTATGTTCCAGTGCTATGTGTACTGCAATATGCATGGGTAGAACATAAACCTAATTTTTCAGGCAGATAACAAAACCAAATTCCTCCCTATTATGATATTGTATAAAGTAAACAGCATTAGACTAGGAACTGGTCTAATTTAGTTCTGGTTAGTGAAAAAGGTGACCCACGATTCATATTTCTCTCCTGGCTAAAAAAAATATCAATTTCATAAAAGAAATTGTCATTAGAGACACTAAAAACATAGTTTAAAAAAATGTACAATAAATTCTTTGGAACACCAGACCCCTTGTTAAATTGAAAGCTTGGCAAATAAAACTGCAGGTTTGGAATCTTTAAGGTTATCTCTGTATGCCAAAGAACCATTTTGAAAAGACTCTTATCAAATGGGAAACAGTTAACTCTATTTACTTCTTCTGACGGCCTGCTTTTTTCCCTCAAGGCACTCAAGGGTATAAGGCCCCTTCAACATCCCATACCAATTTAATAAATAGTATCTTTTTGAAAGGTTTGTCTCAATACAAAGATTATAAATACAGACTAAGTAACTTAATGCTAAGTTTAAAAAAGAGCATTATAAAAGTCCTTATTTGATAACAGAAGAGGAATAACCTTTTATCAACTCAAGTTATGAACAGATCAACTGCATAAGAAAAGGATAATTGCTATAGCAAATAGAGAAGAGATGAGCTTTGACAAGCAGAAGCAGAGTTAATACATGTACATAGATGATGAAATAACCAAGATCATTTTGAACCAGTTACTATCCTGAAGAGAAAATTGATGAAAATGATAGATGAAAGAAATGATAGTCATCATTTGTTGGGATTTTTATTTTCAAGCACCATTGTTTTAACATGAGTGAATCAAAGGTAATCAATAATAACAATGGGTTTTTTTTTAAATCCAGAAAAGACAGGACTCTAATAAGGATAGATTTCTGTGAGAAATGGTGATAAACTGATTTGTAGCCATGGCTGACATAACAAAAACAGATTGAAGGGATAAAGGAATTCAGATTCTGAAGGAAACTTACTTCTAAAATTCAAACAATTATGAGAAAAGATGAAGTCTGAAGTATCATTCACATCAATATTTTTGCAGCCATTAGCCTAGAGCTCTTTCTAATCCTCTCTTTACTGGGTATTATCAGAAACTTTCTCCCACTGTCTCTTCCTTTACTGGTCTCTTAGGAAGAGGTGTTTATTCTTTTTGCCAAGGCATGCTGCCCTTCTGTCTCCTACAGCACACATCAACTCACTACCATCATCCCTTTTATGTCACTCATCAATCTTTCCCCATCTAATGGTTGGCTCCCTAATGCCAACAACTCCATTCCCCCCAAACCCTCACTTGAACCACTCATCATCACTAGTTATATATTCTCCTGCTTTGTGGCTAAACACTCCTTGAGAAGGCTGTCTAAAATAGATGCCTCCACTTCCTTTTGCTCAATCTCTGTACTCTTGCTTCTAACCTCATAATTCAACTGAGACTGTTATCTCCCAAATTACAAATAATCTTCTAAATGCCAATGGGCTTTTCTCAATTTTCACCCTTCGTGGCTTCCCTTCAGCTTCTGACATTGCCCATCACTCTCTTCTCCCTGATATTCACTTCTCTCTGTTTTAATGAGGCTACTCTCTCGGGTCTCTTCTTATCCAATGGATTACTCCTTCACCAGATCTTCATCCAAGTGCCATCCATTCACTGTATGTAATCCATCTAAGGGTCTGTCCTGGATTCTCTTCTCTTCTTTCTTTATTTTTTCTTAGTGATCTTTTGTTGGTAACTCCAATATCTACTTAGCTAACTCTTTCCTATCCTCAAGATTTTCATCTCCAACTTGGATGTCTCTAAATGGATGTCCATATCCAAAATTGAACCTATTATCTTTCCCCTAAAACTTCCCCCCTTGCTAATTTCCTTACTGCTGTTAAGCACACCTCCACTGTCCCAGGCCCCCAGTTTCATAACTTAGGAGTCATATGGCTTCTCACTCTCCCTCACCCCCTATCTATTGCCAAGTCCAGTCGATTTTACCTTTGTAAAAGCTCTTTTGTATATACCCCCTTCTTTCTTCTGACACAGTAACCACCCTAGTGTAGGTCTTCATCATCTCCACATTTGGACTATTAAAATAGCCTCCTGGCTTTCCTCAAGACTTTCCCCACTCTAGTTCATCCTCCATTTAGTTGTTAAATTGATTTTCTAAAAGTGCAGGTCTAACCATGTCATCATCTTATTTCAATCAATTCCAGTGGCTCCCTAACACCAACAGGATAAAATAAATACTCTTGATAGTCAAAGCCCTTCAAAACCTTACTCCCCCTCAAACTCCAGATCCTGACTGCTCTGGAAATTTTCACTGGAAATTTCACAAGGAGAATTCCATGCCTGGAATTCTCTCTCTCATCTTCATCTCCAGGTTTCCTTCAAGTTCCAACTGATAAAAAAGACTCTCCCAATAACCCTCAATGCTCAATTCTCTTGTTATTTACCTTCCATTTATCCTGCATACATCTTGCTGTCTCTCTCCCAATAGATTCTGGTCTCCTTGAGACCCCTTCTTTGTATTCCCAGTGCTTAGTCCAGTACTTGGCACATAGCAGATGCTTTAAAAATGCTTACTATTAATAGTATCAGGAAAGGTGGAATGACCATAATTAAATGGAACAAATAACTTTGTTGAAATGAATGAATGAGGGATAATGCCCTTGATTGTGTTTACATTCTAGTTTTTAAATTCCAATTTTCTCTTTGGTAAACATAATTAGAGAAAATTTTTTATAGAATGTGTTTTTTAACGTGTATTTACACAGTGGCTATAACAGCACACAGCAAAATGAGGAATCAGCAATTTGTCATATTTGTTATTTCATAGCCAGGAGATACAGATGGCAGAAATCATTTTCTTTCAGTGCCTCTCACTTCAGTCCTATTATGCCAATTTGCAGAAGTTATCAAGGTGAAAGCATATGCAGACTTGTTTGTAACATTGACTTTGAACTAAGTACCCAGAAATCCACAAAATTTTGCCCCCATTAGCTGGACAGCTGAGAATTTCTAATTGCCTACAGCAATCAGCTAGCAGCCCCCAAAAACCTATATTCTTCAACCTATCAGTCAAAAGCAAGACAAAATGGAAAAGGATTTTTGACAAGTTACGTAGAACAAATTATTTCAAAAATATTCTTATTTCCAAAATGTTTGGATCACTGTGAAGCGTTTAAAATGAATAGGCTTTGATAAAATATATGAAATTGCTCATCTTTAAAAAAAAAAAACTACTCAAATTAATTGGGATTATTTTGAAGTAAAAGTGGTTTCAAATGAAAGTTGCTTCCTTGAAATGTAGCTAATTAAAAAAATCAACAAGCACCAACATCCTTGATATTTTAGGATCATTAGATGATGGCCCCTAGATAGACTGCCAAGACTTTTCACTCCAGAGGTACAAGACTTCAGAAAAACAAAGATTTTCAGATGCATCACAGGTTTTTATTTACTTTAAATATTGGTCCTGACATATTTTAGGAAGGACATGCCATGAGGAAGGGGATGCCACTTCTAAGTAGTTGGGCAGAGCTGTTCTTCAGAGTGTACTTAAAGGAGAAAGTAACAAAGAAAATGCTACGGACACATTTTCTGTCTTCAATTGTAACCAAAATATTAAAAAAAAATTAGGGGAGCAGGGAAGTCAAGAAATAGGACCTATAACAGCTGGGAAATGGCTAAACAAATGGTGTGAGGCGAATGGAATATTGTCGTGCTTTGAGAAACAATGGATAGAAGAAGCATGAGAAAAGTTTCATGAGATGATTCTAAGTGAAGCAAACACAACAATAAACACAATTAGCTGTGGAATTCAAAGGACAAACAACAAACAACAAACTTGAATGCTGTATAATTATTCATCAAGCCTGGTCAAAAAGAGATGAGAAAATGCACCTCTTTCCCCTTTCTTTGCAGAAGTGGAGGAATATAGGTGTGGAATATTGTACATACTTGTCAGGCTCAGATCATATGTTAGTTTTACTGACATTTTTTCTCTTTTTGTGTAATTCTTTATAACGACAGAGTTTGCTGGGTGCAGGATGAGAAAAGGAAAGTGATAGAAAAACAAAAAATATTAATAATAAAAACAAGAAAGAGGAAAGAGAACGGCTTGAGCAGAAGCAGGATGATTGTTTTCATGAAGGAAAATTTTCTCCTGGCAAAGGATGGTAGTGAACTCATTTACCGTTCCACAAAGTATGGAAAGAAGAGTGAAAACATAAGGCATATGTGAATGTTACCATAGTCCCATGGTTTCCTTAACTTGACTCACTTTTTTGGATCATCTGATTTAGTCATTTCAAAAGGCCTGGCATCCTATTCCTGGTAATGCGCATGACTGACTAGATCATAAAATAACTTCAAATCACCAACTGCTCCTTCCCTTGCTCCAGGCATGCTTAGCACACCTGAAGTTAGGATCTACAGCACTGACTTGGAAAAACATCCTTCTGGCTCTCATGTAGGAAAACCACCTCAGGGAATCAAACCTTTGACAAAAGTTTTGCAATTTTCCATAGGTTGTAGTGATTTATACAGGTGATAAATTTATATATGCTTATTAAGAATGAATAACTTTAGAGGAGGGAGAAAAGCAAAACATCAAATGCCCAAACTTGCAGGAGACATTTGCCAATCACATTCACATGCTTCAACACAGGGGTCAGGTATGTACCATCACTCATGGAAGGGTCATTTGATAAAGGAGACATGCAATGTAAAACACTAGAAAACCAGGAAACAACCTAAAATAAATTAAAAGTAACTTACAGATTTCCCCATTCTCTACATGGAAAAGAAACAAATACATGAAACATTGTTACTTCAGGAATACACACAGTACATTTCAAAACAATTCCTGGGGCTCAAGCCTGCGGGGATGCGGGGATTCGGGGCAAGTAAGTGAAGCACTTTCTTTAGAGAAGATGGCTTACCTTCCTGAGGGGAATAATTCTGACTGCTACGGCAAAGTTCTGGGCCCTTGCCCCCCTTTTCTTGGACAAAAGAGTGCTTCCTTTTGCTAGGATCACTATGAATATTTTTCCTGCTGATAATACCATGAAAGTGCTGGGATGAGCAGAAAACCATTTCTGAGACACCCACTGGAGACCCACTGATGGACTGACTCATAAGGAAATCACCCCTTTTCTCATAAACTGATTTAAAACATCATTTTTCATTGTTTCAGATTCCAGTCCATCACGAAGGGATATGAGGTCAAAATGGCAATTTAATTGTAATTCCACGTAACCAAAAGTTTCTACTTTTCTGGACATGAGGCTTTCTACATACAAAATGAAGAATAATGGTTTGGGAGGTAATGGACAAGCAAGCAACAATGAGAAATTGTTAAGCCTTATTTAGCATGTATTTCTCTGACTTGCTCTGGTTGTATCGGAAGGGAAAAAAGACAGATCCCTTCATATCTTTCAGGTGTTCCTGCACAATTAGAACTACAGGGAAAAGAAAATAAGTAGATACTTGATTCTTTGCTTCCCAATATTTACAGAGAACAGCTTAGCCCAGTGCCTGGAACACAGTAGGCACTTAATGTTTATTAAATATAATAAGGAGCATCGGTTAATCTAGCTCCTAAGGCCAAAAGTACTTTTCTCCAGGCTCACTAGAATTTTCAGTATTAGCTAGCTACCAATAGCCAAATGGCATCTCATCTTTCTTTTTATGTTATTTTTGCTAAATAAAGTAGGGGTTTTAACCAAAAGGTTAACACATCTACTCACGGTTTCAAAGTGAAAATGTCTCGGAATCCAGATACATTAGTGTCTTTGTTTTTATGTTTTTCAGAGACTAGTTTTTCCTTAGTCCAGGTCATTTGAATTTTCTCCGGTGCAGCTGCTGCTTTTGTCCTGGCCACCGCTGCGGTGTTTCTGTCATGTATTAATTGAGCCTGGGAGGAGAGGGAAATGGCAAAAGAGGAGAGTTTGTTTTAAGTCCAGCCTTTGTGGAATATTTGCACAAAAATCAAAGAAGCATCAACAGTTTCATAAAACTAAAGAATAATGGCTGAAAACAGCTTGAACCCAAAGATGGATCAAGGCTTGGATTAGATCTATAGGCAAGATTGTGAAGCGGCCCTAGTCTTCAGAATGTGCCGCTCCTGCCCCCCCACCTAGTTTTTATTGCCCCTCTCTCTCCTTTCCCTCCTTTCTTCTAAACAGATGGCATGGGTCCTGATGTCATTCTCTAATTATCAAGGCCCTTCCATTCAGGCTGATCCTCAACAGTCCATAGGCAGTGCCCACGCTCTAAAATATTATCTATTCTCACACAATCAAAATTTACTCTATCCATAATAACTTCATTAACACTATAGACTCAATCACTTCAGGATAGCTAACAGTCTAAGTATAAACTCTTAAGAATACTTGACTGTTCACACATGCCTTTATCCAGAATTATGCCTTCCCAATGATGCAGTAGCAGTGAAACCATTTATTGGGGGGCACAAGGGGGATCCATGGGGGAGACAAGGGGCCATTCCTAGAACCTCTTCATGCCATGTTATCTATTGATAAAAGATAGTCTTGCTATAGATACATAAAGAACAGCTGGGTTGGCAAGGTGATAGAGGGAGAACACAATGCTTTACCAATAAACAAACACACAACAGATAAGACAACACACATAGTATTGTGCCACCTGAATAGCACTAAAAATAAACATTTTAATGCAGCATCTAATGAGGCAAATCAAGGTAAAATTAAATGTGAAAGCAGGAAGCTTCTTCCTTTTCATAGGCATAGGAAGAGTGAGCTTTGATAGTGATACTTCTTTACTTCCCCTCCCCACCTACCACCTCACCCATGGGCTAATAAGAGGTTTCTAAATATCTGTACCTCAGTTTCCCTTTCTACAAAACAGGCATGAAACAAAATATTTGCCTGACCCCCTGGAGGGAACTTATAAGGATTAATTAATGCTTACAAAAGGCTTTGAAGGTGAAAAGCTAAATATTATTATTATATTTAATTACTGAGTGGGTTTTTAAATACATTAATTTTGATTATGACTTGAAAAAGATTTAGAAGGGTTTGGAATAGTATATACCATTTGAGATGTGAGATTGGACTGTCCACAGCTTGCAGCAAACTCTGTGCCAACAACCAAAGTCTAAAGCTGGGAATGAGTGAAAGTAGGAATCTTGGTGGTGTCTAGAGATGGGGCTAGGCTAGCATTAATTTCAAAGCCTGCTCTATCAGTCAAAGAATTTGGATGTAATTTTCCCCCTTCCCTTCTCTATCAAACACTAAAACAAGAGCAGCAAAAAGAAATGCTAAATTTCAAATCACTCACTTTTTCCAGATTTCTACAGCACCCTCCACTCCCACCCCAACATGATTTGTTTCTGAGAGGCCTTAAATTTATCAAAACAGGTTGGATTAGTAATGTCTTTCCTCTCAAGGAAATTATTCATGTTTTCAGTGGTTGCCTTCATTTTTAAATTTCAACTAAAAATCCAGGCGTGATGGTAAACAAATCAGACCACTATTCAAATACTCGTTCAATGAATACCCATTTAGTCTCTTATTATAGAAGGCTCCTACAAGAAATAGGATAAAATTAAGTTGGTCCAGTTGGAAGCACACTGATTAAACTAATACAGAAAAGATGTGAATGACTTACAAATCTGAGCTATTTCCTCAGTTTTTTTTCTTTTTCTGAATCTCTAGAGGAAACTTGGTAGGACAGGAAAGGACAGGAATTTAGACCTGTGATTTCAATCCTAAATATATTCCCAGATAAGAAAATTCATTCTTAATAACACAGGTGGCACTTTCTATATAATACAGCATTTTAAGGGTCATAAGAGAATTTTCCTGATCACTAAGAAGTCACCATTGACATGCCAAGATTTTCCTGGCTTTCTCCTGGCTTTCTAGTCAATCTTGCTGCATCTCCTTCTTTGTAACTGCAATAGTAAGAGCAGAGGGATGGAGAGTGGAGGACTGAGGGATTGGAGTGGAGGGTCAGGGAGAGGAAAAGAGAGATGTAAAGGAAAAGGCCAGTCTGTAGCCCCTGGACAACACTCTGCTCCAGTTTACCAAGGATCCAGCTTCTATTAAATGAATTGCAGCAGGGGCAAACAGGCAGACCTGACTTAAGCCAAGCATATTCTAGGATGTCTGCATACAGGCCAGTATATTTTTACATTAAATATCTTATTGACTGTTATAAATTTTATTTTCTTACTTTAGGACATGAAGGTTAGTGTTCATAGCTCGCTGATCTTGCAGCACAGCTGTTGGCTCACAATTATTTTAAAATGAAGGAAACACTGTTTACAAGGCAAAGAAACTGGAATTCTCCTCCTGGAGAATTACACAGCTGTGTAATTGAGTGAATTGCATTCAGCCTACTCTGGTGAGTATGGGCTTAGTTCAACACATTTTACAGTTGAGTACTATACAGAATATCTGTCCCAAAAGTCTTACTGTATACAAAGACTTTTGGGACATCTTGCAATATAACATTAACTTCACATTAAAAACCAAATTTGTTCGTATCTTACTAATGTAGTGTCAAGTGCCAAATCAATTGCACTGCTCTCCAAAAGCCTCACAGTATTATGGGGGAATCCCCCAATTCTTCCTAAATACTAAATAATTTACTTCCTAAATAAATACTGATATAAGTCCACCAATTTCTGACCACAAAAGTGACCAGAAATCTGTGGCTATTTTAAAGCACACACAGTTAAATCAGAAGAGATCATACCCATCAAGAGCAGGAAATTTTTTAAGGCATTTCTGAAAATACATTACATTGAAATGCACTGGAAAATAAATTTCAAGCAATTTAAACCCAATTCAAATCACAGCCCCCTAAAAAAGCTACAGGAGAAATAATGATTTAAAATATTTTCCATTCTGCAGCAACTTGACACACAAGATCTAGCAAATAAATGTTAAAATATAAGTTAAATGGTACAGAAGAGAAGAAAAAACTTTCAGCAGTTATAATTAAAGCTTTTGATTTCATATGACAAATGAAATCAAGAAATTATATCTGCACCAGGTGGGAAGAGAACAGAATAGTCACAGTGCTATACAGACAGGCATATTCCTGTTTGTACAGGAAAAACACTTAAAGTGCCATATTTTATCAAATAATTTAATTGGTAATTGAAAGGTGGAATGGCTCATTTCATTCTTTAACCATGATAAAGCAGACAAAACATCAACAGAAGCTGAAAGACAGATTTTTTTTAAATTAAACTACCTGGATGTGGGTGAGGAAGGAGGGTCAACTAGATGACTTCAGATTGAGGTCAGTTATCACCCATTAAGATGCTTTTTGTTGTTGTTGTTCAGTCATTACAGCTGTGTCTGAAAAATGGGGTGACCCCACTTGGGGTTTTCTTGATAAAAATACTGTAGTGGTTTGCCATTTCTTTCTCCAGGTCATTTTATAGATGAGGAACTGAGGCAAATAGGGTTAAGTGATTTGTCAGGATCATACAACTAGTAAGCGTCTGGGGCTGGATTTGAACTCACATCTTACTGACTCCCAGGGCTCTATCCACTGAACTACCTAACTGCTCATTAAGACACTATTAAGTGGGAAAAGAATGGACTCTATTTTTGCAGTGACCAAACAAATGACCAAGGCATTAGCAGAAATCCAAATCAATTTTTTTTTTGAAAAATCAAAGTTTCATAGTACTTCTTGCAATCAAAATGATGTCATGTTGCTCATAGTCACAAAAGTAATCGCTTACAATAGTCTTCTGGTTTGCCATGTAACACGGTGATTCATGTCACATCATGATCTCAGGAGATTCAAACCTGCAGGTGATTCATGAGTAAAAGAATACTGTGGGGTGGATGTAAGTAGGCAATAACCTGTTACCTGTGAAGGTAACTAGCATGGGGGCCAAACATGACCAGGGACATGTGACTGGCAAAGACGGGTCATTCACAAAGCGGATGTAAAAACAAACAACAGTCACAGTGTTGGAAGGAAGTTCCATGAGGGAGATCTTTGCAAAGACATGGTCTACTGCATACTACTGCATGTGATGAGAAAGCTTGGATCACTTGAGTGGTAGAAGTGTTGACAAGAATAAACTTATGGAGCCAAAGAAAGGAAGTAAATCAAATCATCTAAATCCTATTTTTTCTAGACCATCCACTGCTACTTCTCTAGTAAAAAAAAAAAAATGTTATTTCCAAATTATTTGTGAAAGCTGTAAATTTATCACATCTGAACTGAAATTCATTGTCCAACTGCTAAGAAAGAAGTATAATCCTCATTTTAAACCAAAACAGCCAATTAGTAGCCCTACCCTCTTCCCACCACAGGAACAATAAAGCTGAAAGCACAACTGAAGAGTGCCTTTGTTTAAACTGGTACTTTGCATCAGTTAAAGAGATAATTCTTTCTCGTCCCAAGAAGAATAGGAAAACAAGATGTTCAAAGAGAGGGTAGACCTGCTTTACTTAGCATAAACTCCCAAATTAGACACCCTCATATTCAAATAAAAAACACAAATTGCATCCCATAGTTGAACAGAAATAATTTTTATATTATCTACAGCAGAGTTCCTTTCCATTTGGAAGGAATCTTGATTCACTGACAAAGCACTGTGTAATAAAAGATCTCTGAAAAAAATACCATAGGATATTTTTTGCTATGTCTTGAGAGGTTTTCATCTGAGAAGTCTGAAGTAAATGTGTATAATATGGCTCCTAGTAATGAATTCCTAGAGGGAACAACAGCAAGGAGCTGTTGTATGTGGAATGTAGAACGGAGGGCATTTCTAAAAGCTGCATCACTAACTTGTTGGGTGACCTTAGGAAAACTTACTCAACCTCTGTCTCAGGTTCTTATCTGAGAAAAGAAAATTTGATGTATTTCACAAGGCTGTGGGAGAATCAAAGAAGTAAATACATGTGGAGGCAATCTGAAAAGGAGAGTGCTACATCCAAAGAAGAGGATCCTGGGGATTCAAAACAAATAGTTTCATTTGTAATACAGCAATCCAATAACTTTAAAACACAAAATGTGTGTGGGGCAGTGGAATGAAAGATCTGGTCTAAAAGGTGGAAGATCTGGGTTCAACTTCTGCCCCGGGTCATACCAGATGTTATTCAGCTTCTCTGTTGCAGAAGATCCCTAACAGGTTCCTTTCCAGAGATGGATTTATGAGCCAATGAAGATTTTTTTTTATATTATAAAAGTACCAAGGCACAATCCAGACAGAAGTCTCAAGAGGTGAAAAGGAAAAATATCAGTCTATAAACAGTCTGTACAATTACAAGAGTTCACAAAAGATAAAGACCTGAATTAAATACACCCTCTTGTAGTTTAACAAGAAAACAGGACCACCTCAAATGGTAAATAAAGACAACTAACTTGAAGAAAAATTTCAGATTCTGAGATTGTTGAATTCACGGAACACAATGGATACTTTGAGCCTGGTTTTGAAAAATCCAGTAACACTTAGTCACCATAATCCAGGATGCATAGCTGTGGCACTTTAAGTGTTGGGACTGGGATGGAATGTGTAACCAGGGACAATTTTAAACTACCTCTTCCTCTTGACTGTCATTAGGCAGCAGGGCCTGTACATCCTGACCAATGGACTGTGGGCTAGAGCGGCTCTTCCTTCTGATAGAGCATCGAGACTCATTAGAGATGCTCTGAATCTGGGACATCAAGGTCACCAGGTACAAGCAGACAAAAGAAAAACAATTATTACTCATAAGACAATAGTACTATTACTATCTTATTAACATAATAGCTATTACTACTACAATTACTATTGCTACTACTACTACAGCTGCTGCTACTACTGTTATTTCAATGACAAATTTATGCTTGACCACAGATGATATAATATGGAAGTTTTCTTCACTCAGGAAAAAAGTATCCTGACTACATATGCATAAAATTCTTAAGATTCCCCAAAAATATAATTTGAACATCAACCACAATTTAAAAACTATTTCATTTTATCTTACTCCTTTTTCACCTTACAAGTAACTATTAGTAACATTAAATAGGGGCAAACTTGATGTTAAATCACATACACAAACTTGTCTACTGAGCCTTAGACACAGGATGCAATCAACCACACAAGTATCTACTGAAAATTCACTGTACTGGGTGGCAAAAGAAAAGATGTAGTCTCTCCTATCCAAGAGCTTACAAATCTAATCGTGGCTTTTATTCATCTGCAACTTTTTGGAATGTAAATGCACTGTGTTCTAATGCCTCTGTAAGGGAGCTGAAGTCTTGCATAAGATGCTGTGTGCCCCATGACCTTCTTTTGCCAATTCTTTTAAAGAGGCAATATTAAGTCCCTGAGTCAGAGTGAAATGGAAAGTCATTATCACTTGCAGCAGCTGCCCAGCTTTTCCACCCACATCCAGGCAAAGGATTATGTAGATGTATGTACCACGAACATTCTGCTTCTACTAAGGATGGGCAGGCATCTGAAACACAACACTTCCAAATCTATGAGGTTTTAAGTGACATCCCCTTTTCACAAACTGCATCAGCTGTTCCTGAGGGAATCCTATGGTGCGAAACAGATAACAGGGTAGGGGACAAACCCATTCCCTTGCTCTCATTTTTGAACCTATGTTGAGGGGACCAGATTCATCTTCCATATCTCAGAATGTTTCTCCAGATTATAATGTTTTGGTAAAGAGGGAGAACCCCAATAATGGGAAAAATCAAATCTACTTTTAAGAACTGGGTACAGTAGCTGTAGGAACATTTGCTCATCCATTGAACAAGGATGTAATAAGCAGCGACTAAATACATAGCAGTGGGCTAGAGACCTAAGAGCTCTGGAAGTATAAGAACATTGGCCTTTCCCCCAAAACACATGGTCTAGAAAGGTCCTGACTGACATGTGTTAGGTCACAGTGGCCCGCTTCAACAAATGCAATTGGAACTTTTGTAGGTTTGCCTTTTGCTTCTCAAATTATATTAACAGGCAAATTGCAGTCCTATAGAATGCATGGGCTAAGATGTTACACAGGATGCTATCCACCTTAAGAAGGCTATGTAGTTAAGCTATGATAAAAGATGGATATGAAACCAGGGGGTGGAACTGTATCAGCATGCTATAGTACTTGTTAAGACTCTTTCTTACTGGGGGCACCAGAAAATCTCTGACCTTCACCTTTACTCCTCTGAGTAGAAAAGCATGGTAGAAAAGATCCTTCAAGTTACCTGCTGTTTTCTAAAGCTTGGAGAAGGGAATGAGAATTAGGGGGAAAGAGAAAACATACATTAGAAAGCACCTCCAGGCTTTCTAAAGCCTGGAGTACTAAATGAATCTCTTTAGGGAAATTAATGGTGGTAGGCTGCAGTGGATGCTAGGGCCATACTGTAGTCCTACATGCGAATAAGGAGCTTTCAGCCTTTCATATGTTGGTATAAGCTGTTAAGGTTTGCAAAATATTCAACATTCCATATCTCGTTGGATCCTTACAACCAATCCTGTGAGGCAAATGCAATAGTTTTACTAGCCCCATTTCACAGATAAGGAAACTGAGGCAGAGTAATTTATCTACAATAATACAGTTATTAAATATGGGCAGAGAGGAGAAGTGAGATAAGAATAGGTCTTCCTAAGTCCAAGGTCAATGCCCTATCCACTGAGCTTCCTCCTTGAGAATGGGTTCATTTGATTTGTCTTCCTATCTTCCAATAGCCAAAACAATGCCTTGCACATAGTTGTCACTTAATAATGTTGATCAATTTAGCTATGGCACAGCTAAAGCTGTAGGATATCTGCTAAACTTTCCACTGTTTTATTCTGTGTCTGGGCACAATAATCTGGTTTCCTTTCTCAAGGAATTGAAGACATTGAGATAAGCTGGGTGGGGGTGCATTGTGTGTTCATCCTTCACTGCCAAAGAAGACCGTGCCATCAGAGAAATGATGACATGACTTGCACTTCACTTTGTTTTGAGTGAGAGAGGGCTATGCAGGTCACCAGCCTCATTTCTCCTCCAGAGCCATCTGAATCCAGTAACCAGACACTCATCAGGATGACTGGAGATGATGCAAGATAGGCAACTGGGGTTAAGTGACTTGCCTAAGGTCACACAGCTAGTGAGTGTCAAGTGTCTGAGGTGAGATTTGAACTCAGGTCCTCCTGACTCCTGCACTGGTGCTTCATCCACTGTACCACCTAGCTGCCCCAGGTGGGGGTGCATTATAGCAGTTGTGAAGGAGTGACTTAAGTCTAGGAATCTGCAAAATCTTCATGTTACAGAGAAAAGGGCTCTTCCCAGAAGAAAATGAGGGTAAACTTTACCCAATCTACTTTTGTCTTTTTTGGAAAGGACCTGAAGAAAAACACATGTTCTCTTTATTATGGAAAAGTGAATAAAGCTACCTTTTCAGGACTGGAAAAACAAATACAACCTCAGAGCTGGCAGAGACTTCAGTCTTCTGGTGGAAACCAGCTTCAAAGACATCAGTGATACCAAACGCATTTTACTCTCTTGCTGTGTTTTGAGTCTGGGTTTCCTTATTCTCTCCAGACTGGTTGCAAGTTCATCAGCCACTTAAGAGGCCTGATCCCCCCACCATTGACCAGCACAAGGCTTTGGCTTTTTTCATCTCTGACCCGAGTTGGTTTGTCCCTTCTGCTCTCAAGGGCGCACTGTCATGGTGGCAAATGTAGGGTAGACACCCAATCGACTTCCTCAAACACAAGGGGATCTGCCAGTTTCAGCCTCCCCACTTTGCAGAGAATTGCAAGTGGGAGCCACAACACCCAGTTGCAGTTCATTTTCAAATGAAAAATACTTGAAAGCAGTAACACAAGAAAGTGATATAAAAATAGTAATAAAATCATATAGTAGCAATTAGGAGGCTGCTCTTTTAGGATGAACCCTAACCCTGTTCTCCAACAATGCTATCTCTAGTAGAGTCATCTGCAGAGGAGAAAAGTGAAAGCTACAGACTTATTTACTGGCTCAAATGACCATGTGGTTGATTGATTAAGTGCCTATATCAAAGTAGACAAGAGGCCATGACAACAAGCTTTTGATAGGTCCAAGAAGAATCAGTCATGCCTTTCCAAATTTAAGCAGTTATTAACCACTTACCTACACCATGTGCCTTTCATCTGGTTATGCCCACTTTGTACACCTAAACAGCTATTCCTCACAAGTACATTTGGAATAAAAGGTTATTTATTATTGTATACACTCTATCAACAGGAACCAATTTTAACACCAAATGATAATTTGGTAAATGATAATTTTTTCAATTTCCTCATTTACACAGATGAGGGGCATCAATCAGAATTTTCAGACATGAACCTTAAGGCAATCAGTGCTTGTGCATATAATCAGCAGGTTTATTACTCAAGTCATCAGAAGCTGGGCTCAGTTGTTGTCTAGGGAGCCTTTGAAAAAAAAAAAAAAAGATAGTTTTGTCCTACCCTCAGTCTCTGACTTTAAAGGTAAGCATAGTGCCTGGTACACGATAAGCACTTAATAAATGGCCTGATGACTGCCCAAAATTCAAGAGAGGAAAAAAAAAAAAAAGAAACTTAAATCTCAGAATGAAACAGTCACCAGCTGCCATGAAATTTTAGGTGAGTTATGCTCAGTGCTTCTCCAGCAAGTGTGAACCTCCCAGACTACGATGACTGTGGAGGGTGCAAACATGAGGTCAGGATTCTCTTGTCCACTACAGAATAAAGAAATCATGGGGTAAAGTAATGGACAACTATCAAAGGTGATATGTAGAAAGAACCTTAGTTTGGGATTAAGAAGATCTAGGTTTGAGCTGTCACTTTGTGAAATCTGGTCCCAGAGGATGGAACTCGGAACAACAAATAGGTGTAAATTGTAAAGAGGAGAATTTACACTTCACTAACAATTAAAGGGCAAGAGGGAATGGTAATAATAACTCTCAAATGAGGAAGCTCCTCTCACAAGCAGAGGTAGGCACAATTCTAGGTGTCCAAAAAATGGAAGGAACTGCTAAATAAGGGCTAGAATAACCACTTGCTGGGGATGATGTAGAGGGGATTCACAGTCAGCTATGAGTTGGACTAGATGGTCTCCAGATGTCTCTCCCAACTCTGAGATACTACATTTGTTTCCTCATCTGTAGCTGGACCAAATAATCTCTTAAAGGTTTTTTTTGTGTTAAAACTCTTCAACTTTGATGGTAAATGAATTCAACAGCAGGATTATTGTACTATTTAACAGGATTAGAGGTAATGATCCTATAAAGATATCTGTGCAAATGTCAGTATGTAAGCACAAGGACAGCAGGGCTATGACCAAATAAACTCAGTAGGTGGATCACTGCACACCATCTTATAACTGATGCATGGCTTTTAATAAGCTCTTTTTTAGGACTCAGGAACTTCAATGATGCCTCCAATTATACAATTACATTTTTGATCAGGATGGTAAGGGGTTGAAACTGGGGGTGGGGGGTGGGGGGGGTGGCATTCCCCTTAGCCAAAACTAACCAAGGGGTGGGGAACCTTCAAAGTTTGGGGCCACATGAGGCCCTCTAGGTCCTTGAGGGCAGTCCTCTGACTGAATCCAAACTTCACAGAACAAATCCCCTTAATAAAAGGATTTGTTCTGTAAAACTTGGACTCAGTCAAAAGGCTGCACACCCAAGGATCTAGAAAGCCACATGTGGACTCGAAGCTGTGGGTTCCCCACCCCTGGTCTAATATACATGCTATAAAAGTTTGCTTTACATGATGGGTTATTGCAGCTGAATGAGAGTAGGTGCTCTAAATTTCAATTTAATTGAAATTTAACATCTCGCTCTCTTCAAGGACAGGACAACCAATTCTAGTTCTCTCCTTTCCACTCCCTGATATACTCCTTAGGGCAAGACATGGGTTCATTCAGTAACATTTACATAGCTGAAGGAGAAAAGCAACGCAGTCGTTTTGAATGGGGTCCTTTCTGAAGCTTCAGATATCCTTCACAAGTGATATTTCAGGTAGTATATGATCATTTGGATTTAAATTTTTTTGCTCCACCCCTTGTTTTGTTTAAAATGAAAACCTGGAGT
The DNA here is from genome assembly GCF_028372415.1 of Notamacropus eugenii. Classification (NCBI taxonomy): domain Eukaryota; kingdom Metazoa; phylum Chordata; class Mammalia; order Diprotodontia; family Macropodidae; genus Notamacropus; species Notamacropus eugenii. Next base: position 345,172,375 of record NC_092875.1, read on the forward strand.
TGTTGATACTCATAGAGTAACCAGGTGATTAATGGATACCTTGCTAAAGTTAGCAGTGTCTGAAAACATTTTCTGTGAAATGTACTGACTCTGATCTAAAAAAATTATGCACTTAAAGCCTTTGAGATCCAGAGAGCTTTAACATACTGGATGTTAAAAGCAAACTTGTTGTTTCATAGTGGAAAAATACAATCCTCTAAGAAAGATAGGCCTGAAGTTAGAGAAGTTAAAATACATTCCTACAAACTCTTAAGTTGTTAAATATAAAAAAAAAAATGAAGTTGTAAAACTAAAGATTGAAATTGTATAAAGATATAAAACTTGATTCAGTAACATGCTATAAGATTGAGTAATATTAGCAAGCTAAAAGATGAATGTCTTCATAATTACACTGCAGTTTTGAAAAGAAAAGGTTATTTTAAAAGTTAGGCTTAGAACATACTTTTAAAAGGTTAATTAATCATTAAACATTAGTAACACTGGACTGCCCCAGGTCTGTTTACCTCTCTTTCTCTTTCAGTCTTAGAAAGCTGCATCTGCTTCAACATCTGAGACCTCTGCTCCATCATTAATGTTTTCTCATAGGTGAAAGCTGAAATATCATTTTCAACCTACAAGATCAAGAAATTAAACATAATGTCTTATAAATAAAAAAGTTCTCATTTGAGACAATGACATTTTCCATAAAAAACATTCCTGTAAAGTATACATAACCCCATTTCACTCTTTTTCAAGAAGATGATTTGCAGCTTAGAGAGGTACCAGTACAGGTAGGTACCTCTCCTCTCCTCTAATACAACACCCTGAAGAGGTCAACCAAACCAATACATGAAGCCTAAGTAACTAAATCTGACCAACTCTAGGCAAATGGAATTTTGCCTCAGGGTACTAAGATGGAGGTGATGGAAAAAAGGGGGAAGGGGAAGGGAGGGAAGGAGACAGAGAAAGTGAAAGAGGCACAGAGAAAGAGACAGATCCTCTCTCAGCCCTGTTTCTGACTTTCTGGACTTCATGTGACACATGGCTGCTGTTATATCCTAGAACTTCTGAAATATCCTAATAAAATATGGTCACTTCTGTAAGAGTGAACTGACTTCTCATATTTCTGCCCAGAGACAGAAATAAAAGTGATATTAAAAGTCAGACAGTTGTCTCTTGATACTAACACCAGCTGAAGTTAAAGAAGTGGGGATTTCTAGTATTTTTTCTAGTATATTTTCTAGTGTTCCGTTACAGAGCAAGAAGATTCCTAGAACCTTTGAAATCAGTAGGCCTGAAGGGAGAAAGTCACATATATGTTCACAAATAAGCCAAAGCGGTGTTTTTCAAGTGCCTCCAGAAAAATACAGCTTTCCAATAGAGTGGTCTAGCTTACCATTTCAACGACCTCGACCTCAGCACTGATTCGCAGATGGTACAAAAACATCTGAAGATCTTTCTTCATTTGAATGCTGTTGTCATCCATTTGGGCTACTGTAAAGATGCGCATTCTGCACTTTCTCCATACCTATCAAGAGCAAGGAAAGACACTTGAGGTTTTAATTTATAAACACAATTGTACACAGGCATGTGCACACAAGTGTGAATATATATACCACAGTAGAACAATTTCTTTGCCTTCCAGGTTAAAGCAACGAAAAGAGAGACTATAGTTTCCTGGGTGCCATTTTGACAACTTTCTGCAAATGGTCTTTCTTGAGTTCCCTGTTAGTGTGCTCCTTTCCAAAGTCAGTAATTCTATTTACTTTGTATAAATTTTTGTACGCAATTATCTGTGCCATGCCTCTTTCCAGTAGAATATAACCTCTTTGAGGACAGGATCTGTCTCATATTCTCTTTTTGGTATCTCCAGTACCTAGCACAGTGCCTACCCACATAACACCCTGAAATGCTTGCTGAAATGAAATGAATCAACTTGTTTAGTAAATCTACTCAAGCCATGCAGCTGTAGGCCCAATACGAAAAGGCAGAATGGGATCAAGTATGGAACCTTCTGCTAACCTTATGCTGGCGAAGCAGAAATGGCAGCAGCATTAGCATGCCGCCATCATGGACAATCCACCATACGTCTATGTTCCCTTCCCTAAAGCGTTCTTGGTTTTGTGGGAACATGTCAATGTTTTTAGCCACCAACAAAGCTTGATGTGCCGCAGTGGTATCTCGAACAGTATCTGCGGGGAAAAAAGAGAAGATTCATTCAGCAGACGTGCACACCAGCAAAGGGTTGGGGCAAAGAGTTAAAAGTCCATGATGATGCACAACGTCCTAAGCTTGAAAGATTCCTTTTACCAAATGGACTGCTAAACCACGTGCACTCTGAAGATGGAGGTCAAACCTGGAGAGGTAAAGCAGCATTCTCCAGGTTATATCTTTTTTCAGAATTTACAAGGAAAAGAAAAAAAAAGCTCAAAGGCTTTCAAGTAGCCATTCCTTTTATAAACTAGATGGCAAGTCAGAGCCAAATGAGCTCAGAGGCATTCATTTGCATTCAAAATCCATTTACGTTGCCTCCAATTATTTTAAGATTTCAAAGAACACCTTAGTGATATGCATTTATGGAAATGAAATGGTAGGAAGAGGCAGAAAAGCATACAAACCAACAAAATTCTTCCATGAGAAGGGGTTATCAGATTCTTTCCATGACTCCGGCCATGCCATAAGTACAGTATTGTGCTTCATGCCACCCAAACCAGCAGACTGAATTAAGTGGGACATTCCATCTCTCAAGCTGGATGAGACCACCAACTGGCAGAATCCTTTGGTCTTTTCTACTCCCATCAGGGACCGGATGTTCTAATAAAAATTTAAAAATGGAATGTCATTTGCAATGAGAAGAAAAGTAAAGTCAATATCTAAAGGATGGATTCAATGAGCAATAAGGTGTCAATAAAAAATAATTTTAATGAAAATTGATGCAATTAAATTAGTTGAATTTAAATGAAATAATTTGAATAAAGATTCAAACAGCAATAAGGATGGGCATAATAACACTGTGGTAGTAGTTTCTTTTCCCCAATATTGGATTATTTAGAGTACCCCTGCCACCCCCAATCATTTTTGTGATGGTGTTAAGAATAAATGGATAAAAAGATAAAATGCTAAAACAGTTGAAGACAGTTATCAAAAGAAGAGCTGCAAATTACTGGTGACCATATAAAAATGCACCATATTACTAATAAAAAAAAATACAAAACAACCCAAATAGCAAAGACAATGAAAGAAAAAGGGAAAGTTGGAGCAGCCACAGAAATCAAGGTACACAACAGCGGGCAGAGCTATGGATTGGTTCTACCACGCTAAAAAGGAATCTGAAATTATGTCTGAAATATTATTAAAGCATCTCTATGCTTTTACCCAGAGATGCTAGTGCTAGGTACATGACTAAAGAGATTAAAGACAGAAAGGTTGCAGATTCAAAACAGTATTTTGTACTATTAGAAGACTTGGAAACAAAGTTTCACTGATTGACAATGGCTACTAAGTAAAATGGGTATAAGAAAATAATGCAATTATTACTTCACTATAATAAAAGAATATGAAGAATTCAGAGAAATTTACGAAGATCTTCATGAATCAATGCAAGTAAAAGGAATGAGAAAACATACACAACTAAATCAACTCCCCCCTCCCCCCCCAAAAAACTTAATGATATGTGATACTAAATAAGTTTGGTCCCAAAGAAGAGATGAAAAATGCACCTCTCTTCCTTTGCAGAAGTGGAGAACTAGCAGGTGGAATACCAAATACACTGTCAGATTTGTTTGGTGTTGGTTAATTTTGCCAAACTATCTTATGCCCTCCTTTGAAAAAAATTCTTTCCTACAGTGTATGGTTCATTGGGTAAAGAGGGGAAGGAATGATACATCTGAGAATGAAAGTGATGTGGAAAAAATTACTGGCAACATTTTTTAATTTAAAAGAATGAATAGATAATTAATACAATCACTAACTAATCCTCTAAATTCTAAAATAATGCCATTGACTGTGCTATGGAGCTTTTCCTTGGTTCCTGCAAACAATGCTGGCATAGCACAGTAAAAACAGATCTGTGTTCAAATCCCAAACCTGCCACCTTCTGCTTGTATGACCTGAAGGAATCAAGTCCAGAAAGGTAAAGACTTGGCTAGCTATAATATAAGATCTAAGGTCTCTTCCAGCTTTAAATGGAAAACAATCCTATGTGAAACATACTGGAAAACCAGCGTTTCACCATTTTGATTGGGGTGGTTGATCACATAGCATGGTATGATTCTAAACTGTCGTTTCAGAGATTAAGCCAGTGTTGCAGGGTATAGATGAAAAGGAAACTGAATTTAGTTAATATGAAGACGCACAATCACAAACTTCCCCATTATTTCATCTGGATGGCTCATTCTCACTTTGCCATATACATGCAGTTAGTTTAAAGATTCGCCATAATGCTTCACATCCAGCAACCCTTTCTGAAATATCTGTGAGGTATTTTCTGAGTTTCAAAAAGAAAATACCAGACAAATGAAACACAGCACACCAGACAAAACAACCTTGGTGGTATGTTGCTTTTTTTCCCCATATGCATATAGGGAACTGAGACAGCATTTGGGCTTTCAAAGATAAGTACAAACTGCATTTATGGAATTCAACACATTTTAGCTCAAAAAGTACATTTAATTTTTGGAAATTCACACCATCTTGCATATTTTAGTAAGAGGTTTTCACTTCTAACAATCATGCACAAGACTGAAATAAATGAGACCTGATGGTTGCAGGATTTCCAAGAAATAACTACAGGAAATAAATACAGGAATACTATTTCCTTTTGGGGTTCGGTTATTGTTATACAGAATGAGTATCTAAGCTGGGGAAGGAAGGAATCTTCTATAGTCTGATTCATAAGCTTACTTGATTAATTTGGAAGATACTACCTCTTACTTTATACATCTATGAGAATCAAAAATGCAACATGTGAAAATAGCATGCCTGTGCGATTAGATCAGGGAAACCTTCAGAGTTAAATCCTATCTAGAAATGAAGTATCATTCTGAATGTTTACCTGATTCAACTACAACTTGTAGGCAAATAGCTGTTGACATTCCCTCTTCCCACCTTGCCCCCCACTTACTTCAAGTGAATTCAAAGGGGTGAATCAAGAAGAGAGGAAGCAGCTTCATCAGAAAGACTCCCCTTTGATCCTTCTTCCCTCCACACTACATGCAATGCTCTTTCCTTGAACTACTACATACCTACAGCAGCATCTCCTATAAAGAAATAGTTTTGATGGTAGGTGTGTCATGTCTGTTATAAAAGTATTTCTTTGCATACTAGCTATTACCCTCTCCACATGATAGTACATGGATCCTAACAGGTTCAGCTACATCTAGAGTTCTAGACACCACCACTGAGGGCTCATCCCCCCACCCCCAGGATGCTTGTTCAACAAAGCCTGTTGCCAAAAATGACCTCATCTTATTATGACAAGCATTCTTATTTCTTTGTAATCAAACCTTAAAACAGTCCTCTCTCTGCCACACCAAGGCCAATGTCTCTAATACACAAAAAATATACTTTGAGGAGGAATCTAGTCCAAATCAAACTGATATGGTATAGTAGAAATATGGCACATTGAGGGTTTGGGACTCAGAACACCTGGGATTTGATCTCCTATAAAGAACTATTTTACAATAGATGTGTTACATGTCTGTTGTAAAAGTGTTTCTTTCAAAGGAGCTATTATCCAGGGAGATAGAAAAAACAAGGAGAAGGAATGCACCAAATAAAGGTACAGTAGGGATTCTCAAATCTATTTGGCGTCATGAACATTTCAGTCTTGTGGCACCTATGAATAATGCCATTCAGAGGATAATGTTAAGTACATATAATAAAATATTCAGGATTACAAAAGAAACCAATTACACTGAAATACAGTAATCCAAATATTAAAAGCAAAAACAAGACAAAAACCAAATTCATTGATCCCAGGTTAATAACCTTTCTGCAATAGAGAGCAAGCAGTTTGGTCTAGCTAGTGCAGAAGGCCCAAGAAAGTAGGAAACGCTGAAAATGCAGGTAGGAGCGTTACTATGAGAGACCTTCATTTTAGTACCCTAGAAGGCAGAGGTCCTAATCCTATTCTTACGCCACAAGTTAGCCCAACATCTGCTCTTATTCCTATACAGTCAATCTCTCAATATGAAAAAAAAAAAATTCTTATACCACTGCTGATTCCATCATGCCTTTGGAAATCTTGGATGTGTTACCCATCTGGTCCTTATCCTGGATCTCTTCATTTGGAACTCTTACTACTTTCTTGGTATAATGGAAACTTGGCACCCCAAGGAAAACATCATAGCCCTGCTTACACAGATGCTCCATTATTGAGAACTCTTCTCATCCCCCTCTCCAGCCCAACTTCCACCCCAACACTGAGCCAAAAGGAGGCACAGGTGTGTTCTTTTCTCCTCCATGCTATTTCCAGATAATCCCTTTGCCAGAACCAAGCAGGCTTTCCTCTTCTAATATTTAATATTTACTCCACCACCTTTACTTCGAATCCTACATTCCCTCCTTTTTCAACGGGTACCTAAGTCTTTTCATGCCATTGCCTGCCCTCCTCCTGCAATGTATAACCTGATATTCCCAATTCAACCAACTCCTAAGCTCCCTTGACCTACAGTCTTTCTTTCACCTCAGTCATATAGGAATGGTAATTCCCTTGAAAGGAGACACAGATGTGGTAGAACACTCAAGTCCATCCATGTCTTCAATTGCTGAAAATCACTTACGTGAAATTCCTTCAGAAGGACAAGCTAAGCCTGACCTTACAGGAATTAGCCCAAGTGTTTCCTAGCAGGTGCTTAGCATACATCTGGTAATATGCATATCCTATAAACAATGATGTGTTCATCAAGCTGACACATCTTTCTTCCCCTCAAATCTATTCTGTTTTGTTTTGTTTTTCAAAAAAAGGATCATCTTTTTTGGTTAGGTGATAATATATACAGAACTGAGTCAAATGTACAATACAAGTCATTCCCAAATTGATAAATGGTCAAAGGATATGAATAGGCAGTTTTCAGAGGAAGAAATTAAAGCTATCTATAGTCATATAGAAAGCTATCTATAGTCATATAGGAAAATGTTCTAAATCATTATTGATTAGAGAGATGCAAATCAAAGCAACTCTGAGGTACCACATCACACCCATCAGATTGGCTAAAATGACAAGACAAGAAGATGATAAAAACTGAAGAAGATGTGGGAGAGTTGGAACACTAATTCATTGTTCGTGGAGCTGTGAGCTGATCCAACCATTCTGGAGAACAATTTGGAACTATGCCCAAAGGGCTACAGAAATGTGCATACTCTTTGACCCAGCAACATCGCTGCTAGGACTGTATCCCCAAGAGATCATAAAAATGGGAAAGGGTCCCACATGTACAAAAATATTTATACCAGCTCTCTTTGTGATAGCAAAGAATCAGAAATTGAGGGGATGCCCATCAATTGGGGAATGGATGAACAAGTTGTAGCGTATGAATGTAGTGGAATACTATTGTGCTATAAGAAATGATGAACAGGAAGACATTAGAGAGGCCCTGGAGGGACTTATATGAACTGATGCTGAGGGAAAGGAGCAGAACCAGGAGAACTTTGCACACAGCAACAACCGCAGTGTGCGAGGAATTTTTCTGGTAGACTTAGTCCTTCACAGCAATGCAAGGACCTAAAAAATTCCCAATGGATTCTGGAGACAAAATGCCTTCCACATCCAGAGAAAGAACTACAGAATTGGATTACAGAATGAAGCAGACCATTTTCTCTTGTGTTATGTTTTGGTTTGGGTTTTTTTTCATGGCTTCTCCCATTCATTTCAATTCTTCCATGCAACATGACTAAGAAGAAAATGTATTTAATAATGATGCATGTGTAGAACCTATATAAGATTGCACGTTGTCTCAGGGAAGGAGGGGAGAGAGAGGGAAAAAGATGGGGGAGAACGGGAGAGAAAATCTAAGAAAATCTAAGATATATGGAATTGATTGCAGAAAACTGAAAAAAAAAAAATAAAAAAAAAAGAAACACACTATCTCCCCCACTCTCTGCTACTTTTCCTACTGTCCTTCAAAGCCACAGTGGGATGAGAATATAGCATGAGATTAATAATAATAAGCATTAGTATTATTGCTGATATAATACATAATATTATAATATTTATATTATATATTTAATACATTATATAATATGTAAGATATATTAGAGTTATAATACACAGTTGCTGATATAGATATTTAGATCTGTGTGTGTGTTACAGTTAACATTTATATCATTTGCTGTTGTTTAGTTATTTTAGTTATATCTCACTACTCATGACCCCATGTGCGGTTTTCTTGGCAAAGATATTGGAATGGTTTGCCATTTCCTTCTCCTGCTCATTTTCAAAATAAGGAAACTGAGGCAAATAAAGTGACTTGCCCAGGGTCATGCAGCTAGGGTCTGAGACTAGATCTGAACTCCGGTCTATCCACTATGCCACTTTCCTGACTCCAGGCCCAGCACTCTATCCATAGCCAACATATATACCATACCTGATCCTCACAACAACCGTGGGAGGGAGGTGCTGTTGTTACCATCATTTTGCAGATGAGAAAAATGAAGCAAATAAAGGCTAAATGACTTGCCCAAGGTCACACAGCTAGTCAGTGTCTGAGGCTGGATTTGAACTCAGGTCTTCCTGACTCCAGAACTAGAGTAGTGCTTTGTCCACTGTGTCACTTAGCTGCCCTAATTTTAACTTTTAAATATATATAATTTATATATATAACATTATAATTTTAAATGAATTAAATTATAAAATAAGATTATAATTTAAATAAATAAAATAAGACTTTAAAGAGCAAACGGATGAAGAAATTTGTTACCAGGAACTGCCCCTTCCTTCAATTAGCATCTTCTACTAAGTCTTTAGAACCAAATGTAGAGCTTCAGCCAATTCTTACATTTACTTGTATCACAGATTGTTTTGTTTAAATTTTAGGCTCCCTTCTATCTAGCCAGCTTCCCAGGCAGACACCACTTTCTATAAATTAGGATAAGATCAATGAATTCAAACTCATTATGTGCTAGGATAAATTGAATATGGGGTTAATGGCTGCCAACCAAGTAATTACTGCATTCCACAGAATCCAAGGGAGCTAAGCATTATCTGCTCCCCTCTATTACTAGAGGGTCAATAGATGGGTGTCACAAGATTGTATGAATGAAGTTCTAACCAAAATGATTCCAGCTCCTCAAGATACAGCATATTACAGCTAGTACTGTTACACAGGACAGAAAACCAACACTTCCTCCTCTGAGATGTGATGCACACATTCAAGTTTCTACCTACTCTGAAGTGAAACCCACTGGGATTTAGCTAGCCCAAGATGTACCTCTAAAAATTTTCAGAAATTCCTCAGGATTGTAAATGCTATCACAGATTGTGTAGCTCTCTGCTACAACCTTCTTATGGAGAATACATTATATGCAGACCTCACTGGAGGGATCTGCAGAATAATTATCTACAGAATAATTCTAACTTTCATATGTTAGAAACTGTGGAATTTAGTCCAGACTACTTAGGTTTCTCCTATAAAAAAAAAATCAGGAGTTAAGAATCAAGCGAATATAGTGGTCAGCGACAGGACCATTTCTCCAGAATCCTGAAGCAACGTCAGCATCAGAAGTAACGTTCATGGAGATGAACAGTCTAACTGAGGTTCCTGGATCCAGATTAGAAGACAACAAACTTTGCCAGCTTCTAATTTCAACTCCATTCAAAGTTAAGTATGAGTGAAAAAAATCCCCTTTCCTCCTCCTCTATTAAGGAAAGATAGCAATAAAAACTTCACACAGTTGCTCTTAAAGGGCTTCATGTACATTATCTTAGGTGAACCTTGTAATAAAGTTGGTATTCAAAACTGAATCACAGTTAACTTCCACAAAAACTGAGTTAAGCAATTAACTTGCCTGTGCCCAGCAAGCAGTCAATGTTAGGGGCCAGACAGGAGCCCAGGTTTTCATGACTTCAAATCTAGTCCTCTACTCACTGTGCCATGTTGCCTAAGAGACATCTGAAATTTCTCAACCCAGTCGGCTGAAATTACAGCGCCGATGTCCTAAATATTAGAACACGCTGTAATGGGAGACATTTCTATTTTGGAGAAGAAATGTTTCTAAGGTGCTACAATATGATCATTAAAAGAAACCAAGATGCTGTGGATGATATTTCTGATTTTGGACTCAAAAATCACTGGTAAATTTTAAATGTGTTGATAGAGATGAATACTACTTTAAATTAAACATTAAACGCCGGATGAGGTAATCTTAATTCACATGCTGCTGCACTTCTGAAGTGACACATTGAATTTTCTAACTATTAAACTGTTGGCTTATACCATTTGTTCATATTTGGCCCTAGATAACCAAGAAAAATGTCATGGAGGGGGCGGAAAGGGAGGATGGGTGGGTGCGTACCTCTTCAGCTCTTTGGGCTTCTTGGTGTTTATCCAAGTATGTTCCTTCCAGGACAGAGCCCACAATTGTTAACCCTTTGCCAGCCTTCAACTGCGTAGTGAATGAGAGCAACCTTGGATGCTTTACACACTGTTCTGAATCCAAATTCAGCATCACCAGAACCTGAGGTCTGTGTGTAAAATAAAATTATTAGGACAAAGAAGGAAAAATAAGTGACAGTGAATTGACAGAGAAAAATAAAGGGTTTGTTTAAATAGTTAAATAGGCTAATAGTTCAAGACCTCTGTTTGTTAGTTTGCAGCACCCTCTGCTGGACAAAAGTACTTATAGTTCTGTCCAAACCATAGAGAAGAATAATTAGTTGCAGAAAGACTAGGTACTGAAATTTCTGTGCAGTACAAACAAAAGAACTCAAGTTATTTTTTCTCCAACCTACCCTTCTGTGGACGTGGGAGGTTCACAGGTGCTACATGCTGCACATGACTTGGGGTGTTTTCAGTGTACTGATCAGTTGTGATTTTTTTTTCCTCTCTAAAAATTTTGTCATTCATTCTCTTCACAACCCCCTTTTGGGCTCTTCTTGCCAAGGATACTAGAGTGATTTTTGCCATTTCCTTCTCCAGCTCATTTTACAGATGAGGAAACTGAGGCAAACAGGGTTAAGTGACTTGGCCAGGGTCACACAGCTAGGAAGTGCTTGAGGCTGAATTTAAATTCAGGTCCTCTTAACTCCACAGCTGGAGCTCTATCCACTGCACCACCTAGCTGCCACTCCCAGTCTATAATTCTGTGATTATTTCCCAAATGTCAGAGACCAATATCATCTATTCTATATTCTACATCTATTCTATATTGGTTATACTTCTCCGAATATGGTGATAATTTTCAACATAAGCCATGCTTCAAGCACAAATACAACATTCAACTTCAGATCTTAACCAAGACTTTTTTTTGTAATTCACTGATGTACTTTAGCTTTCTCTGGGATTATCCCATTTCCTTTCTTGACTATACGCTCTTGAGAGCAAGGGATGATTTTTTTTCCCTAAACTTTTTATCTTTCCCAGCACCTTGGGTTTTTATTTCACTTAGCAACCAGATTCTTACGGCTACTCAGTGATGCACTTTTAATTATTTTTTTTATTTTAAAGACACCTATTACATTGAATAATAATTTTAAATGTTTTAAATTAAATTCAAATGATTTAAATCAAAACCACAATTATTTCTTGACTCAATAAACTAAAATTACAGGCATCTTAACTTCAGATGGACACCACAATATGGGGATGAACATGGAGATGATTAATACTCTTAAGACAGAAGGTTCATGGGAAACTTACCTCCAGTTTTTAGTGTGGGGTGGGCCATGTTCTACCCGTAGTAATGCATAACGAGCAGCATTCAAAGACAAACCTCTTATTCCATCACCCCATTCTTTCTCAGCTCTTAAAAAGGAAAAAAAAACCACAAGCCTCATTTTAAACCAGTTGACAATCAATACATGAATCAGTTGTGCTGACTTTTTGTTTCTTCTCTTAAACAAAATACTATTTGTCCTATGGGGACGGAGACAGAGGTTACATGGGATACTATAGTTTTTAAGAAACAGAAATCATGAATAAAAAATCATTTTTTTAAAATAGCTGACAGCAATTACACCATTATATTAAAACTTACTATCCTGAGCCAGAATATCTTAATCACTGTGTTAGCTTAACAGTATACCATAATAAACCCCTACTAATGACACTAGTAAAGACTTCGTTACCAAACATAAACCTATGTTCTAATGCATGAGGTACAGGTGTATGCATGTAATCATGCAAAATTATTATACACTAACTAAAATAAGGCCAAATGTCTACATGGACAGTAGTAGAAAGGGACATCTGGCTAGACACACATGCATGCACACGCACACACACAAAACCCCCACGTAGGACACACACATACATATCCCCAACCCAAAACCCCCACACACATAGACATAATTATACACGTAAAGAGGAAATTAATATACAAAATAGGTAAAGAGAATTAGAAGGGGAAAGAAGACATTAGCATATGGAAGGCTGAAAGTTAGGAAAGTTCCAAAAGGTGGCCCTCAGAGATTGTGAGAGGTGGAACTGAGGATGGACTGCATTCCAGGCATGGAGGACAGCCAGTGCAGTGATGGGGAGATATGAGATGGAGTACTATGCATCTAAAACAGACTTTTTTTTTAAAAAAGCAGCTAGATTTGACTGCAGAATGTGGGAGAGGGAATGTGTTATAAAGCTGGAAAGGCATACAGGACCCCAGGTTGTCAGGGGCTTAAAGTGCTGAACAGTGAAGATGGCATGTGATTTTCCAGTACACTTCAGAACACTTCACCATTTTGCATGAGGTTGGCCCAATTTTCCATCAGACAAGATGATGAAATATAAAAACCACTCAGAAAAGGTTTTTTTGCCTTTTGTTTTTGGACAAATGTGGCCGCAGTCACCTGAACACAAAAGCTCTATTTTATAGACTGATAATAATAAAGAAGCAAAGAAAACAAGCATGGCTAACATTGTCCCCAAAGGATCAAGATGAATCTTCCTTTCAAAAATAGTAGTATAACAACACTACACTAATTAGACAGTGTAGACATTATAGTCAAATTTTTTAAAGTTTGCACATGGGCTATTTCTTGTATGAACGCAGCAGACTTGAAAGCAGGTCACCAAGGATCTGAAGATTGTCATACATATCATCAGACAGGTACTGTGTCTAAATGAACACACCTAAATCTGGCCCTCACTTCCCCCTTCCCCCAAGTGTGTATAGCTCTGGACTCTTTCTGTCTGTTTTGTTGTGCTTTTGATTTGTAAAGTTCAGGAACTTTCAGGAATGGGTTTACATTTTAAAATAAAATTTTATGGCATTTAATAATGTAAAAGACTAAATTCTTAGTTCATGGGCCAAAAGGGGTTTGTCTTCTCGGGGTTAAATCAATTGAAACTCAGAAAAAAGAAAAGAGGGAGACTTATGGTTCAATATAGGTATGCATGTATATACACATACACAACACAACTAATGCTGATACATGAAACTTAGATACATATTTATTTGAAATTTCCCATATTTTCTGAGCACTTCTCCCCTCTTTTCCAGGACTGCCAAGTTCACTGATTCATAATAAGAACCCTAGAAATAAAAACTGTACGAGAAAAACAGACACACTCACCCTCTGTATTCAATGTACTTGTAGATACATCCTGCAATGAGCATGGCAAACAGAGCATAATACCAAGAGCAAATGAACATCAAGGCAAGACACAAGCTCATCCCAAGGAAGGAAAGAGTCCTATGGAGGAAAATTTTATTTTAAAATTATAAAAAGGAATTATTTTCCCCCATCATGTCTGATACTTCACTAAAAATGGGCTGTGGAAAATAACAGAACCCAATCACTGTGTTGCAATGTTAAAGGTAAAAGGGCAAGGCTGGTAAGCTGGCTAAAGGTAGAAAGTTATTTTACCTGAGGTACATGCGTATTAGTAGCCCTCTCTTGAGCTAATATGGTACAAATTACAAAATGCACAATTTCTGTTTTCAAAGACAGTTTATAGCTTTGATATTAACATATCTACAATATAAAAAGACAATGACAAGACTTTGGCATGAATTCAAGTGAAAAAACGAAAAGGTTAATCAGAATGTTGCTTTGAATGTCCAGGCTTGAAGACACACAGCAAAGACATGACTAGGTGACAGACATATGGCACGTGAGAGGCAGTGACATCATGGATGGAGAGCTAATTTTGGAGTCACGAAGACCCAGGTACAGGTGCAGTCTCAGATCCATTCTAGCAGGCTGACCTTGGATAATTCCAGCAACCTCTCATAGCTCTGGGCAACCCTTAAGTCTGGAGGTTGCAGAAAAAGACGCCTTTCTGCATCAGCATTTTCAATAGAAGCTCTTTTACACCAGTAAAGTCACAGATTAGATTAAAAAAAAGAACCAATATCAAGAATTATCCAACATGTAACTTCAAAGTGGTTTAATGAATAGAGGGTACTTTTATCTATCAAATATTAACCATCAACAACTGAAAATGCTCTGTGAGTCTGCAGAAATAAATGTAGTACTGGCTTACCAGTGATAAAACTTGAAACGAGGACGCCAGTTTGGGGTACGCAGGAGAGTCTGTACAGCACAAGCCAAATTCACAAACATGTAACACATGAGGAAAAACCTGAAGAGCAGAAAGTATAAAGGATAACACCAATATTGCACCAACAACACAGTCTTGGATGACTGCAGAGAGACCAGAGACCCTGAAGGGGTTTGGCTAATTATCACTGGTCAATGAAAGTTGGGTAAGAGTAGGAAAACTGAAGGCCCTCTAACCCAACCTGGTTCAAGAAACTTGCAGAAAGTGGGTATTCAAAAACGTAAGCTCTACTCATAAACAAGCCATCAATGAGTTCCCTAAGGGGATTTTTTAATCCTCAAATCAAATGGATTTACAAGTGAATTCTATCAAACATTTAAATAACAACTAATTCTAATGTTTATACTATTTGGAAAAATGGTCCTACCAAATTCCTTCTATGACACAAGTAGAGTTTTGATACCAAAAACAAAACAAACAAAACAGAGAGAAAACTATAGAACGATTTCCCTAAAGAATGAATGCAAAAATTTTAAATAAAATATCAGCAAGATTACTGCAATACATCAAAGATCATACATGATGACCAGGTGTGATTTATGTCAGAAATGAAGGATTGATTCAATACTTGGAAAACATCAATATCATGATTATCTCAATGGAGGCAGAAAAAAACTTTTCAGAAAATATAACACTCATTCCTATTTAAAACAGTAGAAAGCAGAGGAATAAATGGAACTTTCCTTAAAATGATAAGTAGTTTCTATCTAAAACCAAGAGCAAGTATTATCTACAATGGGGATACACTAGAAGACTTTCAAATAAAATCAGGGGTTGAAACAATGATGCCCATTATCACCACTACTATTCAGTATTGCACTAAAAATATTAGCTACTGTAAGAAGAGAGGGAAAAAAAATTGAAGGAATTAGGACAATAAATTTTAATTACTGGGAAAATTGGAAAGCATCTTGGTAGAAACTAGGTATAGACCAACATCTCACCCCAAATATCAAGATACGGTCAAAAATAGGTACATGACATAAAAGGTGTTATCATATGCAAATTAGGGAGCATAGAAAATTTTACCTGTCAAACAGAAGGATAAGGGAAGCTTTTATGACCAAACAAAAAAAAGACAGAGAGGATCACAGGAAATGATTACATTAAATTTAAAAATTTCGAAAAAACTGTATTTTCTTATTAGAGTATTCCAAAAGATTTTAGTTACATTAATGACAACTTAGTTCTGTGAATTATCATTCTCAGCCCCGTTCTCAGATCCACTGTATCATTTATGTGCATGGCAAACGCTAAAATGTATTTCCATTCCTATCAAACATGAGGCATGGAAAAGTTTCCTGAATTCCAAAGGGCACAATGGTTAGGAAACCTGCACTCAAGAGTTTGCCTAATAAACTCATACACTCTCCCAGCCTTCACTACCAAATCCTTTTCTTTCTCTCCAGTGCTTACTAATTCACAGGTTCAAGGTTCCCCATTTCCATTCATGGTAACCTCAGTCATCTGCTCCTCCAGGCTTATCTTTGATTCATTAAGAGTCTTGATTTTCCCACAGGCTGAGATAGCAGGTCCTGTGTGATTCTTCTACAAGATCCATGACTAATTTCTCTGCCATCACTCTAGTCCATAAACAATAACCTAATTACTCTCTCTAGTGCAATCTCTTTTTTATCCGTTCTGCACACCCAACTGACATATCGATCTTTCTAAAGTCCTCCATCATGGTATGTACTAACATCACAGTTACCTTGCAGAGTTCACCGAAGCAAAGCCTCCAAGCCATTCAGGTTGGTCTTAATTGTCCCCATTCATTCCTTTGCCTTCACTTCTACTTCTTGCCTCCTAGGTCTCCCAATCCAACTGCTACTCTTCAAGGGGTTACTGTGAAGCCTCTTCTAGATAACCTCAGTATAGGACTTCCACCCTTCCTTAACTTAGGGCCATGTTCCACACCACATGTGGCCACCACCTCTGTGGCACAGCAGAAAGTAGACAATGTTAAATTAGGGAACCCGGGATCAAATCCCACTTCAAAAACTGTGACCGTGGGTAAGTCTCTTTCCTTGTCTGTAAAACTCCAGTGGGGTAG
The DNA here is from genome assembly GCF_028372415.1 of Notamacropus eugenii. Lineage (NCBI taxonomy): Eukaryota > Metazoa > Chordata > Mammalia > Diprotodontia > Macropodidae > Notamacropus > Notamacropus eugenii. The sequence goes on from NC_092875.1 coordinate 345,189,124, forward strand.
GGGATAGGTCACCTCTAAATCCCCTTCTAGCCAACACATATGATCCTAAGAGAATGAGTTGTATCTTTTATGTATTTGTATATTATATATTCCATTCTTTTAGGATTTTTGCCCCACTCTACATTACATGTTTCCAGTCAGTCTGCAAGCTCTGTGGCCTGAGAGGGCATCTTCTTTCTATCACCACAATACTCCAAATGGACTACTTGTGCCCAGCCTGTGGAGGAGTATTCCAAGCTCATATTGGTCTGATCAATTACAGACGGACACATTGTGCCTTGACCCCAACATGGTGATGTCATTTTGGTCCTCCTTGAGTATGTAGGACACAACTAGCACTGTGCTTACATAAAAAAATCAGGAACTTAATAAGGCACATATTGACTTAGCCATAAGGAATTCTAAAATGTATTTTTTAAGACGCTAAATTTTTAAAAATCAGAATATCTATTAAGAGGAAAAAGCATTAGAGAGTGGAAGGAATAAAGGAGAGAGAACAAAAAGAGTAGTACTTAAAAAGTCAAACAAATGGAATTTACTTAAACAAGATATACCGTATTTCCATCCTGACAAGTGTACTTACATTGAAAGAATTGGTGCTACGCTGTCCAAGGAAGCAATTAGGATTCCTATTTCACAGATGAGAGTAGTGAGGAGCAAAGCCCATGTAGGCTCCCCATTTGCCTTCCCATGACCAAACACCTAATCAAGGAAAGAACATAAATGTAGTTACTTTTGAGTCCATTTTGCTGCAGAGATATGACAAAGGACCACATTCCAATAAACAAAGTTGTTTTTTTTTTACAGTTAGGGCTGAAACAAAAAGGCATGCTCAGCTCTCCTTGTGCACATAACTTTCTCTAAAGTTTTGTTATGTGTGAGGGAGAAAAACAAATAGTAAATTTTCCCAAAATGTCAACATAACTGCAAAACCAAACAACTCAAAAAGGAACCAAATGTTAGGAGCCAAACTGCTTAGCTGTTTCTGAGAAGAAATGTCCAATAAAAATAAGAAAAAGTTATCCTCAAGAACTCAAAGATGGATGACCCTGGAAGAAACAGAACTAGTAGTGCTAAAACTGTTTTCGTTGGAATGACAATCAATATGTATTCTCTTGCCTGCTGATTAATGTACTGACCTCAAATTTGCAAAGGAAAAATGGGACAAGGGTCAGGAATCGGCCCCTGCGGGCCGCAAAACATATCAACTGGATAGAAACATTTCTCCTGGCCAAACAGCAACTGCTCCAAGCCAAGAATAATTCGGCAACATATATACATCCAGCTGGTGGCATCCGTCAGTCACTTTTGGAAGGATTTTGTCGTTAAGAAATACACTCCCTTACAGTACTCCTTCAATGCCTCGTTAGCACAGGATGGTGACCTTGTGTTCCTGAAGACCATTCCAAAAGAAAGTAAAATCCTAGCCCTGAAGTCTCTGGGGTTAGGACTTATAAAGGCTGTATGAGGGCAAATCCGGCAAACTTCAGAAAGTGTCAGACGCACAATAAGGTTGACCACCTACCACAAGGTGGCGATTTGGGGAAGTCAAACAAATCAGAGGGAGCTAGGTGATGCAGTGGATCTTGACCTGGAGTCGGAAAGCTCTAGGGTTAAAGCCAGCCTCAGACGTTTAGTAGCTGTGTAGCCCTGGACTTAAGCCCTTTAACTTACTTTAGTTCCTTGTCTGTACAATGGAGACAAACTGGAGAAGGAAATGGCCAACATTATCTTTGGTAAGAAAACTCAACACACGTAGTCCATGGGGTCACACAGAGTCAGACAGGACTGAACAACAAAATAAATCAATTTAGACTTAACCTGAGAGTCTATCAATTGAGGGAGCACCTCCTCTAACGAAGTCATAGATACATCAAGGGCCTAATGGGAATGGGCTGTAAACAGCTGTACTTGTCACATAAATTGTTTTTAGCAGAAGTTCTAACACCAATCTTTGGCTACGGGGAAAGGACATTCAGCAAGCGGGAAAAATTTATCAGTTGATATAAACTATAAAATATCTCAAATACAGAAAATAGTTAAGAAAATATTCCATAGTCATTTTTAAAAAATCATTTAAGACTAAACACATTTGTGGCACTTTTTTTCATGGAAAGTCAAATGTAAAAACATTTAGTTGGTAGAGAAACAATTCAAATTAGAAGGAATACTTGAGGCTGTTTTAGTGATGAAAATAAAAACAAAATATTGAGGGGGGGAGCTTTTCTTTTTAAAAAAAAAAAAAATATGATTCCACCTAAAACATTCCCAAAGGATTCTTGAGGCAACATGCCATCCACATCCAGAGAAACTATGGAATCAGAACGCAGAATGGAGCAGACTCTTTTCTCTTGGGTTATGTTTCGTTTTGGTTTGGTTTCTCCCATTCATTTTAATTCTTCTATGCATTATGACTAATGTGAAAATGTGTTTAATAAGAATATATGTGTAGGTTCCATAAGATTACATGTCATCTAGGGAGAGAGGTGAGAGGGAGGGGAAGAAAATTTAAGACTTATGGAAGTGATTGTTGAAAATTGAAAAACAAATTAAATTTAAAAACAAATTATTTATTTATGTGTATATATAATATATATAACGGATTTAAATGTAACTTAAATAGTAATGCATAATATTAAATTATTAAATATTAAATTATAATAAAATAGATTCAATAGATTTTTTTTAAAAAAGAATACGATTCCAAACCAGGACTTTTTCCTTCTGTATTGGTCAACTCCATTTGAAATATCATGCTCAATTCTATGCACCGTCCTTGTAAAAAGGACACTTATATGCAACACATCCAGGACTGCAAACATGGCAAAGGGTCTCAAAACACATTGTCATACAATGACTAAACAAATGGAAGCTGTTTAGTTTGGAGAACGAAGGACAAGAGGGAACAAGATAGCAGTTCTCAAATAGTTGAAGGTCTGCCATGTAGAAGAAAATATGACTAACTCTCTGTAGCCTCAGGGAGTAAAAGTAGGGCCAATGAATACAAGGTGTAACAAGCCAAAGGCCTCTTTATAAAATGAATTTTCTAACAATATGAACTGTCCAAAAGCAGAATGTATCTTCCTTGTTAAGTTATAAATTCCTTGCCCCTGGAAAATCTTCAAAAAGATGAGATGACCACCTCTTTAAAACGTAACTCAGGATTCAATATAAATTGTCTCACAATATGCACATCTCACTGAAAACCTTAATAAACTCTATTTGTATGATGTTTTATTATTAAGATGGAGATAGCATGGCATAATGGATAAGAATGTGGGCTTTAAGGCAGGAAGCTGTTGTTACTCGGTCAGGTCTGACTCTTCATGAACCCATTTGAAGTTTCTCAGAAAAGATACTAGTGGTTTTTGCCATTTCCCGCGCCAACTCATTTTACATGAGAAAACTGAGGCAAACTGGGTTAAGTGACTTGCCCAGGGTTACACAGTTAAGAAGTGTCTGAGTTCACATTTGAAAACAGGTCTCAAAACTCCAGGCCCAGAGCTCAATCCACAGGGCCACCTAATTATATTTGAAGCAGGAAAAATCTGGTCTACCTTGGTTCAAATTCCCACCTCTGATACCTAATGGTAACTAGCAACTCCCTAAGACTTCTTTTCTAAGTGAAAGAGGGAGTTTCAACCTATTTTGGAGGGAATTTTCACACTGGGACTGCCCCAGTGACAAAAGTTACAGGCCCTTTGATTATTTACACTTATTATGATTATCTTTAGAAGAGGTTATTGTATTGAGTGGAAGACTGGACAAAGTGACCTTGAAGGCAACCTTATAACTCAGATTTTAGACTGGAGATTCTTAGCCTTTTATCTATATAGAAGAGCCCTTTGGCATTCTGGTGAAACCCATGGACTCCTCAGAATAATGTTTGCAAATATATAAAACACAGAATTAATAAAAAAAAAAATTTTAAGTTCACCTACCCTTCTTCTAGAGCAACTAGAAGAAATGTACACAAATCACTTTACATACCTTAAAACACAATCAAAATATGCACTTCTGTTCAATACCAATTAAAGGGGGAAGAAGAAAGTAAGCATTTATAGAGTACCTGCTATGTGCTAAACACTGTGCTAAGCACTTTTTACAACTATGATCTCATTTGATCTTGACAACTTTGCAAAGGAGGTGCTGGTATTACTCTTATTTCCATTGAGCAACTGAGGTAAACAACAATTAAGTGACTTTCCCCAGGATCACACATCTAGTGTCTGAGGACACATGTGAACTTGGATTGTCTTGACTCCAAGTCTAGCATTCTATCCATTGCAGCCTCGTAAGACAAAACTAGTAATCATTAACAAAAGAATTATATTCTTTTGCTTTCTGTTCTAAGATCATTCTCTGAATCTTATATAATTGTATGAGATGATTCAAGTCAATAACTCTATAAGCTAAAAAGTTCAAGGAGTTTTCAAGGAGGGATAAAACTGACCAGAAGAATTGGACCATATTACTTTTTCTTGACTAACTGAAATAAGTTCATCCTTCATTCTCAAAGAGAACAATGACCTCAGTCCACTTTGACCTGCAAGTGAATGGGATTTAAATGAGGCAGGGTTGTGCAAAATCCTCAGCCTCACTCTCTCCTCCAGAGTCATCTGAATCTAGTTGCAAGACATAGGGCAGGATGACTGGTGATGGCCCAGGATGCAGTGGGAGGATCTTGGCCTTCTTAAACTAAGGTCTTTCCCAGGTCTCAGTTTGTCTGAGGCAACACCCGTTCAGTGACTTAAGGCTAGGTAAGAAATGAAGCAAAAGTTGGCCTCTTTTACCTACTTAAAAAAAAAAATCAATCTGGAAGGGGAAAACCTCTGGGTTTCTGTTCAGAAAAGAAATAAGTACTATTTACACTTCCTCCAAATCATCAAAACCCAAACAACGACCAAGTGAGGCTTGGGCTAGAACCTACTGTTGGCCAATCAAAGTCTTTTTGTTAAAACCATTCTGTAGCCCATCTTTGGAGAAGACATTCATGATTCTAGGAAACAATGGTCACTAGTAGCTTTCTTTAAAACCGAATTCACTACTCCCACTACTGCCCCTTCAGAGGCAAGCTGTGCCCTTGATGGAGATGTCTTTATTTATTTTCCCTGATGGATATCAGCATAGATGTCAGGGCTACATTTCATGTGACAGCATAGTTATAATTGTTTCTTTCCCTAAGCACCAATCTATCATTTCAGAAAAGCAATGTGGTTATGTCTCTGTGAATAGAAAAGAAGTACCTTGAGGGCAAGAACTGTTCCATTTTTGTCTCTGTCTATGCCACTAACACTAAGAGTGCCTGGAACAAAGCTGGTGCTTAATAAATGCTCACTGACTGCCATACCCAAGGTACTGAAATAATTCATTAAAAAATCAGTTGGCATAAAAAAAAAAAACCTGTCCTCACCTGAAGGAAAGGGACAATTCCATCTCTTGCGATAGCCTGCAGGAGCCTAGGTGCACCTGTTAAGCTCTGTAGACCAGCCCCACAGGTGGAGAAAAAGGAGCCAATGACAATGACCCAAGGAGATGGCCAGGCCAGCATGCCAATCACAAGATTTCCTTTCAGGGCTTCTCCAAACCTAGAAAGGAGGAAAGGATGAGCCTGAGTACTGGTAGTGACAGGTTTTTGATTTGCTAAAACTCAACCAGATGAAGAGATAATTGACTTTTTCACCTTTTTGTTTTTTGATAGTTTTGCTGAAAGAAAAATGCAGCTAATAATGCAGACATGACTGGGTATTTTTCGTTCAGAATGAAAAAAATATTTAGAAGTAACTTAAGGTGCTATTAAGGCTCTACAAAAGAATATGCAAACTAGACTTTCTCTTATGTAGACGGGTACGTATACGTGTGTATGTATAATATACTACACATGTTACACATAATATGGTGTATGCTATCTGTTACATGTAACATATTGCGTTATATATATTGCATATTATACACACAAGCAGAATATAACACATTACATTATGTAGAATAGACAGTACACATCAAGCATATTGTACATACATATACACATACATACAAGTATGTAGGCTAATGTTGTGGATGTATAACGTTTTACTACAGCTTTAAATAAAAAGTGCAATAAAGGATTTCAATCTCTTATTTAAATGGTGCCTTGTTTGACGAAATCAAAATTGCATGTCAGAAACTAAAAATTAAAATGAACATACTTATCTCTCAAAATTACACCTTCTATACAGGCTCCAAAAAGGACAATGCAGGACAGATCTATTTTGGTAAGTTAAGGGACAATGATAGGTCAACAGATATACAGAAATAAGCTCAAGAACTAAGGAAGCTATGGAGAAGGCGGAGCTGGTTATACTCCTAAAGGCTTCTTATAAGCATTGCCAAAGAGCTCCCTAAAGCAAAATAGGAATATCATGGTCTCAAAAGATTGGGAACATTCTTGCTTAGAATCATGAATCAGCAGAAAAACATTTAGAGTGAGGTGTCTCCAATCTACCCCATGCCCCCCAAAGCAAAAACTAAACTTAAATTCCAAAATAATTTGTGTGTTAAAATTATATGATTTTTCTCCTCTTCCCCATAATTTATTGAATAACTTTCTGCTATGTTACAAATAATTCCATTTGCTCCAAATATTTAGGAAAACAACAACTACGGCCAAAAGCTTGAGAAATTCTTTTGGCAAAAGATTTATGCATTCTGATTCCCATCAGTACACTTGTTACAGAAAGAAATGATCAGTGGAGAGAAGTGAAGTTTGACATTCCACAGAAGAAGACCAGAACAGAGGCAACTAACATCTCAACATCTCTGCCCAAAGGATACAGATAAAAGATGTGGTCGCAATTGCCAAAATCGTTCCAGTAGGAATGGATTTCTGAGCATCCTTCAAGTCACCAGATCTGTTTGAACCTGCCATAATACCTAAAACACAGATAAAACCAGTTATTTTCGTCTGTCGTATCAATTGTGAGAGATGTGCACATTTTTCACTTGAAGGTAAGGGCCTATAGAGATGTCTTGCTATTCAGAGGTCCAACACACCCACATCAGAACATAACTTCAATCTGCCAACAGCAAAGCCACTGAATTCAAGTCAGACTGATTATTCTTTGGGCTCTTACCGTGTTCAGCATTTTTCTTTTACTCTCATTTGACATATAATTTCATCAATTCTTACTATCCTTACTATACTTCCTCAACCACTGCTAGTTAAAAGGTAATAAGCTAGCAAAGAGATGGGAATACAGGCTGTCAAAAGGAAGTAGAGCCTATCATCTAAGAAGTAAACAATCAATCAGCAACAAAATAAAGGTTAAATCATGTTCAAGACCTGTCATGGCCACATAGACTACATTTTTTCTATTTTTTTAAAAAAATTGTTGTTGTTTTGTTTTTTTTTTACCATTAAACCAATTTTTTAATATTTGAGTTTTTTAATTCTATCCCTCTCTTTCCTTGCCCTACCTCTAAAGATGTTAAGCAGTCAGATAAACATTATATATGGGCAATTATGTGAAACATTTCCATATTTAAACTACCTTTTTTAAAAGAACTTCTAACAAAATAAATTGGTGAAGGGGGTACTTGAAGAAGTGACCTTCAAATATCTAAAAAAAAACATTCTCTTAGGTGGAATACTTTGTTTCTTTATTGATGCTGGGTACTGAGGCACTATAGCATTGCTTTTTAATAACCAAATAAATCGGTTTTGACTCTATAAAGTGATAAAGCATACAGACAACTGGCAAAGCAAAACTAAGGTAAGCTTCCTAGTAAAATGGACAAAAATTACACTATTAAATAATGTCACATTTTAAAATAAAAGATAATACTCTTTATCTGCCCTCATTCAAAGTATCAATCCTCACCTTCAGGGCTGATGTTGAGCGGTTAGGGCCATGGCATTCCTGTGATCTAGAAAATCTGTGTAAAATTTTTTGGCCCTCCCTTTGTGCCAGAGAAGAATTATAATGGTAATAAAAGATAAAGCATGTTGATATTATACAATACTATACATAAGATTTTATGCATTTCTGAGTTTCTAAACCTCTTCTGTCTTGTCTTCTGGCCTTCGCATGTCTTCTGTGGCTTTCACAAAACTCCCCCCAAATTCCCATTTAACCTATGAGGGAGAGAATTTGCAATGCAGAAGGGATAACTGCATGCACTTCTGTGCCAGAACATTATCTCAAATCTCAACAATCCCTTACCTGATTAGTGGGAGTGACCCCTATAATCTGAATGGCCCAAGGAAAAGGAAGTTTCTGCAAGGGCTAACTGATGTTACTACTTAAAATGTCACTTCTGGGAATAAATATTCTTTCTAGTTCCCATAAAGCGTAATTAATAGCCAAAGGGTCATTTCAGAGCCCTAATGATTTTTTTATGCTTAGAGAAAGTAACAGAGAACACATCAGAGGAGGATTCTCAACAGGGAATGGTCCATGAACTTAAAAACAAAACAAAACCGTATTTTGAGAAATATACTGCAATATAATTGCTTTCCCTTATAAATATACATATTTTATTTCATGCATCTAAGCATATCGCTATGAGAAGGAGGTCCATGACACAAGAAAGGTTCAACAGCACTGTAGCAGAGCAAAGAGGCATGATCTCAGATGTTGCTGGGCAGAAAGCAGGAGGAATAAGAGCGTCTGGTTGAGAAAAATGATGTTAGTTTCTTACAACAACTGTTTCTGCATTGCTTAAGGGCTACAACTGCTGGCAGCACCGCTAAATCCCAGTTCCTTAGGATAACCCTCACTTGTTTGCCCTGACCTAGTTATACTCCCTAGAATATTTCCAAAGAAATCCTGCTCCTTTCTGAACTCCAAGTGAATATAGCTGGCCTTAAAATAGTGAAATTGGTCTCTAGTGCCTAAGGAAAACAAGTGATTCCAATAAGGCCTTCTTTGATTCAAGTTATCTTTAGCCTAACACAAATCCTGGCAAAGAGCTTCAGGTAAAAATTAAAGAAAACATACGTGATCCAAAAAGAACCTGCAGGTGGAAAAATGTAGTTCATTTCAAGGAAAGAGTCACTGACAATGAATGAAGGGGCTTCTTAGTCATGCAAACATCTATGTACATATAAAATGTGTGTAGCTGTGTGCACATGTGTTTACACATGTGAAGCATGTATAGGCATGCATGTGCAAATGTGTGTATGCATTTCATGTTTTTTAAGTTTCACATCTTTATTCATCTATTATTATTTATCAAACATTATTACATTATTTCATGCGATGTGAGAGAAGAATCTGGTATTTTCTAATTAAGTGTAGAGTAATGCAGATGGCTTTGGGGAAGATGTCCATTTTTAGCCACTAGAAAAAGCATCATTTTTGCTTGGAATTAAAAGCCTCCTTTCTTCAGTGTGCAATAACTCATATTAACCAAGTAGAACTTGTAAGAATCAGTAGACTCAGCTTTGTTCCAAGAATCTAGATTATTCTTTCTGTCCTGATGACAACAGGACTAAATGTTGCCAGACACAAGACTGACAAAGCTCCCCCAGCTCCAATCACATAAAGAGAGGGAAGTTTGCATGCTTCTTGGCCTGGCTAAGGATTTAGTAGAACATGGAGGCAGCTGGGTGGTTCTGGGTTTTAACAGCTCATCTGAATGAAGCTCCTTAAGGATATTTTTACATGACCAATGGTAGTGATTCCTCATGACTAAATTAGAAGTTTCACTATTCTGTTCAGAGAAAAGGGAATATTTGCATGGTGACAAAGACAGGCAGAAAAATGGACCGGCAAAATTCCAGTGGAGAGTAACTATCGTTTCACTGGATTTAGTGGCTATTCATCTAATCTGGCCCTTTTATGGAAGATAAGATGTATTCAAAGCTATTAAATCTCTCTCCATGCAGTCATGCTGGGATATCAAGTAAGGATTATGATACAAACTTTCTGAGGATCTGGAACAACTGTGTGGCTGGGCTGAACATTACCAAGATAGCATCTTGTCCCATTCAGAAGCACCACAACTACTGGTTTACCTAAAGTGGTCTTTCAGAAGAATCAGTGATATTCTTTGACTAAAGGGGAAATGAGCACCAGCTGTCTAGTAGCTTTTAAAACAAAAGGCAACATATATAAGGATAATAAGCTATCCAATCTCATGTGAATGCCAAGAGGCATGGAGGATCATTCACCAGAAGTAGGTACTGACAGACTGAACTCAAGCAGATCCCTCATTTAAAAGCTGAGCTATTCTTGTAGCATTACACTAGCCTGTGATGAAAAACAAGTCTCAAAGTATGCCCTTTCAATTCCCATAAAAGTGCTTTATGTGTATAGCCTGTATCTGATTGCTTACCATCTTAGGGACAGGGGAGAGCAGAGAGGGTGGGGACAGAATTTGTAATTCAAAACTTCAACAAAAATGTTACTACAAAAAAAGGGAAGAAATACTGAATAAAATTATGTCACTACTGGATTTAGATATTTTAATAAACTAAAGTAATATTTTTAAAAGTTCTTTTAAAAAAGTAATATTTAAAAGCATTTTTAAATTACTTAAAATATTTATTTTTAAATAAGTGCTTTACTACTTATATTATTTCACTGTGGCCTCTTTAACACTCCAGTCAACTCAAATACTATAAACTGCAGAGATCTGCATTAGTGGGGGTAATTTCTACATGTGAAGTCCCCCCTTAAGAACTTCCAGAATATTCCTCTAAAAAAATGCAACACTATTCATAATATAGTTGATGTTGTTTTAATAAAAATGATTAAGAATTTGGAATGAAAAATAATAGCTTTTAACTGCAGAGTGTAAAGACTATAAAATAATTTACTTTTTATAATTATCAATGACTTCACAAAACAGGAGAGTCCTGAAGATAACAGGCTGGAATGGGAATACAGAAGAAAGAGTTCAAAAGGATTTTAGGGGTCATCTCTTCTAATTCTCTATTTTGTAGATGAGGAAATTAAAGTTCAAAAATTAAATAACTTCACAGGTCTGTAAGTGGAGACCTGGAAGGGAATGGAGGTCAAACTTATAACACACTAAGTGTTATAAGCAGAAATAAGAAAGATGGATGGATATTGGTTTTTAAAACTCAATCACCCTAAAACTAAAAAACCAAAAACAACACAAAACACTAGACAAAACATAATCTATATAATCTTATTGTCACTCTATCAGAGGTAATGTCCTGGGAGGTGGAAATCCATGCTTTGAAAAGAAATACCCAAATTCTTGAGAGTTAATATTTGTCCATTTGCTTACAGTTTAACTAACTCTCCATACGAGCTCAAGTGGCTGGCATGTGCTATATTATATGTGGGTGAAATAGACTTCGGTGAGCAGTGGGTTAAGAATCTTCTGGACTGAACTATGGTTCACTTTTCTAAGCTGAGCTTTCATTCAAAATTGTTGACTTCCATTTTTTGCTTCTAAGAATTAATCTTCTACATATCCCCACAAGCTGAAACTAAATGTCTGAGACTTCCATGAGTGGCAGTTCTGTGCTATGAAATGTTCTCATGACATTCAAGAAGAAAAACATTTTGGAACACTTTTGGACGGGATACAGTTGTTTCTAGTACTGAAAACTTGGGTTATCCCAGTAGCTAAATTTCTTTTCAGAACTTGCCTTTATGATAAATTTTACTTGAGGGGGGGGAGGGGGGATAGATAGAGGGCATAGTGGATAGAGCACCAGCCCTGGAATCTGGAGGGCTTAAGTTCAAATCCAGCCTCTAATGATACTTACTGGTTGTGTGACCCAGGGCAAGTCACTTAACTCCAACTGCCTCTCAAAGTTTAAAAAAAAAAAAAGATAAATTTTTAACTAGTGGACTATCTTCCAAAATTTAACGTAAAATTTTACCTTAAATTTTGAAAAACAATTTCCACTGGCATATGATCAAATAGTACTTTATAGAATAAAATATATAACTGGCTGACCAGAGAGAATAAGTTAATACTGAAAAATCATTACCTTTTCTAAAAGATCTAGGGACATCATTTCAGAAATTATAATTCAGGTAACTATTATTTAGCTTTTCTTATTTTTCCTTAAAGAAGTTTTAAAAATCATCTCACAAATGTGATTTGGGTAACTATATTTCTAATTTCTAATTTCCCCAAGGCTCCAAGGCTTCTTGAGCCTTTGAATGGACAAAGCACTGCAGAGGTAGAGCTGGGAAGGAACCTTCAACATCACCAAGCCCAGGGGTTCTTTCCTAACCTTTCTGTGTCTTGGACAACCTGAAGAAATCTATAGATTCCTTCTCAGAATGTTTTTAAATGCACAGAACTACAAAGAAAACCAATGATATGAAAATATATTTTTATCAAAAAAATTTTTTTAAAGAACTCCCTAGACTACAGGCTCAAGTTCAAGCCTCATCTTTTACTGATCTCATATTTGTATTCAACAAAACCTCTACATTACTTGTAGGGAAAGAATAGTAGAACTTCTATACTCTCACAACAACCCTTCCTCCCAATCCTTTCCCCTAAAAAAAAGGCAAAAAAAAAAAAAAACAACAGAAAGGCTCCAAATGAAAGAATGTGATACCTGTCACAGATGGGAAATAAATTCCTACCAACATCGTAAAGTAGGTCATGATGTCCGTCAATACATAAGGTAGGCCACTAGCTTTTGTTTCCTCTGACACAGGGAATGAAGGCAAATCTTTGTTTTCTACATATGCTCCCTTATCTGCATAAGCACTCCACAGATTCTCTGTTAATAGAGAGGAAAGAAAAAAAGATACTTGTGAGCTCTTATGAAACATCATTCTTAAGACTTGGGACTCAGTTATGGCTTTGAAGGAAATCACCTAGACTTGACTGTATCAATCTCAAGCCTTTAGTAGTACAAAATTAAGCAAGACACACTAAGAGATTAGGGGTTAAAAACAAAGTTTTTAAAATTATTTCAACAATTTCTTTCTTTTTAATGCAGTCTTTTTAAAATATAGTTCTCATCCAATTTATGCCAGGTCTTGCACTAAATATTTCAGCGCTCATATTCCCCCATTCCAGTAGCCTCATTGTCTACAATACATCAACTTTGGACTCATCAGCTTAGCTTTCAAGCCCCTCCCTATATGTCTAATTTTATAGATATGGAAGCTTTCAAGCCCCTCCCTATATGTCTAATTTTATAGATATGGAAGCTGAGATCCAAAGAATAAAACCCATCCCAAGCCACAGGTAGCTACCACTGGTAAAGTGTTCTTCTTCCTAGGCCCGGTGGTCTACAAAGCTTTACTCATGCGGTTTCCTCCTCACCTGGAATGCTTCACTCCAACCTAACTAAATCCCATCCTGCTTTCAGGCCCTCTGTATATTCCATAAAGTTTTCCCCTATTTTTCCTGGTCACAATGATTTTGCTTCAAAGAACTGTTTGTATGATGGTTTCATTTGTTCCCAACCAGGCTCCTTGAGAACACTCTTCTATAACATCAGATATAATATGAAATGTAGGCTCATAGATTTTGAGCAGGAAGGGGCCTTGATGCAGTGGACAGTCAGGAAGGTCTGAGTTCTCTGTAAAACAAGCAGCCCACTGGCCTTTAGGGTTCAATTCAAAACATAACACACATTCAACTGATGGAACACTAAAACGAATTATGATGATAAGTATATTTACGTATAGGATACACATTTAAGAAATTAAATTAAAATCCATTTTAAACCTCGTCCACTTTCTATAAAAGAATAAGATTACTAACTTTGTCTCACTGGAAGAAAAAAGGTAATGCAGTAAAACCAAAGGGGATAGTTATATTCCTATTGTCAATACTATCCTATCCACCTTCCCTTTTCCTTTCTATCCATCATTCCTTTCCTTTTCCAAATAGAGTTTAACTCAAATTTTTTAAAAAACTTACTAAGTATGACACCACTGGAAATTCCTGGAATTCCTTGAATTTCAGTCACATTGTTTTGGTGAAAGTAATCATCACATGTGGCATTAAGCATGGAGCTGTTGCAAAAGAGTCCCCAGAGGGGCGTTGTTGCTACCGTGTCATTATTTATGACTTGGAGTTTAGCACAGACATCAAAGTTGCGTTTTGATAATGTACGATTCCCCAGAAGACAAACCCTAAACAGAATGAAAGCCAATTAGAAGAACATGTGGTAGAGATCTTGTCTCCTTTTCTCTATAGGTCAAAACTACAGTGAATGCATCATATGGCAAATTTGAACATGAGATTCATATCACATATACACACATACATGAACGTGTACATACACACACACACACACACACACACACACACACTTCTTTAAATTCTTAAATCTAGATGACCCTACGTCAGGCCAGCTCAACATACGCCAAAGCAGCCCGTGAACAATATGCTCTGCAGACCTGTTTCACATCCTCTACAGTTTCTCAGAGCCATCCAAAATCCTTTGGTGGGCCACCAGTGGTGCACAGGTCATATACCCTAAGTGTAATGAAATTTGAAAAGAATTTCTCTAAGGAGAAAAGCCACTGCTACTTCTGCCTCAGAGGCACACTGGATAAAACACTAAACTTGGAGTTGGGGAGACTTAGGTTCATCTTTAGCCTCAGATACTTGTTGTGTGACTGGGCAAGTCACCTACACCTGGTGTTTGCCTCAGTTTCTCCAAATGTAAAATGAAGGTAACAGGTTGTTCTGAAGGTCAAATGAGACTATTTGTAAAGTGCTTAGCATAACACATAGTAGGTGCTGTAAGCGCCTATTCCCTTTCCTCTCCTCTCTGCTACCTGAATATACTTGAAAGCTTTAATGTGGATTAGTGGAATAATCTTTACTTATCAGCAGTTGCTCAGTATTACTGCTGTAATTGCTGTTTAAGAGTTTTTTAGTTTAAACCTATGATTTTTGTCAAAAAGGAGCAATACACTATGGGGAAAGAAATCCTTTACATCAACTGTAAATAGGCAACTGAACTATAACTTACATAGTTTTACAGATTTCAAAGGAATTGAGAGGCTCATAGTAATATTACAGAAAGGGACTAGGGGTAATCCTGGGTCTTTTTGTCTCAAGGCCATGCTACCTGTTGCTTCTACTTCCATACTAAAAAAAAAGAAAAAGAAATGAAATAGGATTTTGCCCAGTGCATGTTACTATAGTAACTTAATACTTGCTGAATTGTTTGTTGACTCCATGAAAAGTTCAAATACTTCTCTCTCTACACAAATAGCTTTCTAAAAAGAAACCAGTTTTCTCCATTCTGTTAAAAAAAAAAAAACTCTCCTTTCCTAGACCTCCTACACCACTGACCTTACTTAGCCCCGTGGACACTGTCACGGCCATAGTCCCACATATCTAAAGCATAGTCCCACATCTTAACTACAGATCCCAGGTCCTCATAGAGTATGCCAAGGTGCCAATTAAAATGATGCCATTATCAGCTTAAATTAGTAATTCTAGTGAATGAAAAATGTTGACCTGAAGATTAAGAAGATCTCTTCTACAGACCATTGCCAAGATAGCAATGAATCTCACCACTATAACTTGATGCTGCTCTGCTGTCTTTCAGTTATGTCTGACCTTTTTCTTGGCAAAGATACTGGAGTGATTTGCCATTTCCTTCTCCAGCTCATTTTACAGATGAAGACATGGAGGCAAACAGGATTGAATGACTTACCCAAAGTCACACAGCTAAATCAGTCTTTGAGGCCAGATCTGAACTCAAGTGGATGAGTCTTCTTGATTCTAGGCCCAGAGCTCTATCCACTGTCCAACCTAACCGCCCCCAAATATAATTTTAGCAATATGTTAAACTGAATGGGGTCATTTTTAACTGGATTAAGAAAAAAGATCAGAATATTAAAACTGCTTAGGCAGGGAATTGGCTTTGCCCTAATAAAGCTTTTATTTATTGACTGACTGGCAGCATCTGGAGCTACACGAACACTGATCTTAGATGGCAACGGAAGATTAAAGCAAGACAATGTTCAGAGAGAAAACAAGTTTAACGTCTCAGACTTCAGGGCATCTATAAAGACATCAATCGGCAAAGTCACTCTGTGAGTGTTTCAGAGGCAGCGAGGTAGTGTCAGAGTTTTCTAAGTTTAAAGCCAGCCTCAGACACCTACCAGCTGTGTGAGCATGGACAAGCCATTTAACTTCAGCCCGCCTTAGTTTCCTCAACTGTAAAATGGGGACCTACCTCAAAGGTGTAAACGAAAATCAAATAAGATAATATTTGTAAAGCACTTAGCACAGTACCCAGAATATGACAAGTGTTTAATAACTGTGTGTTTCCTTTCTGAGGGCACTGACTCACTTCAGGTATTTCATGAGTTTGTAGTTCACAGATCACTCGAGTCAGACTAAGAAAAGAATACTCCAAAAAACCTTAGAGTGATGTCCTTGTGATGTATGGACAGCCTTGCTTCTTTAAAGACAAATGGTCCTCATCCTTTCAAGACATCAAAACGAAACAGTGACAAAAGATATTTTAAAACTCCTTTCGACCCACTTGTTTACAACAAATCTCATAAAAATCACAAGGATAATGAATCCAAGGCACATAATTGACTGTGGAAAAAAGGTGGAGGAGGGGGGAGAGAGACACTGAAGGAATTCCTTCTCTCCAGGTCCCACTCCACCAAAAAAACCTCAAGCCTGACCACATACATGTCAATCAACACAAGGAGGATCATGGAAGATTGCACACATTCTGCACACACTCACAAGTATGCAAGCAGAATTAAAAATTTCCAAAATCCAGCAGGACTGGACCACATCACACATAAAGTAATTAAGATCTCGTTCTAACTACTAAACACAGACACTTGCAGCAAGGATGAGGGCATCTTACGGAATGTCCGGGGGATCAAAAGCAGTCTTGATGACACCAGCATAAATGGCCAGAATCGAGAGGATCACACAGGCCAGAAATACCAGGGCAAGCTTGTTGACATATTTCACGCCTACAAACACCACCATGGCCATCAAGGCCAATGTGCATGTCCCATAAACTCGCATGTTGTTGAGCATGGCTGCATTTTCTCCTTCTACATCTTCGGAATGAAATATAGCAGCATTCGGAGAAATGTAAGTCTGCAGGAAGGGAAAAATACATTTACTTGAAATTTCTTGAAGTATACATTTTTCTCCCCTTTCAAAAGATACAGTTTTTCGATCTTTGTAGGTTGGACATACCCCAAACATGCAACTGTTCTGGGGGGTGTCCTATGTCCCTAATTTCAACAATTAACATTGACTGGTCAGAAAAAATGGAGGAAAAAATAAAAAGTGGAACTATACCTAATAGTCTTTTCTGACTTCCAAATTCCCATGTATTAAAAAAAAAATACACTCATCTCCAATTTCTACCTGGTGACAGCTTATCCACCCTTCAAGAACCAACTCCAATGCTATCTCCACCATGAAGCTTTGTCTGATCTCAATATCCCTTTCCATCTGGAAATAATCTCTTCTTCATTTGAATAGCATTCTGTACTTCATTTAGGCATGTATTATCTGATCTGTATATTTTTTCATCCCCTCTAGACTGCTGCAGTGACATTTAAGCCTCTTTCTCTGAATGTACATAAAACATTTATGAAGTTTTTCCAAGGTGTCCTAGAATGGCACTAGCATATGTCAGACACAGAAGGTGACTGACATTATGACAGTAGGTTCAACACAAGTTCACAATCTTAAGTCTTATCAATGAGATTTCCACAACATCTTATCTTCATCAACTTCCTTCCGTCACACAGCCACCACCCTAAATTCCAACCCCTGCCAATCTCTTTCAAGGACTATTTTAAGAGGCTTCCTGCTTCCATTTCCCATTTCTTCCTCCTCTCTAAAATATTCTTTCTACAGCCCAAGCCTGGGCATGCTACTCTCTTCTCAAAGCTTCCCACTGCCCTTATGTATCTCAGACTAAGTCCTCTGGGACCTCCACAGTGTGGTTCCAAACTAATTTTTTTCAGCCTAATGTCGTATCACTTTCCTTCATGTACCTTTCGATTTTACCCAGTTGGACTTTGAGTTATACTCTAAACTAGATATTCTATATCATGCCTCTGCTGATTTGAACAAGCCATCCCTGATGCCAAGAGTGTGTTTCTTCCTCCTTATCTCTGTCTCAGCTCAGCTCACACATCACCTATCCTATGATACCTTCCCTAACCACTCCCCCATCTATTAATGATCTCTCTCCCTCCTTAAGTCTATCTTTTACATATCCCAATAGAGTTCAAGGGAAGGAACTGTTCATCTGTGAATTAATTATAATAATTATTATTTTAATATAATAATACTAGTAGAAGTGACTAACATTCATATATCACTTACTACGTGCCAGGCACTGTGCTAACTGCATTATAGTTATTATCTCATCCAATCCTCACAATAACCAAGAGGTAGTTATTATTATCCCTATTTACAGATGAGGAAATGAGGAAAAGGTTAAGTGATCTGCCAAGGGGCACAACCAAGCCACATTTGAACTCAGGTCCTCCTGACTCCAGGTTTGGCACCCTATCGCAGCATGGCTGTGTGTGCATGCACACACATTCCATGAAAAACTGCAGAACTAAATTTTCATTTATGGATGGGAAAATTGAGATTCAGAGAGATCGAGTGACTTATTCAAATTCATGGTTATAGAATTCTTGATGAAAGACCTAAGCCTTAGTCCCTCCCAGGTCTCATGTTCATGATACTATATCAGATTCCACAGTAAAGATAAGGCCCAGATAGTCAGAGCTCCACCAATTGGCCATGGAAGGCAATCTTAACTCTCTTTTAAGATGAAGCTATCAAAAATATAGTCAAGTCTGTTTCAAGCATCCATGTACTGGAGTATGCTAGCTGCATTTTGTTTCTGTAAAGTTTCTTGATATAGAGGACATGTTCCTATATAAGTGGGTATGATAAAAGGCTCTTTGAAAGGAATTTATCTCCATGCCTTAGTACTGACTGTCTTGCATACTGTGAATTCACTAACTACTTACCTCCACCCTTTTTTTAAACTGTCCTATATGTGTCAGTTTCCTTCTGTTCTTCTATGCATTTTTAAAATGGTCCTCTATTTCAACGGTGCTCTATTTCTTTCCTGGTATCTCTACTGCTGGAGTATTCTTCAGCCAACCCCCCACTCCCAATCAATGAAAAACACAGGTTTAAAAACTCTCGTCACTAAACAGTGTCAAGAAAAATGAATCCATTCAGTGACCATGTCCAAAAATATATACCTTGAGTCCATTATCTTGCTATCAATGGGTGGGTGACATGTTCCATCATAAGTATGACCTTAATTTTACATATCCGTCGACTCATTAGCTACATATGACAATTAAATTTTGCCTTTCACTGACCAGTTAGATGACCGCCATTTAGTTAGAGCCTGAAATTTAACACTCACTCTCTACCACTGACTTAGTCTAGAGTCACAGAATTTCTGAGCTAGAAAAGCACCTATATTTCAGCTACTTGAATTTTGCAGATGAACTGAGATCCAGAGAGGAAAAGAACTTACCCAATGCCACACAGTAACTATGTGGGAGATTCAGGACTGTAAACTCAGATCCTCTTATTAAGTTTAGTGCCACTTCTGCTAAGAGAAGTTGCTTCTTAGTAATTTTAATTATCATCTTATCGACAGGTACACATGGGGAATAAATTAATCCAAAGTGACTTAAATGTAGCCTTTTTTTAAACAACTCTTTTCTGTTGTTGTTGAGGCAACTGGGTTAAGTGACTTGCTCAGGCTCATGCAGCTAGTAAGCCTCTGAGGTTGGATTTGAACTCAAGTTCTCCTGACCTCAAAGCCATGCTCCATCTACCACATCACCTAGTCACCCTGATACCTGGCATTTGGAAAGCTAAATCCAGTACCCATACATTCTGAGGGTTAATGATGCCTTCAAGTCTTCTTATCATTGTCTATAAGTTTTACTCTGAAGCTTTATCACAGTATGTATGGAGGCAAAACTGAGTTTCTCAAGGCTATCAAAGTGGAACCCAGGCTTGAGCAGGTCTTAATAAGCCAGAAAAGTTTGGAAATTTGGGCCTCAGTGACAGATGGCATGACTGTTACTAACCTGGTTCACCACTCAAGGATAATAACATTTCTAGCCACAGTAACTAAAACCCTAGACAACCTGTGATGTGCATCTGTGGAAGAAGGATCCAGATCAATAAAGTCATAGCATTTAGTTCTGAAGTAGTCTCTTTATAACTCCCAAAACATTTTATGCAATTTTAAGGATTTCTTAGACATTAAAACATTTTGCCCTATCTAACCTTTCCTAGTTTTAGCTTACACTACTATCGTGTGTGTGTGTGTGTGCGTGTGTAAAGGGTTTATTATATTCAACTCATTTAAACTGTGTTGAGCGAGACCAAGAACTAGGTGGCTTGTTTTTCTGATTTTGTGTTTGTTTTTTGTTTTGGGGGGAAGCCAGAGTATCTCTAGAGGGGATGGCAGGAGAAGAAGGTGTAGATGATCAATCACTTAATTTTAAACAAGTTGAATTTTAACATACTGAAAGGAGGGATAGAGAAGGGGGAGAAGGGTGGCCTCCAAGTGGAAACATCAACTAAGTCGGCAGTACTCAAAATTTTTAGTCTCAGGACAACTTTACACACTTTTACTGAGGGCCTCCTAAATTAGCTTTTGTTCATGATTTAAAAAAAAAAAATCTTTAAAACAGGAACAGCATCTACCTTCCAGGGTTGTTATGAAGATATTTGCAAAGCTCTTTGCAAACCTTAAAGTGTTGCATAAATACAGGCTACTATTTATCTGTTCCTTTATTTCCACTCACATGTCTACCTGCATAAGCTTGGTTAACTTCCTGGCAAAAAATGGACTATATCTACTGAGCTAGAAATGAAAATGTCCTTTTATAATTATGAAAAGCTTTGACCTCATGGACCATCAGAAAGGGTCCCTTGAACTCCTGGGACAACACTTCCTGAGAATCCCTGCACTAGGCATATAAAATTGTTTCTTTTTAACTTACAGTATTCAAAGGCTAGCTTGTAAATCAATGAAAGACACTATACAGATTCAGGTTTCTATCTCTCCCATGCATTTGAAGGCATGAATGTCATCTAAAAGAACAACTAAGCCAAACTGTAACCTAATATCTTAAGCAGACCCAGAGGCAAGAAGAGGGATTTAAAAGGGTTAGAAAGGAAGAACTAAGTAAAAGAGATACTGATTGAATGGAAGTTTATCACTGGCTTATACAACATGGCTACATTTAGTTCAAATTCTTAATGAAATCAGTAGAAATTGTTGGTAACTGTTTCCCAGCATTCTTCATGTCCCTCCTAGCTCCTCCTCAAAACAAGACAGCCCACCCTCTCGGGCTAAATTTAGTAGATGATTTCAATGGAAAGATGCACCTAATGTTCTAATTCAATTAAAATTACATCATTACAGGCAAGCACCCATTGACAAACTATGTTTTGTGGAGAAGAATGAATCTAGTGATAACAGAGAAAACCATCAGTAGACTAGGAATCTCTAGGCCTTGTCACCATGATGAAAAACAAAAAGACTTGGAAGATATCCAGCCTAGATATCAGGAATCAGTTTGGCAACCCTTAAGAAATGGCTAAGAACTCATGCCTTCCCACTATCCCAACTTCAATGGACATGGTGACCTTGTGAGAGCCCACGGGTTCAATGATCATCATGAAGCAAATGACTCACTCCCACATCCAGAAATAAAACCCTTGTCTCTCTCCAGAGTTCCAGGCATATGAGTGACTACTTAGTTACTAGACATTTCAAACTGGATATCCCACAGGTATCTCAAACTCAACATGACTAAAATAGAGCTCCCCTTTCCCCCAAAAGTCATGTCTCTTAACCTGCAACTACTGGAAACAACACCATCCTCAAATCTGCAGCCTTGGAGCTCTCCTAGACTTCTCATTCACCCTCATTCCATATATCCATTCACTTGCTAGGTGGCACTTTGGATGGAGTCCTGGACTTGAAGTCAGCAAGTTCAAATCCTGTGTCAGATGCCTACTAGCTACATGATCTTGGGCAGTTTCATTTACTGGGTGCCTCAGTTTCTTCATCTGGAAAATGGGAACAGCATTTACCTTCCAGGATTGTTATGAGGATAAAAGATTTGCGAAGCTCTTTGCAAACCTTAAAGTGTTACTATTATCTGTCCTTTTCTTTTCACTCACAAGTGTAACTCCCTAGTTTAGAACCTCATGGCCTCTCATCTGGACTATTTCTTTCCACCATCCTTTCCAAACCATCTTCCACACTGTGGAGAAAATAATTATGTAAAGTCGAGAATGGACCATCTCATTCTCTTCTTTGTCATTTAAAGCCCCAACCTAGCTTTCTCATTATGATTCTCCTAAATGCAACAATTTGATGCAGTCAAAGCTGTCTTCTGGCTTCTCACACATAACATTCTGTCTCATCTTCATGTCTTTCATAGGCTGTCCTTATGCCTGTAACACACTCTTGACCTCTCCCCTCAATTCCTAGTTTTCTTCACAGTGCGGCTGAAGCTTTATCCAATTTCCCTAAAATCACCTTCAATTTCTCTGGTATACACATATATATACATGTTGTCTCCTCCTATAGCCTTGTAACCTCCGTTAAGGGCAAAGACTATTTTTTATCTTGTCTCCTTGGTGCTTGGCATACATTAGGTGCTGAATAAATGAAATTTGAGGCTCAAATAAAATCCCTCAGGTTAAGCAGAGTTAGAAAGCTTATGTTTGGCATAGTCTCAAACTAACAACCTTGGAAGGCACAGGGCCACTGTAGGCAGAGTAAAGCAGGTAAGGGCAACAGAGAAAAGTGTTAATATCTACAATGGGAGATTAAAGGATGTTTCGTAATCAGTAATCTTCTAAACAAATGGTCTATGATTTTTGGTAACCTCTTTGAATGGAAGGCCAGGCAGCGTGCTGTCACAGCTAGGAAGTCAGGGCAACTTGGGCTCAAGAATGACCTGTCACATATAACTGACTGCGGCAAGGCAAGAAGCAGTTACTAAGCAGTCACTATGCGCCAGGCACTGTGTGACCCTGGGTAAGTCCGTTAACCTCTTTACGCTCTAGGCAGGCCTGTACTGAATTAAGAGGCTTTCCTCACCTGGAAGTTCTCTATACCAAGGAAATGGCAGGTCCCGTCCCTATCCTAGTCCTTGTGAATGGTTTGATGTCCTTTAAACAACTGACGACAGCGACAGAGAGAAAATGCATTTCAACAGAAACCAATCAATAAAAAGACTTACCAAAAAAATCTCAATTGTCCCCAAAATATACATGGCTCCTGCAAAAGTGGTGCCCAGATAGAAGCAGAGTCCAACTGCCCCTCCAAATTCAGGACCTAAGGACCTTGAGATCATGTAGTATGAGCCTCCAGCTGCAAAAAGCAGGGGTGGGGGTGGGGGTGTAGGGCAGAGAGAATAAAATCAAATCAGTGATGTACACTTTTAGAGTAACTGAAGGCTGGGAGGGCAATTCTGCTCTCCATATGAAAAAGGGGCTCAGGTTCCAAGAAAAGAAATGGAAGCAACATTTGTTTAAAAAAATGAACCCCAATTATAATTTTGTGTATTCTTACCCAAATTAAAATGAATGGCAATTGAAAACACACAGACAAATATACTAAAAACTCATCCTAATAAAGAACATTAAGCCCCCAAGATGTCTGTTATACCCTGCCACATGCTCCTACACCAAGTCTCAAAATGATAAAACAACCATAAACCAAAAACCCATCATTAAAATCCTTTGCATGTTGTTAACCCCCGTTTTATTGTGCTTCTTTATGAAAGCAGCAGTAGGCGATACTGAACCAGAAGTCAGGAAGACCCATGTTCAAATCAAGTCTCAGACACTTAGTAGCTGTGTGACCCTGGAACAAGTCACTTCACTTTTGTCTGCCTCAGTTTCCTATCTGTGAAATTAGAATAATATCATCATCTTTATAATCCTGCAAAGAAGGTGCCATGAGATAGCACTGGTTTAAGCATTGTAAAAATGCCAGCTAATTATTGCTAAGGCAATACCCCTTTAAATGGGCCAATCCATAGAAGGAAAGCAAGAATCGTATTGTGGTTTTTATGAAAGCCACCTTCTCATGCAGTCAACACAAGTTAAACTTTATGGCATTTGTTTTCAAGACATTTTACATCTCACTTTTCCTTTCTGCTCCCATCCACAAGCCTAACATAGAGACACACCACACAACAACCACCCACCACCCACATGGGTTATGATTTATTAAAACTTTCAAAAAAGAAAATAAATGGTTTGGTTTCAAAGAAAATAACAGCTCTGTCGGGAAATAAAAATTCAGGATGAACAATGCTACTTCATGAAGAAAATGTAACCTTTCCATAAGGATAAGGGTATCTCAGCTTTAAATGGCTAAAAATAGGTTAGTCTAAAAATACTCTTTAGATTAGAATGAATTGCTGTCTTATTTAATAGGACACACGCTGCCCATTTAAAAGTAGTATTTGAATATGGGGGTTGGTCATAAAACAAGCTTAAGTTACATGAGTCATTTTATATACTTAAGAAACACCAAAATGGTCCATTTGGAATAAGAAATCTTTAAGAGCTCTTCAACAGAAATGTTAAGAAAACATCATAAGGCAGGGTAGTTGATGTACGATAGAACTGGGAGGCCACTGGGGTCAGGAAGAGCCATACCAATTATGCAAGGCAAATTACTACTAGAATTCGAGGATCACCTTCAAAGAACCAACCTAAGCCCCAGGAAGACCTTGCTAGGATACTGATGCACCACATATGGCAACATTCACAGAGCAGTAATCATTTCCAAATGTGAAGAAAAAATTCCCAAAGGACTCTTGAGGCAAAATGCCATCCACATCCAGAGAAAGAACTATGGAATCAGAACGCAGAATGAAGCAGACTCTTTTCTCTTGTGTTATGTTTCGTTTTGGTTTGGTTTTTCTCATGGTTTCTCCCATTCATTTTAATTTTTCAATGCAACATGACTAATGTGAAAATGTGTTTAATAAGAATGTATGTGTATTATAGGATTGCATGCTATCTTGGGGAGAGAGGTGAGAGGGAAGAGGAGAAAATTTAAGATTTATGGAAGTGATTGTTGAAAATTGAAAACAAAAACATAAAGAGAAAAAGACACAAACCACTAATACAAACAGTCCAGTTAGTGGGGAATGAGGGACCCTTGAACACTCAACTCCAAAAAACAACTAAGTAAACAGTTACCAAATCCCTTTTGTTTCACCTCATTTAATTTCATAGACACCAGATGTTGGCAACCTCCAGCAAACAGAAACACTGTTAGTCTTGTCTTTGGAATAGCAGTCACAACTGGGAAGGCTATCATCTGCTATCATTCCCCTCCAAGGTCACATTATAATTAGTCACTGAACCCTCAGGTCTCCTTGACAAAAGACAGTCTTCAAAATACATTGTAAATATGAAACAAGGTTAAGAGGGTAGAATGGTTTGTTACCTGGAACTACACCATTTGTTGCTATGGCGCTCATAGATATTGCTGTCAGCATCGTCTGGAAAAAAACGTGAAAGCATGTCTTCTTACTCACTTTTTAAAAAAAGAAGCATTTAAAAATCACCTATTACCAATATTCAAGTGTTTGAGAAATTTGTAGTCACAGCATTGTGAAGACATTTATAGATAACACTTAAATTTCTCTGAAGAGCTCAAAGTATCTTATTCATTTGATCCTTCAGAGAACTTTTGTCATCAACTCCATCTGACAACTAAATTCCTTGACTTTATATCTAACATTCTAAAATAGCTCCATGGAAGATATGAATATGAGACATGTTCCTCTGGATTCCTGACTACTTGGTATTACTCCTTCCCTAATACCCAAAATTGTCCTCTCTTAAAATTCAGGGATGATCTTAGCCACTAAATAGTGTCCTTCCTAGTCATGCTTTTACCTAACAAATACAGACATATCCTTCATAGGGGCAGCAAAACCAAAGCCATTTTGCAATTATCAAGTTAGGAAACCAGCAAGTGACACAATTTGGTCAATTGCCCATTTAAATGCAAGACTATTTAAAAAGCACCAATAAAAACACAATAACATTTAATAAGGTACGACCTGCCCACCACAAGAGTCAAATTTGTGAATTTAGATACAGTTGTTTGTGTTTGTTACCCCCTTCTGACACATACAAGTTGTGTGAGCCTGAGTCATTTAAACTCTCAGCGCTCAAAGCCAGAGGTGTGAAACTTGAAGCCTGCGTTCCACCTGAACTGGATTAAAATGTATTTGTTAAGTATTTAACAAAAATAAGTAAAAATACACTAAAACAAAGATAATGTTCACTTGTGGTTTTCTATGTCAATTTGTGGCCAGCAGGGATCTGTTCCTATTTGAATCTAACCCTACTGGTCTAGGAGACTTTCTAAAGCTAAACGAGAGAAAATGACTATCTTCACTGGTTCCAGTGATATCACATGCCTGTCCAATGCCCATCTTGCTGGGTTAAAAGCTGCCCTTCCTAGGAACATCATTTCAAGAATGTTATTACAAAACCAATTAACAGCATCAGTAGGGGTATACTTGTATGCAGCATGGCATCTTTTGCCCAGGGAAAAGGTAGAAAAAAAAGTTTTTAATATGGTCTATAATCTAATTCAATAGATAAAAGAGACAGGCTTGAAATAGCTAAAGGCACTTCAAAGGCAATGAGATTAAGAGCTCAAAATGAGCTACACTTACAGGAAAGTTCAGAAGAAAGTTAAGAACCCTGAGGGAAAACCTCCGGGCAAAAAAGAGAACTTTAAATGTCTCTTAACAGATAAGTAAAATCTGGGAAAATGGGATGTAGGGGGATGGGGGATCATTCAGATAAGAACATGGGTTAAAGTCTGAAAGCAGAAAAATAATTTTTTATTTGAAGGGTAGTATAGGGAGTAGCTGAAACAGAATGTGGAGGAGGAACAGGTTGAAGAGATAGGAAAGAAGGTCCAAACTTGGAATGATACCAGAATACTTTCTTCTACAAGTAACCAGGAGGATTTGGGAAGGCGTCTGGCATCATCCTTGACTGATCTGCATCATGTAAGGTTGTGGCCGACTCTCTCCTTCCTTTTAAAATTCAGTGAATGATCCTACTTCTACTCTCACTCATTTACCTTTGAGGATACATCCCTTCCCCAAACTGCCTTCCACTCCCCTGGGTTTGCTCTTTCGGCCCTAGGTTCACATCCATATGTATGAACATGTGTGTGTGTGTGTGTATATATATATATATCAGACATCTATTACAGATATACACATGTAGACTTGTAGAGACCCTGTTCCACTTCCTGGCATCATCCATCAATGTGCAGTCGCCTCTGAAAGGTATTTCTTCAGGTCTTCAATATCCTAACATTTAAACCACATCTTAAACTCAGCATACCTATAGTGGATGTCTCTCCACTCCAAAACCTTGGTATTCCAAATCGGATTACTATTTTTTAACATTCATTTTTTAAAACTGTATTCCAAATTCTCCCCCCCAAGCCCCTTGAGAAGGCAAGAAATATATCAATCACACATGTGACATCACATAAAAGATACAAGGTATGTTTCAAGTGGCACTCAGAGTTCTCTTCCCAGAAGTGGAAAGCATTTTTCACCATAGATTCTTTGAAACTGTCTTCGATCATCATCATGATCAGAATAGTTAAGTCTTTCACAACTGAAAGTTGTTACATATTGCTGTTACTGCATGTAATGTTCTCCTGGTTCTGCTCATTTTACTTGCCATCAATTCATTTAATACTTCCCAACTTATTTTTTTAATCACCTTTCTCATCTTAGAGCAAAATAGTATAAGGATTGCTACTGTTCTTAAAGGTGCTACCTTCAAGTCTCTCAGGCTTGAAACTTCAGCATTACCTTGATTCTTCCTTCTCCCTCCTTCCTTATTGCCAAGTCAGTCAAATTTTATTTTTCCTTCATACTCCCTTAACTGCTTCTTTATATCTATCCTTCTTGTACTAACTATATAGTTCAGGCCATCAATATCTCTTGCCTGGGATTATTTCAACAGCTCCTGAACTAGTCTTATGACATTATGTCATTATGACACCAATATTCTGACACTGTATCCATCTGTAAAAAATATCACTTCCCACTTCTAAAGAATACAAAAGGATTAAAGATGTCTCTATGGGGCTTTCAAACATTTAAAACTATCTTGACACAAAAACAAAAAATTACCAAGTTTCCATTTATTTGTTTCTTAACCTCTGAACTTCAATGACACAAACTTTATTTTGGATTGTTTTGTGCTTTAACTATCTCTCCCACCATCCCTAGCCCAAATACAGCTATTTGTTTTTAAAGTTAAATCGATCAGGGTAATTATTTTTAAATGTCTATAATTAAATCTTTTTTTTTTTAAACCTGGAGAAAATATTCTGGTATTATAATTCACAGGACACAGAAATTTAAATCTAAAATGCATGAAATATTTCACACCCAAAAGGTTTACTACTTGAAGTGGGTCTAAGCATTCAATTAACTCAGTCACCACTTAGTTATTCCATTTGTATGTTATCATACGTCATCTACGTGGTATAAGTCTATTCCAGGTCTCATCTGAAACACCTCTGGGGATGGGGATGGAGGGTGGGGGTAGGGAATAACTAAATGGTTCTAGGGGTAACTCCCATCTGTGAAACTGATTCTAAAGCTTAATCAAGGAATAAACAAAGGGGTAATTTTGTTCTCTTACCAAGTGCAGGCACAGTAAAAAAAATTCACTCAGACTAACTAGATAAACTTAGTCTGAATTAGCAATGTGAATCTTGGGACTTTTTAGTTTTTTGAAGAGATGCAATTTGTTTTCCTTTCACAAGGTTATATATAGTTTGGTCACGCTGTACACCACTCTTCTATGCTATAATTCAGAGTAAGCCAATATGAAGTGTTATCTAGTAAGAGGGAAGAATGAGTACTAAGTGAGCCTGTCACTTAACTATAGGTAAACTATTATTTCAAGAGCCTGTCAACATGGTTAAGGCAATGTCCTACTCACACAAGTACAGCACATGAACACTATGAGGAAAGACTCAAGGATTCCTGCTGCGCCTACAATCCATGTCAAACGCAGAAACAGAATAACTCCAAGGATGTTCTGCAGACAAGGCAAGTAGACACCGATAAAGGTTCCCATCCGTGGAGCCTGTAACAGAAGGCGAATAAAAATCTCAGACAACATGTTGCCAATCAACATTGCCTCCGGCAGAGGGCAAGCTCACTGAGGTCAGGGATCTTTTATTTCTGGCTTTGAAACCACAGGGAATTTATTATTTCCATAATTCTTTAAAAGTTCTTTTGATTCCCTGTGACAGAGAGATGGCCCACAGGGGTGCTGTTTTATTTGAGAAGTCTTCATGTTGTACAGAAAAAAAAGTTTAGGAAAAATTGTTTGTAAGTCCTAGGATTTGGGAATCACAAGCACAATGTGTGCCTTCACTTTTTCCAGTAAGAAACTGTTTTATAAAATTATTGTGTCCAACATTCCCATCACTTAAGACTACATAGCTACAACAGAAAACTGTGACGCCAAATTGAAGAATCATAGGTCCCCACCCTCTTCCATTTTACTTCTACACAAAGTATCCTCTGTGACAAAGACAAACAGCTTTAAGCAAGCATACAATGTAATGTCCCAAAAGTCTTAAAACTGCACTAAGTCTTGGGACACCTTGTATAAACAAACACACACCCACACCCTATTTTATTTCTTGAGGGATAATTTACAATAAAAGGATCACTGAACAAAGTTTTCTCTGTGGTTATATCTATTAAGAAAACTCATGCAATCTCAATATAACAAATCAACAAATAATGGAAGATACCTTA
This sequence comes from Notamacropus eugenii, assembly GCF_028372415.1. NCBI lineage: Eukaryota > Metazoa > Chordata > Mammalia > Diprotodontia > Macropodidae > Notamacropus > Notamacropus eugenii. The sequence continues at coordinate 345,218,955 of NC_092875.1, forward strand.
TTGGACAAGAACTTTTATGACTGCATTTCATAGTCAGAATGTTTTCTTTTTTTATTAACAAACAGTAATCTTTGTATTCTTTTAAGAAAGAGTAGGAGGAGGAGAAGGAGAAAGAGGAGGAGGAGAAGGATAAAGAGGAGGAGGAGCAGGAGGAGAATAGATTCTCAAAGAAAATACCTTGATTTCTTTTCGCTTGCTATCTTCATCCTCTTCATGTTCGACCACACCCTGACTCAGATTGGTATAATTGGCTAGTTTATTAAGAAGTGACGATACCATGGGGTTGCTGTCCATCTCTTCCTATTTGGATGTGAAGATGACAATACAAAAGAACATTTTGTTTTGCTGTAAGAATGCACTCTCTCTTTCCACTTAATACTGGCATTTTAAAAATCTTCCAACAGTTTTAAAAGGAAACAATTACAACCAAAAACCCCAACAAACTCTGCTCACGTATACTGAACAAACCACTAAGTATAGGAAATCTGTCTCTTCAATTTACAGAGCATAAATACTTACTCACCCTGAGTAAATGGGTAAATAACCATTCCCCAAGTGGCTCTAATGCTTATCAATGAAATCTGTCAGTGCTCAGGAGGCATAATCCTTCAAAAGAGCCAATTTGAATGAGTTAATTCAAGAGTTCTCTTCTAACAGCCAAGTACATACCAACCTTCTTCCTTCTTTCCTTGCTCCCCCAATTTTACAGCACTAAGAACAAATAAGAAGCTTAATTTTAAAAGGCTATAATTCCGGGAAGGCAGATCTAGCCATTCATTCTTTTGGCTAACTGATATTTTTTTAATGCTTCAATTACTGAAGTGCTGGCATTTTTCTGTACACATTTTTGTTAGCTTTACCACTCTAACAACTCAGTGTAAATAGCTGGCAAACAAAATATTATTTTGGGTAAAATTCACCTTTTCTCTTAGACACTTTTTTCTTTATATGTGATAAGCTTCAAACGCAGAAAAGTTCGGTTCAATTGTAGAAAAGGAATTTAACGGGAAAAAAGATTCATTTAAATCATCCTGAAATATTCACTAATTTATACAATAACAAAAAGACAATTTGTGTCAATGCTTTACCTTTGCCAATGAATACCTTTGGTACAAATTAGTTGTGTTTGTATATTCAGTACATAAAAGAAAGTTACCTCAAACAGAGCCATGTTCTTTCCTTCATAGATATTCTCTCTTTCCATGTCAGTATTGTTAATGAAAGGGCTGTTTTCTCTTGGGGTCCCATCTCCTATTAGGAAAGGGAAGAAAAAAGTACTATTAGTCCGTTTTGAAAGGAATCTAAAGCTACAGCCAACCTGACTCCCCAAGCATCTAATCTCCATGCCCTTCAAGATTACCACATCCATCATTTTTTAGAACGTGATGTATCAAGATTTTTAACCATACAAGACCACTGAGACAAGAAGGTTGTATATTTATTTGTGAAAGGGAGCAGTTTGGGATTTATTTATTGAAAGCACTATACAGTTTCTAAATACTATAGGGCACATTCTCCTTCCTATTGTGTGATAGTTCCATCTGCAATGGCTAGATAGCTATAAGTCTACTAACAGTATAACAAATTGGTGTTGTCCAATGCCTGTTACATTTGGACAACTGACAATTGACAGCATTTTGTTTTTTTTCTACATGGATGATCAGATCATTCCCTTCTGTGCGATATATTCCATAACAATGGATTATTTCAAAATAGCTGACTGAAGGGGGATGGGGGGATAACCTACTTATGATAGTTATACTGGAATATGACAGTTATATATAAGAGTTATACTGGAGGCAGCTAAACTGCTCAGTGGATAGAGCACTGGTCCTGAAGTCAGGAGAACCTGAGTTCAAATCCAGCTTCAAACACTTACGAGCTGTGTTACCCTGGGCAAGTCACTTAACCCCACTGTCTCAACCAAAAAAAAAGTATACAGGAGGAATATAGTCTGGCCCCAAGTATATCTAAATCGGCATAACAATGAGCTATTATTACAGTGGGATTTTATTGTATGTACATAAATAAGGAATTCTCAGATCAGGGTGCTCTATCAATACAGATCAGTTTAGAGAGATGACTGGCCCAAAAAAAGTTAACTGATTTCCCCAGGGGGCATAGACAGCATAGTTATCCTTTCCACATCATAGGGGTTAGGACTATGGCACCCAAAAATTTTGGTCCTCTCTTCCTACTAGAGAAGAAGCCTAAATTTTCTTTTTTCCTTTTTGGGGTACCTTATAATAAAATTTGGGTTAAATATTTGGTCATAGGCTATATGTAGGTCAATGTATATATGTAGGTCAATGTGAAGTAAAAATACTTTTTCTGTGTTCTCTGCGGGCCTTTCCATGTCATCTTCAGCTTCCATAAAACTCCCAAAAATTTCCCATTTAATTTCTTATGCTGACTCACAATATGTCAGAACTGTGATGGGGAAAGTCGGGTTGTGGAAGAGGTAACTGTGTGTCAGAGGCATGACTTAAATGAAGGCCTTCTTAACCGTAAGGCCAACTTTCTATCTATTATATGAATTGCTAATAGCAAGAAAAGGTTGGCAAGGCAAATAAATTATAATAAATGCTCACAATTAAGATACTGATTGTCCTAAAAGATGTGGTTCCTGGTCTCCAAGTGTGTCTCCTTGCCTCTCTCTGGGTAGTAATAACAATTTTGCTTAAACCAGTTTGACACAGACCTGGTTATCAAGAGACAACCATGACTTAAACACATTCTTTGGATCTGAAGGTTTGCAAACAAAGGGCTTTTCTCACAGCAGCCCTGCCACAAAAGTAGTGAAATTATTACAAATGAGGAAAATGGAGCAGCGAGGGGAGAAGTGATTTTCCTTCAAGGCACAAGGACAGAAGTGATTTTCGTTCAGGTACAAGGTCAAAGTAGTCTATGCCAACTGCATCTTTTTAAACATCAGCAGATGGTTGGATACCATTGGATCTCAAGTCAGGAAGATCTGAGTTCAAATCTGGCTTCAGTCACTAAACTAGCTGTGTGATCCTGAACAAGTTATGTAATCTCTATTTTGACTCTCCCTATCTTCCAAAGTTGTTGTGATGATCAATATTTGTTAAGGCACTTAGCTCAGTGCCTGGCACATAGTAAAGAGCAATAAATGCCAGCTATTATTAATTTTGAGTAACATGGTAAAACCTGACACCCAAAAGAAATGAAAGATGAGAAAATATTCAGCAAAAATATGCCGTTAATTCTGGCTCAGCAGATGATATAACCTGGCGGAGGCGGGGAGGAAGGGGTTGGGAGGTTACGAATACCAATTTGAGTTTCAGCATCCACTCACTTACGCATTACTGAAGTTTCATTTATTTACTGAGGAAGGGGGATCTATTCAGAATGTCACTCCAAATAAACCGCATAAGCATTAAAGGAAATAAATGCAAAAAAGTTTTGAAACTGAAACCATTAAAGAAATGCCAATACTTTGATATCTATCTCTCAGCCTCAGTTCCCTCATTTGTAAAGTCCTTTTCCAACTCCAAATACCATAACTGGAATCACAGATTCATTGGCTGTGCATGTGCCACTGATAGATGGCATCTCACAAGGTCTGATCATTTTAGTCCTTACGGGGCACAGAATTTGAGGGGAAAACTCATTACAACCCTAAAGCAAATATCTCTGAAATTGAGAACCTAAAGTACACTGTCATAATGGGGGAAAGAAGAAATACCAATACAAAAAAATTGTCCAAAATGATGCACACTCACAACATGAAGATAATTTAAATTATTTTATTACAAAGATGAAATTTTGCACATTTCTCTATCCCTCTACAGTTGACAGAATTGACAGATGTAGATATATCTGTAGCTCTACAGCTATATTACTTAATATACACATCCTGGTCATAGAAAGTTTTCATCACAAGTCTGGAGAGGATAGGCTTATTACTGTATTGATATAGGGGACACCTAGGGACCAGCGCAGATTAGCACCTGTTCTGAAATACCTAGTTTTACAGAACTGCTGAGTACTTCTGGGTTAAATGACTTGCTCAGGGTCACACAACTAACAGGTATCAGAGGGGGAACTTGTTCCCAGGTATTCCTTGACTGGGGCAGTTAGGTGGCGCCATAGTACATAGAATGCTGGGTCAGGAGTTGGGAAGACAATTTCCTAAATTCAAATCTGTCCTCAGATTAGTTAACTGTTACTTGCCTGGGCAAATCACTTAAACGCTGTTTGCCTCAGTTTTCTCATCTGTAAAATGAGCTGGAGAAGAAATGGCAAACCATTCCAGTATATATATATATATATATATCTCCCTCTCCCTCCCTCCCTCCCTCTCTCTCTTTCCCTCTCTCCCTCCCAACGGTGCTGCAGTTAGAATATTACATCTGGAGTATGGAATTCAAATCTTTCCTCTGACACAGATGGTAACAATGTCTTGGTAACAATGGCTAAGCCATTTAATCTTAGCCACTGACAGTTTTAAGATTTATCTCATAAGTTATGATCTAATGAGGTATAAATGTCGATGTCGCAGCCCCTTTGGTGATAAGAGTCAATAGCAAAAGAAAGTTCAGAGTATTTATAGCTGTTGCCAGCTCTGCCAAAACCTACAAGTAAGAAATTATGGGCAATCAGTACTTACTCATTAAACACCCACATTTTAATGACAAAATTTTCCCAACAGAATGACAGCAAATTGTGAAACTATCATCCAGCACATTATTATGACCCAAGAGTGTGACTGGCAATTTTTGGTCATAAACCAGAAGCTTAAATTACTTTTTTAAAAAGTTTCACAGACTGCCAAAGGAAAATTAAAGTCACCTCGTATAGTAGCTACCTCAAAAGAATCCTAAAACAGATCTGTGACCATTCAGCCTTTACCTGTAGACCTCCAAGGAAAGAGAAATCCACTAGCTCCCAAGAAAGTTCATTACACTTTGGGGCAGCTCTAATGAAAATTTGTCCTTACATGGAGCGAACAACTCCAACCTCTTACCCCAAGTTCTATCCACTGTGGCCAAGCAGAAGGGGCCTAAACCCAAGTCAAAAGATGACAACTAAAGAAAAACTACTTACTCTGGACTCCCTGAGTTAAATTCCATGCAGGAATAAGATCAATTTGCACATGTGGGTATAAAGACAAGCATACATATAAAAATGCAGGTAATAAATATGCCGAGACCTTGAACAAAATGTACTATGTCAACCAACTATATGTATTCAAAAGCATCAATTGGATAAGTTAGGTTTAATTTAAAACTTGAGGGGGTGGCATGAGACAACCTATTACTCCGCTACAGAATATGAAACTGTTCATTTAAACTACTGACACATGCTTGACTTTGTGCAAGTGATGCAATCTTAAGGAACCTGCTTGGGAGTAAAATGGATAAATTATCTTCACTCCTTAGAATCAAAAAGGAAAAAAAGAAATAAAGGCTCTTAATGTGTTCTTCCTATTTCCATTAAGAGAAACATCTGACAATGTTACTACGTGTCATGTCGCTAGGTGTCTTGTTTGGGAAAAGGATTTCTTTGATATGCTTACAAAGGGTTATTTTTTTCTACTTTTACACATATTCTAAAGGACTTTCTAAACTATATCTTATGAGATTTCAAACATGATATTCCATCAATTTTGGGGAATGCAATAGTACTACTGTTGCTTAGTTGTTTTTCAGTCGTATCTGACTCTGACCTCATTTGGGGTTTTCTTGGCAGAGATACTGGGATGGTTAGTCATTTCTTGATCCTGCTCATTTTACAGACGAGGAAACTAAGACAAACAAGGTTACGTGACTTGCCCAGGATCAAACAGCTAATAAATGATTTGAACTCAGGAAGATGAGTCTTAGCCTACCTAGTATTCTATCCCACTGGGCCACTTAAATTCCCTTAGGAATACTACAGAGATAGAGACAGATATACGTAAACTGCTAATTAGAACAGTAGATAAGACTGAAGAGGACCAGTGCAAATTTTGAGTTGATTTAAGGGAAAAACTTCCTGGAAGAGCTGCCTCAAAGTGGAACAGGCTACAGCAGGCATTTGAGTGCAATCTGGTGTGAGCAAAAACACTTTCACCTCTCTTTGACCAGGCTGCCTCTCTAAAATGAGAATAATGATAGCACCTACCTCCTAGGTTTGCTAGGAGAATGAAATAAGATTTCTAAAGAAGGAAGAAAAAAGAGGAAGATCTATACAGCTGCTATGTGCCGGGTACTGTCTTAAGCACTTTAACAAAAATCTCATAAATTATAGTTATATAGTTTATCTTGTTCCACCCTTGACCCCAGCAAAAAGGCTACTAGCTTTTAGTCATTATTTCTAATGCTTAACAAAATACTTCCCATAAATTTAAACATCATGACTTAAATTAAAATTTAAAGTATTATAAATTAAATTAAAACGTTAAAAACATTATGAACTGAATTAAAACATTAAATGATTTCAATTAAAGATTAATATATTTCTTAATATCTAAGTGGGCTGTGAGATTCAGGACAAATAACCTACTATCTCTGGGCCTTAGTTTCTTCATCTAAAAAAATAAGATAGGCTAGACTAGCTTATCTCTTAAAGACCTCTCCAAAGTGAGTATTCTATCATTTTATATTGTGAACCTATTCCTGATATGAATACAATGCTAATACAAAGAACACAAAATGAAAAAAATCAATCTCCAATTCATTTTTTCAATTAAATTCCCACTATGGAAATCTCACAGGAGGGACTGACCTGTTCTACTTATTTTTCTTAACAGACTACTATTTAATCATTATTATTATATTATTTATTAAAATTATTCATTATAATTACATGAATATAATCATTAGCTCTATATGTACAATTAACACATTAATACAACTAATTGTGTATGTGCCTGCAGAGTAATAACCTATAGAGAAACCCAATTTCTGAGAAGTTTCTAGACAGAACCACAAGTGGCTTCTAATAAATACAAAAAGCAACCAAATTTGTTCCTTCCCAGGAATACAAATGACTGTCTTCAAAACAATCTTAACTAAAAAGTGAAGAATGGGCACTGGGATCTTGCAAAAAGTCTCCTGTCTGCTGCCTGCATTGCCTGACACTGCCTCCCATTTATACCCTAACATGCCTTGTATTTACCTAGTTCTATATGCATGTTGTCTCCCACATCACAAGAGGACCATCTCGAGGGCACGGAACCTGTGTTTGCCTTTCTTTGGGGAAATGTAAGGGAATAAGCATTTATGTGCCAGGCACTTTCTTAAACACTTCATCATCACCCCGTTTGGTCCTCATAACCTGTGAGGTAAGTGCTGTTATTATCCTCATTTTACACTTGAGGAAATTGAAGTAAATTGAGGTTAAGTGACTTGCCCAGGTCACACAGTTATTGAGCGTCTGAAACTAGATTTGAACCCAAATCTTCCTGACTCTAGGATCAAGTCTCTTTTCACCACACTTACTATCACCAGCACTTAAGAGCAATGCCTAAGTGCTTTAAAACACCCTATGAGAAAAGGAATCTTTAAAGACCAAACTACTAATTAGAGTCCATCTTAAAGAAGTTGAAAAGTAAAAAGACCAGTCAACAGATTTGGTTGTAGATATTGCACAGCTAAAACAAAAAAGGAAAAACATGAATTCCACAAAGGTTTTGTCATTTACACTGACAAATGCTTACGTGGGTCCCTGTGTAAATGATACAGAGCTATTAAAACACACAACAGTCTAATCTGATGGTTCAGTCAATAAAGGTCAAGGGCAAAATACAATGTAAGCCCCAGAAAATCAGGGACTATTGTCCCAGTTGTACTTATCTGAACTCTACCCTTCCCTTAGTATAGTGCTCTCTGTACCCAGTAGACATTTAATTCATAATTCCTGACAAGCATTTATTAGGATCCGAGTATTTGCCAGGTTTAGAACTGGTTACATAACCTAGGAGACACCGACAAAGGACTGTCCAGTATGGTATGCTCATATCAAAGAAAGCATTGTGCTCTAAAGAGAAGCAGAATTGCAGTAGCTCAAAAGAAATGTGAGATGCACAAATTTAGAGATATTTCCACTCCAAATGTTCACATGCCCAACCTGTGGCACAGCCTTCTAATAAGCCAGACTTCAACATAGTTGTGTCATTTTGGTCCTCTTCAAGGACAAAGGACAACAACCAACCATTTCCCAAGTACTCTGGAGGACAAAGCATTTAAAGAAGGAAGAAACCCATGGAGATCAATATGGTCCAAATGCTTTGCTTTCTGAAGGCTTAGTTTAATGCAAGGATTAAATTTGGAGGATCTGGAGAACCACAGATTTATTCACCAGGTGATTGACCCTCTCATTTCACACATGAGAAAACTGAATCTAATCCAAATACCCACCTTTTTAGACACCTACAGAGAAGTAACCAATGTTCTTCCACTGAATCAAATTTTCAAAGTCCTATAGTTTTCTTTCTTTCAAAACAATTCTTAGTTGGAGAGTGTAAATATCAGTCCCATCTTAAAGATGGAGAAAGTGAGACAAGTCAGTCACAAAATTGGATATAGTCCAACTTATACTTTAACAAAAATCCTGACAAGAATATGTCTTACATATTCTTAACATAACTTTCAGCCTCCCACTGTCATCATGTAAAGGACTAGGTCATTGCCCGGCATCTTGATTTGTGCCTTACCATTGGACTCTTGACAACTCTGGATTAGGGAGTGAGGCCGATGACTCTGCACAGCTCTGCCTCACTTAAATCCAACTCATTTGTAAATTAAGACATCAATCACCCAGTTGATCTGATCACCAGTCGTCTTATTAGAGATCAAAGGATGAACAACATTCCAAAAAGAGAAATCCACCCTACTACTGTCTAAAGTGGTCTATTCTACTTACCAGCAGCTCTTACAGGAAGTTTTTTCCCCTAATGTAAACTCAAAATCTGCAACTTGGTAACCTTCATTTATCTAACTGCTGTGGCCCTCTAGGGCAAGGCAGAACAAGTCAGTCATTTAAGTCCTCACAAAGGGAGAGGCAGTAGAGATAAAAATAAAACAAAATAAAATAATCCCTGTCCTTAAGGAACTCCTTGGGAGAGGGGAGGAGTTTGGAATATAAAAATTTAGGGAGAAGAACTAGACTACCCATTGAATGATACAGAAAATACAGGAGAGGAGGAAACCAAGGCATATGGGCACCTTCTTTGGAAATATACTTTCATATACTCCGAGTAGCCTGGGTAGTCCAGGGTCATCGGGTCAGTATGTGTCAGAGGCAAGACTGGAATACAAGTCCTTCCAGCTTTGAGGTCAGCTCACTATCCAAACTTCTTCTTCTGGGTGAGGGTCTAGCAGCTCAAAAGGTTCAAGAAAGACTTCCAATAGAGAATGGTGCTTAAAGGTGACTTACAGAAAAGGAGGGTTTCTAAAATATGGAGGTGAGGAGGGGGAGAAATCCAAGGATGTGGGCTGGCCAGTGCAGAGGCAGAAAGACAGAAGATAAGGTCTCAAGCATAAGAAACATTTATGCAAGAAGCAAGTGTGGAAGGTACTGGGAACAGGCTGTGAAGGACTTGTTTCATTCTGAACTTAAGAAATAAAACAAGCATTTCTATAACATAGTAAAACAGAATAATCTTTTTTCAAGATGATTGCACATGAAATTGCAAATCTGTTATACAAAACTTGCTAAAATTATTGTATATAAAATATATAAATGCCAAAGAGAAAAGTGAATATATCCTCCAAAAGGTACGAGAGAAACACTGGAGTTTAAGTAAAGGAGTAACTGAAAATTTGTTTGACTGCTGTGTGAAGGATGGATTGGAGAGGAGAAGAGACATAGTAGGAAACTAAAAGAAAGGCTTTCCCAGTAGAAAAAAGGAGAGGCATGTGAGATTGTAAGTGTAGAAAGTACAAAATAATAACAGCTGGATGGATATGTGAGGCAAGACAGAGAAATCAAGGATCAGAATGAGGTTGCAAATCTGAGTGACAGAAGGGTAATGGTTCCTAAATCTATCCCTTAAATTGTCGTTCAGTCATTTCAGTCATGTCTGAATCTTTGTGATCCCATCTGGGGTTTTCTTGGCAAAGATACGGGAGTGGTTTGCCATTTCCTTCTCCAGATCATTTGACAGATGAGGAAACTGAGGCAAACAGGGGTAAAGGATTTGCCCAGGGTCACACAGCCAGCCTGAGGCCAGATGAGTCATCCTGACTCCAGGCCCAATACTCTATCGCTTGGCTGCGGATACACAAGCCATGCCTTCAAATGTTTCAACAGTAATCTTGCGTTGTTTTAAGTATTTTCTTTTATAGTAAATTTCCCTAGTTCTTCTAACAAGTATTCCTTAATATTTTGGCAACCAGGAACAAGGAGACAGCTAGGTTCATATTAGGAAGATTTTTAATTAAAAATACAAAGCTATAGGCATATAAAAATTCCTATTTGGCATCTATCTAGTTGACTGAATGTTTGCAAACACTACTACCTGTTGCTTGAATCAGCTGTATTCAAAAGATTGAAGACCCACAGATTTTGTTTCACAAACAGTAATTTTAAAAACTCCTATAAATTTTTCCCCTCTCAGGCAAAAGTCCAGGGGAGATATGCTACTGAAAAGATAACTTAAGTAATACTCAAACTCATAAACTACAATCTTGGTCAAATTGTTCATATGAATGAACAACGTTAAGCCTTTTCTTGATGGAGAAATGAAACAATGTTTTATTCTTACATTCAGAAAGGACAAATCAGCCACTTAAGTACTATCCAATATGAATGAGCTGCAGCACATGATAGCAAAAGCCCTAGAGTAGTAGGAGTCCAAAGATCTGGTTTCTAGGCCCAGTTCTTCTACCAACTAACTGTTAGTCTATGAACAACTGATTTTCTCTCTCTTGGCCATTTATGGGATCACCTGTAAAAATGACTGGTCGGATATTAGCATCTAAGAAAGTTGGAGGATATATGAGGTCCCTTTTAGCTCTCAAATGATTCTATTGTTAACCTCTGAGATCAATTAATAAAGCTATAACTGAATTGTTTTTAAGAAGTTTCTTCTCATTCTTATTTTAAAGATCCCTCGGCATTATATATTGTCAAAAAGAATTATTTACCACTAACCCCTTGTGCTGAGACACTGGGCAGCAAGGTGGCACAGTGGATAGAGTGCTGGGCCTGGATCATCCTGAGTTCAAATGTGGTTTCAGACATTTACTAGCTGTGTGACCCTGGGCAAGTCACCTAAGCATGCTTGCCTCCATTTCCTCATCTGTAAAATGATCAGAAGTAAATGGCAAATCACTCTAGTATCTCTGCCAAGAAAATCTCAAATGGAATCGTGAAGAGTCAGAGATAACTGAAACTCAACAATAAAGTGTCTACTTTTCATAGTCAAAGACAATAAGGGTAGGGTGAGTATTGAATTTCTAGAATTCACACTCAAGAAAAAAATGCATTGACTCTTCATAGAAATTGATCACTTTTGGGTATAGCACTATGGATAAGGTTTGGTCTTAGTAGCAACTTAGAGCAATAGTTCCAGTTATCTAGAAGCTAAAAAGTTTTACTTTTCTATCTCCACAAAGGAGCAGTATCCAATTCAATAAACATTTATTTAGCCCCTATTATGTATTCAGACACAGTAAGCATGGAGGAGAGAGAAAGAGGCAAAAGGTCCAGGAGCTTACTGCCATCTAAAGTGGGGGGAGGGTAAAGGGGACAACGTGAAAACAAGTAATATTCAAAGCCAGCTATGTACAGGATAAACAGGAAATAATTAATAGGGGGAATGTCCATAAACTAAAAGGGGTTGGGGAAGGCTTCTGGTAGGAGGGAGTATGAACAAAACAAGTTAGCTGACACTCTAGAGTCTGTTTCAAGGTAAATCAAAGGAAAAGGAGCCTAAAGGGAGAGACCTACTTAAATCAATGCAGTCCGTCCTCTTATCCCGGCCTTCTTCCACTTCTCATCTTCTTGAACCAAACAAAAAGTTGCTATTACTTTAATAGGATTCCACATTTTTCCCCTTTAGCCCAAAAAGGATAGACAGTCTTGTTACAGAAAGATATTATTTAGAAATAAGGGATATTACATGAGGAATACAATAAATAAAGGAATTCTTAAAAGTCATATCTACGAGACCCAGACAGAGGATGGGAGCAGGGGGTGGGGTGGATGGAGGACAAACAGAAATAATGAGTTATAAAAGTCAAACAACCACATGGGGTTAATGTGATTAAATGAGGCACCATTTTAAAGCATATCTATGTTTTTCTTTTCCATTAGTGTGAGAGGGATGGGTTGTCATACTACCTCAATTTTTCAAGAAAGGAGAAGAACCAGGGAAAACTGCACATTTTAATAATTTTAACACTGGAAGGGGCCCTTACAAATTATTTAACCCAACTCCCCACAAAATATACCCTTACCTGCTATGGTTCAGATTGAGGTGTGTGGCCACAGCAAGGACTGACCAGTGATCTCAAGCGAGGACGGTGATTCAGGGCCACATATATATTCAACAATTTTACAAACTCCGAGCTCTGTAAGATTCCACTCTGAGCTACGTCCCCATTCGGTACAGGGATGAATTCCTCAACAGTAACACAGAAAGCTTACAAGGTGAATACTATTTTTCCTTCGTCTTATGACACCAGCATTATATGCTGGTATTATAGTGTAAGACAATATTCAGGAATGTTAGAGAAATTTAGTCCAATATTCTCTGTGCATGTAACGGAATCCCAGAACAGGTAAGTCATTTGCCTGAAGTCGCACAGTTACCAAGTAATATGGCCAGGTCTAAAAGCCAAATTTCCTGATTTGCCTCCTCCATACTGACTGGGAAATTGCTTTAAAAGTAGTACAGCAACTCCATTAGTTTTTTGCTGCTTATGAAAAAAGTTTGGGGTAGGGGTAATTCACAGAGAAAAGAAGATAAGTAACTGGGCAAATAAGAAGACTTTTTTTTTTAAAAAAGAAACAAGGCCAATGATACCTTGTTTTTAAAATATACAAAACTAGGGCCAAGGAGCAGTAAGATGTAGGGCAGACAGCTTTGAACGCCACTGAATGAAATTATTATATAGTTAAAATGAAAAGGCAAGAAATACGTAAAAGACTTGCAATTTCATATATAATCCTTTTGTTCCTATTCATTCATGTATATGGAAATGCCTGCTTTATTTGATGGATTTAAGTTCAGAGAAAATAACATTAAAAATAGAATACTTATAAGGCAAACTTTATATTAAGACATGGAATCAGATCATATATTACATATTAACATTATAAATTAACATAAGGAATTATATATTAACATTATATATTAATAAGTAAATTATATACTAAATTAATAAGTAATAATATTTTAATATATTCTATATTATTATATATTATATTAATATATTTATATATAAACTGTGGTTATTCTAAAAGTATGGCAGAATCTTGTAGTGTTTCAGAGACCTCATTATAAACTGTCTATGTAGTACTGGAGACAGGAAAGGCATGTGATTTGAGAAAGTCCCAGACCTCCCCTTCTCTGCCCCAAGTGCCTTAGGCCACAGTCTTCAGCAGGGGGACTCAGGTCCAACTTTGGGAAGTAATTCTAAACCTTTGAAAGCTTCCATTTTAAAAGACCTCTATGTTAACCATCGTTCACACCCCCCACCTTTTGCTCCCCTTCTGATTTAAAGCTGGCCCCTTTCCTTGCCAAGGCCATACTTATGACCTTAGTAACATCCCTATTTGGTAGCTCACATCAATCACTCCTCCTTTCTTACTGTTTCCTCTATCTACTGGCCCCTCACCTACACTGCCAACAAACATGCCAACATCTCCTCCAGCCTGAAACCTTCACTTAACTCTGTCATCCTCCCAACTCCTAGGGGGGAAAAGAAAATTACATTTGCTGCCCAATTTCCTTGCTGTCCACCTTCTGTATACCCTTGTGGCCACTTGCCTCTGAATCCAACCCTCTACTAAAACCATTAACAATGATGTCAAAAGACTACGTTTCAGGCACAATATCCCCTGTTCTACCATATTACAGGAAGTGTTCATTTTATCTGATGTTTGTTCAGACCAGAGTAACTTAGATAATAGTAATAACATTCATAAACAAAGATGCCAGAAATTCAGTGACCTCAATCCTCAGCCTCCTGGACCTCTCTTCCAAGTTACTGACGCTTTTGATTTTCTCAACAGTCCCCTACCTAGGATTTCCTCTGCTGGTTCTTTTCTTAATGGTTGAGGAAACTGAGTAGAGGATAAAGTGATTTGTCCAGGGTCACAACTAGGGTCTGAGGCCAGACTGCTTCACCTAGCTGCCATATACAGACATAGAGACACAAGCGTACGCATGCACACACACACGCACACACATATCACAAATGCTGCTTTCAGTATTTTGTATAAAGAAACTTCTTATAAAATTTAATTTCATTAATTCATTAATGAGGTACATCCCTAGCAGTGGAATCTCTAGGTCAGCCAGTAGAAGATGGCCCTATCAGCTGCTCTGTGTACATAATTCCAAATTGCTCTCCAGAAGGGTTACATTAATTCACAGTTCCAACAGAAATGCATTACTACACCTATCCTTCCTCAACTCTCCTCCAACACTATTTTCAGATAGATCATTTCTAATTTCACTTCAAAACTGATAAAGAAAAGCATTAGCACTAATATTTACTTTATATTTGGTAATTAGAGTCAATTTTTCTTTCAACAAACTTAAGCGAGAAGGGGAAAGAGTATATAAAAAAAGAAGGAAGAAATATTTCTCCTAAGAAAAGAAAGAAAAAATTCTCTTTCAACTATGAAAGAGCTGGAAGAGAAAAGAATGTGCCAGGCCCTATGCTAAGCACTTTATAATTATCTCATTTGATCCTTACAACAACCCCGGAAGATAAATGCTATTATCCCCATTTTACAGATGAGGAAACCAAGGCAAATAGGCATTAAGTGACTTGTATCCAGGATGTTAGATCTAGAATAGTATCATAGTAAAATAATAAAAGAAAGTAGTAATCTAGAGGCCACCACTAATCCCAGTTTGGTTTCTGTGTATTAAGTGAGCTTAGGTGAGTCACTTAAATTGTCTAGACATCAATTTCCTCAACAATAAAAATAAAGGGAACGGGACTAGAGCTAATCCTATAATTAAGTAAGGATGAATGTATTAGGTAGAACTGAATTAGGACAACTGACAAAGCAAAGAGCAGGGAACACAGACATAAAGAATAATAGACTAGAAGACCGTGGCTGGGATCTCACATCTGCCATAATTTTACTAGCTATGTGATCTTCACCTAAGCTTCAAATTCACCATCTGGAAAATGAGGATGAGTACAGCCTACGTCAGAGTTTGAGGAAAGCTTTTGATCTACACATGCTGACAATATTTGCAATGAGGGAGAGATGTTAGCTTACATAGCTCCCCATGATGGGCAGCAGTGGGAAGCAGCAAGGCTAGCTTAGCTGCTCTCTGGCACAATCCTGGGGTCTGGGAAAGTTAACCCAATGTGCAATCTGATGTTCACCCCCATCCCCAAGTCAAATATTCTTGGATAGTGCCCGTAGCTAGATTTCTTATTTCTAGTGGCTTAGAGCATCAGCTACTCACTATATAGGAAAGCTTGGGTAAGTTATTTCTCTGGGACTTTAAATTTTCTCACATGTAAAGTAAGAGACTGGACCTAAGAACACACACTCAACTCTCTATCTCTCTCTCCTCACTTCTTTCCTTCCCTCTCTCCCTACCTTCTCTCTTCTTCCTTCAAAAACTATGCCTTTGTTTAAAATGTGTATATATGGACAAGCAAAACAAGTTCTCAACTTGACCATGTCCAGACAAGAATCTCAACCTAGTCTTGTCTGTCCTATGTTTTTTTTTCAGATAAACAGGTATCTTGCATAATGTACTAAAGAAGTTGATTTCATCCATTTTAAGTATTCAATATACTACCCAAGAAGAGATTCCATCCAAATTAGCGTGTGGATCTTTTTGGATCTTTACCCTCGTATCCAATGTTAGCTATCCTTCCTTAATTTGATAGCTGTAAATTTGGAATGCCTGCCATCTGTGCCTTTATACAGACAGTTGATAAAACCTGGCCAGGACCAATCACAGATTCCTGGTACCCCCTCTCAAGAGACATCACAACAGCCATGGTTACTCTTCGTTTCTGGCCACTATTCCAGATCCACCTAAATGCACTCAACAGTCCATTTCTATATAACTTGACCACTTTAAGTCCATGAAAGACTTTTTCAATGCTTTGCTAAAATCTAGCTAAATTGGATATGTCTAGTAATCCTACCGAAGAAAAGAAATGAGGTTGTTCATAACTTGTTCTTGATGCAATCATGTTCACTCTTTGTGATAACAGCTTCCTTTTCCAGATATTCTTTAACCATCCCTTTGATAAAGTTCCAGTATTTTGCCAACACAAAATCAAGTTCAGCGGCCTTTGCAGAACACACCTTCTTTGACAATGGAGGCAAAATCTGACCTTGTCCAGTCCAGTAGCTCCTCTCCCTCCTCATAATCTATCAAAAATCACTTACTTCTCAGCAACTACCACTTTCATGACCTTAGTTTATGGGCTTATCTGAACCTGTTGACCTCAGGCTCCCCTAGAGCAGCTATGGGTTGGCTCCCTTCTCACCATCCCTGCTTACTTAGCTTCAGTTTCATTTCCTTCTGAGCCATTTCTGTTATATCCTTTCCAGTCCAAAGGTCATTGTTGACCAAGAACACAGAATAAAAATTCTGAACTTAGAGCAACTCTACCTTCTCTTCCCATTAGTTTCATCCCATTCATCCTCTAGTGAAATTCCCACCCACCTCTCACCCCTTTGTGCATTCTCTTTCTCCACCAAAGCAAGCTGACTCCTGACTTAATTGACCAACTTTGGAATGGGCTTTTCCTCCACTGGAGGTCTGCTTGACCACCCCCAGGTTATAGAAGCCATTCTAGTCTGAGCGTAGATTTGGACTAAATGACTTGAGTCCTCCAACTGACTCTACGAACATCGGTAGCTGTATAAACCACTACGTATAAACAGCACATAGTTCATTCTTCTAACAAGCAAACATTTTAAGTTTCATAGAAATTTTACTTCATAAAAACATAAAAAGCTCAGTGTTGTATATATTTCCCAGTGAGCAGAAAAATAAGCATTTCGTGGTCTTATAATATTAATGTGCTGATATTTTACTCAAAATTAGTTAGGGGGAAAATTTCCAATTAAATACCCTGAAGAACAAGATGACTGGAGTAAGGGACTGCTAGAAGCAGAAAGTCACTTAATACACACCATCTACATCTCCCAATAAGTCCATGTCAAAGAAGCCAGTGTGGTGCAGTGGGCAGGGCACTGAATTTAAAGAAAAATCCCAACTCCATCACTCTCTAGCTATATGAACTTGAGTCAAATCGCAGCCTGTTTATAAGTTAACTTTCTCATCTGTTAAACCAAGAAACTAAAGTAGATGATCTCTAAAGGTCCCTTTTAACACTCTTTGGAATAAATTAAAGTCAAGGCTAATTTGTCCTATGCACTCAAAGTTAATGTTACTAAAGTTCAGTGACCAATTCTTCCAGCTTTGGGTAGCGCTGGAAATCTGCTAATAATTACATTAAGAAGTAGAGTGGGACAAACCCACTGGGTCAGTTTTTGTGACTAAGCAAGTTATTTTACTTTTCAAGTTCTTTTCAGCTTCATCACCCTAAGATACTATAAAGCTGTGGTGTCAAGACCTTCAGAGATTTAATTTCAGTCTAGAATGAATTCCACCTCCCAAACTCAGTTTTTCTAGTTGAATATGGTGACGGCAGCACGGGGCCTATTACCATTCCTCATGGCCCCAGCTGTAATCTTCTCCTTAGTTTCCAAAAATAACAATAGATTGACAGCTGGAAAAAGGCTCCCTACCTAATTCAATCTCCTTATTTTAGAGATGAGATCATTTGAACTCAGGTCTTCCTGACTCCAAGCTCTATCCATTGTTCCAGCCAGTTGCCTCTTAGGCAAGCAAGTTGAGTGACTTGCCCCTAGCTGCCTCTATCATTTTCTTTAGTCTACTCTAAACAATAATCAGACCCTGATTTGTAGAGTTTGCTTATTTAGGTACTGTTCTTCTAAACCAGCAACTCCAATATTCAGAATTATATTATCCTCATTTTAGAAATGAAAAAAAAAAATTGACACTCAAGAGAGGGTAGTGCTCTCCCAGACTCAGAAAAGATCAAACTTGGTAACAGTGGAGGGATTCATACCAACATAGATACTGATTTAGCCACCAGATCCAACACTATTTTCTCTGACACCATGCTATCTCTACCCTAGATTGCCCCAGACCCTTAAAAATACAGTATGGGATTCAAGCACATATATCTCACAAATATTGATTTAATCAAGGGAAGATACACAAATATCAAAGTTTAGGGTCATTTAATGATAATTCACTTTCTTATAATTAACTCTGGCTTTTTATTTTTCTCATGTGGTAAGATCTTGATTATCTAAAATAAAACCAAATCCCTGTAATCCCCCTATGTGAGCTATTTCAGCATCCTCTGGCTACACCACACCAAAAACTAAACCAAACACAACATGTTGAGGTATCAAAAGCAAGCTCTTTAAATTATGACTTTCATTAAATTATGACTTTAGAGAAAAGGAATGGACAAGAAGGAGTTTAGAGTTGTCTTGGATTGTTTTCTGGAGGGAGGGACTAGACGTATAGTTTGGTACAGGGGACCCCAAGGAAGGAATGGCCCCTACTACACCAGTTGTGCAAATTTTAGTCTTAGGGAGTTGACTTTCTGTAGGTAGATATATGAACAAACAAAGATAAGAAGCAACTTATATTTTTTTAACTTTGGCAAGTCAACTGAGAAGAGTATAAGGTCATTCAACAACTGCCTTAACTGCCCTGCTAAAAAGGGAGAAATTTTTAAAGTGACAGTGGAAAAGCCAATCAAATATACTCGTTACAGACTTTGCTCTAACACCTGTACAATACTAGATAAAATAAAGCAAGTTTAGTTGATGATTTCAGGAAAACATAATAAACCCTATAGGAGCTACAGGATTTTTTGAAGATAAATATTAAGAAATCTAAAACTTGTGGAAAAATGTGTTTCCTGGGGTGTACTCCCATTAAAGGTTAACTGTTAAGACATTAGGCTGAAGTTTGGCTTTTTCATCTAAATTTAATCAATACAATGAAATTAGAAGAAAAATTCCAACTAAGTGTGCTTTGGGGGGGGGGGGGTGTTTAGGGAAAGAAAAGCAGTACTTAAGCTGTCTCTAAATCCTTTTACATAAGGAAAAATTCTGACAGCACAATTACTAAGCCTTAGCCTCTGCAATACTGAAAAAAGAAAAGCAGAAAATGATCATTTTATGCTAAATTGAGGGAAAGAAATCAGTTATCAGCTTAAGCTGTTTAATTCACCAAGTTTTTAAAAATAAAATACTATCAACATACACAATTCAACAGCTATCCACAGAAGGGAACAAGAGGAGCTTGTTCTTCCTAGTTAGTTTTTAAAAAGACAATTTAAGAGATGACACTGCACCCCCCCCCAAAAAAAATCACAACTCACCTGGGTTTGCCTCTTCATAATCATGTTCACTCATAATAGTAAGATCAAAAAGTTAAAAAAAAAAAAAAGATGGGAATAGAAATCCTGACTCTTCTTCAGTGCTCATTAGTCAGTACAGCAAGGACAGTGAGTGAAAGAGCGCTGCCCCCACTCACTTGTCTGCACGTCCTCAAATACTCTTAGGAAGAGTGAATTGTGGTAGATAATCCCAAGGCAAGTGCATCAAGGGTTCGCAGTTTATAAACCAGACACATGGCACAGAAACCCAACCAGCTCTGCCCCCGCAGCAGCAGCAGTAATATACTCCAAAACACTCCAAGAGAATTAAGTAGAGGGGATAATCATCACTGACAGATAAGGGAAGGGGCTAAATAACGAAGATCAGGTATCTTCAAGTACTAACACTTAAAACAGAGGCTTCCCAAGGTAACTGCAGGTATATCTATACTGACCCTCCAACCAAGCCTTCGTGCCCAAGAACAATCATGAAGCCAGCAGGCAACCACATTAGGGAAAAGGTACAATAGGGAAATTAATCTGATCTAATGGCTACACTATCATCTGTAAAATGGCATACTGTGACTCTTGTGGGCCAGGTTTTTTAATCCTAGGTATAAGTAAAAGTGCACAGGATTAAATATAATACTCTCTACATTACTCTTCCCCTTCTCATCCCCCAACCTCCGAAGCCTAACAAATTACAGTTATTTTCCCCCTTAAGCTATATGGCACTCAAGAATTTCACTTCAACAGAAACAGTTTTTTCAGGGGTTGTTCTGACATCCACACTGAGCAACCACCAAAGTATGCCTTATGTTAACACTTAACAGAATTCATCTCTTACCCTCAATCACAGGATTACAGAAATACCCAGAATTGAGCAATCATCATGTGATCATTACTTTAGTCCCTCACAGAAGGATTTGGTTCCTCCTACATTCAATTTCAGATGAGATTTCTAAACTCACTGTACTCAGCAACCTTTATGTAAATAGCATGAACATAAAGGTCAAAAGACCTGGCTTTCCTACTGTCTTTGGAAAAGGTCCTTAATTTCTCTGGTCCTCAGTGCACTGTAAGTAATCGTCTCTAAGTTCTCTACCAGTAGAACAATTCTACAATCAACCAGAACACAACCTTTAACATCACTTCATTAGAAGGCCTTGGCAGCAGCAGAGGGAGTTCTTCATTACTAGGCCTAGGGATCTCTTAAATGCTACAGTGCAAATCCTGCCCCAGACATTTACTGGCTGTGACCCTAGGCAGGTCGATCAACCTCCCCCCTCCAGCCTCAGTCTCCTCATTAGTAAAATAGAGGTAATAAATAACAGCACCTACCTCAGGGTAATTGTGAGGATCAAATGAAATAATAAACGTAAAGTGTTTTTGCTCTAAACTACCAAGTACTTAATATACTTTTCTCTGACGGGATGCAACCTTTCTCTGGTCGTCCGGATGGTAAACAGAACGAGAGATATATACAGGAATGGAGCATCCCTAGCTTCATGCAAATCCCACCTTCTACAGGAAGCCTTTCCCCCAGCACCCTTATGATCTATAGAATATTTCCAGTTTATCCTGCACTTGTCAGGCTCTAAATCCATCAGAGCCACTGAGTCCTGATCCCTGCTGGCTTCCATCACCATTTCTACTTTAAAAGAGATCCCACTCAAAGCTCTAACATATAAGGTGTCTGCACACTTGCCTCCAGCTTTATACAATAAACCCCCTGAAGGCAGGGTCTATCTTTTGCCTTTCTTTCAAACTCTAGCACTGGTACATAGTACCACTTAATAAATGTCTATTGATTATTTTTCCTGATAGAACTAAACAGCTTGTCAATCAATCAGTGGTTATAACAGTATAGTTTAATTTCAAAGCTTGAATTCTACTGCTATCAAAAATATTAACATAGAAAACTTAATTACATATAGAACACAAATATATGTGTATATATATACAGCACACAATACACACCCTATGTATAATGTGATATTAAAAAAGTGATACAATACATATTACTACATAGTCCTATTACTGTATGAGTATCATAACACTCTCCAGGAACTTCAATTGTACTATCAGAAATACTGTCCATCTTTACACACACTATTCACCGTATACAGTTATGGTATACAATATCTGTATACAGTATACAAATATCTAGAACATATATGTATATACAATATATGTATAGGCATATGAGTACATCCATATAGTATACAATACACATGTAATTCGTATATAATAAAATGTGTATGAAAAACATAAATATTTAATGTGTGTATACATCTTATTATATTAAGCCACACATGCATTGCTACATACACATACTGTATCAGTATGTATACATGTTACCATATACATGTATATTGCTATGTATTTATATTATACTGGCATACATACAAATAACCATACATCACTAATCAGTTTTGTTCACCATTAATCTTTCCCTCTTCATCCTCAAAGACCCAAATAAGCTTCTATTTACTCAGCCTCTAAATTCATCTGAGCCAATGAGTCCTGCTTCCTGCTGGCTTCCATCTCGGTTTTCAGGTTAAAAAGAAAGCCCATTCAAAGCTTCCATAATTAACTCAAAACATCCCAAACAGTCTCGAGATCTGTCATCAGAATGAATTTAGCAACCTCTCACAGAAAAGGATAAGCTCAGGTCAAAAGGATAAAAACTATGGGATAGATTAAATTAAGAATGTTTTAGGAAGCTAAGTGTGAATCATAGGGGATGTAAATATAGACTGTTCCAGGCCAATGAAAAAGCTTTATGAGTGTATATTATACTTGCTACCTACCCATACCCTCTGCCCTACTTCAGGTTCAGGTCTCCCTGGCCATGAGTAAGGGACTAAGATTCTGAAATCAGTTGGCCTAAAAGAAGAGCAAATTACAAAAGTTAAATATGGCTTCACCCTTCATCAAATGATTTAAAAGGGTTCTTCCCAATGGTGATATACAATTTTTTGTTTTTTACTAAGAGTTTGAAGAAATTTCAACAAATTATAAACCATGTTAATAACCTGGCCTTAAAAATGCATTCAGGAGCACTACTGTCCCACTAACAAGTAGATCTGGGTAAGGTCACCTATGTCCAGCTAACTTCTCTATAAATGGACTTCAAAGAATAAACAATGTGGAATGAGTTCAGGATGATTTCTAACCCCCATTTAAGCAAATGCATTAAGAAGTTTAAATTATTTCTTAATGGTTCATTGACAATTTAGAGGGAGTTCTCAATTTGCATGCCATAAGGCTTTATCCTTAACCTGGTCCAGCTGAACAACTGATATGAAGATAAACAGGTTTGTGAAATCTGCTGAAGGATGAAAACTGAGAAGCTTAGTTCATAGACTATAGTCATAGTTCATAGACAAAATGATGAGAATTAAGATTTTCAAATATTAAAAGAATGAGAATGTCTGATCTCCCAACCTCAAATCTCACCCCATCCAATCCATCCATCTTCCACACTCAGCTATCAAAGTGATTTTCTTAAAGCTAAAGTCTGATCCAAAATACAAGAAGAACTAGAGTCAAGTGTTAGAATTGCCTTGAAAAGTTGTCACCCCATGAGGGGATGGCAAAGAACTGCAAATTAAAGGGATGCCCATCAATTGAGAAATGGCTGAACAAGTTGTGATATATGAATGAAACACTATTGTGCCAAAAGAAATGATGAGCAGGCAGAGTTCAGAAAAACTTTAAAAGTCTTATATGAACTGATACTGAGTGAAATGAGTAAAACCAGGAGAGCATGGTAGCCAGTAAGTAACAGCTACAATGTGTGATAACTGACCTTGATAGATTTAGCTCTTCTCAACAATGCAAGAATCTAAGACAACTCCAAGAGGCTCATGATAGAAAATGCTATCCACATCCAAAGAATTGCAGAGTCTGAATGCAGATCAAAGCATTACTATTTGCTCTCCTTTTCTTCTGTTGTTTTGTTTTTGTTTCTTCTTTCTCATGGTTCCTCCCATTAGTTCTAATTCTTCTTTAGACAACTAATGTGAAAATGTTTAATATGAATGTGAAAAGAAAAAGGAAAGAAAAGTAGTCACCCTTCTGCCTGCCCCCTTT
Source organism: Notamacropus eugenii (assembly GCF_028372415.1). NCBI lineage: Eukaryota > Metazoa > Chordata > Mammalia > Diprotodontia > Macropodidae > Notamacropus > Notamacropus eugenii. Next base: position 345,242,654 of record NC_092875.1, read on the forward strand.
CACTCAACTCCAGTGTTTCCCTATGACATCTCCTGGGCCAAACATGAAATCCTGTTTGCCTTTTAAAGCTCTTTAGAACCTAGTTTCCTCTGACCATTCTAATCTTCTTATGCTCCCCTGCAAGAACTCTGACACTGACCTCCCTTACTGTTCCTCAAACAAGACACTCCAATCTCCAAGCATTTTAACTGGCTGTCCCCCATGCCTGAAATTCTCATCTCTACCTCCTGGCTTCCCTCAAGTCTCACCTGAAATCCCACTTTCAAGAAGCCTACCCTGATCCCTTTTATAATACTCAGATTATAAATATATTATAAAATATTCATTTCCTCAGAGATTATCTCTAATATATCTTGGATATGGCTGGTCTGTACGCAGTTGTTTCCATGCTGTTTCCCCCATTAGACTATCAGCACCTTTAATCAGGGACTATTTTTGCCTTTTTTTTGGTCTCTCCAGCACTTAGGGCAGTGTCTGGTACATAGTAGGTGCTTAATACTTGTTGACTTGACTAAAATACTCATGCTGAACACAAGTTCCACTGGATTAAATATAAAGTTTTGCATTTAGATTCAGAAAAATTCAACTGTACCAGTACAGAACAGGGATGACAATCTACAGATCTTGTTCTCACTGGTATGGTATTCAGTTTCTGATGTCACACTTTTTAAAGAAAAGTGTAAAGACATTACAACAGGGTGGATGGATGAGATGAATGAACAGTCTAGGAACCAATGACAACTGAAGAAGTCAAGGAGGTTCAGCTTGATGACAGCTGTCAAAATATTTGAAGGAATGTCATAAAAAACAATTAGATTTATGTACATATAGGGCAGAAAGAGGACCGAGAGAAAGTTACAAGCAGACAGATTTTGATCCAAAACACACAAGAAGAACTGGAGTAAAGTGGAAGAATTGCCTTGAAAAGTAGTGAGCTCTCTGCTGATTCATTTCAAGAGGTCTGAAGGTTTCCCTGTGCAAGGGACTACAAGGAAATGGATCTAGTCCCTACCCTGGCACTACACTTCCCTATGTGTTTCCTTCAGAAAGAGACTCATCCTTTTTTGTACCTGTATCCTGTTCATAACCCAATAATTGACAAACAGGAAACATTTAATAAATGCTTATTCATTCATTCACTCATTCTTTTTTTTTCCTTTTTTAAAGTTTTAACGTATAGTTTCAATCTCATTCACTCTTTCTCACAAAGGGTGTGTCTGTGTGTGTTCGTCCTTAGTGCCAAAGAAGACCATGCCATCAGAGAAATGATGACATGACTTGCACTAGACTTTGTTTTGAGTGAGGGAGAGCCATTGTTATCTGAAAGATATAACATAGTTCTCAAGGTTTATTTCGGAGATTTAGATGGTATTGCATGAATAGACAGCTAGGTGGCACAGTGGACAGAACCAGGCCTGGGTGGAGTCTGGAAAACTCCCTCCTCTTCTAGAGTTCAAATGTGACCTTAGATACTTACTAGTTATGCAATCCTGGGCAAGTCATTTAATTTCATTTGCCTCAATTTCCTCATCTGCAAAATGAGCTGGAGAAGGAAATGGCAAACCACACCAAGTATCTTTGCAAGAAAACCCCATATAGGGGTCATAAATAAAGTAACAAATCTGAGACACTTGCTACAGTCAAAGACAACCAGGGTAGGGCAAGTACTGAATTTCTAGAATCAACACTCAAGTAAAAATGTATCGACTCACCATAGGAATTGATACCTTCTGGGAATAGTGCTATGCATGAGGGTCAGTCTGGGTGGCAAACGAAGAGTCAGACTAAATGGAATCTAATATTATGAACTTAATATTATGAACCATTAGTGTAAAAGAGGATTTTTGAAGCACTTTTCACTTCTTTTGGTGCATCTGAGGGAATTCATTATTGTACTTAAAGGAGTAAGCAGGAAGACATAAGGAAAAAACAGAAAATTTCAGGACACCAAAAAAGCATGCAAAAATCAATTCCTTATCAATGGAATTCTAACTCCAAGGCTAGGACATAGTATTTTTATTGGCAGAAGCCTAGTATTACCTCTACACTTGACACTTAGGAGGTTCAGTAATATTAACTGAACATTAATGAATTACAAAAGACAATCAATAGACAAGTGTCAAGGCAAATTGCACATTTAATAAATAATAAATTCATCAGAATGTGCCTTACTTTCTGATTGTACAGAAATACTGTACACTTTATGGCACTCTGACAAATAGTAATTTTCAAATTAATTTAGGACTCCATTTTATGGAAGAGAAAGCTGCTTAGGGACGTGAGCCAACTAGCTCATTTGACAGCCTCATGGTTAAGAGCAGAACAGGACTTGAATTCTGGGCTTCTAATTTCAGTCCTAAATTTTTTTAAAAAACTTCCTTGAAGGAATAACTAGGTTCCCCAAACACACCTGTCACCAATCTTATAATTCCTTATTTGTGCTACGGACTCCTTTGGCAATCTGGTGATGACTATAAACTGCTTCTCAGAAAACTTTTAAGTGAATAAAGGAAAACAAAAATATGTAGATTACAAAGGAAAATCATATAGGAAAACTACTTTTAAAATATTCTTTAAAATTCACAGACCATCAATTTAACTATGGAATAGAAATGCAGAATGAAGCAGACTATTTTCTCTTGTGTTATGTTTTGTTTTGGCTTTTCTCATGGTTTCTCCCTTTTATTTTAATTCTTCTCTGCAACATGACTAAAAATGAGTTTAATAAGAATGTATACGTAGAACTCATATAAGACTGCATGCCATCTTGGAGAAGGCGGGGGAGAAAATTTAAGACATGGAAATGATAGCAAAAACTGAAAACAAATAAATTAATTAAAAAAAAAATTCACAGACCCCAGGTTAAAAAGTCACTGCCTTGGAATAACTGCTCCAAGAATATTAGGTAACCTGAGACATGCAGGAAATCTATGGTGTGGATTTCCTGCTTATACCATGTCATTCCTTTTAACATGGCGTTTACAGACAGCTGGGACTGGACACTCAGATTTAGGATAGCTTAGTTCATTTTTACTTTTGTCATCTGTTCACATGATCCAGGGGAGTTTACCTATAGAAAACAGGCAGACAAGCAACAAAAATTTATTAAGGGCACTGTGCTAACTGCTAGGTACACAAAAAGGGACATAAACAGCTCCTGTCCTCAAGGAACTTACAGTGCAATGGGAAAGGCAGCATGCAAGCAAATGTGTATGTTGGAATGTGTGAATATATCAAGCTGCATGTAGATAACTAGGAAATAATTACTAGGAAATAATTAAAACAGGAAAATGAGAAGGGTTAAGGAATGGTTTCCTATATTAGACTGGATTTTAAATGGGACATAAAGGAAGCCAGTAGGCAAAGAGGAGGAGGGAGTGTGCGAGGCACAGAAGAATAAGATCTGGGATCCCTAATTTTATTGGTATAAGAGGCTCAAGCTACCAAGGCACCTTCTCTATAATTCGTAGAGAATTGTCTAGAGTAGCGGTAGTAGTAGCAGAACATGTGGCCCAGACATAACATATTGGATTCAACCAGATTAAAATGTAATTGGAAAATATTTAACAAAATACCTTTTAAAATTAAATAATTATAATGTATTATAATAATTAAATAAAAAATAAGATAAATTTTTAAAAATGGAAAAATAAAGCAAAATGTAGATAATATAAGTCAATATGCAGCCTAAAGGAATCCTTACGTATAGTGACTTGCCCAGAGTCACATAGGAAATGTATGTGTGAAGCAAGTTTTGAACCCAGGCCCAAGACCATCTCTTTATCCACTATACCACAATGCTGTTCCACTTAGTTTTTACCTATGACTTACCAGGGACCTTAGAAGGAAGATAAATTTCAGCACTGCTGGAGTTTTGTTTCTTTTTGAACATCAACTTGTATTCCATCATAAAAAATACATCTCAAATTTAAATAAGGGGGGTAACTTTCATGATCCATAATTTCACACACTCTTGCTTTAGTACAACCCATAACACACAGTCTCTACAGAAAATACGAATATCTACACTGTGTTTGCAAAGCTGATGCTGAGCCACATTAGTACAATGGGAACAAGGAGCTCTCACTAGCACTGGCATAGTTTCAAAAGAAAGCTGCCACCAAAGTCACCAGTTGTCTTTATAAGCTATCTATTCCCAAACTGAAACATCTGTCACAGTTGAAGCACATGTAGCTGAGTTTATTAGGACTTAAATCATCTGGCCATCTTTTTTTTTGTCACATATGTCCATTTATTGTTTTAAATGAAAACTCATTTTGCCAGAGATGAGGAAAACGGTTTTTGCAGGTCACTTCAACTAACCTGATCTTATCCAAAGAAATACACACACACACACACATGCACACATGCACACACGAAAGGAAGGAAGGAAAGAAAGAAAAGAACAGAAATACACAAATGAGAATTCTCTAAAATATTTGCACATATACACAGTCCTTAAGTTTCCAACTGGGTCAGAAGTTTCAGGTTCTCACTTTAGTGAGTATTTTCTCTAAGCTTCGAAGACACCACCACTTCCTCATTATAAATAGGAAGTTACCCAGATGCTGAAATGCACATTTAAATGAAGTTATCAATTAGTGGGTGAGGGAAAGGATGGATTGTTTATTGAGTATGTGGCGATCAGAGAGGACCTGTTAAACTATTAAAGACATAACATTTAGTACAAAGACAAATTAAAATCACAAATAGATCTTTAGAGAGCATGTATAGCTCCAGATTTTTTTTAATTGACAAAACCACATAACCATGAATAGCTAATGCCTTTCATTAAAAATAGAGGAAGAAAGTACCCTGTGGATTTCCTCTAGATAAAAACTCTTAACTCACAAGGCCTAAGGAAAAGGGTTCTGGCAAGCACTGACTGAGATTAATTTATAAATGTCATCTATCAATTCCACAGGTTAACAATTATAGGTTCTAAAGGAGACAATGCCAGAACTTTTCCCAAAACAATTTCATTCTTTTTGGTAACATCAATAGCTTCCTTTGCTTTTTTTATAGCCTCTTCAGATGCATATTTAATGGTCCATGGCTGCCTGCTCAGCTCAGTTGTTCTGCTATAACCACAAAACCACTTAAGATATTCAGGGGCTATCTCCCTCAAGAGACCTTTCCTAATCCCCCAGTTACTACTTTCTCCCTCTTGAACTCACTTCATGTAAGTCCCAATTAAAATGCCACTTTCTGGAGGAAGTCTTCCCTAACCCTCTTAATTCTAGTGCTTTCCCTCTCTTAATTATTTCCTAATTATCCACTATATATGCAAAGCAAACTATATATTTATATGTTATCTCCCCAGATAAACTGTAAACTCCTAGAAGGCAGGGCCTGCCTTGCCCCTTTTTGTATCTCAGGCCTTTAACACAATGCCTCCCACATAGCAGATGCTTGAATAAATGTTAATTGGTTCTATGAGTATGATGGGGTGCTTGGTTGCATTGGACCCCAATTCTGAAATCACATTTCTCTTTAAAAATCACATATCTCCCTTGCCTCCAAATACTATTCTCAAGCAGCTTCTCCCCAACCCAAGGCCACAGCTTGTCCTAGCAACAACCTTTATCTCCCTTCCTGTTACAGAAGCCAGCTACACCTATAGAACTCATTAGGCTTGACCAGCTGTGCACTGGGTCATAATGACATTAACTACTCCCCGACCTAGATCTGTATCCTAGATTTGGACACACCTATACTTTCTGACATTTATCTTGTCTAACAAGACATTGATGAGAACAACCTGGTTTTTCTGAACCAGCCCCGACTGCTTTAGTGATGGTTCAGGCCTAAAGCTGCACCTCCAGGTAGCTCCCCACTTGGGCTACTTCCTGATGAATTTTGGGTAAAATACTTGCATAATAGATACCAAAAGTGCATGTTCCTTTAAGAACTGACCACTCCTTAATCACCCCCTCATCCCACCCCAAAACACCTAGTTAGCATATTTGGCACAAGTGACACTACAGAATATCCTATATAAACTTTCCCTGTAGCCCTTTAAGGTTGCAGGTTCCCTAAGAACTCTTGCCCGCTGAAAAGCATAATAAATCTTTACCTTGACTTCAACAATGCTTGAAGTTCGTGAATTCTTTGCCAGATGACCTGCCCCTGGTACCCCAGTCTTTGGGGGGATCTCACGCCCCCTTTTCAGCCCTCATATAGTATATATAAAAGAATGTATAATGAACAAAAATGTTTTAGTATGTGTGTGCCTTTTCTCCCACCCACCCCACTCCCACTAAAATGTATGCTCCTGAAAGCAGGGATTTTCTCTTTTTTTTGTTGTTGTGTTGCTTAAACCTACCTAAGCAGAGTGAGATTCACGCAGCAGGCACTTAAAAAATGTTGGACAAAAGTTTCATTTTCCCAAGACTCAACCTCCACATTCACATTAAAATTCATATACTGGAGGGCAACCTAAAGTTGTGTCATGTCTACAAGGCATCAAAATTAACTGAAAGGAAAAAAGTTGGATCGTAATGTTTGGTCCAAATGCGTGTTTGGACTGGTAGCATACAAGTATATTTTAACCCAATTATTTTGGTATTGTGAAGTCTGAATGTCTAGTTAGGTTTATTTTTTTTAAAAAAATGAAGACATTTCAGTTTCTCAAAAGATCCACAATGTACATTTATTTAAAGGGTCTGCGCCACTATCCTGTAAGCTTAAAAAGACAATTCTTCTGTGAATATGCTAATAAACACTTAATAATGTGATTATTAAAAGCCTACTATGACAAAAAGAAATCTAGGTAATATAAAAACAAAAAATGTCGATTAAAAAAAACACTATAAAAAGAAACAAAGTAGTCACTGTTTGGGGCCAGCAGCTCAAGAGTCAATGTAAATTGTTCTTGTTTTGGTCAGAAACCCTGAGAGTCTTCACCTCCCAGACTGACTTTTTTTTAATTAGGTAAAAGGGCCCATTCCTGGGCTCATTTCTTACCTAATCTTAATCACTGAACTGCCTCAGTCAAAGTGAGAACTCTGAAAGACCTTTGCTTAAAAAGGCCAAGGTCTTCCACTACATCCAGGGTCATCTCCAGTCCTCCTGATCCATATCTTACCACTGGACCCAGAAAGGTGGTGCCTTTGCACAGTCCTCCCTCATTTTAAATTCCATTATCCTCTTCCAACAACAACAATATGGTAAGAATCTCTCTTTTTTGATCATAGCAAATCAAAATATGTGAATTTACATTTTAAAACAGTCAATGAAATGACTGCCTTTAATAAAATGACAGGTAGTTCTCATATAAGATATTTTAGAAAGTCTTTTATGGGGGAGGAGCCAAGATGGCGGAGTAGAAAGATACACATATTCCAGCTCTGAACCCACAGCCCATAAAATACCTGTAAAGAAGAACTCCCAACAAAATCTGGAGCAGCAGAAGCCACAGAACAACGAAATGGAGGAGATTTCTCTTCCAGAGAGACCTGAAAAACTGACACGAAAGGTCCATCGCACACGAGACCCAGAGCAAAGCCCAGCCCTGCCTTGGCCACGCAGCACGGAGAGGAGCAGATCTGAGCAAGCTTCAGGGACAGAATCTCCAGCAGCAGCGCAGGTCCTTCCACCCACAGGTGCCAGAGGTCAGTGAGAGGGTCTTTTCAGCTTGAGGAGAGGAGAGCAGGGTGTCCCCATAACTCAGGCCCCTTTGGGAGGCAGCAGCAGACAAGGGCTCCCAAAGCAGGCAGGAGCTTGGATCCATTGCTGAAGGTCTCTGCATAAACCCCCTGAGGGAACTGAGCCCCGTGTGGCAGCCCTGCCCCCACCTGAGCACCTGAACTTAATCTCACACTGAATAGCAGCTCCACCTCCGCTGAAAGCCCTGAGGCTGGGAAGCAGCATTTGAATCTCAGACCCCAAGCACTGGCTGGGTGGATCTGGAGGCCAGGTGGGTGTGGAAAGGAAACTCAGAAGTCAAGTCATTGGCTGGGAAAATGCCCAGAAAAGGGGGAAAAAAAATAAGACCATAGAAGTTTACTTTTTTGGTGAACAGATATCTCCTCCCATCTTTTCTGATGAGGAAGAACAATGCTTACCATCAGGAAAAGACACAGAAATCAAGGCTTCTATATCCCAAACATCCAAAATAAATATTCAGTGGGCTCAGGCCATGGAAGAACTCAAAAAGGAATTTGAAAATCAAGTAAGAGAGGTGGAGGAAAAACTGGGAAGAGAAATGAGAGACATGCAAGAAAAGCATGAAAAGCAGGTCAACACCTTGCTAAAGGACACCCAAAAAAATGCTGAAGAAAATAACACCTTGAAAAATAGGCTAACTCAATTGGCAAAAGAGATTCAAAAAACCACGGAGGAGAAGAATGCTTTAAAAAGTAGAATTAGCCAAATGGAAAAGGAGGTTCAAAAGCTCACTGAAGAATATAGTTCTTTCAAAATTAGAATGGAACAGATGGAGGCCAATGACTTTATGAGAAACCAAGAAATCACAAAACAAAACCAAAAGAATGACAAAATGGAAGATAATGTGAAATATCTCATTGGAAAAACAACTGACCTGGAAAATAGATCCAGGAGAGACAATTTAAAAATTATGGGACTACCTGAAAGCCATGATCAAAAGAAGAGCCTAGACATCATCTTTCATGAAATTATCAAGGAAAACTGCCCTGAGATTCTAGAACCAGAGGGCAAAATAAGTATTCAAGGAATCCACAGATCACCTCCTGAAAGAGATCCAAAAAGAGAAACTCCTAGGAACATTGTGGCCAAATTCCAGAGTTCCTTGGTCAAGGAGAAAATATTGCAAGCAGCTAGAAAGAAACAATTCAAGTATTATGGAAATACAATCAGGATAACACAAGATCTAGCAGCTTCTACATTAAGGGATCGAAGGGCATGGAATAGGATATTCCAGAAGTCAAAGGAACTAGGACTAAAACCAAGAATCACCTACCCAGCAAAAATGAGTATAATACTTCAGAGGAAAAAATGGTCTTTCAATGAAATAGAGGACTTTCAAGCATTCTTGATGAAAAGACCAGAGCTGAAAAGAAAATTTGACTTTCAAACACAAGAATGAAGGGAAGCATGACAAGTTAAACAGCAAAGAGAAGTCATAAGGGACTTACTAAAGTTGAACTGTTTACATTCCTACATGGAAAGATAATATTTGTAACTCTTGAAACTTTTCAGTATCTGGGTAGTTGGTGGGATTACACACATGCACGCACACGCATGCACTCACACGCACGCACTCACACGCACGCACACGCATGCACTCACACGCACGCACACACACAGAGACAGAGAGCACAGAGTGAATTGAATAGGACAGGATCATATCTTTAAAAAATGAAATTAAGGGGTGAGAGAGAAATATATTGGGAGGAGAAAGGGAGAAATGGAATGGGGCAAATTATCTCTCATAAAAGAGGCAAGCAAAAACTTTTCAGTGGAGAGAAAAAGAGGGGAGGTGAGAGAAAAACATGAAGTTTACTCTCATCACATTCCACTAAAAGAAGGAATAAAATGCACACTCATTTTGGTATGAAAACCTATCTTACAATACAGGAAAGTGGGGGAGAAGGGGATAAGCAGGGTGGGGGGAAGGATGGAAGGGAAGGCATGGGGAGGAGGGAGCAATATGAGGTTGACACTCATGGGGAGGGTCAGGATCAAAAGAGAGAACAGAAGCAATGGGGAGCAGGGTAGGATGGAGGGAAATATAGTTAGTCTTATACAACACAACTATTATGGAAGTCATTTGCAAAACTACACAGATATGGCCTATATTGAATTGCTTGCCTTCCCAAAGGGAATGGATGGGGAGGGAGGGATGAAGAGAAGTGGGAACTCAAAGTTTTAGGAACAACTGTTGAGTTCTGTTCTTGCTACTAGGAAATAAGTAATACAGGTAAAAGGGTATAGAAAGTTATCTGGCCCTACAGGACAAAAGAGATGATGGGGACAAGGGAAGGGAGGGATGATAGAAGAGAGGGCAGATTGGTGATAGGGGCAATTAGAATGCTCAGTGATTTCGGGTGGGGGAGGGGACAAATGGAGAGAAAATTTGGAACCCAAAATTTTGTGAAAATGAATGTTAAAAGTTAAATAAATAAATTTTAAAAAAAATTTAAGGTATTTTAATTGTCACCACCACCCAAGGGAGTAGAAGAAAAAGGAATTTCTCTTTCAAAGTTTCCATCTGGGAATATGCCATTTTCCCTTCACTTCTCCAAATATAACCTCCCACCCCTAAACTTAATAGTCTAATTTGAAGACAACTTCTTCAACTATCTATTATTCAAAACACTATAGAGTGGAAAATTCTTTACACTACTTAACTCTAAAGTTCACTCATTTCCCCACCTTTAGCCAACAAAGATTTATTTAGTGTCTATAGAGAAAACACAGTTGAGGCTAACAATCAAGGCTAACTCACCGATTGGCTGACTCACTCCAATACTCCCCCTTTCAGCTCTAGTGTCCTCAATCCAGTGTCAACATTCCTTCAAAGTCATCTTAAACCTTAATCAGACAACAATAATACCACACAATGATTTTTCTGATAGGTTAATTCTCAAAGACCATGGCCAAAATGTAGAAATGCTGTGACTTGCATTGGTGAAAGTGAATAGCACTACCTATAATAAATCAGGAAACCTTCAAGCATCTATTATTCAGTCACTATCTTATATTTTTACATTTGCTAATAAGTTGTGTAAATTTCTGGTACTACACTCTAATTCTCTCACTTCCTCTTCTGACACTCTGGACTCTAATAGTATGCCAGTCTCCCTTCTCCTCCCTGCAAGGTGATTCTTCAGTTCAGGGCCTTCTGGTCTCAACAGTCAAGTTTCCTATGTGGTTAACTGAAAGGAATATTTGGTTTTCATCAATTGTTTCTCTTTTTTAAATAGCTAAGCGTATACAAAAACTGAATTACTATTTGTTTTTTTAAAGCTTGTATCTAGGTATAATTAAAAATATATTTTAATCTTTTTTTTCTTTTTATCTTGAAAGAAAAACCTTTAAATCTGTCATAAAAGCACATTAGCACAGTTTTCTGTCTCTAAGTTTACCTGTTGACTATTATTTCAGCCTCTCCCTTACTCCAAAGTTGCAAAAATGAAAAGACAAGAAAACCTCTTTTTTACACCCACTCCTTCTGTACCCCATCTGAGTGTTTAATTCAGTCTAAGTATGTAATTCATTCCTGTGACTGTCCTCCCTGCCTGCTATTGAAGTAAATCTTAAGGGATTAGAGCTCTCCCCGCACCTTTACTTCACATGTAGAAAAGTGAAACCATGGGTAACCCTTGAGTTCCTGGACTGCTACTCAGGTGGAGTTGCCACAGCGATGTCATACTAAGAAATGGTCAAAGGGATTGTCCCAGAATTTTTAGTAAAGTTGCACTGAGACATGAAAAAAAGAGAAGCTGGAAGACATTTCACCGTAAGGGTCATGCAGAAGAAAATGGTAGGCAGCCCTGGAGTGATTTTGCCTCATCTTTGAGTACCTTCTCTCCAATCTCTCTTCTTCTATTACTCAAAGTTGTCGCTACAAGATGGTAGTATCTGAAACTAATGGGGTAGCCAGAGATGATTGGGAACTGACTGGCATACTGATGAGGTTTGAACTATTGAGGATATCTTAGGGACTCAGCTTCATGTTGCCACCCACAAAGAGGAGGAGGAAGAGGAAGACAGCTCGATGCTCCCTAACTCTCAGCTAAACTGTGGGACCCTCACTACTTGCCTCACCATTCTTCCTGTTCTGTTAAAAGAGGAGTCGGGCAAGCCAAAGGGGATTTTCTTTTTCTCTAGTCGAGTAAATTTTCCTTTTCTTAACTTTAACTCTAACTTTAAAGATAAAACTGGGGGTTCATTTACACTGAATGGTGCCTTAGCAACCATCACCAGCCAACTCCCTTCCGATTCAACTGGCTTGAAGCAAGAGGTCAAAGTTAAAAAATAGGAGCTTCTCAGACACTGACAAAGCACACTTAAACAGACCATGAAAAGTTTTGTTTTATAAATGAGTGATACTGTAGCTTCTCCACAACTACTCATGGTCAGTAGAGCATATGCTTTCAGTTTTTTAGTACTGATGTTCAGTCATTTTCCAGTCATGTATTTCATGGCTCCATTTGGGGTTTTCTTGGCAAAGACACTAAAGTGGTTTGCCATTTCCTTCTCCAGCTCATTTTACAGATGAGGAAACTGAGGCAAACAGTTAAATGACTAGCCTCAGGTCACACTGCTAGTAACTGTCTGAAGCCAGATCTGAACTCAGGAAGATGAGTCTTTCTGACTCCAGGACCAGCTCTCTATCCACTGCACTATCTAGCTGGCTAGTGACTGCATATTCACTACCCATCACTATCCCAATTGTGATCCATGGTACTCACTTGAGATGGCTGGTCTAGGGGGCCAAGCATGTATTTTTGCGACTATAGAACAGCTACCTTACTCCTATGGGGCTGAGAGCATCATCTTGTCTCAAGATGTATTCAATTACGTTAATCAATCACAGATTAGCTCTTGACTAGGGTCAGGGAAATCAAAAGGAATGGCTGATATTAGTAGTCCAAAAACACATGTGAATTTGACCAAGAAAAAAAAACTTTTAAAAATACATAACTAGATGTAATTAATAAACTCAGGCACAGAATGGGAAAAATTCCATGTAAGATCACCTATCTCTTTGAAAAAAGGTTTTTAATCTAAAGGGCCAGATATGCCAAGATCATACCATGTTTCCCCCCTTAAACTCCCTATTGGCAGGGGATGTAAATAAAAAGTTAACTTAAGACAACAACAACACATTTTCTAGTAGGGATAAGATGCTGAAAACAATTTTTTGGTTGTTTCTTTAAATTTGTCAAGTTTAAGCATGATTTTGGAATGTCCTTTTCTTGATGTTAAGCATCATAAATTTATGAGATCCAACAAGAGGGATATGAGGGCTCCAGGTTTACTTGTGCCATGGAAGCCTTTTATTAGCAAACAGTGTAAACTCTAACACCTCCATTTCAGAGGAAAATATAAAATAAAAATCATCCAGGCCAAGTCTAGTGACAAACATCTAAACATTCAAACAATGTGACCAGGCTGCCCTTATAGTCAGTTGCCTGGGCCATTGAGAGAGAGTTCCAAGGTCACAAAGATGAGCTCTGTCAGGGGTAGCATATGGTTCAATATAAGAAAAAAATTTACTAACCGAAGTGAAAGTAGGCACACAATACAATGGGTGGTTTTATGAGTTAATGAGCTTCCTGTCACAGAATGTTCAGAGGCTTGATAAGACACCTGCCAAAAGCCTCAGCCAATTCAAAATGCAAGCTGCCAGAGAAATTGGACTAGACCCAAGGATGTAAAACTCTCAGCCCAATGGGTTAAACCAGATTAAAATATAATTGGGAAACATCCAATAAGAAATAAAAATACAGCATATAATGTTAATTTGTGGTTTTTCTCAGTCAATATACCACCTACAGAGATGGTTCCTATTTTGAGTTTGATATAACTGAATTAGAAAACTAGAGGCATCCAGGTGGTTCACTGTCTGTCTGAAGTCAAGGAGACCCAAATTCAAATCCAGCCTCAGACACTTAATAGATATGTCACTTAACCCTAGCTTGCATCAGTTTCTCAGACTGGAAAATGAGGATAAAGTAACAGCACCAACCTCACAAGGTTCTTGTGAGGATTAAATGAGATATTTATAAAGCACTTAGCACAGAGCCTGGCACGTAGCGGATGCTATATAAATTCTTAGTCCCTTCCCTTCTCTATACAATAAGCTATTTAGATTCTGAACTTCACAGTTCACAAAATGTTTTCATCAAGATAATCCCAAGAGGCAGGATAGTACAAGAGATTCTCATTTTACGAGTATTATCTCTCATTTAGAGGAGGAAAAAGAGGCTAAAACAGATTTGACAGTCCCATGCCTGGCAAGGGGAAACATCAGAGATCTAACTGAGGACTTGTGCTGTCAAGTTCATCACTTTTCTGCTCATACCATACACCTTCCCCTCCAGGAAATCTCTCCAAAGTCCCTTCCACCTAACTGAAATTTACGTGGCTCAGTTTCACCCTTATTTTTCATTTGTACCATGGAAACTGACCATCCTTACTCTTAAGATTTAATATGATTTATCCTTCAGGATACCCAGCATGGTGTATTGAAAATAACCGAGACTTGAAAGCTAAAGATCAGGGTTTAAGACATGGCTCTAATAATTACCCCAAGCCTCAGTTTTCTCTGAGGCTCAGTTTCCTCATCTCTAAAATGGAAATAATAATACCGTCACTACCTGGCTTACAGGGTGGTTGTACAGGAAATCATTGTAGAAAATTTGTTATTCATTATTTCTAAAACCAAGTACTCCCCCAGGACTGCATCAGATCGCTCCCTATGTTCTCTCCAGTTCACTTGGATCATTTCCACAAGAAGTCTCCAAAAAGGATTTTAAATGTGGCATTTCAGCAAAATCAAACAGTGAGTTCAATGCTTTGGTATGTATAGCTCCTGATTACATTGCCCTTTACTTGTCCCATCTCACATTACAAGCGTGTCAAATGAAATACACAGTGGGCCCAAATTAGACTTCCATTATCTAGATGTGAGATCTTTCAATAGTCCTCCCAAGCAGTACAGGATTTCTCCTTCTCTTTCCTCTACTAGAATTACTGCTGCTGCCCCTCCTATATTTTATTCTCTCTGGAGCCAGTCCAGAACAAAGTAACCTTTGTAACCAGCAAGCACAGAAAAGCATCACCAGCCTGGAAGCTGTCAGTTCCTGAGGTTAGTCTGAACAATAAAGATGCACTTAAGAGAATGGTTGCGTTCCCTCACCACACCAGCCTGTTTCCTTTGCCTCTGGGGTTTTCTAGGATTCCAAGGAGAGCCCTCCCCAGACCAGGCAAAGGATGGACCCAAAAGATGCATTCATGACAGTATATACTGGAATATAGTTATCTGACATGCTTTTCTCAGTCTCAGCGGATAAGGGAGGCCAGGGAGGATAAGAATTAAATCATTCATCAGCCTCAAAAGTCTCAGAATTAGACCAGATTATCTCATAGCATCTCTTCAGATTAATTTGGAAGTAGGGGTGACCCTAGCAGACTGTATCCTGATATTAGATCCTCAGGAACTCTAATATGCAAAGACTACTACTTCAAAATTAAAGGAACTTTTAAGAAGCATTTCTTTGCCTTGAACTCCCTAAATGGTGATGCAGAGGCCTCCTTTTTTAAGGAAATTCAGAGCTAATCTCTGGAAATTACAGGATTCAAAAGGTATTACTATCTCCTAAATGTTTCCTAATCCCAGCATTGTTTTTGTTGTCAAAGGAAATGAACTTAAGCACAGAAATTGTGGGCTCCTGGTTTCTGAGACACAGAAAGATGATCATTTATTGACAGACACCTTCATTTATGTGGGCCTTATCACTCCTTAAATGATAGTTACTAATTATTTCTGTTTCCTGATAAAAGTAGCTACATAACACATTTTGAAATTCAAAATGTTACATAGCCATTATTAATACAACAATACTAAAAATAAAATTAATCAAGCCCTACTTTTTCACCTCCTCCTTCTAAATTAACCTGAAAAGGAGCTATGAGATTAAACTTCACTGATGAATGACTAAAATACCCCTAACTTCTGCCACCTCCCTAAAGGCTGAGAGAAGTTGATCAGATATATCAGTAGATCAGATACTGCAGTATACACTGTCATGAATACATCTCTGGGGCACATCCTCTCCTGGAATCATAAGATCACAGAATTAAGAGATGAAAGGAACCTTACAGTTCATCCAGTCAAACTCTTATATTTCACAAACAAGGAATTGAGGCCCAGAAAGATGAAATGATTGGTCCAAGGTCAAACAGACAGGAAAACCATTAAGAAATTGCAATCCCTGTAGGGAGAGTAGCAATTATTGGGGAATGCCCTATCATTGTGGCCAGTTACAAAGTATAACCCCATGGACTGGTGTGTTGCAGCCACCCCTGATGAAATAATCATTCCGTGGGCCCGGAAAGTTCACAGTGATGGAGAAACAAAGTTAGCCAAAAGATAAGATTTGCTTTCTGGTTGAGTTCAGGTTCCATAGTAGATCTGACACACAAAAACCTTCTGGGCTGAAATAGCTCTGTGGTTATAGACTCTCTCATCCATAAGAATTGTGTCCACGAAGACACCAAGCCACCTGGTAGCAACAATTCTAAAGAGAAAAGAGAGCGACAGAGGACACCAGGTTGTCTTTCCATCTCCAAGCCCAGGGCTCTATACGCTGCGCTGCCAGAAGCCTCTAAATACTCACCAGAAATATCTTCATCAGTACCCAGAATGCTACCAAACCTCCATATTGATGTATGGTGGTTGTACGTATGTTGCAAGCAATGAATTACTCAAAAACTTATGATGTTAAACATATCATCCAAGAAATTTAGGATAAGAATCAGGAAGTGGGCAAGTCATGTTACAGAGTGTGATATAACTGATGGGCAGCCTAAATGTTACACTGATCCCCACAAAATGGATTGTTTATTTTTTTAAGATGTAGAAAAAGGCTCGTAGGGCAGTGGCTAGCTCCTTTCATGGGGAAGATTTATGGGGAAAAACATTATGGAAACTATTTTATCTAAGGGACCATTCTACAGTCCACCCAAGGAAGATCTGTGCCTCCTTATAAGGAAAATATGAAATGAATCAGGCAATGTTCTGTAATGTTATGTTTTTGATTCATCAATAAGGAAGCCTCTCTTCAGTGGGAGAACTATCAGTGGAATAAAACTGAGTGCCTGACAAATTCCTTTGTCTGATTTTAATGACATAGATAATTTTAGAGGAAGAAAGAGGATGAACAAATTGTGCCCTGTAATTTGGGAGAGAATGCCAATCTCTGAGATTAAAGATCCACTGAAATTATTAAACAGGTTTATCTCAGCAATATTTGACTTGGAGCATCTCTTCCTTCCCTAATCCTGGCTCCCTCTGGAACCATTCCTCCTGGGGCTCTTTTTCTTGCTTCATTTTGGTCCCAAACTTCTGTACTTTGCCTAGAGAAATAAGAAACGCATATCCTCCCATAGCTTCAACTACAATTCTATATAGATAATCCCACAAACTGTGCTAGACCTATTCTCTAGCCCCAGCTCCTTAAAGACAAGAAAAGTCCTTTGTGTCTTTGTTCCTTCAGGGAAAGGCACACAGCAGGTGCTAGATAAATGCTTATTAAGTGAATGACTTCCAGCTGCCTTCATGTAACTCCACCTGTATATCCTACCAATGCTTCTACCACTACCACCCCAAAAAAGTCCAAATCAGAACTGATTTTCCCCCCAAATTCTTCTCCTCTGACTTCCCTCTCTGTCAAATGGTACTGTCCCCTGGCACCTAGGTGTGCAGTGGATACAGTGCCAGGCCTGGGAGTCAAGAAGTTTCCTGAGTTCAAATCTGGC
Source organism: Notamacropus eugenii (assembly GCF_028372415.1). Taxonomy (NCBI): domain Eukaryota; kingdom Metazoa; phylum Chordata; class Mammalia; order Diprotodontia; family Macropodidae; genus Notamacropus; species Notamacropus eugenii. The sequence goes on from NC_092875.1 coordinate 345,260,126, forward strand.
CTCAGACACTTACTAACTGGGTGACTAACTGGGTGACTGGGCAAGTCACTTAATCCTGTTTGCCTCCGTTTCCTTATCTGTAAAATGAGCTGGAGAAGGAAATGGCAAACTACACCAGTATATCTGCCAAGAAAACTATCAATGGTGTTGTAAAGAATCAGACACACCTGAAACAACTGAACAACAATGATCATATTTGTCAAATCTCTCGTGGTTTGAGCCCTTGGGATGAGAATTTAGGACTCTCCTTTTTCCTCACATTTCCCACATTTAAAAACCATTTCATCTGCCCCCTCTTCTCTATTATCACTGCTACCACCTCGGGGGAGTTATTCACTACCACCCACCTAGACTCCAGTCACAGTCTCCCAAAAGGTCTTCCCCTCTCCATTCCCCTTCGATGGCTTCCTACTGTCTATCAACCTTAAGTTATACTTCTTAGATTGGAATTGCAAGTCTTTGGAAATTTAGCACTATTTTACTTTCCAGACTTCTGATATTCTTGTACTCTGCACTACAGCCAAATGAAACTATTGCCATCCCCCATAAGCATCTGATGGAGGTGGGACGAAGGCAGGTTCTCTCTCCAGACCCTGGCTCACACTGCTGCCTACTCCCGCAATGGTCCAATCCATAGCTAAAGAGGAATTCTCACTATATAAGGGGAAACCATCTTCCAAGGCAGTTCATTCTACTTTTAGACAGCTGTTAAGAGCCTTCCTGAAGTTTGTCCTTCTAACTTCCTCATTTCTATCTTTATCTCTCCCTCCCCACCACTTCTTCATCTGTAAAATAAGGAGGTTCTCATGCCCTACAGAAGACAACATCACAGCTGAAAGAACCTTGAAGCCAGGAGACCTAGATTTGAATCTCAACTCTTTTATGGTCTTGGACCTGGTGCTCTCAAAGATTCATTCTAGATATAATAAATGCCTCCAAGGCAACTGTCTCCTCTGTAATTGAAAACTACTAGACTCCTACTGTTGAAGAAAGAAATGGGAGAGCTGGTTCAAAATGTGAATGAATTCACTTAGACCTTCTCCACAACCATTGGAAGCTTTATTGCTGCAAAAGCAACGGCCTGAGATTTAGCAAGGAGCTAAACAAAGGCAGTGATATAGGAAAAGGGTCAAATTTATAGAGGATGATTTTAGGGTTTACTTTACTTGGAGATCTAGGGTAAGTTTTGCAAGATAAAGGCACAGGGTGAGGACTAGGAATGACACATGATAAGGGAGATTCCCCAGGATGATGAGTGGGAACAAGGAATTCTATGGTCCAGGATAAGGGGAAGTTTGATAGGAAGGGGAGATTTTAGTGCACCAAGGGCTTCACAAAGTCAATCAATATTGCTTTAACTCTTAGGGCTCTGTTTCTATCCACACCACTACTGCACACAAAACCAGTATTAAAAGAGGACATCTGCCAAGTTAAAACTCTTTCTGTGGGTGGAAAAACTCATGGTAGTTATTCTTCTCTTAGAAATGAAAACAGGAAATACTTTTTTAAGTTTTAGGAAAATCTAATGGGTGACAGAAGACTAGAATGTAACAATCACAAAAGAACAAAAAAAAATTCATCATGGTCATTTCCTTCAGTCTACTAGCTGTTACACGTAAGACATAACAATATCTAAATTTAAAATGACAGGACACTGTTGTTAGTAATCAAATATCGTCTACTTTTAAATCATACTAGGAATAAAATTTTGAACAAAAAAAAATGTCAAGTAATCCACAGTTTAAAAACAATTGAGCTAGGAAAATGGTTATGTGAATTATACAGGAAAAAGCAACAAATCTTGAATTCTATATGGCATTGTGGCCATGCAGCCAAACAGAGGGGCCTTGTTTTGCTAAAATTTACCCCTTTGAGGACATGCTAATAAAGAATGTAGTTTCATCAGCATCCTAATACATAAATAAGTCCTCTATCTGGCAGTGCAGGAGAGCTCACTTACATCAAACAAAAATGTATGAAAATGCATTTTGGAACTATAAAAAAGTTAGACAAATGGTGAGTTAGTTATCATATTCTTTAAAAATTTCACCTTCCTGTATAACTCAGTGACTGTTGTTATTCAGTCATTTCACTCATGACCCCATTTGGAGTTTTCTTGGCAAAGATACTGGAGTGGTTTGCCCTCCAGCTCATTTTACTGATGAGGAAACTGAGAGGAAAAAAGTTAAGTGACTTGCCCTGGGTCACGCAGCAAGTAAGTGCCTGAGACCAGATTTGAACTCAGGAAGATGAGTCTGCCATTCTATCCACTGTACCACCTTCCTGTCAAATGAAAGAAAAGGAATGAATTCAAATTGGTCCCTTGGCCAGAGTACTTGGTAGACCATCTTCCATTAGAATAACCTTAACAATTAAATTACAATGGCAACCGTAAAAAGGAATGTTACTGTATCTTGTTTTACTCCCACCAATGTTCTTGAGTAGTAGAGCTCCCAGACTGATGGGAGCTTGTGATTAGCAGGCATAACCTGCTTTGCAAGGACAATGGTCAAGCACATCTTGGCTTCAGGGGAAATTAGAAAGGTGGGGACATGACAAACTGCTTGGACCCAAGGGGTCATGCATGGGTCACAAGTATCCTCACTACTACACCTGCATTATTAACCTCACACATAAGGAGAGAATGTAGGTAAGCCCGGTAGGTGGTGCAGTGGATAGAGTACTGGGCCTGAAATCTGGAAGATTCATTTTAGGGGAGGGAGACTGGGAGGGAAGGAGGGAGAAAAAAAATGTGAAACTCATAAAATATATAAAAATAAATGGTAGAAACTATCTTTACAAGTAATTGGAAAAAATAAGACACTATTTACCTTAAAAATAAACAAAGAAGGAATGTAGGATATGAAGAGTGTACCCTGAGGAGTCTGAACCAATCTTGACTTTGATGGAAAAGATATGACTATTTCTGCTCACTCCTGCTTCTGTATCAGTGTGGGGTGTTCCCAGTGAGCATCACAACTGTAAGTAAAGCCTTCCTCTGCCCACTCTGAGCAGAGGGTCTTCCAGAAGGGAGCAGCAGACAGCACAAGCTCATCCTGGCTACTCCCTGACCTTGCCTAGGGAGACCTGTGTTCCCCACAAGCATGTTTCTCCAAAAGAAATGTTTGGCTGTACAGTTATAGTACTACCTAGAATTCAAAAAGACTTATTCCTTTTTTCTTTATAATTTTTCAACATTTTCCCTGCTTTTGACCTTACCACCTTGGCAATAGAAAGGCAGAGCACACAGAAGCACCTTCAGAGAAAAGTGGCATTTTAAAGGTTTTCCTCATCACGTTCTCATTCCCTACTCTACTACCCTGACCTGGATCCCATTAAAAGCAAAATTTGTTTTATTTGTACACTGCAGGAAATCACAATCCCGGTCTACAGGAATTGGAGGCAAAAACAAATCCAACACTCAACTTCTCATTATGTGTATCAGCAAGTTAAAGTGTACTGGGAACATGGGACACAAAGTAGAACATGCCACAAGTATTTTCATGCTCCTAAAATATTATCCTGTACTCCCTTCCTGATATCAGAAGGGAGGGCAGAAGAACTTTCTTACAGGAAAAAATCAGTTACTTCAGGGTAGGAACCATCTTTCCATTTATCTTTGTACACCCAAATCCTAGCACAGAGCCTCGAATACGGGTGTTTAATAAATGCTTGCCAGACTAAATTGGCTTTTTTTGTAGGTAAAAGGGAGAGGTAAGCCAAAAACAGGAGTTGTGGTGAATTCAACCTTCCTCAATATTAATTACTTGCTTTCATAAGTGATAACTTTGAGAAGCCAGAGAAAGTAAGCATTCACTACATGCTCTAATTTGACATATAGACTCTCATAGGATCATAAATTTAAGGGATGAGACAAATATCAGCAAGAGCCTCTTGCAAATAATTTAGCTACCCAGGACACTTGGTATTTGCTGCAAGAAAGACTTTACATCTGGACAAAAAAAGGAAAGCACAGAGAATTACAGAAGAAATGAGACAAAGCATGTTTTGGGTCAAAGTCGGTTTGAAGCAAAATGAGCAAAAAGAGAGGGGGGAAAAGTGAAGGTAAAAATACAGGGCTGAATTATAACAGGAAGGGGGGAATCTTTTTTCTTTCATGAAAAGTCAAGACAGTTCTATTTAGGGGGCAGAGGCAAGATGATGGAGAAAAGCAGGGCCTTCTCTGAGCTCTCCCCCAAAGCTCTCCAAATATCTGTTAAAAATGACTCTAAACAAATTCTGGGACTACAGAACCCACAAAATGACAGAGTGAAACAAAATTCCCAACTCAAGACAACCTGGAAAGTCGACAGGAAGGGTCTATGGCACCTGGCAGGAAGCAGAGCAGTCCAGCATGGTCAGCAACAACATAGATAGGCCAGAGCAGCCCTCAGGGCACTGAGTCATTGGCAATTGTAACTGCTCCAAAACTTCTCAACCCATAAACACCAAAAAGGTCAGTGGGAAAATTCTGGGGACCTGGGTAAAAGAGGAGCCCATGGTGTGGCCCCAAGGTGGTGAAGCCAGTGACAGCAGAGGCTGCTTCCAGAGCTCTGGGCTCAGATAGTGGGGGTCAAGGGACTGATGCAAAATGCCTGAAGCCTGGGATAGCACACCTACCCCCAACTCCCACTGGAAGCAGAGTGTTACCTTGACAAAGAGTTAGAAAGTTAAGTATTTGCTGGGAAGAGAAATAAACATCGTAAAAGAACTCAAGACTATAGAATATTACTTTGGTGACAAAAAAGATCTGGGCATACAACCAAAGAAGGACAGCAGAATGAAAGCTCTTACATCAAAAGCCTCCAAGAGGAATTATGAATTGGTTGCAGGCCATGAAGGAGCTCAGAAAGGATTTTGAAAATCAAGCAAGAAAAGTAGAAAAAAAATTGGGAAGAGAAATGAGAATGATGCAAGAAAATTGGAAAAAAGAGTCAACAGCTTGTTAAAAATACTGAAGAAAATCACAACTTAAAAAATAAACCAAACCAAATGGCAAATGTCCAAAGAGTCAGTGAGGAGAATAATGCCTTAAAAAGAAAAATTGGCCAAAGGAAAAAGGAGATCTAAAAGCTCACTGAAGAGAATAATTCCTTTAAAATTAGAATGGAACAAATGGAAGCTAACGACTTCATGAGAAGTGAAGAAATTAAAAAACAGAACCAAAAGAATGAAAAAATAGAAGACAATGTAAAATATCTCATTGGAAACACCACTACCTGGAAAATAGATCAGGAGAGATAATTTTAAAATTATTGGACTACCTGAAAGCCATGATCAAAAAAAGGGCATAGATATCATCTTTCAAGAAATTATCAAGGAAAATTTCCAGATCTTCTAGAACCAGAAGGTAAAACAGAAATTGAGGGAGTCTACCAATCACCTCCTGAAAGAGATCCCAAAAGGAAAACTCCTAGGAATACTATGGCCAAATTCCAGAGTTCCCAAGTCCCTTGGCAAAATATTGCAAGCACCCAGAAAGAAATAATTCAAGTATTGTAGAAATATAATCAGTATAACACAAAATTTAGCAGCTTCTACAATTAAGGGATCAGAGGGCTTGGAATATGATATCATACATTGATAATGATATTCATATAGAATATCTCACCACAGGTCAGGAGTTAGGATTAAAACCCAAGAATTATCCACCCAGCAAAACTTAAGTATAATCCTTCAGGAGGAAAAATGGACATTCAATGAAATAGAAGACTTCCAAGCATTCTTAATGTAAAGACCAGAGCAGAATAGAAATTTTGACTTTCAAATACAAGACAAGCACAAAAAGGTAAACAGGAAAGAGAAATCGTAAAAAACATTGACGTTGAACTGTTTACACTCCTACATGGAAAGATGATATGAGACCTTTTTCAGTATTAGGATAGTAGGAGGAAATACATAGATTAGATAGATACATAGATGAGTTGAATATGAAGGGATGATATATAAAAAATAAAATTAAGGAATGAGAGAAGAATATATTGGGAGGAGAAAAGGAGAGATAGGATGGGGTAAATTATCTCACATAAAAGAGGCAAGAAAAATAGGAGGGGAAGGGGGTGGGGTGAGAAGGAATGAGCAAACCTTACTCTTCCAATTTGGCTTAAGGAGGGAATATACCTATTCAGTTGGGGAGGGCAGATTGGGGTGGGGGGTAGTCAGAAGCAAACACTTTAGAAAGAGTCAAAGGAGAAAACTGAATAATTGGGGGAGGGCAGGATAGGATGGAGGGAAATAAAATTATTCCTTCACAACGTGACTATCATGGAGGTGTTTTGCATAACCTATATTGAACTGTTCACTTGCCTTCACAATGGGAGTGGATGGGGAGGGAAGAAGGGAGAGAATTTGGAACCCAAAATCTTGTGGAAATGAATGTTGAAAACTAAAAATAAATAAATTTAAATCTAAAAAAAAAAAAAAAAGACAGTCCTATTTACTTTATTTCACTAAAAATAACCTAGAAGGTTAAGTGGTCAAGAAAGGCCCCCATTCATATGGATAAAGCCCAGCTGCATTCCTCCCCTTCCCCCACTTTTATCTTTATGCGGCGGTTTGACACTTATTTTTTTTCAGATGACCTCTGGGTAAATGAATGTTAAGAGGCCTTTATCTGCTAGACATTTGCCACCCACCAAGAAACAGCAGACCATTAACAAAGGAATAATGACTTCAATATTAGCAAACCAAAACAAAAACAAGAATGAGCTAAATCCCGTACTTTACCAATTCTTTAAAAAAAAGGTCAAATAGTATTTATACTATATCACACCAGTTGAGAGCTGGAAGGAGACTTCAGACATTTGGCCCCAATCCCATCATTTTAAGGGGCAGAGACAAAGGAACCTGCTCAAGGTCACTTTCCTTTCTGGAGTAAGGGCTCTTTAAACATATCACCTCACGATCTCAGACAAAGTTCAAGCTAAAATAGATTTAATAAAAAAAAACTGAGAAAATGTCCTTTGAGTCAGCAATATTATTCAATTTTGTTTTAGTGTCAGACCATTTAAAATGCCTAGACAGTATAAAATACCTGAGCATATATACGTCTACCAAAACAGACACAGGAACATATGAACATCAACATAAAATACTTTTTATACAAATAAATTCAGATCAAAATAAGTGAAGTAATATTCATTGTTTATGGGTAAAGTCAATATAATTTTTAAAATTCTAATCTATTTATTCAATGTCATCCCAATTAAATTTTAATTAAATTAAATCTCACTCCATTAAAAATTATTTTACTGAGAAAAAACGTAAAGTTCATTTGGAAGAAGACCTTTTGGACAGAAAACAGGGGCAGGAGATGTAAAGGAAGAAGATTCAGAAGTATCAGACCTTAAACTATATAGGATGAGAACATTGTTAAAGTATAAAAAGGATAGTTTCAATTATTTTAAATTAAAATTTTCTTACATAAATAAAACCTATGTAGCCAAGAAGAGAAAGAATATAGAAAATGTAGAAAAAAACTTTCATAGACAATCTCTCAGATACGATGTAATTGCATGAAATATTGTTGCAGTATAGAAAATGATGAGCTGGTTGATTTAGAAAAACATGGAAAGACTTGGATTTATGAAAGAAGATGCTATCCATCTTGAGAGAAAAAGATGATAGGAGGAAATAAGCATAGTACGATCTTACACATGTGACTGTGTATGTGTATATGTTTATAGAATTTATGTGAGTATATACATATATACAGATATATCACGTTTAGGGTAGTGGAGGAGGAAAAATGAAGTAAAAGGTGCACAGCAGAGAACCAAAAGAAAACTAACAAGGAAGCAAAGAAACAATGTGTAGTATTTAGCACATAGGTTTTCATTATTTTATAATAAATCCCCTTACTGTCTGGTGTGCACAGGGCAATGTTGCTTTCTTTTCTCATTTTGTATTTAAGTTTAAAATAAATAAACATAACACCAAGCACACACAGTGTGTACCACAGCGGAGACTGGATGTGTCTGTGTGTGTATCTATATTTATATATACATACATATATACACACACATATATACATATATCTTCTGGTCAGTGTGGCTCAGCTGGTAATAATTCAGGCTCCACTTAGGAACTGAAGTGAAGTTACTGTCCAAATATCTGTATTGGTGAATGACTACTTGCAGAAACTTTATCAAAGAAAAGGTCAGAGCTGCTGAAAGATATAGCTTGAAATGATATCTCAGGTTAAAGCTTGGAAGAGGAGACAAGAAGGGAGGCAAAGGAGAGAATCCAAAGTAATAATAGAGAGAAAGGGGAAGGAAGACAGAACAAAGGTAGGGGGAGAGAGAAAGAGAGACAGAAAGGACAGAAGGGAGGTGGAAGAGAGAGGGAGAGGAAGGGGGAGAGAGGGGATGAAGAGAAGCAGGACACAGAGAAAAAGGAAGGGGGGGTGAAGGAGCTAGGAGAGAGAGACAGAGGTCGGGTGCATAGGATAGCGTAGCAGAGGGACTGGCTGTATTCTCTCCCCTGTGTTGTCTCTAATGCCCTAATACCAAGAATGGATAGAGTCGAGAACTCAGCCCAGGACAATGGCAAGTGAGCCTGCAAAGCCATGGGTAATGGACTCAGCTACGTAAGGGCAGCATGAGAAGCAAGCAAGCAAGTTCCTGGCTGGACACTGACAGGAACATGCTAGTGTGCAAGCATTGGCAGGGGATGTACCTGTCCCATCCTCTCCTTCCCAAGGTACTAAGATAAATGAGAAAATGCTTGGAGCTCTTCTGAAGGAGGGCAAAATGTGAAAGCAGATTTCTAAAACTTAGAAAGAGACAGACAGATACAGATTATATGGGAATGTTAAAATAGAAAAAGTTTCAAAGGATAAGAGACAGCTAGGAGGCAAAGGTTTCTTTTCCCTCTCAAAGAGATTATCCAGTCCAGGACTTCTTAAACTTTTTCCATTCAAGAGCCCTTCATACCTTCTTAAATTGTGGGTCTAGTCCCCATATGGGGCCCACCCTCCTCATCTGATAAGAGGAAGGAAATGAGTCCCCAGGCAAGGCAATGAGACTTGTCCAAAGACACATGGCTTAAGTGGCAAAATCAGGATCTGAACCCAGGAAACAAAGACGAATTTCAGTTCAAACTGGTAGCAAGGACGAATTTCAGTTCAAACTGGTAGCTTCCAAGTATAGGAAAATACAGAGAAAATTTTCCCCAAGGCTGCTCTGTTGGAAGGATATAAAGTTTTGGGAAATGCAAGGTTTCTGGCATTTTAAAGCACAAATGGAATAGATAGTACCTTTAATCAAAAAAAAAAATGTACCTTTACCTTAAATCCAGAAAGGAAGCCAAGCCAAGAGAATATTTAATGAGTTACTGTTTGTGAGGGAGGAAAGGTAAACTACAAATAAGGAAATGGTTATAAACAGTCCCACTAACATTACAGTAAAAAAAATTACAGTTAAACCCACAGATGATCATCCCACCATCTAATCTTGTTACCACATACAAAACCATAGAACAGGAATTTATGGAGGGGTTTAGAATATCGCTACTACATAAATTCATGTGGTGTGGTATGGTGTGGTGTGGTGTGGGTATATGTGTGTGTGTGTGTGTGTGTGTGTGTGTGTGTGTGTGTGAGTGAGAGAGAGAGAGAGAGAGAGAGAGAGAGAGAGAGCGCTAGCATCTTCCTCTTCCATGAAAAACTTTGGAGTCTTTTATGAGGAAGATAGGAACCTTTGACAAAGGTCTAGAGGCTACGTCATGGTCTCTGATGACTGCTGGGACTGCACATTTTGTACCTTGGACTCTCTGGCACATCTCCCTCTCTCAATCTTGCACACTTCTTTGTACATTTTTTTTTAAAGTCTCAAACACTCTGGATCCTATTTCTCTAATACTTTCCTCCCTCCCTCAAACATTCTAGAAAATGACATGAAGCTATCCTCCAATTAAAAGAGGAAGGTCAGATCTGTCGGAACTTTGAAAATCCAAACTAACAGACAATTACAGGAGCGGGTGTGGGGGAGGGGAATACAAGGCGGCAAAACATAGAAAGTGAAGCACTCACAGAGCAGCATACTCTCTTCCCAGTAACACCCTCAAAAAGTTCTAAACAACACATTTAAAATTTTTAATTAATTAACTGGGTGAGATCTCAAGGTTTTGCGGTTGTTGGTTTCATTTTGTTTCTTAAAATTAAGTATCGGTAGTATTTATTCATCTAGATCGGAAGACTGTTGATTGAGCTTCTCCCAGTGCATAAGCCAGCCGGTGCCTTAGTAGAGATTCCATATTAAAGGGAAGGGGGGTTACTAGGAACAATAATGGCCTGCTTCCTTTCTCATTGACAGATGTCACCATTCAAAGCCATTCCCTAGCAACTGCCAAACAGTCCTCTGATCTCCCTCCTCTAAAAAGAGCGTGAGAATCTTGGGAAACCAGCAAAATGAACCCTTACAAGGACCTTCTGAGGAAGAGGGAAGGAGTTATTCAGAAGGGGCAAAACTCAAAAAGCAGCAATAAAATATTTGTTGAAAAACAAAGAAATTTTAAACAGATACTTCTACAATGAATCTGAACAAATTAACAGGAAAACAACCAATATTTCGGATGTATTCTATCCATTTCTGAGAGTACTAATTACTGAGTCCAAAAGGACATCTGAAAGACAAAAACCTGAAAAGCACTTGAATATCTGAATCTGTTAAATATCTGAAAATATTCTGAACTGGTCCCAGAGACAGAAGTTGCATAGTTTATTCATTCACCATAAAAAGCTACAACAAAAACAGAGCAATGGAACAGAGGAAAAAGATCTCTCCATCATAAAAAAAATTGGAAAGAATTGAGCCTCAACTACCATAAACACTACTTCTTTGGGGAATAAAAGGATAGCAAAATGAGATTTCCCTTCATTAACTAAATCTTTACAAATTAAAAAAAAAATAAAACTATTCAACATGTTTGATGCGTGAAGTAATTGCTTTTTAAAAGATTCTTAATAGTAAATAAAATAACAAAGAAAGCAACCTTTCCACAACTGTAAATAATTATAATAAACTTTCTCCTAACATATTCCAAATACTCATGTGAACCTTGTAGTAAAATATTTTAGATGGCATACTAAATAAAACAAAAATCTTAAAAGCAGTAGTTAAAGTGAAACCTTGAGGACATTAAAAATTAGTGAAATCATCAATTTCTAGTCATGAAATACATTAAAAGACAAACTATGTAGCTGTTAAAACAAGACACATCCCCATAAGAATTTTTCAAAAACAAAGCTCCTTACTAGGTGAGAATATTCATAACTTGCCAACAAGTCTTTCTTTGAAATGGCTGCTCAATACAACTGGAGCTGTATGGGTTTAAGTTTCCAAATTAAGTGATGGAAAAAGTAACCATCACCGGACATGATCACCATTAATAAAAGCATTGTATATGGTACACATTTTCCCCAACCTCTCTAATCTTATTTTCATTCACACCATATTCTGCCTGCAGTAAAATGCTCACCAATTACGTTGGACCACTGTTCAATTACTATCAGGGCACAGGCCATAAGAGACAGAGATGGAAAGACCAATGACCAATACAGCCTTCACATTATGTTGAATGTTTCCGCTTTTACTTTTCCCCTTATCTATGTGAACCAGATCCCCTCACTGTACAAAGTTGTGGGAGTTTCCTACTTTTTTTGAGATAAATTAACTATTTCTATTCCATTTGCTCCCTTTCACATAATGCTTATCCAGTATAAAAGAGAAATGTTTAGGTAGCTCTCACAGATATGATGATACCTATCACATAAGCAATAAAACTTCTAGGGTTGGGAACCCAACCTTTTCAGGTACCAGCCAAATTATTTATAATTTACACCATTATCTACATATATGCTCTGATGCAGATAACCAAAAGCTCCCATGCTAATTAGTTAGTATTTCCTGAATAGCTTCAAGTGACAGGCTTCAATTCAACTAACTCATTAAACCAGCCATTCAAATTCTTAAATATCTAAGTTTCAGATCTTTACTATTAATAAATAATAGTAAATAAATAAACTGAGCAGATATTGAAGAAAAGTAAGAAATCAAATGTAAGTTACTCATAATTGTCTTTTATGCTAAATAGCTTTAAACTTAGGACTATGGGTACAAACTACATTAATTTCCCCCTCCCTTATACTGAACCTAAAAAATTTAGTTGTTTTTAACAAATTAGGACTGTGTGAAGATCCCATGTAGCAAAGTCCTTCTAATGTTATCCTCATCCACACTAGCACCACTCTTTTCTACAGAGCCACCAATGTATGGGGGCAGAAGTCTTAATGCTGAACCTGGAATTTTAAGCCAGAGCTTTCCACCAAGGAACTGCAAAGGGTTCTGCGTACATGTCATTTGTCCTCACTCCATCTGTGCTCAGATAGGGAAAAGATAGTTTATCTGAAAGCTTATCACTTTCCAGCTGGGGTAAATGAAATTTTGACATGGTTACCCCTTGCCAAGGTCAAACCTGAGTCTGCCGCATACTGAAGACCAACACTAGTGCTTCCTGCTCCCTATAGATATTAATTATAACCACAGAGCCAATTTCAATAAGCCAGAATGACTGTCTTCCTGTGATACAGTAAAAGGTCCATTATAAAAGGAAAACTATCCTATATTCTAAGGAGATCAAACCTTTACCTATGAAAATATTTATAATAGCTCTTTTCAAAGTAATTAGAAAACCGGAAGCTAAGGACTTTGCTACATGGAATACACACAAAAACTATATGAACACAACTACAAAATACCGTTTACAAAATTGGACAAACCTAAGTAATTTTTTAAAAATTTATTTTTCATGGATAGGCCAAGACAATGTAATAAAAATAACAATACTATCTTAATTAACTTACTCAGTGCCAAACTGAACTATCAAATGATTACTTTATAGATATGGAAAAAATAATAGCAAAATTTATCTGAGGCCAAGAATCAAACTCAAGGGAAATAATGACAAGAAGTAGAAAGGAAAGAAAACTAACATTATCAGATCTTAAACTATTCTAAAAGTAGTAATAATAAAAAGATTTGGTACTAATTAAGTAACAGAAAAGTTAATTACCAACAACAAACCCCGTACACACATAGAGTAATTGTTTGTCCTTTGTTTGCCAAGAGGACCAGTGATATCATATGGTGGTATCCTGATTTTCAAGTTAATTGGATTTAAGAGAGGCAGACAGTCATCAGCCTCACTCCCTCTTCCAGAGTCACTTAAGTTCAGGACAGAAGTCAGGATGATTGGTAATCGCCCAGATGACATTGGTGTCTTCAATGCCTAACCAAACTCCAAGCACTCCACAGCACCTGCTTCAGCAGCCTTCATAACCATTAGAACAAATTGTTCTCATCTACCCCCATTCCGCTGGGACCTCTTCACGCAGATGTTCCCCTAAATCACCTAGTGGTTTGAGGCCTGTCAATTACCCTCACAACCTGGGTTAACCCAGGGTATGGCAATTGGGATGTTATAGCTTCTTGGAGCCACAAGTGGTATACACATAAAGAAGCAAATTAATATAGAAGCCTAGTATTCAATTACTACAAAGTGACCACCTACTAGGATAAGGACTCACTCTTCAGGAAACACTGGGAAGCAGTTTGGATGAAATTGGATTTAGATGAACACTTTACACCATCTCAATAAGCTCCAAATGGATAGACACATGATGACATCACATCACAGATAAGGAAGAAACTGTCTTTTCTATCTATGGATAGAGGAAAGATTCATAACCATAAAGGTTTTAAAGAGAATCACAAAAGATAAAATAGACAATTTTGAGTACATAAAATTTAAGTTTTTGCATAAACACATTCAATGAAGCTAAGAGAAGAAAACATTAGCTGAAGCTTTGCATCAAATTTCCCTGATAAAAGTCTCCTTTCCAAGACATTTTAAGGCAGAACTTTCCAAAATTCTTTGGCCTACACACCCTTTTCAAAAAAGGAAAAGAAAAAATTACTCAGTGCACTCTGGAAAACTATTTCCTTTCACCCTTTAATAGTTTTTTTGAAATTTGTATCATTTCAAACTACTACCACCCCCCTGGATTGTCCCAGAGCCCCATGGAGGTGGTATCACCCACTTTGGGAACCTATGTTTAATGAAATGATTAAAATCTATAAGAATAATGGCTATTCCTCAATAAATGGTCAAAGGGCATGAACAGGCAATTCTCAAGGGAAGAAATTCCAGCTACCAGTAGCAATATAAAAAAATGCTCCAAATCACTAATAATTAATGAAATATAAGGGGCAGCTAAGTGATGCAGTGGATAGAGCAATGGGTATGGAGTAAGGAAGATCTGAGTTCAAATCCAGCCTCAGACACTTATTAGCTGTGTGACCCTGGACAAGTCCCAACACCTATTTTCCACAGTTCCTCATCTGTAAAACGGGGACACATTGAAAGGAAATGACAGACCATTCCAGTATCTGCCAAAAAAACCTCAGACAAAAGTCCATGGTGTCACACACAGTTGGACACAACTGAACAACAAAATTAAAGTCACTCTGAAGTTCTCTCTCATACCTATCAGATTGGCACTGCTGACAAAAAAGGAAAAAAAATGTTGTTGGAACGGCCACTGAGCACATTGACGCACTGCTGGTAAAGCCATGGATTGACAGACATTCTGAAAGCAACTTAGCACTTTATGCAGTTATTAAACTCCATACCCTTTGACTCAATGATGACCCTACTAGTCTATGGCACAAGAAGATCAAAGGAAAAGGAAAAAAATCCTGTATGTACAAAAGTATTTATGGCAGTTCTTAATATGGCAGCAAAAAAAAAAAAAAGGAATGTTCACTATTTGGGGGATGACTGTACAAATACTGTTGACTCCCCCTCTGTAGTTCACAGAGACTCTCCCACATCCTTGTCACACAAAAGGTCACACAGCTACATCTTCCCTATCTTCTGGGAAAACTGACTTTAAAAAAGTCACAGATATTTGCCAAACAAGTCCCTTTAGAAAACAGATTCACCTATTAATGGAAAGAAACACATCCTTTCTTACTGAACCTTTCTAACTTCTCTGAATTGAATGTTTACATTATTCTCATTGTGTATACTGTTGTTTGTACTATGTGTCCCCATGTTTCCAAAGGCAGCTGGGTGGTACAGTAAATAGTGTCTGGCCTAGAATCCACAAGTATCTTCCTGAGTCCAAGTTTGGCCTCAGACACTTAGCTGTGTGACCCTGAGCAAGTCACTTAATTCCATTTGCCTCAGTTTTGTCATCTATAAAATAAACTGCAGAAGGAAATGGCAAACTATTCCAGTATCTTTTTAAGAAAACCCCAATGGGGTCAAGAAGTGTTAGACACAATGACTTCTTCATATTCTTTTTTCTCCTTTCAGTGTGCAGAATTCCAAAGCATTCATACACCATCCAGATATTCCTCAACCACTTGGCACATTTTGTTTCCAGTTATTTGTTATGAATAGTGTTGCCCTGAACATTTTTTTTTGCATATATGAGATATTAATTTGGAATATAGTCACAATAGAAACAAATTTCTGAGTCAAAGAACAGGCACAATGTAGTAAAATTTCTTCTGCAATTATATACTATTTTCCACAACAGTAAAACTAATTCAAGGGAGAGCTAGGTGATGCAGTGGATAAAGCACCAGGGCAGGAGTCAGGAGGACCTGAGTTCAAATCTCACCTCAGACACTTGACACTCACTAGCTGTGTGACCTTGGGCAAGTCACTTAACCCCACTTGCCTCATCCTGAGCCATCTCCAGTCATCCTGATGAGTATCTGGTCACTAGATTCAGATGGCTCTGAAGGAGAAGTGAGGCTGGTGACCTGCACAGCCCTCCCTCACTCAAAACAAAGTCAAGTGCAAGTCATGTCATTTCTGATGGCATGGTCTTCTTTGGCAATGAAGGACGAACACACACAAACTAATTCACAACTCTAGAGGCAATAAATTCAAACACTAATCTCATAGGGCAATCTTTTAGCATCTTTTTTCTGCCAGGAGGGTTTTAATTTACATTTCTGATTATTATTGATTTTGAACATACTTTTTCAAATGATTATTGATAGTTTGTATTACTTTTTGTGAAAGCTACTTGTTTATATCCTTTAACAAGGGTCTGTTACAGAATGGCTCTTAATCTTATATGTGTACATATGTTTATTTATCTATATTTATATACATATATATATACCAATTCCCTACTGATTTGGAATACTTATAAGACAAAGTTAAATATATTGTAATAAATGCTTTTTCTTCTCATTCAAGCTGTACTGTTAGGTTAAGATGTAAAAGAACAAGACATATGATAATAACTTTTCACCAACTGGGGCCAGTTGTCAAAGAATATCCTCTTTTTAAAACTGGAAGTTTAAAAAGTATTATCCATAATCAAGAAACATGAAAAAACAATTCCTCCCTTGAAAGAGTTTGGCTAATTTTTCTAAAACTATTTATGGTCTCCCCCACCCAAGTCTAATGCCAAGACTTAAAACAGTTAAAATACCCTATAGGAAACTACTCATTAAGTATTCATTTGAAATCCTGAATGGGATATTCCAAATCATAAACTTAATATCTATAATATAGGTGTTTATTGATATGTTCATTAAAGAAACTCACAGGCTGCTATCACAAGGTTCTTCCAGAAAAACTCTAGGCTAAGCATTGGGAAAAGATTTCAATTCATATTCTGCCATGAATTTGCTGTATGATTTAAACAAATTGTTTCAGGTCTTAGCACAGTCCCTGGAACACAGGAGCCACTTTTAAAAAACACTTCTTGACTGGACTTCGTCTCTCTGAGCTAACGAACCAGGGGATTATTGCAGTAAGAAATAAAATAAGTGACTCATAAGTGTTTTGACGTAGAAGAAGCCTTCCAATATTTATTCAACCACCCATTAATTGTGATGTACATTCATAATTACCTTGACATATGTGAGAGAGAGCATTTCGAGTCTGAAAAGTTTGACAGCTGAGACATATAAGTTATCTGGGTTCAAAATCCATTTCAGTTAACTTATTAACTGTGTGACTTTGAGCAAGTTACTTTTAACCTGTAAACTGAAAATGACTGCTATCCTTTCCAGGCCTGGATCTATAATCCTGTGATTTAAAAAGAAATCTATAAATAATTAAAACACTTTATATATTCTTCTGAGGTCCACCTACCTAATAGAAGATTATATAAAGGAGTAAATTGAAGTAAACTGACTTCCTACACTTTGGATTGAGAGATGTGAGCACTAAAAATGTTTTAGTCATTGCTCAGTTATTTCAGTCATGCCCAACTCTTCCTGACCCCATATGGGTTTTGTTTTACGGGGTTTTCTTTTTGTAATATTGAGTTTTCTTGACAAAAAAATACCAAAGTGGTTTGCCATTTCCTTCTCCAATTAGAAACAGACATATTCTAACTTAAGTTAATTTTTACACATCTACTTTCCCATTAGATTTTAAGCTCCATCAGGATGGGTGCTATAACTTATCTTTGACTATATCTCCCTGCTAAGAACAGTACCTTAAATATGTGCCCTTAGACGAGTTTTGTGTTTTTGCCTTTCTTTGTATTCTCATCACTTAACAAAGCTGCATGACAGATAGTGAGAACTTAATAAAGGCTTATTGACTTGACTTTGTTATGGGGGGCAAATATCAAACTTATTGAACTATTTGTATGCTTCTAATCTTTACTCCTTGATAATACACACCTCAAAAATGAGGAAAATATAGATAAAAAATGAAAATGAGTCCATTCAAATCTATCAATTAGGGGCAGCGAAGTGGCATAGTGGATAGAGGAGTCAGGAGGATCTGAGTTCAAATTTGGCCTCAGACACTTGACACTAGCTGTGTGACCCTGGGCAAGTCACTTAACACCGAATGCCTTTTAAAAATTAAAAACTATAAATGAACACTTTTCAAAGAAAACATGTAAACTACATACAAAAAAAATCTTCAAATCAATAATGAGAGAAATGCACATTAAAGTAATTCTGAGATTTCACCTCACAACTAAATTGGTCTAGAATAAAAGTAAGAAAATAATCAACATTGGATGGGTTGGGGCAAGACAGACACACTAATACTCTGTTAGTGGAGCTGGGAATTTATATAACCATTCTGGGAAACAATTTGGAGTTATTTGAGCAAAGATACAAACTGTTCAAACCTTCTGATCCAGGGATGTCACTACTGAGCATATATTCCAAGTAACTAGTCAAGGCTGGAGAAAGGATGCATATATTTATAACAGTTCTTTTTCTTTTTTTGGGGGGGGGGGGGGGTGGCCAAAAAAATAGAAGAAAAACAAAAAATGGCAAAACAAAATGTGGCATATGAATGTAATGGGGCTTTACTGCACCATAAAGAAAAAGTGAGAGGAGCACATCTTTATAAGAAGTTGCCAAGCAGGCACACTGATGTATTACAGTTAGAACTGAGAATGGATACAAGCATCCTGGAAACCAACCTGAAATTATGCACAAGAAGTTACTAAACAGTCATGCCTTTTAAAGCAGCTTTGCCACTCCTCAGCTTATACTCAAAGAGTAAGGAAAAGGTCTTTTATGTACAAAAATATCTGCAACAGTTCTTATGGTAGCAAAAAAAACCCAAAAACTCGGGGATAAAGACCTCACTTCTAGAATATATAGAGAACTGACTCAAATGTATAATCATACAAGTCATTCCCCAATTGATAAATGGTCAAAGGATATGAACAGGCAATTTTCAGAAGAAGAAATTAAAGATATCTATAATCATATGAAAAAATGCTCTAAATCACTATTGATTAGAGAGATGCAAATCAAAACAACTCTGAGGTACCACATCACACCTATAAGATTGGCAAACATGACAGAACAAGAAAATGATAAATACTGGAGAGGATGTGGGAGAGTTGGAACACTAATTCATTGTTGGTGGAGCTGCAAGTGCATCCAACCATTCTGGAGAGCAATTTGGAACTATGCCCAAAGGGCTACAAAAATGTGCATACCCTTTGACCCAGCAATATCACTACTAGGACTGTATCCCCAAGAGATCATAAAAATAGGAAAGGGTCCCACATGTACAAAAATATTTATAGCAGCACTCTTTGTAGTTGCCCAAAACTGGAAGTCAAGGGGATGTCCATCAACTGGGGAATGGCTGAATAAATTATGGTATATGAATGTAATGGAGTACTATTGTGCCATAAGAAATGATGAACAAGAAGACTTCAGAGAGGCCTGGAAGGACTTATATGACCTGATGCTGAGTGAAAGGAGCAGAACCAGGAGAACTTTGTGCACAGCAACGACCACAGTGTGTGAGAGTTTTTTCTGGTAGACTTGGAATTTTGTAATAACGCAAAAACTTCTTATAAAAAAAAAAAAATCCCAAAGGTGGTTCTCTAAGGCAAAATGCCTTCCACACTCAGAGAAAGAAATATGGAAGTCATTCACAAAATGTAGCAGATCATGTTTGTGTATGTGTATGTGTTTGTGTATCATGTTTTGATTTGTTATATGATTTCTTTCATTTATCTTAGTCTGACTACATAGCATGACTATAGTGAAAATATACTCAATAGGAAAGTATATGTAGAACCTATACAGAATTGTATGCAGTCGTGGGGAGGGAGGGGGATAGTGGGGGGCAGGTGTGGGGGGGATAAAATCTCAATTGTATGGCAGTGATTGTTAAACATTAAAAAATAATTTAAAAAAAACAAACCCAAAAACTTAAATGTCCATGTGTAAAGGCAAGCCCCTACCATACCCAGGATGACCTGCTAGTACAGGTTCTTGGATCTGCTTTTCTTAAAGGAAAGCAACTTTTAAGGGGTCAATCATCTTACTTTAATCAAGCACATATATCGTTCACTTAGTTCAGGGGGAAAAGTCAGCACCCTGAACTTCAGAAAAGACACAAATAAAAATTATAAACAGAAAACAGCATAAAGATCAACAGACAGGTCTTCTAACACAACAAGCAATACATACATCACAGATCAACAGACAGAGAGAAGCACCAACATCTGGGCTTAAGCGGGAGTGGGGACACTCCTTCATGGCTACCGCAGTCTCATCTGGCCAAATAATAGGAACACTTCCAACGAGTGAGCCCCAAAGCAGAATGTTAACTCGGAGTATATACAGAGCCAGAAGGCATCACAACCAGTGCTTCAATGCCTAATTACCAAAAGGTGTGAAAGCCTTCAAGCAAACAGACTTCCCCTACAAACTTTCCCTTTAAACAAATTCCTCCCGCAATGGCCTCCACTTGAGGCCTATTAATGGGCAGGGAAGATCTTTAACTCCCATTAATATTACAGCTGAATAAATTGTGGTATATCAATTTAACAGAAGACTACTGTGCAGTAACAAATAAGGGGAAAGATGATTTGTTTCAAAAAGACAAATACTGGAATGTAGTAATGAAGAGTGAAGTAAGCAGAACCAAATCTAGTTATGGTTTTACATCATTATAAAAAGGAACAATTTCAAGACTTAAAAGAACTCTGATATACTAAATGATCAACTATGATCAATTTGATTGATAAGGGAGAACACTACAGACCTCTTGACAGATGATGGACGAACTCGAAGAATGTTAAGTTTCTTTCTGGATGTGACCAATGTGTGAATGTTTTGCTTGACTGGGTTTATTTGATACAAGGATTCTGTATTTCTTCCCCCCTCCCCCCCAATTTTTTGCGGGGGGAGATGAAGACAGAGAGAAAAAAGAATGCCAGTGGGGTATAGAAATCTATCTTGCCCTACAAGAAAACAGAAGGGAAGAGAGTGGAGGGGGAGGTGAATAGAAGACAGGGCAGACTGGAGGAAGAGTAATCAGAATACAGGCTGTCCTGGGGTTGGGGGGAAGGGAGAGATGGGGAGAAAATTTGAAATTCAAAATTTTGTGGAAGTGAATATTGAAAACTGAAAATAAATAAATTTAAGGGGAAAAATGCCAGCAATTTTAAAAGAACATTTAAATATAAAATAAAAATTTTTAAATATTTAAATTTTAATATATTTTAAATACTTTTTAAAAATATCCTGTCTCTGAAGCACAGGTAGTTTGCTTCCAAGTAAGAGCATGCCCATCTGAAGTTAAATAGAGGATCATTCTACAAAGCTAGCTCGTTCTGAAGAGGTCATTATTTGAAACAGGCAAATACACCTTCTTAAAGGAATCCTGATGTGATAGAGCCTGCTGCCTTTTGAGTCAAAAAACCTGGATTCAAAAGTCCCAACTGCCACATACTAGCTGTGAGGCCCTGAGCAATTCATTTGTCAGTACCCCAGGCAACAACTCTCTAAGACTTTATTAAAGTTTAAATAGCTGCTCATCTGTGCAATTCTCTGTACCAATGAAATCACTGGTAGAGACCAAACACAAAACCGCATTCCAAGTGTTTTATTCAGTTTACATGGGATAGGCTCTTTATAAAAAGGCAAGGAAATTTTGCAATGTTATAAAAAAAGAGAGAGATTCAAGTACAAAAAGGGCATTTTAAAATTACTTTGGTAGGAGAAAAAGGGGGGGCGGAGGGGGGGGGGGGGGAGAAACTACAACACAAGACCAGAATGAAAGAGGCTTGGGATTGTGAAGCTAAGGAAAGCTAATACCCTTGTGGAAATTTCCAGGCAGACAGGAGAAGGGATGGGGAGGGTAAGGGGAGGGGGGCAGAAAAGAACTAGCTCAGTTTAGGTTAAACCACCTTTTGTCTACAGTAAGTCGGGAGATTCAAAATAATTCTAACAGGGCTTTAACAGCAGTAGCCTGGTTCTCTTCAGACCGACAGAAAGAGCATAACCACATCATGGAAAATCCTCCCAGATGCACAAGGAGTCTCAGGCAACTTTGTTTGAGTGAACTTGTGAATTTTTAATCAATTCCTTTAATTCTCCCTAAGCTTTAATTCTTCTAGGAGACAGATCCCTGTGTCCCCTGAGCACCGGCAGGAGTCAGTTCTGTAAGTAGCCACACTCAAGTATGTTACACAGGTTTGACAGGGAAGGATGGAGGATATCGTTCAAAACAGTCTCTAAAAAGACATTACCTCTAGGTGGATTTGTTATGGAGAGAGCAAAGGGTAGAATGTGCGCCCCTCAGAGTGCCAGTAATCTTGTATTCTATTAGTGGAGAAAAAAAACAGAGTAGGGCACTAAGCATCTCCTGACAATCTAGTATTAACACCTTTCATTCTAGAAATAGAACATTTCCGTAAGTAATAAAAATACTGGAAGGTGCCATAATAGTGGATAGAAAGCAGGCCTCACCTGGGTTCAAGTCCCATGCCTGACACATCTCTGTTACTCAACTTTGTGCTCCAGGCCAAATAAAAAGGGATCCTCTGCAGGCTGCAGCTGGACTTAGAAAACTAAAAATTAACATTACGTAGTACTATATTTTTATTTATTTTGTTAAATATTTCCCAATTATATTTTAGTTTGGTTTGGTCATCACTCTGGAGTTTTGCGGGCCTAGAGTCTGACCTCTCTGTTCTAGGCAACCCTCTAAGATTATAAATTGCAGAAAAGGTGCCAATCTAAATTGAGAATTCTTTATACCAATAAACAGATCTAGTCCCTATCCCCAATAATATTAAAATTCAAAATTCCACTAAAGATACAAACAAGATACATTCTTGTGTTCTAGGAGTGGCAAGGTGATACAATGAACAAAGCTTGGCAATTAAAGCGAAAGAAAGCCAGGCTTCTGTACAACCTTAAGCCAAACATGACTTCTTCTAACTTAACTTTCCTCAACTATAAACTGGGGATAACAGAAGGTACTTCCCAGGGTTATTGTGAGAATCAAATAAGATAATATAGTAAAGCACCTTGCAAATCTTCAAACAATTTACCAGTAATCTCCTGGTTGATCACAATGCCATACAGATTGCAAGCTTTTTCCACGTTGGTAAAAGGTCTTCATAAATTTTTGTGATAGAATATGTATTTGTATATAATGTATACGTAATATACATATCCATACATATGTGTGTCTATTAGAAACAGATATATCTATTAGATAATCTATCTATATAAAGATCTCCCATCTATCTATAGGGAGAGAGAAGAGAGAAGAGGGAGATTCAGAACCTTCTAGGAACAAGTATCTCCTCGATACATTCCTAGCCTGGTCCTCTGACAGACCTATTGGGCCAGGTTCACTGCTATACCCAGAGGCCAAGTCTTTCTTTTCCCCACTGATCCAGCCTTCAAAAGACTCACACAGTGAGCTCCACAAGAGAGTGAGAAGCCTAGGAATTGCAAACTTAGGAGAAAGTTAGTAGTGGCAGACACAGTCACATGGAATAGGCTATATCAATGGAATGTGACAGTCCAGGATTCCACTATATATAGGTAAATATATAAATCAACTGAAAGGTGGCTAGGTGGCACAGTAGACAGAATACCAGGCCTGGAGTCAGAAAGACCTGATATCAAATCTGGCTGCACAGACTAGCTGTGTGACCCTGGACAAGTCACTTAACCCTATTTATCTCAGTTTCCTCATATGTAAAAAATGAGCTAGAAGGAAATGGCAAACCTCTCCACTATCTTTGCCAAAAAAACAAAAAGTGGAGATATGAAGAGTTGGACAGGAGTAAAAAACAAGACAATAATTAACTGAAGATTATTTGAGAATAAAGATTCTCTTTACTGAATCTAACCTAAAATAGTTTTCAGTTTTGTGACTAGACTTTTTGCTTCAGTCTCCTCATCTGTAAAATGTAAGAATAGGACCTTCCTCCAAGGGTGCTTGTGAAGATCCAATGAAATTAAATTTGTAAAGCAGTTAACACATTGTAAGTGTGAGACAAACGTTAGCTATTGAAGATGATGATGACCCTTATAAACAGAAAAGAAATGTATCGAGTTGGGAATACCCTGAATGTAGCATTTCATTGATACATGCCTTAACAAGACTTCTCCAAGTCTTTATAGAAAGTGAAAGGCTAGCTGTAAGAGTTTACAAGGAGAGGGCGGGAAAGGAGAAAGAGGAGGAAAAAAAAAAACGAACAGAAAAACCCAGAGACTGCAGTCCCAAAATGAAGGCAAAGTGCCCCCATCAAGCTAGCTTTAGTTGTGATGTTATCTATCAGTTCTGGCAAGAATCTTCAAATTAAATGGAAGGACTGTCTATAGAAAAGTACAGTACTTAAAAACAAATATACTTTTACTGACTTGAAATGGTTACACTGGGTCACAAAAAGTCTATTGGAAATGAACTAAAGGAACTCTAATGTTCTTCCAGGACAAGTCAATGATTTGGCTAAGTCTGTCAGGCACACAGATCTCAGGTAAAAACACCTGTGTCCCTTTCAGAAGCCCAGCCTCACCTTCAACTTTCCCACTCACGAATTCAAAGTACTCTGGGAAGCTAGGGGCTTATGGAGGATCTATCTGGTCCTCCACTCTTTCCCCGACCAGAATAGCTTAGTGAGACTGATAATCTTTAAGGCAAGAGTTATTGGGCACCTAGGTGGTACAGTGGATAGAGCACCAGCTTGTAGTCAGAAAGGCTCAACTTCCTGAGTTCAAATCTGGCCTCAGACCCTTACTAGCTGTATGACCCTGGGCAAGTTACTTAAGCCTATTTGCCTCACTTTCCTCATCTGTAAAATGAGTTGGAGAAGGAAATGACAAACCACTCCAGTATCATTGCCAAGAAACTCCAAATGGGGTCCAACATGACTGAAACAACTGAATAACGACAACAAAAGACAGGAGTTGTTAACTTTGTACCCATGAACTTTTTTTTTGTATTTTGATACATGTATTCCAATATAATTGGTTCATTTCTAGATTTTATACATTTTGAAACATTTTTCTGAGAAAGAGTCCATAGTGTCAAACTGCCAATGTGGTCGTGAAAAAAAGTTTAAAACCCCCTGATTAAAGGAATTTCAGGAGTAATTTACTTCCCTTCAATGGTGCTCTAGAGTGCTCTAGTCTGCCTAGAACAAGCAGAGCCTCCAAAGAAGTTATAGGTTAAAAGATATTTCTGTTCCCCACTCCCATTCCTGACCTACTCACAATGACTGACTGGACCTGGAGACCCAAATCCACTCACAATTTACCCAAAATATTGAGAGCATACTGGCAAAGTATGCACCAAATGGCATCTAAGGAATCAATAAACAAGCTTAGTGGGTCTGGAGCTGTCTCTGCTTTATGAAAAGGCCACCAGCAACATGCAAAACAGCACATCCAAAATACCAACCAACAAAGGCTGAAATTCTCAATTGCTACCAAATTTCCCATTAAAGGCAACTTGGAAGCCAGACTCCTCTGCAACTAAGAGGCATGTAAATTCCAAAAATTGTAACAAGACTTTTGAAAAAAAAAATCTCCATAGACCTTCATTTCAGAACATCCAATCAATTCACACCACACTATTACTCACTTTAAGATTTGTTTGTCCCCAGTACACAAAAACGTCACATAGTACCAACTTATTCCAATACTAAGCCACAGAAAAGTCCACGTTCTCAATCTGTTCCATGGCCAAACAAGGATTGTTTATACTAAAAATGAACGCTTAAAAAAAGTACCATTTATATAAAAAGGTAGCCTTAAATTCTCCATCCTCCACAACACAATTTAAAAAAACATATTGCATAAAGCCAAAGGTGTCAAATATTTTACCAGAACTTGGGATTCCCAAGGGCAAGATCTGCAACTGCTCAGCTCAAGCAATACAGAGCATTATTGTTTAAGCTAATAAATGTCCTAAAAAACACTAAGCCAAGGGGAAGAAAACCTGTTCGTAGGATCATAGACTAGGGGTTCAAAGGAATCCTGTTGGATGTCACAGTTAAACCACACAGGAGTAAATCCAACCCTTTAAAAGTTCCAATAAGGATTATGGACTGAAAAAAAGAATGGAACCAGGGAAGAGAGCATTATTAAATACAAAACGGAAAATAAAAAGATACGAGTGATGAATTGTAATATCTGAACTGGTGAAATGGACATAAAGCACTGAATTTGGAGTCAAAAGATGTATTTTCATATCCCAGCTGTGAACAGCGACCTGTATGACCCTGAACAAGTTAACACTCTCAGTGACTCAGTTTCCTCCTCTTTAAATTGAGGAAGTAATACTAAGTGATAGCAGGTGTCTCTTCCTCATGTTAAAAAAAAATGATGGAACTGGGTAACTGCTTCCTGCTCCTTCAAACTCTGAATTGTGTAATTCATGATTTATGATTTATGAAAGCCCCTAAGGCAACTCTCCAACTTTATATCAAAGAACTTTTCTGATTTTCTAGAAATACTGAACAATAATAGCAGCAAATGAATCACTCTTCCTCTCATTAAGTGCACTGCAAAGACATTATCCAGGATCCCAAGGGTTGTTAAATAGCCGGAACAGAAAATTAAAATGTTTTTGCATAGCAAAATGCAATTCAAATCACAAGAACATTTATTTTGTCTAATTTGTACCAAAAGACATCATGGAAGAATAACATGCTCCCTTGCTGTCAAAAACTTAATGTAATAGGTAAGAAAGGGATAAATCTGATACAAGGTACAACAGAATGAGATTAGGCTTCTTTGCCCTTGAGGCATTCTTTAAGAAATTTGTAATGACAGAGATCACTTTCAGCTGAGGGTGGGAGGAAGGAGAGGAATCTGGAAAGGCTTTATACAAGTGTCCTTGGAAGTTGTTTTGAAGAAAGATTTCCAATAGGTGGAAATAGGACAGGAGTATATTCCAAGTAAGAGATAGTCTCTGTGAATGCACAGTCTAGAGAGGGCAGAAAGAAACTGGAAAACAGCAAGCATAACTATAGTGATTCTTAAATGCCAGACTCAAGAGTTTGCATGTTATCCTATCAGTGATGGGGAGTCACTGAAAGTTTTCCTATCAGGGTAACCATAATCACATCTTTGCAACAGGAAGATTATATTGGTAGTATGGAAGGATGGATTAGGAGGAAAGAAAATGGAGACTGGAAGTTTATTCATTTTTCTCCGTACATTTTTAATGAATGCCTGAGTTGGGGAGTGGGGGGACGGGACAGTGTGGGTGCAATGGATAAAAGATGGCAGAGGAAAAATCAGCAGGACAGACACGATTCATATGGTGAGAAAAATGGTCCTGTGCCCGAGAGGCATAAATCCTGGATGACTTCAAAGGTGTAGAACATTTCGGTAGATACAAGGGGAGAAGGAGATATGAGAGGAGGGGAAGAAAAGAAGGAAAACTGAGTTCGTTTTGGGTACAACGAGTGTGAGCTCTAGGCAGAATAAACCAGTGGATATGTCTACTGGAGGTTGATGCTAGACATATATTTGGAAATTATCCCCAAAACAGTGATAACCTGCCCCCCACACTAATAACCAAAGCTAAGAGAGTTAAGATCAAGGCAATAGAAGGATACAGGATAGAAAAGGTCAAAGGACAAAGCCTTCAAATGATGGCAGTCTCCAAGACATAATTATATTTGACTGAAAACCTTTTTGCTATATAGACTACTGACATCTTTAAATGACTGAAAGGGATCTTAGATTTTCTAATTCAACTGTCTTTTTTTCATAGTTAATAATAATAAACTAACATTTAAAGAGTGCTTTACAGTTTTCTATGGAACTTTACATGTACTATCTCATTCTGGCCTCACAAATACATTGGGAAGTAGGTCCTATTCTTATTCCCAGTTGACAACTGAGGAAACTAGTGGAGAGAAAGGTTAAGTGATTTGTCCAGGGTTACATGAAGAATACAACTCCAGCACTCTATCTACTTTACCCAAGAGGTTAAATGATTTGACAAAGGTTACACAGGTAGCATAACTAGATTTGGACCCAGTTCCTCTGACTAAATCCAGCATTTTCTCCCTTGGATGACAATATGGAAACTTGAAAGACTTGGGAGGAAAAAGTTCAGATTCCACAGCTGGAATCTCCTTACATTGGTCATTAAAAAAATATGGAAGTTCCTAAGCAGAAAACAAAAACAAAACTGTAGTGTTTCACAAAGTGGCCAAAGTATTCGGAGAAATACTGACACAAAGGGAAATGGAAACTCCTAACTTTTGGCTCATATGCTGATAAAGAACTGTAAATATCACCTATCTTCTGATAAATTAAAACATACCTACTACACCAAATGATTCCATTATTTTCTCAAAAAAACTCAGGTCCTGTTTGCCTACCCTTATTCCTGCACCTTGCTGCATCTTCTTAAGCTACGAAACACATCCTTCTCTGAAGATTCTGCTTGATCCTCTTGGGATATATGAGAATGTCCTTTCTTACAGATGAGTCAGTTAAGAGGCAGGTAAAGGAAAAGGGATCTAGCCTAGAAAAGGCTTTGGGAAGAGAGGGATGTGGCATGGAAATGGAGAGCTTAAAGAGAGAAAAGAAGGGAACCAAGGCTTCATTCTAAGGGGAAAGGCTTAACAATACCAGGTAGGACACTGGATTTGGAATCAGGAGACTTGGCTTTGTATCCCATCCCTGTGGCTTAAAATTGTGTGAGAAAGGACAAATAATGTGACCTCTCTGGGCCTCAGTAGTGGACTAGCCCAACTTAAAGATCCCTTATATCTCAAAGTCTTCTACCAGATCCCAAATCTCATAGGGCTGTGTAAACTTATTAGAAAACTGCATGAGTTCTAATTCACCCTTCATACTACCAGCTGGATAAATTTCTTTGCTTTCCTGGGCATCATTTTCCCTATCTGTAGCAAGAGGTTGGACTAGATAGTGTCTAACTTCCCCTTCCAGTTTCAGTTAAGAGAAATTTCTGATATCCATATAAGTAATGAGTAAATTACAGTCTCAACTCCACAAAGTTGGAGAAGACGCACAGCAAAAAACAGCTAGATGAAAGAAAAACTGGAGTGGAAGGGTGGGTGATACTGGGGGGAGGTACAGGAAAAAAACAAAACACAGATGCTAGGAGTCAAGGCCAAGATACTTCCTAGGAAGGACAGGCAACAGGGAAAGGCATCATGCTCTCTCCGTTGCAAGGAAATCCCATCCTTCCTTTTTCCAACAGCAGTTCAGTCAAGGTCGCATGATGTGGAAAATTAGCTGATAAGGCAAATGACTCTTTCCACCCCATTTTTCATGCTAATGGCCCAACAGCCGCCCTCTTCTTCATAACACAACTTATAGGGTAACTCAACCTCATACCCAAAGCACCAACCAAACTGCACCAGTTGGAGAGGGGGCTTCCTGCCCTGACACTTTTTTGGATTCCTTTGGCCCTTTCCCTCACCTCTTGACTTCTCACTGCCCCAGTTCCAGCACCCCAAAGGGCTCTCCAGCCAGGCCTGATATTCCAGGTCCCCAGGGACAACGGTCCGGCTCTCCCGTCCCTACCCCCACCATCCCTTTAGCTCTCCGACCGCCAGAAACAAAGACCAAAATGACCCAAAGGAAGCCGGTCGGCGACAAAGGCCCGCCAAGTCTCCAGGGCGACGACACAAGCCGTGGGGCACGCCAGCGCCCTCTCTTCCGTCTTTGTCCCGGCTCAGGTACACACACTCGGCCTCCGCGAGTCTCCTCCCTCCGCACCGCCCCATCCCGGGCCAGGAACTTGGAAATCAGTTCACCCCGCTGCCTGGACGTAGGGGCCGGGCTGGGGCTGCAGGGCATAGGCACCCGGAAAGCTCTTTCACTCTTACTTACCCAGGATCGCGGAGCTGCCCTCTCCCGGCTCCGGGCTGGGCGCGGGCTGGAACTTCAGAGAAGCCTCCGGGTCTGGGGGCGATGGGGGCGACAGCGGCTGCCGCTCCAGCTCTTCCTCCGGCGCCCCGGGATGTCCGGGGCCATCCGCCGCGTCCGCCTGCGCCTCCACGGGCACCACGGTGAAGTTGGTGGGCATCGTGCCCCAGGACGGCGCCGCCTCGCTCTTCCCTCTTCTACTGGGCTGCGGAGGTGCGCGCCGGCGAAGCGGCGACGTCTCGGAGCTCGGTCCCTGGAGTGGTGCCTGTGCCCGTGCCCGTGCCTGCCCGCTGCCGCTGGAGCCGCTGCTCTCGCAGCCTCCCGGGCACGACTCCGAGCCGGGCTCCCTGAGCTACGGGCTCTCACGTGAGGGCAGTTTCCTTATTTGGGGGAGGGGCGGGGGCGGAGTGGTGCTGGCAGCCCCGCCACCTCCCTTCGCGCCGGCCCGCCCTCCCTGCCCTCTAGTCCCACATGACATCACCTGCCAGCCCCAAGTGGCTGCTGTCTAGTTTTTTCTAGCTTTTCCGTGCGGCCGGGCGCCTCCCACTTTATATATGAAGAAGAAAGTTCGTGGTGCGAGGACTCGGAGGGACTTGGAGGAGGAGGCGTGACCTGGGACCCACGCAGGTGCGTGGTACCACCAGCCTTGTTCCTGCCCTCGTGTAAAGAAGGGTCGTCTCCCGGACCTCGCGGCTGTCTAAACAGTACCTTCTGCCGCCTTTTCATCTTGGTATTTTTAGGGCATGTCCTTTCAATTAACACGCAGTTATTAAGGGTTCATTCACCACGCGCAGAAGTGTTCCATCTTAGGGTCTTGCCTCTCTGGCAATTTCTTGTTTCTATATGGTAGTCTTCAGGCTGTCTTGCCCATCAGAGAGCTCTGTGAGAGCAACAATTTTTTTTTTTTGCCCATCTTTGTATCCCCAGAACTTAGCACAGTGCCTGGTACATAGTAGGTGCCTAATAAATACTGGAGAAGGAAATGGCAAAGCACTCCAGTATCTTTGCCAAGAAAACCCCAAATAGGGGCACCGAGTGTCTGAAATTTCTACAGAACAACAAAAATAAATACTCCTTGATGAGGGGCTGAGTATACAAAGACAAAACACAAACAAAAAACCAGTCCTCATTCTTGATTTTGGGATCCAAGCAAAGTTGGAGCCAAGGCTGGGGGATGAAGTGTATCAATAAAACATTTATTTTAAAAATACTGATAGCTTTGATTATTTAACAGAGGAATTTTAATTTAATGCATCAAGAAATATAAAACAAATCAAGTTTTAAATATCTACTGATACAACTGATACGATGAAAAATCAGCCACTGTATTCACTAATTTTTGTGAAGGGGAGAGGTGAGGCATCTAAATACAAATCAAGCCTTGAAAGGCAGAAAGATGATCACTTTATTAGATTATCTAGTCCACTCCTCACATTTTACAAATCCTTCAAGGTTCACTTACCCCACCCATCCATCCCAAACCCACACAATCACTCTGAAAGCTGCACTGCCAACATCCAACACTACTGTAGTAAGTACTCAAAGCATAAAAATTCAAAACAAAGTTTCTGTTTTGCAAGAAGACACTTTAAAGTTTTGGTGTTTTCCATGATAGGCTGTTTTCAACCTCATGTAACAGAAATAAGACCAACTTATCATTTACCTGGTACTTTGTATATGTATGTGTACATGTTGCCCCTAATAAAATGTAAACTCCTTGAGAGGAAAGGACTATTTCATTTTTGTTTCATTTGTTTTCATTTTCATTTCCCCAGTATCCAGCACAGTACAGAGTAAGTACTTAATAAATGCTTGTAAGCCAATTGATTTGATAAACCCACAAAGGAAAATCTGATTGAAGTCAGAGGTCATTTTCAGAATGTTCAGTGGTATGTAAGTTCCTTGAGGTCAGAAAGGATTTCATTTTTTGCTGAGGCCTCTCTTTAAAGATT
The DNA here is from genome assembly GCF_028372415.1 of Notamacropus eugenii. Classification (NCBI taxonomy): domain Eukaryota; kingdom Metazoa; phylum Chordata; class Mammalia; order Diprotodontia; family Macropodidae; genus Notamacropus; species Notamacropus eugenii. Next base: position 345,291,777 of record NC_092875.1, read on the forward strand.
GCCCTGAGGTGTAGTAGATAGGTTGCTGGACCTAGAATCAGAAAGTTTCCAAACCTGCCTCAGACATTTAACTATCTGTGTGACTTAGGCAACTCACTGAACCTCCGTGTACCTTGGGTTTCCTTTTCTGTAAAATTAGAATGCTGGACTAGATGGCCCCTATGATTCTTCCAGTTCTGTGTTTCTATGATCTTTCATGCCTGCATCGTTATATAATAGATACTGGTTGAAAAAAAAAATATTTTTCTCAGCAACTTCACTCTCCCTCCCGAAGCTCTTCTTTTCTTGTATTGCCCCAGCTCGTTTCAAATTCCATCTCCTGAGGAGGCACAGGGTCCACTTAATTATGCTCCCTCCTCACTTTGCTTCAGGAGAAGCATAGCTACTATATAGGCATTCTTCTGACATGGACTTTATACCTCTTTTCTTTGTAACTCATTCAATTAGGAAAGTTCTCCCACAAACCCTACCCACCTCTGAATCCTCTGAGCAGTAGGAGTAGTCTTGGCAGCATGGATATTTGGCAGTGGCTGGAACTCCCTACGTCCCCAGACGGATCTGTGCCCAGCATCACTCGACCTTTCTGGTTAAGCTCCCAAAACCCTTTGTTGACTTTCCCTCAGAGTGCACACAAGGCTTTTTCTGCCCACCAGCCCTCTAAATGGACCATACAGTTTGGAATTTGAAGCAGCCAAAGCCTTTGTTCTGCAAATAAGACTTTCTGGTTCTGGTATGATTCCACTGTACGAGATCTTTGCCTCATTTTTATTTCCTTCCTTAGAAGGCAGCTTTTTGAGGTCATCAGAGGGATCCAGAAGCAGTTGCCCAGGTTTCTGAAGGATTTGTTCTTCTAGATGGGTGACTAGGGCAAAAGCAGCAGAAAGAGACAGTGAAAAGGGCTTCCTATGGCTGGATAATAGAGATGTGGATTTTGTACAAGCGAGTATGTGGTTTTCTCATCATAATCAGAAACCTATACTTTACAGCGCTTGTTTTTAGAAACACAGGATTAAAGGAGGCTTTTTACTGTTTACTCTGCCCTTTAGAGCTTCAAGAGGGTATCCCTTGGAGCCAGGCGATATTTGTATATCTTTATCTGGGGAACTCCTCTTTTCCCACATTTCTGGAGTCAGGATTTTAAAGCAGGAAAGGGACAGTCAGCTTCTTTGGATTCCTGCTAGATTTCCTTTCCAGCTACTTCAGCTAGCTCAGGGTTTTCCACTGAAGAGGTCCAGCAAGCAAGAGGGATCTCTCACTGCTCTTTGTTGGATAAGAACTTCCACCTTCAAATGCTGTGGTTTAACAATCTTAATCATGCCTGACTCTTCATGACTCCATTTGAAGTTTTCTTGGCAAGGATACTGGAGTAGTTTCTTGTTGTTTAGTCTTTTCCAGTCATGTCCAACTCTTTGTGACCCCTAATAGGGTTTTCTTGGCAAAGACACTGGAGTGGTTTACCATTTCCTTCTCCAGTTCATTTTACAGGTGAAGAAATTGAGGCAGAGTAAAGTGACTTGTCCAGAGTCTGTGCCTGAGATCATATTTGAACTCAGGTCTTCCTGACTGCAGGCCCCAGCACTCTATTCACTGCACCATCTAGTTGCTAACCACTTCCAAATACCACTAACTATAATGAAAAAATGGTTCCCCCATATTGTCACTTGGAAGCGCTAGAAGAGATCATACTTCATGTTTGAACATTCTTTAGTAACCAGAAGAAAAAAGAAAAATTGATCATCTGGCATCCAATCAACCAGCATTCATTAAGTACCTTTTCTATGCTCCACACCTTTACAATAAACATCACTGCGCATGGGACCAGATGACCCAGCACACCCTAGCGCAAGAATTGTCATCTGCCCTTCCCCTTTTTATAGAAATGACCACAAATGCCATATTTAATCACCCATAAATCTTGTTCTCCCTAAAGGGAAAGGTAAAAGTCAAAGGTAAATCATGCCTCCGGGCGTGCCAAGAAACTGAGGCACACCCAACCACAGTCTAAGCAAAGCTATGATCATCAAAGTAATAATAATTACTCATATTTCTATAGTACTCTAAGTGCTTTTCTCACAACGCTATGAAATAAAGAGTATTATTTTCTCCCTTAGATAGAAGAGGAAACTGAGACCAAGAGAAAAAAATGAGCCTCAATTTCTTGTCTGTAGAGATAACACTTGCAGGTTACTGTGAGTAAAAAACTTTGTAAGCCATAAAATATTATTTGGAATTACAGTTATTTATCATCATCAGAGGTCTTAAAGGAAATTGTTTTAAGGATTAGGAAAGAATCCTTATAATTAACATAGCAAATTTTATAAATGATATTAATAAATTCTAATTTTTCCTACAGAAACAATATTATAATAGTGGATTACATCACTAACAACCTGATGCCCAACTTTTTATTGAAATGATCACAAATACTATATCTCATTATTCATTAATGTTATGTCTAGGTACTCTGTATTAAAGAGCTTTCTAAAAGTTTATAGAAATCAATTAAACAAGAAAGTAATCAATCATAGAGATTTAATTTAATGACTTTATATAAGGTATCCAAAGAGCCAAAACCGGAAGAGAATTTTCTAATTCTCCGGGTAGTGCTCATCACATGCTGGACTGTCCCTATAAAAAATGAGATCAAGGCAGGAATTCACCAAAACCCACATAAGGAACTTTGTGAGCTCTTAAGTTAACTCTATTACTTCAAGCATAGGATTATAGAATGTCAGAGCAAAACCCATCTTCCCTCTGCTATCCACCTGCTTGAGGCCTGCTCCTTCTCCCTGAAATCTTGAAAATAAATTAAATTTGTGTGATTGGTCACTATATTGGTTACTGTTTAATTGCTTCATATCTGCTTTAGAAGGTAATACATTGTATATAGAGGACAAAACTGATACCCACAGGGATAAACTGACTTACCCAAGGTCACATAAAAGATAAATTTAACAGATAGGACTTATCTCTCCCTGCCACTGTTGACTGTCAACTTTTCTACAGTTCCCCTTAATGATTATAAACCACTTTACTTACAAAAAGCTTCTAGAGTCTTTATTTGGCATGTGTTCAATTTATACTCTGCTAACACTGCACAGTTTATTTGGAGACAATAAAGCAAAATGCTAAACTTCCATTCCCACACTGCTGTTGGGTCGGATGAAACTTTTTTCTCTCATATCATCATGCAAATTAGCAATTTTCCACTGTCCTAATAAAGAAACTAGCTACTACAAAACCCCAAGGCTATATTATTGGTAAAAACTTAGAAACACTAGTATGTCATGGTTTCTAAATTTCTTAGAAATCCTGGCTACATTCCAGGAAAAGACCCACAGGTAAAGAAAGTTCAGCCAAAAGTAATGACATCCATTCACAGAGTATCATGGCTGTCAATGGAAATAGTTGCAGTAGTTTCATAATTAGAAGGGTTGTTTTTCCTGAGAAATGCTGAATCTAATTCATCTTTTGAATGAAAAAGGAGGGGGCCATAGTGGACAGCTGCCATTGTCCAAAGTAGCCACTGCACAACCAAGAGAATTTCCAGTGTTATTCAGTTCAACTGCAGATCTAAAAGAAAAAATACTCTGCTGTGCATCAGGAGACATGGATTCCAGCTCTGTAATTCCTTCCCTAGGACATGTGTCCTTGAACAATTCATTCAACTTTTCTATGACTCAGTTTTCTCATCTGTAAAATGGAAATAATAATGCAGGTGGTCTTTGCTAATATTTATAATATTAACTGGCCTTTATATAGTGCTTTAAGGTTTCAAAGTACATAAAATACATTATTGCCTCTGACCTCATGTTAGGCACAATACAGTCTTGGAGACTAGGACAGCCTGGGGATGAACCAAGTTCTTCCTGAACCTCTGTTTTTCAAAATTGAGATAATAATATTTGCATGATCTGCCATGAGAAAAGTCCTTTGTAAGTTGTAAAGAACTATTATTATTTGTTCCATTTGGATGCTTCTGAATGAGAAGAAAAAAAGACTATTATTGAGTGAGTGAGCAAAATGGGGAAATGCTAAACAGGAGTAACGTGTACCTGACTAACCTGTTACATAGGGCTACAGAAAAGACTAAAAGGAAACCATGAAATAAGTCCTCATTTATAAAGCACCCCACTATGCCACAGATCGATTATATAACAAGTCAAATTATGTCTTTTGCGGAGAAGCTCTTGTATATAGGGAGTTCTAAATTTATCAGTATTCACTAGGGACTTATTTTATGTTGCAGCCACCAGAAGTCTAGTTCCCTCACAACTGGAGTCATGACCATTGAAGGAATTCCCTTCCCTTTTTCTTCCTCCTCTCCTGTCACCCATACCCCTAGCCCTCCTTCACCCTCACCTCTAGAGCTTCTGCCCCCGTTATCATCCTCTAAAAAATCACCTGAATTTCTATCTCCTACACCTCCAAAACTCCTTAACAGAATTTCCCACCCTACTGCCATACCTCATGCCCTCAAGCCTGTGATGAAACAGCTACCAAAAATCCTACCCTATGTATCTCCCACTGGTCAATCCTCACCTTAGTTACTCTCCCTCTTGGGGGTCTTAATCTCTCAGTTTGCCAGTGTTTCTCGGTATCTTAAATTCCATGTCTTGAGCATAACTTGATGCTCTCAGATGATTACAGTGGTTTACAATTGTACCTTTGCTTTTTTTTTAAATGTATCATTCATTCTATTTTAGTATTATATAGTAGAAGGAATACTGAAATTGGAGTTGGGACCTGGGTTTGAGTGCCAGCTTTTCCACTTAGTTTCGCTATGATTTTACACTTCATTTAATGAATCTTCAATCTCCTTATCTAGAAAGTAGGGATGATAATATTACATATTATATATTATAACAATATTGCCATTATAGAGATTATGAAAAGTGTTAAATATTAGGTTGAGGATTAAATTCCTCATATTTTTCCTAGTGACAACAGAGAACTCCTGAAGCTTTGGAATGGTTAGATCTGTGTTTTATTCATGTCAATGTGGCAGCTATGTGGAAGATGGATTAATGAAGGGAGAACATGGAAGCAGGTGAACCAATTAAGGTTTGGCATGCATCCAAGTGAGATATGATGTAGTCCTAACCTAGGGGAGAGATTGTTTGAGTGGAGAAGAGTGAATGCATTCTAGAGATGATTTGAAAGTAGAATCAACAAGACTTAGCAACGGGGTGGACATGAAAAAAAATGTGTTTATGGAACATGGTCTAAATAAGTAACATGGAGCTATGAGTTGGTTCAAAAGGTTTGAAAAACAATTGGAATTATTAAAAAAAAGGTAGCTGGGTTTGTTTTGGTTTGGTATTTTTTACATTTTTTTTTTTACATTTTTTACATACCTATTGACAGCAAGTAAAACTACATATGTATAATAATGCTCATAGAAACAAAATATGTGTCCATCATTTGAGAAAAGGCTAAACATAGTTATGTGTGAATGAAGGGGAACATTGCTATTCTGTGAGGAATGTCTAATATGAAGAATTCAGAGAAACTTAGTAAGATTTCTGTGTGGTGATGGAGAGAGTAGAAAGCAGAGCCAAAACACAATATACACATTAATTATTACAATGAGGTGTACTGAAAAGAGTGGTTTATTTGGAGTCAGAGGACCTGAATTCAAATCCTGTCTGCCACTTGCTATCTAGAGATATCCCAGAGGAAATCGCTCAACCTGAGTCTCTGTTTCCTCATCCATAAAATGAGAGGGTTTAGTTAGATGATCTCTAAAGGCACTTCCAGAGACAACTCTATAATCCAAAATAAAAAAAAATGAACTGAGACCATAAGAAAACTCTGGTAAATTTTCAATGATCATTGTTTGTGCCAAATTGTCAAAGTTAAAGAACATATCCCTCCATTGTTAGTAATCAGTAACCAAATTCTTTTGTTGGGAAGTACCTGTTGTGTAGAAGCAAAATAATTTTTAATAACTATTACTTCTCTATAAAAAAATGAAACATTTGGAAAACTATGTTAAGATTTGTATGAAGTGACACAGAATTGAAAAAGGGAGATCCAAAAAAACCCCACCCTAATCTAAGCAATTATTTCAACTAGTGAAAAATAAAATCTATACTGATTGTCAACAAAACCCATCAAATGCAAAAAAGCAAATTAGAAGAATATACTTCTCCTTCATTATTCTGTTTAGAGGAATCTACGTGAAGGAGCGAGGCATTGTCTACTCTGCCCAAATAAACACATATCCATCGGTCCAAATAAATGAACAATTAGTAATCCCTAAACAGAACAATTAAATCCCTTAATTGCTACATTTGATCTATTCTTTCTTTTCTCTTTTATGACTTTAAAGATAGCTTTTAATCTTTTTTCTTCTTACATAGATACCCCTCTGCCCAGCTGTTGCAGTTAAAATCCCTGCTTCCTGTGAAGGAACTTCTCTCCTTCACAGAGGTGGCCAGCCAGTCATGCCCTCTCAGCCCACAACAGAATTAATTCCCAAGAGATTTTAGCCCCTTCTCTTCTGAGCTCTACTTTTTCCTTATATATGATTCAGTAGAAACTGGAAGAGAGATTACTTCTTCTTTGCACTAGCATGGGGATGAGTCTGTCAGAGGAAGTGTACATTCTCAAAAGGAATTTCTCCCCACTCCCATCAGGCATTGGCTTGAAAGGATGATTCCTTCAATGACCTCTAAAGTTCCATTTAGCTCTGAATTCTGTAACTCATACCTCAGACTCTTCGGGGAAAAGGTGAGGGGATCCTTGCTAAGATTTCTTCTCAAAAAAGAAGGGATAAAGCCATGAGGTGGGGAGGAAAAGGGAAGAGGGAACATGTAGGACTAGAAGAAATCTTTCCAAGATGCAAGAAATGAAGCTTTCTAATAACTACAACTCAGTCACCACCAGCTTTTCACCCTCCAAAAGGATCAAGAGGTATATGAGTGGGATTTGGGGGGCTGTCCAAACCTATGATTTCATTAGTGTAGGAACTCCCAGTGTGGAAAATCATTCCAACAATGCAAATCTGCAACTCTCCTATAATTTCTAGTCTTGAGAGTGACTGATGGACTATCGTAGATAAGAAACATTTTAGACTTGATCTGATGAGGAGACAAAACAAATGCAGAAAAAGCTGAATAAAAAGAAAATCATTCAAGACCACAGTAGATGTCACAAAGTAGCCACAACGATTAGCTATTGAATTATTTATACAGAAAATTGCTTCAGGAACTCTGAGAAGAAAGAAATCTGTTACTTCAGGGTGAGATAAACTTGAAAGACCAGCATGTAAGCCAGGTATTCATGAAAGAGTGACACTTGGATACTTGGACAGATGGAAAGGAATGGAACAGGGGGAAAACTTTTCAAGCAGGTGGGTGGCAGTCATCAGAAGTGCAGAAAGCAGGAATAATAAAAATAATATTAGCTTACATTCATAAAGTGCTTTATTGTTTAACAATTTTGTTTTACTTATATTATCTGAGTAGATCAGTGTGTTGGGTCTTGGGGAAGACGAGTAAATGTCAAGAGAGAGGACTGGAGAGGAAGAAGGGTGGAGCCAGATCATGAAGAGCTTTAAAAATATCAGATCAAAGATTTAATAGTCAATTATAAATTTCTTGTGGATAAGAACCAATTTTCTCTTTCCCCTCCATCCGTGTATCCCTTGTATTAGGGCTTAAGAAATGCTGAAATGATTTGGATATATTGTCTAAGTCAATGGTTTCCAAATTATTTGATTATTATATGTTACTCCTATCAGTAAAAAATTTGTGAGCGTACCAAAATGTGTATGTCTATCTACTTATTTATAAATTATGCATGTACTTCTATGCTAAAGATGGTATACATTACAAAATATGCAAAAATTACAAAGTAATAAAATAAAGATAAAAGAATATTTGGTCCTAGTGACAATAGGAATCCACTAGAATTTACTAAGGAAAAGACACAGTAAGACCTGCCAATGCTAGAACTATAAGACTATTGCTCTTTGGCAATGTGGGACCCTTGAAGGTTTCTGAGAAGCCAGAAAGATATGATCAAAGTATGATTTTACATTTTGGAAAGATTAGTCTGTAAATAACATGCAAAATCTATAGAAGAAAGCTGGCTCAGACACTATTATTATAATTTAAATATAAGAAGATAAGAGTTTTAACGAGGGAATGGAAATTGGGGACATGTAAGAGATGGAGAAGGAAGTTTTTTCTATTGGTGATTTATTGTATATTAGGGACAAGGGATATGAAGAACTAAATTATAACATAATTTTTGAGTCTGGATCAATTGCATGCCTAGTCCACAGTCAAGACTATATTCAGCTTTAGTAAAACTGGTCAAAACTTATACAGCACTGATATTGTCCTCTGGAACCTCCAAATCACAAAGGAGAAATAGAATAGGATTTTGTGGAAAAGGGTCCTCACATAACTCACAAAAAAAAGAGAAAGACCTGATTTTTAATCCCTTTTCTGCCATTTACTACCTTTGTGTGACCTTGGGCAAATTATTTAACTCCTCTGTAGCTCAGTGTCCTCATCTGTAAAAGGAAGAGGTTATACTAGGTCTCTTCCAGTTCTAAATCTATGATTCTATCACTCTGAGAATGATGGTACCTGGAACAGAAATAGCAAATCAGTTCAGGGGAATTGGCTATGAGTTCAGTTTTAGACCTAGAGAGTCTGAAGTAGAAACAAGAGACAGAGAGAGAGAGAGAGAGAGAGAGAGAGAGAGAGAGAGAGAGAGAGAGAGAGAGAGAGAGAGAGAGAAAGTTTAACGAACATCCACATTTTAGGGGACAAGAAAAGGAGCTGGTAAAAGGGACAAGTAAGAGTAGAAAGCACCCACTTGGGACCACACAATTTCTTATTCACCTGGCCATTTCTACTCTGCTCTCTGCAGGAGCCCCACCCTCTCAATAGAACCTCAGGTATGGTGTTGCCACTGGCACAGATTTGCAAGAGAGTAAGGACAACAGTTGTACAGTTGTACAGGATAAGAAAGCATGGATGGATTGTGACCTTCAGTGCTAGAGGGAATAATTCACTCAGTTGAAATAACAGATAATAGTCAAGTAAGATGACTTTCCTGGGTGAAATGTTAGTAGTAGTGCCTGGGGGTGGGGGGGTGGCATACAAGGGCAGACAGGTTAAGGTTAAGAAGGTTAAGGAGATATGAGGAAACACAGCCAGGTAACAAATTAGAAAATGGAGAAATGAGACACAATTACAGAGTGGAGAAGGGTTTTATTTTATTCTTTTGAACCTGTGCACAGATTTGAAAGCAGAGAAAGAATGGGTGGAGAGGGAGACTTTGTAAATGCTGGAAAAAGGAGATAACTGGAAGGGCAAGGTGTAGGAGGAACCTCCTTTGAGTGCAGTTTACCCAGGAAATCCCTAATCAATCAACTTTATAACAAAGTAGAGGAGAGTTGAGCCTTGAAGAAGATGAGGCATATCTGTTTCTGGGATATAGTAGGGGTGTGCTGGACCCAGCTCAAACCTAGCCTTTCAAGCCAATTGTTAAATTTTCAGTGTGAGCATTTACACCTGGGAAATCAGCAAATGCTTCAAATCTATACTTGATTTATGCTTTTATTGACTGTCTAGTCTTAGGAAAATGATAGAGAAAATGTTAATAATGCAGATTAAACCTAAAGGGATATTATGCATACATTTTCCCCCTAGAAGGCCAATCATTAAACACCAGAACTCTCCTAGACACAGAGGGGAAAAGGAGAGGATGTATGTGTGGGATAAAGATATTTAGAAATGGAGGGCGTAGAATCTCATTACTGACTGCTTTTCACTGTTTAGTTAAGTAAGGATGGTAGTGAGTTCTTTTACTGAAAGTGAGAGATTGTAGTAGATTTGGTATAGATTTGGAACAGCCATTGGAAGTAGTGAGCTATGGTACTAACAAGAGGTGAATAATGGGCATTGTTAAGAAGCTGTGAGAGCCCAGATGAAATAAGCAGACATGAGTTTATAGTGGACCAAATCAAAACAGTTCTCTGGCTCTTTTCAGCAATGCTCTGTAATGTTAAAAAAACAAACAAACAAACAAAAAACTCTCCCAGATACTAGAGAGTCCTTGGGGATAAGCCAAAAGGAAATTCAAGGAGGTTGAGACTCTAGGGTGTTAGTGAGATCAATATTGGCTTTCATTAGGAGGAGAAAGGAAAGGGAAAAGTGGGAGATTGGAAATTATAAACTTGAAGGTCATTTAAGGTTGTAAACTCTGCAAAAGAAGGCCTAAAGCTTACAAGGAACATAGAGCCTAAATATGAAGTGACCTAATTCAAAATTAGGGTTGAGCCCAGCGGAATCAGGCTTGTTGTTTTAATTTATGAATGATGTAGTCATGGAGGCAACACCCATAACTTACAAAGTCACAGAATTACCAAAATACCAACGGAAGCCATTTTAAGGTGAAGATGGAGGGCATCGTGGACAGACAGAGCAGTAGATTAGAAATCAGCCTATGATTTTACTTTTCCACTGTGCCATTCAAGTTCTATATTAACTAGTCCAGCTACTTACTCTTTGTTCCCTCCCCCAAAATTAATTAGCAAATAAATAGATAAGTGAATAAAAAAAGAAAAAATACTATCTATTCTGTCTGCAGAAGGAACATAGTAGAGTGAGTAGAGGACAAACCTCAAAGCCAAGGAGACCTGGCTTCAAAACCCCACCTATGACACATACAGTCTTCGGGAATCTGGGTAAGTCACTTAAGTACCTCTCAGCGCACTAGGCAACTGGTTTCTAAGACTGTAAGTTTTAGAGGTGACCCCAACCTATATTGGTAGAGAAAGTTTCATCACCTGAGAGTTCCCTATACTAATGAAATCACAGGTTCAGTCCCTACCCATTCTACCTATATTTAAGGATGATAAATACTATAATTATAACTAGAAGATTATCACCAAACTACTTAACCCTGACCCAACAAGTGCTAGGAAATGCGCAGATATTACAGCTATTGTTTATGAGTGTATCCAAGTCTTTACTTTTTTCAGTCACTCCAGTTCACTAACTTACAGCTGCAAAGTTAAGTTTGATTAAACAAATATTTATTCTTCAAGGATGGCACTGTCCAAGTTGGCATAGTCCAACTATTTAAGGTATGAAGAAGTAAGAGTACCTGTTTAAGTCATAAGAGTATTAAGTTGGTAATATGCATTACTATTATATTCCTATGTGTCCAAATACTTTCTGACAAACTAGTACAGTATCAGTAAGTCAGTCAATAAATACATATTAAATACCTACTATATGCCAAACACTGTTAAGGGGATGAGGATACGAAGGAAGGCAAAAAGACAGTGCTTGCCTTCAAGGAGCTCACAGCCTAATGGTAGAAACAACACAAAAACAGTAGTTGAAAAGGGAAGAGAGGGATGACCATATCTGGCAGGGTATCATGAAGTTCAGCACTTGGGTGGAAAATTATGAGATTGCTGACCTGGGACTCTCCTTAAATGGAAGATAAGAGAAATTTTGTGATTTCCATTCTCCACCCTCTGCAATCAGAGGAGAGGAAGGGATCCCTAGCTAAGGGAGTATTGAGGAGGCATGAGTTTCAGAGCTGATGTGATCTTTCAGGATGATGAGTTTCTGGTGACAATGACGAAGTTCAAGAGAGTAACCAGGTGGGAAAAGATGAAATAGCTACCCTGGACACCTTCCTGAAATGGAGGATTTGGGAGAAGTTCTCAGAATCTCAGATCTAAAAGGGTCTTCAAAGGTTACCAAATCTACCCCATACCTGAACAATAATACCCTCTACAACATCCCAAACAAAATGGTCATCCAGGCTTTTCTTGAAGACCTCAAAGGAAACACATGACCTCTTGAGGAAGCTCATGCAGCTTTGAGATGTTTTACAGGGTATTGTTGTCCAGGCTCTGTTAGGAAGTACTTCCTTCCATCTTTCATTCTTTGCAGGAGCAATGAGGACATTCTGTCCCTCTGAGGCCAAGAAAAGTATGTCTGTTCCACCTTCAAGCTCTCTTGTCTCCCCTCTGAATCTTCTCATGTCCAAGCTAAATATTTCTTTATTTGATCAAAACCTCCTTCATTCCTCTTTTCCTATGCCTCACAACCCCAGGCTAGCCCTGTTCTTTGTCATCACTGTGACCTACCTATATGTTTCCTCTCAGATATTCTTCAACTGATAGATATCTCTTGAATATCCAGTTTTGAGGGTATTTTTTGTTTTTGTTTTTGTTGACACACACACACTGTGGTAAATTTTTTTCTTTTTAAAATTTATTTATTTTTGATTTTCAACATTCACTTCCACAAGATTTTGAGTTCCAAATTTTCTCCCTATCTCTCTCCTCCCCTCACTCCATGATGGCATGCATTCTGATTACCCTTCCCCCAATCTGCCCTCCTTTCTATCACCCACCCCCTTCTCTTATCTCCTTCCCCTTCTATTTTCCTGTAGGGCAAGATAGATTTCTATACCCCATAGCCTCTATGTCTTATTTCCCAGGTTCATGTAAAACCAATTTTTAACATTCGTTTTTAAAACTTTGAGTTCCAAATTCTCTCCCTTCCTCCCTCCCCACCCACCCTAACTGAGAAGGTAAGCAATTCAATATAGGTTATATATATATGTGCAGTCATGCAAAACACTCGCAGAATAGTCTAGTTGTGAAACACTAACTATATTTCTCTCTATCCTGTCCCACTCTCCATTTATTCTCTTCTCTCTTTTGACCCTGTCCCTTCTCAAAAGTGTTTGCTTAGATTACCCCCTCCTTCAGTCTGCCCTCCCTTCTATCATCTCCCCCTTTATCCCCTTCCCCCCTACTTTTCTGTAGAGTAAGATAGATTTCCTTACCCAATTGAGTAGTATGTTATTCCCTCTTTGAACCAATTATGATGAGAGTAGGGTTCACTCATTTCCCCTCACCTCCCTCCTCTTCCCCTCCATTGTAAAAGCTTTTTCTTGCCTCTTTTTTGTGAAATAATTTGCTCCATTCTATCTCTTCCTTTCTCCCTCTCTCAGTACATTTCTTTCTCACCCCTTAATATTATTTTTTAGGTATCATCCCTTCATGTTCAATTTACCCTGTGCCCTCTGTCTCTGTCTCCCTGTTTTTGTCTCTCTGTCTCCGTCTCTATCTCTGTCTCTCTCTCCATACACACACACACACACACACACACACACACACACACACACACATACATATATATGTATATTCCCTCTAAATACCCCAATACTGAGAAACTATTGAGTTGCAAATATCATGAGTGACAAATATCATCTTTCCTTGTAGGAATATAAACAGTTCAACTTTAGTAAGTCCTTTATGATTTCTCTTTCCTGTTTACCTTTCATGCTTCTCTTGAGTCTTGTATTTGAAAGTCAAATTTTCTATTCAACTCTGATCTTTTCATCAAGAAAAGATGAACTTTCATTCTCTATTTCATTGAATTTCCATTTCTCCCCCTGAAGGATTATACTCAGTTTTGCTGGATAGGTGATTCTTGGTTTTAATCCTAGCTCCTCTGACATCTGGAATATCATATTCCAAGCCCTTCTATCCCTTAATATAGAAGCTGGTAAATCTTGTGTTATCCTGATTATGTTTGCACAATACTTGAATTGTTTCTTTCAGGATGTTTGCAATATATTGTCCTTGACCTGCAAACTCTGGAATTTGGCCACGATATTCCTAGCAGTTTTCCTTTGGGGATCTCTTTCAGGAGGTGATCAGTGGATTCTTTCCATTTCTACTTTACCCCCTGGTTCTAGAAGATCAGGGCAGTTTTCCTTGATAATTTCTTGAAAGATGATGTCTAGGTCCTTTTTTTGGTCATGGCTTTCATATAGTCCAATAATTTTTAAATTATCTCTCCTGAATCTATTTTCCAGGTCAGTTGTTTTTTCAATGAGATATTTCACATTGTCTTCTATATTTCCATTCTTTTGGTTCTGTGTTATAATGTCTTGATTTCTCATATAATCATTAGCTTCCATTTACTCCATAGAAATTTTTAAAAAATTATTTTCTTCAGTGAGCTTTTGGATCTCCTTTTTTTATTTGGTCACTTCTGCTTTTTAAGGCATTCTTCTCCTCACTGGACATTTGGACCTCTTTTGCCATTTGGATTAGTCTATTTTTTAAGGTGTTATTTTCTTTGCTCTTTTGGGGGGTCTCCTTTAGCAAGCTGTTGATTCTTTTTTTATGATTTTCTTGCATCACTCATTTCTCTTCCCAATTTTTCCTCTACTTTTCTTACCTGATTTTCAAAATCCTTTTTGAGCTCTTCCATGATCTGACACCAATTCAAATTTTTCTTGGAGACTTTGGGCATAAGAGCTTTAATTTTGTTGTTTTCTTCTGGTTGTATGTTTTGATCTTCCTTGTCACCAAAGTAAGATTCTATAGCCTCGTTTTTTTTCCCCACTGTTTTCTCATTTTCCCAGCCAATTACTTAACTATGTAGCTCTTTGTTAAAGTAGAATTCTGCTTCCATTGTGGAGGGTATACTATCCTGAGCTTCAGAGGTTTTGTGCAGTTATTTTCAGAGATACTTCTAGGGACCTGTAAAATTTCAGTTCTTCCTAGGTTGTACAATCAAAGGAAAGGTGTTTACTCCTCTCCTGGTCTGTGAGTAACCACAAACACTCTTTTCTGCCTTGGGACTGTGAGGAGGATTCCCTCTCCACTCGCCATGATCTCCATTATGCCAGCACGCTTCCTAGTCCCTGGACTGCCACCTAGGACTGCAAATCAGTTCAAAGCACAAGCAAAGCAAGAGAATCCTGCATTAGCACCAGCAAAGAGATCCTTGCAATCTGATCAGTCACTTGATCCCCGCACCATCTGTGGGCTGAGAGGCCTGCTGCCACCACCCACACAGGACTGGGGCTGGACCATGTTCTTCTATCTCCCAGGTCTGACGGATCTTTCCTACTGACCTTCTGAGTATCTTAGGTGTTTGTAGATTGAGAAGTCTGGAAACCACCACAGCTGCCAGTGATTCATTCCCCTGAGGCCTGCTCCTTCCTGTCTGTGTGGGCATGGCTTACCCTGGACTGTGCTCCTCTCCAGGACTAGTGCAATAGACCTTTCCTACTGACCTATCAGGTTGTCTTTGGCTGGAAATTTGTTTCACTCTGTCATTTTGTGGATTCTGCTGCTCTAGAATTTGTTTAGGGTCATTTTTTACAGGTATTTGGAGAGTTTGGGGGAGAGTTCAAGCAAGTCCCTGCTTTTACTCCACCATCTTGGCTCCACTCCCTGCAAATATTTTTTGTACCTATACAACATTTTCCTCTTTCTTTGATTTTTTTGGATATAAATCTAGCAGTGGTTTAGCTGGGACAAACACGTGCACTATTTAGTAACTTTTTGTATATAATTCCAAATTGTTTTCCCTAATGACTGTACCCATTCAACCCATTCATGGGGACATTTCACTCTCTAATCTTTACTTTTTCCCTATCTGCTGGATCATTCTCTGCTGTCCATAAATACTGTGATGACTCACCTATCCCTAAGAAAAAAAACTTTTATTTGCTCCTATTATCCCTGATAAATATTTTCCTGTAACTTCACCCTTCTCAGCTAAGCTCCTTGAGAAAGGAGTTTACTGTGTCTACAAACAATGACTCTACTTCCTCTTTTCTGAATGGATTCTGATCCATTTGCAATCTGATTTCTATCCCCATCGTTCATTGAAAGTTCTCTCTCCAGAGACATGAATGATCTCTAAACTGCCAAATCTAATTGCCTTTTTTCAGTCTTAATCCTTTAAATCTCTTTCTTCTCTGGGTTTTCATGAAAGGATTCTCTCCTAGTTCTCTTCCTAGCTATCTGACCATTCCTTTTCAAGTCTCCTTTGCTGGTTCTTTACTAGTCATATTCACTAACAATGAGTCTACCAAGACTGTTTTCTCTTCTCCTTCTTTGTTGTTGTTCAGTTGTTTTTTAGTCATGTCTGACTCTTTGTTACTCCATTTGGGATTTTTTAGGCAGAGATTGTGGAGTGCCATTTCCTTCTCCAGTTCATTTTACAGATAATGAAACTGAGGAAAAGAGAGATTAAGTGACTTGCCCAGGCTCACACAGCTAGTAAGTATCTGGGGCTGATTTGAAATCAGGTTTTCCTGATTCTAGGGCCAGTGCTCTTTCCACTGTACCAACTAGCTGCCCCATAGACAATGTTTTGATATCTGTTGCTTAACTCTTCTTAGATGTTGCAAAGAAATAGGACATCACTGAGAAGGGACAGTGAAGTTAAAAAAAAAAAAGTCATGAATAAAACATTGCTTCTGCCTTTATTGAGTTGTTTCAGTTGTGTCCAATTCTTCCTGTACCCATTTAGGAAAGATACTGGAGTGGTTTGCCACTTCCTTTTCCAGTTCATTCTATAGATGATGAAACTAAGGCAAACAGCTAATAAATTTCTGAAGCCAGATTTCAACTCAGGGCTTCCTGATTCTAGACCCAGCACTCTATTCACTGCACTACCTAGCTAACTCTGTCTTCTGTACCTGCTCCTTTAAAAATATAAGTGGGTTCATATGTTATTTGCATACTCACATTGGTCTCTCTTTTCATGCTCATCTGAACTGTTTCTTTTTATGTCTTCAGAATTTCTATCTTGACAGCTTCCAATAACTCCTGGGCTGACTTTCTCTATATGATTTTTGTCTCTGGCTTCCTACTAATCCTTTTCCTGAACGCTTTGAAAGCTATTCTCCCAAAACCTCAGGTCAACCAGTTAATAAGCATTTATTTAGCTCCTGCTGTATCCCAGGTGTGTATTGGATTATGCCCAATTATTCTCTGACTGACCTTTCTAAATTGGTACTCCTTTGGACAAACTGCAACTCTTTTCCATTTTCTTTTTATTACTCTTTAACCAGGCAATGTCCTTATATGAATAATCTACTTGCTCTTCTGTTTATTGTGAGGTTATACAGATTGTTTGGCTAAGGTGGCTTTGTAACACTGGAAGTGTCAATAGAGGAAAAGTCATTGGGGTGTGCTTCACAGAGTATCTGAACTTAATTAACTACAGATTTAAAGGTTTGGAGGTACTTACCCCATTTGGCACTGTCTATTTACGTACCCATGACCCTAGTATGCTGGCTGTAGAAATAAAGACTAATAAATAAATCATTCTCTAAAGGATGAAATGTAAATGTGCTGGCTGGGACACTAGGATTTGTGATATAAGAATAGATAAATAGAGTGAACTGAGCAATTGCTCTGCAAATGTTTTTATATAGGAAGTTTGCCACAGAGAGCTATGAACAAGAGACAGGGGACTGTAGGAGGAGAGAGAGAATGAATGGGAAGGAGGTTTCCATCAGTGGCAAATGCTTGAAATCCATGCTCTGAAACCTAACCAATTTCAAGTCCCATCTCTCACATTCTCAAGTGATTTACAGTGTTAGGAAAACAAATTAAGTAGTGAAGTATGAGGTATATGAGGAGGGAGGAAATGGTCTTGAGTACTGGGTAAGGAAATTGTGGTCGTAATTTACATGGGTCCTCTCTCTCCATTTATACTGAAGGGAAAGATATGAAAATATCAACAAATTTTCCCAAGAGATGTGCACATGATCATGGGATCATAGATTTAGAGCTGGAATGAAACTTCGAGGTCATCTAATCCAGCAATTCAATTCATTTCAACTCAAAAAGCATTTGTCAAGTCCCTGCTACGTGGTACCACGCAAAGGACAAAAATGGAAGTCCCTGTCCTTAAAGGACTTATACAGATGAGGAAACTGAGTCCTGAGATCACACAGCTAAGAAATGGCAGAGCTGAGACTGGAACCTATGTCTTCTGACTCTAAATCCAATGTTCCAATGGAATTGTTGCTACACCACACCAAATCATATCACACATGTATGTATATACATACACTTTTAGAGGTAAGTAGATCTTGTTGTTCAGTCATTTTTCAGTGGTGTTCAACTCTCGGTGACCCCATTTGGGGTTTTCTTGGCAGAGATACTGGAGTGGTCTGCCTTTTCCTTCTCTAACTCATTTTACAGATGAGGAAAGTGAGGCAAAGAAGGTTGAGTGACATGCCTAGGGTCACACAGCTAGTAAGTATGTGAAGCCAGATTCAAACTCAGGAAAAGGAGTCTTTCTGATTCCAGTGCTCTACCCGGTGCACTCCTAGCTGTATGTATATTACATATATAAAACTAGATATCCATGTGTGCATATATAGTATGAGTTCTATATGTGTGTGTAAGCATTATATATGTATATTTATATATGTAGGTATGCACATGACAGAGAAGGAGTCAGGAACCCAATTCTGTTCTGAATTTCCCTGATTTTATCTAAGAACACATGTAATAGTAACTCTAAGAACCTAAAGCCCTCCCCCACCCCAAATTATCTGGAATTAGAAAAGAGAATGTTATAGAAGTATATGTGATCTCTCAAGTTCCCTTCAGTTCTAAATTCTATGAGCTCCTCTACTTTTTGTAGAGGGGAAAGCATATTTAATTCTAGCTGGATTCCACTGAGAGCAAACCAAAAAACAAATTTCCTCTTTGGCCCTTGCCCTGCTTTCTCTAGCCCTCCCTTCCTTCACCTCCAAAGATCAAGGTTGATGGATAATCTGGAAAAGTAAGTAGGTAACTGGGCAACAGTTGGTCACAACATAAATCATCCCTCAATTTTGCAGGGATGGCCCAAAATACAATCGTAAGGGGGAGAAGCCAAGATGGCAGAGTAGAAAGATACACATATGCTAGCTCCAAACCCACAGCCCATAAATTACCTGTAAAGAAGAACTCCCAACAAATTCTGGAGCAGCAGAAGCCACAGAACAAAGGAGTGGAGGAGATTACTGTTCCAGAGAGAACTGAAAACCTGACTCGAAAGGTCCATCGCCCCCAGATCCGAAACAGAACCCAGCCTTGCCTCGGCCGGCCACGAGGCACGGAGAGGAGCAGAGCCAAGCAGGCTCTGGGGACAGAATCTCCAACAGCAGCGCAGGTCCCTCCACCCAGAGGTGACAAAGGTCAGTGAGAGAGTCTTTTTGGGTGGCTGAGAGGGGAGTGGGGTGTCCCCATAACTCAGGCCCCCTCGGGAGGCAGCAGCAGAGGCGGCAGCATACAAGGGATCCCAAAGCAGGCAGAGCTCAGATCCATTGTTGAAGGTCTCCATATAAACCCCCTGAGGGAACTAAGCCCCAAGTGGTGGCCCTGCCCCCACCTGAGCACCTGAACTTAATCTCAACTGAATAGCAGCCCCTCCCCTGCCAAAAGCCCTGAGGCTGGGAAGCAGCATTTGAATCTCAGACCCCAAGCACTGGCTGGGTGGATCTGGAGGCCAGGTGGGTGTGAAAAGGAAGCTCAGAAGTCAAGTCACTGGCTGGGAAAATGCCCAGAAAAGGGAAAAAAATAAGACCATAGAAGGTTACTTTCTTGGTGAACAGATATCTCCTCCCTTCCTTTCTGATGAGGAAGAACAAGGCTTACCATCTGGGAAAGACACAAAAGTCAAGGCTTCTTTATCCCAAACATCCAAAATAAATATTCAGTGGGCTTAGGCCATGGAAGAGCTCAAAAAGGAATTTGAAAATCAAGTAAGAGAGGTGGAGGAAAAACTGGGAAGAAAAATGAGAGACATGCAAGAAAAGCATGAAAAGCAGGTCAACACCTTGCTAAAGGACACCCAAAAAATGCTGAAGAAAATAACACCTTGAAAAATAGGATAACTCAACTGGCAAAAGAGGTTCAAAAAGCCAACGAGGAGAAGAATGCCTAAAAAAGCATAATTAGCCAAATGGAAAAGGAGGTTCAAAAGCTCACTGAAGAAAATAGTCCTTTCAAAATTAGAATGGAACAGATGGAGGCTAATGACTTTTTGAGAAACCAAGAAATCACAAAACAAAACCAAAAGAATGACAAAATGGAAGATAATGTGAAATATCTCATTGGAAAAACAACTGACCTGGAAAATAGATCCAGGAGAGACAATTTAAAAATTATGGGCCTACCTGAAAGCCATGATGAAAAAAAGAGCCTAGATATCATCTTTCATGAAATGATCAAGGAAAACTGCCCTGAGATTCTAGAACCAGAATGCAAAATAAGGATTCAAGGAATCCACCGATCACCACCTGAAAGAGATCCAAAAAGAGAAACTCCTAGGAACATTGTGGCCAAATTCCAGAGTTCCTTGGTCAAGGAGAAAATATTGCAAGCAGCTAGAAAGAAACAATTCAAGTACTGTGGGAATACAATCAGGATAACACAAGACCTAGCAGCTTCTACATTAAGGGATCGAAGGGCATGGAATAGGATATTTCAGAAGTCAAAGGAACTAGGACTAAAACCAAGAATCACCTGCCCAGCAAAACTGAGTATAATACTTCAGGGGAAAAAATGGTCTTTCAATGAAATAGAGGACTTTCAAGCATTTTTGATGAAAAGACCAGAGCTGAAAAGAAAATTTGACTTTCAAACACAAGAATGAAGGGAAGCATGACAAGGTAAACAGCAAAGAGAAGTCACAAGGGACTTGCTAAAGTTGAACTGTTTACATTCCTACATGGAAAGATAATATTTGTAACTCTTGAAACTTTTCAGTATCTGGGTAGTGGGTGGGATTATACACACACACACACACACACACACACACACACACACACACACATACACACACACGTAGACAGAGAACACAGAGTGAATTGAATAGGATGGGATCATATCTTTAATAAATGAAATTAAGCGGTGAAAGAGAAATATATTGGGAGGAGAAAGGAAGAAATGGAATGGGGCAAATTATCTCTCATAAAAGAGGCAAGCAAAAGACTTATTAGTGGAGGGAAAAAGAGGGGAGGTGAGAGAAAAACATGAAGTTTACTCTCATCACATTCCACTAAAGGAAGGAGTAAAATGCACACTCATTTTGGTATGAAAACCTATCTTACAATACAGGAAAGTGGGGGAGAAGGGGATAAGCAGGGTGGGGGGGATGATGGAAGAGAAGGCAGTGGGAGGAGGGAGCAATTTGAAGTCAACACTCTTGGGGAGGGACAGGATCAAAAGAGAGAATAGAAGCAATGGGGAGCAGGATAGGATGGAGGGAAATATAGTTAGTCTTACACAACACGACTATTATGGAAGTCATTTGCAAAACTACACAAATATGGCCTATATTGAATTGCTTGCTTCCCAAAGGGAATGAGTGGGGAGGGAGGAATGAAGAGAAGTTGGAACTCAAAGTTTTAGGAACAACTGTCAAGTACTGTTCTTGCTACTAGGAAATAAGAAATACAGGTAATGGGGTATAGAAAGTTATCTGGCCCTACAGGACAAGAGAGAAGGTGGGGACAAGGGAAGGGAGGGATGATAGAAGAGAGGGCAGATTGGTGATAGGGGCAATTAGAATGCTTGGTGTTTTGGGATGGGGGGAGGGGACAAATGGGGAGAAAATTTGGAACCCAAAATTTTGTGAAAATGAATGTTAAAAGTTAAATAAATTAATTAATTTTTTAAAAAAAGAAAGAAACTCAAAATACAGTCATAAAATGGCTGGGGGATCAATTACCAGTTGAGTGCAAATTTACCAGATTATTGCAGTGTTATGATCTCTCCCGGGGCTGTCCAAAGTAGTTTCTCAAATGGTGCTCCAAAATATTTTATTAAGAGTATGACAATAACTCCAAAAAGTTAATCTTACAATGTTCATAAGTGATAGCCAAATTGTTTTACTGTAACTACCTGCAAAGGTGAAAACATCCAGTTTCCTAAATTGCAGTGAGAAAACATTATAAAGTAGTGTTAGCAGGGCTGATGAAATAACACATCAGTTTTCAAAGAATTTTTCTACTTTCTTTTAGTTGTTCAAATCATTCTAATAACATCCAAGTTATTAAAAGTTGCTCTTCTAGTAATACTATATGTTTTAGATGTGATTAATATACAAAAATACAAATAAAATTATTTGCTCTGTAAGGTGGTTTGGAAATGCATTCAACTAAATTGAGGTCACCTGATCAGTAATAGGTTTATTTCAAATTTCAAATACACAAGAATTGTTTGTGGCATTATGTTTCTAAATTTTCTTTTTTGTAAAATTTGTTAAACAAAACTAATGACTTATTAAATCCTTACCTTTCCAGCTCCATAGCTAATTTAAACTCAAGTGACCTTTTTCACTAGTTTACCTATCATATTCTAATTCTTTCTCTTGAATTGGTACAATTCAGGTATTAGAACTCTTTGAACTTGCTTAGATTCTATAGCACGGGTTCTTAACTTCTTTTGTGTTATGGACCCCTGTGACACTGTTGAAACCTATGATACCCTCCTTATAATGATGTTATTAAATGCATAAAATAAAATACATAGGATTACAAAGGAAGTAAAATATATTAAAATATAGTTATCAAAATTTTAAGTTCAGACCCCAGATTAAAACCCCATATATCTAGTGCATTTCAAAGATTCCCTATGTGTCAAAATATCTTGGGTTTCCTGACTTCCCTATCTCCCTGTTATACTGCTGGATTTGCCCAAAGACAAAATCTTGATAACTTTTGCTTTCTTTCCAGTATATTTCTCCTGTCTAATACTGATTCATTCAGAGATACTAAACAGATCTTAAGTATTCTATTAACTTCCTAAGTCCACCAATGTTGACATATTTATGAATAATGGTAAGCAAACATTTTAATTAGCAAAGAAATGATTTTATTCATAGTCATTATTTTTGATTTGACAAGTGACTATTTTTTCTTACATGGAATTAACCTTTGACAAATGTTTGCTCTGGGAACAATTGGACCTGTCCCACTGTATGTCAGGTAAACAAAGCACTTTCACTTGACAAAGCAAGAGAATTAATTAAAACAGTTCTGAAAGAGTCCACTTAATTGTTATAACAAGTAGGGATCAAATTCTCAACTCACTGAGGTAAATTTTTACTTTGCTTCTTCATTCTGAATGAGTCAAGTTGTTTTTTCATTCAGTGCAAGAAATTGCTGAAACAAACTACAGTCACCTCCTGATTATCCAAAGAGGGCTTGAATACATTGAGAATTATACACCAGGATGTGTAAGCTGTGTGGGAACTGTTTCTTTCAAGTTCTCCACTAGACAGTGAACTCTACTAGATTAAGGACACGCACTGTTTCTGCCTGATTTGTCTTCTCACCTCTTAGTAGGGCGCATGGTATACAGAAAGTGCTTAATAAATGTTTGTTAAAGTTGCTAAAGACTGGTTTTTCTGTGATTGACCTGCAACCAAGTCCCTGTTTCCTCATTTCAATTTCTCTGTCCTGTGGAATGTACTCCTGGCTTTTCTCTGACCCTTTCAAGGGCTGTTGGTAGGCTGACTACTTTCTAATCTGGCTGTGGTCTAGTCAGGCAAATCATCTATCCCTGGGCACACATCTCTAAAGACAACATAATATTGTAGACTGAGTACTACATAAAACATCAGAGTTGAATTAGAAAACCTAGAGTTAGAAAATCTGAGTTTGAGTCCTGAGCATTATCCTCAGTTTTCTTACCTGTAAAATGGAAGTAGGAATATTTGCCCTGTCTACCTCACCAGTGCTGTTGTGAAGAAAGTGCTTTATAAATTGTAAAGCATCATACAAATGTACATCATTATTATGAGTAGTCAAAAGTTGACTACAAATTTCTGAACTCAGGGGAAAATGACTAGCCTAAGATGTCACCTAGTTTGTGTCAGACTCCCTACGAACATGCCAATATTTGTGTACCAACAATCAAAAGAAAAAGTTTGTAAAAATTAAGACCACAGATCAGTATTTATAGATGACCATCATGTCACATGGGTAGACTCAGGAAGTTAAAAGACAAAATTATTAAGAAAGGCTTTTTTCATGATTTTTAAAAAAAAGGATATAAAAAAATTTTTGAAGTCTGTTTATTTCCCTCCAAATATTATGACATAGCAGTGAATAGTTCTGAATAACACACACATATACACACACCCACACACACCCACACCCACACACCCACACCCACACACTCACCAACCACAGAGAACAGTGGTCCTTGTAGCTTTTCTTCAAAACCCTCCCCTCTTCTAAACTTCCTTATTATTATAGATGGCACTTGTGTTTGTCCTTTCTTGAAGAGGACCATAACATCAGGGAAATGATGACATGACTTGCAATTGACTTTAATTTGAGTGAAGTGTGCAAGGTCACCAGCCTCACTTTCTCCTCCAGGGCCATCTGGTCCAGTGGCCAGATATCGATCAGGATGACTGGAGATGACCCAGGATGCAATGGGGGGCCCTGGCCCTTTTAGGTTAAGGCTTTTTCAGGTACTCACTTTGAGTGAGGTAAGGCCCACTCAGTGAATAGGCCTCTTTAAGAAGTGAGTCAAGGGATGGCTCCTTTAATCAGAAAAAGAAAAAAAAATCAAGCTAGGAGGGGAAAGCCCTCAGCGTTGCTGTTCCAAAGAAAAATGTTACCATTGACATTCACTCCAAGGCAGGAGGACCCCAGATAGATGGCACTATCATTCTCCCAGTCACCCAGGCTTGAAATCTAGATGTCATCCTCAACTTTTTTCTTGACTTAGTTCCTCATCTCAATCTTTTAGTTTGTAACATCATATGGTCTGTAAACTTCCCCTTCTCTCCACTCACCCAGCATGTGCAGGCCCTCCCCAGCCCACACCTGGACTACTCCCTGTGGCTGACTCCTATCCATCTTCCATTCAGCTGTTAATCAGGAGTATGTTGGAGCCAGCTGGAACCCAGCTCTCAGAAGCTGATTATTAAATTTTTGGTGTGACTATCTACAATTCAGAAATTGAGAAATGCGGTAGACCAAGGCTTGATTTATTGTTTTGTTGATTACCTAAACTTAAGAAAGTGAGAAAACATTAAAAGTGCAGATTAAACATAAAGGGGAGCAGCTAGGTAGTTCAGGGCAGAGAGCATCCAGGCCCAGAGTCACTCATCTTCCTGAGTTCAAATCTGGCCTTAGACCTTACCAGTTGTGAGATCCTGGGCAAGTCATTTAAAACCCTGTTTGCCTCAGTTTCCTTATCTGTAAAATGAGCAGGAGAAGGAAATGGCAAATCACTCCAGCACCTCTGCCAAGAAAACCCCAAATGGGACCATGAGAAAGTGGTCATGACTGAAAGAAGACTCAACCACAACAAACTTAAAAGTGTATGATGTTCCATGCCCTCACCAACAAGAGTAGATTATTAAACACTTGCCAGAACACCCTTTGCTGTGATTTTCCTTAAAATCAGCTCTGACCTAGTCATCCCCTTAACTCATTAAACTCCAATGCATCTGTTACCTCTAAGCATGCTCTGCTTATCATTTTAAACCCTCATACAAGACATTTCATCATGGGTTTTTTTTAAATTTTTATTAATTTATTTTAGTTTTCAAAATTCATTTCCACAAGATTTTGAGTTCCAAATTTTCTCCCCAACTCTGTCCTCCCCCCACTCCATGATGGCATGCATTCTGATTACCCTTCCCCCAATCTGCCCTTCTTTCTATCACCCCACCCCCTTCTCTTATCTCCTTCCTCTTCTATTTTCCTGTAGGGCAAGATAGACTTCTATACCCCATTGCCTGTATGTCTTATTTCCCAGTTGCATGTAAAATTAATTTTTAACATTTGTTTTTAAAACTTTGAGTTCCAAATTCTCTCCCTTCCTCCCTCCCCACCCACCCTCACTGAGAAGGCAAGCAATTCGATATAGGTTATACATGTGCAGTCATAAAAAAAACACTTCCATAATAGTCATGTTGTGAAAGACAAACTATATTTCCCTCCATCCTATCCTGCCCCTGACCCGTTTATTCTATTCTTTCCTCTGACCTTGTCCCTCTTCAAAAGTGTTTGCTTCTGATGACCCCCTCCCCAGTCTGCCCTCCCTTCTATCATTCCCCCCTCTCTTATTGTCTTCTCCCCTACTTTGCTGAGTAGGGTAAGATAGATTTCCATACCAATTGAATGCGTAAGACATTTCATCTTGTGACTCAGTGTCCTTTCAATGGCTGTTGCACTCATTTAAAAACACTCTCCCTCCTTATCTCTACTTCCTGAGTTTCTTTTAAAACTCAACTGAAATCCCACCTTCTTCAGAAAACCTTTCTCCATCCCTTACACTGGTGGTGCCTTTTCTCTGAGGTACCACTTACATGCTCTTTCTCTTACTGTAGACAGCTATTCACACACTGTCTTCTACATTAGGATGAGTGCCTTGAGAGGGACAATGTTTTTAACTTTCTTTCTATGCCCAGGGCTCAGCACAGTGGAATGCCCTTAATAAAATATTGCTGACTGACTAATCAGGAAGGACCTCAAGATTGCTAATGCAGACCTGTACTCTAGGGTTTAATCTCTGAGGACTATGTGTCTGGAACCTACATGCTCAGCTAATCTAGATGTGATTAGGGTGTGAAAAAAAACCAAACTGGTTCTTTGCAGTTCAAACTCACAGAAGAATGTTTGGTGCCAGATACTCATTAATTATTTACTGTGTAGATTATATATAGACTATATAACAAGATGGCCTAGGGAGTTAGTGCATTTTCTTCCTTCCAGAGAATCTTCATGGGAAAACAATTAAGATCAAACACTACTTGGTGAATAGATAGTATTTTGATACTATAGAAATTTATCCATGTTACTGGTACACCTGATCAGTCCAATTAGACAACTTCTCCTCAACCAATCTTAAGAGTAGCTATGTATTTTATTTTATTCATTTAGAGACATTAGAGTGATAAAGGGTCTATAGATTTCACCAGAATGTCAAAGGGGTCCATGACACAAAAAAAGGTTAAGAACTCGAAACCTAGTCTAATACTCTCATTTCAAAAATAAGGAAACTCAGGCCCAGAGAAGTTAAGTATGCCAAAGGTCATACAAGTAGTAAGCAGCTAAGCTGGAAATTGAACCCAGAAACTAGGACTCCATCATCTAGTCTTTTTACTGTAACATAACTGCCTTCACATTTGCCCAGATTCAGAGTGGGTAAAGGCAAACAATAAGAAATGAGACTGGTGGGATAGGTTGGAAACAGACTGTGGAAAATACCAAGCTTCAGGTACAGGAATTAGTATTTTATTTAGGAAGACACTAGAAGTCATAGACAGTTTTAGAACAAGGGAGTGACTGCAGTCAGAAGACAATTGGCAGCAGTGAGAAGGATGGATTGGAGAAGATTGAGACAACAGACAAATCTAGTTCAGGTGAGAGGTAATGAGAACTAGAGTTCAGTGACTAATAGTAGTGGTAGGAGCAACTAAGTGGCACCATAGTGCACAGAGTGCTGGAATTCGAGCCAGGAAGACTCATCTCCTGCGAGCAGAGAGACACCCAGGTCTGGAGCCCAGGCCTGTGGACACAGACTTGGAAACCACCTGCATGAAACTGTGGTTGTGGATAAGGACCCCAAAGGAGAGGCTGTAAAAGTTTCACCCTTAATTATGTAATGGAATCCTGCGATTATCTGGGAAAGTCAATGGGCCCCTTCTCAGAATAATGGCTTTAAATGAGTAAAATAATACACAGAGGATTATAAAGGGAACCAGTTATTTCAAAACACAGTTTTCAAAATATTTTTTCTTTGAAATCCCACAAGCTCACAGACTCCAGATGAAGGGAGAACATAAGAGAACAATGAGAGATAATGTCATTAAGAGAAAGAGGGACAGTCAAAAGTTTACAAAACACTTTATATTAATCAATATAAATATACATATTTATAAGGGCAACTAGGTGGTGCAGTGGGTAGAGTACCAGTGCAGGAGTCAGCAGGACCTGAGTTCAAATCTCACCTCAGACACTTGACACTCACTAACTGTGTGACCTTGGGCAAGTCACTTAACCCCAATTGCCTCATCCTGGGTCATCTCCAGTCATCCTGATGAATATCTGGTCACTGGATTCAGATGGATCTGGAGGAGAAGTGAGGCTGGTGACCTGCACAGCCCTCCCTCACTCAAAACAAAGTCAAGTGCACGTCATGTCATTATTTCTGTCTTCTTTGGCAATGAAGGATGAACACACACACACATATTTATATGACATACAAATATATGTATATAGAAATAGCACCCAACTTAATCTTTATTTGTAAAATTCTTCATCAAGGAGGCACCCATAGACATTCCTGATGGAGGCGGTGGGCAGTCATGTCATGGGCCTGGCAGTGGTGGAGGGCTGCAGAGGCCCAGCAAGCCCCAGAAATGGAGAAGGAGAGGGGAAGCTATCCTGCCTCTGGCAGCCTCCCCCTCTACCCCTTACACGCACACACAGACACACAGACACACAAACACACACACGCACACACATCCATGCACGTGCACACACAGATACACATACTCACATATACACTCATACACACATACCCACACTCACACACATAGGCTTTGCCCTCTGCTAGACTGGAATTCTATCTCTGTCATTAGAGTTACGTGATATCTTTTTTAAATTTTATCTTATTTTATTTTTGCTCATGAAACTACAAATCTATTATGCCCAACCTGCTATTCCTTTTAAATATATAAGAAAGTTATAGATATGATAAAGTTATCCTATAACCTTTTTTCCTTTTCTTCCTTCCCCCAATAGATGGCTACCCTTAAACACAAATGTGTTTCTGTGTGTGTGTGTACATATGTATATATGTATGTATGTAAAATCATTCTGTACAGAAGAGCTATGTTATATCAAGAAAGTCTCTTAATTTCTCTGCAACTCAGTCTACTCATTTGTAAAAATGAAAGGGCCTGATTAGGTCATCTTTAGAGTTCCTTCTAGCTTTATAACCTGTGAATTTTCACTTGTATAGTTAACCAATCAGTCAGCAAGCATTTAAATGCTTACTGTTGGTCAAGTTCTGGGCTAAGGTTTGGGTATATAAAGGCAGAAATGTTCTTCCTGCCCTCAAGGAGCTCCCATTCTAAAAGGAAAGCCAACTTTATGTATATGTATACAAGATGTAAATGACGTGTGATTTCAGAGAGAGGAGAGAAAGGCCTCCAGCAGAAGTGGGATTTGAGTTGAGTGCTGTGACACTTGAAAGTTTACAAAACATTTCATATTATCAATATAAACATACATACTTATATAACATACAAATATATGTATATAAAAATAGCACCCAACAATCTTTATTTGTGAAAGCCTTAGTCAATATTTAACACTAACACTGACAAGTGAAAATTAAAACACAAATGCGTAATAAAAAATTAATGTTCATTCTTCCCTTTTACCCCAGGCTTCATTCCCTCATGTTATTTTAAGCCAGCCCAACGAGAGTTAAAATAGATGAGAGTAAAGCAAACCAATGCCCTGATGCCAACATCTGTCTTCAGATACTCATGCTCATTTCATAGAAGGGTCAGCTAGAATTATGCCTGCGTACAGAGCGTTAAACTTTAAAACTGACCTCAGTTTGAGATTCACTATATACTGAAGTAGAATAGACTTGAGTAGCTCTTGCTTCCTACCCAAAAATTAGTTGAAGGATTAAAAACCTTTTCCAGGTAGCAAGGGACCCAAAAAGCATATTTATAGACTTTTTTCTTCTATGTAGACTGAAGACTAATAATTTTTTTATTACATACAATCCATTTGCAATGTTTTGTCTCATCTCATCAAAATATGACCTCTGCTAATCAGTTCCTTTCTAAGCATAAACACATTCACATTATCACCTGATGATTCAATCACAGTAACAATTTTGTCCTCACTGCCCAATAATAGATGTTATAAGCGAGATCATAGTGAGCCAATTAGTGGCAGGATATGGGGTGCTAATAGGAATCACCTCACTTACTTTTCTTTAATTAAAATAATCTAAATGGCACAGTTGATTAAAAAATATATTCCTGAGAAACATGCAAGGTGGTTTTGCGCCATGCTACCACATTTAATTTCTGTTCTGAAGAAACTTGCCTTAGTCAGGAAGGCATTTCTGTAATGCAAGATGCTTTGGGTATTTTTGTATATATTACAAAGATTTTGATCTCAGGTAAAGTGAAAGTGAGAATGGGTAATAATTATGCCACTACAGATCTGCAGAACTGAAGTCCAAAAGAAAAATAGTCATCTGTGTGACTTCTGCAGGGATTTTCTTTAAGGGGAATATAGTGGAAAGAGAGCTGGAGCTAAGGTCAGGGAACCTGAGTTCAAATCTTTACTCAGGACCTTGGACCTAACCTCTCTGGGATTTAATTTGCTTCATTTATAAAATGTAGCAATTGGGACCAAATAATCTCCAAGGCACTTCCAGTTCTAACTGCTATGATTCTTTTCTAAATAGCTTGACACCATATTTCTCCCTCCCTCCTTCCTCTACCAGGAAGTTATCCTTAAGAATATGTCATAGCTTTTTTTTTTAAATAATATTTTATTTTTTTCCCCAATTACATATAAAAACAATTTTTAACATTCATTTTAAAAAATTTTTTGAATTCCTAATTCTCTTTTCCTTCCCTTCTGTTACCCCTCCCTAAGATAGTAATCGATTTGATATAGGTTATACATATGCAATATGTCTTAACTTTTCTAAGAAGGTCACCAACCTTGACCCTGTGTCTCTGCTAGCCAGAAAAATCCAAGGCTTGATGATGGCAGGGATCTTATCTTTAGGCACCCCCTGGTACCCATGACTTTTTCAGTCTGAGATTTCTGAGACTCAGAAGGATCCACAGAGATCCATTTAGTCATCAATTTCTTTGTCCTAGAAGACTCCTTCCCTTGTTTTCTCCTGAAAGGACCAAACTAAACAGCGGAGCTAAAAGTAACTTCTGTGATTCCATCTGTTTGATATCCTTACATTTTTGAGCAGGCAACTAACTGCACCTTAGTAAGTCTGATATAGTTTGGTTACCACAAAGAGTAGTAGCCAGACCCTCCCTTGCCCCCTTCCCCAGCCTTCAAGGAAGGGAGGTTGTAAAGGAGGAAAAGCCAAGGCACTTATGGTTGCTGCTCCACATAGAAGCTTTTCTTAACTCCATCTGGTTGAAAAATCTAATACAAAGTCCTTTCCTCCTGCCCTGTTCATTTTCCCTCCTAGGAACAGAGAGCAGAAGAAAATCGAGGCCCTCATGATACTAACAGATCGAGAAGAAACTGTCCAGGGCAGCCTTCTCTTCATTTCTCATATGGCTGAACTCCTTTAGATTTTTTTTTGGAGGCAGAATTAAATGACTTATCCAGGATCAAACAGCTCATAAGTGTCTGAAGTCAAATTTGAACTCAGGTCCTCTTGAAACCAGTGTCAGTTGCTCTATCCACTGCACCACCTAGACACCCAGCTCCTCTAGATTTTCATTATACCTACATATCACCCCCTTTTCAGCTTCTTTTTATGTGTTGTTTTGTCCCAACAGACTGTGAGCACCTTGAGGATAGGGACTGCCTTTTACACTTTTTTATCCCAAGTGCTTTGGTAGGCACTTAATAACTTACTTATTAACTGACTAATAAAATGGACTCCATCAGTTCAAAAGAACTGTAGGGATTTTCTGGCATTAGCCACCTCTCCCTTTCAGACTTGGATATTCATTGGTGCTGTGGCAGTTTAGTCAGACTGCCAATTAATGAAACCAAAGAGACTTCAGTCAAACTCCCACTAATGAAATAGTGTAAACAAGAAGATGTAGACATTTGTGATGGGGAAAAAATAACAGTGCCCCAAGTGGTGTTGCCTGCCCCAATGCTGTTCCCACCCCCCAGAAATAAATGAATGAATGAATAAATGAATGAACAAAAACAGTCCAATTCAATGAAGAAAAAAATGTCAGGTTTGTCTTACATCACGTAAAGTCTTTCCCTAAACACATTGTTTATCTTTGGTCACACCTTTTCAATTGCCTTTGAATATTTGGAGACCTTAATAATTATCTTAAGAAATTTGGTTTAGTCCCTGTCTTTTCTTCTCTACAAGCAAAGAAAGTCCTCTTTTTTCAGCTATTTGTTCCAGGGACAAAAAGTCCTAAGGTGAGAATTGTCTGACAGGAACCCTTTCAACAAACCTTCCTGAACCTGAAGAAGACAACAAGCTCTCTTTTGCCACCAACTTAAAACCCCCCATGTGGCTCTTTCTCTTGACCTAGATACTTACCCCAATCATCTGGAAGCCATACTTCCTTCCAAGTCCTGGAAACCCAGGTGCCTTAAGTATACGAAGCAGAAACCCACGGGATCCTGGTTTAGCAAATGTTTCTTTATTATACAAATATTTATAATGAACTTTAAATGTGCTGAGCACTTTAGTAGGCAAGACCCTCAGGGTTCCTGGGTAAAAGAGAAACAATTACTCAAAGATTGGGATAAGACCTAAGTCTAAAAGGGCCAAAGTCTCACATTGCCTCTGGGGCCATTTCCAGTGGTCCTGATGAATATCATACCACTGGATCTAGATGGCTCTGGAGGAGAAAGTGAGGTTGGTGACCTGGCACAGCCCTCCCTCACTCAAATCAAAGTCAACTGCAAGTCATGTCATCATCTTGATTTTCAAGAATGAAGGACAAACACAAGTTCATCCTACTTGGATCAGTTGGATCAAGCAAATCCCAAAAATACAATTGAGATAATAAGCACAAAGAAGTGCAATGAGAGGTGACTTACAACCACAGGCCTAGAGGAAGGGCTTTCTGGAGAACTGTGATAGACATTCTTCTAATTCTCTCTATTCAATATCATTCATCCATGAAGAGAACTAGAAATCAAGTCACATAAAGAATAATGGGAAGAACTAGATTTGGAGTCAAAGACCTGGGTTCAAATTCCTACTCTGCTCTCTGACCATGGGCAAAGCACTTTGACCTCTTGGCATTTTATTCCTAATCTAGACAATGAGGGTTTCTTAAACTTTTTCCACTCTCGACCCCTTCAGCACTTCTAAAACTGTAGATCTTGACCCCTCTATGACATCATCTGATGATGTCTAAGGCCTCTTTCATCTCCATGCATTTCATCCCATAATTGAAGGATCTGCGACCAAAAACCTGCTGTTATTATTGCTGCTACTTCTGTTGTTCTCCTTCAGTCATCTCAGCTGTGTCTGACTCTTAGAGATCCCATCTGGGATTTTCTTGTGAAAGATACTGGAGTGGTTTGCCATTCTTCTCCAGCTTAAATGAGGAAACTAAGGCAAACAGGGGTAAGTGATTTGCTCAGGGTCATACTGCTAGTAAGTATCTGAATATGAACTCAGGAAAATGAGTTTTCCTAATTCTGGGTCGGCACTCTATAAAAAGTAGTTAAATACAAGTAGTTTAAGAGGAAGGCACTACCAGTTGGGAGTGGTCAGGAGTGGCTTCATCTGGTGCTTGAATTGAGTCTTGAAAGAAGAATGAGATTCTGGGGGTAGGGAGTACAGTAGAGTGATAAAGGAGTACATTCCATGCATGGGGGATAGCGCAGTCCATACAAAGGCAACACGAGGGCAGATGGAGTGCTATGTGTGAGGAACAAAAAGAAAGCTGATTTGTTGGGATTGCAAAGAGTAGGTGGGGAATCTAAGTTTCTTGTCTTCAATAGGAAAAGATTTGTTTTGTGGAAGATTCCCTTCCTAATACTTAGAAATAGCTGCTAGGGGAATCAGGACAGGCCTCCTGGAGGAGGTGGTGTTTATACTGAACTTTGAAGGAGACAAGGGATTTTAAGAAGCAGAGCTGAGAAGGGAGTAGATTCCAGACCAGTCTGGAGCAGAAAAAGGATGCAAATGGGGTGGGATTGGCTCACTGCTGCAAAATAAAGGATTTGGTCAATGCGTTCTTCTGAGTCCCCATTGGGCACCAGACATGTTTAGCATTCTGTTGTAGTACAAAGCTGTAGAAGGCCAGGCGCTGTCAGTCAATAGACATTTGTTAAGATTTACTATGTGCCAATAGTGTGCTAAACTGAGAACAGAAGGAAGATGAAGTTTAAAAGCATTAAAAAAGGAGTTCCTATCCCAATGTCCTCATAAAGTTTACATTTCTAGTAGGGGAAGTGAGACAAATACAATATATTTGTGAAACTCAAGTACAATGCCATTCACTACTCTATTGTAATTACAACAAAGATTTTTGTTTTGTTCTGAATATAATTAATTCAAGCCAGGGAAGAGGACATTTT
This sequence comes from Notamacropus eugenii, assembly GCF_028372415.1. Lineage (NCBI taxonomy): Eukaryota > Metazoa > Chordata > Mammalia > Diprotodontia > Macropodidae > Notamacropus > Notamacropus eugenii. Next base: position 345,325,869 of record NC_092875.1, read on the forward strand.
AACATAACAAAAAAAATTGCTCAACATTCTTCCTTAAAGAAGAACATTCCTCTGTCAAGGTGTAAATATGAAAATAGGACAATATACATAAGAATGATGAAGGGAGAAGAAAGAAGAGGAAAAGAGGATCTCACCTTCTCTCTTGCCCTAGCCTTCAGCAGTGCTGATGAAATTCAGCCACAAGAACGAAGCATGCACCACTGACCACCAGTGAACACCAATGAAATCAGAGCTTACTTGCAATAAGTATTGTTCTGTCAGCCCATTTTGTAAAATCCATGTTATAGGCCAGTTTTCCCTTCTCTATTCCCATCTACTGAGGGTGCTTTATCAGAGCTGGATAAGGAGTCATTCTGGAAAAAAAGTGCTTTGGTAGAAAGAATAGTCAGATAATGCAACATTCAGCCTCAGCTTCCTCATCTTTAAAATGAGGGAGTTGGACTGGGTAACCTGTAGGATTCCTTCCAGCATTAAATCTTCATAGAACTTTAATGTTCATGCTTTTGTCGTTATGAAGGGGCTTTGAATGCCAAACAGAACATTTTGTTTATGCTCCTGGAGACAATAGGGAGCTGCTGGGATTTATTGACTGAGTAGGGAGAGACAGGATCAGACTCGTGCTTTAGGAAAATCACTTTAGTAACTAAATGGAGGATGTACTGGATTGGGGAGAGATGTAAGGCAGGCAAACCCACCAGTGTCTTATTGCAATAACCCAGTCATTAGGTGATGAAGGTCTACACCAGGATGGTGGCCATATCAGATGAGAGAAGGAGGTTTATTTAAGAGATGTTGCAATGGTGAAATTGACAGGCTTCGACAACATCTTGAATAGGGGGAGTGAGGGTTAGTGAAGACCCCAGAATGACTCTTAGATAGGGATACGCCTTAGGGACTAGGAAATGGTGTTGTCCTCTACAATAATACAGAAGGGAGGATGGTTTCAGGGGGAAAAGAGAATGGGTTCCATTTTGAACATACTGAGTTTAAGATGTCTACTTCTAGTCCAAGATATCTGAAAAGCAGTGGGAGATGGGAGATTGGAGGTCAGCAAAGAGTTTGGGGCAGGATAGGTAGATTTGAGAATCATCAGCATAAAGAAGGTAAATTACCTGGGAGCAGATGAGATCACCAAGTGAAGCAGGATAGAGGGAGAAGGCCCAAAACAGAACTCTTGGGGCTTGTCTAACTTCTCCATTTTCCCAAGTTGGGTACCTCCTTCCACTGCTTTCCAGCACTTAGCACAATACCTAGCATATAATAGGTACTTAATAAATGTTTACTGACATTATTATTATCAGAGCTAGAATTTATAGCCTACTATGTGCCAGGTACTGTGATAAGTGCTTTACAAATATATCATTTGAACCTTACTACAATCCCAGGAGGTAGGTGCTATCATCAGCCCCATTTTACAGTTAAGTAAACTGAGGCAAACAGAGGTTAAGTGACTTGCCCAAGGTCACACAGCTGGTAAATGTCTGAAATTGGATTTGAACTTGAGTCTCCAGGTTCAGGGCTCCATCCACTTAGTCATCGAGCTACAGGGTCAACACTCAAAAAACCTTTCCAGTTTGAGAGGAACTACCTTAGTCACTGAAAATATCCCCCATCCCTGGAGACCATTTTCTCCTCCCATTTGCTTTTTGGAATCCCTTCTTTCCTTCAAAGTTCTCTTCACTTTCTACTTGAAGCTCTCCTTTCTCTCCTTACCTGCTAGTGCCCTTCTCCTCCCCTCCCCACCATGAACTTATACTTATTTTGCATGGATTTTGTCTACACTTAACATGTTTATATACTATATCCTCTTAGAGAATATAAACTCCTTCAGGATACAGACTGTATCGTTTTTGTTTGCATCGCCTCACCCAAACATAAGATAGATGCTTAATAAATACTGTTAATTAAGTAACTTATCGATCTTAAATCAACATCAAACTTCGGTGGAGGGTATATATTTTTGTAGCAAAGTTCATCATAAAAAGCCTGCCTTTGTATTCCTCCTTTTCTCAAAGCATTTCCTTCTCTTTACCAGAGATCACATCCTCCACACACAACCTTAATGGCCTGCTCAGACCTTTTTTAGTCTCATTCTTGCATACTATCAGTAAGAAGAAGCAAAGGAGCTGAGTGACCTGTTTCTGAAATCATCTGATCCCTTTTCAAAGGGAGAAATCAAAATGAGACTAGGAAAGTCTTCAAAGACAGCATAGCAGTGAAAGCCAGGAAAACAGCCTGTGGTAGTAAAAGGTGGGGAGAGCTGGGAATCAGGACCAAACTCTAGAGATGTTCTGATAGGCAAAGTGAGGCTATTAACCAAAAAATCTGTTTCACTTTTACTCCTGAATGGGGATGATAAAAAGGTAACTCTAGATTTACTACTAAAGAGTAATATGTAATTTCATCAGCTTGGAAAACTTGTGTGACTCAGTGTTATTCCCCTAGAATTCAGAGCCTTACAGAATTGCCTAAAGCACAGTCAAGTTAAACAACTTGCTCTGAAGTAATACAGTTGGTGTGAGTGCTGGGTAGGTAGTGTATAAGCCTGAACCTACATTTTCTTGCCTCCAAACAGTTCTCTATCCACTGGACCACATTGCCTCAGAAAATAATTAACAGGGGCAGCTAGGTGGTCCTGGAGTCAGAAGGACCTGAGTTCAAATTCAGCCTCAGACATGTACTAGTTGAGTGACCCCAGGTAAGTCACTTGACCCCAACTGCCTAAAAAAAAAAAAAAAAGAAAAGAAAGAAAAGAAAAGAATTAATAATACTAATAATGATGATCCCTTATATCTATATCATACATTCTATCTTTAAGCATTTTATACCTATTATATCAACAAATCATCTCAAAAGCTCTGCTTTTTAGGTAAGACAATCTATCTCCATTTTATAGATGAGAACACTGAGGATTGAAGAGGTTAATTGAATGCCTGGGGTCACATATCTAGTAAGTTATGGAACTGGGAACTGGAACCCAGACATTCTGATGCCCAAGGTAGTGTTCTTTGCACTGTACGTCCTCTGCTGCCTCACAAGACTGAGATTTACAGCATAATTAGAGAACTGTACAAATCAGAATGCAGTCCAGGTGAATGGGACAGACTTTAACATGGGAATTTAAAAAGGAAGATATCAGTGTGAACTCGAATTGTCAGAGAAGGTTTTGAAGGAAACATGACACACTTGAACTAGATCTGAAAAAATGGATAGGTTCAGGCTAGACAGAGAGGAGTAGTGAAGATATCAGGTGATCTGATGAACCATCCAAGGCGGGGCTGAGCGTGGCATCCATGGGGCATTAGTTAAGCACCAGCAGTGTTGTGGTGGACCTAACTCAAAAGGAATCTAAGAGACTCATTGTTATATTTTCAGTGTGAGCATTTACACCTCAGAAATCAGCCAATGATACAAATTAGGGCTTGATTGATTTCACTGATTGTCTAGATTTAAGAAAGTGATAGAGAAAACGTCAATTATGAAGATTAAACTTAAAAGTATGTTGTGCTGACTTTTCTTTTTCCCTTCAGAGACAAGAGACATTTGAAAAGGATTTAAATGTGTGTGTGTGTGTATAATTTTGTTTTAAAGAAGCAAACCCATAAACAAAATATTCCCTCTGAAAAAATTATGCAAAACAGTAGAAATGAGTATTTGAAATGGATAGCTTTGTCTCACTCATGGCTTCATTCTCTTTGAAGTCTTCCTCCTGAGATTTATGTGCCACATTGTCCCCATGAGGATGCCCTTCCTTTCTCCTTCTTTTTCAGTTCTCTCCCAAGGGTAGGGATTGTGTGACTTCTTTGTATTTGTACCCCCAGTACTTAGCATAGTGCCTGGCACAAAGGAAGGACTTCATAAATGCTCTCTGTCTATCTCTAATGAAATGGACATGCTTGTAATTAGCTATCCTTCATTAGGGGAGAAGAAGGCTATGTGCTTTGAGTTTAACAAGTCAGAACCAACAGTCTGCTGTATTTAATATTTAGGTTTTGTTGTCATTTAATTTTATCTTCATCTACATAGCTGTAATTTTGTGTATATTTTTTAGAACCATTTTCTTTATTCTTGGAAGGAAAAGTATACAGAACTTGGTGACTTGTTGGATATATAGATTGAAAATAGATGGGTCCAAATGGCTTTTATATCTCAATGGCTGGAAATAAGAGGCAGCCATGAGAGTTGGGGGGCTGCCAGAGAGGGAGGGTTGTTTATTTGGATACATTTTGCTTTGATAAAACAAACACTTCTCAACTGATTCCCAAATATAAAAGGGTGTTATAGAAGAAATATATGTGAGTTTACCTTTAACTGTGCTCAATTTGAGGCAACAGTAGTTCCTCAAAATAGAAATGTTTCTAATCTTAGATGTGGCTGTAAATTCTGTCCTGGAGATGGGGTAAGAGGTCATAATATATACACAGATCTGGTAATTTTCAGAATAACAGCGATAGCTAAGACCAGGAAAGGGTAGACTCATAGAGAGAGAATACATCCAAAGAGAAGAGCTGAGAATGGAGCACTGAGCATTGGAGAATTGAGCATTGGGAGTTAGACTCACAGGTACAAAACTAAAAAAAAAAAAAAAAAAGGAGGGGACAGGGAAGGGAATGAACAAGGAACACAAGAAGTGGTGACTGAGAAATGACTTTTAAAGTTATTATATATATTTTACATATATCTGTATATTTATTTATATATAAAGTCATTATACCTCTAGCATTCAAGCTTCTTTAACTACAATAGCTGCTTCTCTCCCTACTCTCCATCCACCCCACAGTCTTATTATTTAAGAAATCTTTATTTCTGCTCCCTCATATCAGTGCAATATCCCATTAGCAACCGACATGCAAAGTGTTCCACAAGTCTTAGAGCAGTTTTAAGCATCAACAGTTTAAAGATTGGCTCAAGAATTAGGAATCTTATTTTCCCATCACCCGACCCCTGCCCCCAACAATTTCTGGAGTACTTCAATTCCTGTCACATTCTAAAACACTAAAGAACCTTTTAAAGTATTTCTGGCTTGGTTTGGTTTTTCCTATTAGAGGCAACAAAATAAAGAAGAAATTTTGGACTAGGATTCTGAAAAGACCTGGCTTTGTCACTTAACTGACTATTTAACCAAAGGGAAATCACTTGTTTTCCTGAAGGTTTTGCAAAGTGAGTATGACAATACTTGTACTACCTATCTCATTGGCCTGTGGTCCAAGGATCAAATGAAATAATGTATTGAGAGTACTACATACTTATAAGTTATTGTTATTTTTAAAATTCAATTTCATTTTATTTTCAGGTCCAAATTTTCCGAGAGAAATTTCTCAATTTCCAAATTGAGAAAGCAAGAAAAGCAGAATCTAATATAAACATGCATAATCAAGCAAAACAAATTCCCAAGTTAGTCTCACATTCTCTCTCTCTCTCTCTCACACACGCACGCACACACACACACACATATACATTCATATAACCACAACATACATATATATATATATATATACACACTCACATATATAAATATGCATATATGAGATTCATGACAAATGATGGTATTTGGTGAATGCAGGGTTCCAGTCTTCTCAAACCCAATTTCCTTCTTTGTTTTAAGGCTACTTAGTGCCTCATTCTGGGTCATCTCCAGTCATCCTGATGAATATCTGGTTACTGGATCTAGATGGCTCAGGAGGAGAAAGTGAGGCTGGTGCCCTTGCACAACCCTCCCTCACTCAAAACAAAGTCAAGTGCAAGACATGTCATCATTTCTCTGATGACATGGTCTTCTTCAGCAAAGAAGGACGAACACACTTAGTGCAATTAAATCATTTACTATACATCATTAATCATTCCCTGAATCCTGTGGCATAAATGTCTGTGAGTGCATAAGGAAAATGACTTTGGGATTTTCACAGTTACAGACAGCAAATCTTTCGAACTGTAGGAAGGAAGAAGACGGTCAAAGCATTTCACACAGGAACAGGAAACAACAAGGAAAGCATTAGCAAAATCTGGCTCAGGGGGAATTGTGAAAATGGCAAAAAGAAAATGACATAAGCATACTTTCTGGGAGTCTTATAGTACTACAAAAATATCAACTTGTTTATGTCAAAATATTAAGAAGGACTACAGTTTGGGAGAAAATATATGTTATTTATTAATCAACCTTGATATATGCCATTTATTAATCATCCTTGATATATACCATTGATTAACTGCCCTTGATATACACCATCTGTTAATCATCCTTGAATCAAAAACAGCTCAGCTATTACAAACTCTACGCAACTATAAATAATGTACACCAAATAAATCATTCCAAAAGGGAAAAAATGTCATCATCCAGGTTTAACAAAGATATTAATTGAATGAGATAAGTAAGCAAGCTTCCTAGAAGATAAAAATCCGGCCCAGTTCTCTGCCAGGGGGTACTATAAACTTAAAACAAGGAAGGAACCACTGGATTGCCTGTAGACTAGAAGCTACAATTCTTCTTTTGCCTAGTTCTAGTCTGGTTCTAATTATAGTCTGGTAGGAAGAGATAGTTCAGTCCTTCAAGGATCTGAATTTTGTAGATATGAGTATGCCCTTCCACTGAAGATTCCCACAGTCCTATAGACTGTGTTCATAAGCTGCTGTAACTGGACAAAAAATAAAAACCAAAAAACCCAACTCTTCACTGGTGTCTGATCTTCTAAGAGCAAAAATCCATGACCCAGGTTAGACTGATCTTTTGATAACAGACATACAGTCCATTGCCAGATATTTAAATTCCTTCTAGAGAGGAATGTGATGTACAAATATAAAACAAAATGAGACACTCGAAGTACCCTGTCCTACAGTAAAGACCTACTTTATTGTCTCATTTGACTAGGAGATGACCTTAGGTTTATAATAATTATTTCACTGAATTCTGACCCCTTTTCATAAGCACTGGCAGGTTCCAACCAGAGGAAAATAATCATATTCTTCCTTTTAATTCTGATTCAATTCAATTATTTAGCAATTATAATGTACTAAGCACTTTGTTGGACAGGTAGGTGGGGCAGTAGATAGAGCAATGGGCTTGGAGTCGGGAAGACCCTAGTTCAAATGTGACCTCAGACACTTAGTAGCTGTATGACCCTGGGCAAGTCACTTAACCCTGTTTGCCTCAGTTTCTTCATCTGTAAAATGAGCTGGAGAAGGTAATGATGAACCACTCCAATATCTCTTCCAAGAAAACCCCAAAAGGGTGTCACAAAGAATCAGACATAACTAAAACGAATGAACAACAAGCATTTTGTTAGGATTTAGAAATACAATGGCAAAATGAAAACATTCCCTGCTCTGCTCTCAAGAAGTTTACATTCACTGTAGGGTGGAGAAGGGAGAGAAGTGGTAGTGATGGAATATAATATGCACCCAGATAAACAAATGTAATATATAGATAGATAGATAGATAGATAGAAAGATAGATACATATACATATGTATACACAAATACAATTATCCAATGTACATGCACCTGTATGTTTGTATATATGTATGTATGTATGTACACATATATACACACAAAATTAATGAATGAAATCTATGCAGAATAATTTTGGGGGGAAGGGAAGAAATAGCTACTAACAGGTGGGAGAACCACGAAAGGACTCGAGGGATGTAGCACAGGAGCTTAAACTTCAAGGGAGACGGGAATTTCAAGAGGCAGAGGTACAGAACAGCATTCCAGGGGTGGGGGGGGTGGAGTAGGGGCTGTGTGGCCTGTGCAGAAAGATGGAGATAGGAGATAGAATGTAAAGACAATAGCAAGTAGATCTGTTGGCTAAAACTAGACAGTGTGATATCAGCCTGGACAGGTAGGCAGATTGTAAAGGGCTTTAAATGCCATACAAATAACTTTTCCCCAAAGTAACAGGGAATCAGTGATTATTCTTGAATGAATGTCTGCACGAGCAAAGGAGGAACATAGTCAGACCTATACTTTAACAAACTGGTGACTTCATCAATGTCGGGACTTTCTAAATATCATTTATAATCTTGTTAATATAGAAAAATGTTTTCTTGATTTCAAAAAATTGGTTTGTAGGCAAGTTTACTGGAACATAATCAATTATAAGTTCCAACTCTCTACCTTCCTTTCCCCTAATCTTTTCATTAACATTGGGGCCACTTAACTCCTACCTGGTCTTTGTTCCAGGCCCTCCCTGAACCCCAGCTAAAAGAGTCTCAGGACATATCAGCCTTGGGACTGGCTCCTCTTCAGCCCTCTCAGACTAATGTCCTGGTTCTAGAAAAATCAAATAACTTGAGAAGCAATGTGGCACAGAAATTAGACTTCAAAGAATCAGAAGTCTTAGATTTGAATTCCACTTTCCCCACTCATGACCTTGGACAAGCCATCTAACTTCCGAGTCTTCATTCCCATATCTGTAAAATAGGAATGAAAATAATACTTGGGTTCTTTAATTCAATATACTGTTCAGAGGTAATCTGAAGTGTTTTGTAATCATAAAGTGCTTTTTAAAATGTATGATATTATTTTGGGAGGAGGCAGCATGGTATAATGAAAAGGATGCTGAATTTGTAGTTGGAAGTTCTCTCTGGTCCTCATCTAAAAATGGAGGTAATAACATTTGCAGTGGCTGATATTGTGAGGATTAAATGAGATAATAAAGTCATTTAGAGACTGTTATGAGCTAAATGTATTAGCTATCAATTTTGTTCAGTCATTTTTCAATCATCCTCATAATGATTTCAAGACCTTCGAGGGTCTTCATGAACCTCTTTGGGGGGTTTTCTTGGCAGAGATAGTAATGTGGTTTGCCACTTCCTTCTCCAGCTCATTTTACAAATGAGGAAACTGAGGCAAACAGAATTAGGTGATTTGCCCAGGGTCACCCAGCTAGTAAGTATATGAGGCTACATTTGAACTCATGTCCTCCAGACTCCAGGGCCAGCATTCTATCCACTATGCTGTCAATAGAAGTAGTCATATTAAAGGTGTTCTAACTCAGATCAAGTTTCCTTACCCTGATTCCCACCTTGCATCCCAGATCCAGTAAAAGTGTTCCTATCTTGCCCTTCCATTTCTAGGACACTGTCTGTTCCCATTTTCCTCCTTCCAGCTTTCCCACGACCTGAAGCCCTGACAGGCACATGCCTGTTTCAATCCCTGTTTGGTCCCAGCAGTGACGGGGACTGCCGGTACTATACTAACAACTTACATATCAGATGTAATTATATTTCTGTGCTTCATATTGAGAGAGGGAGTAGGCTGCAGTCAAGATTTGTTTTAAGAGTGACTGTGCTAAATGACCAAGGTGATTAGATACAAGCATACTCAATCTCTCACCTGCAGCAGTTAAGATAAGAGTCTGCAGGGCTGAAACAGACAATGCAATGAATCCTTAATAAACATTCTATGCCTGCTCCGTAGAGACAAGAGTGTGCAAAATATTTGCGTGTCTTTGTTTACTTAACAGCCAGGAACCTGGTAGCCTTAATAAAAAGACACTCTGATTAAATGAACAAGGGTAAATGGAAAATTTACAATAAAGATTAAAAACTAAAACAATTAGAGACTTAGATGAGGTATAATTCTGATTTATACTTTATGTGTCCTTCATTTCACCTTCATCTTTCACCTCATGCCACATATGTGGTAATTATTTAAAACTAAATTATTTTTATATACTTGCCAAAAACAAATTTATTTTGCTTCCTTGTTTTTCTATAATGTACCAGTTAAATGTATTTTAGCTATTTATATTTTTGTTTTGAGTCTACAGCAGATTGGTTACACTTTGTCATTTTTCATCTTAAAAAATATTCTAGGTTCTGAAGGTTAGGATTAAGAGGTTAAGTGACTTGCCCAGGCCCACATAACTATTATGTGTCAGAAGCAGGACTCTAACCTCGGTCTTTTTGAATCCCAGATAGGCCCCTCTAGCTAAAATACCACGAGGCCATGCTGTTTAGTTGATCAATGTGATTGATTTGGAGATTTCCAGTTTGAAGAAATTTTCTCAGTATCACTATTTTGGTTTATCCAAGAAACAACCTCCCACTGCATGCCTTCCCTTAAATATTTCAGCTTCTTGAGAAATGGGACCTACTGACCCCTCTATTAGTGAAGACATGAGCCACCTGGAAATCTAATGGTTTAGATGATTCGGGGTGGGAGTGGAGTGCATCACTCAGATATGCCTTGAATAAACAGATGCCAGCATTAGTATTTTTTATTTTAGAAAAAATAAACTTTTGAATCCATCTGGCTCCAAATGCTACCGCCCCTCCAATGGAGACCCTGGGGGTCTGACCCAGTGGAACAATACCTAATATGAAGGGTAAGTAACACATGTTCTAAACTCTTGGAACAGAGAAGAAGTCAACCCACTAGCCAAAGACTCATGGACCCTAGTCCTCACTCCAGGAGAAGCAAGAACAACTGGTAGGTGAGTTTAAGAAAAAAAGTAGGAGTCCTCTTTCCTCATACAGGAATATTTCTGTCAAGACAAGCACTTAATTTAAACTTTTCTAGGTGTCTCCATGATCCAGTGTTCCACCAAAATCTCCTGACTTATGGTTTTATGAAGATCAGTTCCACATGGTTCCAGTAAAGTGGCCAATGGGTCAATTATCCAGTGAATTCAAAGAACTATGAAGCCTACATGAATTTTTACATTACACTTACATTACAATGACATTAATATTACAATTACAGGATAATTACACAATTGCAACCATTGAGACCTGCTCATAATTTCTTCCTGTGCTGGAAATGAAGGACTAGAACATGGAAATAATGAGCCACACTAGGAAAAAAGAGTCATTCAGGCAGGACTGAAATAGACTCAGAAACAACAAAATACTACTTAAATATATATATATATGCATATATATATATTTAAGTCACATTAAATATGGTTATCAATTGTCCACCTTTTCTTCCTTAAAAGTAGAAGGCAAGGGAGTTTCAATTCTTTGTAGTGATTAACAGAGTAGTAGTAGAGATTTAGTCATCTCAACTGGACATAATCATCATATAGCCACAACCCACTGATTTTCATATGTATGGAAGGAGGAGTTGAAGATGACATCATGGTTGTGAAGTTTCATGATGGGAAGGATGGAAATGCCCTCAAAAGGAGAGGGATAGGTTTTGGGGAAAATACAATGTAAAGAGGTGAATGATAAACATCAAAGTTCATTTAAATATTCTCATCTTTTGGGACTTACCCTTTCCCACCCAAGATGAAAAGCAGGGAGAGTTGGAGTCCTTGTACCTGTCACTGTCCAGGAGTGCCTACCACAACCACAAAGTGATCTGGGTGTTAGAGAGCAGTGGGGGAGTGGGAGTTAATTTTTTCAATAGCACCTACGCAAGCTGCTTTGGTGAGTACCTAAGTAAGGTGATAAGGGGCCTGAAAAGCCAGTGCCAGGCTCAGAAGAGGATACTGAAAGCTTGTACAGCAAAGGCGGGGAAGAAAAGTAGGAAAGTATTAGGAGGGAAAGGTAGGTATGCTTGTGTTGGAGACAGGTATCATGATTGGCTCTGGCTGGGAGGGTGGGGGGTAGCCCATGTTTTCATCTCCTGAATGGTTGATCACCTACCCTGGGGATCCCTGTGGGCTTCTGGCCCATTTTGGAGCTGACTAGTATAGGACTTCAACAGAAATATTAGGGAGAAATGTAGAAAAGATGACAGAATAGTACTTCCTAATCTCAAATACACTGAGACAGGTGGTACTTTAGGAAACCATCTTGGGAAGCTGGAACCTTTAACATGATTATACTATATTGAGGAATTCATCATATAAGTCTTCATCTTAGAACCTACCTAAATGTTAGATACTTAAGCACTAAAAATTCCTCATCATGAGATGACTTTGTCTATGAGGTAAATGCAACGAATGAAACCTAAAAAGAACACTGTATTGCCAGACCCTAGTATCTTATCATTATTATTTCCATAAGTAGTGTAAGAGTAGACATAACTAGTATAATAGCAGAAGTAAAGAGACTAAGTCCTTCCAGACTACAGAGATTCATCCAAGAAATCATGACCATATTAGATTTATACCAGGGATTCAAGGATGATTCAGCATTAAGAAAAGAATTAACATATTTAATCACACCAAAAACAAAAGCCATCTAAAATCACAGGATTTGTGATCCCAATAGATGCAGATAAAGTTTTTGACAAAGTACAATACTTATGTGTGCTAAAAAAAAAAACTCCTTCAAAATATAGGCATAGAAGAACCTTTTTTTCCCAATTTATTTATGTTTCCAACATTCACTTCCACAAGATTTTGAGTTCCAAATTTTCTCCCCATCTCTCTCCTCCCCCACCCCATGATGGCCTGCATTCTGATTATCCCTTCCCCTAATCTGCCCTGGAACCTTTTTTAATACAATAAAAAGAAATATCTAAAACCAAGAATGAGTATCATATGCAATGAGGATATATGAAGTAGAGCAAAAATATATAATCTCCCCACTACTATTTGCAAATGTTAGCAATAGTAATAAGACAAGAGAAAGAGATTAAAAATATAAAGATAGATAAAGAAGAGATAAAACTATCCCTATTTTCTGATAACATGATGGTTTCCTTGGAAAATCCTAGGGAATCAGCAATTGAGATAATTAATAGCTTAAGCAAAGACACAGGCTACAAAATAAATTTTCAAAAATCGGCAGCATTTCTATATGATGAAAACAAAATCCAAGAGGCAATAATAAAGAGGGAAATCTTATTTAAAAAAACTAAAAATAAACAAAATATAGAGAGATATATTCTTACTGAAACAAGGGATAGAGGCAATTACCAAAGATAAAATAGATACCTTTGATTACATGAAACTGAAAGCTTCTGCATAGAGAAAATTAATGCAACTAGGATATGAAGGAAGTAATCAAATGGGAAAAAAAAAATCTTTGTATCAAATTTCTCTGGTGAGGATTTGTTATTCAAGATATATAAACAGTTAGCAAATAAGTGTACGTATATATTATATTGGTTACGGGTTGTTGTTCTTTGATGTCAAAGAGGACCAAAATGACATCATTGTGCTAGAGTAAAGTTTCAATGTGTCCAGCTGTGGCTGATCAGACCAATATGAGCTCAGAATGCTCTACCACAGGTCCAGCACAAATAGTCCATGTGAACATTTGAGGTGGATACTCCAAATCTGCGCAGCCTGTATTTCTTTTGAGCTTGATTCAATTCTGCTTTGCTCATAGAGCACAGCACCTCCTCTGAAGTGGGCACGCCATGCTGAGTGACCCTGTGCCAGTGTCTCCCCTGGCACACAGTCAATTCCAAATTTTTAAGAGAGACCTTGAGAGTGTCCTTGTATCACTTCTTCTGACCACCATGTGATCCCTTGCCCTGTGTGAGTTCTTTTTGGCAAGCATACATTTTGCATTTGAACAACATGGCCAATCCATCAGACTTGTGCTCCCTAAAGCAGAGTGTGAATGCTTGGCATTTTAATTTAAGTAAGGACTTTTAGTTTAAGAAGGACTTCAATGTCTGGTACTTTATCCTGCTAGGTGATCTTCAGAATCTTCCTAAGACAATTCAAATGGAAGCGATTCAGTATCCTGGCATGATGCTGGTAGACTGTCCAGGTTTCACAGGCATACAACAATGAGTTCAGCTCAATGGCTCCGTAGAGCTTTAGTTTGGTAATCGATCTAATACCTCTTCTCTCCCACACTCCCCTTGAGAGCTTTGTCTTGATGGAAATGTCAGCTTTCAGGTTAAAAAAAAAATAAAGCCAAATACAGATCATTCATTATTGTTTAACACCCTTCCCTCCACCCTCCAGGAACTTTTTTTGTGAGTTGATGACTCAGATCCTCCTCCAGTACTCTCCAGTACCTCCTTCTGTACCCTGGAGTACAGAACTGACTCGGGGTACTCAGCAGTTATAGAAGTGCAAGCTCTGGCAAGTCTTACCAATTTGGAAGGGCTTCAAGCATTTTCTTCCTCATCCTGCTCAGTGCCAGTCATTGGCAAGCCAAACCATCAAAGCCTAGTCTGGCCACTGAGCAAGGAGGTGTTTTGGGTCACACGAACTTGAGAAGGTGCTCTATGAAAGGCCTACAGAGGTTGAGAATTGAATAGATAAAAGTTCCTGGATCTATAAACTTGAAATAAAAAAAGTATACATCTGTACGTACTTGTGTATGTACATATGTATTACCCATATGTGTAACAAAACTATAGTCCTGAAAACAAGTTTGAATTCTCCCCCCAAATTAAGTCAAACATACAGATTCAATCTCAATCAATTCAATTCAATTCAGCCAATCAATAAGCATTTATTAAGTGTCTACTAAGTGTAGGCAATGTGCTAAGTGCTTAAGGATACAAAAAGAGGCAAAAGACAACCCTTACTCTTAAGGAGCTCACAATGAAAAAAAATTTTTTCAATAGATTTTTTATCTAACACCTAAGCAATTACAAATATACAGACAGTTGCAAATGTTTGATCAGCCAACCAACATACATTTATATGCCGTTATTTTTGTGCTCATTAGATTGTGATCTCCCAAGGGCAGGGACTGTCTTTTGACTTTCTATTTCCAGTGCTTAGCTCAGTGTTTGGCAAATAGTATGTACTTAGTAAATACTTATTAACTGACCAGGTGTTGTGCAGGATGAAGGGAAATAAATTACAAAGAAAGAAATAATCCCTACTTGTAGGGAACTTACATTCCAATGGAGACAACAAATATAAACTAAATGTAATGTAAATACAGATATATGCAAAGTAGTGAAATACAAGGTAATTAGGAGGAGGAGAACTAGCAATTGGAAGGATCCGAACTTCTTATGCATAAGATGGTGCTGGAATTGAATTTTATAGGAAAAAAGGATTCTACCAGACAGAGTAAAGAGGAAATGCATTCCAGGCATGGGGCACAAAGACAGTCAGTCGAGTGTCACATGTGAAGAATGACTGAGAGGACAGTTTGTTTGGTTGGATCACAGAGTGTGGGAGGGAAAGTAATAATACCCAGTGAGTCTTGAAAAATAGGTTGGGATCAAGTTGTAAAGGACTTTATTTTTTTTATTTATTTTTAACAGTTTATAACAGATAAAGCAATTCAAACTTTTGGTCAGGTGATACTTCTTTTTAAAGCATTTACAATATGGACCACAAAAGAATTTTTTTTAAAACATTAACCAGCTGAGACACAAATAATATTTATGTTGCTAACTTCACAAGCTCTTTACCTAATTGTCTCCACAGTATTACTAAGAATTAAAGGACCCCAACTTATTGTTGTTGGTCTAAAGTCCTATGCCTAACAGCTTAATTTTAGACAACCTCGGATGTTCCCCTACCAATAATCTATAATTGAATAGATCTGGTATTAAGCTTACAAATCTTTTGACTATAGGAAATTGCCACCAAGAGTAGGGACATTGCAGAGATACAATATCTCCCCAGCTTCATGTCAATTCCAGGCAGGATTCGATTATCCACTTGCATTCAGTCAGGCTTAAAGTCTGCCAGGTGTCAGTGGGGAAATTGAGTCAGGAGAATCCCACCTCAGGCCATGCTGAACAGCCGCTCTCCCACCTGTGAAGGACTTTAAAAGCTAAATAGAGGAATTTATGTTTCATACCAGATGGAACAGACAGTGCAGCTGATCAAATAGTAGTCACATGGTCAGATCTGCAGGTAAAGGATATTATTCTGGCAGTATATAGGATGGACAGGAGGGGGGCTGGGTACTTGAGGCAGAAAGGTCAATCAGGAGGTTGTTGCAAGAATCTAGGTAAGAGATGATAACTGCCTAAATTAAAGGTAGAGTTGTGAGAATGAAGAGAAGGGACTGAATGGGAAAAATGTTATGGAGGTAAAAAATAGCAATATTCACAATTGATTTGATTAGAGAGAGTGAGGAGTCAAAAATAATACCAAGAGTGTGAATCTGGCAGAACAGATTCTGCCTTTGACAGAAATTGGGGAGTTTAGAAGGGAGAGGGGTTGGGGGGGGAAAGAAAATGAATTTAGCTTTGTTCATATTGAGTTTAAAATGTCTCTAGGACATCCAGTTTGAACTATTCCATGGGCAATGGGTGATATGGGACCCAAAGCTCAGGCAAGTGATTGGAACTAAATTATCTATCTATCTATCTATCTATCTATCTATCTATCTATCTATCTATCTATCTATCTATCCATCCATCCATCCATCCATCCATCCATCTATCCATCCATCCATCCATCCATCTATCTATCCAATGGGAGCTGATGCCCAGAGAAACAGAAATAGAGACAGGAAGACAGAGAGAGTATTGAAGGAGAAGGAGTAAGAAGAGAAGAGGTTTAGGATAGATCACTGATGGCACATAGTGACATAACATCTACCAATTAACTAGTTAATTTGCTTAGTGTTGACAGTTTTCTTGAGGGCATTATCTGATATGTTATATTGATCAAATAACTGATTATCATCAAATCTCCCTTTCACTATGTGCTATTTAGACTCATTGCTTGAGAATAATTTGGGAATTGGTGTAAAATTCCCACTCCAGCATTGATTTTAGTTTAATATTCACTATTGTTTAATATCTTCAATTTTCTTTCATATGAGAATGAACAATGAAACAGACCCAGCCTAACCAGCCAATAACTACTGCCTTCTCCCCACTCACACAGCTATCGTGTTAGTTCAGGCTCTCATTCCCTCCTGTCTAGGTTATTGCAACAGCCTCCTAGTTGATCTTCCTTCCTCAAGTCTCATATCACTCCGGTCCATCCTCTACACTGCAGCCAAAATAATATCTCTTATTTCTAGATCTGACCATGTGACTACTACTCAATCAAGTCCAATGGCTTCCTATTTCAACTAGGATAAAACATAAACTCTCTTGTTTTTTAAGTCCTTCACAGCCTGGCCCCAATGTAACTTTCCAAATGAATTTTACTTCTCATTCTACATTCTTTCTCTCTGTTCTTTATATGTTGTTGCTCCATCTCCAGTCTTTGGACCTTTAGCTTGGTTGTTCCCATGTTACTGTCACCTCAGAATCCCTCTATTCCTTTAAGATGCAGTTTAATCACCATCTGAGGCAACCAGACTCTAGACACTGAACCTAGAGTCATAAAATCTCAAATCCAATTCAAATGGTTATTAGCTATGTGACTCTGAGCAAGTCACTTAACATCTATCAATTTTCTCATCTATAAAAATGAGATAATAATAGCACCCATCTTCCAGAATCATTGTAAGGAAAAAATGAGATAATATTTGTAAAGTATTCTGTAAATCTTAAGGGGCTATAGAAATGTAGCTATCACCACGACAATCATAATTATTATCTTATGCATGAAATATTTTACAGATTACTTTTGACTACTGGTGCCCTCTTTCCTAAATAACCTTATATTTAATGACTTTGTGCTTATTCACTTTATATTTATGCTGTACAAACTTATACACACACACACATATGTACTTGTCTCCTTTATTGAAATATAAGCTCCTTGATGAGTGTTCTTTGTGCCTATATCCCTAGCACCTAGAACACTACGTGGTAGGATTGTTGATTATTGATTGATTGACCATAACAACATCGATACCATTAGCCTACTATCTTAAGTTCAGACAGTGGTCAATAGAGTTAATGATGCACAGTCGACCTCTGAAACAATTGTAACTTATTTTGGTATAAGTGAGACTTTAGCTAATCTCATTTGATTCAATTTATCAACTAAGGGAATATTCATTAAGCAATTACTATATCTGAGAGTGTTCTGTGAAGATTTCAAAGAATTATGAAAGAAAACTGCCCATATCTCTTAGAGTTGTAAGGCAAAGTGAAAATAGAAAGAGTCCACTAGTTATATTTTTTCTCAATATCTAGCACAGTACCTGACATTGGGTGGGTGCTTAAAAAATATTTCTGGTTGACTGATTACAAGAAACTCTAAATTGAAAACCCAGAAATGTCATAGTCAAATTTCAGAGCTACTAGGTCAAAGAAAAAATGCTCCAAACAACTTTAAAAAAAGAATTCCAGGGCCAAGAAACCACAGTCAGGCTCACATAAGTCTATGCTACAACTACTAATAAGGGACAGGAAATTTTGGAACATGATATCCAAAAACAACAAAAGAAAAAGGCTAACAATCAAAAATAACTTCTCCTGCAAAATTGAGTATAATCCTCAGAGAAAATAGTGGGAGCTTAACAGACTAGAGCAGAGATGCCAAATACATGGTCTACAGGCCACATGCAGCAGACAACACTCTCAAGTGTACCTGAACCAGATTAAAATGGAGTTAGGAAATATTTAAATAAAAAAATAGAAAAACAATAAAATGTATATAATATTACATTTTAAAACTAATCAATACTCAGCCCATAGGGATGCTTATATAAATATTAGTAATTCTATTTCTATTTCCATTTCTATTTGAGCTTGCATCAGTGGAGTAGAAGACTTTCAAATCTTCCTGATAGACCAGATCTGGGTAGGTAGAATCTATAAAACCCAACAAACGCAGGAGATGAGATTCCTAGAAAGAGAAAATTCATTTGAACAGCTGAATTAATAAGAAAAAAAAATCTGGATATTTCAAGAGATTATAAAAAGTTCCGCCCAAGGCATTTGGAATACTCAAAAGCTCAATCTGTGATCTCACTGACTTACAAATTTCTAGCAAAGATGTAAATCACAACCCATCCATGCTTGCCCATCCTGTGCAGTTCTAGATTGTGTCTTCCTGAAATACTGCCATAGAAGGTCTACCTTCCTTGACAATATGGAGGCCTGCCTCAGTTGTCTTTCTGGGGATAGACAGATTTTTTAAAGGAATCAAGTCCCTGTTTTCAAGGAGCTACCTTACAATAGTGTGTGTGTGTGTGTGTGTGTGTGTGTGTGTGTGTGTGTGTGTGTGTGTGTGTAAATAATATACAAAGACATAATTCTGATACAAACTAGAATGTGATAGTGGCAAAGGAAAACAAAATGCTATAAAAAAATGTGAGTAGGCAAAAATCATTCTCAGCTAGAGGGATGAGGAAAAGCTTCATGAAGAAGGTGGCACCTGAGCTAAACTTTAAAGGAAGAAGAGTTTAACAGATGGCAAGCTAGACAGTGAATTCCAGATACAGGAGGGATAGCTGATGGGAACGTGCAGATTTGAGACAGGTAAGAATGGATGGAATTGGAAACACCTAGTAGACTGGTTTGTTTAGAATGCATTGTGTGAAAGAGAGAAGGGCATGAAATTCCCTAAGTTAAAGTGGGATGGATAAAATCGGGAAGAGGATAGTTTAACACAGGGGTCTAAAGTCTGGAGGTGGTGGATTAGAAAAAGGGGATTAAAATGCTCCTTTATTAGAAATTCATTCTCTAGGTGAAAATAATGCACATACATTTCTCTATGTTCTTGATTATTTGGTAAGTTGGTACTTAGTGACCTGAATGAATTAATGTAATTTATTCCTGTTCAATGTCCTAGTTTAAGATTGTTTGCTATCAAATTACAAGTCCAAATCACATGACAATGAAACTATGGAAGTAAATGCCATTAGCTTTTTCCCTAATGGGGTTTTGTTGGATTGAATAGTGTTTGAAGTACACAGAATGTTTACCTAAAATGTTAGCTAAATGCTTAAATGTATGGGGCTATCTTAAGAGAAGAACTGGCTGCCCTTTTCCTTAAGAAAATTCAGCATTTACATATCGAATGTCAAGTTTTTAAAATGCTTCACCTGAAGTAGATGCAATCCATCTCTAACAATTAATAGGATAATTAGACTTAGAGCTGGAGAGAACCTTAGAAATCATTTAGTCCAACCCTCTCCTTTGCTCTCAGGGTCACATAGGCAGTACCTTGGTCAGAGCCCAAGTTTCAATTTGAAAAGCCCTCTCAAAACTTGACACTGATCAAGTTGTCCCCACCTCCTTCCTTCTATGATTTGATCTGCACAATTGCTATGCTTCATCTGCCTGGTCCTTGTGGGGAACACAACGGATCACGTAGGCTAATCCACAACAGCTGCCAAACAGCAAAGTGATCTCGGACTGCTAAGTAGGTCAGTGCTCCAAAGGTATACAAATACAAAAGAGAGTGGATGACTCAGTGTGACACCATCGACTCCCTGGTCCCTCTCCCTTTCTTCATTTTAGAAGCATCTGAAATCCTTCCATGCAGTGACTAATTGGATGAGAGAGTGATTTCCTTTGGACTTTCCTATCTCTAAAGATGAATCTTTAAATATATATACACACACACACACACACACACACACACACATATACATACACACATATACATACACATATATACACACATAAATGTATCTCTTTGTAGGCAATCTTAATATGCTGTTTATCTATTTCCTTGTATAATTAGTATATTTATTCCATTTTTGGTCAGATGGTCCTGGCCATCATATGAAAACCATTCTACCTGTATTCTGGTCATCATCCTCATCTCCCTTTTACCAGAACCTTGGACTCTGCTCTTAGAGTCACCGTGGGCTCTCATAGGTGAGCTTTCAAACTCATCTTGCCCCACACCAGGCTTCAACATCATTTCCCAGTCACCATTTCCAAACCATGCTGCTATACAGCAGCTCTCCCTTCCCCCGCCCCCACCCTCCCGCCTCTGTCCAGCTTTCCTTTATATGTTGTCTTCTCCTTACCCCAGTGTAAGTGCCTTGAGGTCAGGGACTGAATTGCTTGTTTATATTTGCATCACCAGCACTCAACATAGTGTCTGCCACATAGTAACCATTTAACAAATCTTGTCTCTTTGTCTTTCCTTCTCTCTCTGTCTCTGTCTCTCTCCATCTCTCTTTCTCTCAAAAAAAGAGATATGGCTAAACAAGAATTTATATGAAAAAGCCCTAGAAGTTTGAAGAGAATGTGTGGCATTGTGGATAAAGTGGTGGAGAAGCAGATGATGACACCAAGTTGCACCTCTTTGTTCATCATCTTTTAGCTGATGGGGATGATCTCAGGGCCAAAATGCTCCACCCTTCACCTTTCCTAGCGCCTCTCCTCTATGATTACTTTCCATCTACTATCATATATCACATATGTACCTAGTTATTTATGTATTATCTCCCTCTTATCAGAATGTCAGCTTCTTGAGGTCAGGGATAGTGCTTTTTCTGTTTGCTTTGTATTTCCAGCCCTTAACAGAGTGGCTATCACATAGCAGACATTTTTAAAAGGCTTGTTGACCAACTGACTACTATACCCAAGTTGAAAATATCCTTTCTTTCAGGTCCCAGCTCAAGTCTGATCTGATTCCTGAAAATTTTCTGACATCATTCACTTCTTCCTTTACTGACCTCCCATAATGTTCACTGTCTTTTCAATACATCTTGGCACCTGGTTATATTTAGCTTAATACTAAATGATACACTCTCTTGGATTTTTCTCAAATTATATCATGATTTTGAGATACTTACAGATAGGAACCATATTATACACTTTTTTTTGTATCTCCCAAGGGGAGATACAAATATGTATATGTATACTTTTTTTAAGTATTGAAAAGAAGAAAATAATAATTTTTCAAGTGCCCTACTTTGTGGCAAGCATTGTGCTGTGCTTTACAAAAATTATCAGATTGATCCTCACAAGAGCCATGGGAGGATAGGTACTATTATCTTCATTTTACAGTTGACAAAACTGAGGCAGCTCAAGGTTAAATGATTTGCCCAGGGTTGCACAGGCTGGATTTGAACTTAGTTCTTCCTGACTCCAGGCCCAGAGCTCTATCCACTGTATCACCTTGCCTAGGGATGTCATATGCAGATGGATGTTTCATAAATGCATCTGTTTTTCCCTACTTACTCTCTCATCCCATTCTGCCATCGTTCTGAAAACCAGTTTGTAAATAAGACATAAGAACATAAAAAATAACAGCAGTTAACATTTCAACAAAATTTTAAGGTCAGCCAAACACTAGATAATGGCTCAGAGACAGATAAGTGGCTTGCCTGTGGTCACATAGTAGGAGGTCTAGGGTTATAACCGTGGGCCCTTCCCTCTTGGTCTGGTGCCTTTCTACCACCCACTGCTGTGTTTTAAAGTTGCTGATCAAACATACAAACAAATGAAGGGGATGCTGAGAAGGCACAATAAGTGCCATATTCAATTTCTGAGGAGAAGAGGAAGAAGAAAGAAAAACCAGATTCTGCATGTCAGGAAGGCCTCCCACTTTGTCCTTTCCCTATCGAAGAAGGTATTAACTACCATGAGGAATTCTACACCCAAGAGTCACTCTTCTCTGACACAGGCCAACACTGTTTTGCCCAGAGCTAAATTAATCATACTTTTTAAAGTAGATGGGTAATAAAATCAAGGTCACAGTTATTCCAACTGTCTGATGGAAATTTTGTTCATTTTCCTAAAGATCAGGTACTCAGACCTAAATGACTCATCAAACATGTCAAACCAAAGAATGATAGACTGACTTAATCCACTTTCTGTCCAACAAATAAACTAGTATTACTCAAATTTTTTTTTAAACATTAAACCGCTGACTTTAAATCCTTGTATTCCAGTCCTGGCATGTTTCCCTATTGTAAGATTTAATCTTGCCCTGATGAAGGGAGGCTGCATAGTGTTGTAGAAATAGTACAGGGTTTGGAGTTGGCAGACAGGAGTTCACTGTGTCTATATAACTTTGGGTAGGTCACTTAGGGCAGCTAGGTGATACGGTAAACGGAGCACCAGATCTACAGTCAGGAAGAAAGGAGTTCAAATCCAGCCTCTGACATTTAGTAGCTGTGAGACCCTGGCAAGTCAATTCACCCTCTCTGCCTCAGTTTCCTCATCTGTAAAATGAGCAGGAGAAGGAAATGGCAAACTACTCGAGCACCTTTGAGGAAAACCTCAAATGAGGTCACAAAGAAATAGATATGACTGAAGATGACTCAGCAACAACTAAATGATCACTTAATTCTTTCTGTTTCTTCACCTTGAAAGAGAGGGATCCGGCTGGGGGAGCACTAAAGGTCTACCATAGTCTGATTTTAACATTTGCCAGGAAATGGATGCTTGTCATAGCCAGAGCCAAAGAGGCAGGGAAGGTGAAGAAACATAGAAGAGTCCTGTGTTTGGGATCCTGTCTTCACCTTTTATTGATAATGTGAACTTAAGTCAGTCACAATGTTTCTAAACCTAAATTTTCCTCATCTGCAATGATGAAGATGATGCCGCAAAGGGATATTGTGAAGATCCAAAGAAATATTGCTTAAAAAATTCTATGTAAACCCAGGCTGCAATCATGAAGTCATTTAGAAGTAGTTTCTTCATCCACCAAAAAATTCATGTTTAATAGGACAATTTATAGTTGTACAGTGCTTAACATACCTCACAGGATTCTTACAGTAACCCCAAATGGGGGCATCTAGGTGGCACAGTGGGCAGAGCATGAACCCTAGAGTCAAGAGAACCTGAGTTCAAAGGGCCTTAACTGTTTTTGATAGACTTAGCCTTTCACAGCAATGCAAAGACCTAACAAGTTTCCAAAGGACTCATGATGCAAAATGCCACCCACATCCAGAGAAAGAACTGTGGAGCCGGAACACAGAATGAAGCAGACTATTTTCTCTTTTGTTATGTTTTGTTTTGTTTTTCTCATGGTTTTTCCCATTTGTTTTGATTCTTAAATGCAATATGACTAATGTGAAAATGTGTTTAATAAGAATACGTGGAGAGCCCATATAAGATCACATGCCATCTTGGGGAGAGAAGGGGAGAAAATTTAAAACTAATGGAAGTGGTATTTGAAAATTGACAGCAAATGAATAAATAAATTTTGGGGGAGAAAATGTGGTCTCAGACACTTACTAGCTGTGTGACCTTGAGCAAGTCACTTAACCCCATTACCTCAAAAAAAAAAAATTGCAATAGCCCTGAATGTTGTGACTACTTAACACGTTAACATGATAAAGCAAAAGACAGTCCTAGCTTTCAAGGAGCTCATAGTCTAACAAGGGAGACAATATGCAAACAGCTATGTACAAACAGGATATATACAAGATAAATTGGAGCTAACCCACAGGAAGAAGGCACTAGAATTTCTTCCTGTAAGAAGAAGGATTTTAGCTGGGACTTGAAATAAAAGCCAGGGAAGCCAAGAGGTAGAAATGAGGAGCACAGCCAGAAAAAGTGCTTGAAGTTGGGAGACAGAGCCTCTTGCGTGAGGAATAGCCAGGAGCTACAAAGTAGAGTTGAGCAAAACAGCAAGAAATAATGACCAAGTCTGACATTTTAGCCTTGTGTCTCTTTCCATAATTGTGACTTTCTCAACTCGACATTGTGATGAATGTGAAATAGTTTGTGGATAAGCCATCATTTTCCAGGTTTAATCACATATGGCATCAGTACTTACCATCTACTTCTCATATATTAAGATAATAATTACTTATTAGATCCTGGGTTATAAAATACATAATTCACGCCTCAAAAGTACTAGGTAAATCATTATCTCTTGTTAGTTAAGGTACTTATTTGACTTATCCATGGACAGATGTTTCTTCATCCCCATATACATCATTTTTGCTTAAGTCCTTAATTATATGAGAGATCTTTATTAACAGGATTTCTACCCACATCCCTATTCATAATTCATTCACAACCCTTGGGGGAGAGTTGGTCTAAGTCATAAAAAGGAAGTCTTACCTTAACTTGATAGGTCAAATCTGAGGTCAAGAAAGCAATATCCTAGCTTCAGATCACGGAAACAGGTCAAAGTGATCTGGCAAATGGATTTGATATTGTCTGCAGTAACTCTGCATCTTGGGAAAGAGCAGTACAGCAGGCTGTACTGAGCTAGGCTTTAATCCTCCTTCAGCAAGGGGATTCTACTGGACCTAACGTCTTTCATAGGACTGGTTGCATTGATTGCACAACAGTTGTGAAGTACTTCTCAAAACCATAAGCAAAAGAAATATGGCACAAGGGGAAAAGGACAGTATTTGGAACCGGATGATCAGCATTATTTAACCTCTCTCTGCCTCATCTGCCTGGAATGTAAGATGGGAACAATCATATCATATAAATAGATATATGTACATACATATTTGTCTATGTGTGCATATGTGTATATATATACCCACATGTACATGTGTAGATATATGTACATACATATTTGTCTATGTGTGCATATGTGTATATATATATATACCTACATGTACATGTGTAGATATATGTATATAGACATTATTGTTGCTCATTCTTTGTTTTCAAAGAGGACCAGGGATATCCCAGGGTGATGTCTTGACTTGCAAATGAATTGGATTTAAGTGAGGCCGAGTTGCACAATCATCATAGTCCAGTGGCAAGTCAAAAAATCAGGAAGACTAATGATGGCTGGGGATGAAGTCGATGATCTTGGCATCTTTTACGTCTGACCAAGCTCTTAGACCTCCACAATACCTGCGTCAGCCACTTTTATGGCCACTGGAACACATTGTTCTCATCTGCCCATTCCACTGGGGAAAATCTTCACATGCTTGGGGGAAACATTCCCCTAATTCACCAATGGGCTTGAGGCCTGTCTGTTGCCCTCCACATGGTTTAGCCCATCTGCTAAGACAGTTTTACTGGAGTGTGTCTGCTGTGCGTGCTACGGCTTCTTGGATCCATAGGTGAGAGTTGGGTGAAGGTGGACACCAAAGGTGGATAAGCAGTCCTGAAAAGGGCTCAGCAGCCTTCACACCAGAGGTGCTCGTCCTCCC
Source organism: Notamacropus eugenii (assembly GCF_028372415.1). Lineage (NCBI taxonomy): Eukaryota > Metazoa > Chordata > Mammalia > Diprotodontia > Macropodidae > Notamacropus > Notamacropus eugenii. The sequence goes on from NC_092875.1 coordinate 345,351,596, forward strand.
TGATGTACACCCCATGTGCCCGTCCTTGTCTACCTAGCAGGGTAGAAGTGTTTTGTAAACATTAAAGAAGCACTCTATAAATGTGAACAGAGTTTGAACTGATGCTACTGAGGTTGAATGTGAGCGTCCAGTGCTTGAAAAGGCTAATTTACTTTTTGTTATATGCTCATATTTTGTATCTCTCACTGAAGTTGGTCCTTACCCAAATGAACATGGTCAGTCAGGAGGTTAAATGTCCAGATTCACCTACAGTCTCACCCAGTGCAACCTATTGCCCTTACTGAAAAAAAATTCATATGACTTGTCACATCTGCCAAAAAAAAAAAAAGGCTTTGCTGATAGTGGGTCAGCCATGTACAATTTATAAAGAAAAGAAGCAAATTATTATGGGCAAGACTTGCTCTGAGTAAGCATGGGTGAAGGTGGGGGTAGAAAGGAGAATACAAGTAAACAGAAATGTTAGACCTGACGCCCCTAGCTGGAGCATCTGCTCAAGTCTAACCCTCCAATGTGCTCATTGTTCCAGATGTACCTTAAATTTTCTGTGGTCTGTTCAGACTATTCCTTGACCTGTTCCACTTTAGACCTTTCTGGTAATAAGAGAGCAGCAGTCTTAAGGAGGGTGGAGCAGCCAAGGCTAGGCCCAAGAGTAATCAATTCAGAACAGTACTTTCGGTCTTTCAATAGCACTAAAGCAACCACGGAGTTGAAACAAGGACTTAATTGGAAGTCAATATATTCCAAGTTGTTGGTGAGCTCCTCCCCCATTCTCCCCAGCTCCCTGCACCCCTCTATATGGGGCAGAATATTTGTCTCCCTCAAATAAGGAGGCTGCTACCTCCAACTGAGATTACTGCTTGCGGTTTTGGGGGAGGGAGTGGGGCAGGGAGGGAAAGGGAAGTGTGTTGATACTTGGCCCAAGCACAAAAGGGCCTAGTTACAGCACTGATGAACAGTTTTTGCTTCTGGCTCTCTTTTTTGGATTTCTTTTATGCTCTGGGATATCTAGCTCAAGCTTCTTCCGGAATAACCCTTACCTTACTTCACCCAGATTGGATCAAACCTTGGTGAATCTGATCATTGAGAATCCCTATAAAATCCAAACAACCCTATCAAGCCATAACAATTACGAAAATGGCAAGAAACTACTGAGCATTCTGTTAAGTGGGATGAAATCAAATGTGGAAAATCTGTTTCCCCAAATGCTGGAGGAGAACTGAGAGACAGTTTTCTCAATCAGTCTAGGTCCACCAGAAAACCAAAGAAATACAGGAAGAACTGTAATATTACACATCACTATGAATAGTAATTTCTTAAAAACTGACTTGGTCTAGTGAAATCTTTGGGGGGAAAATTCACTATTTGAAAAGATTTTTTTCCCTCTCATAGGGTTGAAGTAAGGGAAGGCAGAAAGGCTACCAGCTTAAAGATTTAGGGGTGGCTAATTGACCCAGAGTTAATTGTACTTAATTGACCTGGTGGCACAGTAGATAGAATACCAGGCCTGGAATCAGAAAGACTTAACCTTGAGTTCAGATTTGGTCCCAGATACTTACTAGCTGTGTGACCCTGGGCAAATCAATTAACCTTGCTTGCTTCAGTTTCCTCATCTGTAAAATGAGTTGGAGAAAGAAATGGCAAACCATTCTAGTATTTTTGCCAAGAAAACACCAAAGGGGGTCACAAAAGACAAGTCTGAAAATGACTGGGCAAAAATTTGATAATCTTACTTTTCCAAGAGTGGTGTACACAATGACTCAGGTGTTTGCATTTGTATCTAGATGCAAATAAGAAAAAAGAAAGACAATCCCTGTACTCAGAGAGGTTACCATAGATTGGAGAGAGGACAGTATACAAAAAGAAGCTGAAAAATTGAAGAGGGAGGCATGCAATTACCAGGAATTGAGTCAAAATTGGAAAGTGCTTAAAGTTCTGAGATCTTTAGAAAGGAAGGCTTTGGGAGGAGTTTGTTACTCTACCTTCCAGCTTTCCAATCAGCAGGAGGGATTTTCCTAGGCTGAGTCAATCTGCACTTCAAAATATTTTGATAACTGCATTTCAACCTAATTAGTTTCCTTTGTAATTCCATGTGTTTTATTTTATGCGTTTAAAAAACATTATTCTGAGAAGAGGTCGGTAGGCTTCACCAGGGTCCATTAGACATAAGAAAGGTTCTGACATCACCCTCGGGTGAAAAAGGACAAAGCTTCTTCCTTTCAGTCCCAGCACCACAGAGTAGATCTCTAACTTTTTCGATCCGGCTTTTATCATGAGAGTGACCTAGATCTTTGCTTTTGACCCAAGAAATTAAAGATCAACGAACCAAAATCCCATTGGCAAAGGGCTATCAGGTCACCCTGATTGTTCCTTGGTTTACACTTCCCAGAGACAGCTCTGGGCATTATGCAAATTAATCAACTGTCTTGGTTTCTCCCCCCCACCCCCTCCCGCCACTGTTCTACAGGGAATTCTAAGATCTCACTGGCTATGCAAATGATCTGACATCATATATTCCAGGGTAGGAACAAAGACAGAAACTGCAGGTGCCTAGAGGGATATGGGTCAGCACACTAGGCAATAAACATGATGCTACTAGTACAAATAACCACCTTCACTCTCAGGCCCAATTTTATTATGCATTGTATAGACTGGATGCTTTGTATAGACTGGAGATAAGCAACAGTAGGTTGGGATGTGTTTGCTGGGCGTGAGCCCTGCCTTGATTTCCCAATGGAAGGAGGAACAAAGCAAGAGAAGCCCAAAAGAGCTTGCTCCAAATAGAAAGGGTAGGAGGACCTTACCACTCAGGTCTAGGTGCAGAAAGAGATGTCAAGATAAAGAAAACAAGTCAGTACAAAATGTGATGAGATCATTAAGAGAAACTTGCAAATCACATCACTGTATTGAAAGGGACCATTTCTCTACCTGTGATATCAATAAATTTGCTAATCTTCTGTGCTGGCACTGTAGAATATCTGGGAATAGATGGAGTGGGGGTAGAAGGATAAGAGGGATGGCAATAAAAGTCAGGAGAGTAAGGAATGGGTAGGGTGTGTGTGTGTGTGTGTGTGTGTGTGTGTGTGTGTGTGTGTGTGTGTGTGTGTGTGTGTCTGTGTGTGTGTATCTGTGTCTGTGTCTGTGTGTGTATCTATGTTTCAAGAAATGTGAGCAAAGACAGAAGGACCTGAGAGAAGGGAGGAGCTATAAAAAAAGGGAAGAGTTCATTAGAAGGGAGAGGAAGGAACCAGTAGGGTGGGGTATGTACACCAAGATGTTTTGTGTGTGTGTGTGTGTGGTGTGTGTGTGTGTGTGTGTCTATGTTTCAGGGAATGTGGGCAGAGACTGAAGGACCTGAGAGAAGAGAGAAGCGATAGAAAAAAGGATGAGTTCACTAGACGGGAGAGGAAGGAACTGGTAAGGTAGGGTAGGGTGTGTATACCAAGATGTTGGCTCTGTGTGTGCGTGTGTGTGTGTGTGTGTGTGTGTGTGTGTGTATCTTCTTTTCAGGAAATGTGAGCTAGAGAGGTGGAAGGGATCTGAGGGAGGAGAGGAGGGACATAAAAAGGTAAGACTCCAGGAGATAAGGGGCAACCCCATGTCAGGATTAATCTTTAGAGAAACTTTTCAATCCAAGTCTGACTCCAATCCATCCTCATATTTTTCCTTGACCTTAGGTATTTATCTCTCAGGGATCTGTGGATCTGCTTCCCTTTCAAATGCCATCCATCCCTCTTGCCTCCTACCAAAGTTTTTTCCTTTGTTCATTGAGTGAACAAGATGCTGTCTCACTTTTTTTCCTATTTTATTGTGTCTGAAGCAAGCATGCAATACTTTGGAGGTTTCCAGAACTATTATTTACTAGTAATAGGAAACAGGAAGTTAAATGGCCCCCTCCCATATCCACATTTTGGAGAGGAAAAGACTGGTCATTTCATTACAGGAGCTAATGAAGAGGTAGGAGCTCTGAGGGGAACTGGGATGTGATAGCTGTCACAAAATGAAGTCAGGAGGACAGAATCAGTGAGGAGGTAACAATGGGGTTTGTTGGAGGATGGGGAAGGAGGATTTCCCCTTTTCTTTCTCCCATTAATGGTTCTGCTGCCTCAGATGCTCAACTTCATTACAAAATGAGACATAGGGATGGACAGAGAGGGCATGATGGAGAAAGGGCAATAGTCTATTTCAGGCACCCAGAAGACATGAAGGAAGGAATTCTAAGGAACATGGAAAGAAGAGGAGGTCCTACAGCAGCACGGTCGCTCCAAAGGCATGGCTACTTTGTAGTGATTATGGAAGGTATCATAGCTGGAACCAAAAATACCAGAATTCACATTTTATCTCTAATACTAGTGGTATGAACATGGAGAAGTTATATAATCATTTCTAAAATGCAGATAATGATACCTCTAGGACATTTCTCATACAGTCAGTCCAAGGCTCCAGTGAGATAACAATATATGTGAAGTTCTTTGCAAACTTTCAAGCATATATAAATGTACATTGTTTTAATAAGCAAAACAGACAAATTTTGGTTTAAAGTTAGGAAAAACTTCCTAATAACTTAAGTTTTCCAAAAATATAATGGAATGATTCAATAAGTAGTGAGGCTTTCCCTATCAAAGGTCTTCAAGCTATGGTTGAATCACCACTTGTTAAGTATGGAACAATGTGGAGTACTTTGTTGAATCTAGGTTGAGCTACATGGCTCCTGAAATCTCCACTAATCCTGAAATTCTATGATTCTGTAAGAGACACACATAAGTAAGGAACCGCCTATATTTGTCAATGGGCATAAGAGAGATATGGAAGATTTTTGCTAGGTGAAGGATACCAGAAGGGGCCAGAAAGGTCAAAGATATCACCATTCACTATTTTTCAAATGAATGGACCACAACCAGCCTGTGAGGTTCAAAAGCAGTATAAAAAGAATTTCAGAATTCTATTTGGGAAAGTTATCCCATCTATTCAGATGCCTGTATCTTCCAATAAAATAATACCTGGGCTACTCTTGAGAAGTGAATATAGTCTATTATCACATCCTTCTACAAATGAAAGTTAGCCACTCTGAAAATAAGGAAAGAGGGAAAAAAGAAATATAGGACACTATTTCAGATAAGATGCAGCAAAGGCAAGACGGCAGATGATCTATCAAAAACCAAATATTACCTGAAAACTCTGGAGTCTTTGACCAAATAAGTTAATTTTCTCATATAAAGGAGTAGAGGGATTTGGGTGTGTGTTTAGTTATTTTCAGTCGTATCTCTCTGCGACCGCATTTGAGGTTCTGTTGGCAGAGATACCAGAATGGTTTGCCATTTCCTTCTCCGGTTCATTTTACAGATGAAGAAACTGAAGCAACCAGGCTTAAGTGACTTGCCTAGAGTCACACATCTAGTGTCTGAAGACAGATTTGAACTCAGTTTTCCTGACTCCAGATCCGCATTTGATTCACTGCACCACCTATCAGTCCCAAGAGAGACTTACAGGAAGAAACAGTGAACAAAAACCTTATCTCTACCCTGAGATTCCATTACAAATGTGTTTCTAGCCCCGGGCCCAAGTTGGGAGGAATCAGAAAAAACAGTTGTGCAAAGTTGGCAAGGTCTCCTCAGAGGGAGAAAATGGCTCTGCAGGTCCGAAGTCTCAAGGTAACCCTTCAGCCCGTGTGTTCCCCACAAGCATTTCAGTGTCTTTGTGTTTCTAATTTTAACCTTCTCTCCCCAGGAAAAGAGTATTTACATGCAAACGGAAAAGTGAACCTCCTGGTTTGGGCCCCTGCTTTGTTCTTGTTAAGTTATCAGTAAATATCCCTTTTGAAGCTAAATAATGCCAAGGGTTGGTTGATATTCGGGAAGTTAACTGGTTAACTTATATGGAGGAGAAGCACCTTGAGGAGCCATAGGGATTTCCAAAAGTCTTAGTACATTCTTAAACTTTAAACTCAGCCCCAGAGAGTTAGCAGAAGGAAGGAATAATCAAACTGGGGCCAATGGGGCCAATGGGGGCGGGAACACAAACACAGAGAGGGTGCTGCAGAAATAACCTAACATTTAGTGCTTTCCCCACAACAACTCAGTGAGGTAGACAGGATCTCCCCTAACCTTTCCTCCCTCCTCAACCCCATTTTCTTTCTTTTTCTTTTTTTTGGAGGCAATTACAGTTAAGTGACTTGCCCAGGGTCACATAGCTAGTAAGTGTCTGATGCTGAATTTTGACCCAGGTCCTCCTGACTCCAGAGGCACTGTTCTATCCCCTTTGCCACTTCATCCCCATTTCCTATTGTGCTTTCTGCAGGTATGAGGCAGTGTCTATACTATATAGTCTAATAATTATTAGAGGAAAGCAATTACCTGGAAGATGGAGAAAAGAGACAAGGAGAAAGAGGGTAAATACCAAGAATTATCCCAGCATCTTAGACTCCAGAAGGATGTGTGCAGCTGGGTGATTGTAACTGGCTAACTGTTTCAAAGGACTCAGGAGTCAACACTAAAACAAAACGGTTTAAAAAAAGGAACAATTGCCACATTGTTTCACTAAAAAAGTTCTAGCATGTAATCCTGTAGGATATAATTTCCAGATATGATTGAACAATTTAGTAGTCTAAGAGGGAAAAAAAATAAGCAAAAAAGATTTTGGAGGAGATTACATTCAGAAACCTCCTGGAGCCTGACTTTAAAAGGCAGCATTATCCATTTGTCCTGAAATGTTGTCATTCAGAAAGAAAACCCTCCTCCACTGTCGTCACAGGCTGGACATTTTATACAGCACATTGTTTTCCATGTGTTAAATGTTCATTCAATCCCCGTTTAGGTTAGAATGAAGTCCACAGTTCTAGAATTATACCATTCTTAATTGTTTTCATCAGCAGGTCTCTGGGTTCATTTATACCTCCCAGCCCTGACTAGTCAAGTATTTTTAATATCAAAGGCTGTCTTTTTTAAAGCATATAATAATACTTACAGCTCTTGTTTAGAAAGGGGATTAGAAATCAGGAAAATATTTCAACATTAATCTACCACTCAATTGCAATGTCAAGACATTCACTACCTTATCTGTCATGGCAGCTCTCCCCCTGTCCCAGTCAACTCCAGCTCATTTTACTGATCTCATGTCTTCTGAAGTTGATAGAAATCACTCCTGCATGATGGTCTGCCTGCTTATCTTTTTCAAAGAACTGCTTATTACAAAGAAATACTTAATACATGATACTTTCCAACTTCATTTAAGGGCATCATTTTATGTTCCCTTTTCAAGGTACATTAATTTAGCAGACACAGTCCTAGCTCACCAAGGACACCTTTATAGGTGAGTCCTATAAGCTAATATATATTAAATTGTACTCATGGGATCACAATTTAATTTATCAAACATTTAGTATCTTCTTCACATAAGACACTTCCATAGGTGCTGGGGATATAAAGATGGAGGGAAAAAAAAACATTGGTTCTGTCCTCATGAAGTTTATAATCTAATAGAGAAACTAGCAGCATTCAAATAAATATAATGTGAGATGAAAGAATCTCAGCCAATTCCAAAAGCCTCAGGATGGAAAAATGCTGTCCACCTTCAGAGAAAGAACTTGGGAGTCTGAATACAGATGGAAGCATACTATTTGCTCTCCTATTCCTTTATTGTTTCGTTTTGTTTCTTCTTTGTCGTGGTTCATCCCGTTAGTTCTAAATCTCCCGTACATCAAGACTAATGTGGAAATATGCTTAATATGAAAGTATAAGTGGAGCCTATATCAGATTGCACGCTGTTCTGGGGAGGGGAGAAGGGAGAGAGGGAGAGAAAATTTGAAACTCAAAATCTTATGGAAGTGAATGTTGAAAACTAAAAATAAATAAATTAGTTATAAAATATAGAACTGAATGTTGAAAACAAATGAATACAATCAAAAAATAAATATAATGCAAGGTGGTATACCTAACATAGAGTAAATTCTTAATAAATACTTGTTGATTTATTGATTAACGTAAGCTCAAAAAGGACACTTAGACAATACTCTTAAAAAATATGAGGAGGGAGAATCAGGGATAGCTTCCTGGAAGAAATGACAAGTGAGTTGGATTTGGAAGGAAAACAATTTCAATGGACTGAGATGTGGAGGAAATTGCTGCTGTTGTTAATTCTTCATTTTTGAAGGGTAATTTCATGACTTGCGTGTACACAGGCAATCTGGGGCCAGTCTCGGTGCAAGAAGTGCTTCCTCCACACCCATGGTATGTGTACACTTCTCCCTCAGAGACCAGCCCCAGACTGCCTGGATACATGGAGGCGAAAGAGTACTGGACCAGGAAAGAACTGGTAGGTCAGTTTGGCTGGAATATAAGAAGGTGTGAAGAGTACAGTATCAATATGAAATGCATTGTGTCAAGCTGGAGAATTCCTCACTAGTGCCTAAAATTGGAAAGGAGACAAAACAGTTGGGTAAAGAGTGTAATATTTTTGTATTTCACCATGCGTATGAAAATAGTACCACATTTACGTGGCACTTGACAAGTTACAAAGTACTTTGTATATGTTATATGACTTGAGCCTAACAAAAATTCAGTGAGATAGGTTGTCCTCCCCATTTGCTATGCCCATTCAACCCCCACCTTCTGTGTCTTAGAAATCCTAATTTCCTTTAAGGTTTAGCTCAAGGGCCACCAGCTACATGAGGCCTTTCCTGATATTCCTAATTGCTAGTGCTCTACTCCAGATAAGCATTTATTTTGTACATCCTTACATATGTACATGTTGTCTCCTCCAATAAAATGTAAGGTCCTTGAGGGTAGGGATGATTTCATTTGTGTCTTTATATCCCCAGAAACTCATGGTGGCTTGCATGTAGTAGGTACTTAAATTCTTATCAATTTGTTTTCTAGATGGAGACACTAAGGCTCAGGGGAGTTAAGCGCCTTGGCCACAGTCACAAAAGCCATTTAATAAATGAAGTAGTTAAGTGTTGAAGTGGTTAGACTGTTGGGCCTGGAGTCAGGAAGACTCCTCTTCCTGAGTTCAAATTTAGCCTCAGATACTTACTAGTGACCCTGGCAAGTCACTTAACCCTGTTTGTTTCAGTTTCCTTATCTATAAAATGATCTGGAGAAGGAAATGGCAAACCATTCTAGTATTTTTTGCCAAGAAAACCCCAAATGGATTCATGAAGAGTTGGAAATGACTGAAAACAACTCAATAACAAATTAATAAATGTCAGAGCCAGAACTCAAAATCAGTTTTTCTAAAGTTAAGTCCAGCATACTTTCCACTAAACCATGCTGCCTGTCTCCCTCACTCCTGAGCCACCCTCCCTCTTTCCCTTCTTCTTTTTTTCCTCTCATTCACTCATTAAACAAAGCCCAATGAGTGAATTAGAGGGATGTGGCTGAGGCTCAGCACAGAGATGGGGAAAATATTCCATTTCTCCTTTCTCGGCCACCTCAAGCCCTGGTTGTCCTCATCTTACAGGCTGAGCTGTGTGAAGGGAAGGAGACTGACAGCCAAGGGGAGAGAGGGTAGTCCCTTCATCTAGATTTGCAGTGATGTTAGTGCACCACGGTGTGACTGCTTAGAAACTAAAGCCTGACCATGTCATTAGCCACGCAGAGCAGGATGCCCCCCAGAGAACACAGGATAAAAGAAATAAATCTAGAGGGAGAAGAAATTAGTCTTCAAAAAAGTAAGCATTCTGGTGAATTTGGACAGCAAACTGGCTGTGAATATTCATTGACCCTATACTGCTAAGGGTAGGAAGGGCTCATCAAACTTCAGTTCCAAATAAAAGTTTTGAAAGCTGTCACAAGGTTATGGAGTATATGGATTCTCTGAGAATCCTAATACCAGTTGGCTGCTGCAGGCACTTTGAGAGAGAAATTATTTTTTAGGCCAACAGGCATTTTGAAACTATTTGACTGAGATATTTTTCAAGGAGAATTTTAAAAAACATATTCAGGATATGCTGGTTGGTATCAATAGAATATTGACAAGAACTGGTGATAGTCATTTACCTTTATTAAAGAGGGATTTCCTTACAGTAAACCTATGAGGTACATCATTGCAACACTGATCATTTATACAATGCCTAACACTTTTTTCTTCACAATAGCCCAGTAAAGTAGTTAGCAAAGTTTTGTTATCATTATTACCATAATTTCACATTTCTCTTGGCTCTGGAAATCAAAATGATGTTCTTTGCTATGAACCAAGATATTACAGTGGGCTGCTGCTGACCATTCCTTGGCCTGCCCAGAGTAAAGTTCTCTTGTCTATCTGTGTTCCCCTCCAATTGTACTCCTTTCCCTCAGTCCCATTAGCATGTTAACTCTTTGGGGGCAACAACTGTGTCACTTTATTTGTCTCCCCAGGTCCTACCCAGTGCCACATGAGACACCTAATAAATATCTATTCTTGAAGCTAAGTGGTGCAGTGGATAGAGCACCAGTTCAGGAATCAGGAGGACCTGAGTTCAAATCTCACCTCAGACACTTGACACTCACTAGCTGTGTGACCTTGGGCAAGTCACTTAACCCCAATGGCCTCATCTTGGGTCATCTCCAGTCATCTTGATGAATATCTAGTCACTGGATTCAGATGGCTCTGGAGGAGAAGGGAGGCTGGTGACCTGCACTGCCCTCCCTCACTCAAAACAAAGTCAAGTGCAAGTCATGTCATCATTTGTCTGATGGCATGGTCTTCTTTGGCAATGAACGACGAACACATACATCTATTCTTCCTTCCTAATAGCTGATATATATGAATAATTATGTGCTCTGTATAATTATATTGTTACTAATAATTAATAATGCCTAGATTATTACTATATTAATAATTATTCACATTCCATGTTACCATTACATATGAACAATAATATATCCTATTACTGCTACATTACTAATTCTTTTATTATAATGCTACCATGTGATTGACTAATGATAATGCACTTATATTACTAAATAATTAATAATGCTCTGTTATATATCATTAATATATACTTGAAAATTAATAATGCTTTACATAATTGCATATTATATTATAATATATATTATATTATTGCACAACAGTAGTATTATTAGTACTATGGACCTTAGGTCACTCTGTGGGGTTTACTACTCAGCTGCTTACTTCCACTCTCACCACAGAAGAGTAAGCTTCTTGACAAATGAATTTGCATATCCAGTTTGACTGATTAGTATTACTAATCAATAAAGTTTGATATATTATATTATTAGTAATTAATAATCCACTACGTTATTATATATTGTTACTCCTAATTATTCATTGCAATCAATGTTTTATTGGGCAACGAGGTGGTCGGTGCTGGGCCTGGGGTCAAAAAGGTTTCTCTTCCTGGCTCTGTATTCAGCCTTAGACACTTCCTAGCTGTGTGACCCTGCACAAGTCACTTAATCCTGTTTTCACATTTATAAAATGAGCTGGAGAGGAAATGGCAAACCACTCCTGTGTCTTTGCCAGAAAGAAAACCCCCAAATGGGTCACGAAGAGTCAAATGTGACTGAAAGATGACGACAACATGTTTTATTACATTGCTACCACGTAACTAATAAATTGATGTTTCATACCATGCATTGCCAAGATGCGATATTAGTAATTATTCATATTTTATTATGTATTACTACTAGGTATACCTAATAATCGATAATGTTTGTACTACATATTACTGCTCTATTAACAATAATGATATTTCAAGGCTTACAAAGCACTTTATCTCTGTTATCTCATTTGATCCTTACAATAACCTGGGAGCTAAGTATTACAATTATTATTACCCTCTTCTGATAGATAAAAAGGTCTTCTGTGAGGCCTTCATGGCTAATTAAGTCTCAGAGGTGGGACAAAGGAGGTTTTTTCAACTTTTAAATCCAGTGATTTTTTTCCCCCTCTAAGCCATGCTGCCTCTCCCTGGTAGGTATATGCTAGAAATCATCTCATCTGGAGAAGAAACCTATTGCAAAAATCCCAGCACTGACTTTTTTTTTCTTCTAAAACATTTGGAAATGAAAAAGTTGTGTGGGTGGAAGGGAGGAACTGCTCACCCACTATAGGAAATGTATGTCCTTTCTGTGCCAGTGATTCCTTACAAAAGGTGACCATGTATATGGGCAAGCCCTGATGATATAAAAGTTAACCAGATTGACGACAGTAATTAAGATGCAGTTGGACATTAGTAGATTGGAAACTAGTAGACTGAAAAATCTGCACAGAGATTAAAAGGAAGACAAATTACGTATCCCTATAACATTTGAATTTTATTGAAATAAAAACTTTAGGACTGCACTGTCCTAGAGCTAAACATATTCATAATACACTGAGTTTTGTTCTATCGCCCTCCCATCTCTCCCCTCCCCACCACCCCCACACCCCCAAAAAACACCCAATAAATGAAATAGCTTCTTAGGTCACTTTCAGCTCTAGATCTCAGAGCTTAGGATTCATCTCTTTCTCCTTGGGATAAAATGAGTCTGAGGATTCTTTTGTTTCTAGACACAGGACATCTCCTAAGATCTCTATTGCCACCTACCGTTGGCTCACTTATTTACCTCAAATCCTCAACTGGAAACTAAGAAGAGAAAATGAATTTGCTAAGAGCTTATCAAGGGCTGTGACAGTAGGAATTGGGGGAAATATACATCCAATTCAACAATTAGATACATGCAAGGAATTGGGCTAAGCACCGGATACACAAATTCAATTGTCAAAGACCTTACACTCTCATGATGAGAATGGAAGCAAGTAGCTGGGATGACAATTCTGTAGTGCGACCTGAGGTCAAAAGAGAGGGCATAAGTGACAGGAAAACCTCTTTTTCAGCTCTTTTTTCAGATGAGGTGATCAGATGAGACTCCATGGAGATCACAGCTGAAATGAGTTTTTAATAAAAAGAGAAATTATTGAGGGGAGTCTATTTCAGGAATGTTTTTTTTTTCAGTCGTCTGAAACTTCCTGACCCCATGGACCACAGGCATGACAATACTGTCCACAGGGTTTTCTTGGTAAAGATACTGGAGTGGTTTGCCATTTCCTTCTCTAGTGGATTAAACCAAGGTTTAATGATTTGCTCAAAGTCACACAGCTACTAAGTGTCTGAGACCAGACTTGAACTCAGATCTTTCTGACTCCAGGCTCAGAATTTTATCCACTGAGTCATCTAACTGTCTTCATGTCAGGATTAGGGGATTTCCATTAAAGAAAAAGGCAGAGATAGGAGAGGGCAAGATGAGAACTGAGCATAGTGGTCCAAATCCTCTGGTAACAGAAGGGGAACAGAGTGAGATATGGCTGGAAAGATATACTGAAGGTCAATTGGGAAAAGGATGGGTAATTTATGTGATAGACAATGAGGAACCATCATAAAATTGTGGAGCGAGGAGGGACAGAATGAAAGTCTGAAATTTAAGTCTCTTCCAATGGTACTTGAAAGGTTTTTAAAGAGGGGAGTAACATGATTAGAGACAGTACATTAGGAATAGAATACTCTGAAGTAACTTGTGGAAGATCATGGGGATTTGATTATTCTCTGCCTTGGTTCAGTGTTTTTGAGCAAGCTCGCTAGCCACAATCTGAAGACTATTTACCAGACTGTTAAAGTCAGGTCATTCTGACATGACATTCCATCCATGGTCCTACTTATTGAGATCCCTAAAAAGGGGGAAAGGGAATGACTGTAAAGAAGCCCTACAAACCACCTATTAAATTTTTGACCATTCTTCTAGCCTCAGTTTCCTCATCTTAAAATGAGCCAGAGAAGGAAAGGCAAACCATTTCAGTATCCTTGCCAAGAAAACCCCAAATGGGGTCATGAAGAGCCAGATATGACTGAAACAACTGAACAACAACAACGGGCATTACAGTCATTTGCCGATTATCTGTCGTAATTGGAAACAAGGAAAGAATTATTAACTGAAATCCACAGGTGGTCACCAAAGCTCATTTCTGGTTACCTTTTTAGTGATCAGACCTTTCACTAGCTACTAATAGACAGCAATTGGACTAAATTTAGTTTTATCTCCTTTTTCTCCACCTAGTACAATGCATTATTTGTAATAAGCACTTAATGAATGTTTGTTGAATGAATGATTCAATTCATACTCATAAGCCACCAGATGGTATTCCCAAATCTTTACAGGTAAGGAAGTTAAATACTAAGCTTAGATAATCCACACAGTAATTAATCAACCCTTATCCCTACCCTCATTTAATCTGTTTGCCTAATCCATTGGAGAAGGAAGTGGCAAATCATTCCAGTATCATTGCCAAGAAAACCCTATGTATTGGGGCTTTGTATTGAGGTGCTATGGTCCGTGGGTCATGAAGAGTCTGACACGACTAAACAACATCTCTATCATAGGATTTTGTTGCTTGTCTTGCAAAACTGAGTTTTTGACTCCTTGATGCAGTTGGAAGCCTAAACCTTAAATGATCACTAGTCACCAAGCTGCTAAGTAGACTGCATTCAAATCACAAGCTGACCACAATGTCTGTTACTGTCACGATTACAGCGTCAAACACAGTATTTCACTAAGGAATTTTTACTTATAATTTGTGAGTGGCAGCTGGGAATGAAGGATAGGGAACCAACCTTGAAGTCAGAAAAATCTGGGTTCAAGTTCTGTCCATGACACATATTATCTGTATGAGCATGGATAGATCATTTAGCCTCTCAGTGACCCAGTGACTCAAAGAACATGATAATAAAGTGATGGGAATTTTTGCTTAAATTATATATAAATATATATGGATATATGCCTCAGACACTTACCAGCTATGTAATAGCTCACCTAACTTGGATAGCTCACCTAACTGCTTCCTGCCTCAATTTCCTCACCTGTTTTTGTTTTTTTTGGAGGGGGGTATCTTATTTTTTCCCAATTATATATCAAGATAATTTTTAGCATTCAATTTTACAAGATTTTGAGTTCCAAATTTTTCTCCATCCCTCCCCTCCCCTATTCCAAAAATGGTAGGCAATTTGATATAGGTTATATATGTGCAATTATGTGAAATATGTTTCCATATTAGTCACAGTTGTAAGAGAAGAAACAGATCAAAAGGATAAAAAAAAAAATAAAGCTAGTGAAAAAAAAAATGTGCTTCAATCTACGTTTAAAGTCCATCAGTTCTTTATGTGGATATAAATAATATTTTCCATCATGAGTCCTTTGTACTTGTCTTGAATCATTGTGTTACTATGAAGAGCTAAATTATTCATAGTTGATCATCAGATAATGTTGCTAATACTGTGTACAATGTTTTCCTGGTTCTGCTCATTTCACTTTGCTTCAATTCATATGTCTTTCCAGGTTTTTCTGAAATCTGCTTGCTCATCATTTCTTATGGAACAATAAATAGTATTCCATTACATTGGTATACTATAGCTTGTTCAGCCATTCCCCAATTGATGGGCATCCCCTCAGTTTCTAATATTTTGCCACCACTGAAAGAGCTACTATGAATATTTCTACAAATGTAGGTCCTTGTTTTTTTTTTATGATTTCATTGGGATACAGACCTACTAAATGGTATTGCTGGATCAAAGAATATGCACAGTTTTATAGCCTTTTGGGCAAAGTTCCAAACTGCTCTCCAGGATAGTTGAGTTTCCTCATCTGTGAAAAGAGAGTTGCACTTGACAGCCATCTAGCCCTAAATCTTTGATGCTATGTCAGAGATCAGTCTGAACCCTCTGTCTCCCCTCCAAAAAACAAAGTCTGACTGGCCTAGAATATCACTGAAAGACTTTTAAATTTCAGACTTTTCATTCTGTCTCTCCTAGTTCCACAGTTTTATTATTCAACAACAGTACCCTGATGATAAGAAAAAGACCAGAGATTCAGAGATGTATTTTAAGAGGCAAATAGAGGAGGAGTCTAACAGTTTCTTGAAGAGCTATTTACATATTATTCTTTTCCACTGTAACCGTCAAAGCCCATAAAATGCATGACATATTATCAGATATAGAGATTCACCAAAACAATAGCTTAAAGCCTGGTATGATGGGGAGAGAAGCAGGAGACATATTCTAGCCTTTTCTCTGTCACTAATTAGTTTAGTAACCTAGGCCAAATTGTATGACCTCTCTAAGCCTAAATTTTCTCATATGTAAAATAAAGTTACCTCCAAGTTCCCTCCCAGCATGGAAAAGCTATCATTCTTAAGTTCTTTAAAATTTTTCTGGGAAGAGGATATGCTTTTAAACTTAAAAAAAAAAAATCTAAAAAAATATATTTTAAAGCTACAATTGTTTCAACCCTATTGTAGAATCATATGGGACCAGGAGGGAGCTTCAAAGGTCATTTAGACCACCCTTCAGATTCAGTGATTAAATCATCCTAGAGAAAAAGATGTTTTTATGAAAGGTCTTTCGAAAAAAGATTTCCCTATTTTAAAGATATCACCAGAATGTTAAAAAAAGAAAGCAGAAGGGGTCTCGGATAAGCTGGCCAAGATTGGAATTATTACTATTAAATGCAAATTATAAAAAAACAAACTACGTAACAGAAGCTCACACTTTTTATGTACAATGCTTTTCGTATGTCATAATTTTCATGTTTATTTATTGAGTTCATAATAAAAGATAAAACTTTTTTTAATCACCTGACTACTATAAAGAAAACAAACCCAGTCCCGTCTTAAACCATTTGTTACGCTATCACATGTGAGAATCAGAGAAATAATATAAGAAAATCAGTCCCTTGTCTCCTCCCTACCCTCCCACCCTTTTCTTTGGTTGTCTCATACCCCACCTCTTCTTGGGTGTCTTCACTGTCTCCCACTGTAAGCTATGGTTTCATCTTACAGTCTAAATTCAAATCTGTAACGGTCAGACCTGTCCAGATAGCAATGCAAAAAGAGCATGGACAAACTGGTCTCAGGTATAGCAAGGCAGAGTAGGTAGTCACTTCTGTGGTGTAATTTGAGGAGCATTTCATGGTCCTCTCTGCTCCCAAATAACCCCTTTCCCCTCATTTCCTACAGTATTTGAAAATCCAAAGTTGAAGATTTATTTCTTTGGGTTAAAGCAGTGTCTTCTCTGAAAATACAAATTTGACTGGGAGTAAGGGGTTATATTTTTCCAGCTCCTTACGGAGCACACGATGCTTGCATGTTTACTTCTTGGATCCTGACAACTATTCCAAATCAGAACAATGCAAGTATTATTATTCCCATCCGACAGATGAAGAAAGAGCCTCAGAGAAGGGAGGGTACTGTTCCATGGTCACAAAGCTAGCAGGGATCTTTGAATCCAGATCTTTGGATTTCTCATCCAGTGTTTTCTCTACTACACAGGGCTGAATATTAAGTCTGCATCAGGTGTTTTTACAGCTAGCTAAATAGAGGGGCTGAGGGAATCAGTTTTGATGGGAGGAAGGAAATATAATTATGGAGAATTGGATAAAAATTCCCAGGGAGGGAATGCCTGGATTTCGTGCTGACATGGGAGACTCTGATCCATCTCTGGCAATAGCCCAAATGCCAGGTGGAATTGTAGGAAAGGAATGAAAAAAAAAAGAAAAGAGAGATGGAAAGGAGCTGGTATTCTTAGTCTACTTCATTTGGCCTGTGACCAGTTCTGTCTGGATACCATTCTTTATAACCTGGAAAGCGAATTTCTCTTGTAACATCAAGACTAAGAACACGGAACTGCACCAGAGTGTTCTGTAGACTTATAGAACCACTAAACAACAGGACTGAACATATGGTTCAACCCACTGCCAAAGCATGCAAAAAGCTTTTAAAGCAATCATCTTACATGCTACCTGTCAGTTACCTATGGGTGAATATCTCTGTCATTCTCAGTGCAATTTTTTTTCCTCAGGCAGCATCTCCTCAGCTGTCACTTAGTAATTGCCAGTTGTCCTTTACCTACTATCAGATGTATAGTTGAGGAAAGCAAACCCATTTAAATGTTATTTTAAACAGAATTGGGGAGAAAAATCAGTTGTACCACCTCGTAAAAGCAATGAATATTCTAATGCCCAATATAACTGATTTGGGGATTAACAGTTGCTTATTACTTTGGGCAGGTAGATGGTGTAGTGGGTATAGAGTGTTGTGCCTGGAGGTCTCAGATAGTTTACTAGCCATATGACCCGAGGCAAGTCACTTCACCTCAGTTTCCTCCTCTGTAAAATGGAGATAAGAGCAGCATCTACCTCATGGGGTTGTTGTGAGGATCCGATGAGATAATATTTATACAGAATCTGAGCGTAGAAGGTGTGATATAAACGTTACTGTTATCATGACTTCCCCTCAACCTAGTTTTCCCTCTTTTCTGCTGATTCTTAAGCACTAGATGTCCATATATTTCTAAGTTGAAAATACAGTTTCTTTTCTGTAGTTTTAACTAGTTCCTCCAGCCCCTTCCTTTACTGAGAACCATTAGAAGAGGCAAATAGATGCTCACTCTTCCCCGTCATCCCCTCAATGCATCTGAGTTTGCTCTTCTATTCTCTCCAACCCTGTCCTAACAGCTAAATGTTTCAAAGTCCTCTCATAAGGCATGTTATCCTGGCTCCTCTTGCCTGCTTTCTGAGATGGCAATCTCATTACAACAGCTTAAAAATGGCACAGTAATGATTTCCGGAGTCACAGTGGCACCAGATGGGGCCAATGTAATTGGTACTCCAGTGGACAACAAATACGGAACCAGCCATCACTAATGCATCTGGCTACTTAGAGTCCTTCATGTTTTAAGGCCTCTCAAACTCACATATTTTCAGAGCAAAGAGTTGACTAACAGACCAGTTCTCTCACAGTAAGTGGAAGATTTTCAAAAGTACAAAAACATGCCCTTTTCTCTTGGGGAATCCACCGAGTTTAGTCTCCTGTGGTAGGCAATTAGTAGTGCACAAAGCAGAGAGATCCACAGGCTCTGTTCTGATTTGGGTTTGCTCTGTTATCCTGATTCCTTGGTCAGCAAGACTGAGTGTAATTTCTTAGTGTAATGCTTCCTTAGGTCAGGCTTTGTTGTAGAGGTTCAAAAATATTTGGATTGATGAAGCAGTTAAGGCAATTAGCTGACATAGCTATTTGCTGATGATCCACAATTGATAACTATCACTTTTCATTGTATTTCTTGTGACTGAAAATTGTTTACTGGAGGAAGAAGATCTATACCTTAAAGTTTTCAGTAAAGTTCATTTCCTTTTCATCTTCTGACTTTTGAGGCTTGGAATGTTTTTGTATAAATCTCAGCAATGATTAAAAGATTGTGGGGATTGGGTGGTTTAGAAACCACAGAAGATTATGGTAACCCCCATAGAGCACCTTGTTCTTCTGTAATGATAACTTGCTGAGAATTCCAGGGTACTGGGTTACTTGCTGAGTAACCCTGGACAAGTAGCTTTTTTCTCTCTACCAAAACAATAACTAGGTACAGCAGAATGGAGTTATTATGAAATTGTGGACCAGATAGCTTGGTTTTACGGGAATCTCACTAGAGATAAATGACATTGGAATCACAAAATCATAGAATCTTAGAATAAGAGATCATAGAGTAAAGAGCACTAGATTGGGAAGAAATGGAATCCTGGCTCTACTTTTAGTTTTATTACCTTGCAGTTCTGGGATCTCAAGCAAAGAACTTCACCTCTCTGGTCATTCATTAGCTTCGTCCTCTATGAAATGAAAGGTCTAGATGACACAATCTGAAAGTTCCCTTCCAGTGTCCATAAACATTTACTTCTTCGAAATACATATAATAACTTAAACTTAATTATCCCAGAAGGTTGCCAAGTATGAATCCCATAGCCTATTTTAATAAATAGATAAAATTTATGTGTAAATTATTTGTATATACAAATGTTGTTCTGTGTTTCTGACTCTTCATTGACACCATTTTGGGATTTTCTTGGCAAAGATACTAGAGTGGCTTGCCATTTCCTTTTCCATCTCATTTTATAGATGAAGAATTGAGGCAAAGGGGGTTAAGTGACTTGCCCAGGGTCATACTAGTGAGTGTCTGAGGCCAGATTTGAACTCATGAAAATGAATCTCCTTGATTCTAAGCCCAGTGCTCTATCCACTGCATATGCAAATCTACCTGCATATACAGATAAATTCTGTTAGAATATTTGGGAAAACAACCTGTTTTTTAAAATTAATTAATTTATTTTTAGTTTTCACCATTCATTTCCATAATATTTTGAGTTCTGAATTCTCTCCTTCTTCTTTCTCTCCCCCATCCCAAGACAGCATGCAATATGATATAAGCTCTACATATACGTTATATTAAACATATTTTCACATTAGTCATGTTGTAAAGAAGAATTAGAACCAATGGGAAAAACCATGAGAAAGAAGAAACAAGCAAACAAGAGAGTAAATAGTATGATTCAATCTGCATTCGGACTCCATAGTTCTTTTTTGGATGTGGACAGCATTTTCCATCATGAGTCTTTTGGAGATCAACCTGTTTTCTAACGAAGTTTTACAATTTGCCCCAACTGAACAAAGTAATCTTATGTGTACTATTAATTTCCTTTATAAACCCTTTATTTATCATTAAATAAAGGCAAATTTCTGCCCAAATCAGGTCAAATGAAAACAAATCTTAATTTAGAGAAGTCTATAGAAACACAATGAGGTTTTACAGTAAAGGTATGGTCTCAACTTCCTCAGCTGTAAAATGAAAGTAGTAGAAAGGCATATCTTTTGAAGTGTGGAAGTGTTTCAATTCTGCCTACTATATAAATACCTAGATGATATAATATGGAATATTTTAGGAGCTGTGTTTTAGGAGCTGAAGTTAGATGTGAATTAAAAACCAACAGCCAATTCATTTTCACTTTGCAAAAATGAATATATTTTAAAAGGTGACCACTAAGACTCAAAACTCCATGGATAAAAAAGAATTTTTCCAGGGTTTACTTGTGACATAAAGTTCCAATAGCTGTGAATGACCCACTCCATCAAATAATTGGTAAAATTAATGACTAGTTTTCTAAGTTATACTTCTAAAGCTCTTTGTTAGTTTAGTTAAAAAATTTCTGTCTCCCTTATAGCAACCAGTTGGTAAAAGAATACTATTTCCACTGATTTCCTAGGTTTTACATTTCAAATCAAGGATCCAACCTAACTACACATTTCCCATGCTCATATTATCTTCATGTGTCCTTGAAATAACCATTTCCATCAGATAAAAATAAAATTAATATTTCCATGCTAATTCTATCCTTAAACACTATACTGTCTTTCTCCATTCATCAAATTCATCCATCCATTCATCATACAAATGTACTTATAATTAATGCCTGTTGTGTGCAGAACACTGTGTTAGGTATTGGAGGAGACTGAATATTTACATAAGACACTTCCTGCCCTTATGGAGCTTATCCTCTTGACATCTCAGCAACATCTGGTACTGTTGATCACCTCCTTCCAGATATTTTCTCCTTTGGATTTCTGTGACACTTTCTCATTCCTGGTTCTCCTCCCACCTGTCTGGCGGCTTTTTCTCAATCTCATTGGCTGGATCCACATTCCTAACTGCAAGTGTAACTCAAGCTCCCTGAGGGTGAGAACTGTTTCTTTTTTGTTTCTACCTCATTAGTGTTTAGCAAAACTCTTGGCACATTGTAGGCACTTAATGAATGCATATTGAATGAATACATGAATTCAAATGCAAAATTTGAGAGACAATAATCACATCTTTTAAAAAACTAGCTCAGTTTCTGTTTGAACACATTTGATAAAATGTGGGATGTGCACAGGACCTAAGAGAGACAAAGTAGTGTAGCAGAATGATTATTGAGCTTGGAGTCAGAAGACCTAGATTCTGTCCCTAACTCTGCCATGTAGCAATTGGCCTACCTTAAGGCAGTATCAGCTTCTCCTTGTGTAGAATAAGGATAATACCCCATGCTCCTAATACTCCTGTTGTAATGCTCAAATTAGATGATGTATGTAATATGCTCAAAGCACTACACAGTCTATTTTCTACTTAGTTTGGAGGACCACTAGGTGGTGCCATAGTGCATAAAGCATTGGACCTGGAGTCGTCTTTTGAGTTCAAATCCATTTAAACATGTATTTAGCGGAAAACCAAACTCATGATTTTATGGTCATACCTTGTGAATCAGCCCAATATGGCTATGTGTAGGCAGCCAGGATAGAGCACTGGGCTTGGAATTAGGAAGATTTATCTCCATGAGTTTGAATCTGGTCTCAGAGACTTATTAGCTGTGTGACCATGGGCAAGTCACCTAACCCTATTTGCCTCAGTTTCCTCATCTGAGCCTTAGAAGGAAATGGCAAACCACTCCAGTATCCTTGCCAAGATCCCAAATGGGATCACAAAGAGTCAGAAATGACTCAATTCCCATGAGCAGCAGCAATTCCTATGGACTGAGTTCAATATAGGAGTAATGGAGGTGATACACTGAACCTCAGTCAACTTAAATATCCATTGCAGATATGCTGAAAGACTCCAGTATCATCCAAACTCAGTCACATCACTTTATTGGCAAACCAATATAAGAACTTGCACCATTTAAAAAATAATAACAATTTAATTGGAATTTAGACAATTAGTAAAGAAACCAATTAGCACAGAAACCAATCCCGAGAAACTCATGCTTTGTGATGAGAAAGGCATTGCCAAGTCTCTGCAGCAGCCTCAAACGGGAGGTGGGAGGTGGTGATGAGTCACTCCTACCGTACCTGGTGCTTTTTAACCAGGTCAGTCTGAGTGGGAGGTCATATTCCATGACTTTCTGACTCAGCTGACATTGAGAAAAGAACACGACTGGGCTCTTTGTTTGTCCTCCACATGGTGTCAGGATCTACCTTCTCTAGTCTCTGCACTTGGCACATAGCTCTTCATTTTCAGCGGCCTTGGAGCATGATGGAAATCCCTGAACTCCCAGTTATTTCTCCATGCAAATCACTTTCTTCCTCTTCCTTTCCCCTTTCTTTGTCCCAGGATGAAATGTCTAGGCTGCCCAGTCAGGAGATTTCTCTCAGGATTCAGAAATCTAAATAGCCCTGTCCTATGACCTGGAACATCTTGGGGAAATGGAGTTCCTTTGATCACGTGGAAGTCCCTTACATAAATATCAGTTGTAATTGCCATCTGGTGTCTTTCCCTTATTTTGTAGGCAAGAAAGAATCATAGATTTACCTAATATTTATATATCACTTACTACACGCCAGATATTGCGCTAAATAAGTGCTTTACAATTATCATCTCATTTGGTCTTCATAACAAGCTTAGGGGGGAGGTACTATTATTATCCCCATTTGAGAGACAGGAAAACAGAGGCAAATAGAAGTTAAGTGGCTTGGCCAGCATCAGATGGCTAGTAAGTATCTGAAGCTGGATTTGAATTCAGTTCTTACTGACTCCAGGTCTGGCACTCTAACCACTGTACCTCCTAGAAGCCCTGAGGTCTAGAATGGTTATATGACTTCTCTGTGACTGAGCTAGTATTTAAATCCTGACTACAATTCAACGCTCTTTCCCCTATGCCCTGCTGCTTCCTATTCTAACTTAGAATAGAAAAACTAAGAGAAGAGGGCAAAGAAATGAGTGGATTGAATTTAGTGATAAGGATTACAAAACAGGTAGGCACCTTTCTTGTAATTTATAATCTTGCAGAGTTGCCTAGAGCACTTAGAAATTAAGCGACTTGACCAGGGTCACATAGTCAGCACAAGATAGAGGCCAGACTCAAAGCCAGGTCTTCTTGACCTTGAGGTTAGGTTCTTTATTCTATCCAGTACTGGCTTGGCGCTATAGTGGATAGAATTCTGGATCTGATAGCAGGAAGACCTGAGTTTAAATCCAGCCTCAGACATTTAGTAGTTGTATGACCCTGGGCAAGTCATTTAACCTCTGTTAGACTCAGTTTCCTCAACTGTACAATAGCCCTTGCAGCACTGTGAGGATTAAATGAGATAATATTTGTAAAAAAAATGCCTGGCACATAGTAGATGTTATATAAATACTTATCCCCCTCCCCTCTACTCCAAATTGCCCTTCTCTCTTAAATTTACACTGGGAATGGGTTCTTAGAATTTAAAGAAAACATTCTAGTAATAATAACGTAATGAATTTTAGAGAAAGTAAAAATGAAAAATTTTAGCAATTACTCCATAATTTATAGGAGCATCTGTCATCTTCTACTCTAGATCGAGGATATGGATTCTACAACAAGGTAAATGGGAAGGAAGCTCAGAAAGAAAAAATTCATGCCAACAGGATTTTTAAAAGATAGTAATGGTCAAAAAGCATGATGCAAACTTTTAAAATGGAGGCTTTGAAATTTGTCTTTTGTCCTTAATAATTGTAGTCAATTTAAACTTTTTTTGGTGGGTAGGAAGACTATCCAGAGCACATGATTTCTTACACAATATTAAAAACCCCAAAGATACATTTAATCAGATTTGTCTATTAATTTAGAAGCATTTGGGGAATTAAAATCTAAAATTGAGCCCTCCAAAGAATCTGAGTGCTTTGAAAAATAATATGTATATTATGGTTGAATGCTCCCCTGTTCAATATAGCCTCTGTCTGTATCTTAGTTCTCTTAGGCACTGGCCCCAGACTAATTTGCATTCACTGGATGCCAGATGACAGCTGTGTCTATAAGCATGAAATGAGTGGATTGTATCTGAGCCCTTCAATCATTTCAACCACTTAAAATAATCTACTTGGGTGCCCCATAATCTAGAACTAACAATAGTTATGGGTGGTGAAGGCCAAAAGGATCCTAGAGTTCTTGTTGTGGTGCACCTTAGGACTTACGATCATTGCTGGGATGACTAGTGTTCTTTCCTTCATGGAGAGAAGACAATCTGATTTTCCAAAGACAACCATAACTTTCTGTTATAGAGAATTACTATTTATTAAACGACAAGATGTCTACCTATCCATCACTGAGACAGAGTGCTAGTGAATAACAATACTTTATACCATTATTACCAGATGAAGGCAAAAACTAAACCATATGTACAGGCACACTGACAAGGCCTATTGACATGTACTTCTACAATTTCTCATCTCTGCCACTTCTCACTCAGTCTAAGCCAGGCCCCCATCACCCTTCACCTGGACTCCCATAAGAAAATACCTTGATTGGTTTCCCTGATTCCAATCTCTCCTTTCTTCAATCGATCCTCCATACAGCTACAGCACTGATCTGACCATGTCATTCCCTGAATTCTCTAGCCCCTCTCCTGCTCCTGTGCATTCATTTATCTTTTCCCTATGCCTGGTATGGACTGTCTCATCTCCCCCCTCTGAATGCTTGTCTCAAGGTTCAGCTCAGGTTCTTACCCCCGATCTCTTGTTAATGTTATTAATTGTTAATGATCTCTTCCTTTTCAAATTACCTTTTATTTACTTAAATGTTAATATATTACATTTTCTCCTTAGCCCATGACTTAAGTAGAATGTGAACACTTTAAATTCAGAGACTGTTTTGCTTTTGTATCTCTTGTGAATAATAAAGGTTGAATTTGGCTGAATTAACCAAAGTCCAATATACTGTATCATTTCTTCTCTCCTCTTTCATGCAAATATTATGGAAGACATTTCATTATGTTTATCTTAATGTGGCTACTTAGGTTTATAGCATATTCTCCTCTCCTCATAATAGCCATTTCCTGATATTCAGGAAGGCTATATATTTTCGAAAATGAAAGCCAGATATAATTATTTATGTTTTAATTTTTAATGGAAGTAATGTGTCATAGTTCATAGAGAACTGGCTTTGAATGGGATGTAGACTCAAATTCTGTCTTTGACATGTACTGGCTGTGTGACCCCAAGTGAGGTATTTAACCTCCCAGTGTTCCAGACAACTCTCTGAGACCAATAAGGTGTGGAGAAGGCTATTTAAATAAGTAAAAGAAATTCATTTTTTGGTGTAGGTGTTCCCTACACCAATAAAATTGAAGTCATCATCATCTCTATCTTAATTTTGTAAATGTGACTATAGATGGCAGGACCATAGATTTAGACCCAGAAAGCCCTCTGGTTGCAACTTTTCATTTTACTGAGCAAGAATCTGAAGTGACTTGCCCAAGGTTACAAAGATTATATGTGTAATTGGGATGTAGGGTCAACCATTCCACATATAATCTAGGTAAGGTGGTTATCCCTTTCTTTATCTGCTACTGGCCCATTTTCCTAATACATTCTCATCCTGGTTCTAAAGTACTCCAAGTATATGTTTTCATATTTCCTTATTAATTACTAAAATTGCAACAACTCATTAATTTATCAGTTACCTTTGAGCTACATCTCAGCTTATTAAATATTGTTTATTTAATAAACTAGAGAAACCTGTCTTTCTATAAATACACTTTTGTTCATCTCTCTAAATCAAAATCCTTTATTTCCAAGGTAACACTAAGGATATTGACCATGCTATTAATTAACGGTGTAATCACCAAAAAAATAACAAACAATGAAAGTGCAAACATTTATAACATGTTAGCTATGAGAGGGATCACAGCCAAAGTTTCCTTTAAACATCACTACAACTGCTAACTTTCCTTAGTTTCAGAAACCCACCATTCAGTTATCTCAGGAAATTGAAGGCTTTTTTCAAGAATTCTCTTCATGTTTCTTCACCAGGGTTAAACTCAGTTCTCTCAAGAAATAAGCTTTCTTAGTCCTTTTTCTTTGTTCTCTCCTCAACTATTACAACTAGCAGCCTCTCCAGAATGACAACTAAACTGTTTCCTCACAGAATGATGGTGTTAAAACTGTCACACCAGATTCCATTGATTCTTAAAGAGAAACAGTATCTATAGTCTTTGTGGGTGAGGTTAGTAAAGATAGGTAAGCATCAGAAAAGGGTTTTGAACGTAAATCCTCTAGAGCACTGTAGGATACTGTCTCCCCCACCCCGACCCCCGTCTCCCTCCACTTTTCACATTCCTCTTATGCTTTTCTAAAGTATTCAATAGGGTGGGGCTCACATTATGTTTATATATTCCTTTTATGTTCCGTGAACAGGTAGAATGTTTCTAGTGACACAATAAAAGGAGTGACTCTATAACTGCCCCCTACCTAGGTTGGCAGTGTGCCCCACAGATGGTGTAGGTGGTGGGAAAGGACAGGCAAAGAACAATAAACATCATACTTTCACAAAATCAAATTCAGATCCTATATACTTAGTGCGTCTGGGAGCCTTCATCCTCTGGTTCCCTTGAGTCTCTGAAAACCAAGTTTTAGGCCAGTAATGTGATTTTAAAGTGAACAGCTGCATGAAAAGCAAAAAAGATATGAAAGAGAACAACATTGACAGGCTACTAAATGGGGGGAGAATGAGAGAGATACACAAAGACACAGAGATAGAGGCAGAGACAAAGAGAGACAGGAAAGACAGAGCAGGCACAGAATAACTGTACTATATATTAGTATACTTTCAAAATACTTTGTAGTAGGGTGAAAAATACTTCAGGAAAATGTGATTTATTTTTTCTGAGAAATTGCTGTCTTCTAGATAATAAGGAAATGTCCAACCTTTTACTTCTCAATCAATCCATTCAAATGAGTTATCAATAAAGCACTTACTATAAGAAATCTTTGATCCTTTGAACTATATTTGATATCCAATGTGTTTCTGCATTATGGATGGGTTCACTTTATCTCTCTCAATTGAGTACCTAAGGGGACATGGAGGTTAACTTGCAACAACTTGATTACAAAAAGTCTTTTTAAAAAAAAGTATATATTTTAAAAATTCCCTGTCATACCAGTCTTAAATAGTATAAAATTTACTAAGTAGCATCTACCTAAAATAATAGGAAATTATTACCTGGACACAAGGAATAAGTATTGGCCACATTTTGGAAAGCACACTTTTTGCTGGAGGCAATTTCTCATCCTACTGCTCTTGAATATGCAAGGAAACATGTATATTTCCAATGCTGGCAAAGAGAACCTCACTATTGGTCCTTTACACACACCCCGCCCCCCACCCCCCAGCTACTTTAAGGCCAAATGTAATTGTAGCAGTGAGATGCTTATGCTTCTCTAGAGATGGATACTCTCACTGCTTTCCTACAACATGACATGAAGATAGTTGCTAAGGAGAGATGTGGGTGAGATCTAGATTCCTTCAGTGATAGCTTGGAAGAAGCAGGCTTAACAAAGATTCATTTTACTAAGTGCCTTTGGCAAGGCTTGGAAGAAACAAGAGGGACAATGAACAGACAGCCAACTGCTTACTAGCTTCAGTTGCTTATTAACGAGGAGCCTTACAAATAAAGTTAATATTTACAGTTAATAGTTTAAAGGACATTCTCTCATCTTTCACTTTTACACTGTAGTCTTCTTCTTATACCTAGCATAATATCCAGCTATCTTTTTAGTGAAAGGAAATCACTGATTCCAGATCCTGTATGGTCCATCTGAAAGCATGGTATGGAAAGGATTGCAGCACTGGGTGGGATATTGGACAAGATGGTCTCCAAGGTCTCTTCCAAGGCTAATGTTCTGAGATTCTGAGATTTTACTTGGAAGCTATAAATATCTATCAGAATTCTTAACAGACCAAAAAAATGGGACATTATCCTGTCATTCCTGGTTTGCAGGCTTAATTTTGTTCAATGTTGAAAGGTTTCTCTTGGCTTCCTTGAGTATTAGCACACATCATGTTGTTTTCTATGTGTGGAAGAAATAAACATACCAACAGAAAAAAAGGAACAGTGGTCTACTACCTCACCAAGGAACCTACAGTAATTAGGAACCCTGCTAGAATTGACTAGGGACCCATCATTCCTCCTTCCTTATACCAGAGGTTAGCTATTTGCAGTAGAAAACTTTCCCTGATCCTTGTCACAAGTGATGCAGGTTTCAGTTCTACAGAGCTGTAGGCCTTTCACATATCTGCCCTTAATATAGATATGTCTAATATAGATATGGTCATTCCGCCTCTTTAAGCTGGGCCATCTCTATACTCCAGTTGAAGATGGAGATAAAGTGAACTGACTGTTTTCTCCCACATTATCAAAGCACTAAATGGCAAAAGAGGATGAGAAAGAGTACATGTTGTCATTTTTTTTAAATTAAATTTATTTATTTAACTTTTAACATTCATTTTCACAAAATTTTAGGTTACAAATTTTCTCCCCTTTTATCCCCTCTCCCCCCCAAACACCAAGCATTCTAATTGCCCCTATGACCAATCTGCTCTCTCTTCTATCATCCCTCTCTGCCCTTGTTTCCGTCTTCTCTTTTGTCCTGTAGGGCCAGATAGCTTTCTATACCCCTTTACCTGTATTTCTTATTTCCTAGTGGCAAGAACATTACTCGACAGTTGATCCTAACACTTTGAGTTCCAACTTCTTTACCTCCCTCCCTCTCCACCCTTTCCCTTTGGAAGGCAAGCAATTCAATATAGGCCAAATCTGTGTAGTTTTGCAAATGACTTCCATAATAGTTGTGTTGTATAGGACTAACTATATTTCCCTCCATCCTATCCTGTCCCCCATTACTTCTATTCTCTTTTGATCCTATCCCTCCCCATGAGTGTCAACCTCAAATTGCACTCTCCTCCCCATGCCCTCCCTTCTATCATCCCCCCCACCCTGCTTGTCCCCTTGTCCCCCACTTTCCTGTATTGTGAGATAGGTTTTCATACCAAAATGAGCGTGCATTTTATTCTTTCCTTTAGTGGAATGTGATGAGAGTAGACTTCATGTTTTTCTCTCACCTCCCCTCTTTATCCCTCCACTAATGAGCCTTTTGCTTGCCTCTTTTATGAGAGATAATTTGCCCCATTCCATTTCTCCCTTTCTCCTCCCAATATATTTCTCTCTCACTGCTTGATTTCATTTTTTTTTTAACATATGATCCCATCCTCTTCAATTCACTCTGTGCACTCTGTCTCTATGTATGTGTGCGTGTGTGCATGTGTGTGTGTGTAATCCCACCCAGTACCCAGATACTGAAATGTTTCAAGAGTTACAAATATTGTCTTTCCATGTAGGAATGTAAACAGTTCAACTTTAGTAAGTCCCTTATGACTTCTCTTTGCTGTTCACCTTTTCATGCTTCTCTTCATTCTTGTGTTTGAAAGTCAAATTTTCTTTTCAGCTCTGGTCTTTTCATCAAGAATGCTTGAAAATCCTCTATTTCATTGAAAGACCATTTTTTCCCCTGAAGTATTATACCCAGTTTTGCTGGGTAGGTGATTCTTGGTTTTAGTCCTAGTTCCTTTGACTTCTGGAATATCCTATTCCATGCCCTTCGATCCCTTAACATAGAGGCTGCTAGATCTTGTGTTATCCTGATTGTATTTCCACAATACTTGAATTGTTTCTTTCTAGCTGCTTGCAATATGTTCTCCTTGACCTGGGAACTCTGGAATTTGGCCACAATGTTCCTAGGAGTTTCTCTTTTTGGATCTCTTTCAGGTGGTGTTCTGTGGATTCCTTGAATATTTATTTTGCCCTCTGGTTCTAGAATCTCAGGGCAGTTTTCCTTGATCATTTCATGAAAGATGATGTCTAGGCTCTTCTTTTGATCATGGCTTTCAGGTAGGCCCATAATTTTTAAATTGTCTCTCCTGGATCTATTTTCCAGGTCAGTTGTTTTCCAGATTAGATATTTCACATTATCTTCCATTTTTCCATTCTTCTCTCTTTGTTCTGTGATTTCTTGCTTTCTCATAAAGTCCTTAGCCTCCATCTGTGCCATTCTAATTTTGAAAGAACTTTTCTTCAGTGAGCTTTTGAATCTCCTTTTCCATTTGGCTAATTCTGCTTTTGAAAGCATTCTTCTCCTCATTGGCTTTTTGAACCTCTTTTGCCAATTGAGTTAGGCTAGTTTTCAAGGTGTTATTTTCTTCAACATTTTTTTGGGTCTCCTTTAGCAGGGAGCTGATCTGCTGTTCATGCTTTGACTTCATGTCTCTCATTTCTCTTCCCAACTTTTCCTCCACCTCTCTAACTTGATTTTCAAAATTCTTTTTGAGCTCTTCCATGGCCTGAGCCCATTGGGTGGGCTGGGACACAGAAGCCTTGATTTCTGTGTCTTTGCCTGATGGTAAGCATTGTTCTTCCTCATCAGAAAGGAAGGGAGGAAATGCCTGTTCACCAAGAAAGTAACCTTCTATAGTCTTATTTCTTTTCCCTTTTCTGGGCATTTTCCCAGCCAGTGACTTGACCTCTGAATATTTTCCTCACACCCACCTCGCCCCCTGGTCCTCCCAGCCATCGTTTGGGGTCTGAGATTCAAATGCTGCTTCCAGCCTCAGGGCTTTGGGTGGGGGCAGGGCTGCTATTCAATGTGAGATTAAGTTCAGATGCTCAGGTTGGGGCAGGGCCGACTCTCAGGCTCAGTTCCCTCAGGGAGTTTATGCACAGACCTTCAACAATGGATCCAGGCTCCTGCCTGCTTGGGGAGCCCTGGTCTGCCGCCGCTCCTCAGCTTCTGCCTCCCGAGGGGACCCGAGCCATGGGGGCACCCCACTCCCCCCTCAACCCGCCAAAGAGACTCTCTCACCGACCCCCGTCACCTGTGGGTGGAGGGACTTGTGCGGCCGCTGGAGATCCCGTCCCTGAAGCCTGCTCGGATCTGTTCCTCTTGGTGCCGCGGCCACGGCAGGTTTGGGCTGGGCTCCGCGTCTGCAGCGCGACGGACCTTTTGCGAGAGGTTTGCAGGTCCCTCTGTGGGTGGAGGGTCCCGTGTGGCTGCTGGAGATCCCGTCCCTGAAGACCGCTCGGATCTTTTCCTCTCGGTGCCACAGCCGTGGCAGGGCTGTACTCAGCTCCCAGTCCCGGCGCCCAGTCTGCAGCGCGAAGGACCTTTTGCGAGAGGTTTGCAGGTCTCTCCAGAACACAAATCTCCCTCGCTCCAATGTTCTGTGGCCTCTGGGTGCAGAATTCACCGTGAGTTACTTCTTTGTAGTTGTTCTATGGGTTGTGGGTTCGGAGCTATGTGTATGTACGTCTTTCTACTCCGCCATCTTGGCTCCCATGTTGTCATTTTTTACTGACTTTCCCTTCCATTTAATTCTCTCCTCAGTCCCCACCCACCCCACCCCCATCCCCTAACTGTGGCTTGCCATAAGATTTTAACACACAAGGCGGCTGCAATTTTAAAAGTAATTGCAATGAGAGGTTACTGGCAAACAGAAGTATATTCCAGCAGAGCCAAGACACAAACAAAATTGTGAAATATGCAAAAGTTTGTCTTCAGACACCCCCCCTCCTCAGCCCCATCAGGTTCTTGCTATTTTCATAATTTTTTTTCTCCTTGTTAACAAAATTTGCTTAAGAAATATCTGAAGTATCCATTCAACAAAAAGTCATTAAATCCTAATCATGAGCAATGTACAGGCTGTGAGAGATATAAATGTAAAGAAGTTATTCTCCCTGTCCTCAAGACACTTTCGATCTAAGTAGCAGAGATGAAACATGAATACGCAGGCATGCATCAAACCCACGTGTGCCAGTAGCATGTATCAGCACATGGAGTCCACTCTATGCATGCCTATGCATCTCTATGATAAACTAACATCAATCAATCAATAAACAAACATTTGTTCAGTGCTTATTATGTGCCAGGCACTGTGCCAAGCTTTGAAGATACAAAAAGAGGCAAAAAGCTCAAGGAGATTCCAGTCTAATGGAGGAGACAAAATGCAAATAAATAGATACAAAGCAAGTTATCTATGGAATAGATAGGAAGTAATTAACAGAGGGAAGACACTGGTAGGAAGAGAAGTTGGCAAAGGCTTCCTGTAGAAGTTGGCATTTTAGCCAGGACTTAAAGAAAGCCAAAGAAGTCAAAAATCAGAGCAGAGGAGAGAGAGCAGTCCAGGCAGCTAAGGAGAATGCTTGGACCTGAGACATGGGGTGTCTTATTGGTGAAATTGCCAGGAGGCAGGCAGAACCAGCAGTAGACTTTTGTAGTAATCCCATCATGAGGGGATGAAGATGCCAACCTTCCCTCCCCAGTCCCAAAGGAGAAAAGGGTATCTATTCAAGAGATGTTGCAAAGATAAAATCAATAGATCTCTTTGGCAATAGCTTAGATATGGAGGTGGGGGGAAGAGGAGAGATATCCAGGATGACTCATAAGTTGTGAGCTTGAGGACCTTGGAGGATGTTGTTGCCCTGTATTGGTAATAAAGAAGATGGAGTGGGGGAGAGTTTGGGTTTTTTTGGTTTATTTGTTGGGGTGGGGAAGCAATCAGGATTAAGTGACTTGCCCAGGGTCACACATCTAGTAAGAGTCTGAGACCAGATTTGAATTCAGGTGCTCCACATTCCAGGGCTCCTGTTCTATCCATTGCCCCACCTATCTAGCTGGAGAAGAGTTTAAAGGGAAAGATAAAAGAGTTCTGTTTTAGACACATTGGGTTTAAGATGACAGTTGGATATTGGGAATAGAAAAAGAAAGGATACACTAGACTAGAAGGATATTATAAAGAAAAAATCTGCAGGACTTGGCAACTCATTTAGTGGAGAAGAGGGAGAAGGCAACATAAGATTGAATGATGGAGTTATATTGGTGACATTAACAGAAATAAGGAATTCAGATAGAAGAACTGATTTGGGAAAGTAGATGATGAATTTGAGCCTCTATACAGCCTTCATCAATGTACAGTCAGGATTTGGAAAGAATACCCCAATCTAATGAATTAAGGATTTCCTAGTGTATATATGCACATGTATACTTAGGCAGATGCTTTAGGGAGGGGGGCAGCTCATTCCTAGATAGCAAACGAGACTGCAATGTTGACATATTTTACTGCAATTTTTTTTTTGCCTTTTGGAGTTTGTTTTTGGCAGAACAAGAATTAGAATGGGGTGGTATGATGGAAGGAACCCTGATTTGGAGTCAGAGTCCCAGGTTATCCTGTTATTTGTGCAACCTTGGGAAAGCCATAACTTCTCAAGGTTTCCATTTTCCTCGTGAGTAAAAGGAGAGCCCAGATTGACCAAGGCTCTAAGGTTCCTGCTAGTTCTCAATCCTATCATCCTATGTGCTGCTTTTTATTTGCTCTGTGATTTTCCTTTTTCGCCTTCCAGGATAGGTTTGGAACTGGTTTTAAAAAGTTTTCCTTCAACTTCCAGTTTGTGTCAAGGAAAACAACAACAAAAGAAGTCATCAATATCTGCTTCTGCAGTCAGTCAACATGTTACAGTAAAAACTGTCCTTCCAAAAGGAGAAGCAGAGTAGAGGGAGAGAAAGCAGTTTAGGATATAGTATGTCTTAACAGATGGCTATGGTTATTGCCATGGTCTGAATCATTTGCATTCCAGAGGATGGATAAGATTGATCTCCAAGGTCTCTTCTTGTTCTATGACTTTGGGATAGCCTGATGGAGAGCAAGGCAGCTTAGCTTTCATAGGATACAAAAGAATGAATTAAATGTCTCAGCAACAAGAAATCTAAATCCTTTTCTGTCAGAAAAGACAAAGGCAGTAGCTGAAATTATTCTGCTAACATAGAACTCACAACGTCTGGCACATAGAAGGTGCTTGGAATACTTGTTGACTTGTTTTTCATTATATTTTCAGTAATTATTTATTAAGTACCTTCTCTGTACTTTACCTCCTCCAAATCCTCTTTGTAGTTTGCCCAAGGGCTTGGTTAATGGAATACAAGCTCTGGCAGGTCCTACCAAAATGGAATGACTTTGGACAGGGATCCAATGACTGACTGTTTGCCTGTTACCCAAGGATCAGCCTGGCCAAATTCAGAAGGATTCATTGCCAAGTTAGCCACAGTGATGAATACAGTCATAATAACTGCCCAAGACCATCTACAAAACAATGGAGGAATCTTAATCTGCTTTGTCGGGGGTGGAAGGAGAGTATCCTTACCAAAAAGATCATGGATCCTTAAAGAATTGGAATATATATGTAGTAAGTGCTGCATAAATGGTATACTTCCTTTCCCCAACATACTAAATGGACTTTTTAATGGTCATATATATTGCGGGCTGCCTCTAGTCAAGTTTAGCTTGTTTAAAACTATGAGCAGTTAGTAGTCTCAGTAATGCAAAATCATTGGATATCCATCACTGCACCCTAGACACTAGAGGGTGTTAGTGAGAAATACTCATTCTCTTTCTAAATAAGTGGGTTCTACTTGCTTTAAAATCTCGTGAAAATGCCTACCCCAGAGTTTGTGTTCGTCCTTCTTTGCCAAAGAAGACCATGCCATCAGAGAAATTATGACATGACTTGCACTTGACTTTGTTTTGAGTGAGGGAGGGTTGTACAAAGTCACCAGCCTCACTTTTCCTCCAGAGCCATCTGAATCCAGTGACCAGATATTCATCAGGATGACTGGAGATGACCCAGGATGCACTGGGAGACCTTGGGCCCTTAGGCCAAGGTCTTTGCAGGTACTCACTTAGGGTGAGGTAAAGCCCATTCATTGAATAAGCCTGTTTATGAAGTAGCCAGGGCATGGCCCCTTTAATGAGGCCAAGAAAAAGACAGCAGGTTGGGAGGGAAACAGCAACAGTTACTATTGATAATCACTCTAAAGCCAGGAGGGTCCAGAAGAGCCATTAGGCAGGGGCCCATTGGCATCCCAGCTTCAAAGTGCAGTAGATTTAAGGTTTTGGGAAAGGAAGAGACAGGATAGGACAGGACAGGACAGGACAGGACAAGACAGGGAAGGGAAGGGAAGGGAAATTAGCCAATAAAATCCAAGTCAACTGGGCATCTTTTGGCAATTCAAATTTACCTTCCTTTGGAGAGGAGAAGGAAAGAAAGGGGAAGGTAGACAGGAGAGGAGGAGCTGAGTTACCCAGCTAGCTTGGTCCCCATTCAGCCAGCTGCGTCTTCTTACAGAATTGTGTTCGTCCTTCTTTGCCAATAGATAAAGGGAAAAGGATATCTACTAAAATGGATTTTTGCTGATAGTAATAGAATAACACTTACTACAGATGGGTTGTTTTTAGAAACATTTTATTTTAATTTTAAAAAACATTTTATTGATGTTTTGCTTCTTATGTTGTCAGAGTTTTACCCATTCTCCTTTCCTCTTCTTTCCCCAACTCTTGCAGAGAGCCATCCAATTTCACAAATAGTCCTTTTTTTGTTGTTTTTTTTTTCAACATTCACTTTTATAAGATTCTGAATTCCATTCCACCCTCCTCCCTACCCAAGACAGCATGTGATGTTGTATAGGCTATACATGTACAATCATATTAAACATACAAATAGTATTTTTTAAAGACAAAAATATTTTTGGCACAGCATTGGAAAAGTCTGAAAATATATGCAATGTACAATACTTGAGGACCTTCTACTTCTGTAAAGGGATAGGGTTGGGAGTGTTCTCATAGCTCTTTTTTTTGGGAATCATGCTTGTTCTTTATAAAATTAAAGCATTTTAGTCAATCAGCAAGGACTGAACTTATCATAGTTTGTAATTTGTTGCATTTTGTAGAGGTAGCAAGAGGGCTTCTTGTGACTAAGCTTTAGTCCTTGTAATGGAGGGTAGAGTTGAGGAATGAAAGTGCTCATAGCTCTCCTTTGCTTATTCTCTCTTTCTCCTTTACTTCCCCATTCTCTTAGTTCATCCCAATCAGTATGGCATAGTGACAAAAGTGGAGTTAGAGGACCTGGTATCAAATCTTGCCTCTCAAGCTTATCACCTGCCTATATGACCTTGATTGGAAGAGGTTCACGGTCAGGTTAGCCATAGGGTAATGAAATAATCCCCCATAACTACTATCTAAGACCCCTCAAGGAATCTTAATCTGTTTTGTTGGTGGTTGGGAGGGATGTGTGAGTAGAGAATATTCTTATCAACAAGATCATTGATCCTTAAAGTAGGAGAGTTTTCCTTCAGGAAAACTGAGTCTCAGTTTCCTCATCTGCAAAATGAGGGGGTTGGATCAGATAGTCTCTGGGGTCCCTTCTAGCTCTGTGATGTTTCTGATTTACCTTTTTCCATTTCTACACTCACACTTCCAATTAACCACATTTCTTACATGGCCAGTACAAATAATAAGAGCAGTACCAACTCCCTGTGTTGGCATCTCACTTTGGCACTGAGGTTACTAGGGTTCCTCAAAGCACCAGTTCAGGCAGGTCCTACCAAGTTTGAAAAACCCAGGGTCCAAGAGTTTGTTTCCTTTGTCTGAGAAACCACTTCACTGAGTTCAGAGAGCCTTGTCACCAGAAATTTGGCAACAAGTCAATACATTTTTCCAGCCACAACAGCTCACATATTCTGTCTATTTTAGCAGAGAAAGTTTATCCTTTGGATTAATGGATGGGTACCCACACCAATTAAATCATAGATCCTTGAAGTAAATACATGCAAGGCACTGGGGATAACAAAAAGGATAAACGGCATGGTCCCTGACCTCAATAAAGTTACAGTCTTCTAGCAAGAAAAGTCATATACACAAATCCCTGTAATTTGAGTTGGAATATCAGCCATTACATAGTGGGAGAGCTAACAGAGAGGCAGAAGGGAGCTGAGATGGGAAGAACTACTTCTGGCTGGGCATGGGAACCATCAGGAAGGTTTCATGAAGGAAATGACATCTGAGTTGGGTCTTCAGACAAGCATTTATGGGAGGGGAAGATGTGGAAGGGGCCTATTCTAGACAATGCTCAGGTGGGCTTGTGCCAATATGTCATAGAAAGGAAACACTCCCTAAGACAAAAGAACAACTATCAATTCATGAATTGTACTTCTGTTTAAGAGGAAAAAGTCGCTTAAAAGAATGCTTCTGGTTTAATTATGGCAGAGAGAATTATGTTGCTATTTGACTAGTATGTTGGCTATCGTCTTTGTCTTTCTACTAGATTCTAGGTTCCTTGAGGGTAACAGTCTTGTTTCTTACAACTCTGTTCCCTGCAAAGTGCCTGTTACTGTGACTTATACATGGTGGCTGATCAAAAACTACTGAATGAACAGTCATTCTCCTTTATATGATACTTCAAGGTTTATAAAATGCTTTCATCATAGCAGCCCAGCATGATACAGTAGAAGCAATGATTTTGTTGTTGTTCAGTCATTTCAGTCATTTCTAACTCTTTGTGACCCCCTTTGGAGCTTTCTCGGTAAATATAATGGAGTGGTTTGCCATTTCCTTCTCCGGCTCAGTTTCCAGATGAGGCAAACAGAGTTAAGTGACTTGCTCAGGTCACACAGCTAGTAGGTGTCAGAGGCCAGATCTGAAGTCAGGTCTTCCTGACTCCAGGCCCAGTGCTCTATCTATTGCATCAGCTAGCTACCCTGAAACAATAACTAGCATTTTTAATAGAACTTTAAAGCACTTTATAATTTTTAACTCCATTGATCCTCAAAAACTCCTAGGAAGATAGGCACAAATGACTTGCTAAAAGTCACACAGCTAGGAAGTTGTCTGACACTAGATTTGAAAATGGGTCTTCTTCTTCTTCTATTTTTGGAGGGGGAAAGGCAAGGCAATTGGGGTTAAGTGACTTGTCCAAGGTCACACAGTAAGTGTGTCAAGTGTCTGAGGCCAGATTTGAACTCAGGTCCTCCTGATTCCAGGGCCAGTTTTCTACTCACGTGACACCTAGCTGCCCCTAAACATGAGTCTTCTTGAATGCAGGTCCAGTATTCTATCCACTGTGACAATCTAGTTGCCTTACTAGCTTTGTCACTAAAGTCAAAGAATTATGCATTTAAATTCTGCTTCAAGATGTCAGGACTCTACTTGACTGTTCTAGAGCCCTCTACTAATATCACCTTATAGATTTCCATTAATGCATCTATGCATCTGTTACAGCTAATATTC
The DNA here is from genome assembly GCF_028372415.1 of Notamacropus eugenii. NCBI lineage: Eukaryota > Metazoa > Chordata > Mammalia > Diprotodontia > Macropodidae > Notamacropus > Notamacropus eugenii. The sequence continues at coordinate 345,390,310 of NC_092875.1, forward strand.
ACCAAATAGACCAATATCTATAATTACCGAGAGGATTTGGCTAACATTGGGTCTGGAGGAGAAAGTGAGATGGTGACTTTGCACAGCTCTGCCTCACTTAAATCCAATTCATTTGCAAGTCAAGACATCACCTTCCTGATGTCATTGATCCTCTTCCAGAAAGAAGGACAAACAACAGCAAAAAGCTAATTAGTTGATTGGTTAGTTGGTTGGTTGTTGTCCTTAGTTCTCAAAGAGGACCAAATAGACATCACTATGCTAGAATCAAGTTTCAATGTGTCCAACTGTGGTTGATCAGTCCAATACATACTCGAAATGCTCTACCACATGTTGGGCACAAATAGCCCGTGTGAACATTTGGGGTGGATACTCCAAATCTGTATGTCCTGTGTTTCCTTTGAGCTGTCTCAATTCTGCTTTGCTCATAGAGCACAGCACCTCCTTGGATGTGGGCATGCCATGCTGAGTGGTCCTGTGCCAGTGTCTTCTGTGTCACACAATCAATTCCAAAGTTCTTGAGAGACCTTGAGATGTCCTTGTATTGCCTCTTCTGACCACCATGTGAATGCTTGCCCTGTATGAGTTCTCCATAAAATAGTCTTTTTGGTAAGCGTACATTTTGCATTTGAACAACGTGGCCAGCCCATCAGAGTTGTGCTCTCTGAAGCAGAGTTTGAATGCTTGGCATTTTAGTTCAAATGAGGACCTCAGTGTCTGGTACCTTATCCTGCCAGGTGATCTTCAGAATTTTCCTAAGACAATTCAAATGGAAGCTATTCAGCTTCCTGGCATGATGCTGGTAGATTGTCCAGGTTTCCCAGGCATACAGCAATGAGTTCAACACAATGGCTCTGTAGACCAGTTTGGTAGTCAGTCTACTTCTTCTCTCCCATATTTTCCTTCAGGGCCTCCCAAACACTGAGCTGCTTCTGGCAACATGTGGGTCAACCTCATTGTCAACGTGTACATCCCTGGAAAGTACACTACCAAGATAAGTGAACTTCTCCACAGCATTAAAAACTTCTCCATTTCAACAAGAAATTCAGTAAGAGAAAATCAGTAATCACCTGACTGGGCAGCTAGGTGGCAGCATAGTGCATAGAGTGCTGGGCCTGAAATCAGGAAGACATCTTCCTGAGTTCAAATCTGGCCTCAGACACTTACTACCTGTGTCACCCTGGGCAAGTCACTTACCCCTGTTTGCCTCAATTTCTTCATCTATAAAATGAGCTGGAGAAGGAAATAGCAAATCACTCCATATTTCTGCCAAGAAAACCCCAAAAGGGATCACAGAGTAGGACAGGACTGAAACAAAACAATCACCCAATTTAGGTGTGAACAGACTTTTTTTTAATGTTGTGATTATAATCCCTTATGATGAACTTGGCAAATTCTGGGTAAACATTTTACATCTAAAAAAAACAGGATAGGAACAATGGTAAGGTCCTGAATTTTTGTTCCCACTAAATGCTCAAGCTTCTGATGCCAACACTGAATATAAGCCTATAGTTAAACATTTCTTGTAGCATAAACATTAGGATGAACCTGTATAATTTACTTTCTAGACTGAGGAGTCTTCTTTCTACACTGGAACAAGTTCAAGTGGCCCACCAAAGAAAGAGGTTCGCAATGGAATCAAAAAAAATATAAACTGAAGTCAAATCCCCCAAATATCTGAGTGTTTTCCTGGGGCATCAACCAATTTACTGGGAGAAAAGAAGAAAGCTCATCCAAAGCATGCAAATGTACTTGAAGTTTCTCTTTCTGGTTTCTGTTTTCCTTGGCTCTCATCTGACACTTAATAGCTGGAGTCTTAGAAGACACAAGCATAGTCATTCAAGTATACTTTATTAACATAGGAACTTGAGCTATCTTTTGGGTATTCGTCTGAATGTTACTCTGAAATAAGAAAACCACACCTCAAGGAACCAGAAATTTTTGGCTGGTGACATCAGAATCACCATATTCACCCTTAGTTTTGTGGATAAAGTGGACATCCATTGAATATTTCACCTTTTATTCTATTTCAATCAGCTAATGTGTTTAATGTCAGATCATTATCTCTTACGTCTTTTCCAGCTTTAAAGTCAGCGATTCTGTGGGCCATTGTAAAATTCCATTTAACTAAAGTCACCCTGACATCTAGTCCTAGAGAACAAGGCAACTTTCATATGGCACGTACAGCGTGAAAGGCTATGTTATCCTTTCTAACACCTTCTAAACTAACTTAATAGTACAAAACATTAGCAAAGGGGAAGAAAAAAAGGTAAAGGAATAAGTATTTTCACAGGGTCTATTTTGGGGCAGCTAGGTGGAACCGCTCTGGGAATCAGGAAAATTCCTCTTTGTGAGTTCAAATACGGCCTCAGACACTGGCTTTGTGACCCTGGGCTTGTCATTTAACCTTGTTTGCCTCAGTTTCCTTATCTGTAAAATGAGCTGGAGAAGGAAATGGCAAACCACTCCCGTATCTTTGCCAAGAAAACCCCAAATGGGGTCATAAAAAGTCATCATGACTTCACAACAACAAAAACAGCACCTACTATGTGCCAGGCACTGTGGTAAACACTTCACAATTATTATCTCCTTGATTCTCACAACAACCCTGGGAAGCAGGTGACATCATCACCCTCCTTTTAGTGGAGGAAACTGAGGCAGACAGTGGTGAAGTGACTTGCCTGGGGCTATACCGTAAGTAAGCGTCTGAGACCAGATTTGAACTCAGGTCTTCCTGAGCCTAGGCTCATCATTTTACGAAACACGCTACCAAAGTACTAAAAGAAAGTAATTAATTTACTTGTGCTATTCACAAAAAAAAAACCCTTTGTTGCATTTCCCTGCTTAGCTATATTTAACAATATCATTATTAAATGGCAACTTGTTATCTTCTAGCTATTTGGAATGGGCACCATAACTTACCCTTCTCACAGAATCACTCATCTAGGGTTGAATGGAGCCTCTGAGACTGTCTGGTCCAACCTCCTCTTAAGCATGAAGAGACTGAGGCCCACAGGAATTAAGTGTCTTGCCTAAGGTCATATAGGTAGGAAGCATCGGGTGATGCTGCATCCTCAAGCTCCAAAATCAGTGTCCTCTACCACACTCCATTTCCCACTGGGTTTCTGTTAGAACAAAATGGGTTTCAGAAAAGAGACAGCAATGGGACATATGGCTGGATCATGAAAGCAGATTTCTGCAAGCTATCAGAGCAGAAAGGACTCTCGTGATTCTAATCTGATCTATGCCTTTATAGGGGGCAACACTGCCCCTCCCTGACCACACACACAAAAAGTGACCACTGGGTTTGTCTTCAGCCCTCAAGGGTAACTAAAACAGCTAGGTAGTGCAGTGGATAGAGTACCACACCTATACTCAAGGAAACCTGAATCCAAATCCAGCCTCAGTAGGCATCTAGCTCTGGGATGCTAGGCAAGTCCCTTAAATATTCTGTGCCTCAGTTTCCTCATCCATAAAATGGGGGTAATAATAGCAACCTTCAGGGTTGTTACAAGGATAAAATGAGAAAAGTAAGAAAATGAGAAAAATACTTTTTCAAATCCTAGACTACTCTATAAATGCTAGCTCCAGTTGAAGACTAAATCAGCTATGGAGTGTCTAGGGCAAAAGGAAGGTGTATGACTCACATTTTGAATGAACAAGGAGAACATGAGAAAGATGTGCACTCTTTCCCCTTCCTTTCCTGTCATTCTTCTCTGGAGGCTATGTTAGAGGAAGCAGTTCTCTGCTTCTCTTTGGTGGTAGGCAAAGGGCACCAAACACAGCTCTCCTCTCTGGCTCTGAAAGGTGAGTGGTCTCACATCACAGTAAGTACAACAAGGCCTAGGGTAGTTATGGATTTGTTCTCTACTGCCATCTTCTTGAGAAACATGATTGTGTGTCTTTGTAGTTAGGGTTACTGACATTTCCAATTTAAAAGAGTAATGTTTGATAGAATTTTATGTATTTATTGTGCTAGAAATTCATGCCAAAGTCCATGTATTTACAGCCCTTATTCAGTGTTTCTCTCTTGGTCAAAAAAGAGAGGTCCTCTCTGCTGACCAGGCAGCAGAGCATGAAGACTAGAGGGCCGGTTTGGGAAGACCTGGCTTCAGATTTTGCTACTAACACATGGCTATGTGAGTAAATAAGAGCAAATTGCTTCTCTGGACTGTCAAATTTCTCTCATTTGTAAAATGGAGATAAAAATAACTGTAGCTTGTCACAAGCATAAGATGAGCCTTCAACTAGATGATATGTATAAAGTGCTTTGAAAAAATTAAGCTACCATGTAAATGTCTCATTATATAGAATCAAATAAGATAAAGAATTTAAATTTGTAAATCAAAAAACTCAAATAAGTGTTCGATCATTTTTCAGTGTGTCTGACTCTTCATGACCCTATTTGGGGTTTTCTTAGCTGAGATACTGGGGGGGTTCATTATTTCCTTCTCCAGCTCATTTTACAAATGAGTCAAATAGGGTTAAGTGACTTGCCCAGGATCACATAGCTAGTAGGTATCTGAGACTGGATTTGAATTAAGGTCTTCCTGACTCCAGGCTTGGTGCTCTATCCACTAAACCATCTAGCTGCCCACCCAAATGAGTACTATTTACAAAAGATAGATCTCTAGATTAAATATATAAACATATGTATTTAAAATCCTAAAGCATTCCCATAGCAATGCCTTGAAAAATCAAGCCAAATTGAACAGTCATGTTGTTTTTGAACCTAGTCAAGATAATAAAGATTTATTAAATGCTTATGATATTCCAGGCACTGTGCTCAGGGGTAGGGATGTGGACTCTCTCCGCAAGGACCTTACAATTTAACATGGAAGACACACAGAAAAGGGAGCTGAAAGTGGGGTGGTAGGGAAGGTGCCCAAATCAGGGCATGTGATGAAGTTGATTAGGTTGGGCCCTTCCTAAAACCAGCAGTTTCAGATGGCACTCCCTGGTGGGAGAAAGTACATACAGGAATAGTATTTGTAATAAAGCAAATGAGTATTTATTGCTTTGGATAAAAGCCTCCTTTTCTGTAATGCTTTTCCCCGGAGATGTTAGTTGTTTGCAAATCTAGTGTACACTGGCCATTCTTTCATATTAAAAAAATCCATATCAATCCATCTCTTATGTACAAAGCAGTAATAGATTTCCATTATAGTAAAGTTTGGATTCAAATGGCTATTTTGATCCCCTATTTTCACTAATGGAAATATAGGATCATAGACTTTGAGCTAGAAGTAACCTTTGAGATCATCTATTTTGACCTTCTCATTTTACAAATAAGGAAACTGAAATTCAGGTTTAAGTGATTTGCTTAGGGTCACATAGATAATAAGCATCTGAGGCAAGATTTGAGCCCAGATGTTCTTGATTCTAAGTCCAGAATTCTAACTACTATATCATGCTATAAAGTCAACTTTAATATCAAGATGTATTTGTGAGTGGGCTTTTTGGGGGCACTTAATAATATTTTATTCTTTTCCAATTACATGTAAAGACAGTTTTCAACATTCATTTTTGTAAGATTTTGAGTTCCAGTTTTCTTCTCCCTCCCTTTCCTCCTTCCTCTCTAAGACAGAAAGAGACTTGATAATAGGTTATACATGAAGAATCCTATTAGACATATTTCCACATTAGTCATATTGTGAAAGAAGAATAAGAACAAAAGGGGAAAACCACGAGAAAGAAAAAAAAGAGAAAATAGTATGCTTTGATCAGTTCACTGATCCAACCATTCTGGACAGTGATTTGGAACTATGCCCAAAGGGCTATAAAATTGTGCATACCCTTTGATCCAGCAATACCACTGGGAGGTCTATATCCCAAAGAGATTATAAAAAAGAGAAAGAGACCCACAAGTACAAAAATATTTATAGCAGTTCTTTTTGTGGTGGCAGAGAATTGGAAATTGAGGGGATGCCAATCAATTGGGGAATGGCTAAACAAGCTGTGGTATATGAATATAACGGAATGCTATTGTTCTAAAAGAAATGATGAGCAGGCAGATTTCAGAAGAACCTGATGCTGAGTGAAGTAAACAGAACCAAGAGAACACAGTAACAGCAACACTGTGTGATGACCAACTTTGATACATTTAGCTCTTTGAAGACACACAATGATCTATGACAATTCCAAAATTTCCAGTGGAAAATGCTATCCACATCCAGAGAAAGAACTATGGAATCTGAATGCGGATAGAAGGATACTATTTTCTCTTTTTTTTCTCATGGTTTTTCCTTTTTGTTCTGATTCTTCTTTCACAACTTGACTAATGTGGAAACACGTCTAACAGGATTGTATATCTATAGCCAATATCAGATTGCATGCCATCTTGGGAAAGGGGAGGGAAAGGAAAAAATAAATTTGGAACCAAAAATCTTATAAAACTGAATGTTGGAAACTATCTTTACAAGTAATTGGAAAAAATAAAATGCAATTAAATGGGGGAAAAATCAGAATGGCTGGATCAGTTCATAACTCCACCAAAAATGCATTAATGTTCCAATTTTCCCACATCTTCTCCAGCACTTATCATTTATCCTTTCTGCCATATTAGCCAATCTGACAGGTGTGAGGTGGCACCTATGAGCTGTTTTAATTTTCATTTCTCTAATCAATGGTAATATAGAGCATTTTTATATGACTATAGGCAGATTTCATCTACAAACTGCTTGTTTAGATCCTTTGACCATTTATCAACTGGGGAATGACTTGTATTCTTATAAATTTGACTCAGTTTTCTATATATTTGAGAAAAGAGGCTTTTATCAGAAACACTGGGTGTAAAATTGTTTCCCAACTTTCTACTTTCGTTCTAATCTTGATTGCATTGGTTTTGTTTGTGCAAAACCTTTTAAATTTAATATAATTAAAATTATCCATTTCTCATTTCACTGGAATGGGTTAGGTACACAAGACACAGTAGTTAATGACTATAGTAATCTACTGTTTGATAAACCCAAAGACTCCAGCTTCGGGTATGAGGACTTGACAAAAACTGCTGGGAAAACTAGAAAATAGTATGGCAAAAACCATGCATAGACCAACATCTCACACCCTGTACTAAGATAAGATTGAAATGGATACATGATTTAGATAGAAAAGGTGATACCTTTAGCAAATTAGGAGAGCAAAGAATAGTTTACCTGTCAGATCTATGGCGAAGGAAAGAATTTATGACTCAACAAGAGATAGAGAACATTATGAAATGAATATTTCTTGAATGATTGTTATTAGCTAAACATTTACCTGATGTTAGTCTTTAAAATCATAATTGGGCTTCCAGCTAAAACCACTTTACAAAATGTGAGCAAAGTTCAAACTTCTGTTAGTTCCATTTCAACAATCCTATCTATAAAGCTGGAAAATGCAATGAAACCATTTGAATTGCCAAGACATGTTACAAAGAGGAGAATTTAAATAACTGGACTTTCATCTGAAACTTGTCTTAGGGCACAGATCTGATCATGTCACTTTTGTGCTAAGAAACCTTCATTATCTCCCATTTAAATTCTCTAGGACCAAATATATCTATTCTTTGGTTTGGCATTTCAACCACTCCATAATCTAGCTTCCATTTGGTTTTCCTAATTTATTTCACATTAATCTCCTTTATGTAATCTACAGTCCAGCAAAACTGACCTATCAACTGCTCTCTGGACTTTGCATTCCATGGGTCATCTCCCCTTTGCCTAGAACTTTTGCCTCCACACCTCTATCTCATGAAATCCTTGACTTCTTTCAGTTAGTGAGTTCATAAACATTTATTAAGCACCTACTAGGAACTATGCTATGGGCAGCTAAGTGACTCAGTGGATAGAGTACTGGGCTTGGAATCATCTTTGTGAATTCAAATCTGACCTTCAACACTTACTAGCTGTGTGAACCTTGTTAAGTCACTTAGTTCCATTTGCTTCAGTTTTCTCATCTATAAAATGAGCTGGAGAAGGAAATGGTAAACCACTCCAGTACCTTTGCCAAGAAAACCCCAAATGGGGTCACGAAGAGTCTGATATGACTGACCAACAGGCACAGTGCTAAGCGCTGAGGATACAAAGGAAGGCAAAAGACAGTCCCTGCCCTTAAGGAGCCACAGCATGTACATAACTATGGACAAACAAGCTACAGAAGGAATAAGGGGGGAATAATCGGCTCAGGTGAAACCTTTTATATGAAGTCTGAATTCCCTGGTTGCTAGAGCCTTCTTCCTCATCAAATTACCTTCTGTTTATTTATGGTATTAGATGAGACCTATGTGCTAGTGTCTTCTGTATTATATTTCTGTGCTGACTCTGTGTTCCCTGGATGCCATTATACTACGGAAGCTCCATCTTCCAAACTAGACAGCCAGAGACCATGACTCTGTAGTGGGAACATGACAGTCTCATCTTTACCAGGCCATTTTCTGTTCTGCTGCCTCTGGATCCACCTCCTTCCTCTAAGAACTGTAATCAAATCAATACTACCATGGCCTCAAGAAAGAGCAAGTCAATTGACTGTCCTATTACTTCATTCCCCATCATGGTGACTTCCAAGATCTTAACTCTATTCCCTGGCTGCCCAAACATTGTCTTGGATGTTAAAATGTAAGTGTCTTGAGGGTAAGGGCTGTCTTACAATATCTGTGTCCCTACATTAGCAAAAATCTAAAGACTTAATCCTTCTTCCCTCTGTCCACCACTCTCTGCTCATTTTTACATAGAAAGAAGAAAATGTGGTTTACTTGTAAAAAGCTTGTCTTGTAGAAAATTTTTCCTCCCATAAACTTTATGCTTGATATAATGATTAACCCCAACCACAGGATGAAAAAGTGAGAAAAATATACCCATTGATTCTTTTAGGAAGGACTCTAATATGTCACTTTCTGGCCAAACCACCACTTCTCCTCTTCCTTAGGCAATCTGGTAGCTTCTGCTTATGGGGGCTCAACATTAATTAGTCCCCAACCTAGTACAGATTTGTTTTAGCCCTACTACAGAAATACCAATTCTCCCTCCACAAACTGCCCCCAAAACAAAAAAGTATAACCCACAAACTCAAGCAATCCACTAGCTTGGCCTTCTCTTGGCAGAAAGGATTTAGGGTGTGGGTCACTACCCCTGGCTGGTAAACTACTTTTTCCAGGATACTGAATGGTAGGAAAGGCGCCTAAGAACATTTCCCCCCAAATGATAGTACCAAACTGTTTTATTCATTCATTCCAAAAATTCCTAAAAGCATTTGTGAACCTATTGAGAGCCCACATCTGGGTCAGGCACTACATATAGTAGAAAGCAGTAGAAGATACAGTACCTGCCTTCTCAGGAGTTCACATTTGAGGAGTCACAGGGGGTGATGAAGAGAGGAATCAGCTCAATAAATATTTATTAAGAGCCTACAATATGTCAGGAACTGTGCTAAGAGAGCCTTGACACAGAACTAAGAAAAGAAAGAGCTGCAAGAAGAGGGACGATGAAGGCATCCAACTTGACTTTGTGCTCCTGGAGGGAAGGGCCAATTCTGTATTCCTATATCATCTAGCACAGTACTAGGCACACAGTAGATATTCAACAAATACTAAGTGAATTAAATTGTCCATTGTTTTAGTTTTTTCAAGAGATGAAGCTAAAGCCTAAGCCCTAAGACATTATTATAATTTACTCTTAAGGGTTGCTACTTTTCAGAGCTAAAAGCATCTGTTCTTCAAAAGTATCCATGGCTTAGGGTAGTAAAACAATGACTGATGATATACTATATACTTTTTTGTGTTATTTCTCAAGGTACCAGACTGTTGTGGGCATTCAATAAATATTATTGACTGATTGACTAGCCAGGAGGTGTTATGCATCATTAACTTGTCAACATTGGACATTTTTCTCTACTAGACCATTAAAGGTTTTCCTTAATAAAATACGTGTAGTGTGGGTGAATGAATGTTACAATTGATAGAGACAGATAATCCCATTGTGCTTTTTCTGTGTGCCTGCCAAATATCTATCTGTCCGTGGGTTTTAGAAGCTGAGAAAATTAATTTTTTGGTTTTTTTATTGATGCCTTTTGTTTTTCACACTAGAGACACTCCTGATCCTCTGTCCCTGCCCCCAGCATAGAACCTGCCTTTGCCACCAGTAATAATAATAATAATAACAATAATAATAAAAACCAATCAAGACAGTAAGTGATAAACTCTGACAACATATGTATTATTCCACACCCATAGTCACTGCCTGTCTACTGAGAGACATGTTTCATCATTTATCCTCTGGCCCACTGGCCATTACCTTTAATAAAAGTTTAGCTATGTGTTATTTTTTAGTTGTTGTACTCACTATGTATATTGTTGTCCTGGTTCTACTTTCTCTTGCCCTGCCCATCAGTTCATGTAGGTCTTCTCATGTTTCTCTAAATGCCTTATGACTTAGTTATATCTACTATAATATCTATTATATTATATTGGAGTCTATGGGGTATTCAAAGAGGACTAGCACCTCTGGCGTAAGGGCTGCTGAACTCTTTTCAGGGCTGCTCGTCCTCCTTTGGTGTCCACCTTTACCCAACTCTCACCTGTGGATCGAAGAAGCGGTAGCATGCACAGAAGACACACTCCAGTAAAACTGTCTCAGCAGATGAGCTAAACCAGATTGAGGATAACTAACAGGCCTCAAACCTGTCAGTGAGTTAGGAGGATGTCTATCTACATCAAACATGTGAAGACTTCCCAAGGCAGAACAGGTGGATGAAAACAATTTGCTCCAATGGCAATGAAGAAGGCTCTGGAGCACTTAAAGCTTAGTCCAACACTGATGATGCCAAGATCATCCACGGCATCCCAGGTTGTTAGTTGTCTTGACTTTTTTTTTTGGCACTGGACTTCAATAATTCAGGAAGAGAAGTGAGGTTTATAATTTTACACAACTATGCTTTACTTAAATCCAGTTCACGTGTGAATCAAGACATCACTGTGACATCACTGGTCCTCTTTGAAAACGATGGACAAATGACAACAATTTCACATGTCCTTTTACTGGGCTTTAGTTCCAGCCAAGCTTGATTACAATTTGCTGTTCCTGATGAAGATGATGGCTTCAAAGAAATCTTTTTATGATCTGCCCAAGATCATTAGAACTCAGGCCTTGACACTGGAGCCATTGCTTTTCCCATAGCAGGATGCCTACAAGCAACGGTACATCTGTAATTCTGCAACTCTAGTTCAAAACTTGATTCAATAGGGAAACTGATTCCCATTATAGTTTAAGAACATATCCTTTCCATTTCATTTACAGGACGGTCCTCCCAACTCCCATTCATTCAGGTTTGCAATAAGATTTTCTTCTAAGGAAATCTCATCCAGCTTTTTTTTTCTAGGATGGGGTAAGGGTGGGGGGAAGGGATGGTTTTTAGATGAAGAGGTTGCAAAGACTAGTCATCTCTCCATCCTCTAGACTTTTTTAAAAAATAAACTTGATTTCACATAATCCAGAAATGGCAAAACCCAAACTACTCTGGCTTTGTATATACAATTAACACAAGTTCTTCTGAGCTGGGAGCTCAGGAAGTATAATTAAATTGACAGACATCCAAAAGTTCTGCAGTAACTTCATTGCTGGAAGGAAATTAATAGCAACACCATGCAGAAGGAGAAGATTGAGTTAGAATTTGTTCTCCACCTTCCATTTACTAATGTTCTTGGTTATGTAATCGATCTTCCCATGGCTTAAGACCTTGCCTATAGGTAGAAATGGAAATGACCTGAGCTAAATTGATCATTTTCTTACTCTAACCTATTTAAGCAAGATTCAAACAGAAAGATTTGAATTCTTCCAAATCTTTCTATCATGTGGGACAAGAAACCAAACTCCAACTTAATGTAAAACAAAAACAACCTTAAGAGCCAAATAAAAATAGAGAAGCCTAGAAGGTTTGCTTGTTCCTCTTTTAAACTGATCTAAATATCACTAGAGTGAAGATATTATAAGCACAAAATGTCATACCAAATGAGCTTGTTCTTCTGAAATCAAATACAGTTACATCTGAAGACTTGATCCAGCTGTCAGTTAACACTTAAGTGCAAAGGTACAATAAGATGTTTAAACATAAAACCAAAAAAAAAAGTCTATTTAAATAAAGGATCAAAAAGAACATCTTCAAACATTAGAACTGATGTTTCCTATACTTTAGCAATATATTTCACTCCAAGTTTTCTGGCTTGCAAGGGAGGGATTCTTAACCTGGGGGTCTATGAGCTTGGTTGTTGTTTTTTTAAAAATTTAATATTTTGATAACTATAATTTTAAAAAAATTGTTGCTGATTTTTTTCTTTTCACATCACCAAAATTTTCCCCAATTTGCTTCATCTGAGGTGAAAAGTTCAGAATATTTTGATTTTCATTTCTCTTATTGTTTGTTATTTGGTGCATACTTTCATACGGTTGTTAATAATCTCTTTTAAGAAAAAACTGTTGATTCATGAGAGATGATCATTTCTCTTCTAATAATAAGAGCCTGAATGAGGACTAAGGTTTTTCTTCTTTTCTACTTCCTCATTCAGAAATCAGCCCCTTTAGATTATTCAGGGAGCCTTTGATAATGAAAGGGGAAACTCAGATCTGATCAACAGGTAAAGAAATTGTAGTTTAGGTGAACTGTTGGATTCTGGCCCATTATGTTTTACTCAGACAAGTCTGGGTAAAAGTGGATTCTCCCTTTTGTCTAGATAATGGATATAGATAAGTCACTTTGACCAAGACTGAGTCTCTCAGATCCTATTTGAATAAGCCCACCTCTCATTATAATATCCATTCTTTCACTATGTGTTAACCACTCTGAGTTGATTGCTAGTCTCAGGAACACCCACTCTTCCAAGGGCATATAAGCACTGAGTACATTCCTTGAGAAGTGTTTGGCATTCAAGAATGTCACTGACCCTTTTATTAATTATATGCTAGAATAATTAATAAAATGATTAATTACCCTAAAACTATGTCTCTTATATGTCACATTCATATCCTTTGACTACTTATCTATAGCCATGATGTTCCCTCTTAAATTTTTTTCTGACAGTTGAAAGTATATAATAATAATTGGTATTTGCATAGCATTTTATAAAGCACTTTAAATATATTAACTCATTTTCTCATTCATCTTCAGTCCCAAAACTTTTCCTTGAGTTGAAATTTATTATACAACATTTTCTTTAAAGGAAACCGAGTGACCTAGTGAACAATATCTTTAACTAGTTTTTTTTTTAAAAAGTTTTAATTAGTTTTACAAAACATCTAAAAATATTACTCAGTCAAATGATTCCTTCACTCTCCTCCTCTCTCCTTCTTCCCCCACTATAAGATCAAAAGGCTTAATATTAAGATGAAATTCAATAGAGAGAGTTCTGTAAAAGTCTAAGAGAATATAAAATATCAGAATAGGAAGACTTAAAGATGATGCTGTTCAATCTGCTCATTTTATGGAAGGCTAGGGAGCTAAAATGAATTGCCCTCCTATCTACTAAAAAAAAAAGTTATTCTAAAGCACAAAATAGTTGACCTTAAGTAATGGATGGCAATCTGCTTATTCAGTGTAAAATAAATATATGTGCCATATTGTTAGCTGGACTCGGAAAAGATTTGTATATTGCAATAGCCTCCTAATAATCTTTCTTCTATAAGTGTCTCCCCTCTCTGATCCATCTTCTCTGCAACTGCCAAACTGATATCCCTGAAGTACAGGTCTGATTATGACACTTTTGCGTTAAAAAATATTCAATTGCTCACTATTACCTTATAGAGAAAATACAAAACCTCCGTTTGGTAATGCAAAGCCCTTCACAATCTAGTTCCCTCCTGTCTTTGAAAAACAAATAGTTTTTTGTTGTTATTCTGAACTGAGAGAAAATAAGGCAGAGGAAGACAAAGAACTGATCTCAGAGCCAGGAAGACAGGTTTGAGGGCTGCCTCTGATGCATGTTTAGTGACCTTAGGCATGTCATGTAACTTCTTAATGGACTAGACAACTCTATAACACCACCATATTGCTGATAAGGTGCCTATCTACATTGGTAAAAGGAATTTCCTTATTAGAGTTCCCTTTATCAATATCACAGATCCAGTCTCAATCCTATTCAGACTTGACCAATACCAACTAATGTGACAATTTCTATATGCAAAGAAGAATAGAAAAGGAGGATAATATATGATATTTTAAATCTCCATTATGCCTAATTTTAGGAAAAAAGTATATAATACACTCAACATGTTGTTTCCAAACCTGTGCCATCTATCTGCTTCTTTCTGAACCTCATGTGTTGTGCAGTTTTTAAATGCTTCACTATGCTACTTTCATTCTTTCTTCATCACTCATTACCATTGTCAACCAACTTTTTTTTTTAAATCTCCTTTATAATCAGTAAACGTAGTCAAACAAAACAAATCCCTACATTTGTATGTGTGGATGTGTACACTCACAAATCTATACATTCATGCATTTGGACATTAGTCACGTCAAAAATATATTTCTCATTCTTCATCTCTAGTCTAAAAGCTTTCTGTCAAACCGAGGGAAGCAAGTCTCATCTTTGGTTCTTTGGGTCCTCCCTGATCATTGCACTGAACAAAATTCTTAAGTCTTTTGCAGTTATTTTTCTTTGCAACATTGTAGTCATTGTATAAATTGTTCTTCTGATTCAGCTCATTTCACTCTGCATTAGTTCATACATCCTCTTGGGGTTTCCTGGATTCTTCCCCTTTATCCTTTCTTTGGGCATAATAATATTCCTCAAAATATCACAATTTTTTGTTTAGCCATTCCCTGATTAGTGGGCACCCCCTTTACTTTCAGTTCTACACCACAGCAAAAAGTGCTTCTATGAATATTTTTGCACGTACAGGTCCTTTCTCTCTTTTAATTCTTTGGGATACAAGCCTCAGTATTGCATTATTAGGTTAAAGGATATGCACAGTTAATAATTTGAGGGACATGGTTCCAAATTGTTTTCTAGAATGGCTATACTAATTCACAGCAGGGCCATCTCCAGTTGTCCTGCTGGATGTCTGGCCACTAGACCCAGATGACTCTGGAGGAAAAAGTGAGGCTGGTGACTTTGCACAGGCCTCCCTCACTTAAATCCAGTTCAGCTGCATGTCATGGTATCACCTCCCTGATGTCATGGTTTTCTGTGAGAATGAAGGACCAAGAATAGCAACAACTAATTTGTAGCTTTACCAATAATAAATTAATGTGCTTGTCCTTCCAAATCCCCTCCAACAACTGTCATTTTCCTTTTTTTTTTTTTTGGTCATCTTTGTTAGTGATGGATATGATGTTTTAATGGGATCAGAGTCTTAATTTTTATTTCTCTTATCATTAGTTATTTGGAACATTTTTATATGGTTGTTGGTAGCTTAGAATTCTTCCTTTGATTATTGTTCATATCCTTTGATCATTTATTTTTAGGAAAATGATTCCTGTTCTTATATATTTGGATCAGTTTTCCTATGTGCCTTGGATAGCAGATATGAGAGAAGGTCAGTGCAAAATTTTTTTTTCTTAGTTAACGGTTTCCTTTCTAATTTTTACTGCTTTAATTTTCTACAAAAGCTTTTCACTTTCATATCATCAAAACTGTCCATTTTATCATGTGTGATTCTCTCAATTTCTTGTTTGGACAATAACTCTTCTCCTACCCATAGTTGTGAAAGGTCTCTACCTACAGGCTTTTCTAATTTGGTTATGATTTGACCTTTTATATCTAGGTTCTGAATACCACTTAAAGTGCATTGTGGAATATGGTGTGAGATGTTCATTCTATCTTTCCAGGCTGATTTACTATCACTTCCTCTCACTCACTCCTCATTTCAGCCAAAATGGTTTAATTGATGCTATCCATATATAATATCTATCACTGTGCTCTTACACAAGCTGTCTGTCCCTTATGTCTTGAATTCATCCCATTCTCCCTTCACCTTTAGAATCTTCAGCTCCTTTCAACATTTGACTCAAGGGCTATCTCCTGTGGTAGACTTTTCTTGATATCCCCCCTCCCCACAAAGTTGTTAGTAGTCTCCCTCCATCACTTTGCATATACTCATTTTTCTGGGCACATCACTTCTCCCAAGTTAAGTGTAAGTTCCTTGAGGGCAGAGACAATTTGTTTTTGTCTTATAATCCCTGGAATTTAAACACAATGCCTGACACGTTAGGCACTCAGCAAATGCTTACTGAATTTGAAAAGTATGATCTGAGTACTCTGCTTTCGGGTGATCTGACTTAATGCAAGAATGGAACTTTTAGTATTAAGTTGAATGAACAATGAACATGGCCTTAAAATGATCAGTTAGAAAATGAGCCTTGTTCAGTCCAAAATCAAATTTTCTACGAAGTTCCTGCAGAATATAAAGATCATGATATATTTTGTTGATTAAAGTACCTTGGATACCAGATATGAGGAGGCCAGGTTGACATTCTATTTTAATCTAGCATGAAAACGAACATCAGATAGCCTCAAGTGTTTGGGTGTTTTGTTTTGTTTTTTTTGAGAGGGAACTCTCCATCCTCTCACTGATTAA
This sequence comes from Notamacropus eugenii, assembly GCF_028372415.1. NCBI lineage: Eukaryota > Metazoa > Chordata > Mammalia > Diprotodontia > Macropodidae > Notamacropus > Notamacropus eugenii. The sequence continues at coordinate 345,406,851 of NC_092875.1, forward strand.
AAACAAACTTGAAAAAAACCATTTAACTCTATACCACCTAGCACTGATGATACGAACTAGCTACTATCTATCTATCTATCTATCTATCTATCTATCTATCTATCTATCTATCTATCTATCTATCTATCTGTTTATATATATATATATTTTAGAAGGGGAAGGCAAGGCAATTGGGGTTAGGTAACTTGCCCAAGGTCACACAGCTAGTAAGTATGTCAAGTGTCTGAGGCCAGATTTGGACTCAGATCCTCCAGACTCCAGGACAGGTGCTCTACTCACTCACTGTGGCACCTACCTGCTCCTAGCTAGTATATTTTTTTGAGGCGAGTGTAGCCAACTGTTTACCTTTGCCACGAAAAAATCTAAATAGGGATGCAATAATGCATCTTTTAAAAACCCTGCTTCAGTTGTAAATGCATTATTTCAATGACAATCTTGCTATGTGCCATGGTGATAAATATGCAGAGGTCAGGTACCTGTGGCCTGCACCTGTTTATTTACACTTGAGATTTCTCAAAGAGGAACCATCAATTTAGAGTCTCCAAGGGAATGCTCAGGGAACATTTACAAAACATCCATTGGTCTGCACAGTCATAACAAAATGCCTGAAGAGTAACAAGAAAATGAAACCCTCCACTAACTACCTCAAAACAGGCCTCTCTCCATCTAGGTGGGCAAACACAGAGTGACAGCATGCAACCAGTATTCTGAGACTGAAAAGAATAGGAAAAAGAATTTCAAAGATAATGCTCCTTCCTCATGAAACTCCTCACTTCCAGTGTCCTTGAAATTCTCATCTTCAGTAATATTAGATGTTCTGCTATTGCTACCAACTGTACAAAGTGGGTTGGAAGGAAGTCTTCTGATTGTTCCTGTCTGAAGAAGTAACCGGTAACAGCAGCATGACTCAGTAAGGATAGCAAGGCACGGGTGTAAAAAAAGGAGGAAGGGATATCCTCCCCGATGCCTGTCCCCTTCCCTTTCCCTTCTCTACATCTTCATCTTTAAGGATCGTTCCCTTCAGATTTTGTTTTGTACCTCCTTCAGGCCATTATCATTTATTTTGTATAACACTTATTATGTATTCTATTTATCTGTCTTTCCGCTTCACCAGTTCCCCGCACCCTTTCTCCCCATTACTAGACTGTAAGTTCTTGAAGCCACGGACCATGCCTTATAAATACTTCTTTCTTCACTTGTCGAATGCAGTCTGTCAACAAACACTTATTAAGTATCTCCTTTGTGCCAGGCACTGTGCTAAAAGATGGGGATACAAAGACATAGTAGGTGTTTAATTAATATAATGCTTGCTAAATGAATGAAGTTGGATCTTTTATCTTCCTCACTTCCCACATTTCTCTTGCCACTAAAAGTTACAGGACGGTCCACAATTGTCTCTAAGAATTGGCAGAGGCAATGGGAATGATAGTTTGTACTGGCTCAAATAGACTGGGAAACCAGGTAAATATGATTGTATTAAAAGCCAAAGTTTTTCTGGGTCAGAACCATCCAAATGGCATCTTAGGATACTGTTTCTCAGTCAGGAAGTTAAGGCACGTCAGGACAACATCACAAAAACATTTGCAATTTTTTGATGGGGGTGAGGTGGGTCATGGATAAAGATAATCATAATGGGTAAAGGAAAAAATATTGCTTGTAAAAAATATTTATGGGAGCTCTTTTTTGTGGTGGCCAAGAATTTGAAATTGAGAAGATACCCATCAATTGGGGAATAGCTAAATAAGTCGTGGTATATGATTGTGATGGAATACTATGTGCTGTACAAAATGAAAAGCAGGATGGTTTCAGAAAAACCTGGGAAGATCTATGTGAATTGATGCACTTCATAATATCTGAAGTGAGCAGAACCAGGGGAACATTGTACACAGTGACAGCAATGTTGTAAGGATGGTCAACTGTGATGGACTTAGCTCTTCTCAGCAATACAATGATTCAAAACAAATCTGAAGGACTGGTGATGAAAAATGCTATCCACCTAAAGAGAAAGAACTAATGGAGTCTGGGTGCAGATTGAAGCATACATTTTTATTTTCTTTATTATTCTTGTTTGTTTTGTTGATTTTTCTTTTGCAACATCTCTAATATAGAAACGTTTTGCATGACTACATGTATATAATCTATATGAAACTGCTTGCCTTCTTAAGGAAGGAGGGAGGGTAAGAGAGAGGGAGAGAATTTGGAACTCAAATTTTTTTTAAATGCTAAAAATTTTGGTTTCTAAGTAATGACAAAAACCAAATAAAAATTAAGTGAAAAAATGCGTGTTCCTTTCTCCTCTCTTCTTGATTTTATCATAGGTGCAAAAACATTAGAGAATATCACCTTAAGCAACACCTTTAAGAAGGTATCTCTCTCTCAGACTAGGAGAAAGGTGATGTCCATTCTAGTTTAGGTTCTGACCCTAAGGTATCCCATGGACTTTAGGTTCTCACAGTTTTATCACCTCCCTGCCTTAAATAACCAACAGTTTGGCCTTAGTCGTTTGCTTTACAATTTTTCATTTCCCTTTAAAGTGCAATGCAAAGTCACACTTAAAAAGGAAACCCTTCCCTAACCCTGGGATCAGCCCAATTACTCCTTCTGGGAAAATTCCCCCAGGACAACAGGACAATGGAAAAACCCTAGGGAGGTCTTTTTTCTTCCCAGCACGAGGCTCTTGAAAATACCAGCTTTATCAAGCAATATTCTTACCCCATAGGCTCATGTCAAGTTGATTAAGTAAGAGAAATTAGGTGAGAAAGCAGAAACCAAAAAAATGAACTTAGAAATAAGAAACAATCAGTTCCTGTGGTTGCTATTGGTGGAACAGGGAAAGGTAGACACAAGCAGCCAGATCTGTATGATGACTGCATCACCACAGGATTTTTTTTCACCTTTAGATGTAAGCAGTGGGTGGCAAGGGAGTGGGAGATATAGATGACAGGAACTCATGAAATCCCAGGATAATCTTCCCTGGATAATCTACCCTGTTCCTATCTCATTTTAAAAATCCAGTAAAATAATCTCCTTCCCCACAAAACATTTTGTTTTGTTTAACATCAAAAATGCAGGAGAAAAGGCACTTTGGAGAATCCCATTTTAACAGAGGGTTCTATTTGATGAAGCTATTTCCTCTCCTCATGAATGGCCAAAGGAAGATTTGTAAAATCTGATTGAAATAAATTCTGTAGATTAAATAATCCTCTGTAAAGAAAGGACCCTCTTCGTACAATACTCATTCCACGACTAAAGTACTCAATTCTCTACCAAGGAAAAAATGGATAGATATGTTCTCTATAACTCTCTCTGGCTTTACTATTATTAGAGAGGTAACATCATACAAGCAAAAGAGTGCTGAACTAAGCATTCAAATGTCACCTATGGCCACAGTTGTATCAAGAATGAGGTGACTTGGGCTTTGCTCAGTGTACCAAAATTTAGAGGGTGCTGATAGCAACGTGCAAAATATAACATGTAAAAATAACAAAGTTAGCAAGAATAATTACTTAAATACGAAGTTACCAGATGTCCTGGCTCCATATTATAGGAGCCTGACCCATTCTACCTAACCATTTCCTAATGTCTTGGGATCTCTGTTTCTCTCTGATTGGACCTTGTGTCCTGAGCCCTTCTTTCCCCATCTTAACTGAATTTGTCTTAGAGGATTGATTTTAGGACACTTTTAGTGCCTCTTGATCTGGATATGTTTTATGTCACCAGAATAGTTAGTCAGTTATGCCTGCCTCTGATACTATTTGTCTGACCATAGGCGAGTCATTTAACTTTGAATAATAATGTTTGTAGTACTTACATCACAGGGCTGATGTGAGGCTCAAATAGCTGAGATATATAAAGCTTAAATCTCAATAAAATTGTATATATAAATGTTGAAGAAGATGTGGGAGAGTTGGAACACTAATTCATTGTTGGTGAAGCTGTGAACTGATCCAACCATTCTGGAGAGCAATTTGGAACTATGCCCAAAGGGCTACAAAAATGTGCATACCCTTTGACCCAGCAATATTGCTTCTAGGACTGTATCCCAAAGAGATCATAAAAATGGAAAAGGGTTCCACAAAATATTTATAGCAGCTATTTTTGTGGTGGCCAAGAACTGGAAATCAAGGGGATGCTCATCAACTGGGTAATGGATGAATAAGTTGTGGTATATGAATGTAATGGAATACTATTGTGCTATAAGAAATGGGAAACAGGAAGACTTCAGAGAGGCCTGGAAAGACTTATATGAACTGATGCTGAGTGAAAGGAGAAGAGCCAGGAGAACACTATACACAGTAACAGCCACAGTGGGCGAGGACTGTTTTTGATAGACTTAGCCCTTTACAGCAATGCAAGGAGTTAAAACACTCCCAAAGGTCTCTTGAGACCAAATACCATCCATACCCAGAGAGAGAACTATGGAATCAGAACACAGAATGAAGCAAACTATTTTCTCTTGTGTTATGTTTTGTTTTAGTTTTTCTCATGGTTTCTCCCATTCATTTTAATTCTTCTATGCAACATAAGTAATGTGAAAATGTGTTTAATAAGAATGTATGTGTAGAACTCATATAAGATTGCATGCTGTCTCGGGGAGGGAGGGGGGGAAATTTAAATCTTACGGAAGTGATTGTTGAAAACTTAAAACAAATAAATTAATTAAATTAAAAAAATAACATTGTATATATTGCTACTGGGAAACAATTGCTTATCCCCTCCCTACTTCAAACATCCTAACTACCTAAAAAAAATTTGACTACAAAATCATTCAATAAAACAAGGCAGTAAGCTAAGACCTTGACATCTGGCAGAGGCAAAGATGAAGTTTGAAGGTGTTTATATGAAATTTCCTTTTTCCCATCCAGGATTTAGAACCAGAGTTTGGGCGTCAGCCCTTTCATTTCCTGTCAAATCTACTTCACCTCCAAGTTCAGTGGAGTGGGAATATCATTCTTAATAATGTGCTTATTTGATCGAAATTTCAGAACAATAAATAATGTGGATGCCCTGTGGAATTTGGTATCTTGAGATCTGACTTTCTTACTATGTAACAAAATCATCTTATTTTCATTTTGTCTGTACTCTGGGTACTGGCTCTGGTCAAGGTGCTGAAAAACAAGAAAAACAAACTAAAAAATGGATAGGCAGGGAAGAGCAGAAAAGAGAGCCTAAGATCCAGAGTATCTAAAATCTAAGATATGCCGAATATCGACCTTTGGATTGAGGTAGTGGTTATGTTCTATCTATGTATCTCTGATACACAGAAAGCACCCAGAGAATATAAAAATATAGTTAAACTTGGAAAGGAATTTAAAGATTATCTAGTATAATGCTCTCATTTTAAAAGTAAAGAAACAGAGATTAAGTGACTTGTCCAAGGTCACACAACGAGGTAGCAGCAAAGCCAGGGAGGGACTGAAAAGATGGTTTCTTAATCGTACTCTTATGTTCCTTCTGTCACACAAAGAAGCATCTCTATTGGCATTTCTTCTTCCCAAAGGAGATTGGAAATGAGATTTGAGGCAAGGGCTGTGTGAGAAGGGAGGAATATAGTCAGAGGGTCAGATGGGATGCCCAGGTTCACTACTCCTCCCTCTGAAGGGTGGAGATTAAGCAGGAAAGGGCAAATGAGATGTAAGTTGGATGGGCTTGATATCAAAGAGAAGGTTGCTCCTCTTTTCACTGAGGGATCTCCACATCCCAATTCTGGAACTAAGCCTAGCAGCGGAAAGGAGATGTTGCCCTGTGCTGGACAGATTGAAGACACCCAACTTGTCCCCTTGCTGCCTTCCCTCAGGGGAGATGCTTTGCCCAACAGGAGGTAGAAGGTACACTCTGCTGCTCATGTTTGTACAGCATTGTCAGTTTTGCTAAGTGATTTACATACGTTTTCTTATTTGATCTCCACAGCAGCCTAATGAAGTACATATTATATTAGTTAAATTGTCCATCTGTTTTTAGGCACCGTATTAGGCAGTATGGTATAGTGCCATGGTTTTCCAAGTGTGGTCCAGTCAAAATGGCATATTTACTGCTCCCTGAGCACAACATCTCACCTCCCATCTCCTTACTTTTGTAGAGACTGTGCACCCCATACCTGAATTGCATTCCTTTCTCACCTCCAGCTCTTGGAATCTCTTAGTTTCCTTCACAGCTCAGTCCAGAGGCAGTCTCAGTGTAGGAGACTGATCTTTCTCAATCTAATCTTTTTTTAAAAAATTAATTTATTTGTTTTCAGTTTTCTACAATCACTTCCATAAATCTTAGATTTTTCTCTCCCTTCGTCCCCCTTCCCTCTTTCTCCCCTCCCTCCCTAAGACGGCATGCAATCTTATATGAGTTCTACACATACATTCTTACTAAACACATTTTCACCTTAGTCATGTTGCGTGGAAGAATTAAAATGATTGGGAGAAATCATGAGAAATACCAAAACAAAATAAAACAAGACACAAGAGAAAATGGTTTGCTTCATTCTATGATCCAATTCCATAGTTCTTTCTCTGGATGTGGAAGGCATTTTGTCTCGAGTCCACTGGGAATTTTTAGGTCCTTGCATTGCTGTGAAGGGCTAAGTCTATCAGAAAGAGTCCTCACCCACTGTGGCTGTTACTGTGTATAGTGTTCTCCTGGCTCTTCTCCTTTGACTCAGCATCAGTTCATATAAGTCTTTCCAGGCCTCTCTGAAGTCTTCCTGTTTCCCATTTCTTATAGCACAATAGTATTCCATTACATTCATATACCACAACTTGTTCATCCATTACCCAATTGATGGGCATCCCCTTGATTTCCAGTTCTTGGCCACCACACAGAGAGCTGCTATAAATATTTTTGTACATGTGGGACCCTTTTCCATTTTTATGATCTCTTTGGGATACTGTCCCAGAAGTGATATGCACATTTTTGTAGCCCTTTGGGCATAGTTCCAAATTGTTCTCCACAATGGTTGGATCAGCTCACAGCTCCACCGACAATGAATTAGTGTTCCAACTCTCCCATATCTTCTTCAACATTTATCATCTTGTTTTGTCATGTTAGCCAATCTGATTGGTGTGATGTGGTGCCTCAGAGTTGTTTTGATTTGCATCTCTCTAATCAATAGTGATTTAGAGCATTTTTTCATGTGACTATAGATAACTTTAATTTCTTCCTCTGAAAACTGCCTGTTCATATCCTTTGACTTTATCAATTGAGGAATGACTTCAATCCGATCTTAAAAGAAATGAGTGCCTTTGTATCTCTAGTTCTAGTAAGGTGCCAAAGCAAGCACTAGCTGAAGTAGGAAGGTACCCCAAAGGAATGACCAGAGATTGCGTGTGCCATATGAGTGTCACCACCACATACTACTCCTTTCACCTTGATGAAGACAACCCAAGGTCTACTGCCTTACTTCCACGATGGCTTCTAAAATCGTAAGATAGTAGTCATCCCATCTTTACCACCAGCAGTGCCGATTGCTGACTAATTGCTAGCAATATGCAGGTAAGCATAAAAGCCTGGAAAACAGCAATACCCTCCAGACCACCAGCCCTGCTCCCAACCCAGACCTGGAAGTCATCATTCACATCAGCAATGGCTGTGGAGAAGGGACCAGTCAAATGAAGGCACAATGGCATTCTGAGAGAGTGACAGAAGAGGGTAAAACATGCCAGATAGGTCAATTCACTGCCACCTCCCTTAAGAATCTAGTGGATACCTCCCAGGACCCTGAGCCCAAGATACCCAGGAATAGTAGTGCTCTTAGACTACCAGGCCAGCTTCCAAGGCTGACATCCAGAGAATCAACCCCTGTGGAGATTCAACCTAGCAACTCTTTCTACAAATGTTATAGCCCCTCAGTCCTCAGAAGCCACAAACATTCATGATCCAGAAAAGATCTTACCACCAAATGCAGCCTAGTGCTTTGCACATATTGTTGTTCAGTCATATTCAATACTTTGTGACCCTATTTGGGGTTTCCTTAGCCAAGGTACTGGAGTAGTTTGCCATTTCTTTCTCCAGATCATTTTTTAAATGAGGAAGTTTCTTTAGGAAGTAGTAATGTCATTAATCAATTAATAGGATAGAAGAAGAAGAAAAGAAAATTAGGTGAGAGCCAGATTGGGAAGAGCTTTATTTTCAAACTGAAGAGTATATTTTTCATCCTAGAGGCAATCACAGATCACTGGAGATGAATGAACCAGCAAATGACGTAGTCAAACCAGCGCCTTAGATGTTACTTTGGCAGTATCCTAGAGGACAGGCTAGTGATAGGAGATCCTGGAAGCAGGGAAACTGATTAAGAGGCTACTACAGTAGTCTAAGAGAGAGATTATGAAGGCCTCCAGGACAGCAGTAGACATCTGAGTGAAAATGGTAGGATAAGTTCAAAAGATGTCACAGAAGAAGACTCAGCACTTGGTTGAATGTGGTAGGGTAGAAAGAAGGAAAAGTCAACTCTTAGTTTATGAACCTGGGTGACTGGGAATATGAAAGGCCTAACTAAACACTGGAAAAGTTTAGATTTTTTTTGTTGATAAATAGGGAGCCATTTTTTGATCAGTGAACCCATGTGATTAAAACAAAGTTTAATATGTTTTTGTTATTTTTACCAGACCTGGGATGTAATCACTAGGGAAGATCCCCATGAAGGAATTCTCTGTACCTGTGTGCTCTATAATATATAATCTTAATTTTTTCTTTTGAATTTTTTCTTTCTTCCACTTAATAGTATTTTATTTTTTCCAGTTACATGTAAAAATAGTTTTCAACATTCACTTCTATAAGATTTTGAGTTGTAAATTCTTTTCCCTTCTCTCCCCACTCCCCCAGACAGCAAGCAATCTGATATAGGCTATATATATATATATGATCAAATTAAACATATTTTCACATTAGTCAGGTTGTGAGAGAATCAGAACAAAAGGGAAAAACCATGAGAAAGAAAAAGAGAAAAATAGTATGCTTAGATAGGCATTCAGACTTCATAGTTCTTTCTCTGGTTGTGGATAGCATTTTTCAGGATGAGTCTTTTGGAATTGTCAGATCACTGCATTGCTGAAAAGAGCTAAGTCTATCAAAGTTAGTCATTGCACAGTGTTGCTGTTACTATATATACAATGTTCTTCTGGATGTGCTCACTTCACTCAGTATCAGTTCATATAAGTCTTTCCAGGTTTTTCTGAAATCCACCTGCTCATCATTTCTTATAGCACAACAGTATTCCATTACATTCATATACCACAACTTGTTCAGTCATTCCCCAAGTGATGGGCATTCCCTCAATTTCCAATTCTTTGCCACCACAAAAAGAGCTGCTATAAATATTTTTGTACATGTCATAAAGTTAATGGGATATAAGATCTTCCCCCACCCATTATGAGGTCTCACATGGAGCCCTGGCACAGAGCCAGTTAGGCTTTGGACCATAGAGATTCCCATACCTCCCCAATTAAGTGTTGATTTCCAAGCTTATTTAAGCCAATCAAGTGCCTAGTCTTTGATTGGAAACAGTATATTATTTGGAGGGAAAGGTGTGGGCAGAGAGAGAAACAGGCCTAAGGAAGAAGAGGTCTAAGGAAGAACTTGCCTAGAGGAACTTGCTGGAGGGGAGGCTTTACAGAGAGAAAGCTTGAGATGTCTTCACTCCCTGGATTGCTGATGAGTACCTTACTAAATCTTGCCTTCTGGTATTCTACTAGCAATGTTCCAAATATATGTTTTGGTTTTGTCTTGGAGGAGGACAGTTTATCATATTTTGCAAACAAACCCTGGGAATACATGTATATATTCATGGCAGCTGTTATGATATCACATTGGTGTTACACATGTGGATCCTTTTCCTGTTTTTATGATTTCTTTGGGATATAGACCTAGTAGTGGTATTGCTGGATCAAAGAGTATGCATAGTTTTAGAGTCCTTTAGGCATAGTTCCAAATTGCTTTCCAGTACAGCTGGATCAATTCACAATTCTACCAGCAATGCATTAGTGTCCCAATTTTCCCACATCTTCTCCAACATTTATCATTTTCCTTTTTTGTCATATTAGCCAATCAGATAGGTGTGAGGTGGTCACTTAGAGTTGTTTTAATTTGTATTTCTCTAATTGATAATGATTTATAGCATTTTTTCTTAAGACTACAGATAGCTTTAATGTCTTCCTCTGAAAACTGCCTGTTCGTATCCTTTGACAATTTATCATATCCTTTGACCACTGACTTGCATGTAATTTATAATCTCAGAGAGTGACCTGGTGAGTAGGTGAATATGACTACTGAAAGGTCCAGTAGGCATTTGTGTTGAGAAACTAGTACTGAGGCAGGAGGACAAGACTAGAATGCAGAATCGAAGATCATCAGCACAAAGGCAATGGAAAGTTTGAAAAATGAGGGAGTAGTTCTTAGAGAAGAGATAGTGCTAAAGACTGATCTTTAGGAAATACAGTAAAGGTCAAAAAGGAAGAAATGCAGGAAGATAATCAGTGTAATGTAGCATCACAGAAGCCAAGAAACATGGGAAGTTAAAGAAGGAAAGGGTGACCAATGGTAACAGATGCAGCAGATAGACAAAATAGTAAACATGTCACTGGTGACTTACAGTGAGAGTTATTTCTGCTAAAAACTAGACTTCAGGAAATTGAAAAGAGGGAATAAAGGGGATCAAATCTGAACAGTGGGTGTATCCCACCTGGTTGAGAAATTTGACTATCCAAGTAAGAGAAAAAGTGCAAAAGATTTATTTTTGTGTCAATGTGGTTTGACCTCAGAACCCTGGACAGCAGAAGGGAAGGAGTCAGTGCAAAGGGAAGGACTGAAGAAATAAAGTGCATGAAAGTCTTAGGGAAAGAGCATGATATCCTGTAAAAAGCACCAGTTTTAGAAGCAGAGAATTCACCTGAGACTCACTTGGCTTCCTGCCCTTTCATCCCTCTCAGTCTGACAGGTGTACCTAGTTAATCCACTGGCTGTAGGTTTAGCCCGGCTTCATACTGTGGAACTGATCATGGCCCTAGGGGGAGGGTGTGTTTATATTGGGGATGAGAGAGGGAGAAGGATCAAAGAAAGCTGACAATTTAAGTGATCTGGCTCTTCAATGAATAATTTATTCTTGTATCCCATCCTGTTCTGATCTTAGTGACCTCGTTTGCCAGTTGTTGGGTTCTTACTCTTTGTGATCTAGTCTGTCACAGGAGGAGCCTTGGTATCTTAGTCTCCTTCCTGGTCCCCAGTCAGTGAACTCACTTAACCTGGTGGCCCTGCCTTCCCATGTCTAACAATGACTTTAGGATGGTATTCATTGCCTAACTTCTGTGAAGTTGGCAGCCAGGTGAACATTTGTCTAATGCGTGTCTATTAGAGCTCCACTTATTTCCTGTCCATTCAGATCTTTGTTGATTGCCTAATCAGCAGATTAGCCTGACATTCCAGATATTGGACTTTGCATCAGTCTTAGTTTATGGTCCTTGAGTTGCCTATCATTTCACCTTGAACTTCAGGGAAGCTAGGTGGTGCAGTGGGTAGAGCACTGGGCCTAGAGTCAGGAAGATCTAACTTCAAATTCAGCCTTAGATGCTGGTTGTGTGACCCTGGGCAAGTCATTTAACCTGTTTGCCTCAGTTGGGGATAATAATAGCACCTACTTTGTAGAGTTGCTCTGAGGATCAAATGGAGATAAAATTTGTAAATAGCTTAGCACAGTGCTGGACACGTTGTAGGCACAATATAAATGTTTATTTCTTTCCCTTTCCCTTCCCCTTGGACTGATTTCCAGGTCTTAGATATTTTCTTACCTATCCACCCTCTTATGCACATCTGTAGATTAAGGACTCCTTGGGTTCTTTTCTGACATTGCGGGCTTTCTAGGATTCCTAATTCTAGCCTTCCTTCCTTGGTCTGGCCTAGCTTACTACCACCTGAACCCACTTATTTCAACTACATCCAAAACACCACACTGACTCGCTTTTAAAGGTCCTGAAAATGGTTATAAAGTAGAAGTTCTTACCCTTTTTTGTCAGAGACGCCTCTGATGGTCTGGTGAAGCCTATGGACCACTTCTCAGAACAGAATTTTTAAATGCACAAAATAAAATACTCAGGATTACAAAGGAAACAGATTACAATGAAATATATTTGCAATATATTTATTAAAATATTAAAGAATAAATTCACAAACCCCTGATGAAGAACCCTTAGTTCTGTACATAATTGATCACATTAAGGACCCCAGTAAAATTTAAAATGTACACATACATTATAAAAATATAACTCTACTGTAGCATTTATTTAATCCATCTAAAATTAATGTTGGCTATAATAAACATTAATAAAATGGGTTCTAATCCTATCAATAAGTAAGTTAAGTATCCTTGGACACATCTCCTTACGAGTCTGGATCTCACTTTCCTAATCTGTAAAAGAGGAGTTTGATTAGCATGGCTTCCAAGGTTCCCATCCTGCTCTAATAGTGTATGATTTTCTTTGCTTGACACCTTTGCATGCTTTCTTAGAAGAGATTTTCAACTTATGCTTTCTTTTTTCTTTCCACTAATTTCTTTGCAGTAGGAAAAACCAATCAGAATCAGTCACTTGATTATTCTTTTCCAGATGGGCCATTCTAGTATCTAAATTTTTTAAAGACATTACTATGGATTTCATGATGGTTTTGGAGCAGGATTCTTTCAAATCCTATCCCCTTTTCCATCTTTTTTTTTTACTCTCCATCCACCAATGATAGCAGGACAGGTTTGAAAGGGGAAATGCATGTGGAAGAGGACAACCATACTTCTTTGTCTTGGTGATGATTAGAGGAGTTTACAGGTTAACTCAGAGGTTCTTAAGCCTTTTGGGTTCAACATATCCTTAGTGAATCAGCAATTTTTTCAGTGTCTTTAGGTCAAAAGAGATACCTAACAATTCTAGTTATTAAGTAGTTAGGTTGCAAATTTAAAATAGCCTGCCATGCCCCCTTGGGTTGCTGGCAGCACCTGCTGCTGTGGAGCACATTTTGGCAACTGTGGAGTTAATTGTACATTCAATCCAAGTCTGCCTGTTGCTCTCTTACATCAACTAGTCTGGAATTCACCTCTTTATCCTTCCCACTCCCAAACTCTTGGGCCAATGCCCAGGTGCTGATCAACTGTGAAAGTGTAGAAAGGAATAATAAACGCCTGTTGAGAAGTGAAATATAGGTGTCAATTAGTTGTTGAATTAATTCATTTAAAGGAGAAGTGAAGGGCCTTTAATGGTAATAGCCAGCTGTGATCAATTATGAACATTAGATATAGAATCAAGAAACCCAGGTTTGAATTCTAGATCAGTCACTTACTAAGTAATCTGGGCAGGTCACTTAGATCTCTGTTTTCTTCATCTATAAGATGAGAATAATGCGTTCACTACCTATTTCACAGAGTTATTGTGAAAAACGTATCTTTAACACTAAATAAATACAAACTTTTTGAAGTTATTGTATTGCAAAAAGGAAACAACTGAATTGTATCTAAGTTATAGTTCAGACACAGTGTTAGAGAGGATCCGATCTGCTTTCTGTAGCAGCTTCCTGGATTCTTTTCTGGAATTGGCAGCTTCAACAGCCAAGAGGCAATAAATAGTTCTTAGAGGTCTTAAAAGGAGCTTAAATAAAAGGACATTGCATTGTAGAAGGAGCCCTGAGCTATCATGAGGAAGACCTCAGTTCTGATCCAAACTATACCAATAACTTGCCACAACTATCAAAAATAAATCACTTAAGCTCCCTGTCTCAATTTTCCCATCTGTGAAAGGGAAAAGACAACTATTTGCTTCCCTGTATCATTGGGTTTTGCACAAACATCAAATGAAACAACTGCATAAAAGTGATTTGAAAAGTAAAAGGAAGAGTTCAGAGCAGATGATCTTTAAGATGTTGCCTGGTTCTATAAGATCATAGATCTAGACTTGGAAGGGACCCCAAAGACTATACTAGTCCAACTACCTCATTTTACAAATGAGGAAACTGAGGCCCAGAGAGGTGAAATGAAATGATTTGTTCAAGGTCACACAAAAGCAATTGTGGTAAAGTCAGAATTCAAACACCTAGCTCCTTAACCATCCAGTCCAGGGTTCTTTATATTGCCCCTGTGATTCCAAGTATGACATGCTATATAAACAAACAAGCACACAATACTGGCCTAGATGATCTCTCAGCTCTAAGATTCTATGATAACATAAGGGAAAATCATTGGGAAAAGAAGGGCAGGGCCCTCTCTGGTTGTCATCTTTGAGAGGCTAAATGAGAGTGTAGTCTAAGAGAAGAACATAACCACGGTTGAGACACTATTTATATCTTAACCATTTATATCCACTACTATTCCATCTAGGAAAGAAAGGTTCAGACTAATATTTCTTTCCAGTCAAATTGATGCTCATAAATTAACATAATCCTTTTAGTATATGTGGGCTGTTTAAGGCAACTCACCTTTTAAGACAAAGAGATGACATTCCATAAAAGTGAATGAGAATATTTCCTGACACCCTCAAACTCTCTTGAGTTGGATGGGCTGCTTCCTTCTGAGAAAGTAGCTCTCCTGATAGATGACATGGTCAATGCAGGTAGAGGGCAAGGGAATGGAAAGAGAAATCTCCCTCTGAAGTGTTTCTTCCACAGGAAACACAATTGACAGACTGTGGAACTCTGGAATTAAACTCCAGAGTTTTGCTTCCTCATTCTCAATTTCTCTTCCTCCTCACCAAGTGTGAGTCACTTAATCCTTTTTACGTCAGTTTCCTCATCTGTAAAATGACCTGGAGAAGGAAATGGCAAATGGCTCCAATGTCTTTGCCAAGAAAACCCCCCAAAAAGATCAGGGAGAGTTGGACATGACTGAACAACAACAGTGAGAGGCACTAGAGGGAGAACCAGGAAAGGCCTCTTATAGAAGGGACTCAAGTTGAGTTTTGAGGGACATGAGGAAATTGTAAGAGGCAGAAGTGAAGAGGGAGGGCATTCCAGGCATGGAATTGGGAATTGGGAATGAGATTCCCAAACTTCTTTGGCCTATAGTCCCCTTTAAAAAAATTACCCCTAGAAATCTACTTTCCTTAGCCCTTTAACATTTTAAAAAATTTACACTATTTCAAAAAATATATAAAATTTATATTTTTTAAATGATGCAACTTAAATTGAATAATTTATTATAAATTTGTGGGAGTTTTTCCTTCAGTGAAATTTTGATGTCACAATATTGCATCATGTAATCATGTAGTATCATTTTGTAAACAAGTCACATATTCCTGCTGATGCATGGGGGACTTCCCAACAATGGGAGACATGCTCATCTGCCAACACTTGCTTGTTAAGACTTGTCATCAGACTTGACCACTGATCAGTTATAACTTGTATTTTGTGTGTTTATTTGGAAAATAATGAAAGCACTACAACTTTAACTCTATTACACACTTAACAGTATGAACGGTTTTCAAAATTTTTTATCTTCTTTCCTTATGCTTGTACCGCCCCCTTATTTTTATTCAATGCCCCCCAATTGTGCTGAAGGCTACTACCAGCCCCCAATTCCCACCCCTGATCATCCCAGTGCCCTCCTGGGGCAGTATCGCCCTCTTTGGGAACCCCTGCAGAAGGTCCCACCAAAGTAGAAAATCTTTGAAGAAAGGCCTTGAGGTGGTTTGTTTGTCAGTCTGGATCAGGATTGCTAAGTTTGAAGAAGTAGAATTAGAGAATGGGAATTCATTATGGAATTACAGGATTATCACCATAGTTTTGGAAGGTACACTGGTTAATGGTTTTCTTTTTGGCCACAGTAACTCATTGAATCATCTGAATTATTTCAGTATTCTCTTAAATAACTGTATTCTTTTACTTCCCAACCTCCCTCCCCCCCACACAAAGTGACATCCAGCTTTAAGGAAGATACAGTGTAGGTCAGCTATTGCAGCACGCCTTAATCGCTCCTTGTTGGCTCTTTTACAGCCAGTGTTACTGCAGGTCTCTGGGGTTCTTGCACTCCACAAGAGATCTAAGGTCCCTTGGGGATCTATCACTGGTACAGCCAGAGAGCCTGCTTTTCAGACTTGCTCTTTATGTAAATAAATAAATCAATTAAGTAAGGTGAGCACAAGGTTCATTTTTGAAAGATAAGAACTCACAGCATAGAGAACTGTTCAAAATGCCATTTTAGAAACAGAACAACACAGAAAGCTAGGCTGGATTTCCTTCTTGCACAGTAGTATGAAAGTCACTTCAAAGTTCCCAGGCTGGCAGTAACGTACCCAGTGTTACAAAACCTGGGCTCCAAAGACCCATAAATTTTCAGAGCAAGGAGAAAGTTTTTCTTAGTCACTATGTCACAATACCTGGAAATGGAAGGGCAATTCAGGACAAAGTATGTAACTCAACTCTGGAATTCCGGGAGAGTTATAACCACAAAAACAAAAAACTGCTTGTGTTTCTCTTTATGTGTGTTTGTGTTTTAACTTAGTATACATTGTCTTATTGGTAATACAAAAGAATGGGGCTTTCCTGTTAACATTAATGGGCATGACAGGTACTCAGGTGATTTTTTTTTAATATTTCATTTTTTAACCTTATTTCTATTCATTCAAGGAGAAAGAATTCCCCTACCTAATCATATGAATTTGAGCTTTGTGCTCAGGCTGGGCAGAGGGAAACAGAGGGCAGAATACAACAGATGACATGATGTACCACACTTAGTATCTGAGGACTGATCTGCTCTAGTTGGGGGCAACCCCTGTTAACACAATGACTGAATCTTAGATGGGCACAGCTACTCCTCCCTTTCTTGGCCATCCCCTATCTCACCATATGTCCTTCTTCTCTTACTCCTAGTTTTGTTTCTGGGCTGAATTGAGTTAGTCAGGAGGGAGCAAGGAAAGTCCAGAGTAAAGAAATGCATTGGATGCCCAAGAACCTGATCCTGTTCAGACTTTTCAGTCCAAGTTTTAAAACATTATACCAACAATGGCAGGGGTGAGCCTCCTGGTATAATTTCATGCTGATAAGGACTCCTTGCCCTGATATATACCTCTTTTACTTGTTGGGTGCTGCCACAAGTTCCTTTAATTATTCTTAATTAAAGTTGCAAACTGATTCTATAATCAAATATCAACATTAAATGCAAATAGAATGACAGACTGGCCCTACTGTGTAAATGAATGATAAAAGAACTTTTCTGAAGAGCAGATGTGGATAGAAGGAAAGCACTTGAGGCTTAAATGAGATAAGGAAGGGATCCCAGAAGGAGCAAAAGGGAGATAAAACTGAGGGGGTGAGACCAAGCCAGTTTTACTCTTTGGTAAAAATTTAGTCTCCCATTTTTGTTCATTCAAGGAGAAGACAAATGAGAAAGACAAAAGTTAAGCATGTCAAAATATTTGTATACAATCTTCAGAGAGGGAAGAACCTGTATGTGTGCATATGTGTGCATGTATGAATGTGCATAAACACACATATTATATATGTGTACACACATGTGTGAGTATGTGCATGTATATGCAAAAAAGGGGCTAGAGAAGATCATAGACTTCCAGACCTGGAAAGGTAAGGGACCTTGGGTGTGATCTGGTCCAAACCCCACATTTTGAAAATGAGGAAACTGAGACCCAAAGGGGTTAATTGACTTGACTGAGGTCATACAGGTATTGACAGGAGAGGAACCTGGATCCTCTGACTCCAAATTCACTGCTCTTTTCACCACCCTGTTGATCTCCTGGGTCCACTTCTTAGCTCCTGGGAGCCAATCCTCTGAACCCTGTTTCATTCAAGTTATTACTTCAAAATGAATTCTAGATAAAATTCTCAGATTCGAACACTTGCCAACTGCATAGTATGGAGACTGTGAGCTAAGGGAGGGTCTTTGCTTTGCCACGTTGACAAGGGTTAGGTTGCAAAGCAAATGTCCTCCTAAACTCTGGTAGGAAGCAAGTATCATCAGTACAGTTTAAAGCAGAGGTGGGGAACCTTGGGCCTCAAGGCCACATGTGGCCATTTGACTGAGTCCAAGTTTTACAGAACAAATCATTTTATTAAGGGAATTTGCTCTGTGATTCAGTCAAAGGGCCACACTCAAGGACCCAGAGGGTCACATATAGCCTCAAGGCCACAGGTTCCCCATCCCAAGTTAAAGTAAAGAACTGTACCAATTCAATTCCATTTACAAACAGTAACTATACATTCAAGAAATTGTGCTACACAACAGAAAGAACGGAAACACAGAAATAGTCACTGAGCACCCCTCCCAGATCCATGAACTTGCACCGCCTGTCCCCAGGCCTGACATGCTCCCCCTCCTCATCTCAGTCTCTGCTTTCATTCAGCACTCAGTTCCAGCACCACTTCTTTCAAGAGATCCCATCCCCATCCCCTAAACTGGTAATGCCCAATAAGGTTACCTAGTGTCTGCTTGGATGCACTTCATATATACCATACATATGTATGTTCTCTCTCAGTTAGAAAATAAGCTCCTTAAGGGCAGAGTTATTTTGTTTTTGTTTTTATATGTCCAACATCTGATATAGTACCTGGCACCTGTTGTTTAGTCATGTCTGACTCTTTGTAATTCCATGGACCATAGCATGCCAATCCTGTCCGTGGAATATTTTTGGCAAAGATACTGGAGTGATCTGCCATTTCTTTCTCCAATGGATTAAGGTAAACAGAAGTTAAGTGACTTGCCCAGAGTCACACAGCTAGTAAATACCTGAGGTCAGATTTGAAGTCAGGTATTTCTGACTCCAGGCCCAGTGCTTTACCCAATGAGTCATCTAGCTGCTTCCATCTAGCTGCACCTAGTACATATTATTGCTTATTGATTGAGGGAATGCAATACATACCTAGGGGCTGGGACACCCTTTCCCACTTATTTTCCCTTCCTAACCCTACCCCAAAGCCATCCAGGCTGTTCGGGGCAGTAGGAAAACCTACCAGCACCATTACCCTTCCTCTCTTGCCTGCCTTTTTGGTTCCTCCCTGGTAGCACCAAGAACCTCATGTGGACTACTTCATGTCCTACCACTTAGATAAGATTGGGACTCATGAATTATGGTAAAATGAAGGTCCACCAGGTCTTATCATCAGCCCACTTCTATTCAAGGAGTTCTTAACTTTTTTTTTTTTTTTGTCGTGGGCTCTTCTGGCAAACTAGTGAAAATTATAGACCTCTTCTCAGAATAATGTTTTTAAGTAGTTGAAAGAAATGTTAAATTTCATTCAGAAATTAATGAAAATTAGGATCTGTTTTTTTTTTCCTCATCCAAGTTCATGGATGTTTTGAAATCTATCCATAGACCTGTTGGGAGTCTGTGGATCCCATAGAGGTTCTTATGAATCTGGGAGGCTCCAGGTGACTACCATTATCATCTACTGTTGCAGCCTATGGATCCCTGGACCTTGCCATCTGCCTTGCCTTGAAATTTCTTTTAGATGTTGTTTCTCCCAATTACAGTATGAGCTCCTAGACATAAAGGATTGTCTTGATTTTTCTATTTGAACTTGGCACAAAGTAAGCATTTAATGAATGCTTGTTTATCCATCCATTCATCCATCCATCCATTCATTCCTAGGGAATTAAACAGAAATCTTTTACTGTTCTTCATACCCAAATCTCTGTATCTTGCCTTCTATGCCTAAAATATACACCCTACTCAATTGCACCTCTTAGAATTCCTAACTTCCTTTAATACCCAGCTCAAGCATCACATTTTTAAATGGTCTTTCCCAATTCCCCCAGTTGTAAGTGGCTTACTCACATCCCCAATAACATATCTATTTTCCATCTGCTTATATATGCCTAGCTCATTTATAGTTTATACTGTACCTTATATAGCAGGATCCATTTAGTTTCTCTGGTCCTCGGGGTCCTCGTAAGTTTAATGAAAGAGCTGGAGTAGATGATCTCTAAACTCCCTTTCAGATCTAAGATTCTGGGGTTCTAAACTGAGTATTACTGTTACTGGGTATTGCTAAATTCACACTTATAAGGCTACATTCATAAGTTCTTCATACAGGATTATGAGAAAAATTAATTTATATCCCCTATGAGAAAATTGTTTATTTCCATTTCTCAAACCTTTTGTATACATAGAACAAGGCAAGGGCAAAGGAAAAATAAATTCTAGGACTTCAGATTCTCAGCCTAGTTTCTAATCTTAAGCCTTAGCTTATATCGCCAGATCTGTACCAGATGAACAGCTTGCTTCTAAATTCCTAAATTCACTTGTTTGTGTCTATGACCTATAGAGACAAACAAAGGAAAATTATTCATCAGCAAGGATGAATACTGGAGGAATTCCATCACCAAGGAGTTGTTTTATTATTATTATTATTTGTGCAAAAAAATATTTTGGGGTCCAGAACTATGATTTCATTGGTTTAGAGAACTCCCAGTGAAGAAATTTCCTTTACTAATGCAGACTGGAAATTGTTCCCCAAATTCTAGTTTAGAGAGTTGCCTGGGGCACTGAGAGATTTCATGACTTGTCCAAGGTCACACAGGTAACATGTGTTAGAAGGGAGAGACTTTAACCTATACCTTTCTGAATCAATACCAATCCCACTACCTCTCATGCCAAATAAAACCTAGGAATTTTTCCTTAAGATCAATACAAGTTTACTCTCTTGGATGCCCTCATTATTTATATGAGGTAGACTGTAAATAAATGTTGCTGCTGTTCAGTTATTTTGGCCATGTCTGACTCTTCATGATCCCATCTGGGGTTTTCTTTTTTTTTAAATTGCATTTATTTGTTTATTTTTAGATTTTGATATTTATTTTCACAAAATTTTGAGTTCCAAATTTTCTCCCCATCTCTCCCCTACCCCTACCCCATAATACCTTGCATTCTGATTGCCCCTTCCTTCAATGTACCCTCCCTTCTATCACACCCCACCCTTCCCTTATACCCATCTTCTCTTTTCTTGTAGGGCAAGACAAATTTCTATACCCCATTACCTGTGTTTCTTATTTCCCTCTGGGGTTTTCTTGGCAGAGACAGTGAAGTGGGTTGTTATTTCCTTCTCCAGCTCATTTTACAGATGAAGAAACTGAGGCAAACAGGGTTAAGTAACTTGCCCAGGGTTACACAGCTAGTTAAGTGTCTGAGACTGTATTTGAACTCATGAACATGAATTTTCCTGATTCCAAGTCCAGGGCCCTATGCACTGTGCCACCTGACTGAGTAAATAGCTACACACCTGATATGATTACATGTAATTAATAATATTATCTTCATTTTACAAAGTTGAACATTCGTTGAACAAAAAAGAGTGACTTTTTCAGCCTGCTATTCCAACCTGGAAGCTCCACAGCATCATAAAAGGAGATAAAGGAGAGGGAAAAGAGAGGATGAAGAAGCACAGCCTGAGCCTGAGATTCCTTGCAGACACACTCCAAAATATAGGTATTTCATATTCATAGATGATACAGGGAGAAGAAACTTTAGAGAAGACTGTATTACAAGTAGTATAACCATTCTCATTTTCCAGATGAGGAATCAGGGAAAGGGCTCAAGCTCACACAGGTGACCTGAGCAGAGGCAAGATCCAGTGTCCTTTCCACTAAGCCATACTTTTACCTCCTCAAATTTTAAGCTGTGAGTCAGATTAGCTCCCTAAATCTCCTACTGTTTGAGTTGGGATGACTGAGTAAGGCCAGCTCCCCATGTATTTTAATTCTGAAGAATCCCGCCTGATTCCTCATCCGTTTCTGATCAGCCTTGTTTCTCCCCAGCCCCAAATCAACCTAGACAGCCCATCTCTTAATTCATTCCAATCTAGCCTCTGGAGCGCCAGCTCAAGAGATCCTTGAATTTTTCAGTCAATACTCCTTCCATTTACTCACTTTAACAGAAATCTGGCTTTTCCCTAAGGACACTATGCTAATTTCAACTCTCTTTCCTGGAAGCTGTTCCTTCTCCACTTGTTACAGTCTCTCATTCACATTAAATCCATTCTTTCTCCCCATCATAACTTCCAGGTCTTTGACCAGGTCCTACTCTCCCAATCTATCTTTCTTCTTCTGGATTCACTTGCCCACATGCCCAGTCCAAAGCTTATATTCTGCCACTTTAATAGTTCACTAGCTGATAATCTAGAATCCTTCATTCTCCTAACTTTCTAAGATTTCCAACTTGAGTAACCCTGTCATCTGATCTCTTTTTGAAAAGTTCTTTTATTTTATTCTAAACAAGTCCCAATTAAATAAACACTTCCACATACAAAACAAGAACAGAGAAAAAGAAGGGTACATGAAACCTCAAATCCCTATGACTGATACTATCATCTTACCTTTATGCCTCTGCTCCTAGGTTGCTGAATATCTCTGGAGAAAGTATTGTTATCCAGATGCCTTCAGGTACTATTAACTGAAGGTGCCTCACTTCAGATGTGCCCTCGTTCCTGCTTAAAAAATCTGTTGTATTTAATCTTAGAACATGTTACCACCCATCAAATGTATGGATAGGCGAACAATTGATGAATAAACAAGAGACAGAGAGCAGTACTCTTATCCATTCCCTATCACATTTCCCACAGCAACTATTCTAAAGTTTCTCTTCTCAACACAAGCTCCAAATTATACTCCAATATCTCTCATTTACAGCAGATGATTCAGCCTTCAACTTCCCTTACCTTCATTTTTCATGTCCAATAAGTTGCCAAGTTGAGTCTACATCCAAGTCTGTCCCTTCTCTCCACTCAGTCAGCTTTCATCATCTCTTGTCTGACTATTGAAAAGGCCTTCTAATTGGAATTTCTGCTTCTAGTTTCTTCCCTAAACAATCCATCTTCAAAGGAATGCCAAATTAATATGTCCAAAGCACAGGTCATTCCACTGTTTAAGAAGCACCAGTAACAATACTGTTTCATGAACAACTTTGAGGGACTGTCATTTTGACTATTATAAGTACTCGAATTGACCACAAAGGACCTATGAAGGAAGATGCTATCCGCATTCAGAGAAAGAACTGATAAACAGAAGTATGTACAGAATGATTTTACATATGTGTACATACACACACACATATACATATTTGTCTAATGGTAGCCATCTCCAGGGTGAGGGAAAGGAAGAAAAAAAGTTACATAATACCTTTATAATATATTTGCAAAGAATAGTAATAGATTTGCAGTTTCATATACAATCATCTTTTTTTTAGTTCCATTATGTTATGGAAATGCTTGTTTTATTTCGTAAGTTCAGAATAAAATAAATGAAATTTAAAATAAAAAGAAGCATCAGTAGCTACCTACTGCCTCTAGGATAAAGTACAAAGTGCATTTTTGGCATTTAAAACCCTTTACAATCTAGCTCTAGACTGACTGTCTTTCCGGGTTTAGTGCTGATTTCTTTTCCTTTAGATTCTCTACATTCCAGGCAAACTGGCCCACTGAGTATTGTTTGTACTTGACATCCCATCATTTGTCTGCCTGCCTTGGCATTGGTTTTCTCTCATTCTTGGAAAGTGTGCTCTTTCTCTCCACAGTTTAGAATCCCTAGCTTCCTCTATGGTTCCTCTAAAGTGTCACTTGATGCTCCCAGTTGCTAGTCTCCTCCACTGCTCAAAAAACAAAATAAAAAACATGCATTCCAGCCCCTCTCCCAACTAGAATGTGAACTCTAAGGGCAGGAACTATTTCATTTTGGTCTTTGTATCTTCAGTGCCTGGTACAGTACTTGGTACCTAGTAGGTGCTTCATAAATGTTTATTTAATGACTGAATAAATGAATGGAGATTGAGGGTAAAGAGTCAGAATATTAGAGTTATAAGAGATCTGAGGGACAATCCGGTACAACTTGTATCTGTATAGGAAGCCCTCTGTAAGATCCATGATGAGTGGTCATCTAGCCTTCACTTAAAGGCCTCTAGTGAGAAGCAACCCACAGCTTCTGGAGGCAACACATTCCACTTTTGAATAGCCAGCTATGTTAGGAAGTTTTTACTAACACTGAGCCACAATGTGCCTCTTTTTCCTTAAACTTATCTCCTTTATTCCTCATTAAGGCCAAGTGATAAATCAATAAACACTTTTAAGTCACCTACTATATTCCAGACCTGATGCTAAGCTCTGAGGATATTCAAATGAGGCAAAAGACGGCCCCTGACCTCAAGGAGCTTAGAATCAAATGGAGAAAACAACATGCACACAAATATATACAAAGCAAGCTATATACAGAATAAACAGGAGATGATTAAAAGATGGAAGGCTTTGGAATTAAAAGGGGTTGGACAAGGCTTCCTGTAAGTGGGATTTCAGTTGGAACTTAAATCCAGGGAGTTCAGTAGTGAGAGTGGAGGAAGGAAAGTGTTCCAGCCATGGGGGACAGTCCGAGAAAATACCTGGAACCTGAAGAGGGAGTGTCTTGTTCATGGAACAGTCAAGAGACCAGGGTCATTGGTTTAAAAAAGAGTCAGGGAATAAGGTGTAAGAAGACTGAAAAGGTAGGCGAGGGCTAGTTTAGGAAGGGCTTTCAAGGCTAAACAGAATGTTTCATGTTTGCTCCTAGAAGCAAGAGGAAGCCACTGGAGTTTATTGAGTGTAGGGGCTGGGGGGGAGGGGCGGTAGGGTGGTAATGACATGGGTCAGGCCTTTGTTTTAGGAAAATCATTTTAGTGGCAGAATGGAGGATGGATTTGGAATGGAGAGAGGCTTAAGGCAGGCAGACTTACCAGCTGGCTATCATAATAATCCAGGAGAGAGGCGAACAGGGTCTGCGTTAGAGTGGTGGCAGTATCAGACAAGAGAAGGGACATTATACGAGAGATATTGCAAAGGTGAAATCAACAGGACTTGACAATAACTTGGATATGGGGGCAGGGAGAGGGGTAGGAGACAGTGAGGAGTCCAGGATGACTTCTAGATTGTGAGCCTGTGGACTGAGAGGATGGTGTTCCCCTCTATAGTAACAGATAAGATAGGGGGTGGGCTAGGGGAAAATATAATGAATTCTGTCTCAGTCATATCTCTACTGGACCCCTTTGCCTCATTCCTTCCTCCCTCCTCTGAGCCCTTGCTCCAGCAGTTGCCTTCTCTTTCTCTATCTTTCTAGGTCTATCTGTCTACCTCTGGGTCTCTCTTTCTCCCGACCCTCAACTGGTTCTTCCTCATCAATATGCTTTGCAAACCACATTGATTTAAATCACAATTGACATTTTGGTTCCTAGGAAGGGTCCTGCCTGAGCTCCTCACTTGAAATGCATGTCTCCAGACTAAATAAACCACTAAAATCAGGAAATTATCGTAGAGAACTCATTTTAACGAGAAACAGTGTCATGAAAAGTGGAATGCCTGCATGTTCAACTTTAAAATCAATACTTAAATTAATTTGCCATATTATATGAAGAAAAGCTATCCTGAATTTCAAGGAAACTGAAGACTACAGATAGCGTTATCTTTGGCAATCTTCAAAAATCACAAGTCCCAATCCCGGCCCCATCCCCCCATCAGATTTTCCTTTGGAGATGATTTCAATAATTGAATTGTGAACTCCTACACGACAAGCCAAATTTCACTAATTTCAAGCCTGGAGACAAGAAAAATACACTTGAAAAATAAACAATACCAGCTTTGGTATTTACCATCTGTGTGACCTTAGGCTACTCATTTAATCTCTCTGGGCCTCACTTTTCTCTTCTGTTATAAGGAGGGGATGAGACAAGATGACCTCTAAGGGCCCTTCTGGCTTTCACTCAATGAATCCATTTATTACTTTTTTTTTCAGACTAATACCAACCTCTCTCCTTAACTCCACTTAATAGTATCCGTAGCTTCTTTCAAAACACTGCTCAGGCATTAACCTTCTACAAGAGACATTTTCCAAATTAAATCAGTCCCCCATTTGTAGAATATAAACTACATAGAAAGAAAATTCTCCATAAAACTACTAGGTAAGCAACCCTTAAGAGACTTTGTTCAGCATTTGAAAGGACAAGTAAAAAGAGAATGAACCTGTATTTGGAATCAGGACCCGAGTTCAAATCCTTTGCTCTAGTACTTAGCATCCATGTAATCTTGGGTAAGTAGTCCCTTAACCTCTCAAGGCCTTGTTCAGTTCCTCCATTTATAAAATGAGAGGGTTGGACTAGATGACATTGAGGCTACATTGAAGTTTTAAATTTAGGATCTTACATGTACTTCGTGGCCAGTGGTCTTTTCATCTTTGCCTCAGAGTGATTATTACAGACCCTGAGTTTCTTAATCTGGAGTCCAGGAACTTGGTTTAAAAGAAAAAAATTTGTATAAGTATATGTCAATGTGATTGATCTGTGTAATTCTAAAAATTTTACTTAATGCATTTATAGACATTATTCTGAGAGAAGTCCACAGGCTTCACCAAACTGCCAGAGGGGTCTATCACATGAAAAAAAAAACTTTAAGAACCTCTGCATTAGAAAGAAGAGAGATTTCTTTTCCCTCCTACATTCATCCCTAAGCTTCTCATCTGCTTGGGCTAGAACTATTACAGCAGAAATATGAAAATATGAAATATATAAAATATGAAATATGAAAAAAATAACAGTCAAAAGAATGTCTTTCTCTAAAGTTCTGAACTGCATATATAACAAAAAGGGACAAGAGGTAGACAAGACACCCTGGTAGGCCAATTACTGAAATAAATATCATCTTCCTCAAAAGGAGCTCTTCCACACCTGGACACTATGAGTGGAAGTCCAGCCTCCTTCTAGGCAGCCTGGCCTAATGGAGAGAAGCTTGGGGGGTATAGGAAGAGAAATGGGTCAATGATCTGGGTTATAGTACCTACTTAGGCCACGTATTCTCTTGGGCAAATAAATCCCTTAGCTGCCTGGAGAAAAGGGTGGATTAGATCAAGAGTTCTTAACCTGGAGTACAAGAACTTTTTCAGAAATGTTGATAACTGTAATTCAATATAATTTCTTCCTTTTAAATTCTATGTATTTTATTTTATGAACTTCAAGTATTATTTGGAGAAGAGGTCCTCAGGCTTCCAGTCTGATTTTTCACCTTGGTTCTAAAGCTTCAGGATTTTATGAAAAATAAGATTAAACACTAAGAGAATTCACTGACCCATCGATCACCGACTAAGCATCCTTCCTCTCCCCTTCCTCTTTAAAAAAAGTAAAGCGAAAGGTCCAATTTCGGAGATAAACTCGACTTTCCCAAGTCCTCGGTTATAAACGGGAACTTTGCCAATAGGAAGCAGACAGGCTGTCACGACAGGACTAAGAAGCAACCTTGGCTCTAATCACATGATTTCTTGGAAGAGGATCAACAGTGCTGAAATGCACCCGGAAGACAGCGGGCTGCTAGTCCGCGGTACTTACAAGGCGCGGACTGAACACGGGAGGTAGGGAAAGGATGTCTTGGGTGGCAAGGGATGTAGATAAGGGGCGAGATTCGGAATGATTGAAGTTTGACTTCCCCCAGCAGTAGGGAAGTAGCCACACCACGCCAAATACAGATACATTGTCCGGTCAGTGCCTGTGAGTAAGTCTCCGGAATGGCAGGCGTATCAGTACCATAACAGCCCCATTTCCACTCTGCTAAACACCAGTCCTACCGTCTAAAGCCACTTGCGAGAGACAGGCAGCAACGTTCACAAGGTCCTCAAACCCCGGAGAAGCTTGAATGTTAGCCCAGCGTCTGTGGGGCAAGTGTTAGCGGCTGCAGGAGCGGCGCTGAACTCCCCGCCAGGGCACAGCTCTTTGTTTTTCTCCCCAGTAGCCGGGAGGCCCCCGGGGAATCATCCTGCTCTGCCCTCTAGGTGGATTTCCCGCTACTGGGCAGCTCTCCCAAGCCGTACCGGACTTAGGATCCCAGGAAAACCAAGAGGGCCACTTTCCAGCTCCTTGGCTTGTCGGAATCAGCGCTGCTGCTCAGACCGAACTGGAAAGGACAGGGAGGAACAGCGGCTAACAGGACCAGGAGGGGGTGTGTGGAAGGGTCTGGTCACCCCGAGAGTTCTTGGGGCCATCAGACGAGATTTCCTGCCCCTTCCCTATTATGCTTCTCAACCCCAGCCCTGGGAAGCTGGGGTAATAATGCGCCCCCCTCCCCCCAGCCCAAGCCAAAGGTCTGGAAGGAAACGCGGTGAGGTTTTGGGTGGGTCGTGCCGGAGGCGACAAGCGGGGCACCTACCGTATCTGCTGGGCTCGCGACAGTAGTGCAGGATCGGCAACGCGTCGTCCTTGGCCACCTTCGCCCGCGGCTCCGGGAGGACCTTCTCCCCAGCCAGTGGCGCCTCCGGGCAAAGGCTGGGGCTGGGGCTGGGGCTGGGGCGCGGGCTGGGGCGCGGGCTGGGGCGCAGTCTGCCACAGCCGCCGCGCTCCGGCCCCGCCGCGGCGCCGCTCGGAGCCCCCAGCTCCCCCGGCCCGCCAGCGGCGGGGGTCACCACAAAGCGCTGGGACATGGCTCCAGGGAGGGAGCTCCGCGTCCGGAGGCTGGTGGGAGACGGAGGAATCGCTGCTCGGTGTGTGCGGTCCTCACCACTCCCCGGGGTCCGCACCCCGAGAGCCCAGACTCTCCGCGGTCACCGCGGCTCTGGCAGCGGAACGATGCCGGGTTGTAGCCAAAGCCGGACGCTAGCCCGGCACATTGTCTGGATGGAGGGGGTGGGGGGCTAGAAGGGAGAGGGAGGGAAGAAGGAGCGAAGGGCGGGGACACCGCTGAGAGACCCCGCCCCCTGGTCCTCAGCCCCAAGTGGAAAAGCCCCGGGAGGCTCAAGGGGCCCGAGTGAATGGAGGAAGACAGGGTGTCTGCCGAGGCAGAGGGGCCAAGGGACGAGCTTGGCAGGGACTGCGCCCGGCCACCTTTGGGTGGGTGGGCATCTGCAGACTGAGAAGACAGAATCTGACATGCAACTTATACTAGGAAGGGGGCCGGGCGGGGTGAAGAGGGAGCGAATAAGACGACTAGAAGAAGGTACCTAGGAAAGTTCAAAGCATCTCCTCCAAGGACCGTTTCAGGACCGAGAGAGGAAATCGAGGACTGCATCCCGGAGTGCTGGGGCTTTAAATAGGAGTCGCCTTGCCATGTGACATTGAAAGTTTCTTCCCATCTCAATCAGAGCATACAAGGGCAGCACGGACCCTAAGGGGACCCTGAAGGACTAAATCAAACGTCTTAAGTCATTTTTATTAACATCTACAACGAGTTCAACCACCCCGGAGAAAAAAGGGAGAATGCCTCCACCACCCCCAGGGCGGAGAAAGGATTTTATTTAAAACCTTGATTTCCGTTATGGTCATCGAAAGAGATACCAATTAGGTAGCATGGGGGATGGGGGGAGAGGATTAACCAATACAGGATAGTAGGTGGCAACAAAAGATATTCCACAGATTAAGTGCTTTAAAAACAACGTCTTTTTGGACTGATTATTCTTCTTTGGAGATTATCCAGGGTAGGTGAGATTTTTTTTTTTCTTCGTTCTTTGGGTTCATTCACTTCTCCACCAAAGAGTTAATCACTTGGACATACAAACGTAACTTGGATTCTGCTATTGTATGGAAGTTGCTGGAGGTCAATTAAGGTGTAAGAAAAAGGAAACGAAATTAAACTCTGCCATTTGGGGGCATGTCAGCAGTTGTAGAGTAAAGTTTTTCACTGGAAGGAAGTTGGAACGAATGGTCAAAAATGAAAATTAGAGATGATCAGTAGATTTCAACACTTCTCTGCTGTCTCCCAGTAATAGGGTTAAAGGAAGCTCCTCTATTTACAGTTTTTATTTACTCTTTGTTCATGTTATCGGCAGTATGTGATAGCACTGTATATGTACAAAGTACTTCAAAAAGTGTTCCAAAAGTCTTAGTGAAATATTAAGTTATTAAAGTTTAATAGTGCTTTAAGACTTTTGGGATACCAAATATATGTTCATTGCTATTCAACCTCAGGGTATAATATTTTCACATTTTAATCTATAGAAAATCTCCAGAGTATAGGTATTACCTTCAATAACGTATATCCCTACATATCTACATCCAACTCTTCTTAACCTATGACATTTTTGTTCGTTTTCCCATAAAGTCCACATATAGGTTATACCCAATGTGCTGAAAGCCTCCCTTTGGCTCCTTTAATATTTAGTGAGCATTAATATAGCACTAATTCTTCATTTGGACTAAGTGAACAGCCCACATACTTTCTGACAATAGAGGTGCTTAATGACATTTTTATGTCAATTCCTGTTAGCAAATCTTGATAGAGAATATGCTGTAGTCCTAAATTCACCTTCAATCATGATTCTTTTGAGCCATATGGCCTCACTAATAGTAGCTGATAGGTAGCATTTATATAGCACTTACTATATTCCAGGCACTGTGCTAAACACTTTACAATTATTACCTCATTTGATCTTCCGAACAACTCTGGGAAGTAAATACTATTATTATCCCCTTTTTACAAATGAGAAAGCTAAGGCAAATAGAGGTTAAATGAATGGCCCAGGGTCACACAGCTAGGAAATGTCTGGGACTGATTTGAACTCAGTTCCTCCTGACCCCAGGCCTGGTGCTCCATCCTCTACACCACCTACCTTGAATATTGTTGTTATTAAACAGGAAGGGTTTTGCAGAAGCAAGCAGTTTCATTAAAAGTCCTGTGCGATTTCCGAAATGTAATCCAATCCAATTTCCTCTCCGTATTAAATTCTGAGTCATTAACGAATGAAGAGATATGTGGAAGTGGGAGGTCCACAGATGTTAGACATTACATATTTTCTTATTTTTCAATGTGTTGACCAGTTTTAATGATTTTTTTCCTTTTTAAAAATACTATTTGTTATATAGGATGACTTTCTGAGAGGCAAAGGGAAAGGGCTATGGGGATAACTATGGATGATGTTACAAACAGAAGCCATCAATAAAAACTCATTTAAAAAATTCCGAGTGTATTTTAATTGTATGACTGTAGTGCCTGTCAGGCATGTGTGTGTTTATGTGTGTGTATACACATTTATACATACATACATAGTATGTATGTACAATAGATTGTCCATACAATCATCATATAATAAAGGCAATATGCAATTTTTCAATCACTTCATTTTTCCAATGTGAATTGTCAGGAAATTTCTTTTAAAGGACCATAGGTTTTATTGAAGAGGATTTATAGTGTTCCAGGATGCAGTCCAATGTCTTCTGTGAATAAGAACATTTAGAGACACTCTCCAATAGAAAATTCTACTGTTTGGGATGTCCCAACATATCTCCCTGTTTTGTGTCTCATTTGAAGTTAAACTGTACAACTTGTTGAATAAACATATCTCTATGGCGACAACTGTCAGAGAATCCTGACATGGCTGATATCCTGTTTGAAGACAACCTTTAAGGTTGCATTTGAAAACATTTGACTAACAATAGATAAGTGGGATTTTATCTTCCCTCTACCTCTTAGTTGTTTAATTGTGAAGACATGACTTACTTTTGAAAATCATCTGGGAAACTCTGACAACTTTCATCAAGGATTTTGCTGTATACCCAGAACATTGGTATAGAGATTTTGTAAAGAAGAGAAAGATAACATATCATGGGTTGATAGTTGCTGGTGTTATAGGATCATAGAGAAAGACATGTAGGATCATAGGCTCACAGCTGAGAAAACAATCTTAGCTTCCTCATTTTGCAAGTGAATAAATTGTGTATATTTACAGAGTCAGAATCCAAACTCAAGTCCTCTGATTTTTTTTTGGGGGGGGGGAGAGGGAAGGCAAGGCAAATGGAATTAGGTGACTTGCCCAAGGTCACACAAGTCTGAGGTTAAATTTGAACTCAGGTCTTCCTGACTCCAGGGCCAGTGCTATATTCACTGCACTCTGCCCCCTCTGACTTTTAAATATAGAGATTTTCCCAC
Source organism: Notamacropus eugenii (assembly GCF_028372415.1). Taxonomy (NCBI): domain Eukaryota; kingdom Metazoa; phylum Chordata; class Mammalia; order Diprotodontia; family Macropodidae; genus Notamacropus; species Notamacropus eugenii. The sequence continues at coordinate 345,438,660 of NC_092875.1, forward strand.
TACACTACAGTAGAGAAAGGTTATCTTCTTAGTTGACCTTCCCCCTCATTTATTTTCAAAAGTACCATCTGTGATCTTTTTCACTCCTTCATAATCTCTTCTCGGAGAGGTTTCCTGAAAATTGATCTTCCAGTCCCTTTAAAATTGTGTCACTTCTAGTTCAAGTTTCTCCTTTATGAATTTGGTTAGGTCTGTAAGTCTCTCTTCCCAATTTCAATTTAGATGTCACTGCTTCCTCTCAGGGTAATCTTGTCCTTAGTGAAATCAAAATGTGGTGTTCTTCCTATCATGGATGAGGAGGGGCAGTGTGGTACAGTGGAAAGAGTGATGAATTGCAACTAGCTTCAGACCCTAACTCTGATACATACTACCTATGTGACTTTAGGCAGGTTCCTTGTATAATAACCCTGTGTCCCAAAATTGAAACTTTGAGTTTATATATACTGTGTTCAATTTTGGGGACTTTTATAAATCAAAAGGTCCTAATTGAAGGTTTCCCTTGGAAACATTAGAATATATCTCATGTCTAGACCTCTATGAACAAGATCTTTAACCACTGTAGAAGCATCCAGGTAACTATATATCAAAATATACAACAGCTTTATGCTGCTTATCATTTTCCATTACCCTGTAATATTTTGCAAATGAATTTATATTCTAAAGCAGGGCTGCAATTGATTTTCATGTCTCTGCTTGGCAAAGAGATTGAATATTTTCTGGCTGAAAGGATTGCTGGTATCTTTTGGTCTTGTAGTGACATTGGTTGGACTTTTTAATGAAGTGGTTCAGTCATATGCAGTATCTTTATTGTTGTCTGTTCCCCTCCCCTCCATCCCCCTTCATTATGACATGGACTTTCCTGCTGAGAAATCAATTGAATAATGTTAGATACATGTGGTGGTTTTCTCCAACTCATTCTAGGTGGCTCAGTGTTTAGAAGACTGGGCCTGGAGTCAGCAATACTTGAGTTCAATTCTGACCCCAGACACTTACTAGTCATGTGATCCTGGATAAGTCACTTAACCTGTTTGCCTCAGTTTCCTCAACAGTAAAATGGTATATATAGATATATATATATACCATTATATAGATATGTATAGATAATAACAGCACTTACCTGAAGAATTGTTGTAGGAATCAAATGAGATGACATTTGTACAGCTCTTAGCATGGTACTTGGCACATAGAGGGTGCTACAGAAATGCTTATTCCCTTCCCTTGTGTTTTCAGAACTGGCATTTTGCTTAAATGGACCAAGTTGGAACATCTGTAATCAAGGCAGCCTCTTCTTTTCATTTGAATCCCACCTGAAATCTGTTGTGCCCACCTTTGTGTTAAAGTCATCTAGCATATAGGTATCTTGGTGAAAATAGATTTAGTTTGGAAGATCTTATTTCTTCAACCTCTGTCAGACTTGTTGGTATAAAAACTGCAGGCTAGTGGAGTTCTGGGTTCAAATCATGGTTCTGATACTGTGTGACCATGGCGGAGTCACTGAGACTCAGTTGATTCATCTATAAAATGGACATAATAATACTTTGTCCACCTTCTTCACAGGATTGATTTCAGGAGAAACAATGATTTGTAAACCTTAAAGTATACCTCTTTCATCTGGGAGGATTAGGGTAAACTTCTTGGAAGAAACTCCTAAGTTGGCCTTAAAGAAAGAGACTTTCAATTGGTAGAAATGAGGTGGGAATGCATTCTTAACATGATGACAGACTACACTAATGCACGGAGGTAGGAGAATAAAAGATGACATCATGGAACCACTGGTAGTTCAGTTAGGCTGGAAAGTAGGGTTTGTGATGAGTAGTATGAAATTAGTCTAAAAAAAGGTAAGAGCCAGACTGTAGAGGGTATTAAATGCCAGACTGAGTAAATTTTATTGTAGCCTATCGGAAGCCCAGAACTGCCAAAGTTTTGTTTGTTTTAATCGGGTGGGGTGGGGGTGGGGGTTAGGGTGACCTAGCCAAATCTGTGCCTTTCAAAGATTATTTTGGCAGCTGCATGAAGGATGGCTTAGACTGTACAGAGGCTGAAGGCAGAGTTACCAGTTACAGGGCTGTAACAACAGTGTAGGAAAGATAGCCTGAAGTTAAGCAAGTTGTCTTTAGATACAGGTTAAAATCAACTCTGCCCAAGCCTTTATTTGTCTCTAAAGGAGAATCTGTGAGCTGTCTTTCCATTTAACTGCAATGTTCTTGTGCTTCTGGTTTCATTTACAGTGAAAATGTCAATACACTTGTAGCTCATTTCCTCCAGTAGTGTGTCAACTTCTTGGTTCTTAGACATAGATCATGCTTTATGAAGACTATAAATTAAGTTCATGTTTGTAAATGGCCTAATAATGATAAGACTATTAGCATCCTTGCCACCCTCTCCTCCTTTTCCCCCGATCACTTTTTACTAGTATGCCATAGTTGTTATGAAAGCTGAAGGGAGCTGCAAAGGATTGAAAGGTCACTTTATATTTTTATCCATTCATGAGCATTGTCTATTTTGTAGGTTGGTCAATTCTGTGGCTCGAAAATTTATCTGGCTGCCAACATTTAAGTTATTAACTGGGAAGTAAGTATACTGGAAGAAGGAAGAAGAGGGAGGGAAAAAATTTGGAACTCAAAATTTTTCAAAAAGATGGTAAAATTATTTTTACATGTAATTGAGAATAATAAGAGAGAAATAAAACATGGGCCCTTTACAAGTGGAAAATAAAATGAAATGATAGAAAATAAGGTCAGTGAAACAGGTCAGATAAGAAAGAATCAGAGGTAACAAAACTCAATAAACTAGTGTTTTAAATATCCAAGAATAAAAATTACTTGAGAAAGAATTTCCTATTTGATAAGAACTATAGAGAAATTCAGAGAGCAGTTTGACAGAAATTGGGTTTAGGCTAACATCTCATACTATATGCTATAATAAGCTCAAAATGGATTATGCAACCTGAGGATAAGAAGTCACAATATTTTTAAAAACTGAGAGAAGAGAACCAGATCACCTACCTTTCACATTTATGAATAGAAGCAGAATTCTTAAATAAGTAGATAGAGATGATCACAAAAGATTTAAAAAATTAGATGACATAAAATTGAAAAGCTGTTGCACAAACAAAATCAATGCAAGCAGGATGATGAGGGATACTATTTACTGGGGGAAAATCATTGTGTCAAATATCTCTGAGATACAAGACATCTAGGCAATTAACGTAGATAAATTCCAAAGAGCTATTCCTGCAATAAATGGCTAAAAGATATAAATAAGCAGTTCTCTAAGAATTGGTATGAACAAACATAGAAAAGATAACTCACTAGTAAAAAGAAAAATTCAAATAAAAGCAGTTCTGAGATTTTGTCTCAACTATTATACTGGCAAAAATGATAAAAGGTGAGAATAGTCAACATTGGAGGGATTGTGAAAAGATGGACATATTGACTTGGTTCATCCATCAGGAGAGCAATCTGTAATTGTACTGAGTTCACTTAATCTACTATGCACAGGACTAGTTGGACTCATTTGATTGCATTTTTACACCTCTTTTACAAAATTTCTTGTTTATAATGTGCGTGTACCTCTTCACTGTCTTTTGTATAACCTTTAATTTAAATTCCTCTCTGTATTTCTTCTATTTGTATGAGCCCCCCAAAAGTCATAGTTGTGTTTAATAAGGGTCAAAATGAAAGGCAGGACTTCTGGGTCATATGACCAACAAAATAGCATACTTGATATTTTCCCTGATCCTCATGACTTCTCTAAAATAGGAATTATTTGCAAGAGATGAAACAATTCTAAACCTCGTCACAGTCTAGAACACCAAGATCCTAGACAAGGTAAACAACCTGATGAACTAACAAGAGAGAAGAATCCCTAACCATAGTCAAACAGACTATAGTGATTTGTCCAGGTAGTCATTTAATATGACCAAGTTGGATTTGTATCAGGGATGCAAAGATAGTTCAATATTAGGAAAACAACAAATATAATCATATTTTTAAAAACCCAAAGCCACATGATTATCTCAATAGATGCAGGAGAAAAAAAAGTTTGATAAAGTACAATACTGATTTATGCAAAAAAAAAAATCCTACAAAGTATAAGCATAGAGGGACCTTTTTAATATCATAAAAAGTTTTTATCTAAAACCGAAAGCAAACATCATATGTAATGAGGATAGACTAGAATCTTTCCCATTAAATATGAGAGTAAAGCAAGAATGCCCTTAAATAATTATTTGATATCATTTTAGAAATGCTAGCAATAGCAAGAAGACAAGAAAAAGAAATTTAAGGCCATAAAGAGGAAATAAACTATCCCTATTTGCTAAAGTTATTTGCTGATGGTATACCTGAAGGTGAATAGAGAATCAGTAAAGCTATCAATTGAGACAATAGCTTCAACAAAGTTATAGTCTATAAAATAACCCCCTCCCAAATCAGCTGCATTTCTATATCATAATAACAATACCCAAGAGGAAGTAATAGAAAGGAAATTCCATTTCCAATAACTACAAAATCCTGAATGTATCTGAGGATGCAGTCATGGAAGCACACAAAAGACTCGTCTGGATTTCAATCTGCTCATCATCTTTAACTCCTCATGCTTTCTCACCACTCCATGACCAGTCTGTTACCTCCCACAGAGGTAACCTTTATAAGATCTCTCTTATGTGCTGCAGCCTCTCCTCTGACACCTCCACCATTCTCATTATCCTCATGTCTGGGCCATTGAAATACCCTTTTGGGTGGTATCCCTCCCTCTCTAGTCCATCTTCTACTCTGGTTGTCAAACTGGTCTTCCTAGAACTCAAGTCTGACCATTAACACTACCACCACCCCCATTCAATTAACCACAGTGATTCACCTGGAGGTAATCAAAAGAAAGAAGGCATTGGAATTAAGGAGCTTGGGAAAGTTTTCCTGGAGAAGGCCTGGGTTTTAGCTGAGACTCATAGGAGGGCAGAGGCAGACATGAGGAGGGAAAGCTTTCTAGGTGTGGGGAAATGCATGGTGTTATAGAGAGATTGAGTCTCATTCAAGAAATAACTAGGTCAATGTCATAGGATCACAGAGTATGGGGGCGGTGCTTAAGATTTAAGAAGACTGGAAAGAAGGGGGAGAAGACAAGTTATGAAGGATTTTGATTGCCAAACAGAATTTTCTTACTGATCCTGGAGATAAGGAGCCCCAGAGGGGAATGATATATTCAGACGTGCACTTTAGGAAGAGAGTTTTGAGTGGGGATGGACTGGAGTGGGGTTAAAAGGACTAGTCTGGGAATCTAATTGCTACTTATAACTTTGTTTCTATGGGAAAAAAATGCATTTTGAGTTGTAAATTATGCCTTAATAAGTGAACTTTTGTAACACAAGACCATTTGTAACCTTGTGACTGCCTGTATCCTTTGAATTTCCTTCATCTTGAGAATCTATTTTGCCTCTAGCCATTACAAAGTCTCTTAATATATTTTCTTCCTCTTCCTAACCAAACTTCTGAGAGCCCTAATTAAAGAAGATTCACTTTAAAGGACAAGAAAACGAATTAGCCCATACATTTCCCAAACCCCTGAGGTCTGAGGGAAGTAAGTCATTATAAGGCTATGGTCAATAATGCCTCCTACATTTGTTTGTTTTTGTGGTTGCTATGGGATCTAGAGAGACCCCTGATACCTGAAGGAAGTTCTTATGCCATCTGGTCCACTTTCACCTAGTTTTCTTTCCAAAGAAGTTCAGCACTGACTGCTGGCTAGCTCTTGGGGGGGGGGGGGGGTTGTATGATTTGTCATAAACCAAATTGATCCCCTCTACCTGAAGGTTTTGTGTCTTGGAGATTACTTACCTGGTCCTCCTCCTCTCTACTTTCTTTGTCCTGGTCAGTTCTAGCTGCTAGCATCCAGATCTCTCAGATGCCTTTTGGTCTCCCAAGCCGTCTTTGGTACTACATTTTGCTCTTATTCCTCTGAAATTATTTCATTTTCCTTCCAAATGTGGAGAGGAGAGAAGATTTTTGGAGGTAGAACTAAGTGAAAACTAGCATGTAAGCAATGTGAAAGAAATATGAACCTATCCTGCCTGAGTCTTCTGCCTTTCTTTAGAAATAACTCTATGTTCTTAGAAAGACATTGTTTGAAACAGGAATTGGGCCACCCTCTGTGAATTACTGAGAACTAGTGGTTCTGTGTAACTAGATGGATTCTGTGTAACTCCAGAGAATACAATTAGCAATAATGGGCATGAATTACTGGGAGGTGGAATTTTCCTAAATAAAAGGAAGAATTTTTTTTTCTCACAATTTGAGCTTTTCAAGGGTGGAATGTGATGCCCTGCAACGTATGTGGAAATGTTCATATTATTTGATGTTTGTCATGTCCAGATATAAAAAATTAAAATTATAGTAAAGTCATTCATTTATTCTGTCAGAAACTAAGAACTCTGAAGTTGGCATGCTCGAAGGAAAAAAGGAGAATTTGACAGGAAGTTTGTAGCTGGATCTTTTAACATTCATCTGTCTGATTGTTAGTGGGATTCTCTTCATATAAGAGCTCTCTGACCCCCCATGCTGCTGACTGCACTCTAGCCCAAGAGAAGAAAGACAAATATTTTGCAACCATAGCTCAAGAAACACACACACACATGCATGTGCACACATTCATACACATACAAGCACATGCATATGCACATACATACACATGTGTACACCAGCCATAGGGAGGCACCAAGAACGTCCACAAATGGTAAGGAACTCATGGGTACAAGGACTATTACAGCTGACCTTAATGGGAGATTCCTTACAACTCTTCTCTTGGCCAATTTTACTGCACTGCTTCCACCTGCCACTACAGAATACCAGCCAATTTGAGGCAACGCTGGCCAGCTCCTTGCTACTGAAGCCCTTCCTGAAATAGCCTGTGGTTAATAGCTGCTGGGCAGACAAGAGACTGCCAGGTGATTACTCCTGAGGACAAGGCAGCACACACCAAATACACAGAATACTCCCTGACTCTGGGGTTCTGATTCCACTGCTCTGCTCCCTGTTCCTGGCACATTCATTTAACAAAGATTGAATGAATTTCCTACTAAGTGCTGTGTACTACCTTAGGCAATGGGTAAACCACAAAGATAAACAGGACCAGATCACACATACTTTTTTTTTGCATAGGAGAACTTTGTAAGAAGAGTTCAAGGAATGACTTGTAGGACAAGGTTTGGTGGTGTGTTATAGTAATTTGAGGATCCTAGATATTTCTCTCTCTCTCCCTGCTTTGAGCCCACATCTGTGTGTGTAGCTGGTTGTTTGTTCTCTGGGAGGGGTAGCCAGGCATACTATAGTTACAGGTTCATATGGTAATCTGGGAGAATGTGAAACTTTCTTGATGTATTACTTCAGAATTTCCAGAATTGGGAGAAAATGATATATGTTCCTGATTCAGTTTAGAGTTGCACTGATAACTGTGCCAGTTGAGCCCCCTCCCCAATCCCTGTCCCACTAAGATTCTCTAGTGATGAAAGAAGAGGCAGGAAAGTATGTGGTTTTAAGAGAGAGTAATACAGTTTGACTGGAGCATAAGGTATGTGGTGAGAAGGACTGTGACATTAGATTGGAATGCTAGGTTGAAATTAGATTGTAAAGAATGTGGAATACTAGGCTATAGATTATTTTCATTTGAGGGGCGGACGTTGGAGAGCCATTGATGGATTTTTTATTTAAATATTTAATTTATTTATTTTCAGTTTTCAACATTCACTTCCATAAGTCTTAAATTTTCTCCTTCTCCCTTCCCAAAACAGCATGCAATCTGATATGGGCTGTACACATACATTCCTATTAAACACATTTTCACATTAGTCATGTTGCATAGAAGAATTATAATGAATGGGAGAAACCATGAGAAACAAAACAAAACAAAACAAAAAAACAAAAGAGAAAATAGTCTGCTTCACTCTGCAGTCCAACTCCATAGTTCTTTCTCTGGATGCGGATGGCATTTTCCATCATGAGTCCTTTGGAAAAGTTTTAGGTCCCTGCATTGCTGAGAAGGGTTGTCTAAAGATCAGTCATCTCACATTGTGGCTGTTATTGTGTGCAGTGTTCTTCTGGTTCTGTCACTTCACTCAGCATCAGTTTGTGTAAGTCTTTCCAGGTTTTCCCAAAGTCTGCCTGCTCATCATTTCTTATAGCACAATAGTATTCCATTACATTCATATACCACAACTTGTTCATTCATTCCTCAATTGATGGACATTCCCTTGATTTCCAGTTCTTGGCCACCACAAAAAGAACAGCTATAAATATTTTTGTACACGTGGTTCCTTTTTCCATTTTTATGATCTCTTTGGGATACAGACCTAGAAGTGATACTGCTGGGTCAAAGGGTATGCACATTTTTATAGCTTTTTGGGTATAGTTCCAAATTGCTCTCCAGAATGGTTAGATCGGCTCGCAGCTCCACCATCAATGAATTAGTGTTCCAATTCTCCCATATCTTCTCCAATATTTATCATCTTCCTGCTTTGTCATGTTAACCAGTTTGATAAGTGTGATGTGGTATCTCAGAGATGTTTTGATTTGCATCTCTCTAATCAGTAGGGATTTAGAACATTTTTTTATATGACTATAGTTAACTTTAATTTCTTCCTCTGAAAACTGCCTGTTCATATCCTTTCATCATTTGTAAATTGGGAAATATGTATTTTTAAAAAGTTTTTGTTGATATTTTCTGTTTTTTACATGACCATCATTACCCAAAGTATGCCTCCCCCTTCCAAAGAGCCATACCATATGACAGATATAATTTTTTAAAGAGTAAAAAAAAAGTCAAAACAACTGATTGATATATTGAAAAAATTCCAAAACATGTACAATGTGTAACACTTGTGGGCCTCTTAATTCTATGAAGGGGTAATATGGAAGTGTCTTTTAATTTCTCTTCATTCGAGTCCCACTTGATCTTGAGCATTTTGTTACATTTACTATTGATTTTTGGGGGTATATAGTTGTTGTTTCCATTTGCATTGTTTTGGTCATTGTGTACGTTCTTTGCTTGACTTTGCTTACTTTACTCTGAATCACTTCATGTAAATCTTTCAATGCTTCTCAATCACCACACACATCATTTCTTATAACACAGTAATAATCCCTTAGATTCATTTATCACAGTTTAACTATCCTCCGATTGATGGTATCTATTTTGTTACCAATTTTTAACTATCACAAAAGGCTGCTATTAATATTTTGGAGCATATAGAGACTTTTTCCCTATCAATGACTTTCCTGGAGTATGAACTCAGTAATGAATATGGATATGAACAGCTTAGTCACTTTATTTGCACAATTCCAAATTGTTTTCCAAAGTGATTGTACCATTTCACAGCTCCACTAATAAGGTATTTGTGTTCATATCCTCCCACAACTCCTCAAATATTGACTGTTACCATTTTTTTTGGTCATTTTTGCCAATTTACAGGGTATAAGATAAAAACTCAAGGATGGTTAGGTTTGCATTTCTCTTATTACTAATGATTTGGAGCATTTTTTCATGGGATTATGAATATTTTGCTGGCTTTTTTAAAGAACAGTTTGTTTATATTCATTAACCATTTGTCTATTTTTTGCATCACTACAGGTATTTAGGCAGATGCTAAGTGATCACATTTCAGGAAATACTACATATATTGATTGGGAATCTAGGCTGGATGACCTCTAAATTTTCACCTAAAACTAGGAAAATATTTTTATATGAGAGATATGGACTGCCTTCCAAATCTCTGTGGCACACATTTGTATAAATAAGATTGGCTTAACTTTAGAATATATATATAGGCCTTTAAATTCCAATATTTCCTTTGTGGCAAGGGTTCTTGTGTGTGTGTCATAGGACACTTTGGCAGTCTGATGAAACCCAGAGACTCCTTCTCAAATCAATGTTTCTTAAATGCATAAGATGAAATACACAGGGCTACAAAGGAGATTAACAATCAAAATAAATTCAAGTTAAGAGCTTCTGTCATTTAGTTTTTCCTTTTCTTTTTAAACTAATGCAGGAAAAGAATGCACCTACAAAAGGAAGTTAATAGATTCTCCTTGCACTCACAAAGGAGTTTAAAAATAAAGTATGTGTCAAGAACTTGTCAAGAACTGAGGAAAGAAAACTTGATAGAAAGTTTCTTGGCTCAAAGCAAGGGAAGGAGGTTTTTTAATCAAAGGCCACTGAACTATAGGAAAAATAGGATATAGGCCACATAAAAGCAAACTATTAAAATAATAGAATCTTAGAATTCTTCAAGGTCATAGAATTAAATTTGCTATCCAAATAGAAATCTGCCTGATTTCTGGCAGATGGGCAACTAACTTCATGTGAATAATTTACTTGTTCAGTGTATTTTGTTCATACCAGCAACATAATATTCTGTTTGGGGTACACACGCACTGTCAGCAGTTCTCATTCTGCTTAAATATTTTGCACCTAATAGCTTGCACAGCAGACTAAAGTGCTTTTTTAGAGAAAGAAAATAGAAACATTGAATTCACCCGTTTTTGAATTTTAGAACAGGAAACACGATACTTAATCCAATAAGTTTAATAATAACTGATTTTTAAAATAGCTCTGTGGTCAGTTTGGGAACATAGAGGAGGAGAGTTTGTATATGGAGAAATAGAGAGAAAAAGAGCCAAAGGCCAAGTGGAAAGAAGAGGAAAGAAAGGGAGAAAAGGGAAATTGGAGGAAGAAGAGAAGAAGAAAAACTGTAGAAGAAGGGAAAAGAAACAAAAGAGTGATATTGATAGACACAGTGTAGTGGAGAGATTAGGGAGAGAGGAAGGCAGGCAGAGAGGAAAAGAGAAAGAGGGTGAATTGAAAAAAAGGAGAATAAAAGCAGTTTAAAAATAAATGAGGCCAAGCATGTGGTACATGGTAGTACATGGTAGTATACTTGCCTCTTGATCTTGGGTAGTGGGTAGTGGGGCTAAGCCAATCAGGTGTCTGCACTAAGTCCCACACTAATCAATCTAGAATGGGAGTAGGAAGAGAGAGAAGAGAGACACGAGGCTGATTAACTAACTCAGCTCAGCTCCATGAGTAGCCTCTACATTTCTAGTCTAAGTGAGACGGAGAGAGCAGATATCTAAATAGCTCACTAATGTGGTTGAAACCAAGATAAGTGATTAATGGCAGGGACTCATCTGAGCTCTCCCAAATTTCTCTTCAAACAATGTTAAAATAACACCTCAAAATGAATTTTGAAGTGACAGAACTAACAAAAAGACAGTGAAATAATATTTTAGCTGAAGACAACTTAGAAAGTCAGCAGGAAAGTTCTGTCTCACTGGGGTAAGAGTGGAGCACAGTCCAGTGAAGGAAATCCCTCACAAGACAAAAGCAGACCAAGCCTCAGAAAGTCAGTAGTAGGCCTTGGAGGCAACTGAATCAGAGACTTCTGGACCAGCAGGCCACAGACAGCAGCAGTCAGACAACTGGTCAAAAGGAGATTACGGGGGACCTTTTGCTGACACTGGAAGTAGGACTGGCCATTCACAGTTCTTGGTTGTAGTTCCAAGGCAAGCAAGAGCATTAACAGAAGCAGGGACTTTGGTCCCTATTTTAAGGTAAAAAATAAATAGTTTTTGTGGTTACTCACAGACACACTCATAGGCCAGGAGAACAGTAACCACACTCTCCTTAGATTATGCCACCTTGGAAGAAATGCAAATTTATAGACCCCCAGAACTAGTGCTGAAAATAGGAGCATGAAAAACTTGAAGCTTAGTACAGTGCCTTGTCTACCCCAGGAGCAGAACCTAATTTTAACATTAAGTGAAAAGTTAAGAAATAGGCTGGAAAAATGAGCCAACAACAACAACAAAATAATGTGATCACAGAAAGTTACTGTGGTGACAGGGAAGATCAAAAAATAAACTCAGAAGAAAACAACAGTACCAAAATAGCTACATGCAAATCTTCAAATAAAAATGTGAACTGGTCTCAGGCCCAAATAATAATTCCTGAAAGAACTCAAAAAGGAGTTTAAAATTCAAAAAAAAGAGTGATAGAGGAAAATTGGGGACAGAAGAGAGTGATGCAAGAAAATCATGGGGAAAAAAAGTCAATAGCTTGATAAAGGAGGCATAAAATAATACCAAAGAAAATAACACCTTAAAAAAACAGACTGGGCCAAAGGGTAAAAGAGGCACAAAAACCCACTGAAAAGAACTCTTTAAAACTGGCCAATGGAAAAGGAGGTATAAAAGCTCACTGATGAAAATAATTCCATAAAAATTAGAACTGGGCAAGTGGAAACGAATGACTCTCTGAGACATCAAGAACAGTAAAACAAAATTAAAAGAATAAGAAAATAGAAGAAAATGCGAAATATCTCATTGGAAAAATATCTGACCTGAAAAAATACGTTGAGGAGAGCTAATTTAAGAAACATTGGACAATTTGAAAGCCATGATCAAAAAAAGTCTAGAAATTCTATTGCAAGAAATTATCAAGAAAATTGCCCTGATATTCTAAAGCAGAGGGTAAAATACAAGTTCAAAGAATCTACTGGTTGCCTTCTGAAAGAGATCCAAAAATAAAAACTAACAGGAATATTATAGCCAAATTTCAGAGCTTTTAGATTGAGATAAGAATATTATAAGCAGCTAGAAAGAGACAATTCAAATATTGTGGAGCTACAGTCAGGATAACATAAAATTTAGTAGTGTCTATACTAAAGGATCAGAGGATGTAGAATATAATATTCTTGAGCGCAAAGGATCTAATATTACAACTAAGAATCACTTACCCAACAAAACTGAGTATAATCTATCAGGCAGGAAATAGATATTTAATATAATAAAGGACTTTCAAGCATTCTTGATGAAAAGACAAGGGCTGAATAGAAAATATGATTTTCAGAAATGAGACTCAAGAGAAGCATAAAAAGGTAAACAGGAAAAATAAACCATAAGGGATTGAATAAGATTCAACTGTTTACATTCCTACATGGGAAGATGACAATGACTAAGAACTTTATCCTTATTAGGGCAGTTAGAACTACCCATAGACAGAGGACATAGATGTGAGTTAACTATAAAAGGATAATATAAAAAAGTAAAATAAAATAAACTGGTAAAAAAAAAAAGAGAGATACACTAGGAAAAGAGAGAAGGGAGAGTTCGAATGGGGTAAATTATATCACATAAAAGAAGTGCAAAAGAGTATTTATAATAGAGGGAAAGATGGGAGGTGGGAAATGCTTGAATCTTATTCTCATTGGAAATGGCTCAAAGAGGGTATAAGTTGCACACACAGCTGGTAGTAGAAATCTGTCATACCCTACAGGGAAGTAGAAGCAGAAGAGGATGAGAGAAGGGAAAGGAGATTGGAAGAGGCAGTCAGAAGCAAAACACTTTTGAAGAGGGATAGGGTGAAAAAAGAGGAGAGGGGATGAGGAGAGAGAGAGAGAGAGAGAGAGAGAGAGAGAGAGAGAGAGAGAGAGAGAGAGAGAGAGAGAGAGAGAGAGAGAGAATAAACAGGGGAGTGAATGATGGAAGGAAATAAACAATTAGTAATTATAGCTCTGAATGTGAATGGGATGAACCACCTATAAAACAGAAGCAGATAGCAGAGTGGATTAAAAACCAGAATTCTACAATATGTTATTTACAAGAAAAATACTTGAAGCAGAGAGAACATACAGATTATAGGTAAGGGACTGGAGCAGAATCTATTATGCTTCAGCTAAAGTTAAAAAAAAAGCATGGGTAGCAATCATGATCTCAGAAAAAGCAAAAATAGATCTAATTAAAAAAGATAAGTTGGGAAACTACATTTTACTAAAAGGTACCATACACAATAATATAATAACAATACAAAATATATATGCACCAAATAGCATGACTTCCAAATTATAAATTTAAAAAGTTTTGCACAAAAAAACCCAAATGCAACCAAGATTAGAAGGAAAGCAGGATACTGGTGGGGGGGAGGGGTAGAATTTATAGCAAGTTTGTCTGATAAAGGTTTCATTTCTCAGCTATCTGAGAAACTGAGTCAAATTTATAAGAATACAAGTCATTCCCCAACTAACAGTCAAAGGATATGAACAGGCAGTTTTCAAGTGAAGAAATCAAGGCTATCTATAGTTATATGAAAAAATGCTCCAAATCACTATTGTTTAGAAACATGCAAATTAAAACAACCCTGAGGTACCACCTCACACCTATCAGCTTGAGTAATATGACAGAAAAGAAAAATGACAAATGTTTGAGGAGATGTGCAGAAATTGGGACACTGATACACTGTTGGCAGAATTGTGAACTGATATAAAACTTCATTATATCCCTTGATTCAGCAATATGACTACTGGATCTATATCCCAAAGAGACTTTTTTTTTTTTAAAAAGACCTATATGTACAAAGACATTTATAGTAGCTCTTATTGTGGTAGCAAAGAATTGGAAATTGAAGGGATGCTCAACAATTGGAGAAGAGTTGATAAAGTTGTGGTGGAACACTATTGTGCTATTAGAAATGATGAACATGAAGGCTTCAGAAAAACCTGGGAAGATTTAGATGAACCAATGCAGTGAAGTGAGCAGAACCAGGAGAACATTGTATATGGTAATAGCAATACTGTACAAAGATGAACTCTTGAATGACTTAGCTATTCTCAGCTAATTCTCAGTGATTCAAGACAATTCCAAAGGACTAATGAGGACTATTCACCTCCAGAGAAAGAACTGATGGAGTCTGAATTGCAAATTGAAGCATCCTTTTAAAAAACTTTATTTTTCTTTGAGTATTTTTTAGTCTGTTTTCTTTCACAATAGAACTAATATGTAAATATGTTTTGCATGACTGCACATATATAACCTATATCAAATTGCTTGCCTTCTCAACGAAGTGGAGGGGAGAAAGAAAGGGAGAGAATTTGGGAACTCAAAATTTTTTTTAAAATGTTAAAAATTATTTTTACATGTAATTGGAAAAAATAAAATATTTGAAATCTATGAAAAAAATAACTAAACCAATGTATATCTTTTGCTGTGATCAAGTGGCATCATCATACACTACTGATTTACTGGAGAAGCCCATGATATTTTTTGGCTGCTAACATTATTCCTGTTTTCCAGAGGAAACTGAATGAAGGTAATGGAGAGAATAACCCAAGATGGGCTTTGGTGAAAAAGACATTATTTTGGTTTGAATAGCACAATATTGGATCCCCTTTTTTCCTGATTTAAAAGAACAAAGAGAAAGGATACTAGGATTCACTTCATTATCACTCCCTCTTTAAAAAAAATCATTTATTTATTTATTTATTTTAAGTTTTCAACATTCATTTGCACAAAATTTTGAGTTGCAAGTTTTCTTTCCATCTCTCGCATTCTAATTACCCCTTCCACCAATCTGCCCTCCCTTCCCTTATCCCCATCTTCTCTTTTGTCCTGTAGGGCAAGATAAATTTCTATACCCCATTACCTGTATTTCTTATTTCCCAATTGTGTATGCAAAAATGATTCTCAGCATTTGTTCCTAAAACTCTGAGTTCCAGCTTCTCTTCCTTCCTCCCTCCCCACCCATCCCCACTGAGAAGGCAAGCAATTCAATATAGGCTATATATGTGTAGTTTTGCAAATGACTTCCATAATAGTCATGTTGTGTAACACTAACTATATTTTCCTCCATCCTATCCTGCCTCCCATTTCTTCTATTCTTTCTTTTGATCTTGTCCCTCCCCAAGAGTGTTTACTTCTAATTGCTCCCTCCTCCCATTTGCCATCCTTTACATCATACCTGTTTATCCCCTTCTCCCCTACTTTCCTGTAGTTTAAGATAGGTTTTCATACCAAATTGAGTGTGCATGTTATTCCTTCCTTCAGCCAAATGTGATGAGTGTAAGCTTCACTTTTTCCCTCTTACCTTCCCCCTTTTCCCCTCCATTGAAAAAGCTTTTTCTTGTCTCTTTTATGAGAGATAATTTGCCCCTTTCCATTTCTCCCTTTCTCCTCCCAATATATTCCTCTCTCTCCCCTTAATTTTATTTTTTAGATATGATCCCTTCCTATTCAGCTCACCCTGTGTTCTCCCTCTCCATATATATATATATATATATATATATATATATACATATATATGTATGTATGTGTGTGTGTGTGTGTGTGTGTGTGTGTGTGTGTATAATCCCACCAACTACCCAGATACTGAGAAAAGTTTCAAGAGTTACAAATATTATCTTTCCATGTAGGAATGTAAACAGTTCAACTTTAGTAAGTCCCTTATGATTTTTCTTTCCTGTTTACCTTTTCATGCTTCTCTTGATTCTTGTGTTTGAAAGTCAAATTTTCTTTTCAGCTCTGGTCTTTTCATCAAGAATTCTTGAAAGTCCTCTATTTCATTGAATGACCATTTTTTCCCCTGTAAATATTGTCAGTAAGTAAGTCAGTTTTTCTGGGTAGGTGATTCTTGGTTTTAATCCTAGTTCCTTTGACTTCTAGAATATCATATTCAACACCCTTCGATCCCTTAATGTAGAAGCTGCTAGATCTTGTGTTATCCTGATTGTATTTCCACAATATTCAAATTGTTTCTTTCTAGCTGCTTGCAATATTTTCTCCTTGACCTGGGAACTCTGAAATTTAGCTACAATGTTCCTAAGAGTTTGTCTTTTTGGATCTCTTTCAGGAGGTGATCAGTGGATTCTTTCAACATTTATTTTGCCCTCTGGTTCTAGAATATCAAGGCAGTTTTCCTTGATAATTTCATGAAAGATGGTGTCTAGGCTCTTTTTTTGATCATGGCTTTCAGGTAGTCCCATAATTTTTAAATTGTCTCTCCTGGACCTATTTTCCAGGTCAGTTGTTTTTTCAATGAGATATTTCACATTATCTTCCATTTTTTCATTCTTTTGGTTTTGTTTTATAATTTCTTGATTTCTCATAAAGTCATTAGCTTCCATCTGTTCCATTCTAATTTTGAAAGAACTATATTCTTCAGTGAGCTTTTGAACTTCTTTTTCCATTTGGCTAATTCTCCTTTTTAAAGCCTTCTTCTCCTCATTGGCTTTTTTGAACCTCTTTTACCAACTGAATTAGCCTATTTTTCAAAGTGTTATTTTCTTCAGCATTTTTTTGAGTCTCCTTTAGCAAGCTGTTAACTCATTTTTCGTGCTTTTCTTACATCTCTCTCATTTCTCTTCCCAATTTTTCCTCCACCCCTCTTACTTGATTTTCAAAATTCTTTTTGAGTTCTTCCATGGTCTGGGACCATTGCATATTTGTTTTGTATGTTTGGGTTGCAGAAGCCTTGATGTCTTCCTCTGATGGTAAGCATTGTTCTTCCTCATCTCAAAAGATGGGAGAAAATACCTGTTCACCAAGAAAGTAACCTTCTATAGTCTTATTTTCCCCCCTTTTTTGGGTACTTTCCCAACCAGTTACTTGACTTTTGGGTCATTTGTCAAGAGGAGGGTATACTCTGGGGGTCTGTAAGATCTCAGTTCCTCCCAGGTGGCACAATCAAGCCTGCACACTGGTCTAGGAGCAACAAGAAAGTTTTCTGCCCAGAACCTGCGAGTAGTAGAATTCCCTCTCCACAACTGCCTCCAGTTCCACCATACCAGCACTCATGGCTGAGATTCCGATCAGCTGCTCAATTCCTCCAGGGGCTTTAGGGGGAGGGCAAGGCAGTCACTCAGGGCTGAAGTTCAGATCAGTTGCTCAATTTCCACAGGGGCTTTAATCTGAGGGCTCCAAAAATGGATGCTGGCTACTGCCTGTTGTGGTCACCTCAGCCACCACTGCATGCTGCTGCTACTGCTGCTGCCTCTGCCACCACCACCTGGGGCTGCAGCTAGAGGGGAACCTTATTCCCTTCTCCCCAGATGAAAAAGCCCTCTCATTCACCTTTGAAGCTGCCTTTGTCACCTGTGGGTTGAGGGATCTGCAAACCTCTGCTGCTGCTGGGGATTCTGCTCCTGAGGCCTGCTCTGGCCCTCCTCCTCCTGCTGCCACATGACCAAGGCTGGGCTGTTCTCTGCTCTGCATTTGTTGTGACAGACCTTTTCCATCAGCCTTCCAGGTCACCCTGGGCTGGAAATCTCCTCCACTTCATCTTTCTGTGGCTTCTGCTTCTCTAGAATTTGTTGAGAGTCATTCTTTACAGATATTTTATGAGCTGTGGGGCAAGAGCTAGAGTATGCGCATCTTTCTACTCTGCCTTCTTGGCTCTGCCCCTCATCATCACTTCTTGAAAAATATTTATAATCTCAAGATGTTAATTCAAGTAACTTTTCCCACTAAAACCCAACTTTGATGCTCCTTCATTCCATGAAGGTGACCTTGGATCTCTAACTTTGACATGAAGAGTATAGCTCTACAAAGGCTCTGAAAGTAGAGCCAGCAACATACCCTATAACTGTCATGTAAGGATAGCCTGGCTAAAGTGCAAATGAAAATACAGAGCAAAAAGCTCCAAAAAAGTAATTTTTTCTGGTCATTGGCCCTTGCACTAGGTTGGTACTGGAGGACTCTCGGGTCTGTACCATCTGCGTCAGTGTCAAATGGGCACAATCCAGAATCTAGGTTTACTGACTTCCTTAATCTAAACTGATGATTGAGAAATCTACAATAATTGCTAAAAGTCTTCTCCTTTCAATATCAGCATGAAAGTAACCCCAGCAATCATAGAGCTATAAGGTAGTAAGGAACTATAAAGAGAGAGTAGAGGAAGATGGACATCTTTGCTAGCCATCCCTAGCAGAAACACCAGAAAAATGAGCAAATATAAATGTTGTCTGAGCAATGTTTTGTGTCTCTTGTGTTAAACCATTAATTCCCTTTCCAATTCTTCCTTCCATAGATCTTATTTATTTTCCATCTCTTCCCAGCTTCTAGCACTCTCAATTCATTTATTAAAGCACTTTTAAAAAAACAAAACTTTCCTTTAATCTCTTTCAGGAATTCTAGTTGATTTTATGCCCAAACTGTGCTTTACTTTGAGGCATTGCATGTAAATGTTTTGGAGTTATTATCTTCTGGGTTTATGTCTTGAGCTTTTCTGATAGCATAATGGTGGGATTTTTTTTGGTGTGCTCATTCTTCCAGCACACTTTCTGACTTTGGACTTTATGTTAAAATCAGACTTTGTGTACTTCTGGAGGAAAAGTTTGGACTGATTTTGATGCTGCTTTCTTGGGGTACTGAGTATTGTGTTATTCCAGGATATCAGGGACAGGCTGGGGATCTGCAAGCTTTCAGTGTTTGCAAAGTGATCTGATTCAGGACAAAGTCTGATCACTGCCCTCCTAGTCTGAGCTCTACTAATATCTGACCAGCATTTGAACCTGAGCAAAAGTAGACTGCTGCTGGGCTCAGCCACTGTCAGCCAGCAGATTGACCAACCAAGTTCCGTTCGTTCAGAGTGGCAAAATTGTAGGCTTCCCTTTGGTCTAGGATTCTTTCCCTGGTTATTTCTCTACATGCTTCAGACTGGATTAGAACTGGAACTGAGACCTTGATCTGTTCCTGCAAACACAAACACAAACCACACAACTACTATTTGCTTCTGAACTCATTCCTCTTTCTCCACATAGCTGAGGACCTACTACTAGTTCATTACTCCATGCCAACACTTGGGTGCAAGTCTTCTCCTCTGTGAACCCTGAAGCAGTGCTCCACATCTGGGGAGACGGTGACAAACCTGCCAGTTGGCACCTGTTCTTGAACCCTTTACAAGGTCATGGTGCCTGTGGTTGAATCATGGACTGCATATTGCCCAGTGCCCAGTGTTTGGTCCCTTAGTTCTGCTCCTTTGAGTTATCACTCCTGGATAAACCTTGTCCCCAGTATCCACAGACACACACCCCACCCCTATCCACATCTCACTATGCTGACTTAGGTTGAGTATATGATTTCCTGTGATTTTTTTCCCCAGGGATTTCCTGATCAAAATTGGTTTGGTGCATTGTCTAGATCTAGAGGAAGGCAATTTTTTTTAGCAGAAGAAAATACACTATACTTCCTCCTGCTCCTTCACCATCTTGGCTCCACTCAAAAAATCATTTTTATTAAATATGGAAAAGCTCACTTTTCTAGCAACCTAGTTAAAGACCTTAAAAAAATGTCTGGAATTTTCCAGAATCGCAGGCTTGATCTGGATGGAGACTTCAATAAGCCTAACTGGGGTAGTTATTTTTATTCAGATTTCCCTTGGGTCTCTAATTTAAAGAATCATGTAGGTCTCCAGGTAATTATTATAGATAAAAGGGGTTCTACAGACTGGCTAGGTTCAAACTGTGGTCACTCCCTAGCTGAACAGAAGTTGGTATTTCTGCTGACTGGGTTCAGACAGCGGTTACCATTCTAGCTGAAAATGTTTATTCTGTCTTTCAATATGATATCCTCCACAAATTTTTTTTTAATCTCCTAGCAAGTGCTGTAAAAAAAAAAAAGGAATAAATAAAGAGAAAAATTGTAGCTCTTGAGTAAAAACTAGGAAAAGTTTAAACGTTCAAAAAAGTTCAGAGTTCAAAAACCTTAACAAAGTAGTTGGTCCCTTTGAGAAATAGAATAGAGAAGTAATTCAAAATACAGTAAACCAGAAGGCAAGAGAAAAAGTTTGCAGCCGAAAATGATTTATCCTCCAAGGCTGAGTATAATCTTACAAGGAGAAAAATGAACCTTTAATAAAACTAATGATTTCCAAATATTACTGTCACAAAAACTAGAACTGAAAAGAATCTTTGGAATGTAAACAAATGGCACAGAAACCAAGAAAGGTAAACAAGGTTGAGTAACTTGAAATTGGTAAATGATAATCAAGTACCTACATCCTGAATGAAAGAAACCACTGTTCCTTCAGAATCCTACCATCATTAAGGGATGGTGGAGGAACAAAGAAAAGTAAACTCAGTGTCTAGATGCTTAAAAAAATAAAAAAGGAAAGAGAAGAAAAGGAAGAGAAGATACAATCCACAGTTCCCTGAAAGTAACTTCTTAGCATATAATTCATAAAAATGATTGTCAGTTTCCAGAGAGTCCAGGTAAAAGAAAAAAAATGTTATAAGTATCCAGAAAGAGAAAGATCATGTACCCAGTTAGAATCAAACCAAGGAGAGATAAAACACAGAAAGAAAACTGTAGACCAATATGTTTCATAAATACTGAATATGGGAAATTGAATATTGAACAATCAATCAATAAATATTTTTTAAAAACCTACAATGTGACAGTCAATGTATTAGTCACTGGAGATATAAGTACTAGGAGTGAAACGATAAAATAATGCTAAGAATTCTATAGCAATATATTAAAAAATTACTCACTGGCTTTATACCAGGACTACAAGGTTAGTTCAATATTAGGAAAATTATAAACATAATAGGTCAGATTAATACAAAAACCCACAAAATTGAATTAGATAACATAAATAAATATAGAAAAAGTCTTCAACTTATACTAAAACAAAAAAGAATAAGAATAAATAAGCTTTCCATGGGTATGGTTAACTTTTATTTGAATGATGAACTTTTTTGTAATAATAATACTAGGAATATGTCTATTTCCTCCACTATTATTTCACATCATTCTAGAAATGCCAGTTTTAGCAATAACTCGAGCAAAAATAAATTGAGTAAATTATCATTGATAAGATAGGAGCAAAATTATTGCTATTTTGAAAAGATGTGACTACTTACTTAAAGAACCCCATAGGTTCAATGAAAAATGTACTAAAAACAATCACATCAATAAACAGTTAAGAATCCACCTAAACAACAGTCTTTGTGCATATTGCTAAGAAACTCAGTAGGAAGACATTTTAAAAAGAAATTCTATTCAAGATAGCTACAAAGTATATAAGATATCTGAGAGTTAACCTACTGAAATGTACTGACTTACATGAATACAACTACAAAATACTATTTGCAGAAATAAAGGAAGACATACCTGGAGATATATTCACTGTTCATGGGTGGACTGTGACAAAATAAAAGTGATTTTTACCTAAATTAATTTACATATTAAGTGCCATACCAAGCAAATTACTAAGAAATCATTTTGTAGAACTAGGTAAAATAATAACATAATTCAGTTGGAGGAACATAAATTCAAGAAGTTCAAGGAAAATAATGGGAAAAATTAGGAATAAAATACACCTAGCATTACCCAGTTTCATACTGGGAGAATCAGGAGAGCAAATTATATAATAATAGTATCATTAGCAAAGACTTGAGAATTCTCATTAATGCAATGTCCAGCCATTACTCCAAAGGACCAATGATGAATCTTGCTACCTGTTTCCTGATAGAAGCTATTGACTCAGGAAGCAGATATACATGTATATGTTTATATACACACACACACACACACACACACAGATACGTGTGTGTGTTAGTCTGACAAGACATATATTTTTTTTTTCAAAAATGCCAAGCCAGGAATTTGCTTTGACTGATTATTCATATTTGTTAAAAGGGGTTTCCCTGCCCCCTCTACCTTTCCCCGCCCCCCCCTCCCCGCAATGGAGAGAGAAGAGGAAGTAAAGTTTTTCAACTGAAAAAAAATTTTAATAAACAGTTCTCCAAAGAATAAATGTAAATTAATAACAACCAAATAAAAGGACACTCCAAATTACAGTGAGGGAAATTCAAATGAAAATAACTCCAAAATTTCATCACACATTCATAATTTTTAAAATGGAATTATTAAATTTTAGAGGGTGTGTGGAAAGATAGTCACTCTAATACGCTATTGGTAGAGCTAAGACCTGCTCCACTCATACTGGGGGACAATGGAGTTATACAAAATGTTCTATGTCCAGATGTAATCAGAATTGTCCGTTGAACCTTTTATGTTCATCTCTATCTTTGTTTGATCAAGAATTCTTTCTCTGAATCTACAACTACAATCTCTGAAAGGTGAAAGGTATCACCTTTTCTTCTTCAATTTGTTTATGATATGACCTTTTTTGTCCATGTCATGTATTCTTTCACAACTTATTATAGGACATTATGTGAGACATTGGTCCAAACCTAATTTCTTCCAATCTGCTTCCCAATTTTCCTGACATTTGGTGTCCTTGGTTTTTTAAACATGCTGCTGTGTTCAAATGATTGGCGGTCTTGTGTCCCTATCTTTCTATTTATCTCCCTTTCTAATTTTTAAACACGAATTGGGTGTTGCAGATCGAACTGCGAAAGAAGGGAGCAGAGCTGCTATTTGGGCAGGTATAAATCTATCATTCCACTTCGTAGCTTCATTGCCTTTGGCAATGACTTAAATAGAGGCTATATTCTGTTAATATACATAAAATGAAATCAATATAGCAATCAAGAGTTCTATCTGATCTTAGTGCAATAGACCAAGCCCAAAACTAATCTTCTCCCTCACTGGGGTGTTTACAACTTTGCTTGTCTGAAGTCTGAAATATCAGCAAAATTATTTTACATTTATTTGGCATCTACCTTATAAGGAATTTATATAATTCCTTACATAGGATTATAGACTGAGACCTCAGAGGGACCTTATGGATTATCAACTTCAGCCTCCTCAATTAACTTTAGTTTTAAATTTTTCTTTTATTTTGAACCTGGCAAATATCAACAAATAATATTTCCACATGCAAAGAACAGAAAAAGACTGATCTACTTGTCTATGTTTCCTTAATCCTCTCATTCTACAGATGAAAAAACTGAAGTCCAGAGAGACTGAGAGATTGCCTATAGTCATACAGCTAGTAACGGTCTAAGGTGGGACTTGATTCCTGAATTCAAATGCAGTAACATGTTGAGTATGCCATGATCCCTCTGGAAAGGCTTCAAGTACGGGCCTGGTAACAGACTGTGTGCATGTAATATATACATATAAGGACTTATAGGATCAATATAAGAAAAAGCAGGAGAGGCTCCTTACTGCAGTGTGATGAATTTTCAACTGCAGCAGTTTTGAGGGGTTTTGAGGATGGTGGTCTATGGGGGAAGAAAGGCCCACAGAAAATCACAGATCCTTGAAGTATTTACATATTGAAATACACTATCTCCTTTTATAAATGAGAGGGGGAAGAGCATGGATCCCAACTGTTTGTTTTTCTATTGAATTATATTGCCTCTTGGACAATTTCCTACTTAAGTTTCCTGCATCTTATTTTTAAAAGCTGGTTCACTTGGTGGAAATAAAGCCTTGCATTCAGTAACCTACAGTATGCTTTAATTGAAGACACATCTCCTTATTAAGGGTTTAATAAAGATTCCTGTAACAGAGGATATGATTTAATTGTTAAGCCTATTTTGGTAATAAGCTTAGGGTGTCTATCCGGGAAATAAGTGTTTGCATGTAAACACAACAGGGCATGTATTTTGCTTTGTCCAGGGATTGACACTTTGTGCCACTGTTATATGGTATAATGTTATAAGATAAGGAACAGAGTGAAACTAAAATGCCTCATACATGAAACATGATGATATGTGATTTTGGAAGTATGAAAAACTCTTGGTATGGGAACTCTCTCCATCCAAAAGAGAACCTCAATCCTTCTAGGACTTAGATCAGACCTAGGAGTGACTGGAGGAACAGAGAAACACAGAGATCACAAAGTTCAGTGTCAGGAAAGATAGGAAATCAAGTTTTCCTGACTCCCAGCCCAGAACTGTATCTACTACTCCCTGGTTCCTTTACAAAATCCCTCATACAGTCATTTTATTCATCAGAATGTACATCTGTTAAGAAGTCTGGAGGCAATTCATTTAGATAGATTTTGGGGGTACAAAAACAAAACAAGAAGATTACATTTTAACAGAAGACATTCCTAGCCTTTTATTTTCATTCCTAGTCTATGTCAATGCCTCATATTTTATATTTGTTTCATCAATATTAATTTGATTGTATATGAATACAGCTTAGAATGTGAGAATTACAAAAGAGAATTATGAAGAAAGTGATAGCCTGCCTTCATTAATACCATGTTCCACTGAATTGAGCTAACCTCTCCAAAGAAAAGAAATATGCAGGTGGAGGGGAAACTATCCCTTTATGAGTCTAGCACCTCCCTTTCAGGATTCAATGAGATAATATTAGTAAAAGTCACTTAGTTCAGTGCCTAGTACATACAAGGCCCTATGAAAATGCTTATTCCCTTCTCTGGCACATTCTGAGAATTCTACTTAGTGAAGCTGAGGTGATTTTCATTTTTTGTTGTTGTTAAATTAAAAGGTTATTGATTCCTTTTGTTTTTATCACACAATAATTTCTGGATATTGACTACCCCTTCAACCCAACTGCCCAGTAAGATGGGGAGTTTTTTGTAACTAAGAAAAACAGATAAGCAAAACCCAACAACAAAGTGAACACATCTGACGGTGTACGCCATGTTCTACATCCTTAGTCTCCCACCTCTCCATTTTCATCTCCTCTCTAATACTGTTGACCTTGACTTCCATCAGGGAAGCACAAAACACTTCACACATTAACTCATTTATTTTTACTCAGAGGAGGGTTATTACCAGATGGTTGGAAATTAGCTCATGAATTTTTTGGTAAGAGAACACATTACAGGTATAGAAAGTTGTCATCTGTAAGGATAGAAGAAATATTCACTCCGTAGATCCTTCAAGACAGAATAGTTGCTTAACTGGTTTTTCTTTACATGGCTTGCATCCTGTCTAATGCTGTGGCTGTTTGATACTGTGGGACCATCCCAGGGATGAAGATAGATATGGGAAAGGAGAGAGCTTTGAAATATTGGAAACCTCTCCACCCTTTTGCATCTTTGTCCTGGCCCTCACGTTACTTGTCATTTCTGACTTTTTCCTGTCAATTCCTTTTTGGGACAGTCCAGTGGGTGAACCTGTCCTTGTGTACAGTGAGGAAACTGGGAATCACACACAAATCTTCACCTTCTTTGGCCATTAACTTAGCAACATACAACTGCTCAGTGGAGGAAGTCTTCTACTCTGTTCTGGCTATGCTCCATGTGTGGTTTGGCATTGTTCTGTTAGGTCTGCAGAAACCCTGTAGCCCAGTGGGCAGTGCTTCTAGCGAGAGAGATTGTCAATGCCAATATTTATTTTCATTAGCAGATCTTGAGCATTGAGGAAATTCATAGTTGCCTTTTCAAAACACAGGAAGTCTCCAGGCAAATGTCTCTACATTCTCTTGTTGAACCAAAATTCATAATCACTGGACACCTCCAGTTCACCAACTTTCCCTATTCTCAGGTGGGAACACATATACATGCAAATACACACATATATACCTGTATATATATAAATATATATGTGTATGAACATAAATATAAAATGTATATTCAAGTGAGAATTGTAGCTATATGATTATGTTTATTGATCTGGGAATATATATACATACATATTCTCAACTGAAAAAGATGTATGTGTATATATCTGTGTATATATATATGTATATATATGATCATATCAATGTGCACAAATGTGCATACACACATATAAAATTTATACTCAAAGTAGGAATTATAGATATATGATAATATATGATATAAAAATACATAGATATATAATTTTACATATACATATATGATTATATATACTCAACTGGGAATTTATATATTATATATATATACACATATACATATATGCATACATGCATATACCTACACTTCCACCTGAAAACATATGTGTATAGATCCATATATATGCATATATATTCATATATTCATACATATGTGTAGAAGTATATATGTTCTGGATAATTTCTATATGTACATATAATATATATGTATATATATATTAATATATCCATAATACACACAGAAACACTCAGCGTGTCCCCAAAGTCTTAGTGCAGCTTTAAGTTAGTAAAGCTTAAAATTTCACTAAGACTTTTGGGACGCCCTGTATATTAAGTGTACGTATATTGAGTATATTAAATGTATGCATATTAAGGTGTCTGGTCGAAGTTCATTATTTTTCCCTCTGACAAAAGGTCTTGAGTAACACAATCAGCTTTCTACTTCTCTTTGATTATAGGTGATTAAAGCTCATTATCCCAGAACTCTCTGCACAGAGGGCTATGCAGAAGGAGGGCTCCTCTTGGCTTCCACAAAGCCAGGTTGCCATCCTATACCTGAGGCTTTCTCGCTCTGCTTGGTTTAGTGTTCCCTTGCAGCACTTTGGACTTGTGCTATACCAGCCACGGTGCCAAGCCAGCTCCCCCTGTGGCCACTCAGGTTCCACATTTTTACTGAAAATCACGTCAACAAAAAGTTTTTTCTTAGCCAACACACAGTCAAGAATGCAGCTGTTGTGGGGCTTTCCAGCAGTAGTTACTCATGAGCCAGACCACCCTGGGGTCCTTCTGGTAGGAGGTTTTCTGACTCAGTGGATTCCCACAGAGACAATCTAAGGCTAGGGTCACAAGAGTGCCAAAAACAACAGAGAGGGGGCCCTAATAACCTTATATTACCCTGGAAAAGAGACTAAGGGTATCATACAAAGTTCTCAAATAGAGTTCTGGCATAAAATGTACTGGCCCAGGAATGTGGTGGGGAAATGAAAAATATCTTTATTGTGGCCACTCTTTTGCATTTATTCATATATACACATGTATACACAAATACAGATGTGTCAGTGGTACAGTGGATAGAGTATCAGGGCTGGAATCAAGAAGACTCATCTTTCTGAGTTTGAATCTGGCCTGACATTTAACTAGCTGTGTGACCTTGGGTGAGTCATTTAACCCTCTTTACCTTAGATTCCTCATCTGTAAAATGAGTTAGAAATGGCAAACCACTCCAGTATCTTTGCCATGAAAACCCCAAATAGGGTCACAAAGAGTCAGACACAATTAGAAAAAAACAAACAAAAAAACCAACTGAATACACAGATATAAAAATATATGTAAGTATACATACATACATCTGCTTATGTGCACAAAATAAAGACAGTAGACTTCATGTATTCCCTTCTTTATTTATAGTTCTTATTCTGTGGAGTGATTACACCACACCAGAAATGGTGATTATTTTCTTTTTTTTCTTTTTTTCTTTTTTTCTTTTTTAATGTTTAACAATCACTGCCATACAATTGAGATTTTATCCCCCCCACACCTACCCCCCACTACCCCCCTCCGTCCCCACGACTGCATATAATTCTGTGTAGGTTCTACCTATACTTTCCTATTGAGTATATTTTCACTATAGTCATGCTATGTAGTCAGACTAAAATAAATGAAAGAAATCATGTAACAAATCAAAACATGATACACAAAAACGTACACATACACAAACATGATCTGCTACATTTTGTGAATGACTTCCATATTTCTTTCTCTGAGTGTGGAAGGCACTTTGCCTTGAGAACCACCATTGGGATTTTTTTTAAGAAGTTCTTGCATTATTATGAAATTCCAAGTCTACCAGAAAAAACTCTCGCACACTGTGGTCGTTGCTGTGCACAAAGTTCTCCTGGTTCTGCTCCTTTCACTCAGCATCAGGTCATATAAGTCCTTCCAGGCCTCTCTGAAGTCTTAATGGTGATTATTTTCAGGAGACCATATTGAGGATCCTCATAAAAATCTCTTTTCAAGCCAGTTCCTGCCCTTGGTGCTGAATGTAGCCTGAGTCCCCTTGGCAATCAATTACTCTAGGTAATTTGGTGGATAGCTACATATATTCATGTATGGGCTTCACTTTTAGCAGATAGTGGATAGCTTAGCATCCACGGGTCATCCAATATTCCAAGTGGCAGATTGATGACTCCTCTTACCTGATTACAGATTTTTTTATGACTTTATAAAGTGACCGAGCTGGGGAGAGGGGAATCATCAAGCAGTGATCATTTCACTTTCCCAATTAAGACTCCTCAGTGTCTCAGGGAAACTGGCTAGTGCAGCTTAAAGTCCTGTGTTGATGTCATTTACTCCTTCTGTTGTGAATCCTGAGTAGACCAGTATGTTTTAAAGCTCTCATGGAAGGTTTCATGAGAATAGCAGGCAAAGTCATGTAAATTACCGTTGCTTATGGAACTCACACAGATCCTTGAAGGCTTTCAAAGCCACTGTTCATGCAGCAGCCATATTCACTTTGATAGACACTAGCAGAAGGATTGAGGATACTCATAGAACTGAGTCACTCTCCCATTGATCTGGGCACACCATTTAATCTCTGCCTGTCTTACTTTGCACATCTGTAAAATGGGGATAATAACAACATTTACCTTTGAGAATTTCTGGGAGGATAAAAGGAGACAATATCTATAAAGTATTTTGTAAACCTTAACACACCATATAAATACAGGCTATTATTAGACTGTTTTATCATCATAATCATCTTCAATGTCTTTTTTTTTGTCTGCAGTCAATCAATCCACAAGTATTTGTTGGCATCTCACAACTTTTTCACCCTCCTAGATGACCTCTATAGAAATTTCCAGCTCTAAATCTATGACCTCACTCCTTGAAATCCTACTACGTAAAAAATATCTAGAAGCATTAATTATAGGATTTAGATATAAAAAAGTTCATGTGACATTTTTAGTCTCCACCTGTGATTTCATTAGTTTAGGTAAACTCCCTGTGAGGAAACCCCTTCAACCAACACAGATTAGCAACATTTCTGCAATTTATAGCCTTGGAGAGATGCCTGGGGCAATCAAAGGTTAAATGACTTGCGCAGGATCACATAACCAGAATATGTCAAATGTGGGATCTGAACTCATGTCTTTCTGCCAAGAGGTTCACTTTGGGAGCATTATAGGGTGTTTCAAATTGCTTTTATGGGAATACTAGAATCCCCCAAAGGCCAGAGTCCCTGAAAACCTAAATTCTGAGTGAACTTGAACAAGATGAAGTCCCTGGAAGTGACTGAAGCTCGCAAGAGTTCTTTATGCTGTATTGGTGAAAAGAATTTCTAGGTTGACCCAATCCTAATTTGGTTTCTACCATAGAATGGCTATATACTGTGCAGACATATTTTATTTCATACATATGCATAAATGTATACATAGTATCTATCTATCTATCTATCTATCTATCTATCTATCTATCTATCTATCTATCTATCTATCTACCTACCTACCTACCTACCTATCTATCTATCTATCTATCTATCTATCTATCTATCTATCTATCTATCTATCTATCATCTATCCCAGAGCTGTGATATGGGTTAAACCAAATGATCTCTGGGGTCTCTTCTAGCTCTGAGATTCTATGATCTCAGTGGCTTAGGGACCTTTCTGTGAGGAACTTTCTCTCCCATTACAGATTGGCACCTACCTTGCATTTTATAATCCTAGAGAGTTACCTGGGGTACAAAACAGTTAAATGATCTGCCCAGGACCACTAGGCAAATGTCACAGGTAGGACTTGAACCTACGTTTTGCACAACTGTAAGGCTGGCTCTCCACAAGAAGGCAGACTTCAGTTCAACTTCCTAATGATTACAGCTGCTTAAAAAAATAAGTGGAATTATCTGCCTCAGGAGATAATGACCTCTCATTGGACCCCTATTAAAATGATATTTGCCAAGCTGTTATTGAAGTCCTATTCTAAAGAACTAAAAAGCTAGCTTAACAGATGATGAGGTTCTGAAAAACTATTTGGCTAGCAGAATAGAGAAAGAGAGAAAATAGGATGAATGTCAGAAATCCTTTGGCAAAAGAGGAGCAAGACTTGTGAGCAGTTTAACCACAGAGTGTGATGAACCACAATTAACACAGACTGATTGACAGGGCATTGAGTGTACTTCCAAGAGTGTCAAGAAACATGGAAGGGAGACAGAGAAAAAGGAGGAAGGGTGAAGGAGGATTTTGAGGGGAAAATGAGAGAAAGCCCAGTTCACTTTGGTTTTTCTTTTTCCTTTTTTTAAGTTTGGCATATAATCTACTACTTGGCATTATCCGCTACACTTTCAGGAAGGTATTTCTGTGAATACCTCTCAGTTCTTTTTTAAAATTACATTTTTATTTTTCTCAGTCAAAAAAATGTGCCTTTTCTTCTTTCTGCCTACCTTCTCTCTAAGCTCTACCCTGAGTGAGAAAGAAAGAAAATCACAACCCTACTATAAACACGCATAGTCAAGTAAAATAAATTCCCCCATTGGACAGGTTAAAAGAAAAAAGGTCCCACTCTGCACACTGAGTCCATCAGTTTTGTGTCAGGAGGAGAGTAACATGTTTCATCTTGAGTCCTCTGAATCATGATTGGTCATTGTGTTGATCTCAGTTCTAAAGCCTTTCAAAATTGCCTGTACAATAATATTGTTATCACATAAATTACTTTCCTGGTTCTCCTTACGTTAGTGCAAATCAGTTCATACAACTCTTCTAATTGTTTTCAGAAACAATCTCTTTCATTATTTTTTACAGTAGAATTATATCCAGCATATTATCCCTTATACTATGCCCACTGAGGTCTCCTCTAGTTCTCAAAAGCTATGATCTCATTAGTATAGGAACTTTCTCGACCAATGCAAATCAACTTCTACTGTGCAACTCCCCATTTTATTTTTTAAATAATATTTTATGTTTTCCCCAATTACATGTAAAGACAATTTTCAACAATCTTGTTTTTTGAGTTCCAAATTTTCTCCCTCCCTCCCTCAACTCCCCCTTGTCCCCAACACAGTAAGTAAATCCCTTGGGATTTTCTCTGTATTTCTTGATAAATTTTATCATTTGCATTTGATAGCCTAGCCAAGAAAGGCAACATGGCATAGTGCATAGAGAGCTTGCCTTGGAGTTAAGTAGGTTTGGGTTTTTGTTTTTGTTTTTAAGAGACTGGGTCTTCAAGTTCCATGTCCAGTCATAGGTCCAATTCCACTGCAGAAGCTTTGACCCAGAAGCTTTTCATCTGAGTTGGTTTGCCCCTCCCTAGACAGCCTGATAGAGTCCCTTCTATTGGTTCTGTATTTCAGTGTTGGACTTAGTATGCGTGACTGATTGGATTTAACCCTATTAGAACTTCAAAACTCAATCTACCTGCCTAGCCTCCTCTAGTAGCAGGGATTACTGACATATACCACCATGTCCAGTAAGATTTAGGCTTAAGTCAAGCCTCTGACATATCCTGGGATATGTGACCTTGAGGAAGTCCCTTAAACTCTCTGTATCCCCAAGCAACTCTCTAAAAAAAAAATGTAAGTTGCATAGTAACAGCAATGTTGCATGATAATCAGCTATGAATGACTTAGCTATTCTCAACATACAATGATTCAGGCCAATTCCAAAGAATTTATGATAGAAAATACTATACACATCCAGACAGAGAAAGAACTGATGGAGTCTGAATGCAGATTGAAGCATACTTTTTTCACTTTATTAATTTTTTGTGTGTTTTTTTCCTTTTGGTCTGTTTCTTCTTTCACATCATGACTAATATGGAAATACATTTTGCATGATTACACACATATTACCTATGTGAAATTACTTACTGTGTTGGGAACAAGGGGGAGTTGAGGGAGAGAGGGAGAAAATTTGGAACTCAAAAAAAAAGATTGTTGAAAATTGTTTTTACATGTAATTGGGGAAAACAAAATATTATTTAAAAAATAAAATGGGGAGTTGCACAGTAGTTGATTTGCATTGGTCGAGAAAGTTCCTATACTAATGAGATCATAGCTTTTGAGCACTAGAGGAGACCTCAGTGGGCATAGTATAAGTATTCTGTGCTATAGAAGAGTTGTTGATCTGCACTGGTGAAAGAAGTTTCCATACCTGGGAGATCCTTACATTGATGAAACCAGAGATACAAATACAAATCAATCTAAACCTATCCAACGATATAGAAGACGTCATTTTGAATTATATGCATGGCTTGGGGAGACCCCTTATTTCATAGTAACAAAGAATACCCACCAAAACAGTCCAGCTGAGTAGCTTTCTCACCAGAGTCAGAATAAAGACCAAATGGATTATGGCGACAGCTATGAAAAGGAGAAAAAGCTTTGTACCCATCACGAATCTTGGAAATGACCATCTTAAAATTTACATTACTGTAAACCTTTACTACTCAGCCTCTTCTAGCCATTGAATTCCTCACCTTGCTGGCAAATTCTGACCTACTTTTTGTCATGCAAAGGTGGAAAGTTTAGCTATCTGACCTGGCTGTTTCACTTGACACACGGAGACCTGATCTCTGCCCAACATTTTCATCCCCCTCGTTCCCCTGGGATAGGTAAGGTTTCCTAGGCTTAGCTTCTTACTTGCTTCCTTCCCTGACTCATTTATTAAGTGATTCCAAAATTAAGTGATGACTTGTGAAGTCTGGTCCCAAGTCATTCTTTCAGTGTCCAGTATCGCCTAATAACCTGAGAGATCCATGTTGAACAGGTCAAAGAGACTTGAAGCCCAATTTGAGGAAGATAACTACAGTGGTGAGAACACACAGCCTGCCTTCCCATCCTGTCCTGTCTTCCCCATCCCCCAACACATACATACTAAAAGGGGCTCACAGAAGCCCTTGTGTCTTAAAGCCACTCTGGGAGCATATCAGTTACCAAAACCCAACAGAAAGGAAGGACTCCTAGCTCCTGCTTACCAGCAAGCCGGCAAAACAGCAGCTGCTGCTGTCCAAGTTCCCTATCAAATTCACAGCTTCGTGGATCTGGTTTCAACTGGGATTGTCATACTCTCTTTCACAGGTAACGGGTTGTCAAGATATTTGAAAGTGGGCTCATAGGAAGGGATTTAGGGGTTATAATTGTCCCGGAGAAAAGGAGGGGAATTGGAGATCAGGTTGCAGGATTACAAAAGATGTCTACCTGCCTCTTTCTGTTAGGGGTTGGCTTAAATGCTTCTTAATTAAATGGCTCCTGAAGTCAGTTCCACAACAGGGATTCTATGAGTCAATGCTTTTCTGAGTCTCTCAGTTGAGTACCAGCGTTGGTGGTCCTTTCAGGTATATAATAATGAGTAGCGTTTATATGAACAGTGGATAGAGTATTGGGGTCAGCAGAGTTCAAATCTGACCTCAGAAATGTCCTATTTGTGTGCCCCTGAGCAAGTCACTTAACCCTGGTGCCTCATTTTCCTCATCTGTAAATTGAGCTGGAGAAGGAAATGGCAAACCACTCCAGTATCTCTGCCAAGAAAACCCCAAATGGGGTCATGAAGAGTCTGATGTTACTGATGTAACAACAACAGCATTTGCATAGCCCTTTAAGGTTTACAAAGTGCTGCACTCTAAGATTTAGAAGGCACTTTACATATTGTCTCATTTGAGTTTCACTGCAACTCTGTGAGGTAGGTGCTTATTATCATTTTGCAGTTGAGGAAACTGAGTCTGAGAGAGATTTCTAGTGGGAATTACTGTGCTCTGCCTTGTTCAGTATTTATTTATGTCTGTCTCTTGTCTCTTTCCCTTCTTCCCTCTCCATTCCTTTTCTGTTTTTTCAGTCTCATACCTCATCTAGTCCCTGATTCTTTAACTCCATCAGTCATGACCACCCTCCTATCTCAGAAAGCCAGTTATAAATGTATAGCCATATTTTCCTGACATTTTCTGAACTTTCAAATGCTATATCCTCCCTGAAATCTTCCCTTATTCCCCGTCAGAAATACGTTCTTTTTTGCCCTCTTCTCCCTCTCTACTCTGTTACTTAATGATCTCACTAACTTAAATGGGTTCAATTATTGTTTTTATGAAGATGATTTTATCCAATTTTAACCTCTCTTCTGTATAACTAGGTGGCACTAAGGACAGAATACTGGGTCTGGAGGCAGCAAGTCTCATCTCCCTGAGTTCAAATCTGACCTCAGATACCTACTAGCTATGTGACTGTAGGTGAGTCACAACCCTGTTTGCCTCAGTTTTCTCACCTGTAAAATGAGCTGGAGAAGGAAATGGCAAACTCCTCCAGTGTCTTTCAAGAAAACCCCAAATGGAGTCACAAAGAGTTGGACAATATGGAACAACCACAAACCTCTCTTGTGACCTTCAACCTTGCATCACCAACTGCATATTGGACATGTCAGACCAAATGAACCCTAGGTGGTACAAATTCAGCATGTCCAAAAAAGAGTTCATTACCTTTCCCCCTAAGCCTTCCCCTCTTCTGAACTTCCCTATTGCCATTGAGGGCATCACAATGCTACCAGTCACCTAGGCTCCCAACCCAGGTGCTACCCTCAATTTCTTTCTCACATCTATCCCATAGATTCAATGTGTTACTAAGTTTTGTTGTTTTCACTTTCAAAGCACCATTGTATATGCACCCTCTTTCCACTACTTAGCCCCCACCTTGGGTACAGGCTCTCATCATCTCACACCTGGTTGCACTAATCCTCTGGTTGATCTTGCTGCCTTGAGTCTCCCCATTCCGTTCCATCCTCCTCTTAGCTGCCAAAGTGATTCTCCTAAAGCTCCGTACTACTAAAACAAACTCCCTCCAGCAGTTCCCTATGACATTTAGGAGCAAATATAAAATGCTCTCTTTAGTTTTTAAAGTCCTTCACAGTTTAGCCCATTCCTACCCTTCTAGTATTCTTATACAACTTCTCTCCACACACTCCATTATCCTTGGTCTTCCCGTCATTTTGAGCACACAACATTCATTCTCTTTGCCTTTGCCCTGGTTGTCCTCCATACCTGGAATGTTCTTCTTCCTCATTTTTGCTTCCATGCTTCCCTGGTTTCTTTCAAGACCCAGCTCAAATCCTACCTTTTACAGGAAACCATTTCGTAGTTTTCTTCATCTACTAGTGCCTTCTGAGATTATCTCCCATTTATACTGCATATATCTTGAATTTGTGGTTATCTGCCTGTTGTCTTCGCCTTTTGGAGGCAGCCAGATGACTGAGTGAATATAGCACTAATCCTAGAGTTAGGAATATCTGAGTTCAAATCCTGCCTCAGACATTTAATAACCATGTGACCCTGAGCAAGTCACTTAGCTCTGTTTGTATTTGTTTCCTTATGTGTAAAATGAACTGGAGAAGAAAATGGCAACCACTCCAGTATCTTTGCCAAGAAAACCCTTTTAGAATATGAGATCCTTGAGGTCAGGGACCATGCTTTTGCCTCTCTTTGTATACCCAGAACTTAACACAGTGCCTGGCACCTTATAGGTGCTTAATAAGTGCTCCCTCCTCTTAACTCACACATCGCTTTTTTTATATCTCTCTTGTAGAGATTCTCCTTTTATTGTAGCTAGTTGTGTATGTTAATCTCTCCTTACTAGATGATACATTGCATCCTGGGCATCTCCAGTGTCCTAACACATATCTGGCCACTGAATCCAGATGGCTCAGGAAGAGAAAGTGAGGCTGGTGACCTTGCACAGCCCTCCCTCACTCAAATCAAAGTCAGCTGCAAGTCATGTCGTCATTTCCCTGATGTCATGGTTCTCTTTGAAAATGAAGGACAAACACATACACACACACACACACACACACACACACACACATGCACACACACACACAAAAACGCAAACCCTAGATAGTTTCTTGAGAGAAGGGACTATGTCTTATCAATCTTTATATCCCTAATAGAATCAATAATTGTTTATTGAATTAATTCATATCATTAAATAACTTTATGCTAAATTATCCTTGAACTGCCTATTACAATCATAGACTAAATTACTCTTATCAATCGTTACTATAAAACCCTATAACTTCATTATCACTATAAGACTTGATTCTATCCAACAACAACACATGTCTATTGTCGGACTAAAGTCGCAGCCTTGAGGTCACAGGTTCTCCACCCCTGCCTGATCTAATGTGTGAAGAGCACTGTGCTAGGTTCTTGGGGCCATACAAGTTTTGGTAAGATATGATCCCTGCCTTTAAAAAACATAACCTAGTGAGAAAATAAGACGTCCACACAGGCATGACACAATATTACATGGTAAGAGAGTTCTAAAAGAAAGTGTTGCATGATGCTTTTACTGACTAGAGGGTTCAGGGAAGGCCTCTCATAAAAGGCTGCATTTTCATTGAGCTTTAAGTGAGTAGCTAAAGAAGTGGAAGGAGGGTATTCCAAACAGAGGAAATAATGCAAGCAGAGGTACATAAGTCTGAGATCCTAGTGTATGTTTGGGTAGGCAGAGAGTAGACCAATGTAACTAGAGAATATAGTATAAAGTGTAGAGTTGTTCAGTGGTTTTCCAGTTGTGTCTGATTCTTTGTGACCCCATTTGGGTTTTTTTGGTAAAGATACCAAGGTGGTTTGACTTTTCCTTCTCCAGCCCATTTTACATATGAGGATACTGAGGCAAACAGGGTTAAGTGACTTGCCCAGGGTCACACAGCTAGTGAGTGTCTGAGGCCAGATTTGAACTCACAAAGATGAGTCTTCCTTACTCCACATCTGGTACTCTGTTCACTACACTACCTAGCTGTCAGTACAGAAAGGAATATTATGAGAGAAGGTTGGAAATATAGGTTAGTGCTAGATTGTGTAAAGCAGGAGTGGGGAACCTGGGGTCTCTAGGCCACATGTGGCCCTCCAGGTCCTTAAGTCTGCCCCCTGACTGAATCCAAACTTCACAGAAGTGACTCAGTCAGGGGGCAGACTTAAGGACCTAAAGGGCCACATGTAGCCTTGAGGCCATAGGTTCTCCACTCTTAGAGGCATTGAATTCCAGGCAAATGAATGTGAATGTTATTCAGTAAGCAATAAGGTATCATTGATTTTGAATCAGTGCATGACATAACCAGATGTATGGGTAAGAAAAGTTGTTTTAGCTTTAGTAGGAAGAATAGATTTGAATGGAGAGGGAGAGAGACAGGGGGAGAGAGGGGGAAAGGAGAAAGTGTAAGGAGGAGAGACAGAGAGAGAATGAGAGAGAGACAGAGTGACAGAGACAGAGAGACAGACAGAGAGAATGTGGGAAGACCTAAAGGATTTATTAACTGATTAGACACGAGAAATAAAAGAGGTGGGGGTGGTATCATAGATTGCACCAAGGTTATGAATATAGGAGACTGAGTGAATGGCAGCCTCCCAGATAGATCAGTTGAAGTTAAACAGAGTGACAGATTTAAGGGACAAGATATTGAGTCTGAGGCCATGGTGATTATATTAAAAAAGATATCCCATCAACAGTTGGAAATTCAAGTCTGGAGCTCAGAAGAAAAGACAGGACTGGAGATGAAGATTTGGAAATCACCTACATTGCAGTCATAGGTGAAGCTATAGGTGTAAATGAAATTGATGGGAGAAATAAAATAGCATATAATGACAATAACAGAAAACATTCATTTTGCACTTACCATATGCCAAGGCCTCATCTGACCCTCATAACAACCTTGCACCAAGTATAGAACCTTGGAAGGAGTCAGCAAAGGAAATCAAAAAAGAGGAATTAGAAAGATAGAAGGGGAGGGTGGGGAGAATGTGATGTTTCTAGACTGAAGGAGGACAGAGTGGTTGACAGTTAAAGAGGGAGGTCAACTATAAAACAAATTTTTTTCTCTTTTTCAAATGGCATTTTATTTTTTCTAATCATATGTAAAGACAAATTTTATCATTCATTTAAAAATTTTGAGTTCCAAATTTTCTCCCTCCCTAAATCAGTAAGCAATTATTAAATTGTCATATATGTGCAATTGTGTAAAGCATATTAGTCAATTTTTAAAAAAAGAAACACACTCAAGGGGGAAAAGACATGCAAAAATGAGAATAGTATGCTTTGAACTGCATTTAGACTCCATCAATTCTTTCTCTGGATGTGAATAGCAATTTTCCTCATGAGACATTTGAAATTGTCTTGTGAAGAGCTAAATCATTCACAGTTCTTCATCATACAGTATTGTTGTTACTGTGTTCAACATTCTCCTGGTTCTCACTTCACATTGCATCAGTTCATGTAAGTCTTTCCAGGTTATGAAAACAACTTGAGAGAAGTCAAGGAGGAAGAGGACTAAAACTTTCCAGTCTTCTTGCATCTTACTCATTCTCCTTTTCTCTGATATCCAGTCTCTGCTCTCTTTACTGTACCCCACACAAAACACTCCATCTCCCAACTCGGCATATTTTCACTGTCTGTCCCCCATTCTGGGAATGCTTTTCCTCCTTATCTCTGTCCCTTGGACTTCCTGACTTCTTTTAAGTCTCAGTGAAGATTCCACTTTCTCAGGAAGCCTTTCCCAGTACTACTTAATGTTATAGTGACTTCCTTCTGCTGCTTACCTTCAATTGTTGCTACATGTATCTTGTTTGTCTCTCTCCCCCCCCCCCCATTATATTGTTAACTTCTCTGGAACAAAGGTGATTTTTACCTTTTCTTGTATCACCAACACTTTGCATAGTGCCTGACACAAAGGAGGCTCTGAATAAATGCTTGTTGACTTGACTGGTAGTTAGGTGGTAGAGTGGATACAGCGCTGGCCCTGGCATAAGGAAGATGAGTTTAAATAAATACTCACACTTACTAGCATTGTGACCATGGGCAAGTCATTCAACCTTTTACTGACTTCAAGCTCTGTCTGCCTCAATGTCCTCATATTTAAAATGGGGATAATAACCTCAACCTACCTCTCAGACTATTATAAAGATAAAATAAAATAATATTTGTGAAGTACTTTGTAAATTTCAAAAGTAATATAGAAATGCTAGTTGTTGTTATAGCTGTTAATAAGGGATCAGTTTTGGCAATTAGGAAGTTATTGTTGACCTTATAGAGAACAGTTACAGTTAGGCAATGGCCAAGATAGAATAAGCCTTATTGCAAAGAGTTGAAAAGAAGATGATTGAGTCAGAAGCTAGTGTCACCGAAAAGTTGAGAGAATGACCAGGAGGTTAATAGATAACAATAGCAATGACTAAGAGTGGATGACCCAAGTGAAAGAAATGGTGGTAGAGGAATAATCTGGAAGTAACAGAGAGTATGTTCATCCCTTCTCCTGACCCTGTTGGGAGTTGTGAGGAGAAAGAAGGTCAATCATCAGAGAGAGTTTCAAGGACTAGGGTGGCATCAGG
The DNA here is from genome assembly GCF_028372415.1 of Notamacropus eugenii. Lineage (NCBI taxonomy): Eukaryota > Metazoa > Chordata > Mammalia > Diprotodontia > Macropodidae > Notamacropus > Notamacropus eugenii. The sequence continues at coordinate 345,478,532 of NC_092875.1, forward strand.
CAACAGCCAGAATTAAGTTAAGAAGGTGGAGGGAAGTACCATAGAAGTATGGGATCTTAGAGCTGGAAAAAACCTTAGAAGTTGTTGAGTTCAACATCTTATTCCATTGCTAGACTTCTTACTACAACATTTCACAGAGGGCATCATCCCCTCTCTGCCTAATCGTTTTCAGTAATAGGAAGTTTCTAACAAGGACTCATTCCAATGTGAGATATCTTGTTGTTACAAAGTTCTTCCCTGGTCTTCACTTTATTCTTTTTTTTAATGTATTTAAATTTATTTATTTAAGTTTTCAACATTCATTTTCACAAAATTTTGGGTTCCAAATTTTCTCCCCGTTTCTCCCCTCCCCCCACCCCAAAACGCCGAGCATTCTAATTACCCCTATCACCAATCTGTCCTCCCTTCTAACATCCCTTCCTTCTCTTATCCCCATCTTCTTTTTTGTCCTGAAGGGCAAGATAAATTTCTATACCCTATTACCTGTATTTCTCATTTCCTAGTTGCAAGAACAATACTCAACAGCTGTTCCTAAAACTCTGAGTTCCCACTTCTCTTCCTCCCTCCCTCCCCACCCATTCCCTTTGGGAAGGCAAGCAATTCAATATAGGCCATATCTGTGTAGTTTTGCAAATGACTTCCATAATAGTCATGTTGTGAAAGACTAACTATACTTCCCTCCATCCTATCCTGCCCCCCCGTTTCTTCTATTCTCTCTTTTGATCCTATCCCTCCCCAAGATTGCTCCCTCCTCCCACTGCCCTCTCTTCCATTATCCCCCCCACCCTGCTTATCCCCTTCTCCCCTACTATCCTGTATTGTAAAATAGGTTTTCATACCAAAATGAGTATGCATTTTATTCCTTCCTTTAGTTAAATATGATGAGAGTAAGCTTCATGTTTTTTATCTCACCTCCCCCCTTTGTTCCTCCACTGAAAAGTCTTTTACTTGACTCTTTTATGAGAGATAATTTGCCCCATTCCATCTCTCCCTTTCTCCTCCCAATACATTTCTCTCTCACTGCTTAATTTCATTATTTTAAGATATGATCCCATACTACTCAGTTCACCCTGTGCTCTTTGTGTGTGTGTGTGTGTGTGTATGTGTGTGTATGTGTGTAATCCCACCAACTACCCAGATACTGAAAAAAGTTTCAAGAGTTACAAATATTGTCTTTCCATGGAGGAATGTAAACAGTTTAACTTTAGTAAGTCCCTTATGACTTCTCTTTGCTGTTTACCTTTTCATGCTTCTCTTCATTCTTGTGTTTGAAAGTCAAATTTTCTTTTCAGCTCTGGTCTTTTCATCAAGAATGCTCGAAAGTCCTCAATTTCATTGAAAGACCATTTTTTCCCCTGAAGTATTATATTCAGTTTTGCTGGGTAGGTTATTCTTGGTTTTATCCCTAGTTCCTTTGACTTCTGGAATATCCTATTCCATGCCCTTCGATCCCTTAATGTAGAAGCTGCAGGATCTTGTGTTATCCTGATTGTATTCCCACAATACTTGAATTGTTTCTTTCTAGCTGCTTGCAATATTTTCTCCTTGACCAGGGAACTCTGGAATTTGACTACAATGTTTCTAGGAGTTTCTCTTTTTGGATCTCTTTCAGGAGGTGATTGGTGGATTCTTTCAATACTTATTTTACCCCCTAGTTCTAGAATCTCAGGGCAGTTTTCCTTGATCATTTCATGAAAGATGATGTCTAGGCTCTTTTTTTGATCAAGACTTTCAGATAGTCCCATAATTTTTCAATTGTCTCTCCTGGATCTATTTTCCAGGTCAGTTGTTTTTCCAACGAGATATTTCACATTATCTTCCATTTTATCATTCTTTTGATTTTGTTTTGTGATTTCTTGGTTTCTCATAAAGTCATTAGCCTCCATCTGTTCCATTCTAATTTTGAAAGAACTAGTTTCTTCAGTGAGCTTTTGAACCTCCTTTTCCATTTGGCTAATTCTGCTTTAGAAAGCATTCTTCTCCTCATTGGCTTTTTGAACCTCTTTTGCCAGTTGAGTTATCCTATTTTTCAAGGTGTTATTTTCTTCAGCATTTTTTTGGGTCTCCTTTAGCAAGGTGTGGACCTGCTTTTCATGGTTTTCTTGCATCTCTCTCATTTCTCTTCCCAGTTTTTCCTCCACCTCTCTTACTTGATTTTCAAAATCCTTTTTGAGCTCTTCCATGGCCTGAGCCCATTGAATATTTATTTTGGATGTTTGGGATATAGAAGCCTTGACTTCTATGTCTTTTCCTGATGGTAAGCATTGTTCTTCCTCATCTGACAGGATGGGAGAAGATATCTGTTCACCAAGAAAGTAACCTTCTATAGTTTTATTTTTTTTCCCTTTTCTGGGCATTTTTCCCAATCAGTTACTTGACTTTTGGGTCTTTTGTCAAGAGTAGGGTATACTCTGGGAATCTGTGAGATCTTAGTTTCTCTAAGGTGGCACAATCAAGCATGTACTGGTCTGTATGTAGAGAGGGATTTTTGTGCCCAGAATCTTAGCAGTTACCTCTCCACAGCCACCTGGCCTCCAGTTCCCAAGTCAGCACTGGGGGCTGATTTTTGGATAAGCTGAATGGGCAGGGCCACCATTCAATGTGAGACAGAGACCAGCTTGCCCAGGGCCTCCACACAGGGCAGAGGCAAGACTCAGCTCCTCATTGCCCCCAGGGTTTTTATCCTCCAACAATATATGCGATTGCTGCGCCTGCCATGTAGCCTCTGAGGTGGCTACCTGCTGCTGGAGCTATGGAAGGCCCTTCTCCCTTCCTGGCCAGGTGAAAAAACCCCGTCACTGACCTTTGGTGCCTGTGGGTTGAAGGATCTTCGAACCTGCTCCTGCTGGAATAGGGGATTCTACAACTGGAGATTCCACCCTTGAGTGCTGTTTGGGAACCACGCCATGAGGCCAAGTCTGGGCTGGGCTCTGCTGCACCTCTGGTGCAACAGACATTTCCTGTGGGCCTTTCAGGTCACCCTGGGCTGGAAATCTCCTCCACTCTGTTGTTCTCCACTTCTGCTGCTCCAAAATTTGTTGAGAGTCCCTCTCTACAGGTATTTTATGGGCTGTGTGGGGAGACCCTGCATATGTGTGTCTTTCTACTCCACCATCTTGGCTTGGCCTCCTCTTCATTTTATTCTTGAAAGCTACATCAAATAACTCTTTTCACCATGGAAGTCTTTCAAATATTTGAATTCAGTTTTCATATCTTCCTATGTTTTCTATTTCCCATGCTAATCATTCCTACAAATTTTCCTCAAAGGGCATATTTTTCAACCTTCTCAATATCTTGATCACCCTCTTTTGAAAGACTTTCCAGTGGTTAATATTCCTCATAAAATATTAATACCTTTTCACATCTTTGGGAAACTTTTAAAAAATATTTTTATTTATTTCATTAAATATTTTACAATGACATAAATTTTTTTAGCATTCACTTTTAAACATTTTGAGTTCCAAATTTTGTCCTTCCTCTTGCCCCTCCCTCACCCCTTGAGAAGGAGAGCAATGTGATATTGATTATACAAGAAAAGTCATGCAAAACACATTTCCATATTAGCCATGTTGTAAAAAAAAAATGCACACCAAAAAAGGAAAGAAAATAAAGAACCTGAAAAAAAGTATGATTCAATTTAGTTCTCTCTCTTAAAGTGGATAGCCTTTTTCATTATAACGTCTGTTGGAATCATCTCAGATCATTGTCTTGATCATAAGCTAAGTCTTTCACAATTGATCATCCTTATAATATTACTATTACTATGTACAACATTCTCCTGATTCTGGTCATTTCACTTAGCATGAGTTCATATAAGTTTTCCTAGGTTTTTCTGAAACCATACTGTTCATCATTTCTTATAGCACAATAGAATTCTATCACAATCATATACCACAATTTGTTCAGCCATTAGCCCATTGATGGGCATCTGCTCAATTTCCAATTTTACTATGTATTGTCCTTAAACAAAACAGATGTGGTGTTTTAATCGAATTCCTTTTGTTATTTGACTGAATTCTCAATGTGACTCTCACATTGAGTTATGGTAAGGAATTTTTTATTTTGTCTCAATATCCCCCATTCATGTAGAACACAGACCAGGCAAAGAATCACTTGTATCCTTAGGGGTGCAAAGGAAGAAAAGACATTTCTAGTCACTGCAGGGGACTGCTGCTCTGGGAACATCCCCTGAATCCCAAATATTTGCAGTTCGCAATTAGGACTGAGCTCTTGAACTAGGAGGCAGAGGCCAGAACATCTCTCTTGTCCCTATGTCTAGCATCAAACTTGAATCAAGGCTTTTTGATCAGCACCGCTATGGAGACTGTTGCTAAAGTGTTAGAGAACTCTAGACAAGCATGGCCACAAATTGTGACCATACTATCACAAGTAATTTGTGTTTAGAATGATGAAATACATTTTTCCTCATCCATCAACTACTTTATTAGATTGTTTCCTCCTTAGCTTCAGTGGTTAGGGTTGGACAATAGGATACTTTGTGATTTACCCTTTAGGTATGAAATTTTAAAAGATTATTTCCTCTACATTGTACATTGGTCAGCCTAGTGATCTCATTGAATGGACTGGTTTGCTAACTGTGGACAGAATCTATGACTGATGCTTAACTCAATGGTATAATTTGGCATAGTGGAAAAAGCCCTGGACTGAGACTATCAAGATAGGGAGTTGAATCCCAACTCAGGCTTTCTATGTGATTATAGATAATTCATTTGACATTTAGATTAAGATGGTGCCTAGATGCTCATTCTAGGCCAGGGTGTAGCAGGAAAGGTCATTGGAAATCTAAATAGTTGTCTTTAGTTCTAAGCTCCTTTAGGGAAGAGACCATCCTTTGGTTCTTTTTGTATTCCTAGAGCTTAGCACAGTGCCTAGCACATAGGAGGCTCTTAGTAAATATTGTTTGATTGATTGATTATTCACCTGCAATCTTCCAGTAGGCCCACTCTCCAGTTTCATTATCTTTTACTATTGTCTGGTAAAATTACTCCACATAAGTCTTTAAAATATTTTAGTTACATTTGAGTTCTAAGCTGTTTCCCTCCTTCCCTCCCAACCCTGCACAAGGGAAGTCCAATATTTGACTCTCTCACATAATATGTAATAATATTATTATAAGAATTATGTATAATAGAACTATTATATAATACAAAATATGATATGATTACATTAGCAATATAATTAGTTATTTATAATGTTATATTATTACATCTACATATTACTACATGCTAACATATGACATTATATATTATATAATAATATTTCATATATAATGTGAACATCAAATAAATTTTTAAAAGGTTATATTGGTTTTCTGAAATTCTGAAATTCTTTTTGTGAAATTCTTTTAAGAATTCTTAAAGTCCTGGGAAATTCACTGGAATTCAGAATAACCAACCCTTTCTACCACAGTATTTAAATTTAATGCTAGATAAAATATCTATAACATGGCATGTGACTGACAAATGGAATTAACATTTCTTTGAGAGCTGAAGATGATAGTATTTTGCTAGGACTTTACTCTTTCTTGAAGTTTTTTAGAAATTATTTCAAAATTGCAATTACATTAGACATTGCTTTATAGTACTTTGCATATATTCTGTATTTATTTATTTGTCTACCTATTTTATTTCTCTACTGGAACATAAACTCCTTGATTGCAAAGACTATCTCCTTTCTGTATTTGTAGCTCCAGTGCCTAGCACCTTACTTTGCGCTTTTTAGGTACTTAATAAATATTTACCATACTAAATTAAAAAGGAGTCTTTAAGCAAGAGAGTGCTAGAGACTTTAGTTAGGGTCTAGGACTTCCGTCTTCATGAAGCTGGGCCCACCTGCCTGCTTAGTCCCAACTCAGCCTGGGCCTTGGCCCAGAAGGCCAGATTTTTGCTAGTACACACCCCAGCCTTCCTTTTGAATTCCTCTACTGCACCTGGAAAGTGGTGCCATTATGATAATTATGGCCATTAGAGTGGTGATGCTTCCTTCATTAGGCAATCATTGGAAGCTGTGTAGTGCAATTCATCAATCAAATGTTTTTACTGCCTACTATATTTCACTCTGTTAGGCATGGGAAAGGTGTGATGGAAAGAGTCTAGATTTGGAGTCAGATAACCTGGGCTCCAAGCCTGGCCCTAACACTTGATACTTGTGTGATCTTGGGCAAGTCACCTAACCACTCTCAGTTTGAGATTCCTCAACTATAAAATGGAGGACAGAGGCTAGATGATCTCATGAGTTCTCTTCCATCACTATATCTATGAATCTAGGCTCTGCCTCCTCTCCCTGACTGGCTTTCTCTGCTCTCTTGGATAAATCTGTTTTTGTTTCTTTGTGAGTTGGGTTTGTTTTAGAGGCAATCAGGGTTAAATGACTTGACCAGGGTCACATAGTTAATAAGTGTCTGAGATCACATTTGAACTCAGGTCCTCTTGAGTCTGGGGCCAGTGCTCTATCTACTGCACCACCTAGCTGCCCTACCCTTGGATAATTTTGACAAAATTTTGCCCACTGTTCTTGTCAAAACCCAAAACTTGGGTTTTAAATGAAGTAAATCGAGTTACAATGTTTCTTTCTTCATCTAATAGGCGAAATAAGTTCCTACTCTGGTTGATCTCTCCTCCCTCTTCCCAATCTTGATGCATTGGCAAAGTAGTCCAACTCTATACTGTCCTGAATTCTTGAATCTTTTGTCCCCCACCTTGCCAAACACCAACCCTCAAACTCAGCATGTCCAAAATGGAACTCATGATCTTTTCCTCAAAATGCCAAGTTTACATCAAAGTCAGTGGAGAGACACAGGGTGGTTGTGAAGAGATAGTAACATAATACAGTGAAAAGTGCAAGAGAAGCAGAAATATCCTCAGAGAAATTGTGACTAGAAAAGAAGATAAGCTAGCTACATAACAAGAGCAAGGGATAACCAGTTCTTTATTGGTGTGAGGAGATAACAAGCATGGGACCATTCAGTCCACATTTGCAACAAAAGAAAATTTGAAGAAAATCTTCAGCTGTGCATTTCCAATTCTTTTCCTGCAGAGAAGTCTGTTAGGTGGTTTTCTGTCTGGCCAGTTTCTGGGCTCATCTCTTCTGAAACATTCTCTAGTTCTCTCAACTTCAGAGTACTAGTGTGTAATGGCATAGCTGGAACTATTGATGAGGGCAGGCTGAATATTCTTTAGTAAAAGCTACCACATTCAGTTAAGAAAAGTTAAGCAGAGAGCACCCTGGTTAAGATTAAGTAATTTATTTTTGCTCTTGATATCTGGATGGGAGAAACCTTCTGTTACATGTCACTATCTCACTTGGGATTGGACATTACCAACATTGATGAGATCATAGATCCTTTGATATATCTGCCATGTTCTCTTGTTGTTACCTTGGGCACTCCATGTAAGCCTCTGTTTCCTCACTGGTAAAATGAGTATTAAAATGCTGTACCTATCCTATAGGGTTGCTGAGAAGATCAAATATAATAATATATGTGAAGTTACTTGATAAACTACAAAGAGAAGTTATTCTTTTTTTTTTTCTATTCTGTCTATCTTGATTTTCTTTTTATTTTTTTATTTTTTTAATGTTTAACAATCACTGCCATACAATTGCGATTTTATCCCTCCCCACCCCCCCCACTACCTCCCTCCCTCCCCACGACTGCATACAATTCTGTATAGATTCTACATATACTTTCCTATTGAGTATATTTTCACTATAGTCATGCTATGTAGTCAGACTAAGATAAATGAAAGAATCCGTATAACAAATCAGAACATGATACGCAAACAGATACACATACACAAACATGATCTGCTACATTATGTGAGTGACTTCCATATTTCTCTCTCTGAGTGTGGAAGGCATTTTGCCTTGAGGTCCACCATTGGGATTTTTTTTTTTTCAGAAGTTCTTGTGTTATTACAAAAATCTAAGTCTACCAGAAAAAACTCTCACACACTGTGGTTGTTGCTGTGCATAAAGTTCTGGTTCTGCTCCTTTCACTCAGCATCAGGTCATATAAGTCCTTCCAGGCCTCTCTGAAGTCTTCTTGTTCATCATTTCTTATGGCACAATAGTACTCCATTACATTCATATACCATAATTTATTCAGCCATTCCCCAATTGATGGACATCCCCTTGACTTCCAGTTTTTGGCAACTACATAGAGTGCTGCTATAAATATTTTTGTACATGTGGGACCCTTTCCCATTTTTATGATCTCTTGGGGATATAGTCCTAGTAGCGATATTGCTGGGTCAAAGGGTATGCACATTTTTGTAGCCCTTTGGGCATAGTTCCAAATTGCTCTCCAGAATGGTTGGATGCGCTCACAGCTCCACCAACAATGAATTAGTGTTCCAACTCTCCCACATCCTCTCCAGCATTTATCATTTTCTTGTTCTGTCATGTTTGCCAATCTTATAGGTGTGATGTGGTACCTCAGAGTTGTTTTGATTTGCATCTCTCTAACCAATAGTGATTTAGAGCATTTTTTCATATGATTATAGATAGCTTTAATTTCTTCCTCTGAAAATTGCCTGTTCATATCCTTTGACCATTTATCAATTGGGGAAGAGAAGTTATTCTTAAAAGAAAGTGCATCAGATCAGGTTCTTTGTTTTCTTTTATTTGCTAAGATTTTTTTCATGTGTCTCATTGTTCTGGTAACAGTTATGGCACATAGTCGAAGGAAGCTTTCAGAGAAAAGTGCTTAATTTTTCCTGAGCTCTTGTCCATGGGAGAAAAAAGAACTTTCCATTCATTAAAAATTCAGGGGGAGGAGCCAAGATGGCAGAGTAGAAAGACACACATATGCTAGCTCCTACCCCACAGCCCATAAAATACCTGTAAAGAAGAACTCTCAACAAATTCTGGAGCAGCGGAAGCCACACAACAATGGAGTGGAGGAGATTTTTGTTCCAGAGAGACCTGAGAAACTGACACCAAAGGTCTGTCTCGCACCAGACCCGGAGCAGAGCCCAGCCCTGCCTTGGCCGCGCAGCACAGAGAGGAGCAGGTCAGAGCAGGCTCCAGGGGCAGAATCTCCAGCAGCAGCGCAGGTCCCTCCACCCACAGGTGCCAAAGGTCAGTGAGAGAGTCTTTTTGGCTGGCCGAGAGGGGAGTGGGGCATCCCCATAAGTCAGGCCTCCTTGGGAGGCAGCAGTGGAGGCAGCAGCAGGCAAGGGCTCCCAAAGCAGGCAGGAGCTCGGATCCATTGTTAAAGGTCTCCACGTAAACCCCTGGAGGGAACTAAGCCCCATGTGGTGGCCCTGCCCCCACCTGAGCACCTGAACTTAATCTCACACTGAATAGTAGTCCCGCCCTGCAGAAGCCCTAAGGCTGGGAAGCAGCTTTTGAATCTCAGCCCCTAAGTGCTAGCTGGGTGGATCTGGAGGTGAGGTGGGTGTGGAGAGGAAACTCAGAAGTCAAGTACCTGGCTGGGAAAATGCCCAGAAAAGGGGGGGAAAAATAAGACCATAGAAGGTTACTTTCTTGGGGAACAGTTGTCTCCCCCCATTTGGATGAGGAAGAACAAGGCATACTGCCAGAGGAAGTCAAGGGCCCTCCCTCCAAAGGGGACTTAAACTTGGCTCAGGAAATAGAAGACCTTAAACAACAAGTTAGCAGCTTACTGAAGGAGAACCAAAGAAACGCTGAGGAAAATAGCAGCTTTAAAAAGAGGCTAACTCAACTGGAAAAAGAGGTCCAAAAAGCCAACGAGGAGAAGGAGGTTTTAAAAAGCAGAATTAGCCAAACGGAGGAGAAGTTTCAAAAGCTCACTGAACAAAATAATCCATTGAAAGAGAGAATTGAGTCCAGGGAAAAGAATGACTATGAGTTAAACCAAGAAGTTAGTAAACAAAACCAAAAATTTAAAAAAATAAAAGATGATGTGAAAAAAAATTCAGACATAGAAAAGCTGGCTCTAAGAGACCATATAACTTGGATATGGTACAGATGCTCCAGAATCATGGACAGTTTAAGATGGTGTTGACTTTTGTACCATGGGATATAGAACAAACTTCACTCCTGCTACTTCCCAAGATGTTGGTGAGGCCAAGGTCAAATTTGCAGGTGGATCCATGAACCTAAATCTATTAATTCAATTTGATACAATTCAATTCCACAGATATTTATTAAAAAGCTATTTTGTAAAATATGTACATGGTAGATGGAAGCAAGCTATAGCATATACTCAATGAAGAACTTCATGGATGAACAGGAATAGGCTTCATCAGGGAATTTTATAAGAAGGAAAGATGGACTGATCATGTGGTGAAGGTAAAGGATGATAGGTGAATGCACAGAATGATCCATTTGTATCCTTGTAGGTGTCAGGAGAGATTGAGAAAGACCTCTAAAACACTGGGTGGACTCCCTGAGGTTGTCTTATGGGATGACATGTACAAGAATGATGTAAGATGGGCAGGTGTTGATGGATTACATTCTGAATCATTGGACCAAACTTCCAAATTTCTGAGATTATAGAACCATTTGAGTATTTGAAGTATTAGGTTATGTTCAAAGCACTGTGCTGGGTACTAGAAATATAAAGATAAAATAAGATATTACCTCTGTGGGAAAAATCTTATTTAAATTAATTGTACACAATACTCCTTAGTTCACTAAGTTGAACGTCCACTAATAAGGGATGAGGCCTTACAGTGGACAATACTATATTCCCCAAAATATTCATTTGAGAATCCAAAGAAAAACTAAAATAGCTGATAACTGTAAAATCTATCAGTTATATGGCAAGCTTTTAGTTACAGAGTACTTTCAATTCATTTTATTAACCACTTACAATATACAAGGCATGGTGCCATACAAGGCATTGTGTCCATGGTTATGGACACAAAACCAAAAATGAACAAGCCGGTGCCCAAAGGAGCTCTAGGGCACTCCCATTCTGTCAGTGATAGGAGGGTGGGATACACCACATATATTAGTAAATAAATACAAAATGCATAATTTCAAGAGAAAGAGAGTGCTAATGACTACTTTCTATCTGTTATCACATGTAGTGGGAAAAGCAAGATTTAGAGTGAGGAGACATGGATTAAGCTAAGAGAAGTACAGATGAAAACAACTCTGAGGTTTTACTTCATGGATGCAAATTAAAAAGATGAAAAAAGATAAGGACCATATTGGAGGGGCTGGGTGAGAAGGGGCATGTGGATTCCTGCTAGTGGTTGGATTTCTGGAAATTTTCAAGACCATGACTAAATTGTCCCTATCCTTTTATCCTGAAATCACATCATTAGATGCATACTTTAAAAAAGTCAAAGACAGAAACCAGATTCTGTATATGTACAGTGAGGTAATATACAAATAACTATAATGCAAGTTCTAATATGAGGGAATGAGAAGAAAGACTCAAGAAGGGAGAAGTCACTTATAAATGGAGAGGTAATGGAAAACTTCGTGGAGACCACTTATATTATCCTTCAAAACATTTTGTCTCCAAGAAGTTTTGCAGGGGGGAAAGGAGCGCGTCCTTTAGTTTGGATAAAATGTCCCTGAAAGTCCATGAGTTGGTCTAATTTGCGGGTTCTTGCTATTCATTCAAAATTACTTTCACTCTTTCTACAGAGTTTTTCTGAAATAAAAAGTCAGGTAGAAGAAAGAGCAGTTATTTCCTCACAGGAGTTGGCTTAGCATGTTAAATGCAGCCCACGTGTGTAAGATTAAATAGAATATCAATATCAGAAGAACATGCATCTTCTGTGATGTCCAAGAAAAGAAAAAAAGATCGAGTAACAAGCATTGGGAAGGTGCTAATAAGTTAGTCTCATCAGCTACAGTCATACAAGCGTGCTACTTACTTATCTTTCATCTCCTGGACATAAATTAAAAACAAACCACAATCCACAGGCCCAACAGCTTTCGTATGCAAAACTTTAACAGACAGAGTCATCCTAAGTCCCGCCTGACAATATTTCCTGACTTGGTGATGGTAAATGAGTTCTAGAAAAGATTATTTTCACCATCAACAAGCCTCATTAAAGAACGTTTTGATGATTGGCATTGTAGACATGATAAAAGCTTCTCTTTTGCTCTGCCACCAGAAGAGAAGGTTGTTGGGAAGAAACTTTGTAAAACAAAGTGCTGTGATGGAATGTGTTGGAAGTGGAATAACTTATATTTCTCTTGCATAGGCAGCTAGATAGCACAGTGAATAGGGGACTGGGTCTGGGCCTGAGTTCAAATCTCCCCTCAAATATTTATTAGCTGTGTGATCCTGGACAAGTCAATTAATTTCCTCATCTGTAAAACAGAGTTAATAGCACTTGCCTCCCAATGTTGTCATGAGGATCAAATGAGATGATTTTTTGTATTTATGCTTTCCTCTCTCCCTCCCTCCCTCCCTCCCTTCCTTCCTTCCTTTCTTTCTTCCTTCCTTCCTTCCTTCCTCCCTTCCTTCCTTCCTTCCTTCCTTCCTTCCTTCCTTCCTTCCTTCCTTCCTTCCTTCCTTCCTTCTCTCCTTTCTTCCTACCTCTCATAGGGTTTTCTTGGCAAAGATACTGAAGTGGTTTGCCATTTTCTTTTCCAGTGGATTAAAGAAAACAGAGGTTAAGTGATTTGTCACACATATATACATATACATTTGTATGTATATATACATATAAATTCTAAAATGTAACAGAAACAAGGAGTTTAATTCTGTAAATCTATTGAAATTAATTGAACCTCACTGAAAAATTTATGAAATATACAAAAACTATAATCCCACTTTTGAACAGCAGAATTCAGTAAAAGATAGGCGTGTCCCGACCCCCATTCAGATGAATTTATTTTCTGAAGAACTGAAAGGGCCTTATTACCAAGTATTTTTTTTCCTATAAAGTTGTTCTTTGATGTGAACCCTAAGGTCAACTTTATAACAAGTTTTCCATGTAGTACAACATGTCTATATTGAATAGAATTTAACAGGGATGAGGTTTGTCATCAATTTTGTAGTCATCAATGGGCAGTGTGGTATAGTGGATAGAGTACTGCACTTGAATTGAGGAAGACCTAGGTTCCAATCCCACCTCTGACATACTCTGACCGTGTTCCCCTGAGTTTCAGTGCTTTGACTAATGGTAAGAGGTATCAATCTACATTGGTGAAAGGAGTTTCGTTTTCTGTGGTTCCCTCTCCTAATGAAATCATGGTTCTAATCCCTATCTCTATTACCAACTCTGCAGAGAAATGAGAGTGGCAAGGACAATGCCAGAATGTATTCACTGAATGAATAAATCAAGGATTTCCAACTAATAGGCTGTTTCTCCAAACAATTCTATGTTTGTTCTTTGCATCCTTCTTTTTAGTTAAGAACAGTATTTATTTCCTCTGTGTCTAAATGGAAGTTCAAGAGAAGACTCAACTGACAATTCTTTCTCCTTTGCTTTTTGTAAGAGAGTAAATTCATAGTAGGGGATCCTGGATTCCAAGTAGGCAGATTTAGGAATAATCAAAGCCAGAGCTTATTAAACATTTTGGTCTCAGGACCCTTCTAGACTCTTAAAAATTATTGGGGACCCCAGAGAGCGTTTATTTATGTGGGTTATGTCTGCCATTATTTACCATATTATAAACAACAACCAATTATTTAAAATATTTATAATTTGCTTTGAAATAACTATAAGCCCATTATGTATTGACATGAATAATATTGTTTATGGGGGGAAAACCCTATATCTTCCAAAGCAAAACAAAAAACAGTTAGAAAAGTGAGTGACTTTATTTTACATGTTTTTCCAAATCTCTTTAATGTCTTAATAGAAGTTGGTTTAATGGAGAACAGCTGGATTCTCATATCTACATCTGTATTCAGTCTCTTGTGAGATGTTATTTTGGTTGAAATATATCAATAAAAATCTGGCTTCAAGCAGATGTGTAATTGAAAAATGGAGGATTTTCTACTTTAATATATAAATAATGCATCATTATGAAAATAATTCTCACTTTTTTGACTCCCCTCAAAAGGGTCTCAAGGACCCCTAGGGGTGATCAGATCACACAATGAGCATCACCAATCTTTTTATAGGTGAGGAAATTAAAACTCGGAGATGTCAAATGACTTACCTAAGGTTACATAGGTAATAAGCAGTACAGAGAAGATTTGAAATCTGATCTTCTGATTTCAAATCCAGTGTTTTTTCAATTATGTCATATGAAACTGAGAAACTCCAGTTTAAATAAAGGAGCACTGCCACGTGTTTGGGAGTGGGTGAGGGGAAGGTTGTGACTTTTAAAATCCCACAAGCAGTAAGACTAGAAATTTAGCATGCTGTATCTCAAGCTTGATGGAACCTAGTGATGGGAATTCTCAAGAGAACTCTGAGAGCTCCCTCAAGTGGACAAGAATCCCAGTGACTGGGAATGAAGCGGTCCAAATGACAAAGACCACATTCATTCACTACACACGTATTTTGAGTACCTTATATGCCTGAAGTCAAAAGGCTAGACCAGGTGGTTTCTAAAGTGTTTTGTACCTTTGAGGTCTCTATCTCTCTCCATCTCCATATCTCTATCACTACCATCTATATTTACCCATCTATATCTATATCCCAATTTTTATATAAATCTATATCTTCATCTCAGTCAATGAATCTTTATTATATGCCAACTATGTGCCCGGCACTGTGCTAAAGTGCTTTTACAAATGTTATCTCATTTGATCTTTACAACAACTCTGTAACAGAGGTGCTGTAATTATCCCCATTTTCCAAGTTAAGAAACTGAGTCAATTAGAGGTAAAGCATCTTGCAAAGGGTCACACAGCTAGTAAGTATCTGAGAAAAGAATTGAACTCAGGTCTCCTGGACTCCAGGGCCAGTACTCCATGGAATGCAGCACCAACTCCCTTTGAATGAATTGACCAGTACTGACCAACAGCTATGTGAGAACAGCAGTGCTGACATGCAGCAGAGACTACATGTTATACATGACAGTCAAGGGACAAGTCCAATACCAACAGTTCAAATGAAAGGACCAGAAACACTGGTAACCCTGGGGCATTGGAGACAGGAGTCTTCTTTCCACAAATGCATGCTAGCCTCATGTTATCCTTCCATATAGGTAGCCCTCTATGCATGTTCTGTGTAGGTATGTGGGTGGGTGGGTGGGTGTGCCAGTGCACTGATAATATATATATTTTGGGAAAATGTTCTTTTGAATTTGGTCATTTTATGCTGTTTCCTTAAATGATTTTGGTTCAAACTAATTGTGACTTCTGCCTCACTAAAAGTAAAGAAACAAGCTGATGGGGGTCCTATGCTATGGCTTTCAGTGGTTATGAGCTTACAGAGTATCAGGAAGCTGAGATAGCTTTATCTGAAAGGGCTCACTCTGTGATCTGGAGAGAGCTCTCAGGTGCTACTCAATTCTAGTGGATAGACAATGTACACACAAACACATTAACAGTGCAAGATGGTGTGAGACATACCAAATGATTAGTATGGTCAGTGTTACAAGAATTGAGAAAAGGAAAAGATAAAGATCCACCTTGTGGTCATGCTATAATATGGAAATATAGATCTATGTGATCATTAACAAAAACAAAATTCCTTTAAAGATTCCCAAAGTACTATAGAATCCACTTTGTGTCAGATAAAAGGTCCTAAACCTTTTATGATAGGAACTGCAAAGACCAACCAAAAACAAAAAAAATCAAAGAAGCATTTGTGTCTGCAATGTGCTCTGTACTGCCTTAGATGCTGCAGATAAAATCCACAAATGGAACAGCCCTCAAGGAATTTATGGGAAAACAACATGTATGTCATAGACATGCATGCTGCACGGGCCAAGGCTGCTGGCACACCCTGGAGGAGCATTTCCTTTGGCCTTTGCCAAAAGGGAAAGGGGAAGGGTCGATGGGATTACTTCCCTGGGGTGTAAAAACACATCTGGCCCATATTCCAAGAAAGGTCTTAAACTTTTTGACCTTAGGACTCCTTTATACTTTTAAAAATTATTAAGAACCCTAAAAACCTTTTGTTTATATGAATTATCTATTGAAAGTTGCTATATTAGAAGTTAAAACTAATAAATTTAAAAATATTCATTAAAATAACAGCAGTACATATTGGCACAAACAACATTGTAAATAACCAAAACAGAAACAATTTAATGCCAAAAGTGGTATGTTCTACATATATTTAAAAATTTCTTTAATCGTGTAGCTTGATAGAACACAACCAGGTTCTCATATCTGCTTCTATATCTGATCTATTGCGATATATTTCTTTATTAGAAGAATATGAAGAAAATCTGACCTCACACAGACATGTAGTTGGGAAGGGGAGGAGTATTTTAAAGGCAAATAACATCTTCGTTTTATTATGACTCCTGAAAGTGTCTCTGAGATCCAGGGGAATCTTCAGATCTCTTTGAGAACTGTTGTGTTGTGGGCACATCTATGATACACACCTACAAGTACAAAGTAATTACAAGGTAGTTTCAGCATGATTGGGGACTGTGAGTCACTAATCGTTGGATTAGGAAAGGTCTGGGGTTACACTTGAACTGAAGTTTGAAGAAACTAGAGATTCTCAGAGGCACCTCAGAGGTGAGAAGGGGGCGCGTTCTAGGCAAGGGAAACAGTCTCTCAAAAGGCATCGAGTTGTCAGATAGAACATCCTGTGAAAGGAACGACAATAAGGCCAATTTGGCTGGAGCTGAGAGTGTACGGAAATCTTTTTTAAAAATTATACCATGTTATGGAAATGCTTATTTTATTCCATAAATTAAAGAAAATTTTTAAAAAAGAAAGTAGTGTGTACTAAGAGTGGGCAGTTAGGCTAAAGCCAGGTTATGAAGGACTTTAAATGATCAATAGAGGAGTCTGTATTTTATCCTAGAGCAAAAGGGAGCCACTGGGGCTTTTGGAACAAGTAAGGAAGTGGTTAGACCTGTGCTTTAGGAAACCTGCTGGTAACTGCATGGAAGATGGATTGGAGAGAGAAGAGGGTTGAGGCCAAGAGAACAATTGGGAGGCTACTGCATGAAAGCAGAGGTGAAAGCAGATAACGGAGATATGATGTGAATGTAGAATGGAAAAGACTTGCAATTGGATGGATATATGAAGTAAGGGAGAGTAAGAAATTAAGGATGACTAAGGTTAGAAACTGGAGACTTTGGGAGAATATCAGTGCTCTAAACAGGAAGTTAGGAAGAGAGAAAGGGCTTGGAGAGAAAGATATTGAATTGTTTTATACACATTGAGTTTGGGATGTTATTTGTTGTTAGTCGTGTCAGACTCTTCATTTGGGGTTTTCGCGGCAAAGATACTGAAGTGGTATGCCATTTCCTTCCACAGCTCATTTTACAGATCAGGAAATTGAAGCAAACAGGGTTAAGTGACTTGCCCAGGGTCACATAGCTAGTAAGTGTCTGAGGCCAGATTTGAACTCAGGAAGATGAGTCTTCCTGACTTCAGGACTAGCACTCTGTGCACTATGGCACCATCTAGCTGCCTTGGGATGTTAGAGAATTAACCAATAGACAATTGGTGAGGCCTCAAATTAATCCTTCCATCTCTCTGAGCTTTAAGCTCCATGTGAATATGTACTGGAAGTGATCAGAGGAGCCTCCTGATTTGCTAAGCCAGATCCCACATCTGTCTCCATGGAGGCGAGTGAATGTGCCCAGTTGCAGTGGAGATGCTTGATTCCAGTAAGATGGAGAAGGAAAGAATAAGAGAAAGAAATTTTCTCTCAGTTCTGATAAAACTTCACCCTACTTCTCCTCAAGGTGATGGGGAATGATATAGACAACAAGCAATCTTTTTGATGTGTTCACTTCTTATTGTAATTTACCCAGATTCCTTAAATGGTTATCTCAGTTCTTTTGACAGCTTTAATTCCATGTACCAAACCATTGAGCCATATGTTGTTAGAAGTGAAAGGGACAGAGGTAATCTGCTCCGGAGAAATCACATTTTCCTCTCATCATTTAAAAATGTTCCCACTTTACTCACTGCCCTCCCCAAAGAGAAATGGATGGTTTGGTTTGGATAATGTGAGAATATGATACCATATTAGTTCTCCCCATTTCTCCATCAAATCCCAGAACCCAACGCTACTTAGTGACTTGACCCGACTATAATATTTCAGACTATCACTAAGCACATAATCTCTCATGGCAGTGCAGATGAACTTGACTTGAGATGACCTTGCAAGGCACATCATGTAAACAATAATCTCTGGGGAAGTATAGAATGGATAATTCAATTTGTTGTGCTAGTTTAGACATGTTTTAATGATGCAAAGACTAATATGACTTTGCTTATATGCAAAAGTATTTTTTATTCTAATTACTCGATCTTTAATTGAATTGAATAGTTGAGATTTTATTGCACTATCCTTTTTTAGTGTATTTCCAGTTATTAACGTAAAAAAATAGAAGAACTTTGAATTATGGGCACATGAGTTTTCAGTGTTTTACTGATTATTAAAATCTATTGAACATCATATATAGCATAGAGGAAAGACCACTAAACCTGTAGTCAGAAGATCTGTGTTCAAGTCCCAGTATTGCCATTTTCTAAATGTATGACCTTTACCAAAGCTTTTCATCTCCTTGAGCTTCAGTTTCCTCAGTTATAAAATGGGATTAGGTAAAATTAGGTAAAATAGTTTACCTCATAGTTTTGTGGTGAGGATCACAGCAGATGATACATGTAAATCAGTTGGTACCTGTAAAGAAGTACCTAAATGCATGCTATGATGAAGAATGCCATGCTTTTCAGAAAGTCATTCTACCTTATGTGGACAATTTTTCTATATTGCCAGCAGTGTATTGGCAAATGTTTAAAATTGGCTGTCTGAAAATAAGATACATAAATGACACTTTTAAGGTTAATCTGCATCACCAACATTTTCTTCATCACTTTTTTAAGTCTGGAAAATCAACAAAACAATAAATCATGCCCTGATTTGAAGTGTTTAACAGTTTCTGTGGTGTAAATACTCCCACTGAACATTTAGCAATCAGATTTCATGAGCACACTCTTATCTATTACCTTTATTTCTTATGGGTACTTAACTTTTTTAACTTAATTTTTAAAATTAATTTTTAAATTAAATTAAAATAATATTTTATTTTTCCCCAATTACATGTTAAAACAATTTTAAAACTTTTTCAGAGTTTTGAGTTTCAAATTCTATCCCTCCCCTCTTCCCTCCCCCTTCCTTGAGATGGTAAAAACAATCATATGTAAGTTATACATGTACAACCATGTAAACATTTCCATATTAGTCATATTGTAGAAAAACACTCTAATAAAAGAAAAAGAAAGAAAGAAAGAAAATGAAAAATAGCATGTATTCAAACAATATCAGTTCTTTCTCTGGAGGTGGATGGTATGTTTCATCATTAGTCCTCTGGGGTTGTCTTGGATCATTTGTATTGCTGAGAATAGCTGTCAATCACAGTTTATCATATAATATTGCTGCTGCTGTGTATGACATTCTCCTGGTTCTGCTCACTTCACTTTGTGTCAGTTCATGCAAGTCTCCCCAGGTTTTTCCAAAATCATTCTGCTTGTCATTTCTTATAGCACAATAATATTCCATTACAATCATATACCCACAGCTTGTTTAACCATTCCCCAATTGATGGGCATTCCTTGATTTCCAGTTCTTAACCACCACAAAAAGACATGCTACAAATATTTTTGTACAAGTAGGTCCTTTTCTCTCTCTTTTTTTATATCTTTGAGATATAGACCTAGCAGTGGTATTGCTGGATGAAAGTATATGCCCAGTTTTATAGCCCTTTGGGCATAGTTCCAAATTGCTCTCCAGAATGGTTGGATTAGTTCCAAGCTCCACTAACAGTGTATTAGTGTCCTAGTTTTCCCATATCCCACATAAATGCTTTAAAGATTTCCTCTATTGACTTGTAGAAGATTAATCAAAACTTTGTTACACAGACAATAACTATAAGACAAGAGCAATATTCAACACAATTTTTTGTTGGATGCTGACTATGCAACATACTCTGTTACACTGCTGGCAATGTGGAGAAGGGGAGGTAAGAGGGGGATACAAAGTGGGTAATACGTAATCTGTCTTCTCAAAGAGCTTACAGTCTAGGAGAAATAAGAAAAGTACACTCATGACTATGATGAGGCATAACAAGACATACGACATAAGAGAGATGCAAAGTGTCTGATAGATAGTAGGAGCTAAATAAATGCTTGTTGACTGATAAAGCCTGGCATGTCATAGCTGCTTAATAAATTATGATCACTCCATACATGAAGGACTGCTGTGCAGAACTGTCATTCTATCTGACTATGAAAATATTTTGAAAATATCTGAAGTCCCAAAGCCATGAAGAGGTATTGTGTGGATATTTAATCACATGGGATGTTATCCATTAAGAACTTAAGCCATAGGATGCTTTGGAAAGAGTAGAAAATCTAATATTCTGATTTGCAGTACCAAAACATAAAAACCTTTATCAACATTTGAAAGGCAAGCTAATGAAATTTTTGTAGTTGGGAAGAGGATTCTGTGTCTCTCATTCAGGAATGGATCTGCTTTGCATGCAGTCATCCTTCTCCAATGAGATCCAGATTCTGGGGAGGCCTTCCTCAGAGATGAACTTGATGGCCACCTAGATAAGCTCCATGACAAGAACAATATCTACTAGGATCTCTGCCCTGTAGGTTGGTCTAGATTTTTTTCTCTTTCTCCTGAAAGGCAAAGAAACTGTCCTTAAAGCTTGATTAATCCGCAGGGCTAAGATACAAGTCATTTATAGGACTTCTTGGTCACCTAAAGACATAAGTGAGTCAAGCCCAAGACTAGTCCCTTCAGAATTAGTGAACATCCTATTGCCTTAGGATCCAACACACCCTCCTGACAATACATGTATTGAGATAGAGGGAGGGAAAATACCTACCTGAAATCTATGCCATATCCTTGCTGAGTATCCTTTCCATGTTTTGTCAAAGTAAACTTTTTGTTAAATGTTAAATGGTCATCAAGCATTGAATAAGCCTGAGGATGGACTATATGTCTTTTGTCTGAGGACTAACTAAATTTGGACAGATTTATTATCAGATAGTTGGACATAAGATTTCGACCTCCCTTTCTTATGGAAGCCCATCTGGTTAACAGGGAAGAGTATAGTGCCTCCCCTGGTCTTGGAACATCTACCAGTTCTGAGGGGCCCAGAATCTACTTTTGAGGGTGCAGAGGGGAGGTTATTCTTTTACATGACCAGGAAGCCACATCAATATAGCCAGAGACTAACCAGGAAGCCGAGTCAAAGGAAGTCCAGGACCCAATCGAGTCTTAGGGACAGCTTTATCTCCTTTTAGGAAAAACTCGCATTGCCTATGTTGAAGAGGGAAGTAGGTAAAACCCTTGTAAACACTGACCCTATCACACTATGCAACACTAATTGACAGAAAACAGATAGGCTCTACTTTCCAGATAAGTTGTCCAATATTGCTGGATTTGGAATAAAATTGATGGGCAAATAAAAGATTTTAAACTTTAACCTGATGTTAGATGGTATCACTAGAAATAACTAATATTCATAGTAATAATAGTAACAATAATTCAAAATATTTTCTTGCAGTGATCTCACCAACATTTTATTGGAAGTAAAAGATTCTACTACAGCAAAAAAGTTTAAAAAGTACCAGCTAGCCTATCCTCTTGGAGCTCTGAGTTTTACATGTGTACCACATGTTCAGTAAAGCGATACTCTCTTTCATTTGTTCTCATTTTACCCTGTAGCCTCATGGCCAGAGGGCCATTCTTGGAGTCAGGGAGGCCTAGCTTCAAGTACTGCCTCTGATGCATACCACCTGGATAACCACAGACAAAGTCACTTAATGTATCTCTAAGACTTTAAGTTATAAACTAGTTGAATCAGTGGAGGGTGTTACTGTATATGGAATTTTCTCCTAAAATGGAATCATGGGAATCACAAAAATAAATATTTCTTTCAAGTTTCAAGGGATGACTCCAGTGATAATATTTGGTATTTGGTCTATATTCATTCTATCTATACATTTTCTGATTGCATATTTAGATCATCTTTCCACTCCCCACTCAAACCCACTGAGTCCAATGAGAGTTGCATTGTCCTATAGCAAAAAGAGCTTTGGACCAAGAATTAGAAAGCATGGGTTCTAAATCTGGCATTTTCCCTAATAACCATGTGACCTTAGTCACATCACCTAGCTCAATTTATTATCAGATACTACTCTCAATTTCCTATATGTTCTGAAATGTTTATAGCTGTCCTTTTTGTGGTGGCAAAGAACTGGGAATTACAGTGATCAATTGGTGAATGAACAAGTTGTCGTATATGATTGTGATAGAATTCTATTTTGCTATAAGAAATGATGAGCATGGAAAGGCTTGCATGAAATAATGAAGAGTGAAATAAAAACCAAGAAAACATTGGATACAGTAACAGCAATATTGTTTTGAGAATGACTTTGAATGAAAGTTATTTTGACTTAATACCCAAATTAACTATAAAGGACATATGAAGAAAGACACTATCTGCGTAGGAAGAGTTGATAAATAGAAGTATGTATAGAACATTTTTACATATACATACCTATTTGTGCCTAATGGTAGCCACCTCTAGGGTGGCAGGGAGGGGAAGGAAAGGGAGAAATTAGAAATTTACATGATAATTTTGTTGTGTGCATAATAGGCTTGCAGTTTCATGTGTAATAACCCTTTTTATTGTACTGTTGTGGAAATGCTTACTTTACTCCATATATTAAAAAAAAAGAATAAATCTAGTTGTGAGAAATAAACAAAAAATTTTCCTCATCCATAAAATGAAGTAACACAGATCTACAACTAGAAGGGCCTTAAAGGTCACATAGTCCAACCCTCTCGTTTTATAATTGAGGAAACAGGTGCAAGAAGGCTAGATGATTTACCCAAGGCCTCACAGACCAAACATTACAAGTAGGATTTGAATCTATTTTCTCTAGATTCCCAGTGTAAGCGCAGCAGATGTAGCAGGCTAAACTTGGACTGAATCTCTATAGTCACTTCCAACACTAATATCTGATGGAGTCTATGAGTTATGTTATTATCATAAAGATTCCTTTATGACTTATCACTGGCCTTTTCCTAAAGTTTTTTTTCTTTATTTTTTCCTCCTTTCTCAGAAACCCTAAACCTGACCTGTTCTGAGAAATATTCCAATTTCAATGAGCTAATGCCCTTTTGGCTCATTCCGCAAAGTGCTTAATGGACTTTCCCATTATGAATTCTTTAATGTTCCTGGGTCATGCCCTATGTCCACCATAGTTCATATTATATGCTTTCAGTTATGAAAAAAAATACACAACAGCAGTTTATTATTATCTAGTGTTATTTCATATTACTCGCCTTTACACACTCTTTGTTCCCTATCTGGTCTCTGTGTGACGTTCCATCTCTAGCATTAATGCACATAGCTTATTTCTTATGTCTAGAATGCCCTCACTCTTCACTTCTGCCTCGTAGAATCCTTAATTCCCTCCAAAGCCCACTTCTGATAGTACCTTCTGTATGAGGCTTTTTCTGATGCTACCCCACTTCTTAGAGGATCTTGAAATTATTTTGCATTTACCAATTTATGTACATTTATTTCTAGTAGAAGGGAGCTTCTTAAGAACATCTTTTGTATTTTAGTTTGTTGAATTGAAATAAATTAAAATATTTGTTGAACTGTGTTGAACTAAATGACTATAATTCCCTCCCACTGGTGTGGGGAAGACAAAATACCCAGAATAATAAGAAAAGACAACCTCTGAAATGTAGTAATTTTCCTAACTCTCAAGGAACTGACCAGAAACCACAGCAATTTCATGGCTTGTTTTCAGAGACCCTAGGGTTTTGTGCTCAGTTTATTGTTTCAGTACCATTAGTACTGTGAGTGTGTGGAAGGGGAGTAAATGACACTACAGATTGTTCTTTTTCCACTAAGATTAATAATTAGAAAAAAAAACTACTCTTATAAGAGCACTTCAAGCTGAGAAGTGAGAAGGAATAATAGTGAGTCATGGTGAAAAGGCTGCCATGTGATAGATGGGGTTAACAGGCCAAAGAAGCCTATCATGGAATCTCAGAGCTGAAGGTCAGAGGTCATCTGGTACAATCTGTACCTCTACAGAAATACCTTTTTTAAACCTACTGAGATGTGGGCATTTGGTCTTTCTAGGAAGTCTCAGGATGGTCATGAGGATCAAATGAGACAATTTATATAAAGCATGTTGCAAACTTTGTAACCACATAAATGCTAGCGATTTATTATTACATAGCAGATCAGTCTTGTGACTCCTTGTTTTGTAAAATCCTGGTACATGTGGGTAAACTGAGTCTGCCCTCATTTCCTATAATAACAATAGCTAGCATTTATATAGTGCCTTAAGGTTTGTAAATGCCTTTTTTAAAAAAATAAAACAAATATCATCTTATTTTATTCTCACAACAAGCCTAGGAGGTAGGTGCTAATATTGTTGGCATTTTATAGATGAAAGTACTGCGATACGCAGAGGTTAAGTGATTTACTACTCTGAGGCTAGATTTGAGTGCAAGTTCATGCTAACCAGTACTCTAACTGCTGCACCACCTAGCTCCTACTCCAAAATACAGGAATTCCTTCCACATAGTGACTTTCTCCATCACCATTTCTATATATCACAAGTTGGCATAAGAAGTTAAATGGTATTTGGGGGGAGTTTTACAGAAGCCTCAGGCGGATGCAAAAAGCTAGTGGATGATACAAAAAGTCTAGAAAGTCAAAAATACAGAAAATATATGTCTATTATCTCACAATGTCAACCCAAATTTTACAATAAGGTATTGCCAACATCCCATAAAAGAAAAAGAAAAAATTCAGACTTTTTCTCTGGTACAAAGGGAGGGTCAAAAATTTTATGCATACTTTCCAGATTACAGGAACTGCTACCCTAACCCCTGAGATGTGGAAGGGATAACTGTAGTCCTTCACATAGGAACTAGAACATTCTCAGCGGTCACTAGAGAAGTCTAAGAATTCCTCTAGTGATATTATTCCAGACCAGAAATTGTCCTAGGATTATAACCTGGAAAGGATAATATGGAACATCTACTCAGCTCCTAAACAGATGAGGAAACCCAGGCCCAAAGGTAACATGTCAAAGGTCACCAGTGTGGCCTATCTCCTGAGCTGGGATTCAAAACAAGGTCCCCCAACCCTAAATCCAATGCTCTTTCTTCTATGCTAGAAAGTCCCTTGGTAAACTACTATTGGAACAAGTCTGGTCAACCCCTCTAATCCAGACATTTACATCCTGCCCCCACAGTGTGATTCCCAGAAGTGACTTGCCAAACTGGCCCTGATACCTTGCCTGGGCTTCACTTACCTGGGGTCAGATGCTTTGCAACATTCTACCAACTGACTTTTTGACTTCAGAAAAAGTAATATGGTGTAAAGTGTCTCATGAAGGTCATCATTCAATGGTACTGGAACTGTGTAACAGCCTCCTGGCACACACGGCCTCCCCTCAGGTTTTTAATTATTCCTTTGTGAGTACTCCACATTCATTGCTTGTCTGGGGAGAGCACAGTGACTCAGCTTTTCCCTCATTATATTGATGGAGAAATGGTTGCTGTGCATGGCTCTCTTGCTTATGTATCATTTGGTTTCCCTTCCCCTAGAGATTATTTCCCTCTACATGTCTCTGACCAAATTTTTATATATCAGGTAGCATACGATTCACTGGGGCAGGCTTTGATCAGTTTCCTGTGTTATTTTTTTTGGTCAACAACAAAAAAAGACATGAAAATGTTTCATAGTCTGAAAAATATTTATCTCAAGCTGGAGATATGTGAGAATTCTTTTCCCACTCTCTGTCCTCCATCCTCAAAAGCTTGCCAGTCAAGAAGGAAAGAGCCAATGCTAAAACAGACTCACCCATCTAATCTATGACAAAATGATAGAAAGCCTCTATTCTTCCCCTCCTCACCTTGTTTTAAAGATTTGACAGAGCTGACAAAAAGTTTAGTAGTGAGATTTGGAGTCAGGAAGACCAGAGTTTGAATCTGCTTCAGACACTAACTAGTCAAATGACCCTGGGCAAGTCCCTTAACTTCTCTGTGCCTCAGTTTCTTCATCTATAAAATGGGAATAATAATAGCACCTATCTCCCAGAGTCGTTTTAAGAATCAAATGAATTAAGCTACTTTGAAAACCTTAAAGTGCTGTTTAAATACTCAATATTATTAAACACAATGTATGTATTAACTACAACACTGCATCCATGTACAGATACATCACTACACATATCAATGTATCATAGAACGCTCTCCCAGCTCATCAGACTCCCCAGCTCCCGTGACCTAGACCACTCACGTCTTACCATCCACCAAAACTGTGTTACTTCTATAATCTCAAACCTTGTTTTAGGAAACAATGATGTGAAATTCTCAAGAGATTTGACTTTACTTGAAACCCAGTTTATTCCAAAGGCACCAACACTCAGCTGGGTATATTCTTACCCCTAGTTAGAAGTGAATCTTTTTTTTTATTACATGTAAAGGAATGGAATCTCATTTTATAATGTATGTACATATTATAAACATGAGATATGTGATAACATATCTCTACATATGTATATAATATTATTATTAGTTGAAGCTCAGGATCATCATTATAATTCTCTAGTCAGAGGACATTGGCGATATAAGAAATATATTAATGTTGCTTCTCTATTTCTGAGTTGTGTAAAAAGTACCCTTCCATTGCTCAGTACATGTGTCCACACAACATTAAAAGGACCATAGTTTGCTTTGTATCTCTATAGTTGTAGTCTACATTATCCCAGAAAGGGGAAAAAATCCATTCTTTGTTATTAAT
The DNA here is from genome assembly GCF_028372415.1 of Notamacropus eugenii. Classification (NCBI taxonomy): domain Eukaryota; kingdom Metazoa; phylum Chordata; class Mammalia; order Diprotodontia; family Macropodidae; genus Notamacropus; species Notamacropus eugenii. The sequence continues at coordinate 345,505,409 of NC_092875.1, forward strand.
AGAAATGTTATCTGGGAGAGTAGCAATGATAATATTATAAGACCAATTACTCTCATTTGCTTTAATATTTGCATAGCCTTTATATACCTCACAACAATCCTGTGCTTGTTTATGCGAATAATAATACCTACACAGAGAGGTTAAAACCTTGGCCAAGGTAACTGTTAGTAAGTTTCAGAGCTGGGATAAAATGTAAGCCCTTTGAGGGTAGGGGTGGTTTCATTTTTGTCTTTGTATCCACAGTGTCTGACACATAGTAGGTGCATAACAAATTCTTGTTTGGGATTTTCCATTCCTGGCTTCACACCTTAGTCTCCTGGTGTTTCTCAACAATGCCTCAGAACCCTTCTTACCCTGGAGGCCCCCTCCAGCTCTGGTCTTTACACATCAGACATACCTTCCATCCCTACAATCTCTCCTTTTGATTGACTGGTTCTGCCCTGAGTCTCCATTTTAAGGAGGACACGTCTTCATTCCTCTCTCTTCAGGCTGCTCTCCTGATCCCTCTGGCCTTTCCCTATCGTGTTTCAGCTCTGGGTACCTTCATCTCTCTCATTCCTCTCCTTTCAGTTTCTTGTTATGTCTTTTCTAGGACTGCCTTTCTGCTTTTCTTTGTATTTCTAGTGCTTGTCACATTACCTGGCACATCGTAAGCACTTAATAAATGTTTCTTAAATCGACCTAACTGGATTGGTTGATGCAGGCTCTCCTACTCTTTGGACTCTGTCTACAGAATTCCTGGGAGATCCCCTTCATGGCTTCATTGAGTTACCCCTGCCCACTGAGCAAAAAACTACAAGGTATTTATGAGAATGGGATGGAGCTATATTAGTATTTTATATGTCCATTGATTAGAATACAAAACCATATTTTTAAGCAAAGTTTTTTTCAGTTTGTTGAGTTTGGTAACTTACATCCACATGAAGAATTTTGCCCCACTATATGTAAAAATATCATTATATCATTATCATGAAACTCAGAATCTTCTTGGAATTTGAAACTTGTATGTAGTAGGCACGCATAGTTCAACTAACAAATTAATTAATTCACCCCAAAGCATACATTGAACAATTATGGGTTAGGCAGTCTTCTCAGGATTGGGTATACAAAGGCAAAAATGAAATAGTAATAGTTCTACAAGAGTTTGCATTATAGGAGGAAGGAACTCATTTCAGGAATGGGGAGCAGCCTATGCAAGGACCCAGAAACAGAAGGTAGAGCATCCGTGTAAGGCACAACAAGAGGGCTGGTCTGGCTGGACTCTAGAATGTATGAGGAGGAGGAGTGTTGACTAAGCCTGGAAAAGTAGACAGAAATAAGGGCTAGAGGAAATTGCAAGGGGTTTGAACTTTTAGAGCAGGGGGATGACATGGTCAAACTTGTACAATGCAGTTAGTGGAAGATGAATTAGAGATGAGAGAGATCTGAGGCAGGCAGATGAAATAGGAGGTGATTGCAATAGTTTAAGTAAGAAGTGATGAAGGCCAGAGTAAGTAGAAAGGAGCCAAATGTAAGAGACTGGTCTAGGTTGGCAACTGAATGGACACGTGGACTGAAGCAGAATGAGCCATTAATAGACCCCAAGGTTGTGAATCTTGGTGATTAGAAGGATGGTGGTGCCTTCAATAGAAACAGGGAAGTTAGGAAGAAAGGCATATTGTAGGAGCAAGGTAAGAGTTCTGTTTTGGACCTTTTGAATTTGACATGCCTGTGGGACATGCAGTTGAAATTGTCCTATCGACAAGTGTGGTGATGTGGGACTAGGTAACAGAAGAGAGGAAAAGGGCTGGATATAGAGACCTGAGAGCCATCTGTATGGACATAATGCTTGAATCTATGAGAAGTGAAGAGAAGAGCCTTCAGGTGCACACACCCACAGTTGGGAGTGGTGTGTGTGTGTGTGTGTGTGTGTGTGTGTGTATGTGTGTTTGTGTGTGTGTGCGCGTGTGTGCACATATGTGTTAAATATGGATGATGCTCCAGCAAAGGAAGCTGAGAAAGAGCAGTCAGAAATGTAAGAAGAAAACCAAGAGACAACTGTGTCATGAAAACTCAGAGAGGAAAGAAACTTTAGGATTAGTGATGGATCATTTCTACTACAGCACAGTGGTGAAGAAGGATGAGGACTGAGAAACGGCTTTTTGGTTTGACAACGTTAGTGAGGTCAAGATTCCAGGTGTGAGACTCGGTCAGCAGACTGCATCCTTTATCTGGGTAAGCCCTGTGCAAAATTATAAAGAAGATGAAACTTGATCTTGGCTTTCTGAGCTTTTTTCCTCATTGTATCCTAGCACAGCTGCCTTTTTTGGAAGGATACTCCTGGGTGTGGGCTGGGGACAGAGACAAAAGAGTTTTGCAACAGTACGAAGGCTGTATGGTATGGTGGATCAAGTATAGAATTTGAAGTCAAGAAAACCTGACTTTGACACTAGCTCTGAGACACTGGACAAATCACCTGACCCCTATGTACCCCAGTTTCTTTCTATATGTCTCAGTTTCCTTTTTTGGAAAAGGGCAAAGAATAATTACCTGATAAGGTTATTGTGAGAACAAAAAGAGCTGGTGTTGTTAAGTACTTTGCAAACCTCAGAGCCTTATGTCATAGCCAGCTATTGATAATAACAGAAGGGCAGATTCAGAGATTTATCAGGGATTAAGCTCTGCTCCCAACAGTTGAATTAGTCAAATTCAGAGGGGAAAAGGAGGAAGCTTGCCTTCAGGTGTGCAGGGAAGCTAGTCAGCAAGGAGCAAACATTAGGCAAAGGCTTAGATTCATTCAGGGTCCGAGTAGGAAGCAACAGGCCAACCTTGAGTAGGTATGCAGAGAATAGGAACAAAGGCTAGGGGGCTTATCTCAATATCATTCCCCTTTTGTGCTCCTCTTTGGGAAAGTTTTCGGTGCAAAGCCTTTGCATTATACTTGATTTCTTGCCCTGAGGTTTTGTTTGTTGTTTTCACTGTTTTTTGAAGGGTTGGGACTCCTATGTCTCCAAACTCACACCCAAGTTCGGGAGATGGGCAAGTTTCACAAATCCGCTCTCCCTAAGATAGAGCTAAGTGTGCTAAAATATTAAGGTTTTATTTCAAAGTTGCAATCAAGCCCTGTTGCTGAGTTATGTTGTAATTAGTTGTATACAGAGGGTGGACGTGTGTCTACTAAGCCACTGATAAAATGACAGGCAGCACATCATTATGTTTGAAAGAATCATGGTGGTCCTCTGTTCTCCCGACTCTGCTGAATGTGGACCTCACTTGGCTCTGGACTGTTTGCTCCTGAACTAAGACCCTGTTTCTTTACTTGGTCCCTAGGGTATGATATGCTTACTAATTGTTAAGTTTCTGGCTTGGATTTTGAGCTGGGTTATAAGTGTGCCTTCACTGATTTCCTAGTGGAACTTGGTGTTTCAACTGTATCTAATATATCTTGTCTGCCCTTGTTGATTCCCTTATACCCTTGACTGAGACTTTATACTTAAACTTTGAAATTACTCACTGATTTTTCAGCTGCCCTGTTCCCTAACCCCATAGGAATCTGCTAGATAATTGTGCTTCATACCCTCTAAATACAGACACCTGTTAGTCAACAGTTAATAGTCCAAAAACATTTATTATGCACTTCCCTATATGTCAGGCACTACCCTAAGCTCTAGAAAAACAAAGAAAGATGAAAGATAGGTCTTGCACTGGAAGAACTCATAGTCTGTTGGGGGGAAGACAGCACATGAAAAGAAGCTAAGAAGGGAAGAATGGGAGAAAGGCTACTCGGTATTGGGGAATGATAAAGTCCAGAGAGGTACAATCAATCCAGTGAGGAATTATGACATGGATGCCCTGGGGATTCTTCTTAAATTGAGTATCTAGGAAGAGCTTTCTGATGTCTACCTTCTATAATCAGAAGGAGGAAGGGACCCCTGGAGTCCCCTAGGAAAGGCATGCTGAAAAGTGTGTTTCAGAGCTAATTGATCTTATAAGATGATAAGTTTCTGGAGACCATGAAGTCTAGGAGTCCAGTCAGATGAGAGATGGTAGATGGTACTAAGCAGATACTGTAAGCCAAAAGCCATGGAATAGTAGGCTCAGAATAGTGCACTACATCAATAACTGAATCAAACCACAATAGTACAGCATGCTAGTGGTGCAAATGAAGTCAACAAGCATTATTAAATGCCTATTATCTGCCAGACACCGTGCTAAGCTCTGGGGACTGGAAAAAAAAAAGGAAGAAACTAGTCCCTATTCTCAGCAAAATCATGCAAATAACCAAGTACTAACAAGGTATATACAGGGCAAATTAGACATAGGAATAGTCTCCTAATGAAGTGAGGATCTCAGGAGATATTTGATGAAGGCATGAAATCTAAAATAGCTACAATCCAGATTCACTGGCTCAGGCAGCAGCAATAGCTGCAAAAGACTGTGGAAGAATACAGCAATTTCTTCACAACCTCAGGTTTTACTTTGGAATAGATCTATTCTGGTATGTCAGTATCTGAAAGGTCTGGTGAATCTGACCTGTTCACTTGGCCTTGTGACTCCAATTAGTTGTTCTCAGGTACTAAAGTATACCCTATGTCAAGAAAGTTGCTTGAAGTCAAGGAGACCCATGTCCTAAGGCAATCCTAAAGACTAAATGAGATGCTTTAAATTGCTGATCTACATCAATGGAGGGAATTTCCATCCCCAGACTTCCTTACACAGATAAAGACATAGATCTAGACCGTCTACCATGTGAAGTACCTATTACTGTATATCTCTCATTTCTGTGTTTGAGTGGGCAGTACCCAAAGCTTCTAGAGTGAGGTTAATTGCATCATCATTCATGTTCATAAAATGTAGCATTTTGAACTTTTAAAAAATTATAGCAGTCACACAATTGATGGAAAGGGTCAGAGAATATTAGATCCTACTGTGCTAATTGTGTATTGACTCTGAAAGCAGCGTGTGATTCGGTAGAACAAAATGACATCCTAAGGTAGAAGTTCTCAGCCTGGTTGTGGATAGATTTTAGGGGGTCTATGAATTTGAATGGGAAAAATAGCACCTTTATTTTCACTAACCTTTTAAAAAATTATATATACACATATATGTGTATGTATATACATGTACATATACACACATATATTTAAAAGAATTATTCTGATAAGGGGTCCATAGGCTTAATAAGATTTCTAAAGGGTTCCATGACACCAAAAGATTAAGAATCCCTCCCTTAAATACTCTTCTCCCACAAGATGTCTCCTACACACATGTCAAGGTTGTACAACATTCCTTCAAAAATGTAACAATAGTGATAGCTTGCTTTGATGGTCCTCTGATTACTGAAATGAAACAGACTGATGCAAAACCATCAATGGTGCCTGCCACTTTCAGTCAAAATGCAAGAGGATATTGTTTTAGATAGTGACATGGCGCCACTATGTTCTCAATGGAGAACAGTCTCCTAAATGAGATCCATAATTGTTCCAAAATGTTCAGCCTGGTTAGCTACACAGGAAAAACCAATGAGATGAACAGTGTTTGTTGTCTAGACCATGATATGCAGTTTGATGGCTAGACTACAGATCTGGTCCAGAAATAGCTTGAACAGTTTCTGCTCATGGACAATAGTCTAGGTCCAGGACTGTACAGAAGGAGAAGAAAGGGTTGGACTGACTTTGAGACATTGTAAAGTACTTTTTAGTGAATCAAAGCTTGTTCCTGAAATGACCCATCTCTTTAGCACCAATATTCATATGCTGATGTTATATAAGGTAATGCCATCTTCTCTGAAGAACTGAATTTAAGGATTATTCAAAGAGTAACTGAGAAGCACATAGTGCCTATGAGCACCCTGTAATATGGCACAAATGAGGAACTGCACAGAAGTGATATGAGGAATATCATCAGAAGATTATATGACTAAAGAAAATGGAACTCCCCGATGAGAGCTTGTAATAAATATAGACATTTATCTAGGGTCTTGAAAATCTGATTGAGAGGCCTTTGAACCAAAAAGGGAACAGAAAATAAAACTATTCACAAATTTTAGGCGACTGAAATACCACAGAGGCAAGTTCAACTTCATCAGTATCAGTGGGACTTGGTGGAATGGGACTTACAACTAAAACACAGCCATGGAAGAGTAATGTCAGTAACTTCAATGGATCTGACATTTCATCAAGTGAGCAATCCCTTCAACAGTACAGATTACAACTCGTCCATATCCTCTCACCCTATGCAGTACTGAGACACAGCATCCCATTGATCTCTCAAAGACAGGCTAGAGGCCTTCCTCTAGGTCTTTCACTGGCATCAAGACAAGATGCAGGCTGTTTATCTATGAGCATTCATTCCTCGTTATAGACTTTTCCACCTCCTTCTACAAATATACAATGTCTGATTGACCTTATTTATTCTACTTTTTGCACATAAACCATCACCAGTAATGTGCAATTGCTAACCAGCTCCCATTATGCCTTTGTTCTTTGCCCTTCAATTCACCTGTAAGTTTGATTCCTTGGAGACTGTGATGTTCCATAATCTGTAGCAGTTTCACATCACCAGAATAGCTGTGTTAAAAAAATGTGTCTGAGGGCAGTATGTATGAAGGAGAGACTTGGAACTATTCAAATTACTGCACAATTTTCCAAATTTAAACCATCTCATTGCCTTAAGTACCTGGCTCTTATTGTCAATTTTCAGGTGCAGTGGATAGAGTGCCAGGGCTAGAGTCAGAAAGACTCAAATCTGGCCTCAGACCCTTACTAGCTGTGTGACCCTGCATAAGTCATGTAACCCTCTTTGTCTCAGTTTCCTATTAGTAAAATGAGCTGGAGGAGAAGATGGTAAACCACTCCAGTATCTTTGTAAAAAAAAAAAAAAAAAGCAAAACTCAAATGGGATCATGAAGAGTCAGACACAACTGAAAAATAATTGAACTGCAACATCTATAATATAGGTACTGATGGACTGACTCATTGGACTATCCAACCAGCTGGACATATTTAATCCTCTTGATTTTCCCTGTGTGTATGGTTAGGTTTGTATCTTTTGAGTGATTATGGATCTCATAAAGCAGTATATAGTATTCTGGAGCTTGATTCCATCACTGCAATGTAATCTATACACAAGAGCTTCTAGAGGAATTAAGCATCTAGAGAGAATTCTTTTTTCTATCTGGCTTGTGTAGAGCATCTTAGCTGACAGTAATGAGCTCCACTGATAGCCTAATGTTTCTGTACTTTATGCCCCACATGATAGTTAGAATCAGAAGATCCACAAATAAATTTGTGATTGTATCTTTCAAGGAATCTTGAACAGTGTTAACCTATACATTGGAGTTGCCTTGTTGAAGGAAAACCTTTAAAACAACCTTTTGTTCCGTCAAACCAAATATTTTGTTGTAATCAACATACAACAAACATATCAGGCTCTTACATTCTTTACATCTCTTTAATAAATTGTGTGATTGTGAAGATTTGGTCTACTACAGGAAATCATTTGTGAAAGTCTGTTTTTCCATTCTCATATTTGCATCAAGGATACCCGTGAAAAATATATAGTTCATTCTCATAAACATTTTTCAAAGGTGAGACAGTAGATATTTGGGTCAATATTTGATAAATGTCTCTTTGAGTACTTTCTGGGATTTTTCTGATTGTTTAGTATTATATCCTCTTTGAGACATCTGTAACATCGATTCCTCAGCGCTTTCAAAATTCCACTGCCTCTAGCAGTATGTCTGATACAGTTGCTTTACCTTAAGTACCATTTCCCTTTCCTTATGTAGACTACGTAAAATTTAAAGATTCTTATCCCAATGAGGATTGTGAGCCTGGATGACTGGGAGGATGGTGATGCCCTCAATAATAATAGAGAAGTTTGGAAAGGGGAGGATGTAGGGGAAAGATAAATTCTGTTTTTTTTTTTTTTTAATTTTTTTTTTATTTTTTTTATTAAATTTATTTATTTAACTTTTAACATTCATTTTCACAAAATTTTGGGTTACAAATTTTCTCCCCTTTTATCCCCTCCCCCCCCAAACACCAAGCATTCTAATTGCCCCTATGACCAATCTGCTCTCTCTTCTATCATCCCTCTCTGCCCTTGTCTCCATCTTCTCTTTTGTCCTGTAGGGGCAGATAGCTTTCTATACCCCTTTACCTGTTTTTCTTATTTCCTAGTGGCAAGAACATTACTCGACAGTTGATCCTAACACTTTGAGTTCCACCTTCTTTACCTCCCTCCCTCTCCACCCCTTCCCTTTGGAAGGCAAGCAATTCAATATAGGCCAAATCTGTGTAGTTTTGCAAATGACTTCCATAATAGTTGTGCTGTATAGGACTAACTATATTTCCCTCCAACCTATCCTGTCCCCCATTACTTCTATTCTCTTTTGATCCTATCCCTCCCCATGAGTGTCGACCTCGAATTGCACTCTCCTCCTCATGCCCTCCCTTCCATCATCCCCCCCACCCTGCTTGTCCCCTTATCCCCCACTTTCCTGTATTGTGAGATAGGTTTTCCTACCAAAATGAGTGTGCACTTTATTCTTTTCTTTAGTGGAATGTGATGAGAGTAGACTTCATGTTTTTCTCTCACCTCCCCTCTTTATCCCTCCACTAATGAGTCTTTTGTTTGCCTCTTTTATGAGAGATAATTTGCCCCATTCAATTTCTCCCTTTCTCTTCCCAATATATTTCTCTCTCACTGCTTGATTTCATTTTGTTTTAAAGATATGATCCCATCCTATTCAATTCACTCTGTGCACTCTGTCTCTGTGTATGTGAGCGTGTGTGCATGTGTAATCCCACCCAGTACCCAGATACTGAAATGTTTCAAGAGTTACAAATATTGTCTTTCCATGTAGGAATGTAAACAGTTCAGCTTTAGTAAGTCCCTTATGACTTCACTTTGCTGTTCACCTTTTCATGGTTCTCTTCATTCTTGTGTTTGAAAGTCAAATTTTCTTTTCAGCTCTGGTTTTTTCATCAAGAATACTTGAAAATCCTCTATTTCATTGAAAGACCATTTTTTCCCCTGAAGTATTATAGTCAGTTTTGCTGGGTAGGTGATTCTTGGTTTTAGTCCTAGTTCCTTTGACTTCTGGAATATACTGTTCCATGCCCTTCGATCCCTTAATGTAGAGGCTGCTAGATCTTGTGTTATCCTGATTGTATTTCCACAATACTTGAATTGTTTCTTTCTAGCTGCCTGCAGTATTTTCTCCTTGACCTGGGAACTCTGGAATTTGGCCACAATGTTCCTAGGAGTTTCTCTTTTTGGATCTCTTTCAGGCGGTGTTCTGTGGATTCCTTGAATATTTATTTTGCCCTCTGGTTCTAGAATCTCAGGGCAGTTTTCCTTGATCATTTCATGAAAGATGATGTCTAGGCTCTTCTTTTGATCATGGCTTTCAGGTAGGCCCATAATTTTTAAATTGTCTCTCCTGGATCTATTTTCCAGGTCAGTTGTTTTTCCAATGAGATATTTCACATTATCTTCCATTTTTCCATTCTTCTCTCTTTGTTCTGTGATTTCTTGGTTTTGCATAAAGTCATTAGCCTCCATCTGTGCCATTCTAATTTTGCAAGAACTATTTTCTTCAGTGAGCTTTTGAATCTCCTTTTCCATTTGGCTAATTCTGCTTTTGAAAGCATTCTTCTCCTCATTGGCTTTTTGAACCTCTTTTGCCAATTGAGTTAGGCTAGTTTTCAAGGTGTTAATTTCTTCAACATTTTTTTGGGTCTCCCTTAGCAGGGAGCTGATCTGCTGTTCATGCTTTGACTTCATGTCTCTCATTTCTCTTCCCAGCTTTTCCTCCACCTCTCTAACTTGATTTTCAAAATTCTTTTTGAGCTCTTCCATGGCCTGAGCCCATTGGGTGGGCTGGGACACAGAAGCCTTGATTTCTGTGTCTTTGCCTGATGGTAAGCATTGTTCTTCCTCATCAGAAAGGAAGGGAGGAAATGCCTGTTCGCCAAGAAAGTAACCTTCTATAGTCTTATTTCTTTTCCCTTTTCTGGGCATTTTCCCAGCCAGTGACTTGACCTCTGAATATTTTCCTCACACCCACCTCACCTCCTGATCCTCCCAGCCCGTGTTTGTGGTCTGAGATTCAAATGCTGCTTCCAGCCTCAGGGCTTTTGGCGGGGGCAGGGCTGCTATTCAGTATGAGATTATGATCTGGTGCTGAGATCCGGGCAGGGCCACCTCTCAGGCTCAGTTCCCTCAGGGGGTTTATGCGCAGACCTTCCGCAATGGATTCAAGCTCCCGCCCGCTTGGGGAGCCCCTGTCTGCAGCCGCCTCTCAGCTTCTACCTCCTGGGGGGGGCCTGAATTATGGGGGCACCCCACTCCCCTCTCGACCCGCCAAAGAGACTCTCTCACCCACCCCTGTCACCTGTGGGTGGAGGAACTTGTGCGGCCGCTGGAGATCCCGTCCCTGAAGCCTGCTCGGATCTGTTTCTCTCGGTGCCGCAGCCGTGGCCGCAGCAGGTCTGGGCTGGGCTTTGTGTCTGCAGCGCGACGGACCTTTTGCGAGAGGTTTGCAGATCCCTCTGTGGGTGGAGGGACCCGCGTGGCCGCTGGAGATCCTGTCTGTGAAGCCTGCTCGGATCTTTTCCTCTCGGTGCCGCGGCCGCGGCAGGGCTGCACTCAGCTCCCAGTCCCGGCGCCCAGTCCGCGGCGCGAAGGACCCCCCGCGAGAGGTTTGCAGGTCTCTCCGGAACAGAAATCTCCCTCGCTCCTATGTTCCGTGGCCTCTGGGTGTGGAATTCGCCGTGAGTTACTTCCCTGTAGCCATTCTATGGGTTGTGGGTTCAGAGCTATGTGTATGTGTGTCTTTCTACTCCACCATCTTGGCTCCGCCCCCCGAAAGATAAATTCTGTTTTGGACATGTTGAGTTTGAGACATCAAGTCTGTCTAAAAGAAAAGTAATAATGTGGGATTATAATTCAGAAGACATGAGAACTGGATTTATATATCTGTAAATCATTCACCTAGATATGATCATTAAACCTTTGGAAGCTAATGGGATGATCAAGTCAGATAGTACAAAGTGAAAAGAGAAGAGTGCCCAGGGCAGAACCCTTCAGAGACACTCACAGTTAGTGTACATGACATGCACATGATGAAGAACGAATAAAGGGGACCCAGGAGACATTAGACAGGTAGGAGGAGAACCTGATGAGGGCATGAAAACCTAGAAAGGAGAGAATATGAAGGAGAAGCTGATCAACAAGTCTTCAGAGGTGTAAAGAATGGTGAAATTTTATTTGATTTTGACAGGAGATCACTGCAAACTGAAAGAATCAGAATGGATGATGAATAATAAAACTGTGTCTTTTTGCAGACATATGATGATATATTTGAAAAATCCTAAATATTCAACCTAGAAATTATAGGAAAAATAGTATTTTAGTAAAGTAACAGGATATAAAATCAATTCACATAAATCATCAGTATTTCTATATATCACCAACAAAACTCATAAGAAGAGATAGTAAAAGATACTCCATTTAAAATAACCATAGACAGTATGAAATATCTGGGAGTATACTTGCCAAAACAAACCCAGGAACTACATGGACATAATTATAAAATACTTTTTGTACAAATAAAGACAAATTTAAATAGTTGGAGAAATATTAATTATTCATGGATAGTCACAACCAATATAATAAAAATGACAATTTTACCTAAACTAATCTATTTATTCAATGTCATCCCAATTAAATTACAAATGAATTATTTTACTGAGCTAGAAAAAAAATTATGATAAAACTCATTTGGAAAAACAAAAGGTCAAGAATGTAAAAGGGAATTAAGGGGGGGGGAAATGCAATGTACCAGAGCAATGCTAGATCTTAAACTATCATATAAGGCCATAATTATTAAAACTATATGGTACTGGTTAAGAAATAGAAAGGTAGATCAGTGAAACAGAATAGACATATAATATACAGTAAAAATTATAATATTACAGTAACTTTGTGTTTGACAAATGTAAGGATTTAAGTTTTTGGGATAAGAATTCATTATTTTGTAAAAACAAAATTGTTGGGAAATCTGGAAAGCAGTCTAGCAAAAAATTGGTCAGGACCAATATTTTCTACCATTTACCAAGATGAGATCAAAATACATATATACACATATATACATAAATATATATATCCCTTGATATAAAGGGATATATTGTGAGAAAATTAGAAGATTATGGAATAGCTTCCTAATAGGAATATTACCTATCAGATTTATGGAGAGAACATTTTATAAATAAACAAGAGAGAGAGAACATTGTGAGGCTTAAAATGGATAATTTCAATTACATTAAATTTAAAAGGCTTTATGTAGGAACATAGTTTAGATTAGAAGAAAAGCAGAAAATTGGGGAAAAATTATAGTTTCTCAGATAAATGTCTGAATCATATATATGTGTATATATAAACACATATACATATATATACATATAAAACTTTTCAAAATTTATAAGAATATGAGGCATTACCCAGTTGATAAATGATCAAACCATATGAACAGGCAGTTTTTCAATAAAGAAATCAAATGTAGTCATATGAGAAAATGCTCTAAATCATTATTGATTAGAGAAAAGCAAATTAAAACAACCTTATTATATCATCTTACACCTATCAGATTGGCTAAAATGATAAAAGAGGAAAGTGACAAATGTTGGAGGAGATGAGGAAAAATTGGGAATTGTGAACTGATCTAGCCATTTTGGAGAGTAATCTGGAATTTTGCCCAAGGAGTTAATAAACTGCCTATATATCCTTTGACCCAACAATACTACTACTAGGTCTATTTCTAAAGACAATCAGAGGAAAAGGAAAAGAACATGTATATTCTAAAATATTTCTAGCAGCTATCTTTGTAGTTCAAAGAACTGGAAATCAGAGGATGCCCATCAATTGGGGAATGGCTAAACAAGTTGTGGCATATGATTGTGATAGAATGGTTGGTTCGTTCTTGAAGAAGACCAAAATGACATCACCATGATAAAATGAAGTTTCAATGTGTACAACTGTGACTGATCAGACATATGAGCTCGGAATTCTCTACCTCAGATTGGGCACAGATAGTCCATGTGAACATTTGAGATGGTTACTCCAAATTTACGTATTCTACATTTCCTTTGTCCTGTTTCAATTCTGCTTTGTTCATAGAGCACAGCACCTTTTCTGATGTGGGCATGCCATTCTGAGTGGTCCTGTTCCAGTATCTCCCATGTCCCACAATCAAATCCAAAGCTCTTGAGAAAGACCTTGAGAGTGTCCTTGTATCGCTTTTTCTGACCACCATGTAACCACCTGTCCCATGAGGGCTCTTCATAAAATAGTCTTTTTGGCAAACATACATTTCTCATTCAAACAACGTGGCCAGCCCATCGGAGTTGCACTCTCTGAAGCACAGTTTGAATACTTGGCAGCTTAATTCGAGCAAGGACCTCGGTGTCTGGTAACTTTTCCTGCCAGGGAATCTTCAGAATCTTCCTAAAACAGTTCAAATGAATGTGATTCAGTTTCCTGACATGGTGCTAGTAGACTGTCCATGTTTCACAGGCATACAACAATGAGGTCAGCACAACAGCTCTGTAGACCTTCAGTTTGGTAATCAGTTTAATACCTCTTTTCTCCCAAACCTTTCTTCAGAGCCTCCCAAATACTGAACTAGCTCTGGCAATGCTTGTATCAACCTCACTGTCAATGTGTACATCCTTGGAAACACACAATCAAGGTAAGTGAAGTTATCCACAGCATTCAAAACTTCTCCATTTGTTGTAACCAATGGTTCCATGTATGGATGGTGTAGTGGTGGCTGATGGAGCACCTGTGTTGTCTTGATGTTAATTATTAGGCCAAAATTAGCACAGGCAGCAGAGAATTGATCCATACTTTGTTGCATCTCAGGTTCAGAGGCTGCATTGAGTGCACAATCATCTGCAAACAGAAAACCATGCACCAACACTCCCTCCACTTTGGTCTTGGCTTGTAACCTTTTCATATTGAAGAACTTGCCATCAGTACAGTAGTTGACCTTGATGCCATGTTCATCCTCATTGAAAGTGTTTGTCAGCATGCCTGAAAACATCATGCTAAAAAGCATGGGAGCAAGCATATAGCCCTGTTTCATTCCATTGGTGACTGGGAAGGCACAAGAGCTTTGTCCATTATCCAGAACCTGGAAAAATATACCACCCTGAAACTGATGTACAATATTGATGACTTTCTACAGGCAACCAAATTTTGACATATTTTCCAATAAGCCCTCACAGCTAACAGTGTCAAAGGTCTTGGTCAGATCCACAAATGTGTACAGACCTCCGTTCTGCTACTGGCATTTCTCCTGGAGTTGTGAGGCAGCAAACACCATATCAACTGTTCCCTGGCCCTTTCTGAAGTCACACTGGCTCTCAGGTATATGACCATCTTCCAGGTGAAGAATCAGTCTATTAAGGAGTAATATAGCAAGAGTCTTGCCAGCAATGACTGAGAGAGAGACCCCTCTGTGATTGTCGCAGGACAATCTATTCCCTTTACCTTTATAGAGATGGACAATGGAGTCATCTTTGAGCTCCTGGGGTACAACCTCCTCCTGCCACATAACCTGGAATATTTCAGTCAGCTTTTGCATAAGCAATAGTCCCCCTACCTGGTAAATCTTAGCTGAAATAGAATCAGCATCAGGTGCTTTGTCACATGAAAGAAGCCTAATGCCCTTCAAAACCTCTTCTTTAGTTGGAAGTTCAGCTAAGGAGGAACTGACTTTACCCTGAGGCAAAGGGTCAATGTCCTCAGCATTGATTGATGATGGTCTGTTGCGAACACTATGGAAGTGTTCAGCCCATCTCTCTAGGATCATGTCCTTATCACTAATCAATGTGGCTCCATCAGCACTGAGTAGTTGTGATGCACCATAGGTTTTTGGTCCATAAATAGCTTTCAGGGAATCATAAAAGTGCTTTAGATTGTTACTATCAGCATAAAACTGAATTTCATCTGCCTTCTTACTGAGCCAGGAATCCTGCATCACTCTAAACTTTGATTGTACTTTGCTTTTGATGGAATTAAATGCTGCCTTCTTAGAGGTGGGTGAACTATCCTGTTGGTAAATCCTGTGGGATTCTTGTTTTTTATTTAGCAGCTTATGGATTTCCCCATCATAGTGTTCTGACCTAGATGAGCAAATGCAGTGCTGTACACCAAATCTCTGAAAGCTGCTCACTTCTTTTCTGCTCCAATGTTGCCAACTGTTTGTTGCCTCCATTTCCCCTCCAAGTTAGCAGCACACTGTTTACACTCAGAGAAGAGCTCTAATTTGTTGACATTCATTCTTCTGGTTGTCATTTTGCCTTGGGGGTGGCACTTTTGATGAACGCAAATATTCAGCTTGAAAAGGATAAGTCTATGATCAGTCCAGCACTCTGCACCACACATTGCCTTTGTCACTCTCACATCTTGTCTCTCTCTTCTCCTTACAATCACATAGTCTATTAGATTTCAGTGTTTGTATCCATGAAGTTTTATTGCACTTAGGTACATAGATAACAGTGTTGGGGATGAGAGGGTCATGTGATGTACAAGTCTTCAATAGTAAATGACCATTGCTGTTGCTGTTTCCAACAGTCTGAGCCTATTCTAGCATTAAAGTCACCCAGAATTATAAGCTTGTCCTCTTTTGGCATATTGATGATAACGGTCTCAAGGTCTTCATTAAATTTTTCTTTGACTTCATCAGGGTTTGTCATGGTGGGAGCATAGGCACTGATGATGGTGGCATGGCGTTTTCCTGCTAGTGGCAATCATATTGTCACGAGCCTGTCATTCACTTCTTTTGGCAGGCATACCAGCTTGCTGATGAGATTAGTTTTGATTGCAAAACCTATGCCAGCTTCACAGCACTCCCCTTCACTGCTGCCACTCCAGAAATGTATGAATCCAGCTCCAACTTCAGTAAGCTGGCCTTCATTTATGAGCCTTGTTTCACTCAGGGCTGCCATTTGGATGTGATACCTGTTGAGTTCTCTTGCAACAACAGCAGTTTGTCTTTCAGGTCTCCTGGATTTTGTGTTGTCTATAAGTGTGCACACATTTCATGTGCCAATAGTGAGTGGAATCAGCTTTGCAGATGTTTTTGTACCTTTTTTTGGGTTTCGACTGCATAGTGGGATTCCCCACCTGCCACGGTAATCAGGCCAGGGATGGGTAAGCAGACAATTTTTAGGGCACCTTTTCTAACCCCCTTCCTTACACCAGGAGGTGTGATAGAATACTATTGTGCTATAAGAAATGATGATCTGGTTGATTTTAGAAAAACATGGAAATACATGAACTGATGCAAAGTGAAATGTACTGTATACACAGTAACAGCAATATTGTAAGATGATCAACTGTAAATGATTTAGCTATTCTCATCAATACAATGAACCAAGACAACTCTGAAGGACTTATGATGAAAACTGCTATTCATCCTTAGGGAAAGAACTAATGGTGTCTGAATACAGGTTGAAGCATACTTTTTAAACTTTATTTTTCTTGAGGTTGTGTTTTTTTGGGGGGAGGGTCTATGTTTTCTTTTATAACCTGACTAATATGAAAATATGTTTTGCATGACTACACATCTGTAATCTATATCAAAGTACTTGCCTCCTCAATGAGAGGTGTGGGGAGGGAGGGAAGAAAGGAGAGAATTTAGAACTCAAAGTTTTTAAAAGGAATGTTAAAAATAATTTTTACATGTAATTGGAGGAAAATGCTAAATAAATAATTTGAAATTGGATTGAGTCTTTTCTAAATCAAATTTTCTTTTTCATAATGAACTTAAATATTAGCAAACAAGAATGTTTTTTCAATGTGGCAGCTAATTGGCACAGTGGATAGAGAGCCTGGACTGGAATCAGGAGAACTCTTCTTCCTGAGTTCAAATCTGAGCTCAAACACTTAACTGACTGTAATGTTGGCCAAATCACTTAACCCTGTTTGCCTCAGTTCATTATCTGTAAAATGATCTAGAGAAGCAAATGTCAAACCACCCCAATATATTTAGCAAGAAAACCCCAAAAATATGGTCAGGAGGGTTGGACATGACTGAAAAATTACCAAACAACATACATTTCAATAGGCAAAGAATAGCAAAAAAGCAGTGTTGTATATCAACTTAGATATAATTCCTATTTTTTCTACTAAGTACAGTTTGGGTATTTTTGTGTAATTAAAATTTAATGTGATAATTACAACACTTTCCTGCTTGTCTGTATACTGCTCTGGATTTTCTTCTGCTCTCTTTTGTTAAAAAAAATTCATGATGTTCTTTTCTTTTATGTTAGCATCACTGTCATTTCCCTTCTCCTTCCTTTTTTCCACTTTCATAAAAGCACTCTATTGTAATATAAAACTGTTGTCACACAAAACAAATCTGTCCATTATTTGGCTTCTGAAAATGTAGAAATTTTTTGTGCCTCTAATGTATCACTTCTCTGCCAAGATATGGGATACATGATTCATCATCTGTCTTTGGAAATCCTGATTATTCATTGAGTTGATTATAGGTTTTAAGTATTTTACAGTTTAAGAAAACAAATCCCAACATTTTGTCATTGTATAAATTATTCTCCTTGTTTTACTCATTTCACTTTCCATCTGTTCATGTAACTCTTTCATCTGTCCCTGCCATCATTTCTTATAGATCAATAATGCTCAATTACATTCATATACCAAGTTTTGTTCAGCCACCTATCAATTGATAAACAATTACCTTATTTCTAGTTCTTTGTTACAACACAAAGTACTGTTATAAATATTTTTATTGTTCATTTGGACTTTTTCCCTTTCTTCTTGAGCTCTTTTGGGATATATGTCTTATAGTGGTATCTCTAGGTCAAAGGGTATGCATAGTGTAGTGATTTGATTGTGTATATTTCCAAACTGCTTTCCAAAATGGTTGGACCAGTTCGCACCCAATCTCTTCTTTTTAAAACATTTTTATTCATTTGTTTTTAATATTCATTTTAAAAATTGAATTCCAAATTAACTCCCTCCTACTAGTTCCTCCTTCATCAATTGGGAAGAAAAACAATTGATATTAATTATGCATGTGAAGTCATTCAAAACATTTCCATGTTAGCCATGTTGCAAAAAAACACAAAAACAAAAACGTAAGAAAGCTAATCAGCTCTCTGGAGTGGAGAACGTTTTTCATCATGGATAGAAATCGACCCATTATTTGTTCATTTCTAACACACACACACACACACACACACACACACACACACACACACACACACACACACACCCCATATATAGAAGCGGCTTGGTATGGTAGTTGTAGTCAAGAACTGGTCTTGAAGTTAGGAAAACTAGGATAGAAATAAATACTATATGAGCCTGAGCAAGTCATAATTTCTTTGTAGCTTAGACAACTGCAGAGGACTTACCTACTCAGTTGTGAGTGTCCAAGGAGGAGGAAAAAGACTCCCTCCAGAGAATTCTAGCAAAGCAGACATATTATTATTTATTTTTCCTTGTTTATATTCTAGAAGTGATTTCTTGTAAAATGTAACTGGTGAAGATAAATTTCATTTTTTTCATTTTAACAAGCACCAAAATATGAATGAAAATGCAAACTAAAAACATTTAAATAATGATTATAATAATTTCTCAGTAACAATGAATTTTTGTATATTCTGGAAGATAGCAAAGTAAATATTATTTTAATAGCTTTTTAAAATTTGTTTTTAAGTCCTAGCTACTAGCAACCCAAAAGGCAGCTAGATGGCACAGTGGGTAGGATGCTAGGCCTAGAGTGAGAAAGACCTCAGTTCAAAATCTGGCATCAGACACTTACTAGCTATGTTACCCTGGGGAAGGCATTTAATCCTGTTTGCCTCAGTTTCCTCATCTGTAAAATGAGGGAGAGAAAGAAATGGCAAACTACTCTACTATCTTTGCCAAGAAAACCCCAACTGAGGTTATGAAGAGTTTGACACAACTGAAATGACTCAACAACAATGATACTATATAACCTAAGAGGCTTGGGAGAAACCTGGTGTCCTGATTAGTCTGATAATGCATTAACATCAACCAGCAGGTTTGGTTTTTTTTACCATCAGGATAGTTCATCTGTCTCTAAGAAGGCAGTGTTTAACTCCATCCAAAGTAAAGTATAAGTGAAGCTTAGAGAGATGTAAGATTCTTGGCTCGGTAAGAGGGCAGATGAAATTCAGTTTTATACTGATAGTAACAATCTGAAGCACTTTTACGATGACCTGAAGGCTGTTTATGGGCCAACGACATATGGTGCATCTCAGTTAGTCAGTGCTAATGGAACCTCACTGACAGGTGATAAGGACATGATCCTGGAGAGATGGGTAGTGTTCTCAACAGACCATCATCTATCAATGCTGAAGTCACTGACTATATATCTCTGGTTGAAGTCAATTCCACCCCAGGTGAAGCTCTAGCTGAAGAAGAAGTTTTGAATGCCCTTAGGCTCCTCTCTTGAGACAAAGCTCCTGGTGCTAATTCCACTCCAGCAGAGATTTACATAGCAGGGGATCCATTATCTGTCTCCAAAAAGAAAAAGGAAACAGGCTGTTCGGTTACAATCACAGAAGGATCTTTCTTTTAGCCATTGCCAAGGATAATATCTTATTGCCATGTGAGTGCAGTCACCATTATTCCAAGGGCAGGGAAGCCAGGAAATTGAGGGAAGAGAAGTCCATCCCCATCCCCAAACTTTGCTGCAAGTTCAAGGATTGGGTTGGCATCAGCTGTGTGCTGACAGTGAGGCCAGCTCAAAGAGACTAGAAGTCACCAATGCTCCTTCTTTATAGCCCACTGCCTGAATGGCTCTTTTTGGCTCAGTCATCAATTCTCTTTTGCACAGCTCTCAGTCTTGGGGATATGTGAATATAGTTGCTGGTTGTGCACACATTCTTTTACATTTTTTAATTAATTTATCTATTTTTAGTTTTCAACATTCACATCCATAAGTTTTAAATTTTCTCCCCATCCCTCCCTCCCTTCTCTCTCCCCAAGATAGTATGCAATCTGATATAGATTCTACATATACATTCTTAGTAAAATATTTTCAGATTAGTCATGTTGCATAAGAGAATTAGAACCATGAGAAAGAAAAAACGAAACAAAAAAAAAGGAGCAAATAGTATGCTTCGATTTGCATGCAGACTCCATATTTCTTTCTCTGAATGTGGATGACATTTTCCATCATAAGTCTTTTGGAATTGTCTTAGGTCCTTGCATTGCTGAGAAGAGCTAAGTCTATCAAAGTCAATCATCACACAATGTAGCTGTTATTGTATAGAAGGTTCTCCTGGTTCTGCTCACTTCACTCAGCATCTGTTCATTCCAGTGTTTCCAGTTTTTTCTGAAGTTCTCCTGTTCATTATTTCTTATAGCATAATAATATTCCATTATATTCATATACCACAAATTGTTCAGCCATTCCCCAACTGATGGCCATCCCCTCAATTTTTAGTTCTTAGCCACCACTAAAAGGACTGCTATAAATATTTTTTGTACATGTGGGTGTGCACATCTTTTAGCAAGGGAACAGATCATGTGTTCTTCAGCAAACCAATGCATGCAAATACAGCCAATTTCAGAGGAGGTAGCCCAGTCCAGTAGGTTAGAAATTTTCCACTGATTACCCCTGTTACAATAGGATACATTTTGGGGCGGGAAGGGAAGCAATTTTAGTTGACAGAGCATTAGACTTAACAGTCAGAAAACTTGGATTTGCCGCCAGTTGTATGACATGGGACAAATTGTTTCATGTCTCTGGGCTCTGGTTACCTTATCAACAAAATGAAGGGACTGGATTAGATGGCGTCTAAAGTTCTTCTCAATACAGTACTAAAATTCTCTGACACTATTATTTCCCTTGGATCAGAGACAATTAAACAGAAGAGGACAAATTGCTTATCAAAGAAAATAGACACTTAATAGGAGAAAGAGATGGAAATGTAAATCCACTGCATTTGTCTTAAATGAATTCCTTAGCCAAGCCCAGGGTGTTGACAATGCTGTCTATTTATGAAAGATTATGGAAGATGCCACCTGCTATTAAAACTACCCCTTGTTCTGTCTGACATGACAACGTCCTGTGAGGGGCTGGCATTTCCTTTGTGGCACTTGTAATGAAAGGCCACTACCACTAAGTAGGTCAGCCACAGCCAACTTGTAAATGAAATGCATGATTCATTGGTTTAATAGGAAGGCTGAACAACACCCATATAAAAATACATAATGCATTGTCCTCTGCTGTCTAACTCTGTTTCCTGTGAGAAATAATGTAGTGGGTTGTTTTCCTTCCTTTCTTCACAAGTCTTTTGTTAACCAATCTTATTTCCTCTTTAAAAATAAAGCTGTTTGTTGTCATGGGAATCTTTTCTTCCTTGAAATGCTCTAATGTTAGCAGCTCAGCCATTTCCGTTCAGCATCAGATGTCTTCTTCCTTCTCCTCTTCTTTCTCCTTTTCTAGTTTAGCTTTTCTAAATAGCAAGTTTTCTCTTCTCCTGTTTGTCTTGAGCTGAAGGCAGTCCCTGCCTCCACTATAGAGTCACTTTTGTAAGGTCATGAGAGCAATTTTCAAATGGCCCAAATCCTTATGATGGGAGCAGGTAAGACTGTGGGAAGAACTAAGGGGCCTCTAGTACTAAGCATCACAGAACTTTTAGGCCTCCAAAGAGTTCTTCTGCCATGGAGCTCAAAGGCAAAATTATAGAGTTCTCAATACAGTAGAAAGGGCATTGGGCATCTGGGTGATGCAGAGTGCAGAGCTTGGAGTGAGGAAGACTCATTTTCATGAATTCAAATCTGACCTCAGACAGTTACCAGCTATGTGACCATGGGCAATTCACTTAATCTGATTTGCCTCAGTTTCCTTATCTGTAAAATGAGATGGAGAAGAAAATGGCAAACTACTCCAGTATCTCTGCCAAGAACACCCAAAATGAGGTCACGAAGAGTCAGAAATGATTAAAATGACTGAACAACAAAACAGTAACAGCAAGGCATACCCATTTCCTTGTGAGTTGGGTGATAGTAGGCAAAGCATTAAACTTCTTGAGATTCAGGCTTGCTGGGGACAAAAACAGGCCAGAAATGCTTGGAGGATTTGCTGACTTGAGTTACGCCAAGACATTTTTGTACTGCATTTGCTTGAAAGTCGTGAAACCCCCATAAAAGGTGGTCATGACAGCAGACTTACCCTTGGGTAAGCTGGGTAATCAGCAAAGAGTCAGATGTGGAACAAAACAGCCTTAGCAGATGAGGAGGGTGACAATGCATTTACGTAGACTCTTTGATCCAAAAATGTCATACCATTTTCCTTTTTAAAGAGATTTTTTTTTCTACTAGACTATAAATTTGCATCTAGGTTGTAGGCTCCATGAAGCAGGGATTAGGTATCTCCCAATACTTAAAATACTTAAAAATACTTTTAAAAATACTTAAAAATACAAAAGAAGACTTTGCACAAATTACTGAGTGAACTTAGCCATTTTCTTACCCAAACACAGCCCGTGATGATGTCTATTTGTAGGACACAGATTCCTACTATAGGAAATAAAATTAGGCTGCAAAATGAGAAATTGGGCTAAGGACCTCAAAGGTCCTTTTGTTCCTACATTGTATGATTGTATGATCTTGAGTTTGTATTTCTCCCAATGCTTAGTATAGATACACAGTAGCTGCATACTAAATGCTTGTTGAAAGAATGAATGGAGGAATAGAAGGAAGGAATCTAGGATTTTTTTATTGGTATTGTTCATTCATTTTAGTCTTGTCCTACTGTTTGTGACCCCATTTGGGATTTTCTTGGCAAAGATACCAAAGTGGTTTGCCATTTCCTTCTCCAGCTCATTTTACAGATGAGGAAACTGAGGCAAATAGAATAAAGTGGCTTGCCCAGGGCTAGTAAGTGTCTGAAGCTGGATTTGAACTCAGGTCTTCCTGACTGCAGTGCTCTATCCACTGTGTCACCTAGCTGTCTCATTTTTAAAAATTATACAGTTATAATACTGGCTATTTTTGAACAGAAGTTCCTGCTATAGGGAATGAAAATGGTCTATAAAAGGAGGGATTGTCCTAGCCCTAGAGAACTTCTGAGGTCCCTTTGCCTTGAAACTGATGATACGACGATGTTCACTTTGTGTCTTTGCCAGTGTTTAGCACAGGGCTTTGCACATATAATTTAACAGAGGAGAACAAATTGCTTCTCATGGAAAATGGACGTTTAATATGTAGGAAAAGGGAATGGAAATTTTAATCCCCCACATTTGTCTTAAATGAACTAGGTGCTTAATAAATGCTTCTTTGAATGAATAAATGAATGAATGAGAGATTAAACAGTATATTTTCTTATAAAGCTAGAGGTGTAATAGTTCCTATTTGCACGGGCACCTACTGTAGGAAATAAAATTTATCTTAAAATTAAAGAGTTTGGCTTCTTATCCCTTTCTGCTTATGTATATTTTAGCAGGTGATTTTGCAATGATTATTCTAAATAGACTAGACCATATGACAAAAGCGAGTGCAGTGACAAGGCTTGCATCCTTGATGTCTTCTTCATTCACCCAATCTCACTTCCAATCCAGTCTGTTTTCAAGGGTTGTCTATTGAGCCTTTGTATCATGTCTCCCATATGCCCCCTTCTCTTCTTGGACAATGCCCCTACTCCGAACCATTATTTTTTTAATTCTGTGGATAAGTTCACTTACCTTGGTAGTGTACTTTTCAGGGATGTACACATTGATAATGAGGTTGATGCACGCATTGCCAGAACTAGCTCAGTGTTTGGGAGGCTCCAAAGGAGAGTATGGGAGAGAAGAGGTATTAGACTGACTACCAAACTGAAGGTCTACAGAGCCATTGTGCTGACCTTATTATTGTATGCTTGTGAAACGTGGACTGTCTACCAGCATCATGCCAGGAAATTGAATCACTTTCATTTGAACTGTCTTAGGAAGATTCTGAGGATTACCTGACAGGATAAAATACCAGATACCAAGATCCTTTCTCACACTAAACTGCATGCATTTAAACTCTGCTGCAGAGAGTACAACTCCAATGGGCTAGCTGTGTTGCTGCAATGCAAAAAGTCAGCTTTGCCAAAAAGTCTATTATATGGAGAACTCACACAGGGCAAGCACTCACATGGTGGTCAGGAAGCAATACAGGGACACTCTCAAGGTCTCTCATAAGAAGTTTGGAATTGATTGTGTGACATCAGAGACACTGGTACGGGGTCACTCAGCATGGTGTGCCCATATTCGAGGAGGTGCTCTATGAGCAAGGCAGGATTGAGACAACTCAAAGGAAATGCAGGACATGCAGATGTGAAGTATCCACCCCAAATGTTCACATGGACCATTTGTGACTGATCTGTGGTGGAGCATTCTGAGCCCGTGTTGGTCTGATCAGCCACAGTCAGATACACTGAAACTTGACTCTAGCATAGTGATGTCATTTTGGTCCTCTTCAAGGACAAAGGACAGCAACCAACCAGCCTGAACCATCAAGAAAAAAATAACCAAGTCATTGAGTTTAGTAAAAAAATAAAACAAAACAAGAAAGAACATTTGGGTTTGATTTGGTATAAGACTTAGCCAATTATTGAGACTCATTCCACTTCATTCCATTTTAGGTTCATGGGTCAGGTTCAGGTCTCTTATTTTCATGTGATAATTGACTATATAAAGATTTGCATTTAAAAAAAATTTTAAATCATCATGTTATAACTGGTAATTACTTTCCCTCACCTGTGATTACAGAAGCATAGATTTAACAATTAAGCTCCAGATGATCATCAGTTTTTTCAAGGTTATTGTAAGAATGAAGCATTTTCAAAACTTTGAAGCTTTATAAAATATTAATTATGCTTACTGTTATTATTACAGATAAGAAGACTAAGACTGAGAAAAGTGAAATGATTCGGCCAAGATCATAGACAGATACAGCAAATGAGAGAGCTAGGTTTGAATGCTGATCTCTGACTACAGAGCCATTGTCTCATGCTGCCTCCCTGAGATAAAAGACTTCAGTGCTTACAGAGCAAATTACGTGTTATATATATTTTAAGAAAACATAATTTTAAACATAATTTTATATATTGAATGTGAAATGCATAGGTATATAATATAAATATAATATAGTATAATATAATACGATATAGTATAATATAACATAATGTAATATAATATATTATATCATGGACAATATTTATACATAAGACCATGCCATAATTATGGTATGAATTTCCTGACCTAGAATTCATTGAAATTTAAAAGTGCATGTCATTTTTGGTAAACATAAAAAACATCAACCTTCCTTGCTTCCTTGCCCACAAATGTCTTCAAAGTAACGTTGTCTCAATTGTCTCTATGGTTCAAGTGAAAGTTCATTAGGCATTAATTGATCTTGAATCCAATAGAATATAAGTTACTTCAGGGCAGGGACTGCTTCCCTTTTGGAAGATGAGAAGGAGGAGGAGAAGGGGCTTTATAAACCATCTTACTAGTGTAGGTTTTGAGCAGCAAGGTGGCACAGTGGATAGAGCACCAGGCCTGGAGTAAGGAAGACTCATTCATTTTCTTGAGTTCAAATCTGGTTTCAGACACTTATTAGCTGGGTGACCTTGGAGCAAGTCACTTAAGCCTGTTGGCCTCAGTTCCCTGGAGCTGGAGAAGAAAGTGGCAAATGGCTCCAGTATCTTTGGCAAGAAAAAACCAAATGAGGTTACAAAGAGTTGCACAAAACTGGAAAAATGATTGAAAAGTATATCCTTCCTTCGGGAAGGCAAAAGGAAAGGAATAAGTATCTATGTTTGAAAATATTATGTAATTTGAACCCCTGGAGCTAGGTGCTATTATTATTCTAATCTTACAGTTGAGAAAACTAAGGCAAACAGAGGTTAAGGGACTTGCTCAGGGTCATACAGGAAGTGTCTGAGGCTGGATTTGAATTTAGATCTTCACCGCCTTCTAGCGGAGTAAGAGCATGGCAGAGATTTGTTCAGCTGAACTGGATTCAACTGAATTATCTTCAGTGGTGGGAAACTTCATCTAAACTATTGCTTCACCTCTCTATTTCTCTTAGAGGTGGTGGGGATGGAGATACAGTTCAATCAGGACATACTGCTCAACTGATCTTTTTTTTTAAATTTTTATTTTTTAAATTTATTTATTTAACTTTTAACATTCATTTTCACAAAATTTTGGGTTCCAAATTTTCTCCCCATTTGTCCCCTCCCTCCACTCCAAAACACTGAGCATTCTAATTGCCCCTATCACCAATCTGTCTTCTCTTCTATTATCCCTCCCTTCCCTTGTCCCTATCTTCTCTTTTGTCCTGTAGGGCCAGATAACTTTCTATACCCCATTATCTGTATTTCTTGTTCCCTAGTAGCAAGAATGATACTCGACAGTTGTTCCTAAAACTTTGACTTCCAACTTCTCTTCATCCTTCCCTCCCCACCCATTCCCTTTGGAAGGCAAGCAATTCAATATAGGCCATATCTGTGTAGTTTTGCAAATGGCTTCCATAATAGTCGTGTTGTGTAGGACTAACTATATTTCCCTCCATCCTATCCTGGCCCCCATTGCTTCTATTCTCTCTTTTGATCCTGTCCCTCCCCAAGAGTGTTGACTTCAAATTGCTCCCTCCTCCCATTGCCCTCCCTTCCATCCTCCCCCCAACCCTGCTTATCCCCTTCTCCCCCACTTTCCTGTATTGTAAGATAGGTTTTCATACCAAGATGAGAGTGCATTTTATTCCTTCCTTTAGTGGAATGTGATGAGAGTAAACTTCATGTTTTTCTCTCACTTCCCCTCTTTTTCCCTCCACTAAAGTCTTTTGCTTGCCTCTTTTATGAGAGATAATTTGCCCCATTCCATTTCTCCCTTTCTCCTCCCAATATAGTTCTCTCTCACCCCTTAATTTCATTTTTTTAAGATATGATCCCATCCTACTCAATTCACTCTGTGCTCTCTGTCTGTGTGTGTATGTGCGTGCGTGTGTGTGTGTGTGTGTGTGTGTGTGTGTAAGTAATCCCAACTACCCAGATACTGAAAAGTTTCAAGAGTTACAAATATTGTCTTTCCATGAGGAATGTAAACAGTTCAACTTTAGTAAGTCCCTTAAGACTTCTCTTTACTGCTTATCTTTTCATGCTTCTCTTCATTCTTGTGTTTGAAAATCAAATTTTCTTTTCAGCTCTGGTCTTTTCATCAAGAATGCTTGAAAGTCCTCCATTTCATTGAAAGACCATTTGTTACCCAGTTTTGCTGGGTAGGTGATTCTTGGTTTTAGTCCTAGTTCCTTTGACTTCTGGAATATCCTATTCCACGCCCTTCGATCCCTTAATGTAAAAGCCGCTAGATCTTGTGTTATCCTGATTGTATTTCCACAATACTTGAATTGTTTCTTTCTAGCTGCTTGCAATATTTTCTTCTTGACCAGGGAACTCTGGAATTTGGCCACAATGTTCCTAAGAGTTTCTCTTTTTGGATCTCTTTCAGGGTGGTGATCGCTGGATTCCTTGAATACTTATTTTGCCCTCTGGTTCTAGAATCTCAGGGAAGTTTTCCTTGATCATTTCATGAAAGATGATGTCTAGGCTCTTTTTTTGATCATGGCTTTCAGGTAGTCCCATAATTTTTAAATTGTCTCTCCTGGATCTATTTTCCAGGTCAGTTGTTTTTCCAATGAGATATTTCACATGATCTTCCATTTTGTCATTCTTTTGGTTTTGTTTTGTGATTTCTTGGTTTCTCATAAAGCCATTAGCCTCTATCTGTTCCATTCTAATTTTGAAAGAACTATTTTCTTCAGTGAGCTTTTGAACCTCCTTTTCCATTTGGCTAATTCTGCTTTTGAAAGCATTCTTCTCCTCATTGGCTTTTTGAACCTCTTTTGCCAACTGAGTTATCTTATTTTTCAAGGTGTTATTTTCTTCAGCATTTTTTTGGGTCTCCTTTAGCAAAGTGTTGACCTGCTTTTCATGTTTTTCTTGCATCTCTCTCATTTCTCTTCCCAGTTTTTCCTCCATCTCTCTTACTTGATTTTCAAAATCCTTTTTGAGCTCTTCCATGGCCTGAGACCATTGAATATTTATTCTGGATGTTTGGGATACAGAGGCCTTGACTTCTGTGTCTTTCCCTGATGGTAAGCCTTGTTCTTCCTCATCTGAAAGGATGGGAGGCGATATCTGTTCACCAAGAAAGTAACCTTCTATGGTCTTATTTTTTTTCCCTTTTCTGGGCATTTTCCCAGCCAGTGACTTGACTTCTGAGTATCCTCTCATACCCACCACACCTCCAGATCCTCCCAGCCAGGGCTTGGGGTCTGAGATTCAAATGCTGCTTCCCAGCCTCAGGGCAGGGGCGGGGGCAGGGCTGCTATTCAGTGTGAGATTAAATTCAGGTGCTCCGGTGGGGGCAGGGCCGCCACACGGGACTCAGTTCCCTCAGGGTGTTTATGTGGAGACCTTCAACAATGGATCCGAGCTCCTGCCTGCTTTGGAAGCCCTTGTCTGCTGCTGCCTCCCAAGGGGGCCTGAGTTATGGAGACAACCCACTCACCTCTCCGGGAGCCGAAAAGACCCTCTCACTGACCTTTGCCACCTGTGAGTGGAGGGACCTGCATAGCTACTGGACATTCTGTCCCTGAAGCCTGCTTGGATCTGCTCCTCTTGGTGCCACGTGGCCAAGGCAGGGCTGGGCTCTGCTCCAGGTCTCGTGTGCGAAGGACCTTTCGTGTCAGTTTTTCAGGGCTCTCTGGAACAGAAATCTCATCTGCTCTGTTGTTCTGTGGCTTCTGCTGCTCCAGAATTTGTTGGGAGTTCTTCTTTACTGGTATTTTATGGGCCATGGGTTCTGGAGCTAGCGTATGTGTGTCTTTCTACTCTGCCATCTTGGCTCCTCCTCAACTGATCTTAATTACGTGGGAAGAGGCAGTAGGTTTCTGCTTCAATGTTTGTGCCACCTGCCAGTATAAGGATAAATTGTTGTCACCAAATCTGGATTTAGAAGGTCGTTGCCACTCCTTATGGGTGAGATCTTATCCATTCTTCCTTTGCCTTGTATAGACAAGCCAGAGCTGCAAGTATGCAAGTCAGGAATTGGATTTTTTTTTTTTTTTACTAAATAATGCAGAAGGTAGCTAGAAAAATAAATTTTTAAAAAAGCGAATGAATGCTTATTTCTCATATAACTATTAATTGGGATTAGGATTTTCCCTTTTCTATTTATTCATTCAGAAACCAGCCCCTTCTGTGGGTTATTCAGCCACTCTATGGCTGATAGATGAAATTGCCCAAATACTCAGGGTACTTGCTTTTCAGATAGGACAGCACCAACTAGAAGACCTTACAAGGAGGATCTAATCTAGGTGGCATTCTAAACTTATCATCTTTCACTGAGTAGGTGGAGGACAGATCATTTTGTATAGATTGTCTGAGGTGGGAGTGGTCTGGTTTGAGTTGAATTTTCGTCCATGAGTAACATGATCAGTGTCAGTACCCAGCCCCCTCATTCGAATAGTACCACCTCTCATTATAATATTCATTCTCATTCATTGTTAACCAATCAGAATTGACTCTGTCTGCTGGAAACACCCACTCTTCCAAGGGCATATAAGAGTCCAGAGGCTGCCATGAGGGTCTTTGGTTTATGAGAGAAAGCCAAATGACCATACTTTTACTAAATATTCACTGGCTATGATTAATAAAATGATTAATTACCCAGAAATTATGTCTCTCAAACTTTTAATACATCATACTCCCATCTTTCTACATAGAAAAGTGGCAAACACCATTCTGAGCTCTCATTATCTTCGTTTTCCATCAAGATTAACTCAGGGGTTATTGGAAGTTTCAAATGAGATAATGTATAGAAAGTGCTCTGTGAATTTTAAAATGTTATATAAATCCAAATTATGATTATTAAAGCTCCATTGACATCCCCCGTAGAACCATCTTTGACTCCCTGCTACCACCACTCCTAACCCCCAGCTGAAAGTGTTCTCTTCCTCCTCAGTCTTTCCTAGATCAATTTGTTTGTTTGGTTCTATTGCCCTTATCACTTCCTCACTCCCTGCTCTGTATTCTATTGATCTTTGTTCATGTTATATTACCCTATTTTCCCTGCCCCATATTCTTCCTTCCTCTTAAGGGGAATAGTATTAAATTTTAATCTCAGGAACATATATCTAGAGCTGGAAGAATTCTAAGACACTGGCTAGTCCAATCCTTTCCTATACAGATGGGGAGCTAAGGCCCAAAGATATGAAGTGATATGCCCAAGGTCACACAGGTAGAATAGTAAGTGGCAGGCTCACAATTTGAATCTGACTGCAGATCCAGGGCTTCTGACTGCAAATTCAATGACTTTTCCACTGCACAACACAACCTTCGAATGCCTATTACAGTGTCTTACACACAGGAGGTGATTTTCACAAATAATTATTGAAATAGATGATTGGTAGGTGGATGGGGACAGAGAGAGAGAGAGGTGATAGAACTGGCTAGATAGATATTGATAAATGATAGATTATATAGATTAGCTAGCTGGATGGATGGATGGATAGATGAATATATGATAGAGATAGCTAAAATATTTATTAAGTATTTACTACAAGGATTCTTAACCTGGAATCCATGGGCAGCTTTCATGAACTCAAGTGGGGGGAAATTAACATCTTTATTTTCACCAACCTCTATCCAAGATTTAGCATTTTTTTCAATTATAAATTTTTTAAAAATACTGAAAAGCATTCTATAGGCTTCACCTGACACAGAAAGGGTCAAGAATTCCTATTTTATTATATGCCAAGCATTGTGCTAAGAATACAAAATAGCAGCAATCAAGATCATCTCTACCCTCCAGGAGTTTATATTTAAATAGACAAGAAATAAAAGAGAGAAATAAAGACATAAGGAGAAGAAAGAAAGCTAGGTGGAAGAGGGGGAAAGACAATTGGTGAAGAGGAGGAAAAGGGAAGCCTGGAGAGTTAAAATGAAATGAAATCTACTTTATCATAATCAGAATAAGTAGTGCTTCTGTGGTCTCTCAGTCTTTCTCTCTGTTTGATTACATTTATTAATAATTTCTACCTAGATACCAAATTGAAATTCATAAAACCATGGAACCATAGAAAGTCAGAAATGGGAGTGACTTTAGAGAATATTTAATCCAAACCTCTCATTTTACAGTCAAAAGAAAGAGAAGTCCAGAGAAGTTAAATAATAATTACAGAAGATACATTATGGAACCATAAAAAAAATGGATGTACAGCTGGAAGGAATCCCAGAAGCCAACCATTCCAAGCACCTCATTCAAGATGAGAGAACTGAGGTCCAGGAAGGTAAAAATTTTGGCTACCATTTGCTTTTAAGGTGGCAAATTGCACCACAAGTTGAATTTAAAGTGTATTTTGATACTCTAAAAGTACCAAATTTGGCGGTATGTAGGTGGTGCAGTGAATAGAGCACTAGCTGAAGTCAGAAGGACCTAAGTTCAAATTCAGCCTCAGATATCTGACACTTACTAGTTGTGTGACCTTGGGCAAGTCACTTAATCCCTATTGCCTGGCTTTCCCCCCTCCAAAAAAAAATTTTAAAGTACCAGATTTGGCTAAAATCAGTCACTCTCTGAAAGTTCTCAAGTCTGCAGCAATGAAGCAAAAAAAAAAGAAAGGAAAGGAAGGAAGGAAGGAAGAAAGAAAGAAGGAAAGAAAGAAAGAAAGAAAGAAAGAAAGAAAGAAAGAAAGAAAGAAAGAAAGAAAGAAAGAAAGAAAAAAGAAAGAAAGAAAAAAGAAAGAAAGAAAAAAGAAAGAAAAAAGAAAAGGAAGGAAGGAAAGAAGGAAGGAAGGAAGGAAGGAAGAAAGGAAGGAAGGAAGAAAGGAAGAAAGGAAGAAAGAAAGAAAGAAAGAAAGAAAGAAAGAAAAAGAAAGAAAGGGAGGGAGGGAGGGAGGAAGGAAGGAAGGAAGAAAGAAAGGAAGGAAGAAAGAAAGGCAGGCTACAAAACTAGATAGCTGAAATGTACCAGGAACATTAATTTATCTGTTGATCTTTTTTCCTTTAAGAATAGAAGCCCAAGATAAACTTGGCTCATTTCCTATAAGAGGTGTTATAGGTAGAACCTTTAAGCCTTTAGTAGAAGGGTTTAGATAAATTTATAGAAGGTTGAACCAGAATAGTCACATGATTCATATTTAAATTCCACTTAGGACAGGGGAAATCACTGGACTATTTGTACCGCAGTTGTCTCATTTGTAAAATTCAGGAAATGGGACTAAGTAGCATCTAGGACCTTTTCTAGCTCTAATTCTGAGATCCCAAATTGATTGTGGTTTCTAACAGACTGACCCTTAGTGTCCCTGTCAGAAAGAGAACAGTAGGATGGTTGGCTGGAACATGTCTTACTTAATGTGACCTTTTAAATATTATTAATAACTTTGGGTATATGAAGAGATTTGTTTTTACCAGTGAAATGAGTCAGCTATCATCTTTCTCCATTGGGAACTGAAAATGGAGAAATACCTTTCACTGATTCATTCAACAAGCATTTCTTAGTACCCACTACTTGCAAAAGAGTGTACTGGGTGCTGAATGCATTACAAAGTGTTCAGGCTAGAGAGTAAGAGTAATTGAATCAAAACATGGTGAGAGATTGACACAAACTCCTTCCCATCTCCACCTCCCCAACCCCATCCTGTGAAATTTTCCTCCCTGAAGCATTTTAGGGAGAGGGTAGACAGTCTTTGGATAACTTCTGTGTTGACCCTGGATGACTGCTCTGCCTGTCCTGGATCACCAGCGAGTGCTACAGTGAGGTCACTTCCAGTAGTTTGAGAAGTTTACATCCAGATAGTAGCAGTTCACTTAGATAATTATTTCTTAATCTGTGTTAGTGGATAGATTCCAGGGTATCTGTGAACTTGTATGTGAAAAATTTACATTTTTATTTTCACTGATGTTCAACTGAAATTTAGCATTTCTTTCAATTATTTAAAAGTATTATCCAGTGAAGAGGTGCCTAGACTTCACCAGCCCTCCAGAAGGGTCCAGCATAGGCTAGAACCCCTGCCTTACAAGCATGGTGTTTTCTAAGTCAGTTAATTATAAGCAACCATTTTTCCTTCCCAGATGCTTTTCCCCCTACTCCCATTAAACACCTCTTTAACCCTGTGCTTGGCACACAGTAGGTGTCTAAAATATTTATTTTTATATGTTTTAAAATAGTTTTAAATATTTCTTGGTTAATTGGTGGAAGACTAGGGGTGTGCATTCTCTTTCTTTGGAATCTCCCTCAGGGCTTAGTTAGTCCTTCCCATAAAAGTTGCCTGGTTATCTCATGCACACAGAACATATTGAGATAATGAAGACTAAATAAACAACCAGATCTGCACACCTGCCGGTGGATTCTCTGGCTAAGGTGGTAAAATTTGGAAGTCTTGGCACATAAAAAAAGAAAAAAAAAACCCCAAACCAAAATACTTGCAGTTCTCCCTCTAGTGGGGGGAGGGAGAGGACAGAAAGAGAGACAAAGAGATAGAGACAAGAGAGACATAGTGAAAGACAGAGACAGAGAGACTCAGAAATACAGAGCCAAGTAGTGAGAGAAAGAAAGAGGAAGAGGGAAGAAGAGAGAAAAAGGAAGGAAGAGGAGAGAGACAGGAAGAGAAAGAGAGAGAGAGAGAAAGAGAGAGAGAGAGAGAGACAGACTTCCTATGTATCTAGCACTGTTAAGTACTGAGGACACAAGTATAACTGAACAGTTTCTATGTTCAAGGAGCTAACATTCTAATGGAGAAAGATAATACATAAAGGGGAGATGGGCATCGGGCTTAGAAGAGATAATTCTGGCTGCTGACAGGCTTGGAGAATGTGGCTTCTGTTAGGCACAATTTCTGTCCTAAGTGGGCCTCAAACTTGGTTTGCTGCAGACACAAGTTCACTATGAGAGGCAGGGACTATGGAAGGCAGTTTTCAAAGTGCTACTCCTCCCTCTGTTGAGTGGGCTCTAAGGTCATTTGGGGGCTGAGCATCTCAGAGAAACTGAGTCATGCCACTGCATCATATTACTGTGTCAGTTTCTGGATGAGCCATTCAGTCTAGTAAAGTCTCAGTTCTCTTAATATGTAAAGTTAAAGTGATTATTCCAACCACCTAAATGATATGTGAAAGTGATATATGGAGAGAAATGAACTCAATCTGTCAAAATTCATTTAGAAACTGAAGTAAAACATAAAGTGGTTCATTTAAATTAGGTCCTATTTAAGGTCATATTGCATTGCTTATTAAAAGGGACTTCCCATTCTTAATACAGTGGGAGATTAAATTGGAAAAAGTTTATGAGAAAAACCTCAAAATGGGTGACTAGAAAGTATTTTCTTCCCAAAATGAAAATTAAAAATTAAAAAATCATGTAATGGCTGACACCAGAGAGAATAACCTTGAAAAACTCAAAATATTAACTGGGCAGTTTCTTGACATCCTGATTGGTGGTAAGAGAAATGCATAAAAGAAAATTCAAAGGGATTTCTACCCTTCAATTTAAAAGCATGCCTTCAAATGACACAGTCTGTCTTCTGAGCTCTGGCATAATGATGATAATTTGTACTTTTATAGAACCATTCATGGAGGAAGTTTCAGAAGGATTAGCCCCAGAGTAATTATAGTTGACAGCATTCATTGGAATCTGCTGGGGAGCTCTGCGTTTCTCAATTTAAATTAAATGTGGTCACTTCCAACTCTGCTTTCAGTATTCACACAAATCCAAGGCTGCCCAGAGAAGAAAAACTCAACCACTGGACCAAATAAAAGAACATCTTAGAAATGTACAACCAGAGTACAACCAAGAAGTAGGTGACTAGGATGATAAAGGGTCTAGAAATCATGACATATAAGGAGATGTTAAAAGTATTGAGCATATACACTTTGGAAAAGAGAAGACTGAGGGGGGATTTCTTTTGAAGCTAGCTGTCTTCAAGTATTTGGTGGGTTTTCCTTTTTCTCTTTAGACTAGATGACCTCTGGGGACCTGGGATTTTATGGGACTATGAACATCAGAGGCCACTAGGTGGCATCATAGTGCATAGAGTGCTGGGTCTGGAGTCTGGAAGATTCCTCTTCCCAAGTTCAAATCCAGCCTTAGATACCTACTAGCTGTGAGACCCTGGGCAAGTCATTTAAAATCCTGTTTGCCTCAGTTTACTCATCTGTAAAGTGAACTGGAGAAGGAAGTAGCAAACTATTCCAGTATCTTTGCCAATAAAAGCCAAATGCAGTCATGAGGAGTTGGATGTGACTGAAAACTATTGAATAACATGAACATCCACCCAGCATGGTAGAGTGGAAGATCTCGATTCAAATCTTAGCTCTGACATTTTCCCTAGGTGATCATGGGTAAGTTATTTAACCTCTCTAATCGACAAACTGAAAGGGTTGGACTAGATGATCTTAAATGATCCTATTAAATGATTATATGATCCTATTATAGCCGGATGCATGGGTAGCAGACATTACATTCAAAGTCAGAGGAAGGCTTTCTCCACTGTCATTCGATCTTTCATCTTTCTAGTGTTTATGGGTAACTAAAGCATGGCCCCTTTCCTAGAGAAACATGGATTTCTTGGTCAAGATGTATCTCAGAATTATATCTTTATGATTTTTGTTGTTAATGGTTAATATTTCCTTAGCACCTTTAAGGTCTGCAATGTGCTTTGTGTCTGTTATCTCATTTGATCCTTACAGTAACCTTGTGAGTTAGGTGTTATCCTCATTTTACAGATGAGAAAACTGAGGTTCAGAGAACTTAAGGGATATTACAGAGCCATATGGTTAGTATCTAAGGTAGAGTTTGAACCCAAATCTTCCTGACTCCAAATGTAGAGCTCTTTTCCCTACACTACATTGCCTTTCACATGCCAATGTTATTGTACATGTCTGGCAAAGAATTCACAGAAATGGAAGTGACAGCTTGGGGACAATGACTGTAATACATATGATCCAATTACTTGTGTACGAACTGTGGAGAGACAGCTGTAGGGCAGGAATTGGGACCTATAAAGGATGTGCTCTCTTGTGTTCTCTCCTTTCTTCCCTCTTCATTTTATAGCAACAGGGGGCAAGGAAAGTCCTTCTGCTGATCTCAGTAATGAGATCCTGCTGACTTAATAATGAGTGAACAGTTTTGGAAATGGGCTTTTGCCTCATTATAATCAAGGGCCTAAATTACCACCCAGATGTCTAAATCTTAACAGGATGTGAGTCCAGCCAGATATCTGGGCCTAGCCTTTAAGAACCATTATGGGCAGTGCTACAAGAACCCTTGGACCCCCCGGATGCAGCTATACCCACAGAGGTGCTGTTAGTGGGCATCACTTCTGCTCACTCCTTTCTTGTCTATCAAGGACTCTTTGCTCCTAATTACTTTATGCTTAACCCTGTCTTGGCCTCAGTTTTGGTGCTCACCATCAGAGACTCAGACCCCTTCTATCTCACAGTGAATGCTGAGTTTTAGAATTGGGGCCCAAGTACATGCTCCCAGGCATCCCATCAATATTATTCTGGACATACACTTAAGAGACAAAACAGTATGGTGTGTTGGAAAGAACTCCAAATAAAGAATAAGAGGAGCTGGGTTCTAATTATTTATTAATCATATAACTCTAGGTACATCATTTAACCATTTCAGTTTTCTCACTTATAAAAGGGGGACTATAATATTTATAACATTCTGGGTGCTGAAGTGAGCTCAGTAATGGCAAGTAAAATAGGATCTTTCACTGTTTTTATTTTACTAAAAGTGCCTCTGATTGAATAATGTGATTAAGGAGGATCTTTCCCACCCGTTGATGGGCCTGTCAGTTGAGGAAAGCTTGATTGGCGAGTTGTTTTGTAAGAGGGTCCCAAGTACCTTCTGTTTCACTGGCTCAGAAGGTTAT
Organism: Notamacropus eugenii; assembly: GCF_028372415.1. Classification (NCBI taxonomy): domain Eukaryota; kingdom Metazoa; phylum Chordata; class Mammalia; order Diprotodontia; family Macropodidae; genus Notamacropus; species Notamacropus eugenii. The sequence continues at coordinate 345,542,375 of NC_092875.1, forward strand.
TCCCTTTGGCTGTAAAAAGTGTATAAATACCCTGAGGGTGAGGTTTTACTTTGGGGCTTAGTGACTGAAAGTGTTTCTTTGACCAGAGAGACTTTGGGAAGCTGCTAAGGAACTCCCCCCTCACCCTTCCGGAAGTTGATGCTTCCCTCTCTGGTAACTGTGTATATATGTAATGGTCAGACATTTAGAAAGCATGTCTGTTGACTTTTGATTTCCTGTATTTTTTTCTGAAAATTTGATTTTCCCTAATACCTGTGCTTGATTAAAGTGATTATTAACCCCTTGAAATTGCCTTCTTTTTATGAATGCAGATCTAAGACCTGTGGTAGCAGGTCCCCTTGTGTATGTTGCGGTGCTTCTGATACACTCTCCTGAGTTCTAGGTATTTTATGCAACAGAATCCTCACCAAACCACAGCTTGTGAACATCCACTGATATGGGTTTACCTTTGCCAGTGAAGTGTAGAACATATTTGATTCATAACAAAGGCATTTGAACTCTTGGTTCACGAGAATTGACCACCATGGCATGGTGGAAGAGATCCAGTTCAGAGTCCAAAGTTGAAGAAAGTGTTCCAATGGGTTGGTGAGGTCTCAAATCCATAATATTGCAGAACCTCCTGGAAAAGATCTATAACTGTCAAGAATTTAGCCTAATTACCCATTATTAAAAATCAAGTGGATGAAGAATGCCTTTTGCTTAGATTATGATATATGTTAAAGAACCAATAGAAAGAGTAGTAAATCTGGATTCAGATGATCTGGCTCAAATTTCCTTTGCCACTTATTGCCTATGTGACTTTAAACAAGTCACTCTCTGAGTTCCAGTTTTCTCATTTGAAAAATCTCAAGGTTGGACTAGATGGCTTCTAAATTTCCTTGTTCCAAATCTAGGATCCTATGACTCAAAGGACTTAGCAATTAGCGTCTCTGTCTCTCTCATATGTGTATAGATACTTGTATACATATACATGCATGCATACATATATCCTTACGGTAATTTTGTGCTAGGTGCTATCATCTATCTGTCTGTTTATACTTGCCTCTATAGCTATCTATCTATACTCTATCTGTATCTACATCTCTATCTATCTATCTATCTATCTATCTATCTATCTATCTATCTATCTGAGAGACAGTACAAATGGATAATGAACTGAGTTCTGAGTTGAACAGGAGGATGAGAAGAAGCTGGATTGCCTTTAAAAATTTGAAGAGTTCTTTTAATGATCCCAACCTTCACCCAGAAACAAAGGCCTATATTTTTTAGTACTGATGTTATTACATAGCAGTGAGAAACAGCTTTCTCTAAAGATTTGAAAATGAATATCACATAGAGGACAAGGAGAGGGAAGTGGTGAACACAAACATTCTGCAACAAATAAAAATAAGGAACTTTGAAGAAAAATTAGAGTGAAGGATATCACCATGGAAATTGTCAGAAGAAAGTGACAGAGGACTTCCTGTGACACCTTTGTGAATAACACTTGGACAGAATTAGGAAGTGTATAAATCAAGCAAATTATATATCCATGTGAGTATAACACTTTTCCTTTAAACCTTAAGCTCTTTCTCCCATGAATTCTTACCCAGTTCAGTGGGAGGAGTGGACCTTCTTAGGACTTATATGTATGATATTCTCACATGGAGAGCTCAGTGACATTCACATGTGAAGGGATGCATGTAGAAAACATGTGTGACCAAGTGAAAGAGTCACTCACATCTAATGTCTTCTCCGGATGTCAACACTGTTCTTAGACAAATTTCCCACCAGACATTGATTTCTGCTGCCACTGATAAAGGCTTCATATCTCCAGTTGGTCATCATCTTCTGGGTAACTTGATATTCCAAATGACATCCACTAGGGATATTGTGGCTGAAGTTTTCACCAGTTCTTTTAGTCATCTCCACCATCCCCAGAGTACAAGACACTTCTCAACCATAGTCCTCAGTTGAGAAATATTCTTCAGAGACCCCTCAACTCATCCCTCAAACTGCTAGAGGTGCTGTGATTAATAAGCCTTCCCCTGCAGGAAAGGTCATTGCTCTCCTCAGCATTCTCAGTCAATAGCTGTAAAGTTTTATTCACTCTTCTCTGCTAGACTTCTCTTAACTAGTGGCCATTAAGTTCTATTCTCCCAGCTAGACTGCGTCAAGAAGTGTAGCAGCCTAAATCTTCCTTTTACCTAGAACTTTTCTGTTAACTTGAAACCTTTAGCCTCTATTTTGTATTTGTAGTGCTTAGCACAGTGCCTGGCACATAGTGGGTGGTCAAAGAATGTTGATTGATTGATTAATGACTCCTTTTCTTTTCCTGTCCAGCTCACCTGCTGGGGTATCTATCAGTAACAAATGCCACCAGGAGCCTTTTCCCAAACTTTTCTGACAATACCCCTTTCCCTGTTCTTCTAGGAGGGATTGATTTGGAAAATGCTGGTTCTGTCATCCCCACTCTCATTGGTGGGAACCCAGAACTCATTCAATTCTAAGTCTTAGGTTCATTATGCCAAAAGTTCAAGGGCTGGACCACCCCCTCCCTCAATACACACACACACACACACACACACACACACACACACACACACACACATATTTGTACTGCCAGCCACCCTGCCTGGTTTTAATGGGGTACAGACTCTTGGAAACTCCTTGAATTCTCCTTGAATCTTTCCATTTGATCCAGCAGACCCCAGAGGCCCCAAGGGCTTTTCGTTATCACTGTGCCCAGGTTTTGGTTGCACTCCCCATCCTTGATTCTATCAAAACCCTATCCCCGAAGGTCGCTGACCACTTCCATCAAGATCCTCCCTAGATTCTATCTGTATTCACCCCAGAGTACTGGTCATTCACATCAAGACCTCTGGATTGCCCCACTTGCTTCCCTCCCAAGCCCTCCATTGTCTTATATCTCCTGATTGCCTCCATCTGTTTCCAATCCTTGACCATTCACCCCAGTCCCATTGAGGTGCTCCTTGGACTTCTTCTCAAGACCTTCCCTAAACCCCTCTTTCCATCACCCTAGACTGCCAGACCACCCCCAGATCCTTCCTACAGTCTTTTTTGGTATTTAAGTTCCATCTTGCCTTCATGAAGGCACTCAGATTCAACCCAGTCCAGATTCTGTCTAGCTGAGATTCTATCTGGCCTACTTGTGAATATAAGTGTTACAAATGTTGAGGCTCCTTAAGAGTCAACCCAATATGCTGAATCTTTAATAAACTTTGTTTTTCTTTGGCTTTAAGAAGGCTTGTGTTGACCCAGGGAGTCAGTATCTCGGGGTCCCCAGCACCCCTGAACCTCAGCAGTTTCACCATAGACATTATGCCTGATCCCCAGCATAAGCCCATCACTTGAAATCTCACCATCTTGGAGATCCTGATTCTTCTCTGATACTCAATACCTCCTCAGCACCCTGAGTTGCCTCTTCCCTCTGATTTAAGAGCTAGAGGGTAGAATGATGAACTCCACTCAAGGTCTTTCTTTGTAGAGGACTCAGACTTTTCCAGCTAAGTTCATTTTCCATCTGATCTATTTAGTTTTGATACTACAAATGTAATGCCCCCAGTCAGGTAACCTTTGGCAGCCTTCTCCCCACTCCCTTTCAGCCCCTTTATCTATATTGTCTTACCCCCATTAGATTATGAGGCTTTTGAGGTCAAGGATTATCTTTCTTTTCCTTATTTATATCCCCATCACTTAACATTGTGCCTGGCACATGGTAGGCACTTACTAAATGTATATTGCCTATTGACTGTGAGATTTATGACCACTCAGAACAGATGGAAGGACAGAGAATGACCAACATTCCTTCTAGAAAGCTGGAGGACCACTAGTCCTTACCATCTGCTCTGCAGTCACACCTGCCAGACCCCCACATCTGACCTGCCAATGAACCCTAAGGATTACTGGGCCTTGCCATAAAACCTTGCTGCTAAACTCTGGGTTTTTCCAATTGCCATGCATCTGATCCTTCTTTATATGCTGCTTCCCCATTATGAGAACGTGAGCTCCTTGAGAGTAGGAGCTGTCTTTCTATTTGTATACCCAGCATTTAGGAAAGTGCTTGATATAGTAAGCACTTAATAAATCCTTCATTCATTCTTATGAATTTTTTTCTGTTCCTCTTAGTTTTTCTTGACTCTTTTCAGCTATGAACTACCATGCAAGCTATTGCCTTCCCTGGGTGTCTTGGTTAAACTGTCACCTAAATAATTCCCAGAAGTCCATTTTAGAATTTTTCATGCTCCTAGGATAGTACAGTGGATAGAACACTGACCCTGAAGTTAAGAGGACCTGAGTTCAAATCCAGCCTCAGACACTTACTAGCTGTGTGACCTTGGGCAAGTCACTTAATCTTGTTTCCTGCAGTTTCCTCATCTGTAAAATGAGCTGAAGCAGACAATGGCAAATGATTTCACTATCTTGGTCAAGAAAACCCCAAAAGGGGCCATAGAGAGTCAGACATGACTGAAACGACTCAACAACAAAGATGAGGGATAAAGAGACAACATGGTAAAAAAAAAAGCTTTGACCCTCACCCCAGTAGACTTCGGTTCTAGTCAGAGCAGCTGCCTCTGAGAATGTCTTAGGCAAATAGCAACCCCTGAATCGGCTATAGAATTCTGAGAAACAGTGATTTTCTTTCACTTCCTCTCAGAGGTACATCAAAACCTAGTTTCTTTCTTTGACCTTTCCACATCATGATCAAATGAGATACTATATATACAATTTTTTAATAAAAATAATTCTATAAATGCTCTATTAACTCTAATTGGGGCAAAGTCGACAAGCAGACTAGAGAAACCAATCAAAAAGGTCCCTCTGCCCCTATATATTTACCCCTGCTGTTCCTTCAATAAATGCTTTAAATTCCCATATCAATAATGCAACAACATTTATTAATTGTCCACTATGTCGAAGACATTGTGCTAGATCCTGAGGGGGTGGGGATGGGGGCCAAGAAGAGGTCTTGCTCTTGGCTGCCTCCATCCCTTTCTCTACATTTCCTCTCTCTGGAATGCCTGCACTCTTCGTTCTCCTAATTAATAATAGTAGAAATCCTACCGAGACCTCAAGTTCTGGCTTAAATGCTGTACCCTCTATGAAGCCCCCAATCCAACCGGTGCTCGACCAAGTATTTATTCCTCCAACATGACTGACAAGTGATCAGTGACTCTCTTTTTTAAAACTCCCAGGGTGGCAAGAACCCATTACCTCCTGAAGCACTTTGGGAAAGATCAAAGTTTTAGGAAATTTTTTTTCTTTATATCAAGCCAAAATCTGCCTGTAAGCCACCTACTCATTGTTTCTAGCTATGTCCTCTGGGGACAGACTGAACAAGTCTTATCCATTATCTTCAATGTTACCTGTCCATAGCTTGTTTGTACGTAGTTGTTTGCACATTGTCTCCGGCATTATACTTCAGGCATCTTAAAAACAGAGATGGTGCTTTTTTTGCCTCTCTTTGTAGCCCCATCACTTAGCGTGGTGCCTGGCACTTCATTGCCAATTAGTAAGTGCTTGTTGACTGACATGACAAGATTCTGGAAGAGAGCTCTCTGGTGATACCTTCTCTCCCCGACCCCCACCCCCAAGTCTTTTCTCCAGATCAAACACTCCCATTTTCTTCAGCATCTCTGTATGGCATAGTTTCTAGTCCTCTCACCATATTGGACCCCATTTCCTGTATGTACTCATATTGTAGGCAGGTTATATGCAACACACACTGCTTTGTGCACAGTTAGTACTTAATTTATCTTTGTTAAAATGTTGAAATGAATTGAACGCCACTTAATAGGGGAACTGATTTGCCTGAGTAAATTACTGGTAGAGCCAGAACCATGACCCAGACCTCCTGATTCCTACTCCACTCATTTCTTCCCACTGGGGTACCTGACCCTGTGAGCTCCTTTTCCTTTCATTTCTCCAGATTAGGTAGAGAGCTTTCCTGGCCAGTTGCAGAGGGTGAGACATGGCAAAAGAAGAGGAAGAGAAGGGGGTAAGTTGAGTGGCCAAAAGGAAGGCAATTTCCCTTTCCCAACCTTATTGTCAAATCACGCTTTTCTTGCCATCATTTTAGCTATTATGACATGATATAATGGAAAAAATATAGAGTCAGAGAACCTGGGTTCAAATCCTCTTCTTCTTACTATCGGTATTTCCTTGGGCAAGTCCCTTAGTATATGAAATGAAGGAACTGAATTAGATTAAAATGAAGAAATTGAATTAGAGAGTGCTGAAAGTCCCTCCTATTATAAGTCTATGACACTATGACTCCTCCCTGCCTCCATCTACCCTATTTATGAGATGGCATGCCATGAGCAGGGCTTGATTACAGATTCTATTTCTATTACAAACTTATTCCCTCCCTAGAATTCTCAATGGGTACAACACAGTCCCAACATCTGACTTTTTCGTGGCCTCTAACCATAATGACCCTTCAGGTCTGACCTCCTAGAGATGGGGATCCTTCTTTCAGAGGGTCCTACTAGAAAAACACTAGAGGGCACCAGAGAGTCACATTAAGCCAGTCAACTGCATATATTGTCAACAATACAAAAGGTCAGACAAATCTAGTTTTTAAAATTCTATGATTTGGAGATTAAAAGAACAACTTAAGACAATGTAAAAGGGTGTGCTGAACTGGGTATTAATACAAACTATAATTGCTATTGTAGACCACATCTGCATCTCCCATCTCCAATCTTTTCTCTATACTGCCACTACCACCAGCCTAGATCATTGATATACAACCAGGGAAACCTCAGAGGCATTCACAGTCAACCTCCTCAGCTTTTTTAGATGAGGAAACTGAGGCCCAGAGAGGTGAATTGATTTGCCTAGGGACACACAGTGTCCGAGGCAGGATTCAAACCCAGGTCTTCCTGACTTCAAGTCTAGCACCCAATCAATCAGGCCACCTAATTGCCCAAGGCCTTAATTATCACCTACCAGCAATATTGACAGATTTTTCTGACAGATTTTTCCCACCTCCATTTTATTTCTCCTCCTACCCTTCTCTTTTTTCTCCTTTTTCCTTCATATCTCTCCTACCACTGCCATAGGCTACTAGAGAGTGCAGGTGGATAAAACACTAGGCCCCAAGTCAGGAAGACAATGAATTCAAATTTGGCCTCAGGTCATTACTAACTATGTGACCCTGGGCAAGTCACTTATCCCTGTTTGCCTCAGTTTCCTCATCTGTAAAGTGAACTGGAGAAGGAAATGGCAAATCACCCCATTATCTTTGCCAAGAAAATCCCCCAAAGGGATCACATGACTGAAAACAACTGAACAAATGACTCCCATAATAACTTTTCTCATACCTGGATCTGGTCATGTTTCTGTTGTGCTCCAAAATCCTCAGTAGCTCTCTCTTGTTTATCTGTGCAAGGACTTTGACAATCTGAAATCATCTTATTTTTCCAGTCTTATCTCACATTGGGCAACTGGACTTCTCTCTGTGCCTGGAGCGGATGCTGCAGTCACCCTCTCTCTGGGGGGCTCCCCCTCTCCCTTTTTGTCTGATGAATTTCTACTCTTCCTTTAAATATCAACTCAGATGCCACTGACTTGTATGTCAGAACTTAGGTTACATTTTGCTCTGCTCCTCTCTGATTCCGCCTTTGAAACTCTTCTCCTGTACAGCACCTTTTCTCCTCTCATTAGATGATGCTCTAGGGCAGGCCTTCATCACCTCTTGTGTCCACTATTACAATACCCTGCTGGTCGATTTCCCTGCCTCAAGTCTCTCCATCTTCTACTTGGGCATCAAATTTATCTTCCTAAAATGCAAATATGACCCCATCATAAATACACATATATGTGTCTACTCATACATAGACACCCACACCCCTTTGATAAACTCCAGTGACTCCCTATTACCTCCAGGATCAAATACAAAATCCTTTGTTTAGCTTTCAGAACCTTTCATGACCTGGCCAACCTGATCCCTTTCTACCTTTCCATTTTCCTTACGTATTCCCTCTTCCTGTACTCTGTGATCCAGTAATGCAGGTTTCCTTGTTGTTCTTCACACAGAATCCTCATGCCATCCTCAAATAAGCCTCCCTTGATACTTCCGTCTGCTAACTCTCCTCTTTTCTCTCTCCTCCCTTTTGTGCCCAACCTCCCTGAGATAGCTGTCTGCAAGACAGCTTGTACAAGAGGTGCCTCCCCTTCCTTTCCTCTCATCATTTCCTAACTCTTTGCAGGACAGCTTCCGATCTCATCATTCTACTAATAGTGCATTTTCCAAAGTTACTAATAATTTCATAATTACTGAATCTAAAGACCTTTTCTTAATCCTTATCCTTCTTGACTTCTCTGTAGCCTTTAACATTATATATATCACCATCTTCTTAATACTCTTTTCTCTTTTGGTTCTTCCCTGTCTGACTGCTCCTACACAGTTTCCTTGGCTGGATGTTCTCGAAGTCACAGCTGTGTTAACTGTGGGAGTCCTCCAGGGCTCTGTCCTGGACCCTCTTCTCCTCTTCTTCTATAGTATGTCACTTGGTAATCTCATTAGCTTCCCTGAATTGCCAGCTTTCTATGATGATGACTCTCAGATCTATTTATCCAGGCCTCCTTTCTGCTGACCTCCAGTCTCCCTTTTCCAAATGCCTACTGGGTATCTCAAACTAGATGTCTTGTAGACATTTTAAACTCAATGTCTAAAATGGAACTCATTATCTTTTCCCCAAAGCTCTCCCCTCCTCATAACTTTCCTGTGTGTGTGTTCATCCTTTGTTGCCAAAGAAGACCATGCCATCAGAGAAATGATGACATGACTTGCGCTTGACTTTGTTTTGAGTGAGGGAGGGCTGTGCAGGTCACCAGCCTCACTTCTCCTCCAGAGCCATCTGAATTCAGTGACCAGATATTCATCAGGATGACTGGAGATGACCCAGGATGAGGCAATTGGGGTCAAGTGACTTGCCCAAACTCTTTGAAAGAAGGATGAATTCCTTATTTAAACTTTGCATGTTCCCAGTACCTAACATAATACTCTTCATGTAATAGACTATTCTGGGGGGCAGGTGGGCTTAGTTTTTTAAAAAAAGAACTTATTACTATATAATTAAATGAAACTGTGAAATTTTACAAAGCATTTCACATTTGCTATCTCATTTGATCCTTACACCAACCTTGTGAGGTAGGTGTTATTATTATCCACATTTTACAAATAAGGAAATGGAGGCAAACAGAGAGGTTAAATGAGTTTCCCAGAGTCACAGGGATAGTGTCTGAGACAAGATTCAAACTCATGACTTCCTGAAAATTTTTCATGTGTTCATATTAATTTCTTTTTTTTTGAAAAATAGTTTTTATTGATTTTTTTATATTACAGAGTTTTCCCCAGTATCTTTTCCTGCTCACTCACAAAGAGCAATCCCAAGTAACATAATTTTTAAAACAAAAAAGGGGAAAATTAGCATAATGCATGAAAAAATCTGAAAATGTGCAATGTGCAACAGCTATGGATCTCTTACCTCTGCCTCTCATATTTCTTTTTTTGAGCCATGTTGGTTCTTTATGACTTTGCAACATTTACTTTCATTTTTATATATCACAGTTCTTTTCATTTACATAGCTATAGTCATCATGTATATCGTTTTCTTGGCTCTGCTTACTTTCGTTGTGCATCAGTTCATGCAGGTCTTTCAATGCTCCTTTGTATTCTTCAGATTTGTCATTTCTTTTAGTCCAGTAATATTCCATTACACTAATGTATCATAATTTGTTAAGCCATTCTCCAGTAGATGGGTATTTGCTTTGTTTTCAATTCTTTACTATCACAAAAAGTGCTGCTATAAATATTTCAGTGTATATGGGGACTTTCTTCTTATCAACGACTTCCTCAGGGCATAAGCCTAGTAATGAAATCTCTGGGTCAAAAGGCATGAACATTTAAGTAACTTTTTTTTTTGCCTAATTACAAAATGCTTTCCATACTGATTCACCCAACAATGTACCAATGTGCCTGTTTTCTTACAACCTTTCCAATTTACAATAGATTCTTAATAAATGATGATTATGAGGATCCAATAAGATAATGTTTGCAAAAAATGCTTAGGAAAATTCTTTGGAACATAGTAGGTACTATGTAAATGCTTATTCCCTTTCCATTCCCTCCCATATTTAAGGGGAGTGAGTGAGATTGGAATGCATTGTCACCATCTTGCGGAATCCTTTTTCATTAACATGTGAAGTCCCCAGACTTCTAAAGCACGTTCAGTGGGAGTTGTCCTCACTCCCCTCTCCTTATGGGACTGTGGAAGTGAATTTACTATAGAAGGCAATTTTTAGTGGTCTTGACTAAAGACAGAAAGCATGACAAGGCTTATAAACTTTGCCCACACAGATTTAAGATTAAGTCACGGTACAGAGAAAGTGTATACCCTTTGTATATGTTATTATCATTATCATCTTGCAGTGATAGCAGGAAAGAAAATGTAATAAAGCTGTAAATACTTCATATACTCAAACTAACCACGGAATTACAATTGCTTCATGAGTAATCCCTGTTATTTCATATCAATGTAGGGGCTCCAGTAGGTCCTTGTCACCCCTCAACAGCCATAGCTAGATTGCCTGCCCAAATCTACCCCTACTTTGCTTTGCCTGGGCCCCTGGGGGACTTGAGGAGGCACCTGAGGAACCTTTGAGTTATAGGGTAAGGGCTGAGGGCTACCTCTGCTTTGACTTCTTGGATCACCTTGTTATAGAAAGCAGAAATGGAACCCTACTTTGAAGAAGAATTACATAATAGAGCTCCCACCACTTTCTGATAACTTGCTTCTCTGATTAAAGGCAATTCAGATAACTGGGACCAGGAAATGTGATCCATTAAATATTTCTTCCTGGGTAGAACATTAAAAGTAATTACTACTGCTTTCGAGAAAGAAAATTTACCTTTGAACCTAGTGATAAAGCTCCCAGTACAGGCAGTTCATCATTACAACTCACTTGGACCACCCCACCCTCAAATACATCCTGTATAAGTCCCATCTGTATGTCTGTTGAGCTATGAGCCCATGGTTTATTCTGCTTACTCTGTAGGAAATGTCTTCCCCTACCAATTATTTAAAGCCCAACTCTAATACCACCTCCTCCATGAAACCTTTCTTAATCCCATTTGCCAGTAATGACCTTTTCTTTCTCAAGCTCTCATCATACTTTACCTATACCACTTAAGTGTTTATCCCTTTTCTGTGTATGTGTATCTCTTTCCTTTTACATTATTGTGCTCCTTGTGTCTACCATCTTTTTGGTTCTGCTTACTTTTACTCTGCATCAGTTGATCAAGAACTTCTACTTTTCTATATTCTTCACCTCTGTCGTTTCTTACAGCACAGTAATATTCCATTACATTTATGTACCACAATTTGTTTAGCCATTCCCCAGCGGATGGGCATCTACTTTGTTTCCAACTTTTTGCTGTCACAAGAAGTGCTATTTATAGTTACTTATACATATGCCATAGATACCCCCACCCCACCACTAGACTATAAGCTCAATGAGGACAGGGACTGTGCATCACCTAAACTTTGTATCTTTTTCACTTTCTCATACTATGTCATACATGTACATAGAACTAAAATGAATTGAAGGGATTCAAACTGCCTGTCTACAAGCTACTAGCCAATGATGCTGTGCCCAGAGAAAGGAATTATTTGTAAAATCAAAGAAACCAGAAAGTAAATTCTAAAAATCTCTTTCAGTTGGGAGTTACTAGATCAAAATATCATAGGCTTTTTTCCCCCATTCATTCTCTCCACATCAACCCAATCAGATCAGCACCTTTGAGAAACACTGTTACAATAAGCAAGGGGGAAGGAGAGTTGAATTTAAGGGAATCACCTCAGACAGAAGATACATTTTCTCTATTAAGGCATAAGTGTGGCCTATCATATTTTTTTAAAGCATACAGAAGTTTCCATGTGCAATATGTAGGTAGGAGGGGCTACCATAAAGGAATGAGGTGACTTAAATGCAGCTAGATGAGGGATAGATGGATGATGGAGTGGCAAGGTGATTTACAGAGACAGGAGATGGAGATGGAAAGGAGACAAGGAATGTGGAGGGGGTAGAAGGAGGAAGGACTGAGAAGTTCATGAAAGAAACAAAAAGTAGGAGAGAGGATGTGCTGAAGGTATCTGTGAGCTGAACCTTTGTCCTGGCTCTTATTAGCTGTTTGCTCCTGAGCAAGTTTTCTTGACCTCTTTGTGACTCAATTTTCTCATCTGAAAAATGAGAACGATAAGGCTTCCACTACACAGAACACAAAGTGAATGAGGAAAGTGCTTAGCAAACCTCAAAGCATCATATAACTGTGACACTGTTATTATTATTAACAAGCCAGAAAAACTCTAATTATAAAAAAGGATATTTAATGCAATGAAACTCTTCCTTAAGCCTAGACTCTATGGAAATTCCACACTGTTCCATGCTTCGGTATCAAACAAACCCCAAGGCTCATTTTCTTGGGCCTCTCAAGTATCCTTTGCTCCTGAAGCAATTATTTCTCTGTCTGGTTTTCATCTGGACCATACTTTCAAAGAGGGAAAATGTTCTATTCTCTTCCTGCTCCTGAGCCCAGAGTCACTGAAAAGCCCTGGAAAAGGCCTTTTATCATTGCCACCGTATGAAAACAAATCTCTGTTTAGCCCCAGATGAATTGTTTCTTCAAAAGGATGATGGAATTTCATAACTGAGGGAGTTGTGAAGTAACTAACAACTGTCCCATCATGACAATCCAATCTAGATCTTTGGACTTTCTCTTAGTTTTTTGTTTTGTTTTGTTTTAGATGGCATATAGGTATTTAGTTCAGGAAAAAAATCAAAGCACTGCAGATTATTTTTTTTCTTTTTGGAGGAGAACCAATGATTTCATTCTTTTCTCACTTCCAGTGAGAAAAATTCCCTCTACCAATATAGATCTAGGACTTACACACTCTAAGAGAATTGCCTAGAGGCACTGAGGCTTTAAGTGATTTACCTAGTCTTTGAAAGGGCCTGAGCTTGAACCCAGGCCTTTCCAACAAGGAGCTATGCCAATGCTTCTTGTGACTTGATTTAGCCTCTTAAAAATGAAGATGATAATGATAGTTTTACTACCTACTTTACAGAGTTATTGAAGATATTAAAGGAAACAAATATGCAAAGGGCTAGATTGTTTGTTTCTTTAGGAGAACTGGATGAGCAGTATCCTTCAAGAAGGAGTGTTGGCCTTGTTTACCAATAGGAAAAGCTAATGAACCCAAACTGGGGATCAAGGGTGAAAAGAAAAGTAGGAGTCACTGGAAGCTAGATCAGGGCTCAGACAGCAGCAAACCTCTCCCCATGTTATCGCTGCAGTGCTGTCAGAGAAAGCACTGGCAATTAGAGACATAGTGGCCTGCTGACAAGAGCTCTGGACTTGGATTTACCACACATATCTGTCATTTTGCTCGTGAATTTCCTTAGGCAAGATATTTCACCTCTCTTAGAGAGATTTCAAAACCATAAATTATAAAATTATAATCCATTATAAAATATATAATTTTATATAATACATAATATATAAAAGTAATTCAAATTATAATCAGTTATAAAATTCAGAAGGTTGAATTAGTTGACCCCTGAGATACCTTTCAGATCTCAGATACCGTGACTATGAAACTACCCATCATGGACATTCTTCTATTGCAGAGACAAGATGGTTAAATGAATAAACCAAGATGACCCAGTGAGTCATTTGTCATTCGGCAGACCCTGAGATAATTGCTCAGGTGCACTTTTAGTTCACTTGAAGTTAACTTCTTCTAAATTGTTTTAAAGTGAATGAAGCATGATTAACCATCAACTAAAGGAAATGATATCTCAGATGACTTCTGAACCTAGGGGTTTTTCCAAGAAATACCTGCCCAGTACAAACTGTAGTCACATCAGAGCATCATCAGGACAGGTCTGGAAGGGATCTGTCATTTGGTCTAATTTCATTTTACAAATTAGTAAATTTGTAAGAGATTTAGATGAGTAGTAAGGAAATTGAATGCAAGTCTTCTAATATCAAACCTATGAGAAATTCAGGATTAAACAAGAGTTTTCTCTATTATTCCTAACTGTTTTCCTGACTCATTGATTTGACCCCAAGCCTCAGCCTCTTTCCTGAGCTTGAGGCCTGCATTTCCAACTTCCTGCAGGACATCTCCATCTATTTGTACTGCTGGCACAATCAAACTCAATCCTGGGTAAATCAATAAACATTAAACTCCTACTATGTGCCACACATTCTGACAGGCATACAGACATAAGCAAAACAGTTCCTGCTTTCAAGGAACTCATATTCTAACTTTCTAATGAAAACAGTAACTGATGATACATAGAGAAAACAGAGTTTTCAAAGTGCTTCACAAACATGAATTTGATCTTTACAACAGCTCTACTCTTATAATTATGCCTGTTTTAAAGATGAAGAAACAGGTTCGGTGAATACATGCATACGTATATATATCATACAAATGTATATTCATATAAATTATATCTTTATTGTATGTATATATTGTATATGTGTATATGTATGTATGTATGTATGTATGTGGGTATATATATGTGTATATATGCATACATACCAATCCAAAAAATGTGTGTGTGTATGTGTGTGTGTTTATGGGCAGCTAAGTGATACAGTAGATTAAGTCCACAAACTGGAGTCAGGAAGACTCATCTTCCTGAGTTCAAATCCAGCCTCAGACATTTACTAGCTATATGACCCTCAGCAAGTCACTTAAACTATTTATCTCAGCTTCCTCATCTGTAAAAGGAGCTGGAGAAAGAAATGGCAAACCCCTCTAGTATGTTTGCAAAGAAAACCCTAAATGGGGTCACAAAGAGTCAGACAAGAATGAAAATAACTTAATAACCACAATTACGCATTTATATATGTATGTATATCTATATCTATATCTGAATTTGTATGGAATACATTTAGATCCTCTTATATGGGTCAAGGTTAGGGGCTGGATTTCATTGCCATAGGGAACATAAGGAAAATTCTACTAATGCAACCCTCTCTAACTTCTCTGCAATTTATACTTAGAAAGTCACCCAGAACACTGGGAGGATTAAGGGACTTGCCTAGGGTCATATGGCCATTACGTGTCTGAGTGGAGACTCAGACCCAAGTATTCCTCTTCCAATGCTCCAAAGCCACCTCTCTAACCAATTCATCATAATAATCTCTGTTTCTTCCTTTTTCCTTTTCTAAATGTTATTCTCCTTGCCCCTCTGTTTCTCTGTTTCCATCCTCTCTTTTTCTGTCTCCCTCTTTCCTCTATCTTTCGTTCTTTTTCTCCACACATACAAAATAAATACAAGACAATTCAAGGTGAGGAACAGCTTGGGAGATAGGGAAAGGCTTTATGTGGAAGGTGCCGAATGAACCAATTTTAAATGTCACATTATTTAGTCACCCTGTGTTGACTGTGCCAGCAAAACACAACATATAGGTACTCCTACCTAGCCAGAAAGCCTTCAGTCCTGGGTCTGACAATTATGTGTCCCTTATCTCCCAAACCAGCTAAGGATAGAGATGTTTGTCACCAGAGTTTTGGTCACAAGGCAATAGATTTTTTTTGAGGTGAGGGCATAGCAACTTATGAAGACACGCTACTTAAAGTACAGAAGAGTTTTGATCTGCAGTGATGGAGGGATTACACTGGCCCGGTGAAATTCTGGCTCCTTAGAATCAATCTGGATCCTTAGAGAGGAAGCATGAGAAGAATTGGATCTGCAGATTCAGGACCTGGTTTTGAATTCTGCTTCTTATTTTTGCTACTTGTATAATATTAGCTGAACAAGTCACTTTTCCCTGGAGCTATTTCCCTTTCTGTAAATTGGGAGGGTAGGATTAGATGACCTTTAAGGTCCTGTCTCTAAAGATACGCTTCTATATTAAGTTATATGCTCTCATATGCCTACATATCTCCCAGTCATGTGGCCATGAATTACCATTAAAAATACCATTTACAAGACTTAATCTACTTATAGACACTTATTATTCTCAACTTTGTAGATTTTCATCAAATTAGATATTTCTGTGTTTTATTTGCGTGCATGTGTGTATGTATATGTGTACATGTAGTTTTTTTTTAAGCCATACCTCTCCATCTCTCTCAGGCTGGAAGTTCACATACTTGTACCCAGTACTGGTCAGTCCAGGATATTTTTTTGCCTTACTCCATTTTCACCCTGGGCAGATTTACTCCTTAGATAACCTGGTGGTCCCTATGCCTAGGGGACCATTGTATTCATGGTGAACTTAGTGCAGACACCCAGCCTACATACTCACTGTACCTCAGAACTCTCAAGCTTAAGACATCCTTCTATCTCAGCCTCCCCAAAAGCTGGGATGACAGGTGTGTGCCACCACATCTGACTCAAACTATAAATTTCTGAAGAAAATGAAGGGATGTATTTTTTAAGCATAAATGCTTTAAGAACATATAATTTTTAAGGTATCTTTTCATTCTTGCAACTAAAATCCACAATTCCTTCATGACCCAAGGCTTTTGACGTTAATTTTGTAGATGTAGTTCAGAGTCATAAAGATTTCCTGAAGTCTCACTCTAGTACAATTTACTATGATACAGAATCTAATATGAGGTGATTCTATCTTAGACCAAAAGAAACTAATTATAGTGTCATAAAGGGACTGGCCCAAGTCACATATTCCAAAGATAATGTCATAGAAGCTCCAGTACAGGTCAGCATTTGGCCCGCTTTTATCATGAATGTAAAAACGTAACCTGGCTTTGCGCTTTTTAAGTAATTAGTGTCATAAATGTGCAAACATAAATAGTGTTTATATAACTGGGCTTGCCCAATGGTACATCCAATTACTTTTCTTCAGAGGCGTGGTTTATGATCATTTGACCTTCAAGAAAGTTGGCAAATTGTCAAAAATTGGGTCCATCGAGTGCTGATTTGAGCTGGGTTCTTAGTGAGAAATTGATTATATGGATTAGAAATGCATCTGGGCCTTCTCAAGATCAGAGCACATGTAGGGTATTATGTTCTGCCATATTTTAAAAAGGGACTCACGGGTGGAGTATCTCCAGAGGAGCAAGACCATAATGAGTCCTAGTTGGAGACACTGGGAATGTTTAGCCTGGAAAAGAGATGACTTAGAGGAGAGATGATGGAAGAGGGATTAGCTGAGTTTCATTTGACCCCACAGGGAAGAACTAGGACCAAATACTGAAAAGCAAGCTTCCTCCTTTGTTCTCTCCCTCTCACAGCATAGGTCCTCTACTTTTCAACCCAAGGAAAAGTAATGTATTTCATCTTTTCTCTGGAACTGAGATTGGCCACATGAATCAGTGAATTGTCTATTTTCAGACCACGTAGAAAGCACAAATCAAAATGCTTTAGTAGGTATTTATTAAATCTTTGTAAATATTTTATTAAAACTGAACAGCAAGTTAACTCAAATGAAAATAAATGGGCAACAGGCTCACTCTTATTGCACCACTCAGCCTACATGATGAGGGTGATGGTGATAGCTAACATTTATACAGCACTTACTGCGCGTTGGGTGGTGTGCTAATCACTTTACAATTACCTCAATTGATCCTCACCACAACCCCTGGGAGGCAGGTGCTAATAGTCTTCTAATTTTACAGATGAGGAAATTGAAGCAAATTTCACACAGCTAGTAATTGTCTGAGGCCAGATATCCCAAGGATGTGATCCAAAGACAGAAACAACATACATCAGTCCAGATCACCTGATAAAATCCCTTCATTCGGGTACCAGCCTGATGCTGAGAGCCTGGAGTTTATACAAAGAATGGATTTTCTTCCTCCTCAGCCATATTTGGCATTAAAGTCTCTCTAACTTTATCTTATCTTCTTGCTTTCTGCATGACTTCCTTTAACCATGTCCTATTAGAGATACTGACAAATATCTAGGTTGTTCATGTGTATCCTGCTGCTTAGATTTCTGTATTTCAGTGTCCTCACATCTGAACCTCCAGTCCTTCAGTAATGTGTATGAGAGTCTAGTCTCTGGGCCAGTATTTTCTCCCAAGTGCCCCCATCCCCCTCTTCCCCCCGTCCTCTGCCTCCACTTTCTCCACCCAAGCTTTCATTTCATAGGAAACCTGACCATAGGCTCACTGGTTATGGCTTGGCAAAGTCTTTCTTACTCCCTGATATGCTCCATCCCTGATTACCAAGAGAGAAAAAACTCTCTTTTTCATCCTATTCAAGTTTCAGATTTGATTCTTCCCTCATCCACAATCTCCATTTTCTGGATCCATAGAGATTTGCCCTTTCTCCTCCATTAGTCCATTTTCTCTCATTTGGGGTGGTCTATAGGTGAACAAAACAAAACAACACAAAACCTCCTTGACTGACCCAGCCTTTGCTAGTGAAACTCCTCCTCTATGCATTTCTTAATCTAGAATCAGTCCTAAGACACAGAATCTCTTCCCATGCCAGGTTATGTTCTGAACGTGAACTTGAATAATTTTGGTATTTCCACTTACTGTTTACCAAAGGATAATGGACATTTTCCTTGTTCTTACAGAATCCAACTACTTCTTTATCTTACTATGAATAATGGGAGGCTAGTAGATGCACCCTTCTTCCAGAAAAATGATACAAAAAACTAGGTAGGATTGTAAAACTTAAAACCAGGAGGGACTTTAAGATCATTTGATCAATTATCCTCATTTGATAGATGAGGAACCAAGACCAAGGAGAGTAGCTACTTTCTTAAGTTTACCTATATATAGTAGCAGAGACAGAATTTGAACTTAGGTTGCTGACTCCAAATCTAGTCTTTTTTGCACTCAATCAGAAAACAATTACTAAATACCTACTGTGCTCCAGATACTGTGCTAAGCACTGGGGATACATTACATCACTGGTATTTAATAATAATTTTAAAATGCATGCAGTAAAATAGGAAAACTCTCAATCTATTCAATTCATTCGTTCATTCATTCAACAAACATTGCTGAAGTGCCTGATGTATAGAATATAGCGTTAAACTCTCCAGAAGATACAAAGTTTACATAAAGCCTGGTCTCTACCTTCCTGCACCTTACTGTCTTTTAGAAGGATAATATGCAGAGGCGGGGCACCTCAGCAGCCTCCATCTCTACCGCCAGAGCTCCTGACACCCCGGGGTCCCTCGGACCCGCCGAAGCTTGCTCCAACCTTCAAGCAGCACCGGACCTTCAAACAAAGAGAAAATGGGAGACATTCGAGATCAACATCCTACCAAGATACCAGTGATAACAGAAAGATACAAGGGCTAAAAACAACTTCCTGTACTCGATAAAACCAAATTCCTTGTACCAGATTATATCTCAATGCCAGTGAGCTAATCAAAATAATTAGAAGGTGCCTACCGCTGGATGCTAATCAAGCTTTTTTCCTACTGGTGAATCAACACAGTGGTGACATTTCAACACCTATTTCTGAAGTGTATGAAAGAGGGAAGGATGAAGATGGATTCTTGTATATAGTATATGCTTCCTGAGACATTTGGAAAGAAATATTCAGTGTAAGACCTAGTACAAAGTTTCTATACTAGAATTTTTTAAAACCCTCACACATGAAAAAAGAGATGTTACCAACTGAGATTAATCAATTCATCTAATCACAATTCAGAAGTATTACCTACCACCTCAGGAGTTTTTAATAAGCTATCTTGTATTACATGCATATGTAATAATACATGTTCAATTCCAAAAGCATATGCAAGATAGCTTTGGAAAACTCTTATTCCACCTAGGATAGCTTGTTTTTTTAAGTATAGGTTTAAAACATACCTTGCATTCTAAGTTGCCAATAAAATGGACATTTGAAAACAACAGCGTAAGAATAAAACACAGAGAAGTATGTTATACAATATTATATAAGTGTGTTAGAGAGATATAAAACAAAGTACTGTGTGATACCTAAGCTTTACCAAAAAGACAAATCAAGTTAGACTTGAGGGAAAATATGACATTTGACCTGGATTTTAAAAGGTAGGTAGAAATTCAGTGGGCAGCTAGGTGGCACAGTGGATAGAGTGCCAGGCCTGAAGTCAGGAAGATTTGAGTTGAAATCTGGTCTCAGACATTTTCTAGCTGTGGGACCTTGGGCAAATCAATTAATCTAATTTGCCTCAGTTTTCTCATCTGTAAAATAAGCTAGAGAAGGAAATGGCAAACCACTCCAGTATCTTTGCCAAGAAAATCCCAGATGGGGTCACAATGAATCAGACACAACTGAAATGACTAAACACCATCAAAACCAAAAAGGGTTTCAAGGAATAGAGTACGGTGGTGGGCACACAGTAGGTACATAACAAATGCTTGTTTGATCAGTTGACTGCAGTGAAGAGTGATTCGTATATATAATATACGACAATAGTGCCAGATGGAAAACCAGGAAAAGGAACTGGAGCATTGCTCCACGGACAATAAACCGCTACTGAAGACATTTGAGCAGAGCAGTAGCATGACCAGATCTATGCATAAGGAAGATTATCTTGGCAGTGTTAGGAAAGATGGATTGGAGTGGGAGAGAAAGTTAGCGACACTGTAAAACAAACAAACTTTGAAAGTTGTAAGAACTATGACCAATCCAATGATCATCCATGATTACAGAGGACTATAATCAGGCTGTCCATGTTGGAGATGATTAGTTTGCAGTGTTAAATGATATATAAATGTATGTATGTTTACAGCAACTGAGGGAATTTGTTTAGTGATTCATATTTGTTACAAGAAATTTGTTTTTACTTTCTTTAAGTGGTTGAGGGTAGAAAGGAGATAAAATTGACTGCTGATCACATTTTTAAAATAGAGAATGGGGGGGGTAAATCAGATGTGAAAATGTTGCATGAGCTTTCAGATGAGGTCACTGATTTATTATTAGGTTTGCTAAACTGTTAACTTTGTTAAACCTTTCGTGAAGTAACAATGATAACAGCTATCATTTCTGTAGCACTTACTATGAGCCAGGTACTGTGCTAAATGCTTTACAATTATTATCTCATTTGATCCTTACAATAACCCTGTAAGTAGGTGCTATTATCATCCCCATTTTTCAGATGAGGAACTGAAGCAAACAGAAATTAAGTGACTTGCTCAAGGTCACACAGCTAGTCAGTATTTGAGGCTAGATTTCAAACTCAGCTCTTCCTGACTCCAGGTTGGAGCTACCTAGATGTTTCTAAGTAGGAATAATCTGTAAAAGTTTGTAATAGAAAAAAACACAAAATTCATCAGTAAAACTTTTTTTTTTAACAAAAGAGAAAATGGTTAATTGTCAAATGTCTTGTCGAAGGACAAGAAAAATGAGTATTGAGAAAGAAAGGCATTTGGATTTATTGATTATATGATCACTGAAACCCTTGGGAGGATGTTTAAGCAGCGCTGAGAGCAGAAGTCAGATTCTTAGGGCATAACGTTAGAAGACATTAAGAAGACACCAACGTTAGTTGGTTTCAGTTGACCAAAAATAATTTACTTTGAAATAAATTTCTTCATCCCATTTCTATTTTCTTTGCTTTATAGATAAAACAAATGCACTTCATCAATTGATGCCTTCAAAGTATTCTTAAATTCCAGCAATAGTCAGTAGTGATGAAGTGGAACCATGAGAAATAAGGAACTTTCAAAAATGTTTAGCTGTGATGAAGGGGAGAGAAATGAGAGAAAAGCTTTTTGCTTAGAATTGAGAAGACCTATGTTTATAGATAAAAGAGGCGATAAGGAAGAGGGAGACTGAAGATGTATGAGAGAGAAGAAATGACCCCTGAATTCTGAAAAATGTAGGAAGAAACAAAGTCAAACAAAGATAAAGTCGAGGAGTTAGCTTTAGTGAGAAGCAGGCTTACTTACATGACAAGAGGGAAGAAAGAGAGAATGGGTGATGATGCTCAGAAGTTGTAAGGAAGAAAAACAATAATCTGAGGAAACCCAAGTCTTTTCAGTGAGGTAGCAGGCGAGGATATTTTCTCTAAGAAGAAAGAGGAGAGAGCAGAGATTTGGAACAATGGCTATGGGGAATGAAATAGGGAGTTAATAAGGTTAATAAATAAAGTTAATAAGTAGAAAGATCATCAGGCATGAGGGCAGGTCTGGTTTAGGCAATGGGAATTAGAAAAAAAGAGTATTCGTTTAGGAGCCAGACTATCGATCCCAGCTCTGCTTTGGCCAAGGCACTTAATCTCTCTTTGACTTTGTTTCTTTATTTGTAAAATGAGGGGATTTCTAAAGTCTCCTCCATATCTAAATCCCATAAGCCACTAATTTGTGGGCTTTGGGAGTCAGGACCTGTAGTTGCATCAGTACAGGAAGTTGTTTCCTGATGCCCATCAGCTACTTATGCTATACTTTATAGTGTTGAAGAGTTATTTGGGGCTCTCA
The DNA here is from genome assembly GCF_028372415.1 of Notamacropus eugenii. Classification (NCBI taxonomy): domain Eukaryota; kingdom Metazoa; phylum Chordata; class Mammalia; order Diprotodontia; family Macropodidae; genus Notamacropus; species Notamacropus eugenii. The sequence goes on from NC_092875.1 coordinate 345,564,795, forward strand.
AAGGTTGGAATGACCCAAATTTACACAGTTACTGCATGTGAGAAGCAGGCCTTGAATTCAGTTCTTTCTCCAACCAAAGCTGGCCTTCTATCCACGGTGCACACTGACTCTAGAGGTTATTCTTCTATGAACTAAACTTTTGTGATTGAAGTCAGCTTGGTTTTGTTATTATATCTCCATGAGTGTTCCCCCAGCAGACCTGGAGTAGTAGCAGAAGAGCAATGAATGATGCAAGTTACTCTGGGGTGGGAATTCACAGATTGGGAATAGTAGAATGCTTGAGGGTCCAAGGGACTAGAAGGAAATAGCTTGTGAAACATTAAAGCAACAAATGGTATGCTTGAGGTACTGAGGGATGTGAAGTCACAGTGGATGAGAGAGACTGGGAGAAGAAAAATGGGTCAAAGAACTAGTGACTGCAACAACATAAGCCCTTGGAGGCTATCAAGGAATGAATTTCCCCAAGGGTACATAAGTAGTTAGTGGAGAAGTAGGGTTTGAATCTTTGGACTTCAACTCAAGCCACCTCTCTACTGTACTAAGCTAATCTTGGCAGGTTAACATTTCTCTAGCTGCTGGTAGCACCATATACAGGGTCTGGAGTCAGGAAGGCCTCATTTCAAATTTGGCTTTGCACATTTATTAGCTGTGTGACCCTGGGCCAATCATTTAACTCTGTTTGCTTCAGTCTCCTCAACTGTAAAATGGGAATATTAATAGCACCTGTCTTAGAGGATTATTGTGAAGATCAAATGAGATGATATTTGTAGAACATAGTGCCTGGCACATAGTAGGTCAGCTATTATTATTAACATTATCCTTATATCTCTGGTTTCCTGATATTCTGCAGTTCCCAACCTGCGAATGTTTATCTCTGGGCAACTTCCCATTATCTAGTGTTTTTTTTTTTTAGCTCCTACTCCAGGACTGGTGAGAGTATGGAAAAGTTAGAAGGTTATGAGAGGAGAACTTCAAAATCCTGCATGTTGGAAGTGGTGCAATTCTAAGAGATGGTTAAGACAAAGGTAGAAGTAGGATCTAGTTGTAAGGATATAGATTTCAGCTCAAAATTAAGAATTTCTTGCAATTAGAACTTTGTAAAAATGAAATGAGCAGCCGGGAGGGTGATAGTTTCCAGCAGAGGCTGAAATGACCTGTCCGGGTTGTTGTGGGGAGGATTTAGTTGTGAGAGAGGGAGTTTGTTGGGATAACCTCCAAGGTGCCTTCCAATCTCCTCCTCCTCCCTCATTCTTGAAGTCCCTGCTGTCCCATTCCTGAATGTCTGCAGCCCATCCCCCAAGCTTGGAATGTACCCTTTCTTCCTTTTGACCTTTCCAAATCTTTGTTTTGCTTCAAGTTCTAGCTTAGGGGTGACCTCTTCTTAATCCTTCCTTGATCCTTTCCTCTAACCTTTCCTCCCCCGTGAAAACATCCTCTCTGGATCTCTCCTTTGCCCTCCTTCCACCCTACCTCAGATAATATACATTTGTATGGAAGGCATCTCCACTGCCTAGCCACCTCACAACCATCCAGGAGATTGTAAAGTCCAAGGACTACGTAATTTTTAAATGTATAAACCTTCATCTGTTGCAATGTCTTACTTATAGTGGGCACCTAACAAATGTTTGTTTGCTTCTCTTCTAAGAAGTACGTTACCTTAATATCTCAAACTGTCATTTAAAATTTTTTTAATTTGGCTTTTTTTCTTTATTTTAAATTGAGGTTTGCACCCAGCTTTTAAAAAGAAGATATTTTCTGCAGATGTTAGGCTAGAGAGTTTGATGTCAATGTCCAGCTAAATCCTAGAATCAATTATTAAAAGAAATGTTTTTGAGCCCTTAGAAAGGGAAGCAAGGTTCACTCTGAGGTGGCACTGGCTGATTAAGAACAAATCATACCAAATTAAGTTTATTTCTCTTTCTGAAAATTACTAGACTAGGAAGTTCTTCAGAAACTTAAGAAGACTAGGTGTGATGGAGTACTACTGCAACATAAAGAAATCTGGAAATAGGTATATTCAAAGAGACTTAGAAAGACATATGAACTGATATAAACTGAAATGAGCAGAATCAGGAGAAAAATTAATAGTATAATGTAAGTATTATAAACCTGAAAAGGTATTGAGGGCCTTTATAAACTGCTAAAGAATGAAATGAGAAGAATAGAAGAACAATTTATACAATAACAAGTGTAAAAACAAACAACTTTGAAACCCCTCCAACAGGGCTTCTGGAATGGCTGCTCCAAAGGTAACAAACTAGATTCCATGTTAAACCTTTCCCTTTCTTGTTTCCTCCGTCTTCTTTCATTCACTGAGCCGGGATTCCCATCTGATGACATATTTGCCCTGGCTACTCTTTGCAGTACTGCTTGCCCTTGCTAAACTCATTCACCCTGACTCATTGGAGTGGTGGGGGATAAGGATTACTCCTTGCTCTGTATTGCCACTTCTAGACTCTTCAATACATACATACACACACACACACACACACACACACACACACACACATATATATTTCAATGATGATTTGAGTAGCAATTGCCTACACACCTCCAGGATATTCTCTTTCCTTCCTTAATGAGTTCAGTGCCTGGCTCAGAATTTTTCTCCTCTCCCTAACTCTTATCACATGAGGGGACTTCAGTATATATAGTGATGCTTCTTCAATACCCTAACCTCTTAATGCCTCAACTTACTCATTTCCTATGACCTTCTTTTCCATTCAGTTGTTGTTCAGTCATTTTTCAATCGTATCCAAGGTGGTGTGACCCTATTTCGGTTTTCTTGGCAGAGACACTGGAGTGGTTTGCCATTTCCTTCTTGCATTCATTTTACAGATGAGAAAACTAAGGCAAACATGGTTAATGACTTGCCCAAGGTCACACAGCCAATGTCTGAGGCTAAATTTGAACTCAGATCTTCAAGTCCCCAGAGTTCTATATACTGTGCCACCTAGCTGCCCTAGAGTAGCGGCATCAAAATTAAGCAGAAATGGACCCCTGCTCTCCACATATTGACTTAGAAAACCAGACATTAACATTACCTATGTTTTATTGTATTTTTATTTATTTTGTCAAATAGTTCCTAAATTTCATTTTAATCTGATTGAGGCCCACTCAAGTGGACCGTAAGCCACATGCAGCCAACAGGTGGTGTGTTTTGACACGTCCGGACTTGATGATTCTAGATTTACCAGCTGAGGAGATTCTTATTGTTCAGGATATCCCAATATAATCAGCCTAAAAAAATGCTGGCCTGCCTCCTCCTTTCCCTGACTCCCTGGAAAGTCAATACTCTCTTTAACTTCTGTCTGGAGTTCACCCCAAATCCAGTATGAGCTTTCCAGGTCTTTGACAATTTACTGAGCCCTAAGACATGATGTTGACTGATTGATTCATGAATTTATTTTAAAAATTTGGTGTAGATTTCTGGTTTCACTGATTATGGGGAAAACTACCAGTTTAGAAACTCAAAGATGTAGATGGACAGCTCCTTTGTAGCTTACTGAGTCTTTGATGGTTGCCTAAGTCCCAGAGAGATTGAGTGATTTGTCCATAGTTGTATATATATATATATATGGTAGATGAAGGACATATATCCAGGTCTTCCTAATTCCAAGTGGGGTTCATGCATCTTAGGAAGCATGCAATGATCCCTTGAGAAGGAGGGAAGAAAATATCAAAACTTAGTTTTATTTTTACTCCCCCAAATGAAATTAGGCTTTAATATTTATTGTATAGAATACACTCAGTTCACACTCAGTCCTCACTCAGTTCCCAGGTAGGTGACCAGATGTCACATATAGTGAGTAAGGTATCCTGAGGGAAGATAAGAAGTTCCTCAATGAGGTGGGGTTGTCTACCTTCATTCATTTGTTTGCTTTCTGTACTATTCTCATGTGTTCCAGTTTATATACATCTGGTTAAGTAAATTTCTATATTATACTATTGAATTTTAACTAACCATACAAAATGGACAAGTACTTTAAAAAATTCTTCTAAAGAAAACAGGGATTTAAAATAATATTAATTAATTAATAATATTAATTGAATGAGCACAAGTGAATAGCAATAAAATGGTAGAGCTTACACTTCCCCACGTCATGTTAGGAATTCTTTGTTAGTAGAATGATGAGGTTAAAACAATGATAAAAAGCTAATCAAATCTAACAAAAAAATCAAACAAAATGTGAAATTATTGGCAAGACTATTTGAAATAGAGATTAATATTCAGCATCAGTGACAATGAACCTCAGTATATATTGGGCCTTGAGGTATTAACTAATGATAATATAAAACCATAACAATTAAGAGAATATTTGAAAACCAGACTTTTGTTTCTAAAAATGATATGAAACGTTACCTATAAAACTTTCATATGCACAAACTTTAAAGAGTTGTAAATGGAATCTGTTTAAAAAGTTTTCAAACATGGTGTTTGTGTGCTATCAACCCATTTGTTTAAAACAGAAAATGTTGACAGCTTTCAATGACATTACAAAAATAGCTGGACTGGCATCAGGAAGGATGGAGACTTCCTAGCTGAATCTCAGTAAAAATCTTTTCATAATTGCGGGATAGGTCTGGAAAATGAGTATCATGATTTGGTAAAAACAATCACCAATGTATTTCTTCCATTTGGATCTCTATATCTTCATGAGACATCTCTTTCAGCTATTATAGGCATTAAAACCAAGTATTAAATAAGCCAAACCACAAACTGTTAAACCAATATTTTAAAAAGGAAGTATGGTCAGTAGTATTGCTCTCGCTGAAATATCATTAGTAATCAATGTTATATTAAGAATAATATTTAATGAGAACGAGACAGTTTTGTGCCATTAAGTAACATAAAATTAATTTTTAAAATATCATTTCATCTTTATGTTATTTTTATTTCTATTCTTGTATATTTTACAATGCATATGATATGTTAGTTTAATGGCGAATGAGTCTAATTCACTTTGGACCAGACTATGATTTCACTAACAAAGAGAATTGACCAGGAAACTTCCTCCAACAAGGCAGATCAGCACCTTATTTGTAACTTGTACTCAGAGAGTTGCTTAAGGCAGAAGGGTCAAATATGCAGCCACAACACTCCCAAGTGTATTTGAACCAGATTAAAATACAATGGCAAATGAAAAAAGATAAAAGCATGATCAAATATAGATAATATTATATTTTAAAACTAAGTCAATATGCAGCCTGCAGGGATTCTTTTGTTGCTACTGCTGTACAGTTGTATCTTCATGACCCCACTTGGCATTTTCTTGGCAGAGATACTGGAGTGGTTTGCCATTTCCTTCTCCAGCTCGTTCTATAGGTGAAGAAACTGAGGCAAACAGGCTTAAGTGACTTGCCCAGGGTCACACAGCTAGGAAGTGTCTGAGGCCAGAGATGAACTCAGGAAAATGAATCTTCCTGACTCCAAGGCTGGTGCTCTATCCACTGCACCACCTAGATGCCCCAGTCCTTATGTACACTTTTCTATTTAAGTTTTATACCAATGGCCTAAGATGCTGAGATTAAGTGATTTGGACAGGGTCACATATCCCATATGTGTGAAAGGTGGGACTTGAACATAGATCTTCCTGATGCTGAGACCAGCTCTCTATCCATTAAAGCATGCTTCCTCTGTGTATAATAAACATTATATTAAATATATTGTGCTTAATATATTTAATGTAACCTAATATAAAAAATATATTAACTACTATACATTATATTATGTAAATATGATATAATAAACAATATATTAGGGTTGTATGCTCAAAAATGTTTTACCAATAGGGTCCCCTCAAAATTTTGGAGGCCATTACATTAAATTGCAGATACCTCCCTTTTCATGGTTGTTAATGATATTATTCTTTTAACTCTAATATTGACTTGGAAACAAAAATCCAATCCACACGTGATATTAGTTTATCTTAACAGAGAAAGTTCTTCAAAGACTTCAAGGTACGTTTAACCACCAACTAGAGCTCCTGATAACTCAGCCTCCATGTTGATAATAACTTAGAAGAACAGCCAAGTTAAACATAACATTTTTTTTTTAATCAGTCACATACGTATCAAATTTGGTTAATCACTAAGCATGAGTGAGTGAGAGTAAAAGTTACAATGGTCCTTTGTCCAACAAATTTCCTGAGAACTGAACACTGTATGTAAGACTGTCTGAGCCCAAGCCTGATTCTCTATTTCAATTAGATGCAGCAGACCTCCTGAAAGAGACAGCATAGCATAGTGCATAGAATGCTGGCCACAAAGCCAGGAGCCTCTGGATTCAAGTCTCACCTCTGATTCCTCCTGGTTCTATTACCTTGAGCAAGTCATTTGAACCTCAGTACTTTTGCTGAGTTGTGTCCAACTCTTTATGACCCAATGGATCATAGCATGCCAACAATGCCAATGCTGTTTTCTTGGCAAACATACTGGAGTGGTTCGTCATTCCCTCCTTCAGTGGATCAAGTTCAGAGATGCTTCCATTGTCCATCTCTATAAAGGTAAAGGAAATAGATTGTCCTGTGATTATCACAGGGGGGCTCTCTCTCTTAGCCATTGCTGACAAGATTCTTGCCTGAGTCCTCCTTAATAGGATGATCCTTCACCTGGAAGACAATCATGTACCTGAGAGCCAGTGTGGCTTCAGAAAGGGCTGAGAAATGGTTGATATGGTGTTTGCTGCCCAGCAGTTCCAGGAGAAATGCCAGGAGCAGAACAGAGGTCCATACACAATGTTTGCAAATTTGACCAAGGCCTCTGATACTTCATGAGGGCTTATGGAAAATTATGTCAAAATTTGGTGGCCCAGAGAAGTTCATTAGCATATTGTATATCAATTTCATAATGGCATGCTTGCCCGGATTCTAGGTATTGGACAAGGCTCTCATGCTTTTCCAGTAATCAATAGAATGAAACACAGCTGTGTGCTTGCTCCCATGCTTTTACTCTGATGTTTTCAGTTTTAATGACGATGAAGGGCAACAAGGTCAACTCCTTGCACTTATGGTAAATTCTTCAACTTGAAAAGGCTACAAGCAAAGACCAAAGTAAAGGGAATGTTGGTACATGATTTTCCATTTGCAGATGATTGTGCACTCAATGCAGCCTCTAAAGCTGAGATGCAACAAAATGTGGATCAATTCTCTGCTGCTTGTGCTAATTTTGGCCTAATAATTAACACCAAGAAAACACAGGTGCTCCATCAGCCACCCCCACACCATCCATATGTGGAACTATCGGTTACAACAAATGGGGAAGTTTTGAATGCTGTGGATAAGTTCACTTATCTTGGTAGTGTACTTTACAGGGATGTACACATTGATGATGAGGTTGATGCACTCATTGCCGGAGCTAGCTCAATGTTTGGGAGGCTCTGAAGAAAAGTTTGGGAGAGAAGTGATATTAGACTGGCTACCAAACTGAAGGTCTACAGAGAGCCATTGGGCTGACCTCATTGTTGTACGCCTGTGAAACATGGACAGTCTACCAGTGCCATGCCAGGAAACTGAATCGCTTCCATTGGAACTATCTTGGGAAGACTCTGAAGATCACCTGGCAGGATAAGGTACCAGATATTGAGATCTTTACTCGAACTAAACTGCCAGGCATTCAAACTATGCTTCAGAGAGCACAACTCTGATAGGCTGGCCACTTCAAATGCAAAACATATGCTTGCCAAAAAGACTATTTCATGGAGAACTCACATGGGGCAAATGTTCACATTGTGGTCAGAAGAAGTGATACAGGGACATTCTCAAGATCTCTCTTAAGAACTTTGGAAATGATTGTGTATCATGGGAGACACTGGTACAGGACCGCCCAGCATGGCATGCCCACTTCAGAGAAGGTGCTATGCTCTATGAGCAAAACAGAACTGAAACAGCTCAAAGGAAACACAAGATGCGCAAAGTTGGAGTAACCACCCCAAATGTTCACATGGACTACTTGTACCTGACCTGTGATAGAACATTCCAAGCTCATATTGGTCTGATCAGTCACAGCTGGACACATTGACTCTAGCATAGTGATGTCAATTTGATCCTCTTCAAGACCAAAGGACAACAACTAACCAACCAACGAACCAGATCTAGGCAAACAGATGTTAAGTGACTTTCCCATGGTCATGCAGCTACCATAAGTGTCTGAGATCAGATCTGAACTCAAGTCTTCCTGCCTCTAGTGCTCTATCCTGCTGAGTCACTTAGCTGCCTCTTTAATACTTTTAAGCAACTCTTTAAGGATGTAAGTTGTGCACAGTTGGTAAAAGGAGTTTTCTCTCCTGGATATTCTCTCAATAGTGTCAAACTCAAATAGAAATGGGGACCAGATATTGACTTAGAAAACCACAAATTAACAATATCTATGTTGCATTGTATTTTTATGCATATTGACTTGAAAAGTCACAAGTTAACATTATATGTTGCATTGCATTTTTATTAATTTTTATATTACCAGCATTATTTTAAATATTTTATTTATTTAATTTGAATCTTATTTTTGGAAAAATTATTTATTTAATCAATATTTTATTATTTATATTACTTTGTTATTTAATTATTTGGATTAATTTTTGTTAAATATAAATTATTAAATATAAATTAATTATTTGTATTAAATCATTTATTTAATTAAAATAAATGTATTTAATTTCAACTTAAATATTTATATTGCTAGTGTTATATTGATATTATGTGTCTGTTATATTAGTAATATGTACTTGTTTCCAGTTGGCTAATGTCATCTGAACCAAATATTTCCCAGTTACATTTTAATCTGATTCAGCTGGATGAGGAGTTTTTGTGGGTTTGACAACTTGACCAAAAAAATTACAGGTCCAGTCTTCTTGACAACAACAAAAGCAGAAAACAGAGAGGTATTGGATGACTTAGTTTGTGTATTGGAGTTTATCTTCATTCTATAACTTTCCAAGATTCTCATTCTCTTGGTTACTTTAAAATTACCTAGCATCGCTGGACAAAATCAACAAGCATGAGAATCTCTGCACTGAGAATGCAAAGCTAGCCAGTCTGAGAATGAGAAAATTAGAATGTTGTGAGAGAATAAGAGGTACAGACAAAGGCTAATGAGATGCTGAGGAAAAAAGAGTCATGTGGCTTGTGACTGCAGAGCAGTACGCTCAGATGCAGTATAAGAGAAGATGGTTTTCCTTATAGTTTCCCTCAGTGAGAGTCAGCATGGCATAGAGAGTGAATGAATGAAGAAAGGATGAATATAAGTGCTTATCATGTGTCAAGGACTACCGTAAAGGCAAAGACAATCCCTGCTCTCAATGAGTTTATATTCCAATAGGGGAGATGACAATACTGGAGTGGTGATGGACAAATGGTATTTTGTTGTGGAAAGTTACAGAGATGGCAGTGGATAGAAGGCCAGGCTTGGAGTCAGGAAGACTTGCCTTCATGTCCTGCCTGTGACAAATACATAACCTTGGGCAAGTAGCTGAATTTCTCATTACTCTCAGACAACTCTCTTAAGTCTACAGGTTACTGAACAACTGTGGCTCTACCAAAAATAATATTTTTAGTTATTTAAATAATAGGTCTGTCCTGGTACCTAATCCCCCAATAAACTAATCCCCCCTCCCTTTGTTTTATCACTCTTCTTGCTTCTGAATGGCCTGATTTCCCATGAAAATTTTTTTAAATTGTTACTTGAGATTATCGGAGATATTCTGCTTTAAAAGTAACGATAGTGACAACAAAAAACCCAAAATAAAACAAAACAAAAAAAGCCCCCAAACTAACATTGATTTCATATTCATTACCTAGGAAAATAGAAAGTAATTTAAAAGGTTACATTCTTATCTGTTAAACAATATAGGTACTGCCTTTTAATAACTGTGGCGATACCCTTTTCTGCCTCCCCCCCTTCTTTTAAAGAAAAAGATCAAGGGTACCTGAAGGAGTAGCTCACAGAGAGTGACCACAAAGTAAGAGACTTTAAGAATGCTCTTAATGTCCCAGGGTTTTTAGGAATCTTCATTTATTCAACAAATTTTTATTTAGGGTCTACTGTATGTAAAGCATAAGAGGTTTGTTGCTGAGTCAATGCAGTTGTGTCCAATTCTTTGTGACCCTATTTGGGGTTTTCTTGGCAAAGATACAGGAGTGGTTTGTCATTTCCTTCTCCAGCTCATTTGACAGATGAGGAAACTGAAACAAATGGGGTTAAGTGACTTGCTCAGAATCACACAGCTCATAAGTGTCTGAGGTCATATTTGAACTCAGTTCCTCCTGACTCCAGATCCAGTGCTCTATCCACTAGGCCATCTACTTGCCCATAAGACATTGGCCATACAAAGACACAAATGAAATAGTCCTGTCCTTCAAGTAGCTAATATTATGGGGGGGACATACACAGATAACTAAATAGAAAAATACACAAGGTAAATTTAAAGTAGCTGAGAGGGAGGGGAGACACTAAGAAGTAGGGACATTACGTAGAACGTGGTACCAGACCTAGCTAGCCCTTGCCAGGAGCTAGGGATTCTATAAGAGGGTGGGAGGAGGGAGAACGCTCAAAGTAGGGGAGGGGACTAGAGTCCATGAGACAGAGCTGGGTCCCTTGGGAACAGCCAATAGGCCAGTTTGTCCAGGACATAAAGAGAGGGAGGTGGGTCAATGTGAAATGGATTCATAAAGATAGGTTCGAACCAGATTTCAAAGGACTTCAGGAAAAGGAGTCTGTGGACTCTAATTAAACAGGTTCTTTTTTCTAGAAGAGAATCAAAGTAGATAACGCCTTTATCAGAGGCGGGGAGGTTTCAATGCCCTATAGTTTGTGAAGCACAACATACTGACCTAGGGCCTTTTTAATCGCTGGATCATTAGGAAAACAAACTGCTCCCAATCAAGGCTTTGGTTAATGATTTTTAATAGCCCAGGTGTTGATAGATTTCATGATGTTTTCTTCTTAGCCTTTTACATTAGAGGCATCTGACCAGCTAAGCAGCAAGGTATTGATTAATCACTAATAATAAATTAATGTTTTTTAAAATCGGTGATACCTATCAAGCTGAAGTTGTCATTAAATCACATTTTGGAGATTTGGAGATCACATAGACTTGTGATGGAAGGAACTTCAGAGATCTCTTTAAGGATGAAGAAGCTAAGCACCAGAAAAGCTGACTTGCTGACCAGAGCACCAGAGACTTGCCCAAGGTCCCAAGGTAGGGATTTGAGCCCTTCTGATTCATTGAGATGCTTTTCATTGCATCACAACTTGATCTTATTCAAATTTTTCTCCCATTTCTAACTATTGTCATTTGTTTAATATTAGCTGGGTTAAAGATATGAGCCTACTCGATAACAAATAGCAGACTGAATTCTAGTTCTGAGGTAGCTAAGTGTATTTCTTACAGGAATCCTGTAGTAACTGGAATGTTCTCAGAGAGTGTGTCCCCAGCACCAAATGTCCTCTCTGCTGAGTGTTCTGAGGCTATATGTCTCCCCAAAAAGCAAGCCTGTACTAAATGGCATATTCCAAGACAGGGTGTCTCCTGCCACAAGTATCTTTTCCTCTGACTGTTCTGAGGGTAGATGAGCAACTGGAACGTTCAGAGCATGTGTCTCCACCTAAGACCCCAGCTCAAATTCTGCCACAATAACTGTGTCACCCTAGGCGAGTCTTACTTCTTAGGCAAGTCTAACTTCCTTAGCTTCCTCAGTAGTAAAACAGGGTTAATAACATCTACCTTACAAAGTTGCTGTGATTATCAAATGAGATAATATAAGTAAAGTGCTTTGAAAAACTTAAGATGTTATATTAATGTTAGCTATTATTATGATTAATTATCCTATGCTTAGCCTTGTATAGTAGGTTGGTCCTTCAGTTAAATCCTAGCACTTAAATTTTTTTTATTATTTTAATAACATCCTTTTCCAAAATGAACACTGGTCCACATTTCCAGTGCAATATTAAGTACCCTACCCAATGTTTGTTTTAGGGTCATTTAGTGTCCTTTATGGTTCTTAGCTGGTTAGGACCATGTCTTCCCCAAAGTCAGTGGGATATCTCAGGTGAAGGTCAAGGCCCCTGGGCAGATGGTCTATCCAAGGGTGGTCAATGATTTACAAGCTAGTAGCTAACTTCAAGTTGCAGTAATTTGTGCTGGGATAGTACTTCAAGGGGGTTAGGCCTTGTTACTATTGGGTGTAATTCTGCTTGTGACAACTGCTGAGAAGAGAGATTTCTTTTTTTGGTCAATGTGTAGCCCAACTGTACAAAAACAGGGGTCTGCTGATGGAAATTTCCCATTAGGTTCTACAAAGTTGCTGACCTGGATGGGCAGTGAGCAAAAGAAGGCTACATGCCAGTGTTTACACCAGAAAGCTGTCAGTTTAAGTGCAGCTAGACAAGAGATGAAGAGTTGAGCCATAGGTTTTTTAGAAGGCTACCAATTTCTCTTCCCCCTCTCCACTTAACAGCATTTTCTTTTTTCCAGTTACATGTAAAGTTAGCTTTCCACATTCACGTTTATAAGATTTTCAGTTCCAATTTTTTTCTCCCTTCCTTCCCTCCTCCCTCCCCAAAATGGCATGCAATCTGATACAGGCTATACGTGCACAATTATATTAAACGTATTTTCACCTTAGTCATATTGTGAAAGAAGAATCAGAACAAAAGGGAAAAACTATGAGAAAGAAAAAAAAAGAAAATAGTGTTCTTCGATCTGCATTCAGATGTTGTAGTTCTTTCTCTGGATGAGGATAGCATTTGGAATTGTTTTAGATCATTATATTGCTGAGAGGAGCTAACCTATCATAGCTGACCATCACACAATGTGGCTGTTACTGTGTACAATGTTCTCCTGGTTCTGCTCACTTCACTCAGCATCAGTTCATTCAAGTCTTTCCAGGCTTTTTGAAATCCACCTGCTCATCATTTTTCTAGCACAATAGTATTCCATTACATTCATATACCACTACTTATTCAGCTATTCCCCAATTGATGGGCATCTTAATTTCCAATTCTTTGTCACAACAAAAAGAGCTGCTATAAATATTTTTTGTATGTGGGAATTCTTTCCATTTTTTTTATGATCTCTTTGGGATACAGATGTAGTTGTGCTAGATATTGCTGTGTCAAAAGATATGCAGTTTGATTGCCCTTTAGACATAGTTCCAAAGTGCTCTCCAGAATAGTTGGATCATTCGAAATTTCACTAACAATACTTTAGTGTTCCAATTTCCCACATCTTCTCCAACATTTATCATCTTCCTTTTTTGTCATATTAGTCAATCTGTTTAGTGTGAAGTGGTTTTAATTTGCATTTTCCTAATCAATAATGAGTTAGAGCTTTGTTCCATATGATTATAGTTAGCTTTAATTTCTTCATCTGAAAACTACCTGTTCATATCCTTTGATCATTTATCAATTGGGGAATGACTTGTATTCTTTCAAATCTGACTCAGTTCTCTATATATTTTAGAAATGAGGCCCTTATCAGAGACACTGGCTGTAAAAGTTGTCTCCCAGCTTTCTGATTTTCTTCTAATCTTGGTTGTATTGGCTTTGTTTGTGCAAAACCTTTTTAATTTAATGTAATCAAAATTGTCCATTTTGCATTTCATAATGTTCTCTATGTCTTGTTTGGTCATAAATTCTTTCCTTCTCCATATATTAGAGGACAAACTATTCTTTGCTCTTCTGATTTGCTTATAGTATCACCTTTTATGTCTAAATCATGTATCCATTTTGACCTTATCTTGATATATCATGTGAGATGTTGGTCTATGCCTAGTTTTATGGCACCGATTTCTCAAGAACAAAATGACCAGATAGTCCTTGGTGGTCCTCAGGATTCTTTTGGTGATTCACTGCCTGGACCAGTGTGCTAATCACACAGACTCAATTTAGTCTAATTCAATCCTGCATATGTTCATCAAGGTATGGTTTCTAAAATGTCTTTCAGTGGGAACTTGGCTGTACATTTTATTATTTTTATTTTTTTTTAATTTTTTTAAATTAAATTTATTTATTTAACTTTAAACATTCATTTTCACAAAATTTTGGGTTACAAATTTTCTCCCCTTTTATCCTCTCCCCCCCAAACACCAAGCATTCTAATTGCCCTTGTGACCAATCTGCTCTCTCTTCTATCATCCCTCTCTGCCCTTGTCTCCGTCTCCTCTTTTGTCCTGTAGGGCCAGATAGCTTTCTATACCCCTTTACCTGTATTTCTTATTTCCTAGTGGCAAGAACGTTACTCGACAGTTGATCCTAACACTTTGAGTTCCAACTTCTTTACCTCCCTCCCTCTCCACCACTTCGCTTTGGAAGGCAAGCAATTCAATATAGGCCAAATCTGTGTAGTTTTGCAAATGACTTCCATAATAGTTGTGTTGTATAGGACTAACTATATTTCCCTCCATCCTATCCTGTCCGCCATTACTTCTATTCTCTTTTGATCCTATCCCTCCCCATGAGTGTCAACCTCAAATTGCACTCTCCTCCCCATGCCCTCCCTTCTATCATCCCCCCCACCCTGCTTGTCCCCTCGTCCCCCACTTTTCTGTATTGTGAGATAGGTTTTCATACCAAAATGAGTGTGCATTTTATTCTTTCCTTTAGTGGAATGTGATGAGAGTAGACTTCATGTTTTTCTCTCACCTCCCCTCTTAATCCCTCCACTAATGAGGCTTTTGATTGCCTCTTTTATGAGAGATAATTTGCCCCATTCAATTTCTCCCTTTCTCTTCCCAATATATTTCTCTCTCACTGCTTGATTTCATTTTGTTTTAAAGATATGATCCCAACCTATTCAATTCACTCTGTGCACTCTGTCTCTATGTATGTGAGCGTGTGTGCATGTGTAATCCCACCCAGTACCCAGATACTGAAATGTTTCAAGAGTTACAAATATTGTCTTTCCATGTAGGAATGTAAACAGTTCAGCTTTAGTAAGTCCCTTATGACTTCACTTTGCTGTTCACCTTTTCATGGTTCTCTTCATTCTTGTGTTTGAAAGTCAAATTTTCTTTTCAGCTCTGGTCTTTTCATCAAGAATACTTGAAAATCCTCTATTTCATTGAAAGACCATTTTTTCCCCTGAAGTATTATAGTCAGTTTTGCTGGGTAGGTGATTCTTGGTTTTAGTCCTAGTTCCTTTGACTTCTGGAATATACTGTTCCATGCCCTTTGATCCCTTAATGTAGAGGCTGCTGGATCTTGTGTTATCCTGATTGTATTTCCACAATACTTGAATTGTTTCTTTCTAGCTGCCTGCAGTATTTTCTCCTTGACCTGGGAACTCTGGAATTTGGCCACAATGTTCCTAGGAGTTTCTCTTTTTGGATCTCTTTCAGGCGGTGTTCTGTGGATTCCTTGAATATTTATTTTGCCCTCTGGTTCTAGAATCTCAGGGCAGTTTTCCTTGATAATTTCATGAAAGATGATGTCTTTCAGGTAGGCCCATAATTTTTAAATTGTCTCTCCTGGATCTATTTTTGAGGTCAGTTGTTTTTCCGATGAGATATTTCACATTATCTTCCATTTTTCCATTCTTCTTGCTTTGTTCTGTGATTTCTTGCTTTCTCATAAAGTCCTTAGCCTCCATCTGTGCCATTCTAATTTTGAAAGGACTATTTTCTTCAGTGAGCTTTTGAATCTCCTTTTCCATTTGGCTAATTCTGCTTTTGAAAGCATTCTTCTCCTCATTGGCTTTTTGAACCTCTTTTGCCAATTGAGTTAGGCTAGTTTTCAAGGTGTTATTTTCTTCAAGATTTTTTTGGGTCTCCTTTAGCAGGGAGCTGATCTGCTGTTCATGCTTTGACTTCATGTCTCTCATTTCTCTTCCCAACTTTTCCTCTACCTCTCTAACTTGATTTTCAAAATTCTTTTTGAGCTCTTCCATGGCCTGAGCCCATTGGGTGGGCTGGGACACAGAAGCCTTGATTTCTGTGTCTTTGCCTGATGGTAAGCATTGTTCTTCCTCATCAGAAAGGAAGGGAGGAAATGCCTGTTCACCAAGAAAGTAACCTTCTAACCTTTCCCTTTTCTGGGCATTTTCCCAGCCAGTGACTTGACCTCTGAATATTCTCCTCACACCCACTTCGCCTCCTGATCCTCCCAGCCAGCGTTTGGGGTCTGAGATTCAAATGCTGCTTCCAGCCTTAGGGCTTTTGGTGGGGGCAGGGCTGCTATTCAGTGTGAGATTAAGTTCATGTGCTGAGATTGGGGCAGGGCCTCCTCTCAGGCTCAGTTCCCTCAGAGAGTTTATGCACAAACCTTCCACAATGGATCCAGGCTCCCGCCCCCTTGGGGAGCCCCGATGTGCAGCCGCCTCTCAGCTTCTACCTCCCGGGGGGAGGCCTGAGTTATGGGGGCACCCCACTCCCCTCTCGACCCGCCAAAGAGACTCTCTCACCGACCCCCGTCACCTGTGGGTGGAGGGACTTGTGCGGCCGCTGGAGATCCCGTCCCTGAAGCCTGCTCGGATCTGTACCTCTCGGTGCCGCAACCGCAGCAGGGCTGCACTCAGCTCCCAGTCTCGGCACCCAGTCCGCAGTGTGAAGGACCCCCTGCGAGAGGTTTGCAGGTCTCTCTGGAACAGAAATCTCCCTCGCTCCAATGTTCCGTGGCCTCTGGGTGCAGAATTCGCCGTGAGTTACTTCCCTGTAGCCGTTCTATGGGTTGTGGGTTTGGAGCTATGTGTATGTGCTTCTTTCTACTCCGCCATCTTGGCCCCGCCCCCTTGCCTGTACATTTTAAAACAAAAAAGTGGGCATTTTTTTTAAAATGACCAAATGTTATTCCTTTACTCAGGGAAGAGCTTTCTGAGATTACTTTGAGGAGCTGGTGGGGCGGAGGATTCTAGAGGACATACTCTTTCTCTTTGGTGATATAGATCTCTTAGGGAAGAATAAAGATTGTTTGAGAAACACTGATATCAAAAACCATCAGAACATTCTATGTGTGTGATTTCATAATCTATTAAGCTATAAGCTCCAATCTTTACTTTTTAAAACATCAAGTGTTTTACACATTCAGACATAGATTCGAATATTTTACTGATAAAACACAGACTCAAATTCAAACCCGCATTAGTTTAAAAATGAGAGTTAACTTCAAAGATAGTTTTTCCATTCTCATTTGTTTATTGATCTTAAAAGTCACCTATGTAATCAACAAGCATTTATGAAGTATCTATTGTATGCCAGACACTTCTAGACACTGGAGATACAAAGATGAGCCCAATCACTTCATTTCATAGATATATGGGAACTAAGATTAATAGAGGTTAAATGACTTGCTCGGGGTTGAACAGCCAATGAATGTCTGAGGCAGAATTCAAACCTAGGTCTTCCTGACTCCAAGTCTAGTGCTTTATCCACTACATCATTCTGTCCTCAAGGACTTTCTATTCTTTTGAGGAGACAAATATTATACAAGTTAAATTGTGGGATGGAGAGGGAAGGGAAGGACACAAGCAACTGAAGGATGAAGAAATGCTTCTTGTATGAAAAACATTCACTTATTTCTTGATAGAACTCATCATTTATTACAGATTTACTTTAGAAAGCATGCCATATCATGGTATCGCCAAAAAAGCTCTGGACTTAGGAAACTTAAGTTCTAGCCCTAGTTCTTCTTTTTACTATGCAACTCTGGACAAGTCATATCACACTTAAACCTTAGTTTCTTTGCCTGTTACACGTAGGGCAGCTAGGTAGTACAGTGGATAGAGTTCTAGGCCTGGAATCAGGAAGGCTTGAGTTCAAATCTGGCCTCTGACACTTACTAGCTGTGTGACCCTGGGCAAGTCACTTAACCCCATTTGCTTTCAGTTTCCTTATCTATAAAGGAGCTGGAGAAGAAAACAGCAAACCACTCTAATATCTTTGCCAAGAAAACCCCAATTGGGATCATGAAGAGTTGGACGTGACTAACAAACAACAAATACACTACACTATATAGTATAATATATATGTATATATGTGTGTGTGTGTGTGTGTGTATCTGTATCTATATCTATATCTATCTATCTTGCAAACCAGATCAAGTCATGGGTCAGAATGCTCTTTTACAAAAGGATTTGTGTGCGAGTTCTTTCAAAAATAAGATCTATGATGAATTTAAAATATGATCTTACTATTAAATCCAATGTTTAATTCAGGAATGTTGTTATTGCTCAAAATGAGTTATATCTGCCTCATCTCAATTGTTAGTATTAATCTTCAGTGGTATCCAGTATTATAACACAATTGGCTATATAAGTTTGTTTTACTAGCCTATTTTGTTTATAAAGAATTTTCTTTAATTCAAGACCTAGTAAAGACAAATTTTTTAATCTCATTAATCAACTCTCTTGTGTTTGGTTCCCAAGTCTCCAATTTAATTTCCTTAATTTAAGCATAGCAGCTGTCTGGCACCTACAGCCCAAGTCTATGTGAAAAAGGAAATCAAGTAAAGTAATTGCCTTTCATTCAACCACCTCTTTGTGACCAGCTGAGCTTCATGAACTATCGAATGGCTCACTTCTTTCCATCCTGGTTTCCCTATCATCTTTCTGCATGGTTTTGGTCACTTATCATGGCATTTACCTTTGTTTCATTTTGACCTGGCTTGTGTTTGGTTCCTGCTTTTCTTCTTTTACTCATCAGTAAATTTCTAGTCAAATTAGTCTAAATGACTAATATTCCTTGAGAACTCCTCATCCACTCAGGCTCCCAACTGCTGGACATTAGTCCTTCATTTTACTGTTTGATGAAAAAGAGCCATCTTTGACAGAAACTTAGGTTTTATCTTCATCCCTTACATCTATATCCTATAATTTCTACCTTTATGATTTCTTTCTCATGGTATAGTTTTTTAATATATTTGTTACATTTATACAGTTATATATATGTATATACATGTGTGCATAGATATAGACATAGTTACTATACTGTAGTATATAGATTCAGAGTCTATCTGATCTAGGTTTGAATCATACCCCAGACATATAATAACAGGATACCCTTGGGTCATATGACCTAACCTAATATAATTTCTCTGGGCTTTAGTTTACTTATGTGTAAAATGAGGATTTTTGGACTCAGTGTCTTCTAGAAACCCTTATAGTTCTAAATCTATAATCCTATGATCTCTCCTATGTACCTCCACTGCCATGACTAAATTAAAGCCTTCATTATTTCATTTGATTATTGTCAAACAAATTACATATATATTATATATTCATACATATATGGTATTTAATAAGCCTTAACTCTCTATGTAAAAGCTCAATACCAGTATTAATATTGGTTCATACAATGGCACCCTAATTGATTTCCATTTAGTCTTCCTCTTCTCCTACCCATTCTCCTTATTACTTTCAGATTAATCTTCCTAAATCTTACCTAAAATCCTACTTTGCTGCCTCATTAAAGCTATGCAACAGATTGCAAGATCTGGGCAGTCCTTATAAACTGGAAAGGCTTTGAGTAAAGTCCTGGTGACAGACTGCATGTTGTTGACCAAGGACAATTCTAGTTAAATTTGGGGAGGTTCATAACCAATTTGACAGTGATAAATGTTTAAGCCAAAGTAAATCTCAAAAAATATCTACTAAGTAATGGAGGAATTGTGAATTACGACAACAAAGGCAATATAGTCACAAACAAAATATTCTCAATATTTGCCATATGTTCCAGACAAACTCAAGTCCACTGTAGCTATTCCCTGGACATGCTTTCATACTCTCCGACTTCTATCTCATTCTTCTTTCATTAACCTCTCTTACCTTTCTCCACCTTTTATAACTTTCATTCCTCAAGGTCCAGCTCAAATATTTTTTATATAATATACATATTATAATATATTAAAATATTATATATATGTATTTAAAATATAAAATACATATTTATATAAAATATAAAATACTTTTATCCCCTTGATGGCAAATGATCTCTCTTGCCTAAGTATTTTGTATATGACTTAGATGTATATCCCTTCTTTCTCCATAGACCAGAGATTCTAAACCTTCTTTGTATCATGAAAACCTTTGGTAGTGTGATGAACCCAATGGGTCCCTTCTTAGAATAATTTAAATACATAAATAAAATGTGTAGAATTACCAAAAAAAGATTATATTAAAATAGTTATTAAAATGTAAAAAACATAAGCTGACAGACTCCAAGTTAAGAACTCTTGCCCTATATTGTAAAATGTTGGAGGGCAGGAGCTATTCCTTATTGATCTTCACATGTCCCAGCAGCAGACAAAACAAGACCATATATAGGTGCTGAGTAAATGTTTGTTCTATGAATGAATTGCTGAGTGAGTGAATGAATGGGTTAGGATTTGCAAAGGTTCTTTTACCTTCAGTGTTATGCTGCTAGCTCAGCTCTCATCCACACATCACCCACCAAGTCAATTCTTTATTTACCTCGAGTTTCAGTTTTGTACTACCATCCTCTTACATCCCAAGGTAAGAAACTCAAATCAATCCCCTTTCTTACCTTTTATCATCTCTATAAAGAAATTATCATAGAGAGTGATCAAACTAAGGGATAATTTGGGGATTATTTTAAGCTATTTCATTATTTTCAGATTACATTTAAGTTATTTTTCAATCTCATTACTATAGATAACTAAAGGTAGAATGAATTACATCATCCATGAAGTTAAAATGTCAATACTTTCAGGAACTGGAAAGTAATTTATCCAGCCCCTTGGCTATGTAGAGGAAGCATGAGTAAATTTCCAGAGGACAGCAATAATTCCCGATGGTCAAGGAAACATTTTGTATTATCTTGGCACCCAAGACATATTTGATGACAGTAATAAAGATCAAAGGTTACAAACTTTCAAGATTTAACATGCCATTGTGTTGTTATTGTCTCAAGTGGAACCATTAAACCACAAGTAATGAAATACAGTCTTTCCAATTAAAAATATATTTGTTAAAAGATGCAGTTCTTTAACCTTGGGGCTGTACTGTATTGAGTAACTGACCAATGAAGACATGACTGAAACTAAATGAGACTTTGCTTTCAAAACCACCCTGATCACATTTCCATGCTCATTCCTGGATGATTATTAAACTACTCACAATAAAAGAATCTGTAGGAGGAAACAATATCATTAACAATTCACCCCAAATCCCTGCCCTCAGCAAATGAAAAATACATAACACTATCTAAGGCTGGGCAGATGCCAAACAAACATTCACAAATAGGCTTGAACTTGTTGACTATTTCTTGAGACTGAGATGGTCCTGTTGGTACTGAATTGTGTTGTTTGCAGCTAGTTCATCTCTGACTTTCAGTTTTCATTCACTAAGGGTTATTTAGAAGTATAAATTAGACAAAGTCCCCAAATAAAACTTTCAGCATGATGGCCTTTTTTTTTCTAGAGAGTGTGCTTCAAATTTAATGCAATAGTACCAACAACGCCATATTTGTCTGGGTCCCTTTCTGAACTTTCTTATGCTTTTTTCTTTCTTTAAGTTATTCATTGACCTTCTATTTTTTCCTATCACTATCACTACCCTCTCCTCCAACTCTTTCCCTTCCTACATAAAAACTCTTTGTAAAAAGTAATTATTATCATGCGAAACAAATCTGCACATTGAGCATCAGTGAAAATGTGTCTCCCTCTTTCCTTCGGGTTAATAATCTCTTTGCCAGGAGGTGGGAAGTATGTTTTATCATCAGTCTTCTGGAGACCTGATTGATCATTCTATTGATAATAGTTCTGCTGTTTTTCACAGCTCTTTTTCTTCATAATGTTGCAGTTACCTTATAAATTATTCTTTGCGTTCTTTTCCCTTCATTGTGAATCAGCTCATGTAAATTCTTCCAAACTTCCCTGAATCTGTCCCATTCACAATTTCTTATGGTACAATTACTTTACATACATATACTATAATTTCTTTATTTCACTAATAGTTGATGGGCATCCACTTTACTTCAAATTCTTGGTTACACCAAAAAAAGTGTTGCTACAAATATATTTGCACATATGTCATTATTTCTTCTTTATAACAGTTTAAGTCTAATATGTCTAAATTAGCTCCAAAAGAAGAAAGGACAGTGTAACCCAAATCTATTCATGCCAAGACCATCAGTGTCCTTTTTTTCAGAAGGGCTTAGTGACCACTAAGTTATTTGCAATTCACTAACTAAAAGAGACAAGCTGTAAAGTCAACATCCTCTGGTTCACACTCTAAATGCCAGGGTCTATGAGTTTGCAGCATTGTTTGCAACTCTGAAGACCCCAGGAGAAGTTGGTAGCCAGAATAACTGAGGCAATTGTCCCATTGCCTTGCTTTCAGTTCGGAGTGCTACTTGTTAGGAGGAACACAGACCAACAGGAACAAAGTCAGAAGAAAGTTGAGGGCAGTCAAGACTATCGTGTAAGAATGAAGAAACTGGGGACATTTAGTCTAGAGAAGAACTGGAGGGGATATAACAGATACCTTCAAATATTTGTTTCATGGAAAGGGGATTAGGCTTCTTTTGCCTAACTCTGAGGACAGAACTAGGACCAATGGGTTGAAGTGGCAAAGTGCCACCTTTTAGTGCAATGTAAAGAATTGTGTATTAGAACTCACCAGAAATGGAATGGTCTGTTTTGTAAGGTAATGAATTCCACTTATTGGAGAAGATGTAAAAGGGGTTCCTGTTTGGGTACGATTTGGAATATATTACATTTAAGGTTTTTTGCAATTTAATGATTCTACAATTCTATTTCAGGATCTGTGTTGGTGTCAGACCTTCATGACTCCTATAAGTGTGGAGATATTTTGGAGATACTAGTGAGTAACCTGTGATTTTACTGGGATTCTTCTAGAGTAATATGGATTCTTCTGGAGTTTCCATAATGAATTCATGGTCTTGAAGAATCAGGTTTGGAGCAACACCAACCTTCCCCAGAGTAGCTCCAATTTAGATCCAAAGCTTCCCTTGAGGTATCTTAGATATTCAGTTACCTTAAGGCACCTGTGACCTTATCAATGTGAGTATTCCCTCCAAAAATGGCTATCATAACCCACTGATTACTTCTTGTACTCTGAGACTTTTATCCATAATGGGGATGCCATTCAGTATGATGGGGGATGCTTCAAGTTCATCTAACACCACAAAGAAATAGATGAAGTATGTGGGCTATCCATCCATTACTTTTTTTTATTCTATTTACTTGGCCCATCTTTTTCAACTCTATGTTTCTTTAGAGATCCTTTACACCAGTTCTCCATCACAATTTATTGTTTCTGATGTGTTTCAGCCTCTGCTCATATCTACCGTGAGCTTTTTGAGTGATCCTTAACCTCTTTGGAGGTTATTGTAGTTTTCCATAATTTGTGGCCATAAAACATCACTGAAAGAATATTATACTAAAATGATGAGTCTTTGTTTTAGGAAGAAACTTGGGTTCAGTAGAAGAACTTTACAATTTTCCAAAGGCAATCTCTCTCTCCTTCTCAGTTCTAAACCCAGCTCATTGTCCATTTGCAGTGCTTGTGCTAGCTGAATGCATCCTGATGAATGAACTCTAAAATTGTTCTTCCAACTTCATATCATAGTTTGGACAATGAGTCTCTTCACTTTTTATTGTGTGTATGCATGCGTGTAGAATTACACCAAAATCTTTGGAGTGATTATAGATCTCTTTGAGAAGGCTTTTCAGATTTCTATGGTGTGATACAATCACTAAAATGTCATCTGCAAAGAAGAATGGCTAGAGGACCAGTCTTTAATAGAAAACCATTTTTCAACCTGACTTTTTACTGAATCTCCTCCAAGACATGGCAAAACATTTGGTAAGTGCACAATTACCTGTTTTATTCTTCACTTAATATCAGTAATCCTCCTCCGGGGTGGGAAACCTCTGGTCTTGAGACTACATATGGCCCTCTAAATCCTCAAGTGTGGCATTTTGACTGAATCCAAACTTCACAGTTCTGTCAACGGGCTGCACTTGAGGACCTAGAGGGCCACATGTGGCCTGGAGGCCACAGGCTCCCCACCCCTAATCAAACAAGATCATCTCTTCTATATCTTTCTGGGAACTTTTTGTATATTTGACATAATGTCTTACTTCGTTAGAGAGAGCATTTAAGCTTGCGCCACCAAATTGAATCTTTTCTGTAGTCAGCATACAATAAGAACCATGTGATCGTCTATTGGCTATGTCTTTTAGTCAGATGTGATCTACTATGGAATATTACTTGTAAAAGTCTATTATTTCTTTCTAATACCCTCATCAAGAATCTTCTGATTGTATGTGTAGATTGTTCTCATGAGAATTTTACATGGATGGGGATAATAGGTCTGTGGGTCAGTAGTCATTCATATTTTCTTATTAATCTTTTTTAAAAAAAGTACCAATAAGATCCAAAATTTTTTCCACCCTCTTGGCATCTTCCTTGCCTTCAGATAATTCCTCAATATACTCAAAATTATGTCATCTCTAGCATAGACCTTCTTCATCCATATTTGGTCTAGTCTAGCTGCTTTTTTCAATCTATTTCCTTTTCAATACCATTTCTACCATTTCTGTTTGTATATCTGGAACTGTGTTCTTTGTGTCCAAATGTGTTGACTCCACTGCCCATGATGGGGAAAACAGTTTGTTATACAATACATTCAGGTCTCACTACCTCACCCCCAGTGTGCAAATTTTAAAAAAAGAAAAAGAAGCCCTGTAATACATACAGATTTAGCAAAACAAATTCCCAGTGGCTATATCTGAAAATGTTTGTCTCTTCCTGCATTTTAGGTTCATCCCATTTTTGTCAGGGGGTACATGGTGTGTTTCAACTTCATTCTTTTGGACTCATCATTCATAATTGAATTGAGGCAGCCAAATGGCACAATAGAAAGAACAGTGAACTTGAGGTTAGGATGACTCAGCTTTAAATCTAGCCTCAGATATTCATGAGCTGTGTGACCTTGGACAATTACTTAATGTCTGTCTGACTCAGTTTCCTTTCCTATAAAATGGGGATAATAGCAGTACCTATCTCTCAGAAGTGCTGTGGATTAAAAGAGATAACACATGTAAAGTGCTTTGTGAATCTTATAAATTTTGGTATATAAATGTAATAAGTAAAAAAATGTAATAAGTAAAAAAAATTGCATGCAAACATAACAAAAGTGTTCTATTATAATAATGACCAGAACTCTAAAGTATTTCAAAGTTATTTTTCTCTATAATGTCATTACTGTATAAATTGTTCTAATTCTGCTTACTTTGTTCAGTATCAGTTTGTAGAAGTCTTCCAAATTTTTTCTAAAACTAGCCATTTCAACATTTCTTATGTCATAATAATATTCCCTTCTATTTATAAACTAAAATGTGTTTAGTCATTCTCCAATGGGTGAATACCTTGTAGTTTTCAATTTTCAGTCTTTCTTCTTTCTTTGCTAGTCTGACTGGAACCTTAAAGTTGTTTTAGTTTGCATTTCTCTATTGGTGATTTTGAGCATTTTTTCACATGGATGTTGATAGGATTTTTCATATAATTGTTGAATCATCAAAATCAATCTATATTTATTAAGCCTCTATTGTGTTTCAGAAATATAGTAGGTACTTAATTGCATTTGTTCCCTTGAAAACTGTCAGTTCATATCCTTTGACCTTTTATCTATTAGAGATAGGCTTTTAATCTTATAAATTTGAATCAGCTTCTTTTATATCTTAGTTATGAGGCCTTTATCAGAGAGACTTGCTGCAAAGGTTTTTCTGCCAATTATCTATTTTCTTTCCAATTTAGCTTCATTAGATTTATTTGTGCAAAGAATATTAATTTATAATCAAAATTGTCCTTTTATTTTGTGCAATCTTATCATTTGTTTAATCATGAAGCCTTCCCCATCCATAGACTTGAAAAAATACTTTTTCCTTGCCTCTTTAATTTGTTTATGATTTGACCTTTTATGTCTGTGTCATGTATCCATTTGGAGTTTATTTTGGCATGTAATATAAGGTATTGACCTAAACCTAATTTCTGCAAGATTACTGTCCATTTTCTCAACAAATTAAATCGTATTTCCCCCAGTAACTGCAATCTTTGGGTTTATTGAATATAATTGTGCTTATTCACTTCTGTAATCTATGTACCTAAGCTCTTTCACTGATTAACCTCTCTTTTTTTAATGACGCCAATCATTTTAATGATTATTGTTTTATAATACAGTTTGAAAGACAGTATGATTCTTTTCTCCAAGAAAATATTCATAATGTAAAGCATGAGTCTTCCGGGTCATCTGTGTCTTTGACGTCTATCATTCTTTATGACTAACACACTCTCTCTTATTACTGAACCACACTTCATTGTCCTCACCTATTCCCAAAATGACCGGATGACCAAATGCAATATGGCACCGTGAAAGGAGTACTCAATTTGGCAGTAGACGTCCTTAGTTCAAATCTCAGCTATCCCACTTACTATTTGTGTGACCAAAGTGTGTCATTTAATGTCTCTCAACTATGGTTTCCTCACCTGTAAAAGGAGCAAATTGGACTCTAATCTATGATGTTATAACTATAGAAGGATGCCTTTGAGCACACAGTATAGCTACTCTTCAAAGAATTCTGCAGTTTTCAAGCTATCTATAAATATTAGCTTAAGCATTAATACTCTAAATGTGAAATACCTGTCCCATGACAGTTTAAATATCCAATGGACATTTTAAAGAGGAACTGAATCACATCAATATTGACATTTTCCTTATAAACTAAATCAGAAGACAGAAGGAAGTTCTCACTAAATGGAAAAATAACTCATGGATTCTCTTTTGAAAACTACAAAGGAATTGTTTTTATCCTGTGCCTAAAGAGAGCAATAAACATATCCTGGGAAAAAGGTTCAAATATGCTACGACTGTGTTGGGTGCTTGAGGTCCAATGGGAAAAATTCATTATAAATAGCTGAGGTCAACTCTTCCTAGACTTCCTTCTAGGTTTGCTCTTTCTTTGAGGTGAGCAGTGGAGTCAACCACAACTTGACTCAGTGGCTGGTTTTCTTTTCTTTTTCGTAGCCCAGGAATACATACACTTACTCAGTTCAGTTCAGTTGTTTTTCAGTCAGATCTGACTCTTTGTGGGTTTTCTTGGCAATAATAATGGAATGGTTTGCCATTTCTTTCTCCAGCTCATTTTACAGATGAGGAACTAAGGCAAATAGGGTTAAGTGACTTGGCCAGGGTCACACAGCTAGTAAGTGTTTGAGGCCAGATTTGAGTTCATGAAAATGAGTCTTCCTGACTCCAGACCCAGCACTCTATCCACTGCAGCCCAAGAAAGTAATACATTAATGATCTGTAATTTCATTGGTTTGGGAACTCCCCCCACCTAGGCACCTTAAAACCCAACTGTAATTAAACAGATAATCTTAAAGAGTTCTTTGCATCCCAGAGAGTTTAAGTGGCTGCCCTCAGATAAAGAGAACATGGTCCTTACTGATTATAATTCTAACATTCCCCTTAGTACTTCAGGTTTCTTGTCTGTTGCTCTATGGAGAGCAGCTAATTCCACAGATTGAAATGGCTCGATTCTTGGTCAGTGCTTTTCCCTCAAGAGTTCATGAGCTCAGCCCGATCCATTTAGAGGTAATGATTCTTGCACCAGGCCACAAAGGCTTAGTGTTATTATCTAGTAACTCAGTTTCAGAGACAATAGAACCTTTTGAGAGTGAATTAGGGATTCAGTTCTTCCTCTGTCTTGGGTGTGGTAGCTTTTCTTGACAAACTAGGAGGTGTGTGTTGGAAGGGGGCAGAGGAATAGGTAGTCCCAGGAAAAATAGTTTGTTTTGCTGATGAAGGCAATCCAGCATTTAATTGGACAGTGGGAAAGGTTGTAAGATATGGTCTATTTGCCTTGAGTTTCTCCTCCCCCTAGAATACTAAATTTGCTATATACTACTTGAGGTTTTTACTCTTTGTAACTAACAGTGCTAAATCTGTACTATGCCTGAGTTTGCACAATAGGAGGGGCTGGGTGTATTTCATAACTTCCTTGGAGAGCAATATTTTTCAAAGCAAATAGCCCCCTGAGTTTGTCCATCTGGAATTGCTGAATGTGTGGTGTTCAGCAGGAGTCTTAGTAGATAAGGCATTAATAAGTGCTGGGCAATGAGTTGACTTACTGAATCAAATGATTTGCTGACACTTCCCTTCTGCCTCAGGTGCTTGAGGTAGAGTGTCAAAGGTTCACTATAAATAGCTCCCACTCTCCTCAGACTGCCATATCTCACTGACTGACTGCTTGGTAAAGACTTTGTTTGGGCTAGTGGAATCAGGCACCATGGTGAGGCTTGTGCTACCCAATCCGGACTTGGAGAATAGGATACCAACACTTGATGATCTTGAGACTATTGAAAAGGAAGAGGCAGAGTCAAGACCCAAATGGGACAACAAGGCACAGTACATGCTAACCTGTGTTGGCTTTTGTGTGGGGTTAGGAAATGTGTGGCGATTTCCTTACCTCTGCCAGAGCCATGGAGGAGGTATGTAGTGTCGGTTTATTTTACGTGTCCTGTGGGGGGAATAGGGACAATGGCAGCTTCTGAGTTAAACAGCAAAATGGGCAGGCAGGCTTTTTTGCAATACTCAAATGTGCTTTCAGCACTAGGCTAAAAGCTCCATGAGGGTAAGAATCATTCTCGACAGGACTTTAAATCTCCCCTAGAAAGGCAAAAGTGATGGGAAAGTGATCACTGCCATCTTAGTAGCTCACTCAGCTTCCCCTGGGGATTGTACGATTAAGATGGGGAAAGAGTAGATTTCGCAGAAGTTTACATCCCCAATGCAGTATGATTGCACAAACTTTTATTCTTCTGATTCTTTTCTACTCTCTCCTCCATTAAATTGCAGGGACAGAACTAGAGAAGATAGGTGGGAGGAAAAGACATTCAATGCCAAAATTTTACTTTCTCACTTATATAACTTCTTATCAAGTAAAGATTTTTGTCTATAGTTCTCATCACCATTTCCCAAAAGTATTTTACCTTCAGAAGCAATATGGCCATTTGATAGAAATGCTGGCTTTGGAGTCTGGAAGATAGGTGTTCAAGTGCTTTTATCTGACGATAGTAACTATGCAATGGGCAAGCCAGCTCCCCAGCCCACTCTTTGAGCTACAGAGTAGAGCTATGTTGCCATTTTGTGTGTGTGGAAAAGTTTTCATACCAGAAGTTCCTCTGCATGATTGAAATCATAGGTCTGAATAGTAACAAAAAGATGTGTTTCAGGCTTTGATGATATGTATTTTGAGCTCTCACTGCTCTAAATCCATTGAATGAAAGTAGGAGAGTCATTTCTGAACATTACTACCAGGCATACTGGCATTGTTGTGTTATTTGGTACAAACAATAATTTTAAAGAAATTTAAGGTCAATTCTGACCATTTTAAAGACTGGTAAAGTCAGGTCTCTGTGATGGTTTTTAAGAAATAAAAGGGGCTGAACCATTTTTTTTAATTTTGTAAGTTTTTATTTTAAACTCAAATATAAAATGAGAAAAGAAAAAAAGAACGTTTCCATGTACACAGCAGACCATAAGAGAGGATTCAATACAAAACAATACATTCCCATTTCAAGAAAACCTATATAATAAATAGGACACTGTTTTCAAAGCCGCCTAGCTCTTCTTTGTTTCCTTGTTGGTTTTCTTTTATTCTCTGCTGCGCATTTTTTACTTTATTTCACGCCCCCCCCAAGGTTACAAGTAAGTGTGGATATGTGTGTGTATGCATACACACACACAGATACACACATGTGGAGAAATATACACACACACATAGATATCTATAAACATACACATGTACCCTCATACACAAAAAAGACTTACTATGCTTATTTCCTCCTATCATCTGTTTCTCTGAAGGTGAAGTCTTCCTTTGTGAGTCCAGGTCTTTCCATGTTTTTCTAAATCAACCAGCTCATCATTTCCTGTACCACAGCAATATTCCAACCCAATCACATTTTATCTGAAAGATTTTCTATGAAATTTCCCCCCCAATTTTCTGCATTCCTTCTGTTCTTGGCTACATAGGTTTTATTTATACAAGAACATTTTATTTTAAAATAATTGAAATTATCCTTTTTACATTTCAACAAAGCTCTCTATAATATAGTTTAAGGTCTTAACTTCTTTTTCCCCTGGTTTCTTCAAAGTTCCTGACCTTCTGTTCTTCCAAATGAACTTTGTTATTATTTTTTTCTAACTCAGTCAAATCATTGTTTAGTAATTTAATTGGAATGACTTTGAATAAATAGATTAGTTAGGTTAAAAATGTCATTTTAAAAATTATATTGGCTTTACCTACCCATGAACAATAAATATTCAGTTATTTAAATCTGTTTATTTGTACAAAAATGTTGTATGTTTATGTTCATATAGTTCCCATGTCGGTTTTGTCGGGTATACACTTAAGGATTTTGTACTGTCATGGTATTTTAAATGATCTAAAACAACATAGAATAATATTGCTGACATATAGTGTAGTTTCTCTGTCTTTCACTTTGGATTAAATCTATTTTAATTTTAACTTTGTCTGAAAGCATGATTACTATGCCTGCTTTTTTTACATACTAAATTCTATTCCTGCCCTTTATTTTATCTGTGTGTATCTCTCATCTTTATAATGTTTCCTGAAAGCAGCATATTATTGAATTCAAAATTTTAATCTGTGATCCATTTCTATTTTCTGGGTAAATCCATCCCATTCACATTTTAAACTACAATTATTTGTTCTGTGTTTTCCGCCTTCCAATTCTTCCCTACTATCCTTTTCATCTTATTTACCCTATCCCTCCTCACTCCTCTACTTTACTTCTATCTACTATCTTGCCCTCTTATTCCTTAACCTGTCCACCCCTCTAAGAGTCCCTCCCTTATCCTCTCCTCCCACCCTATCCCCTTGCCTTCTTATTTGTTCCTGAATTTAGCAGACTTTAACCCTTCTAGATACAACCATTCCTGATGTGAGTAAAGTTCCAGCACTACCTGCCCTCTACCCTACTAGCTTATTCTGTATCAGTTTCTCCTTTTCTGCCTCATTTGTACGAGGTAATTACTCATTTTTATCTCTCCCTACACAGTTTTACTTTTTTAGAATCACCTCATCTTACTCAGCTCAGCCTATGCCTTTCTTTCAAACTATCCATGTGAGTCATATATGTACTGCTATATTTTCACATAAACTAAGTGAATAATATTGATTCCCTTATAATTGATCTTTAATGTTTATTTATATTTCTCCTGGATTTCATATGTCAAATTTCCCCTTAAGTTCTGGGGGTTTTGTCACAGAAACCCAAAAGTCTTTGAGTTTGTTAAAGGTCCATTTTTTTCATTCAATATTTTACTTCACTTTACTGGGCAAGTTGCCCCAGTCATAACCAACTTGGTTATAGCTCTTTTGCTCTATGATCCTTCAATATGCCTTGCCCAAGGTCAATCAGGTAGTGTCAAAAGCAGAATTTGAACCAGCTTCTTCAACCTAAAGCCAGTGGGGTTTTTTTTTTTCCCATTGTTCCTTTTGCATGCTAATACATGACAATGAAAGGCCATAATCTGGAGACATAATTCAGTGGTCTTATGGAGAACATTTGGAACTGGGTGTGGTTTACTATAGCAAGCACACTCGGTCTAGAGTTAGGAGATTTGAATTCAGATCCTAGCTCTGCTATTTATAGTTGTGCAATCTTAGACAAGCCACTTAACTGGAAATTCTAAGATGTAGAAAGAAATGTTTGGTGGGGGGAATGGGGAGAGGAGGGCAGACTGTCTCTTGTATATGGTTGGGGCAGCTAGGTGGTGCAGTGATTAGAATACCAGATCTAGAGTCGGGAAGACTCAACTTCTTGAGTTCAAATCTGGCCTCAGAGACTTACTAGCTGTTAGGCTCCTTAAGATGCAACCAAAGGTGGGTAATCTTTAATAAACTTTGTTTTTCTTTGGCTTTAAGAAGGCTTGAGTCAAATTCATTTGAGCAGGACCCGGCATGTTGGTATTTTGGGGTCCCCAGCACCCCAAACCTCAACAGAGCCATCTGGGTTCAGTGGCCAGATATCGATCAGGATGAGTGGAGATGGCGCAGAATGCAGTGGAAGACCTTGGTCCTTTTAAGCTAAGGTCTTTTCAGATTCTCATATCAGGTATTGAACCTATTGGGGAAGAGATAACATGAAGAGAACTTCAGGCGTGGTTTCAGCTGATGGTGGAATAGGAAGGGTCTGAACAAAGAATAAGCCAACTCCTCCTCTCAGCCCTGTATGTCAAGGGGTATGAGAGATACAGCCAGCCTTGGAAAGGATGCCAAGAGATATGGTATCTTCCTTTGGGAAAAGCTAGATTTCAGTGAACACAAGAGAAAACAATGTGAGAAGAGATTTGGAATCATAGAAAAATAGAATTAGAGCTGGAACTGACCTTAGAGGTCATCTAGCCTAATCCCTTCATTTTATAGATGAGGAAACTGAGACCCCAAAAGTTAAAGTGGCAGCCTAAGGACAGAGTTAAGATTCAGACTTGGATCCTCTAACTCTCTATCCATCTTCCATACTTCAACATAATGTAAGGGGTCAGTGTGTATAGAAGGAAAAGGGCAGGAGAGAATAGGGATAAGGGAGAATTAATGCTGAGTTTAATATGGCATTGGGGAGAAGAGCAGCAGAAATCCTCGAGTAATTCTTTACCCATTTATGGATCCCTCCCAATATGAGAGCCTGGATCTTCAGGCAAGGTGGCAGAGAGTATAATAATCCATCTTACTCCACCAAGGTCACCAAGGAGAGAGGTGCTAGGGGTGGGAGGAGGGGGGAAGGGAGAATGGCTACTGAGGGCCCAGAAAAGGGAGGAGGGGAAGGTCTGTAGTATAGCTAGAGCTAAAAACATGTCCTCTAGATGAAGAACTTGAGTCCTTCAGGACCTTGACATCTGGCAGAAAGTTTTGCTTGCTCTGGGTTTTCTCATCTGTAAAATGAAGGCTTTGAACTAATTGGTCTTCAAGGTTCCTTTCAGCACTAAATCCCTTTTTCAGCACTAAATACCCCCTTTTCCGGAATGAAATGACAAAGTAATCTTATTTGTTAGCTATTTAAATGGAAGAGCTTCCCTCAACCTCTGAAAACCTGTCAGAGTGACTGGGAAGCCTTTGAAATACATGCAAGCAAAGACAATACATTCTATATCTAATCCAATTGCAGTTTATCTCATGGGATTCTAAATCCACAAATATGTGTTCTCTAGGATTTAGTGAGTCTCCTGAGCTATTGATCTGTTTCAGCAACAGAGATCTGTTTGTACATTAATAATGATTAATACTGTTTCGTCTTGAAAACAGGAGGGAAAAAGTACCCTTATCATTTCCCTTTAATTCCAAACTGATAATTAGAATTTAGCCAGAAAGTGAAGAAAGACTCACATTCACCTCAGCAAGTGAGGATGTTTGAATCTCAAAGATATGCAGTCTGGGTACCATGCCTCATGCTTCCTCTTTTGTACAAAAGGCCAGATAAGAAACCAATTAGAGCTTCCTCTACCAAAAAAAAAAAGTTTTCTTCTGTTAATGTCTACACCCTAGAACTAAGACACAGGTGCCTAGGAAAGTCTCTAAAGGTTAATCATAGTATTGTAAGATCATATATCTGGAAAGAATAAATGAATGAAAAAGTATTTATTAAGCAGTACTGTGTATCAAGCACTGTGCAAAGTGTTGTATATAGAGATTTTTTAAAAAGTCAACATTCCCAACTTATATTCTCATGGGAAATACAAAACAGATAGGGGAGTACTGGCCAAGTATTTATCAGGAAAGTTACAGGGATGCTGAGTGGGTCCATGAAAGCATAAAGTGAAACAACCCATTTAGAAACAAAGGCATAGTTGACTTGAGTATGGTTCCTGGTTCCAAAACTGGAGGGGCAGGGAGAGAAGTGGTGATTGGTGAGACTGCATAGAAGGTGGCCAGAGAGCAGGAAGAGAAAAGCATCTTTTCCAGACTCTTCATTTTCCAAATGTGAATCATAGGGTCATAGATTTAGAGCTGGAAGGAGACTTAGAGTCATTGAGTCCAACCCCCTTGTTTTACAAATGAGGAAACTGTCTCAGTTGAAGTGACTTGCCCAAGGTCATAGTCTAAGGCAGGATTTGAAACCAGGTCTTCCTGATTCCAAGTCCAGCACTCTGTTCACAACCTACATGGACTTGCTAAAGGTCACACCAGTAATAAAGAGCAAGGAAAGTATTTAGACCTAGATCTTTACCTACACCATTCAGCCAATGACTATTTCTCTACATACTTCCTAAAGTTAATATCGTTTTTTAAAGATATCAGATTTCTCACAGGGAATGGGAAAAGCCTGGTCAAAGTCTTGATCTGGTTTCACTTTGAAAAACCACCAAAAATATGCACTAGAGAAGTCTTGAGGCAGCTAGGTGGCAGAGTGGATAGAGGCTCCAGACCCAGAGTCAGGAAGATCTGAGTTCAAATGTAGCCCCATGACATTCTACTAGCTATATGACCCTGCACTTAACCCTGTTTGTCTTAGTTTCCTCATCGGGAAAATGATCTGGAGAAGGAAATGGCAAACCACTCCTGTATCTCTGCCAAAAAAACTTCAAAGGGGGTCACAAAGAGTAGGACAAGATTGAAAAATGACTGAACAGCAAGAGAGAAGTCAAGGAGATCATAGAAATGAAAGAATTGGTAAGGTGGTTTAACCAAGTCCCTAAAGATTTTGGGGCTATGTAATGATAGATTAGTGTTCTATGACTGATCAATGTTGGTCTATGAAAAAGGAAATAGGAGCCCCCTCCAAGCAGTCCCCAGGAGCCAGCCAGGTTCCTCAGGCTGTGAATAGAGGGAGATGGCACATCTAGTATCCTGTTGTTCAGTTAGCCTGGCATACATTAAAAACATTAAGCAGTGCTCTTGCAGGAACTTCTGTGCTTTTACTCCTGTCTAATTTTCTGACTCTTCCTCTGTCCCAGCTGTTTCAGGTTGATCTTCAGAATTCTCACTGTACCTACCCTCTACCCCTCTCTAGGCTGAGCTGTAAGCCTCCAAGAAGTGGAATCTCTTTTTCCTCTGTTCCAGGTGCATTCTATTCTATTTCAGGTCAAAATTTCTTTCTTCCTTCCTTTCTTCCTTTCTTCCTTCCTTCCTTCCTTCCTTCCTTCCTTCCTTCCTTCCTTCCTTCCTTCCTTCCTTCTTTTCTTTCTTTCTTTCTTTCTTTCTTTCTTTCTTTCTTTCTTTCTTTCTTTCTTCCTTTCTTCCTTTCTTCCTTCCTTTCTTTCCTTCTTTCCTTCCTTCCTTCCTTCCTTCCTTCTTTTCTTTCTTTCTTTCTTTTCTTCCTTTCTTCCTTTCTTCCTTTCTTCCTTTCTTTCTTTCTTTCTTTCTTTCTTTCTTTCTTTCTTTCTTTCTTTCTTTCTTTCTTTCTTCCTTCCTTCCTTCTTCTTTTCTTTTCTTTTCTTTCTTTCTTTCTTTCTTTCTTTCTTTCTTTCTTTCTTTCTTTCTTTCTTTCTTTCTTTCTTTCTTTCTTTCGTTGACCTGAAAACTTGGTTAAAGAAAAGGCAACAAGCTAAATGCATACATTTTACGATTTAATTAATTAATTGATCAATTCCCTATTAAAGACAACAGTAACATAATGCATTATGGAGCCAGAAATGTTCTGGCCACCCAGTGCAGAAATCTTCTGGCTTATATACATTTTGCCATGAGAAAGGAATTCTCCTAGTTGAACAAATCATAAATTCAGTAAGACAAGACAATTAACAAAGTAATGTCAGTTGGGCCTTGCGATTCCAGCTCTGTAAACATATGTCTCGGTGACAAGGAAAGAAATCCCACCACTAGTGAGTGGCAGGCTTCCTGCCCTAAACAGATAACTGACATAGGAAAGGGTAAAGAAAGTTCAGTAGAAATTACGACCTAAGATGTCTATATTTTCTTTACCATTAATATGCCATAACATAGTATATATCTATAGATAATAAGATATAAAGGAAAGTCCTATTATTCAAGATAGTGTCTTAGGTTAAAGGTCTCCTAAGGAATGTAGAGTCAGCCTTGGCTGGCTTTGTTGACATAGGAAGAGGCATTCTCTGAGTTTGCTTCAGAGAGAACAAAGAGATTATTCCAAAATTTTATATTAAACATTATCCCTTCCTTCCTTCCTTCCTTCCTTCCTTCCTTCCTTCCTTCCTTCCTTCCTTCCTTCCTTCCTTCCTTCCTTTCTTTCTTTCTTCCTTCCTTTCTTCCTTTCTCTCTCTCTCTTCCTTCCTTCCTTCCTTCCTTCCTTCCTTCCTTTTTTCCTTTTCTTTCCTTTCTTTCTTCCATGTGGTATCATATCCTTATCTGCTCTGCTCAAAGGAATGTACATTTTGATCACTAAAACCTCCCAAAATATCTTGGAGATATACAGTCTAGATTTTTTTTTTAAGGACTATGCCTTAAACCCAAATCACTCTGGCTCTCATTGACTGGCCAACAATAGGTCCCAGGCTAAGCCCCACTTGATCAGTGTTTGGGTCCTGATTGGGTCAGAATGAATGTAAATAGCAGTTGTTTCTGTTTTGGCCAGAGGGTTTTCCTCTCCCAGATTGAATTTTTTTTTTTTTGACTAGATGAAAGAAGCCATTCTCTGCCTCATTTCTTACCTAACCTTAATCACTGAATGGGCATTGCCTCAGACAAACTGAGATCTCTTGAAGACCTTGGTTTAAAAAGACCAAGGTCCCCCCACTGCATCCTGGGTGATTTTCAGTCATCCTGATCTGTATCTTGCCCCTGGACCCAGATGGCTCTGGAGGAGAAAGTGAGGCTAATGAGTTTGCACAGCCCTGCCTCACTTAAATCCAGTTCACTTGCATGTCATGTCATCACCTCCCTGATGTCACAGTCCTCTTTGAAAACAAAGGACAAACAACAATGTGGTCAGCATCTGACCTGAGAACTGAGCCAGTTTCCCTGGTCTCTGTCCTTAGGAAATCTCTGACAAACTTTCACTAATTCTCTTAGGTAAACTTCAATATCCAGTCACCCATCTGGCTTTTCTTCCTTCCTCTTCCCCTTGGACTCAGCTTTTCCTCTTTTCTTTTTGCCTGTTTTCTCCAGTTCTTTCTCTTAAGGCTGTTCTACTAGGCTAATTCCATAGCTTCACCACTCTGAATCAGTTTCATTTTCCTCACCTCCTCTCTCTAAAGTCACCTTTTCAATAAAAAATCCATCTTAGTTCTCTCTGACTCCTTGGTGCCCTCCAGGTATCATCCATCAGTCCATGTAGTCCAGAGGAGAGGTTTCTTTCCCTCACAGAACTCCTCTTTCCCTTCTTCCCTCATTCCTTCCCTCTTTTCCTATCTTCTTTCCTTCTTTACTTCCTCCCATGATTTCAATGGTATGAAAAACTCCCCATCAGTTAAAATTCCCTTTTTACCTATTCATATAACCAACTTGGGCAGCTGAGTGGCACAGTGGATTGTATGCTGGCACCAGTCAGGAAGACATCTTCCTGAATTCAAATCTGCCTGTGTGGCCCTGAGCAGGTCACTTAACCCTCTTTGACTCAGTTTCTTCATCTGTTTAAAGAAAATGGCAGACAACTCCAACGTCTTTAAGTACCCCAAATGAGGTCATGAAGAGTAGGACATGATTGAAAAATGACTAAACTGAGCAACTAACTCATCAGTAACTCATAATTTTAGAGATTGCTTGGGGCAGGAAGGCTTAGTTGGTAACAGAAACAATTATGTGTCAGAGACAGGATCTTACTATGGAAAAGCAAGTATTTCAACTAAAGTCCTGTGATTCCAGGTCCAAGTGTTTTTTCCCATGTACCACATTGCCTAGCTTACCGTGATATAAAGTCTTTCAGCTGACTCTGATTCTGGGGAGAACATACATTGATAAGTTATATCTTCTCTTGGATGAAACCACTTAAAATGATTTCTCTCTAAGGCACATGGCTTATGTTGAATTTATTATTTTGTAACAGCCTCCTTGGTTGGTTTTTTTCTCCTTCCCCTTTTAGAGAGACTAGAATGGTATGGGAGGCAGAACAGAGAGGGAACTTTGAGCTGACTGTGCCATACTTGCTTTGTAAAAGATGGAGGAGAAAAGGGATATGCTCTCTACAGTATTTACTCCCAACTGTATACCAGTCATCAGTAAAGGTACTGGCAACCAGGGACATAGTTGTAGATTTACAATGACTGTTTATTCAGGACATTTTAGCTTCCAGGGAGGCTGCCAACCTTAAATAATACATCCTGTTTTTCAAGGTTGCTGTTTAGAATGACATACAGATACAAAGTAACATCAATTGTATGGCTCATTTGCAGCTAAGATGACAAAGACTGGAAAAACATGAGCAAGATGTGGAAGTAAATTGTTAATGATGTTAGTAAAGAGAGCTACAAACCTATTACCCTTAAAAATGTTTAAAGCCTTGTGGCTTGGTCTACCCCAGAGTCCAGACCTATAATGAAACTGATGGTTTGCAGGCATCTCCCAGGTCAAAGTGTCGCCAGTGTTCTCTTAGAATTAGTGCCAAATCCAAAGATATCCGTAAGAAGTGGTGCAACTGAGAAGATGGAGGTCTGAATCTGAACTTCTTCTGAACCAGCCTATCCTGTGAGCTTGAATGGGTTATTGATGACTCATTTGAGACATGTCTAAGATGGGATTCAAAACCATCCTCACTTACTGACCTATTTACCCCCATGTAAAGATATAAGTAAAGCATAAGCTCCTTGAGAGAAGGGACTGGGTTTTATTCTGTTTTTTTCATCTATATATTCTTTGCATGTAGCACATTATCTTCCACATACTAAGCACTTAATAAGTATTTGTTCGCGAGATGGTGGAGTGGATAGAGGATAGACTCGGAATTAGAAAGACTCCTCTTTCTGAGTTCAAATCTGGTCTCAGACACTAGCTGCGTGACCTCAGACAAGTCACTTTACCCTGTTTGCCTCAGTTTCCTCATCTGTAAAATGAGCTGGAGAAGGAAATGGCCAACCACTCCAGTATCTTTGCCAAGAAAACCCCAAATGGCATCACAGAGTCAGACACAACTGAACAACAAATATTTGTCTAACCGAATACCCTTGCCTCACATTTGAATGAACATCCAACTGATTAAGAGAGAGCTCCATCCTGTCAGTTTCTGATGAGCTGTGACTGAAGTCCATGAGAATGCTGAGGTAATTGGCCTGAAGGAATAAGCTACTGATAGCCATTTATTATAAATCCTAGATAAAATCAACAGATGTCTAGATTCATGATCATTTTTAGCTTAGTGGGTTTTTTTTTTTTATCACAGTCACAAACCATCATTAAACAATGAAGGGATTGCTGAATGGGCCAGAAGGAGTTCTGAATGAGTGGACCGAGCCAACTCTTTGTAATCTGATCCATTGCATGGTGACCAATCAGCAAAGTGTACATTCAAGCATTCACACAGATATAGCTAAAGAGATCCATTCTTAAATGATGAGAATGTTAAATATATTTATCCTGGCACAGGAATTCTTAAATTTTCTATTTTTTAACAACTCCCATGACATCCTTCCTGTTTTCTGCATCTGTGTGATAAAGAAAAAAAGAAAAATAGAACTAAGAAAAAAGCCTATCGTTTACCTTATAAAGGGGGCAACTAGGTGACAGAGTGGATAGAGCACTGGGGCTGGAGTGAGATTCATCCACCTGAGTTCAAATCTGGTCTTTGACACTTACTGGCTATGTGACCCTGGGCAAGTTAGAGAGCCTTGTTTACTTCAGTTTCCTTGTCTGTAAAATGAGTCTGAGAAAGACATGGCAAATTCCAGTATCTTTGCAAGAAAACCCAAAATGGGGTCAGGAAGAGTCAGACATAATTGAAAAATGATTAGGCAACTACTCTATAAAAGATTACCACCAAATGACAGCCTAGGGACTCTGTAGTACCTCTCTTTATCACTTTTCCAGTACATGTTAAATTTTAGAAGAAAAGAAATCGAGGAGGAAGCCAAGCAAGGAAAGAAGGAAACAAGCATTTATCAAGTGCCTACTATGTGCCAATTACTTTTTATATGTCATCTTAATTGACTCTCACAACATTTCTGAGAGGGAGGTGTTATTACTTTCCCCATTTTACTGCTAAGAAAACTAAGGCAGAGATTAAGCACCTTACCTAGGGTTACATAGCTAGTGTCTTAGGTCAAATACGAACTCAGGTTTTCCTGACTTGCCTAGGCAGTTAGATTCCTCCCATTTCCTACAGCACCTGCAGCTCATTAATATCACCAGGCACTTGTTAAGAACTTAGCAGCCTTCATCTTCAGGTGGTCAGAACTTTGCCATGTATCCAAGGTCACAAAATCCTAGACCACAGTGGCAAAGTGGTGTCTATATGTTGCATGAAGAAAAGGTTAATTACATCTTAATTTCTTATATAGAAACACATTTTCTAAGTTTTTATCCAAATCTCACTTCTGGTTTCATAAAATCCCTGGCTTGTGGTATCATTCTGTCACCTTGATTTGTAGGTCTGCTGTGTGTGTGCATTAACTAAATTCTTTAGTATTTCCATGGATCTGTGATCTCATTGCCTTGGACATTTCCTCCATTGGTGTAGAACTGGTTATAGTTTACTATCTTTCTTTTGTTCTTGTAACGTACAGGTAAAGAGGGACAGGTAGGTGGTGCAGTGGATAGAGCATCAGTGCAAGAGTCAGGAGGATCTGAGTTCAAATCTCACCTCAGACACTTGACACTCACTAGCTGTGTGACCTTGGGCAAGTCACTTAACCCCAATTGCCTCATCCTGGGTCACCTCCAGACATCCTGGATTCAGATGGCTCTGGGGGAGAAGTGAGGCTGGTGATCTGCACAGCCCTCCCTCACTCAAAACAAAGTCAAGTGCAAGTCTTGTCATCATTTCTCTGATGGTATGGTCTTCTTCGGCAACAAAGGATGAACACACACGCACACACACACACGCACACACACACACACAGTAGATTGGCTTGTGTAGTAATTTGAACTCTGGCCAGCAGAGATCCAGCACAGCTTGTGTTACAGGGATAAGTTTAGACATCCGACCTGGGCTCTGACCTTCTCAGTCTCCAAGGGCTGCTGTGATTTCTACTTTTGTGGGGAGTCCTTCTCCCCTTCTATAGCTGGTGCTTGATCCTTTTACTTCCCTGTCTCCAAGAGGTTTTCTGGGAGTTACGTGATGTAGAATTACATCAGTGTACCACACTTCAAGTACGTGAAGTCTGGGGATATGATGCTTTCTTTTGGGGTTTCAGAATAAAAGCCACTTTCCCTTTTCATTGAAAAGGGAGGATAATGATGACTCTTAGGCAGCTAGCTCTCTTCCACAAAAAAAACCTGGTTGCACAAAAGACAAGTGTGGGTATTGAGCAACATGTCTATAAACGTGATAGTAAAATAGAAATTGGGGAAGTTATACAACTTAGGATACAGAAGAGTAAATGGGCTCTTTGGCTTAGGAGTAAGGGATAACTTCAAACCAACCAAAAGAAAATGACCTAACTAGGGAAGAATGCTTTCTGCAGAGATTCTACTCCCTTCCCCAGAGATGGGAGAATAATAAATATAGAGGCTAAGTACTGAGA
Organism: Notamacropus eugenii; assembly: GCF_028372415.1. Taxonomy (NCBI): domain Eukaryota; kingdom Metazoa; phylum Chordata; class Mammalia; order Diprotodontia; family Macropodidae; genus Notamacropus; species Notamacropus eugenii. The sequence goes on from NC_092875.1 coordinate 345,606,380, forward strand.
CATTTTTTAGGGTTGTATGTCCTCAGAAGGAAGAAGCCTCAGGGCCTCTCCCACTATAGTCTCTCTCTGGATAAATGGTAGTAGACAGCTAAAGTCTTTTGATTGTCTTAAAAGCCAATCAAAGAACCTTCCATTAACAGACCAGGACATGTTCTATGGGATGCCTATACATTCTCCTCAGACTCCTTAAAGCACTCTCCTTCACTGTCATCACCCTGACTCTCCTAAAAGCAAGCTCCTCAACTTCTCCATGTTGAAAGACATTGTCCCAGGCACTCTGTATATGTTCCAGACTCCCTCCACCCCAGTACAACCTCTTTGAATGATTTATAAAGGTAAGGAAAAAGGTATAGCTGTCATTTGCCACCTTTGTGATTCAACTCAAAGCTTTCAATCAAATATGTGATATGAAGAAAAAATTCCCTGCCAAATAGTAATCTAAAATTATTGGTGTGTGAACAAACAAACAAAGCAAAGCCTTGCAGTTTCCTCATCACAGATTAGAACCAGTCCTAATGCTTGAGTCCACAGAAAACCATTTAAGTTATGTATTTGGAAATGTTTATCACTCTGTTGCTCTAGGGAATGGCTGAACTTTAATCCTGATATGATCCCATGATACTCATATACAGCTGACAAGGTTTTAGAAGCATTTGCTAAATATTAACATTCTAACCTTTGCTAGATCATAATTGAGGCATAATTTCCCTCTGACATAGATAATGGAGGCATACTCATTTCACATTTTAAAAGTTCAGTTGAATTAATAAATGTGCACTAAATGAATGAACTAGTAAATATATTCTTGATTTTTTTTAACTTGTTTGTTGAAGTTGGCTTCAAAGCCACTGTAGAGAAGCCATGATAGTAATGTAAATTTGAGTATAAAAGCATATTGTTTGTTTCAACTTTGGATTAAAAAAAAACCAAAAACAAAAGACTATTATATAGCACAACTAATTAGTTTAGTGGATCATAGTGGTTCTTACCAATACATATGCTAACAAGCATCCATATGTCATGAATAGAGTTAGCTGCCTACAGGGAATTCTGACATACAATTTAGAGATCAGAAATAACCTTGTTCAATGACTCTGATAAGCATCAGGTAGTATACAGAACAGGAACATGTATACTTGCCAGAAATATTTATCACTGTTATAGAAGTGATCCAGTGCCTAATCCAAAGTGAGGAGGAATTGCTGTAGATGGCAAGGTCTTACAGGTGCTGAGGGTTGTCAAGACATTACATGGATTTCATCAAGCCCCAAGACGTGGAGGAACTTCCTAGAAGTTATCAGTAATCAATCACTCAAAGGAGTTTGACCCATCCATCCACACAGGAAAGACCAAATGGATGAAGAGCATCTACTGAGTAGATCTCAACCACGTGTTTATCTGTGACAGACAATAAGCTGTATAATGAGCTGGGCCTAGAGTTGAAAAAGAAGAGAGCAAATTGTTTTGTTTTAGGGAACATTTTAAAGCAATTTTCCACCTTTTCAAATCCAATTCGGATTTCGGGGCCAACTCAAATCTCAATGTCTTTGTAAAGCCTTTCCAGATTAAAATAGCTGTTTTTTGATATTTGCTTTTTGAACTTAGCACTCATTGTCTACATTTGAAATTAGTACTCATTGTCTGTATTTGTCAAACAATGGATCACCTTCTACCCGGGGATCACTCTTTACATTATTTCATTTAACTCTGCTGTTAACTCTTCATGTTATTTTAGAAGGAAGACAATGTAGAGTGAGTGATGGCTCTAGAGCTTGAAGACCCAGGCTCAAATCCTGCCTTTATTCCCACTGCCTCTATCACTTTAGACAACTCACTTACCATTCTAGGTCTTAGTTTCCTCATCTGAAAAATGGAAAGGGGGGAGGGGTCAAGGTGAACTGTAAGGTCTCTGAAGTCTTCTAGTTTTAGACTGTGATTCTCTATTTACACTGTAACCTTCCAACTCGATTTTATGCCCCTAGAGAGATCATGCTTTATACTGCTTTGTAGGTCCATAATACTCAACACACAGTACAGTTATTCTTTCCAAGTAGCAGAATTAGGGGTGCAGTGCACCCCCATATGAAAAAATCTGTGTAAAATGTAGCAGCCTTTGCATGTTGTCTGCTGGCTTTCACGTTCTTTTTGCAAACTTTAATTTTTTACTTATTTTAACTTTAAAAAAGAAGTTGTATATTTTTATGATATTAAAAGACAAAATATGTTGATATTAAACAAAACTGTACATATATTTTATGCATTTCTGAATTTTTAAACTTTTCTGTGTCTCCTACTGGCCTTCAAATGTCATCTGTGGCTTCTGCAATACTCCTTCAAATCCCTATTTAATTTCTTTTTTTATATTTTAAATTATTTGATTTGTTTTCAGTTTTCTACAATCATTTCCATATATCTTAAATTTTTCCCCTCCTTCCCCCTCCTTTCCCACTCCCCACTCCCTCCCTGAGATGGTACACAATCTTATATAGGTTCTACACCTACATTCCTATTAAATACATTCCTGTTCAATTTCTTATGCCAACCTGCAATATACTAAAACCATGATGGGGAAAGTTGTGATATGGAAGGCATAACTGTAGGCGATCAATAAATATTTGGTGATTGACTGACCAAACAGCATCGTGATATGGTAGAAACTTCCTCCTGAAGTTGGACCTTGCTCCAAATCTTGCTCCTGACCCTTGATATCTGTATGACTTCATGCAAATTACATAACCTCCCGGGGTTTCAACTTCCTCATTTGTATAACAAAATTTTGTGAGCTCAATGACCTCTGAGGTCCTTTTTCACTCTGGTCTATGATCCTATAATCCCTGATACTTTACAACGTATTTGGTTTCTTGTTGCTCTAGTATGACTCCTTCCTAAAGTTAGAAATGCTTAAAGAACTCACTTATAAAGAATCTGCAGACTACAAACCATGTTTCTTTTTCATATCGTTTTTCTAACATCAGAAATACTTATCTTACTTCTTTTTCAATTCCAGGAGCGTTCATGATCCCGTTCCTCATTCTACTGGTCCTTGAGGGTATCCCCTTGCTTTATCTGGAGTTTGCCATTGGACAAAGGCTAAGGAAGGGCAGTGTTGGTGTCTGGAGCTCTATCCATCCTTACCTTAAGGGACTAGGTAAGTCATTAGGATTTCAAATGACCTTAATAGGTCAATGAGAGATGGAATGTGACCACGAAGCAAACTTTGATGCGGCAGCTTTTGTTTCTGTTATGTTGTTCCAGTGCAGAATTTGATCATTGTATTCAGTCTTACAGGCCTGCGTTTTCTAGACACTGTGAAAAATGCTTCATGCTTTGATTAGCAGGACCAGTTTTAGGTGCTTTTCAGGATGCTACGGAAGTTAGTTTGCCTTTATTTGAAGGTCAAAAATCAACCCAAATGACATATTTGCATGATACTACCCTTGCCAGGTGGTTCTGATGACCCAGTATTCAAGAGAACCTTGCCCACAGTCGATATTTAATGCATATCTTGAGGATAACCTTAGGCATCATATGCCCCAGTGCCTTGCCTGGTACAGGAGTCCCCTCCAAAACGGCCCTGACAGACAGCCATTTAGCTCTGTCTTGGACATTTCCAGGAATCTAACTTTGGCCTCTGTCTATGCTAATTTTTCCATTAAGATTTAAATAGTTATAAAATCTGTGCAAGAGTTCGTTGTCCCTTTCATTAATGGAATGGGTCATCAATTCCCCAGAGTACAAAGCATGTGGCCAACAGTGGCATTCAATAGGAAAAAAAAAGATAGATGCACACATCCATTGCAGAATCAATTTTTGATTAGTAACTTGAAGGAAAAGCAGTGTTCCCTTGCTCCAACTAGAGCCATTTGTTTCTCATACATAGGTCCTGTGTCTCAGCAGCAGGATGGCCTAAGCTTTGATTCAAGATTTAACATTTACTAAGAACCTTCCAAGTGCACAGCACTGTGCTTAATACTGAGAACATAATACCCAGCTCCCTCAGGGAGCTTATACTACTGGTGAGGATTTGGGAGGAGGGATAGGAAGGGAGGGCAGGAGATATTACATGTGTACAGATAAAGGATGACATAAAGTAGACTGGGATAAGGAGGAAGAAGAAAGACAAAATTCTGGGGAGATTTGAAGATGAGATTACTTCTACTCTGAAGGTAAGGAATGTAGTGTGAAGCTTCACCAAGGAGGAGGCTGATTGAGGGAAAGAGAAGGAGTCCAAAAGTCCTAGGTGAGGAGGAAGTGACCTAAGGTGACCTGCATGAATGTACAGAGGACTGAGGCTTTTAAGTCTAGGGACAAGCTTGTAGCCTAGGTTGAACTGAATGTAAAGTTCTTAAAGGGAAATCATGTAGTAGGCAAGACAGGTTCTGTGGAGCTAGATCTTGGACATTCCCAAATGCTGGGATCTTCTGCTCCTATTTTGACTTTTATTCCTCTGATATCATCTTCTACTCTGTTCTTTGCTTCAGTCTCTGAAGTGGTGACCCTCCTCCTTGTGAAGACCTACCTCTCAACACGCACCCTTGATTCCATCCCCTCCAGTTTTTTCTAGTAGATTCCACATCACCACCACCATTATCTTCACTCTCTCATTTTCAATCTCTTGCTATCTACTGGGTCTTTCTCTGCTGCCTAAAATATGGTCATGTCTTCTTTATTTGTTAAAAAGAAAAAAAAACAACCTTCACTTGATCCTACCTTCCCTGTAATATTCCACCTTATAGATCTGCCCCCTTTCTTAGCTAAACTCCTTGAACAAGCTGTCTATACTCCGTGTTCCACTTCCTTTTTCTGTGTCTTCTAAACTTTCTTCAGTCTAGCTTCTGACCTCCTCATTCAGTTGAAACTATTCTTTCCAAAGTTACCAACAGTCCCTCACTTGCCTAATGGCCTTTTTACCAGTTCTCCTCCTTCTTGACCTCTTTGTAGCATTTGCCACTATTGATCATCTCCTAGATATTATCTCCTCTCTGGGTTTTCATGACCTGATGGTTCTCCTCCTGACTGCTCCATCTCATCCTTCTTTGCTGGATAATCACCTATGTAATGCCCATTGATTGTAGATGAGGACCAAGTCTCTGTCTTGGACCCTTGTTTCTGTTACATCCCTACTATCTTGCTTGACAATTTTATCACCTCCTATGAATTCAGCCAGGATTGCTATGCCAATGATTCCCAGATGAAGCATTAGAAAAGCAGTTTGGTGGAATGGTATGAATTCTGAACATGGAATCATGAGAACTGTAGGCTCAAATCCTGTTTCTAAAACATATTTGCAACATTGGTCTTCTGTCTCTTCCTCACACATGACATTACATCTCTTCTCTCTATCTCCTTGTATTGGTTATCATCCATTCCTGAAGGGTTCTTCTTTACCTCCCTCTGTTAGCATCCTTAACTTCCTTCAAGGATCAAACCAAATGGGAACTTCTGTAGTATTCTAGGACCTCCCCTTCTAAAGTTAATTTCCATATAGTCTGTATGGATCATGCAGGTACTTATTTATATGTTTTCTCCTTCAATAAACTATAAAGCAGGAACTGTTTTTGCCTTCCTCTGCAACCCCAAGGCTTGGTACTAACTATATTGTTGTCACTGAGTCTTTTTTTCCTGTCATATCCCACTTTTGTGACCCCATTTGGGGTTTTCTTGTCAGAGATACTGCAGTGGTTTGCCATTTTCTTCTCCAGCTCATTTTACAGATGAGGAAACTGAAGCAAACAGGGTTAAGAGACTTGCCTAGGGACCCACAGCTACTAAGTGTCTGAGGCCAATTTGAACTCATGAAGAGGAGTCTTCCTGACTCCAGGTCCAGTGCTCTATCTACTTCACCATTTGCAAATGCTTTTTGGTTTGATTGGCTGACTGGTTGATTCAGAAGTTTATAGTTTACCTTAGAGGCAATAGGGAACTGCTGAAAATTTTTGAATGACGTGGTCATTTTGCCAACTGAGTGAAGAATGGATTGGAGAAGGGAGATACTGGTAGCAGGGAATCCAGCTGAGGTTATATTAATGGTCCAGTTTAGAAATGATGTAAGTATTGATGAAGATGATAACAAGGTGAATGGTAATAAAGGAAGGAAAGTGAAATAGATTGTATAGGTATATTCAATGAGACAGTGAGAGATTTGATAGGTATTGGGAGGAAGAAGAAAAAGAAGGAGGAGGAGAAGGACGTAGAGGAGGAGGAGGAAAAAAAAGATGAATGCCATCACTAGGAAGAGGAAAGTTAAGAGGATAAGCCAGATCTAGGGAGAAGATGATGATTTCCTTTTTGGATTTGTTGCATTGAGGTAGTAATCCTAGAAGCAAAAGAATGGAAGCTTCTTGAAGACAGGGAAAATTTTGTTTTGATCTTCATATTCCCATAAACAAGTACATTGGCTTACCAATACTTGGTACATCATGAATATCTGAATTGAATTGAAGCTGTCATAGTTACTACACACTCTCAGTTTTACCACTGTAGTCAGTGCATCATCATAATAGCAACAACTAATAATAATAATATCAATTGTAAAGTGCTTTATCTTTTTTAGAACATTTATAAGACCATTTTTCATATGGGGTTCTTATATGAAAAGGTAAATAACAGTGTAAGAGTAATTGTGATAGGTACCAGAAGGATGATTTAAACCAGAGGTGTCAAATACACAGGCTAGCCCCCAACACTCCACAGTGCAACCCAAATCAGATTAAAATGTTACTGAGAAATATTTAACAAAATAGATTAAAACATATATAATGTTAGCATGTTTTCTAAGTCAACATGCATCCTGCAGGGATTTTTCTGTATGGTTTACTGGCCCTATCTCTCTTTGGGTTTGACATCACTGGAATAGTCCAAGCAAAGCTACAGAAATTCAGAGGAAGGAGAGATCTTTGTGGGGAAGGGTGGTAAGGGGAGACTTAGAAGAAAGAATGAAATTTAAACACAAACAACAGTGGACTAGCTCTAAGAAACGAATACGTTAGGATGGGGAAGATGTGCTTAGGGGACAACAAATAAATGATGTTATTGTAAAAGAGCCAAGTAAAAACATGAAGCAGAAGAGGTACTCTAGTCTTGATCCTAAAGCTGATGGGGAGTACTTGAAGGCATTTGAACAGGAGGAATGAGATGATGAGAGCAGCCCCCTAGGAAGACTGATCTGGCAGAGATATGCCAGGTAAATTAGAGTGGACTCAGAATACCAGTCAGGAGACTCTCATGTCAGTCAGCACAAAGTTATCAGAGTCTAAACTAGAGTTAAAACAATGAGATGTGAGAGAAGGGATGGATGTGAGAAACATTAAAAGGAAGAGTTAGTAGCACTTTGGGAAAAAAAGACTATGGGAACAAGGGAAAAGAAAGCATTAGAAATAAATCCATTTTTCATGGCTGGAGGTGTTGGGAGAAGAGGGCCCTATTAGTAGCACCTATTTATATATAAATATGGATGTTCTAATTATAAATTATAATTATGAATTCTTTAAAACTGATCCCTAAGAACAAGTATGCAACATTTTTAACCTAATTAGAAATAATTGGTACATTAATAATAGAATTAATTAATGAATAATGCAACATGATAAAAGTGGTCCTTTTTAGACTATAACTCCTGCCTTTGATACTGACTCCCTTGTTTCCCCACCTCCAAGTTAGTTTGCATAGTAGGTTTTTTTTATATCCTTACTTTACAATGAAGGTCCACCCTCTTGGAGTTTTAGGGAAACTGGCTTTGCTTGTTCTTCCTACCACAGCAGAAGGTTGTACTCCTATTGTGAAGTGTCAGAGAACAAGCTTGACCCCAAAGAGATAGGAGAAAATCCTTTTTCCCAACATTGTAGAGGTTTGAGGCCCATTGTTATAAAATACTGCAGATGTCAGATTTGTTCAGTGTAATGATCTGGCCCCCTCCTACCTTTGTACACACACACACACACACACACACACACACACACACAGCAGTGACATGGACCTCTTTGTTATAACTCCCACATGACACTCCATCTCTGCATCTGAACATTTTCTCAGGCTCTTCCCTATGCCTGGAATGCTTTCCCTCTTCATCTCTGCCTCTTGGCTTCCTTTAAGTTCCAGCTAAAATCTTTCTTTCTACAGGAAGCCTTTCCCAATGCCAATGCCCCTTAAAGTAAGTGCATTCCCTTTGCTGATTGCTTCTAATTCATCCTGTCTGTGGCTGGTTTGTACATTGTTATCTTCAGGTTGTCTCCCCATTTTACTATGACCTTGTATCCCCAGGGCTTTGCACAATGCCTGTCACATAGTAGGTACTTAATAAATATTCATTGACTCATTAGCAGTAATGGGTTTTACTGATTTTTCTTTCTTTAGAAAAATTTCTTGTAAAAAAGGATAATTCTCTGGGAGAGAGGAGAAGAAAGGATATGGGAAGAAATCTAGGCAATGCAAAAACAAAAGACAACAATACAAATTTATAAATATGTTTTTAAAAGCTATTAAATATCTAAAATGTACTGAGGGTCCCAAAAATCTTAGTGCAGTTTTAGGCTTTAATGGCTTGAAATTGCACTAAGACTTTTGGAAGACCCTGTATATTACACACCTTTTCCCATATGGTATCTCAGAGTTCAAATACCACCTTATCATTGCTTTGACTGTCAAAGGGAGATTATGTGCTTGGTTTAAGTAAATAACCTTCATTTGCCTGGCACAGTGCCTTTACACATAGCCAGTATCTAATAAATGTTTGCTTATTCGAATTAAAGTAGATACATTTCATTGTAAATCATAATAACCCTTCTTTGTTCCCTCTAGGCATTGCCTCCATGTTTGTCTCCTTTATGGTAGGCTTCTACTACAATACCATCATCGCCTGGATCATGTGGTATTTCTTCAACTCTTTCCAAGATCCCTTGCCTTGGAGCACTTGCCCACTTAATGAAAACAGAACAGGTAATAGCCAGGGCCTTCAGTAATAATTGGGGCTACTCCATCACAACTTGGTTTTCAATGATGAAGGTAACTATGTCACTGATGAATGGAACTGCAAAATGGGAAAACTAGTGTAGAAACCAAATGGGTATCTTAAATGCAGCGAGCAGAGGGACATAAGGTGGGAGTTTATTATTTACAGGAATCCTCTGCTGAGTCTATCTTTTTATGAAATACTTTCCATTTTATATAAAGAATTAGATAATGCATACAAAGTATTTTGCAAACTTAAAGCAGCATGTAAATATGTTGTTATCCTTGTTATTACTCCTTCATTTTCAAATTTCATGAATGTACATTTTGGAATTTAAGATTTGCTCAAAATAGGGTACACCTAATATCAACATGAAATGAGGCTTTCTTTAAAAAAAAATCACATTTACCGCTGCTGAGTGAAATGAGCAAAACCAGGAGAACATTGTACACAGTAACAACTGCAGTGCGCGAGGACTGATTTTGATAGACTTAGCCCTTCTCAGCAATACAAGGACCTAAAACAATTCCAAAGGACTCATGATGGAAAATGCCATCTACTTTAGAGTAGGAGTACGGAGTGAAGCAGACTCTTTTGTTTTTGTTTTGTTTCTTCTTTCTCATAGTTTCTCCCGTTTGTTAAAATTGTTTTATGCAACATGATTAATATGAAAATGTGTTTAATAGGAATGCATGTATAGAGCCTGTATCAGATTGCATGCCACTTATGCAAGTGAATGTTGAAAACTAAAAATAAATAGGTTAATTTTAAGAAAAAATCTGTGCAGAAAAAAAATTTTAAAAATCACATTTGAAAGAGGAAAAAAGCTAAGGTCGTAGGATCCTAGTTTCCGAGCTAGATTGGACCTTAAAGATCATCTAATCAGCTCCTTCATTTTATAAATGAGAAAACTGAGGCCCAGAGAATGAAGTGAGTTGCTTATGATCACACAGGGAACAGAACCAGAATTTAAATTTAGGAACTCTGATTCTAGATTGAGTGCCATTCCCACTACACCGTGCTTTACTCCTCCATAAATTTCCAGATGGAATCACAGCTTGAAATGAGATTTTTATGGGGCCAATTGGTATTATTATAGTTAAATGTGTTAGTTTTGGCTCAGTTCTGCCACTTACTAGCTGTATACACTTTGAGCCAATGGCTTAATCTCATTGGATATCTATTTGTTCATCTATAAGATGGTCATAACAATACTTACACTACCGTCCTCACAGGATTATTGTAATGAAAGTACTTTGTGAGCTTTAAAAGTACTACAGAAATGTGTGTTACTAAGGCTAAGAGGAGGAGGAGATTGTAAGTTCTCTGGGGACAGAGACTGTTTTCCATCTTTGCATCCCCTACACCTAGTAGTATATGACACATAGTAGACACCTAATATGGGATTGTTGGTCTTAGTTTATGAGCAAATATGAGAGGTTTATGGTTGTGCTACATACTATGCTCAAAAATAGTTATTTGAAGTAATCTGCGCTTGGTGTGGTGTTAGATACTACACAAAGCAAATTAACTGATTCGATCCCTGATCCCTAGAATTTCTTAGTGAGGACACATCCACCCCCTCCCTAAGTGTAAGGCAGTTATCTCGTTATCTCTATCTACATCAGAGTTTGTTTTCAAAACTTCTCAATGAAGCCCTTTCATCAGGAAGTTTGTAGGACTGTGGCACTTTCTGGAGAACTTTAGTTCCCCTAAACGGTATTTGAAATTACCCTTCATGATCATGCCCCCAGATTTCACTCCCCAAAACCCAGCTCAGTACAGAATTCAGCATGAGAGAGTTTTGTCTTGTGCCCTATTTAATGGGACTTCACCTCTAACTATTAAAAAGTCATCTTATAGCAAGGCTACTGTATAGATAAATTAATTTACAGCCTTTTTCTTCAGTCTAAAGTGGTTTGCTCCCTCCTGTCTTCACTGAAGGGTCTGAAAGACAGTGGAAAGAAGGTGAAAAAACTAGATTAATGGGGTTTTCAATTGCTCTGTGTCTCATTTTGTCTTTAGGCCTCTTTCTTCTTTTGGGGGGATGGAGAATGGGGAAGCAATCAGGGTTAAGTGACAAGATCACAGAACTAGTAAGTGTCTGAGGTCAGATGTTAACTCAGTTCCTCCTGATGCCAGGGCTGGTACTCTATCCCCTGTGCCACCAAACTGCCCCTAGACCTCTTTTTTCTTTTCCGAAGAGTCCTCCAAGAAGCCAGTTCACAGGATCTCCTCCAAGTCCTAGATGACAGACCAATGGGTTCTTCCAAATAGAAAAACTGCAGAAATTATCATTAGCTTCCATTTAATTCATTCACTGTGGAGCCACTATCAGAAAATTTACTAAATACTGTTTTGTTCCCATTTCAGATTATGTAGAGGAATGTGCCAAGAGTTCTTCAGTGGATTATTTTTTTTATCGAGAAACTTTAAATATTTCTACCTCCATTAATGACTCGGGATCTCTTCAGTGGTGGATCTTACTATGTTTGACAAGTGCTTGGAGTATCCTTTATGTGTGCACCATCAGGGGCATTGAAACAACTGGAAAGGTATTCAGGTTTAAAGTCTTTGCTGTGATGGCAGGGGTTAGGAGGAGGGAAAGGAAAAGGTGTAAGGGGGAAGTAGGACTTCTTTTAAAACTTTAGCCTCCAGGCTAAGGAAAGACCATGAAATAATAGTTTGGGAATTAAAAGAAATCTTAGATGGTGATGGTGATGATGGTGGTGGTGATGATGGTGGTGGTGGTGGTGATGATGATGGTGGTGGTGATGATGATGGTGGTGGTGATGGTGATGATGATGGTGGTGGTGATGATGGTGGTGGTGGTGATGATGGTGGTGATGATGGTGGTGGTGATGATGGTGGTGGTGATGATGGTGGTGGTGATGATGGTGGTGGTGATGATGGTGGTGGTGGTGATGATGGTGGTGGTGGTGATGATGGTGGTGGTGGTGGTGATGATGGTGGTGGTGGTGATGATGGTGGTGGTGATGGTGATGATGATGGTGGTGGTGGTGATGGTGATGATGATGGTGGTGGTGATGATGGTGGTGGTGGTGATGATGGTGGTGGTGATGGTGATGATGATGGTGGTGGTGATGATGGTGGTGGTGATGGTGATGATGATGGTGGTGGTGATGATGGTGGTGGTGATGGTGATGATGATGGTGGTGGTGATGATGGTGGTGGTGATGGTAATGATGATGGTGGTGGTGGTGATGGTGATGATGATGGTGGTGGTGATGATGGTGGTGGTGGTGATGATGGTGGTGGCGATGGTGATGATGATGGTGGTGGTGATGATGGTGGTGGCGATGGTGATGATGATGGTGGTGGTGATGATGGTGGTGGTGATGGTGATGATGATGGTGGTGGTGATGATGGTGGTGATGATGATGGTGGTGGTGGTGGTGGTGGTGATGATAACTAGCATTTATATAGTGCATTAAGGTTGGTAAAGCATTTGACAAATGTTATCCATTTTATTCTTACAACAACTCCAGAAAGTAGGAACTATTATTATCGTCATTTTACGGTTGAGACAACTGAGGCAAATTGAGGGGGTCCTATAGGTAGTAAGTGACTGAGGGAGAATTGGAATTCAAGTCTTCTTGGCATTCGATACACTGTGCTGCCTTGTTCCCTATAAGAGGACCATGAGTCCAGTACACTCATTTTATAGATGGAGAAATGAAGACACAGAGAGTCTATTTGACTTGCTCATGTTCACATAGTTAGTAAGTGCCAGATGTGGTATCTACACTCAAGTCTTCCTGATTCTTAATCCAGTTTCCTACTCACTACTCCACACTCCCTCAAGAGTAATGATCAATACAGAATCCTGATTAACCTAAAATTAATGGAGAATACTACTACAATCACCACCACTACTACTTCTACTACTACTATTACTACTACTACTAGCAAATGTTTACAAAATACTTTATTTTCCAAAATACTTTACATTATATTATCTCATTTGACCTTTACAATAACCCTATGATGTCAGTGTCATTATTATCTTCATTTTATAGACAAAGAAACTTGAGCCTGAGAAATATTATAACTTGCCCAGAATCACACAGCCAGTTAGTGTGGGGAGCAGGATTAAATTAAGATCATCCTGACTCCAAGTCTAGTGTCCACTTCCTACCCTACCTCAAGAAAAAAGATCCATGTAGAATCCTGTTCTATGGTGTAGACTAATAGGGCTAGAGAATGTGTGGTGGATAGAGTTCTGGGCCCAGAGTGAAGAAGACCTGAATTCGAATCCAGCCTCAGACACTTACAAGCTATATGACCCTAGGCAAGTCATTTACCTTTGTTTACCTCAATTTTCTAACTGTAAAATGGGGATAATAATAGAACCTACCTCACAGGGTTATTAGGATCAAATGAGAAAATATATGTAAAGTGCTTAGCACAATGCCTGACCCATAGTAGGTGTTCAATAAACACTTGTTCCCTTTCCTACATAGAAATGATTCCCTGATCCAAGTCCCTCTACAAAACTACACATGACTTGTTTATGTGACTTTTTTATATAGCTAGACCTTTCATTTATCCATGGTAACTTACAAAATACTTCACAGGATTATACTATTTGTCAGTAATTCAGCTGCCTTTGCAAGCTGCCAGTTTTTCCAGGACAGGTGTCCACTCAGAGAAGGACATAAAAAAAATTTGTATCCCCCTGGCCAATCCAGACATCTGGTCATCTAACTTATATTTGCTTTGCTACTCGGGTAAGGATAGAGAGAATTAATTCCATTCTGGTGAATACTGCTGAGAAATGACACTTTTTGAAAAATCAAACCCCAAAACAACTGCTGCTAAGCACACTCCAAGTTTATGTGTCCATAAAACAAGTATTTATCAAGAGCCTACTATGTGCCAGGCACAGTGCTAGACAATGGGCATGTCAAACTTACCTCGAAAAGCTTATGTTCTATGAGGAGGGAACAACATGCACCCATAAATACAGACAATATGCCAAATAAATACAGAGCAAGGGGGGAGAGTACCAAGAACTGGGTGTTCAGGGTTAGGCTTCAGGCAAGAATATGGCACTTGAGCTGGGCTTTGATGGAACCCAGGGATCCTTTAAGACAGAGGCGAGGAGGAGGGGAGGGCATTACAAGCAAGGGCACTGCCTATGCAAAGGGATGGAATCAGGAAATGGAATATCATTATGCAGGAAACCCTAAGCAGGACAGTCTGGCTAAACTGAAGAATGTATGAAGGACAGTCATGTGCAACAACTTGGAAAAAGTGGTTGTTGTTCAGTCATTCAGCCGTGTCCGACCCTTCGTGACCCCACAGACCGGAGCTTGCCAGGCTCATCTGTCCTCCACTATCACTCAAAGTCTGTCCAAGTTCAGGTTCATTGTTTCCCTGATATTATCTGTCTAGAAGCAGACTGTGAAGGTATTTGAATAACTGAAAGCTTGTATTTTATTCTAAAGCTAACAGGGGGCCACTGGAGCTTTTGGAATGGGATAATGACCTGATCAGACCTTACTGTGGGGATACTGATTCAGCGACTGAAGGGAAATGGATTGGAGAAGGGGGAGAATCAAAGTGGGGAGGCCAAGGAGGAGGCTTTTTGCAGTGGTCCAGGGGAGAGGTGAAAAGAGTCTGAACTAAAGTGGAGCCAAGGGAAAGGATAGAAGAGATATTTCAGAGATAAAATTGGCAAAACTTGGCAACTGTATTTTTATCTTATTATATAAATTACTTTCGATCTAAAATCAAAGGATCATAGATTTCAGAGCTGAAAGGAACTCCTTGTGATAAAGTACTTTGGTTCTGTTTCACACATTTTAAAATATGATGTCACTTCCCTTTCAGGCTGTGTACATCACCTCAACTCTTCCTTACATTGTCTTGACCATTTTCCTTATCCGTGGCTTGACGCTGAAGGGGGCCACCAAGGGAATTGTCTTCCTCTTCACACCCAATGTAAGCACCTTTGTCTGCTCTAGAATTACAGTCCTGGACCCAGGCTCTATTTTCTGATTCGACGATAATCCATAGTGAGACCAAGTCTCTAAATCTAAATTGTAACTGATTGGTATGCCTTGTCTTCTCTCTCAGTTCAATGCATTGCTGTTCTCCATTCACATCGAGGGATGGTCTAATGTGGGCAGTCCTAGTAGGATCTTTGGGGGCTTCCATTTATTTCTTTTTTTGAGGATTTAAAGATTTTCATCAAACTACCACCTCCTGATGGTAATCCTGGGGTATTTGCAGTGGATTGTGAGATGCTATCTTGGTTTTTTTTAAGTCAAATTATTTATAACATGCCTTCATTAGATTTTGGTAACTGAAATTTTAATTTTAAATTAAAATGAATTTTAACTGTAATTTTTAAAGACATTTTATTTCGGCATGGATGCATCATGCAATAGCAAAGACAAGAATTCAGGTTCTACGTCAGCTACTTATTATGACCTGAGACATTTAGTTTACCTTTCTGACCCTTATTTTCCTCATATTTAAAGAAAATAGAGGCCTATGCTTATGCCCCCCAATTCTGGGTTGTTTTGAAAGTCAAGTGAGAATGCAAGTGATCCTAACTGCAATCTTAATCCTCCAAGGTGTTTTATAAGGGTAATTATTATTATGCACTACTTTCAAAAGATCTCTGAGTTCAGTAATAAAGGATATTCCTTTCACTGAGAAAAAAATCTATGAGGGCAAATGAGATGTGCACGAGTCAGAGGCCAGCTGCCATTTACCCTAAATATTACTCATCTCCTAAAAGCAGTTTATTAGATCATCCATCCAATTTATAAGGTATCCCTTTTCAGTTTTATAAAACTGTCCCCAGAGTCACTCAATTTTTACCCCTGCTTACATTTTTAATAGCACCTTGTCTTCCTCGTTAAAAGAGAAAATTGTGCAAAGTTAGAGGAAAGCTTGACTTTTCCTCTTTACTACCAGTGCAGAAGAGTTAGCTTCTACACAGATGCTCTGGGACTTTCCAAGAATTTTACAGAATATCTTCAGGCTTATCAAAACTTTCAGCAGTGTACGTCAGTGGTATCGACAATGCTCGCAATGAACGGTGTGCTTCCTACTCCCTCCCAACCACGTGCACTGCTTGCTTATTTGCTAAGCAAGCATTATCAGTAAAAGCAAATTGGACCCCAACATTTGGGAAAGAACCAGTAAGTTTAAATTCCATGAAATCCGTTGACATTCCTTGCTTCTTGGTTTCTCTTGCCTTATTGAAAGATTGTGCTGCCCTATGAGGCAGAAAAGGGGATGATGGAGGAGGGCAACCTTAA
The DNA here is from genome assembly GCF_028372415.1 of Notamacropus eugenii. Classification (NCBI taxonomy): domain Eukaryota; kingdom Metazoa; phylum Chordata; class Mammalia; order Diprotodontia; family Macropodidae; genus Notamacropus; species Notamacropus eugenii. The sequence goes on from NC_092875.1 coordinate 345,622,625, forward strand.
GTTACTGAGCTGTAGCAAAGATTCCCAAACTTATTTGGCCTACCGTCCCTCTTGAAAAACAAATTGCTCAATGCCACCCTGGAAATCTACTTTCTTTATCCCTTAAATGTTTTTTTTTAATTGCATCATTTCAAAAAATATATTTTTAACTTTAATAATGTATTATAAATTTGTGGGATTTTTCCTGCATTGAAATTTTGATGATTTGCATCATGTAACCATGTATTGTAAATAAGTCATTACAAGCACATATTCCTGCTGATGCAGCTGGACTTCTTGACAATGCAAAACATGTTGGCCTGCCAACATTTGCTTGTTAAGGCCTTTTGGTGAACTTGACCACTGATCAGTTATAACTTGCATTTTGTGTGTTTATTTAGAAAATAATGTAATCACTCCAACTTTGATTCTGTTCCACAAGAGATGAAACATGGAGGAACAGTTTTTCAAAATTTTCTTCTCTTCTTTCCTTATACTTCCACTGTCTCCTTATTTTTATTCAATGCCCCCCAACGGCACCAGAGACTATTACCCCACCCCCATTGTTCCAGTGCCCCCCTCCCTGGGGGGGGGTAATATAGCTCACTTTGGGAACACAGGACAGGATTAATTCTTTTTTTTATTTGACTCCACAGGTCACAGAACTGGCTAATCCATCCACCTGGTTGGATGCTGGTGCCCAGGTGTTCTACTCATTCTCTCTGGCCTTTGGAGGCCTCATTTCCTTCTCCAGTTACAATTCTGTGCAGTAGGTATCTGACACAAAGGAAAAGTGATATTTGGTTCCAGGTCTGAGAGGTCAGCTGGAAAGAAGCCTTGGACAAATTAGTTAAACACTCTCAGCCTCAGTTTCTCTCTGTGAAAAACAGAGATAATAAGAATTATATATACCTACCTCAAGGTGTTTATTAGTAAGAGGAGAAGAAGGAATGTATATGAAAGCCCTTTAAAAAGTATGAATGTTTCACAAATTATTAGTTTAGTAAAAACCCTACTATGTGAGGGAACTGGAGGAGATTCTTCCACCAGGGGTAGGGAACCTGTGGCCTCGAAGTCACATGTGACCCCAAAGCCACATGTGACCCTCTAGGTCCTCAAAAGTAACCTTTTGATGAAATGAATTTGGATTCCTAGAGGGCCACGTGTGGCCTCGAGGCTGCAGGTTCCCTCCCCCCCATAATCTAACTATACAAGGATGTAGAATAATGCAACTTTTGATACCTTGATATTAGTATATACAAAATAAAGAAAAAATTGCCTAGTGGAGCTCTTCAGGGGATCTGCTTTAGTAAGCAGACATCAATGGTTTATTCTCAACATCTATCCTCCATCTCCCTTTCCCATAAAATCTAATCAGTGGAAAACCATTGCTTCGTCTTTCTTCCCCATGTTTCTCATATCTGTACTTTTCATTTCTACTGGTCTAGGTCAGACTCCCATTATCTCAAGCCCAAATGATTGTAGTAGCCTGTAATCTGCCCGTTCTACCTCTATTCTCCATGCCCATAAATTGTTTTGTTCATGGCTGCCAAGGCTAACCTTCCTAAAACATGGCTCTGATCACGTCACATGCACCCCCAACAAACTTTTAATGGCTCCCCTCTCCACAAGCTGGAATTCATGTTCCTCTGTAATCTAATCCCCATATTCCTTTAGTTTGGTTTGAAAACATTTAAGTGCCTACTACATGCAAGATATTGTGGTAGTTGTGTGATTGAAAGACAAAAATGAAACATTCCTCAAGAAACCCTTGTTCTCTTGGGTGGTGGTGGTAGGGAAGTGAGGAGTTGGCCAAACGAATGTGGCCAGGGGGTATATAAGTGTGGTTAAAGGGAAGACAGGATGAGGACAAAGGAGAGTCCAAACAAAGTGTGATAAGAATGTTTGAGGAAGGAGACAGAGCATGGTCAACCAGGAAAACCCAGCTGTGGACTACAGAAAAGATGGAGTCCAAGGCAAGCTGTAAAGGAAACTTTTCCAACTGTCTCCCTTTCGAAGCCATTGAAAGAACCTTCAGCTTCAGCCAAAGTGATCTGTTTACTCCCTTTCTCCATACCTCTATCCTTTCTCCTAGCCGGGCCAGCCTCCCTATTCTTCTCCATCCTACCTTATCCTGAAGCCTGTTTTCTCATCCTCATGTGGGTCAAGTGAGATAATATATGTTAAGCACTTTGCAAACCTTAAAGTGCTATATAGTGGTTAGTCACTCATTCATCCATTCATTCATTCATATTATTATTGCTCAAAGAAACTTTCTCAGATTTCACTAGCCTCAAGGGTCTCCCTATTGAAACTGAAGGTCTTCATTAATTGCCTGAACCATTGACAATGAGTCACATGTTATCCTGTGACATCCACCATTGTCTTATGTAACTTTTCATATGTGTTATATCCCTAACTAGATTAGAAACTCATGGTAGCGCTTTACAATTATCACCTCACTTGCTCCTCCTCACAATAACCTTGGGAGGTAAATGCTATTATCATCCCCATTTTACAGATGAGGACATTGAGGCAAACAGGGTTAAGTGACTCGCTCAGGGTCACGCAGCTAGTATGTTTCTGAGGTCACATTTGAACTCAGGTCTTCCTGACTCCAGGCCCAGCACTCTCTGCACTGCCCCACCTGGAGTCAGAGAAGGTGCAAGAGAGCCAGAGAAAGGTCCACCTAGGGTTAAAACAACAAAGTTGCTTAACAAGAGCTCTAAGGTTCCTTGTAGCTCCAGATTCCTGATCCACCCACACAGAAGGGGTTGGAGATTACTCCGTAGCTTGGGAATGGTCCAGAGAGTATTAGACTGCCATTCTGGATACCTGGGGTTTTGTCTCAGCTCTGCTATTAACTTATTGTGGAACTTTAAATAAATGACTTCCTCTCCCTGGGCTTCCATTCCTCACTTGTAAAATAACAGGTCTGCTCTAGGTGACCTTTAAATGACTCCCTAGTGCCAACTTTCTAATTCAGATCTTTAATTAGGGTCTAAGACTGCTGCAGGCATATTGGAAACCCACCAGTTACTAAAATTGAATGTGTGTCTCCTGGGTCTAATGCTCCTTGCTTTTATTCTGCTTAAATAGGACACATTTAAACATGAAGTTTTATTTCCTTTTAAACTTTTTTCTTTTATATTATGAATTTAACAAATGTCAAAACACATGAACATTTCCAGGTGTAAGCTTCTGAATATCATATTAAAGTTACATAATCTATCTGGACCTCAGTTTCCTTATCTGTAGAATGAGGGGATTGGGAGAGATAATCTCGGAGATCCCTTATAGTTGTAAATCTGATTTTGTGGTTAGAATGAGCCAGACACTAAAATTCTTCATTGTAATCCAGGAGCCTTCAGAGGCCCTCGGAGCTCACAATCAAATGCTCAGTAAGAGACAAGAAGCATTTACTTAAGGGACCGTTTGTCTACTCATTTCTACTGGCCCAGCTTTTCTCTCTGGGGTAGCTATCCCAGTATGGTGAGAAGAGCACTTGACTAAGATTCAGGGTACAATCGATCTGTCCGTGGCTCTGCCACTGAGACATGTGACTGTCCTTCTTCTCAAAGAGGACTTTGACATCAGGAAGGTGATGTCATGACTTGCAAGTGAATTGGATTTAAGTGAAGGAAGACTGTATAGAGTCACCAGCCTCAATCTCTCCTCTGGATCCATGTGGGTCCTGTATTCAAACCATGTACACTCAATGTTTTTCAATTTTCTCATCTGCAAAGGAAAGCGGGTCGAGTAGATCTTCTTTCAGGTCTAGCTGTATGACCCTGGGCAAGTCATTTAACCCTGTTTGCTTCAGTTTCCTCATCTGTAAAATGAACTGGAGAAGGAAATGGCAAACCACTCCAGTATCTTTGCCAAGAAAACCCCAAATGGGGTCACAGAGTCAGAAACAACTGAAAACAACTGAGTAACAAGGTCTTTAATAATTCTAATAACTGGGAACGTGATGTAAATGATGTATGAGACGTTCCCTCCTAGTCAGACATTACCTGTCCCATCTTCTCAGTACTGTACAGTACAGTACCATGCTCAGTACAGTATTCATTCTGTGTTCCTGAACTGATCAGAAGACTTTTGGATTCATTTGATTAGGTGATAAAGGGATCTCAGGGAGATATAGCATGTTTGACTCCATGACTTGTCATATACACTTAGTTCATCACAACCACCCTTCCTTCTACCTTTCTAGCATGAGGAGTTCAATGAGGCTGAGTTCTAAATAGAAGCCACTAAGCCCCAAATTTATGATACTTCACCTGGACTTATTAATGATGCCAACTTGGTCTTGTTCAAGGAGACATTGCCAAATAAAATGGTTCTGCTTTCCTCCAGTTCCTTACCATTCTGCCCCTGCTTGCCTGGCCCCTTCAGTAGCCCTTTCATTGATGTGCTAGTAAATGTTTAACAACTGGTTGCTTGAGGAAAAAATCTGTACCACAAGACACGTTTAAATTTCAACTCCATTATTAACGATTTTTCTATTACTCTCTTAAGTCTAGACAATCAGCAGAATAATAAAGCAAGCCCTCATTTGTAGGTTTTGCCAATTTCCTAGGTGTCAATGAAAATTTAACAATCAACTTTGTAAGGTTTTCTGAAGAGCTGGTTTGGCCTGGCTACAATACACCCCTACCCCAGGTCTTTCTATCAGTCATTCCTGCTCACTCCAAGTGTTCTTGAAGCAAAATCTCTACATGGGGAAGTTAGGAGCATCTGAGAAAAATGACAAGAAAGTCTCAGGGGATGTGACAAACCTTAGCTGCAGACTTCGATGGGGCATCCATGGCAGTTGAAGGCCCAAGTCCAAGGGTCAAATGCAAGCCAGGGATAGGGAAAGTGATAATGGATGGGGGAAAGGCTTTCAGTGAACAAATGGCTGATGATTTCAGCTTTGGACAGGCTAATCAATAGAGCAGCACCCAGAAAGAGCTTCCAAAGGCTTGCTCTGTCAGGAGGGGAGGAGGGTGGGACTAGAGGTTCTCAAAGTTGCATTAGTTTCAAGCTAACCCAGAGGTCCCAGCACAGAGAGCAGAGTGTGTAATGTTGCAGAAAGACCCTGGATTGAGAGTCAATAAAAATGTAAGTCTTATCCATGCCGTTTGCTAGTTGTGTGACCTCGGATACATCTCTGCGCTTTGAGTTCTTCCTCTATAAAACAGGGCCAATAATGCTCATGTCAGGATGAGGGCACAAGAGAACCTGGAAGTCATCTAATGTAACCCCTCATTTTAAAGATAATGAGATAGAAGCCCAGAGAGTCTGAGCAGCTTGCCTAAGGTCACACAGGTATATGCTAATAAGGACCAGAACTGGGATCCCAACTGCCTCCCTAGACATGTTGCAGATAGGGGAGCGTCTAGTAAGTACTGTGGTGGACTTTAAATCATTAGGCAGATGTGCGTGATTGTCGTGCAAACAGACTTGCCAGGCTGTTGGCCAGAGGTCGCATCTGTGCTGACATTTGTTTCTTGATCCATAGCAACAACTGTGAGATGGATTCTGTGATTGTTTCGGTGATCAACGGCTTCACCTCTGTCTATGCAGCAACTGTGATCTATTCCATCATTGGGTTCCGGGCCACAGAGAGATATGACGACTGCTTCAGTCAGTAAGTCGTCTCAAGGTTTCTAGCATTTGGAGGACTATGTATTATGTTATATACAGTGATAGAGGCACTTGCAGTATGCTCTTTAGTGAATGGGGAGTGGGACTTGAAACTAGGAACATGTGCTTAAATGGAACCTCAGATACTTCTTGACTTCATGACCCTGGCCAGGTCATTTAAAATCTCTTGGCCTCAGTTTCCTTTTCTGTAAAGCAAGGGGAATCGGCCTCTACAATCTGTAAGATAACCCTCTAGAGTAGTGGGGATCCTAGACTAGGATATTGTGTGGCAGCTAGATGGTGCCATAGTGCATAGAGGACCAGGTCTGAAATCTGGAAGACTCATCTTTCTGAGTTCAAATCTGGCCTCAGATACTTTACTAGCTGTATGACCCTGGGCAAATCACTTAACCTTGTTTGCCTCAGTGTCTCTCACCTGTAAAAATGAGCTAGAGAAGGAAACTGCAAAACACTCCAGTATCTTTGCCAAGAAAAAAAATGGGGTCATGAAGAGTTGGACATGGCTGAAAAAGACTGAACTAAGATGCTATATACTAAGAATACTAGTAAGTGCATTTATATAGCTAGCATATTATATCCTACTAAGTATATGTACTTTTATTGACCCAAGTATACTTTTGAGGACCTAGTAATTTAGGGTTTTTTTATAGCTATTTTGTGTGTCTGCAGTTGGACTTCATTAAAGGTACTAATATTTTCTGGGACCATTGTGCTTATTAATTTCCCCTGGTTTGTATCCCTCTTTCTAGAAACATCCTGACCTTGACCAATGCATTTGATCTGCCTGAAGGTAATGTCACAGAGGACAACTTTGAGGCCATGAAAGCTTGGTATAATGCAACTTACCCCGCTGCCTTTGCACAGTTGACTTTTCAGACGTGTGACATCAATTCTTTTCTATCAGAAGTAAGTGAATATTCCAGTTTGCACTCTGCCTTTCGCTTTGCACACTTCACTGTGTATGCAAAGCAGTGAAAGGCTCAGATGGGTTGGGAACCTGGAGCTAGGTATCCTCATGAACACTAGCTTCTCCCTCTTCTGACCCTATTTCTATCCCATCGAAGGAAAGGATGAGGCCCTTAAACCTGAAATATGGAAGTCTACTAAGAACAAACAGCCAATCCTACAGGAGCACTTGGAAGTGGATAGTTAGAGAGTTAGCTAGAGAAAGGAAGAATGCAGAAGTAGATCTGGACATAGGACTGTCAACTCTCTACCCTTTTCTCTAAGGGAGACACCTATGAGACAATGGAAAAAACATTGTGTTTGGAATCAGAGGATTTGGCTTCAACTCTTGTTCTGCCACTTATTACTGTAGGATCTGAGCAAATCACTTAAATTCTCAGGGTCTCAGTTTCCTCATCTATCAATTGAGTGACGTAGGTTAAATAAACTTTAAGACTCCTTCTGGCTTTGAGGCAATGATCCAATGAACTTTTATAATTAGTAATAATAACAACAGTAGCTAACATGGATATAAAATTTACTGTGGGCCAGGCAATGTGCTTAGCATTTCACATTTATTATCTCATTCGATCTTCACAACCCTGGAAGATCAGTATTATTATCAGCCTCATCTTTCAGATGAGGAAACTGAAGCAAACAGGAGTTAAGTGATTTGCCCAGGGTCATGCAACTAATAAGTGTCTGAGGTCCAATTTGAACTCAGGTCTTTCTGACTCCAGGTTTAGTACCTTATGTGCTATGGTGCCACCTAACTGTCAATCAGATGTCTATCAACTTTCTACACAGTGAAAGAAGAGGGAAGGCTGGTCACAAGAGAACAGAAAACACAATTGTTCCCTGTGTCTCCCCAGTCTGAGTTTCCATTTCTCTGTCTGACTAATTTCACCCACATTTCAAAGCAAAAATTCAGGATAGAAAAAACACCAGGACAATTTTGATTGCTGACCCATTCCTTCTTGGAGTCCTCAACATATTTCACAAAGAATCTTTTGGGAGTAGTTAGGTGGTGCAGTGAATAGAGCTCCAGTCCTGGAGTCAGGAGGACCTGAGTCCAAATCCAACCTCAGACACTTACTAGCTGTTTGACCCTAGGCAAGTCACTTAACCCAGATTGCTTCCAGAAAAGAAAAAGAGCCTTTTTGTAGAGAGGAGCTTAACTTTCAGGAAGCCTTGGTTTCCGTCCCACCTCTCCCAATAATTGCGTGACTTTGGGACAAGTCATCTAATTTGTTTTTTATCTATACAATCAGAGAACTGGCCTGTATGATTTTTATGGTCCACTCCAGCTCTAACAGTTATCGGTGACTTCTAAGTTTCGTATCATATGTTGAAATGGGAACCCTTTGAGGGTAAAGACTGATTTTTGCCTTTCTTTGTATGCTTAGCACTTAGCACAGGGCCTGGCACATAATACGTACCTCACAAATGCTTGGTAACTGACAGGTTCATTGTTGTGACATTGGGACTTAGTATAACATTATCATGAGCCTGTTAAAAGAGATGTTGTCTTAAAATGATGTATTTTGTGCACGTCAGCAGCTCAGCTCTCTAGGATCATTCCTGATAAATTCCACAAAGTCATTTCTGGGAGCCACTGAGCTCTGCTCAAAGCCCAGGTTCAACCAAAACCTTCCTTCCTCTTCCTGCTTCCAGCCCCTAGAATAACAAAAGTTAAGAGTTATTGGTCCAAGGGCAGGAAGAAGGTGGTTCATGAATGAACATTGAACAGTTCACCAATGATCCCTTATCTATCAGTACAGAACATCAGGGATTATCATTGTATCATGTCTATTTTATAGAACGTGAGTATACAGAGGTAGCACTGCTCTAAACCATTGACTGGGAGGCACGGAATATGTCATTTAATTGGTATGTTTTGATGATTCATGTTCTGCTGACAAAGATTTAATCTTGTTTCAATATTATTTTATGACTTTCAAATCATTTCACTTCTATCCCAGTTTTTAATACACATAGCAGTAGAACTAATAAAAACTTTTGCAAACTTGAACCACATAGTTTTGACAAACTATAAAGATTAGGGGATGGGGAATAGTCTGGGAGCAGATTATAATCAGTAAATAGAAGGTATATCGAATGATTTATTAGAGCCACAGTGTGACATGGTGGAAAGAGCACAGGACTCAGAATTAGAAGGCTTGTTTCTAAATCCTGGTTTTACCACTTATTACCGGGTCAGCCTGAGGCAAGTTGTCTCAGGGTTTCAATTTCTTTCTGAAGGAGGTGGTTATCCCAAAATATCTCCAAGATTCTTTTCAACTCAATGATCCTAGACTTAACTTTCTAGAAGAATGCCATAACAATACAAAGGAAATGAATAGACCAGGCATGATGGAGAGGCAGCCATTATCTGATTAATTAGATGCATGTTGAGACACAGAAAGGAAAAATTAATTTAAAAAATTTAAAACTGAAAAAAAAAAACAAAACCTGAGTCCTAAATTGCCTAGTTTGTGATTTTCATATACATGAAAAGTACATGCACTTGATCAGAAAACACAAGTTTCGGGTATGTGAATTTTCATACATGTTCCCTATGGTGTATTTCTTTTCCATGTTTCCTTTTTGTACATTCCCAAGTTGCACATGTTCTCATATGTGTGCCGTTCTCTACCAATGGCAAGGCAATCTATGGGATGATGTAGCCCATGTTGGGGTCTTGGAGGGATCGTTTCCTGTAGTTTGACTTGCTACATTGTTTAATTAAATTGTTTTTGTTCGTTAACTAATGTGTCTTCTGGCAGACTAATTAATAAAAGCAAGAACATAGATGAGGACCCAGGAGCTATGGTTTGGAGTTAGATGGTGACCCATAGAGGGCCATGAGTTAACGACAGCTTTCTGGAGTCCTTGTGTGAGGGAGCATCCTCAGTCCTAGGCATGGATCAAATTAATTGTATTTTACCAAAATTTCACTCTACTCCTTGCCATATTGAAACCATACAAAGGAAAAATACAGAAATATATAAACTTGTGTTTGATTCAAGATCAGTTTATCTCTAGAATATCTATAGTAAAGATTTTATTTCAAGGATTTGAGGAGTTGGAGAAAGAGAAGTTAGGTAAGAAAAGGAGAACAGCTCTGGTGTTTCAGGAGACTCAAATCATTGTATGATTGACATATGCCTAATAAAATGAACTGTTCCTTACTATATAAATCTTTTTGTCCTACAGGGAGTAGAAGGAACTGGTTTAGCCTTCATTGTCTTCACTGAAGCCATCACCAAAATGCCACTTGCCCCTCTGTGGTCCGTCCTCTTCTTCATAATGCTGTTCTGTTTGGGCTTATCATCTATGTTTGGAAATATGGAGGGTGTAGTTGTTCCCCTGTTGGACCTCAAGGTCCTCCCTGAAAAATGCCCTAAGGAACTTCTAACAGGTACTCACCATCTCTAAATGTCCATTAGCAGAATCATCTCTAGTGGGATCCTTTATAGTGCTCCTGTTGGTGGGACAAGCCAAACACTTGTAATGGACCAGCTCACTGTCATATCCCAGGGGAAAAGGACCAAATCTGGGATGTCATTGGTATAGGCAACTCCCAGGTAAAGGAATTTCTTCTACCAATTCAGTTCAGCACCTTCTCTGCAACGAATAGTCCTAGAGAGCTGCTTAGAGCCCTGGGAGGTCAAGGGTCTTGACTGGTGTCACACAGTCAGACTGTGTCAGAGACAGGACTCTGGTCTTTTAGCTCTTATCTATGCCCTGTTATATACAACGTTTGCATTATAATGGGTTTCTTCACTTGTTAAGATGCTCCTATCTTTAAAACAAAACACCCAACCTATACCAATTGTTGATGTTGGGTCATTTTTCAGGCATATCTGACTCTTTGTGATTCCTTTTGAGTTTTCTTGGCAAAAGTACTGGAGTGGTTTACCATGGCCTTTTCCAACTCATTTTATAGATGAGGAAACTGAGGTAAATAGGATTAAGTGACTTGCCCCAGGGTCATATAGCTAGTAAGTGTCTGAGGCTGGATTTGAACTCAGGGAGATGAATCTTCCTGATTCCAGCCTGGGCACTCTATCTACTGCACCACCTGGCTTCCCCTATGAAAAATTGTACTTACCAAACAGATAAAACTAAAAGCTTACTATCTGCATGCATCACCAAAGGTTCCTATGTTGTGTCCAAGGATTCACTCCAGGATTCCTTTTCAATAAAATATGAATGATAATTCAAAGTCCCCATTTTCACACAGACATCAGCCATATAAATGGAAGTTTATTATTAATAATAATAGTCTAATCAAGAAGCATTTATTAAGAGCTTACTATTTACCTGGCACTGCACTAAACCCTGAGGATACAAAGAAAGTCAAAAAGAATGACACAGTCCCGGCTCTCAAGCACTTAGTTTCTAATGGGGAAAGACCACTCCTAAAAGGGAGGTGAAAAGGGGGAAAGGAGGAGAGCTAGAAAACCCAGAGAGACAGATGGGAGCTGGGGAGGGGAATAAAGCAAGGCCAGCTCAAACCCATCCTCAGAATGGAGCCTCACTGACCCCTGTATAGAGCTCACAAGGGGAGAAGCGGACTGCATGGCAGATGGCTGTTCCAGGGTAAAAAGGTCCTAGATCCTGAGAGAATCTCCACAGTGAGAAGGCCTCTGAGTTACATGGTAAAATATAGAGTCAGAAGTACAGCCCAGAAGGGAAGAGCATAGGAGATCCACGAACTGGCCTCAGTCAGTTAGAAGAGCTGAATTCAAATCCCACCTCTTATAGATACAGGCTGTGTGACCCTAGAGAGATCCCTTAACCTCTCTCCTCCCAGGCAACCCTCTAAGAATACAAATTGTAAAACTAGGCTGACATGCCTTGGTAGAAAGAGTTCCCTGGTCCAATGAAATCACAGTTTTAGACAATAATAATAACAGTAATGGTTGACATATAGATCACATCAAGGTCTACAAAATATTTTGCACCCATGGTCCCTTGTGATCACATGGTCTAAGGTGGGCCTGCTTGGGGATGAAGTTGTTCCACTTGTGTAGCCAATGTTTACACCTGGTTTTATCTGGGAGGAGTTATTCTGTCTTAAATCCATTCACAAAGGAGCAGACATCCCCAGTCCCAGATTCATTGCCCTCGAGAGTGGCTCACAAAATGTTCTTCTCAACAAACCTAATTTATAACGTTCTTCTCAGATGGAAGGCAGAGAGAGGATCATCTTAGGTAAAACAAAATCAGCAACTTCATGGCTGTCATCTTAAGCCCCAAGTTATCTGAAGCCTGCTGTCTGAGCTGGCCTGGAATTTCATTCTGTTTGACTTCTCTAAGATAACCTATTGACCTGTTCTTTGTTCGCACTGCAGGTCTGATTTGTTTGGGGACGTACCTCCTTGCCTTTATTTATACTTTGAACTCTGGACAGTACTGGCTCTCTCTGTTTGATTCTTATGCTGGATCCATCCCCCTCCTCGTCATTGCCTTTTGTGAGATGTTTTCGGTCGTTTACGTTTACGGAATAGACAGGTAGGAAATAAAAGGGAGCTTCCGAGAGAGATTTAGAAGAGCCAGATTTAAAAATATGTAAGAGAATTAGAGCAAGAGAATGAAATCACAAGCATGGCCAGCCTGCTCCCTGGTGGATAATGCCAGAATCACAATACCATCTGTGTATGAGAGCCCAGTGGAACTCACATGAAAACTTGGGATCCAAGGTTTTTCATCTTTTGTGTGTGTGTGTGTGTGTGTGTGTGTGTGTGTGTGTGTGTGTGTGTGTGTGTGTGTGTGTGTGTGTGTGTGTGGTATGGACCCTTCTAATAGTCTGCTGAAACCTATGGACTCCTTCCCAGAATGATGTTTTAAAATGCAAAATGTAAAATATATAGGATTAGAAAGGAAACCAATTAGAGTAAAATATAGTTATCAAAATTATTTTTTAAAAAAAGTTCACAGACCCCAGGTTAAGAATTTCTGTTTTAAATTAAAGTCAAATTAGAAAAATGAAGTAAATTCCCAAGGACATTCAATGCCTATGAGTCTACAAATGTGTTGAGTTCACTCACAAATTTAAGGAGTTTAAGAGACAGAAATCTCTAAAATAAAATTCAACAATTCAAGAAATATTTATGGACGCCCTCTGTGCCAGACACCAGGCTAGACACTAGAGATAAGACAAAAATAAAACCAGAATTTACATTCTCCAAGGAAGAGATAACATGTATACAGATAAAGAAGTAGAAAATGCATAGAGTCAATAGGGAGGGTGGCTAGAGAGTACTAACAATGGGGTGGGTCAGGAAAGACCTCTGGTAGGGGGTGGCACTTGAGAGAAACCTTGAAGGAAGCTAAGGATTCCAGAGGTTGAGGCAGTGGAGTTAATTAACTAGGAAGGGCCAGTTACCCCAGGCAAATACCCAGGACCTGGGCCTCGTGGGAAAGGCTTTTCCTTTTTGGGGTCCAGATTCCAGAGATGTGGTCTTTTCTTTTAGGGGTTCAGACCCCATCCCCATCAGTACTACCTTCCATGTTGAAGGCACTGTTTTGCAGGCTTTGCATACTGAAAGGTATCCAATATATATATTTCCTGATTCTAAGAGGCTTCTAGTGGGAGGAATTGTATATTATATATTACATTGAAAAATGTACAATGTACGATGACACGTTCAAAACAAAGTAGAATACAGTAAGTCCTGCAAACAGTATAAGCTAAATGCTAAGGGAAATCTGAGGAGAGATAAGACACTTCTGAATGAAAGGGGTGGGGGAGGAAAAGAAAAAGCATTGAAGTGTGTACTGTGTGCCAGGCACCATGTTAAATGGTTTACTAATATTGTAATTTACAAATATCATTCCTCACATTTGTCCTTTGTTCCTCACAACCCTGGAAGATAGGTGCTATTATTATCATTCCCCTTTTAGAGATGAGGAAACTGAGGCAAATAGAGGTTAAGGGACTTATCCAAGGTCACCCAGCTAGATAAGCATCTAAAGCAGGACTTGAACTAAGGTCTTCCTGAGTAATGACAAAAGACATCAGGGGTAGATGATTTCTACATTGGATGCTGAGGGGTTTCAACAGATAGACAGGGCTGAGACTTTCTTTTACTGATGGACCTACATTAAAGCTGTGTTGTAATGAAGGTCTACGCCGTCAGTAAAGGGTTGCCCCACTTAAAGAAAACCTCACTTATATTATCCAAACTCAGTAGAATATTAGCCCCTTAAGGACAAAGATGGTTTTTCATTTTATTTTGTCAATGAGGTCATTTTCTCCTCTCCATCTTTATTTCTAGGTTTAATAAGGATATTAAGTTTATGATTGGTCACAAGCCAAATATCTTCTGGCAAATTACCTGGAGGGTAGTCAGTCCCCTCATCATGTTAGTTATATTACTATTTTATTTGGTGATCACTGTCAATGAGAAGCTGACATACAGCGTCTGGAACCCTGAATATGTAAGTACCTAGAAATATACCTGTGCTGACTTGTTGGGGAAAGCCCCATAGACTGCCCAAAGGCTGGGCCCTAGGGAAGCAAGCCCATTGCATATGAAGGGAGGCGTCCCTCTCTGTCTCTCTGTCTCTCTCTCTGTCTCTTTCTCTCTCTGTGTCTCTCTGTCTCTCTGTTTCTGTCTGTTTCTGTCTCTCTCTATCTCTCTGTCTCTCTTTTTCTCTCTGTCTCTGTCTCTCTCTGTCTCTGTCTCTCTCTGTGTCTCTTTCTGTCTGTGTCTCTGTGTCTCTCTGTTTCTGTCTCTCTCTGTCTCTGTCTCTCTTTCTCTCTCTGTCTCTGTCTGTTTGTCTCTCTCTCTCTCTCTTTCTCTCTCTCTCTCTCTCTCTCTCTCTCTCTCTCTCTCTCTCTCTCTCTCTCTCTCTCTCTCTCTCTCTCTCTCTCTCTCTCTCTCTCCTGATTCAGTAACACCTAGGAGGAGAAGAAAGGAGGGGCAGAGCAAAGAGTGGGGGAAGGGAGTTTGGGTCCTTTCCTCCCCATTTTTAATTTTGGAAAGTCCAGTTGTGGAATTTATTGTATCATGAGTATAATTGTCTGGCTTGACCATGGATTGTGTTTACCTCCCCAGGAAAATTTTCCTAAATTAGAAAAAAAGGACTCTCCTGGCTGGGTCTATGCTGTTGTGGTGTTTGTGGCTGGAACCCCATGCCTCGTCATCCCCTTCTTCGCCCTCTACAAGTTCATCAGAAGTTGCTGTCAGAAGAAGCACGACCAGCAAGTCCTCATCAGTGCCTATTCTGTTCCGTCTGTAAATGGAGACGTAAAGAATTAAGCTTCAGCGTGCTTCCTGGGGAAGTGGGAACAGGTTCTTGATTGGAAAGGGAAAAGAAAAAAAGCGGTAGCCAGGCCCATTGGAATGACTAGACCCTCGTGGCATCTACTTTTCTGGGAGGGAGCCTCCAAGCAAACACTGTAGTCTGTGTGACCAGTGTGGATTCTTGTGTGCTTTACAAACTGGGGGCCTCTCCATGCTAGGAACAGAAGGGCTTGCCACTGCTCAATTTAATCTGACCAGCATTTATTAAATGCTTGCTCAAAACCAGGCATTGTACTAGGTTCTGGGGATACCAAATCATAGCCATGTATATTGTGATATCCTGTGGTGAACTCCATTGAAATGTCTAGTGACTGAAATGTAACGATGCTGAAACTGCTGGATTTGACTTGCTTGTGGACTGCTAGGGAGATGGGAGGAACCAATCAAGACCTCTATTCTCTATTCTGTGCCCCTTTCTGTTTGTGGGAGGTACCCGTTGATAGCAAAACATCTGTAAGATTTTCAGTGGCAAACTTTTCCTGCAGAGAAACTTTGACCCTGAATCACAGAATCTCAGCATTCCCAAGCATGACCTCTGAAACCATCTCATCCAGTCCATCCTGAACCAGAGATTCCTTCAACCACATTCTGGATAAGTGGTTCTATCGCTTCTGCTTCTGGAGATATCCAGGGAGGGAGAACTCACTACTTCCAGAGGCAGTCAACGCCATGTTTGCAGAGGTCTGCTTGTTAGGAAGCTTTTCCTCACATCAAGCCAAAGCATGTCTTTCTCCATCTTCAGCCTATTGCTTCTAGTTGTCAAGCAGAACAAATCGAAGCCATTTTCTACCCTGTCTTGCAGAAAAAATATTCTGCAGAAAGAGTGGCCCTGGAACTCTGATTCCAGGATCATTAACTAGAAGTAATCAGAGATTGACAGTTCTACCGATGTGTTTCTGCAGATTTTGCTGTTTTGACTATCCCCTCCCCCACCTCCCCCCAAAGTTTCTGAGTTTGTTTACAATCCTTTGACTGACTAGACATTAACTACTCTTAATCACCTCTGCTAGCTATCACAAATAGATCAACAATTAAGTAATGCATCCTTCCCAGGAGGCAAGGAGGAATGTGCCCTTAGAGTTTGACTAAGGGAACATTAACATGCTTGTAATTAGTCATTCAATGTGAATTTGTAGTCAGTTACTTCTAGAAGAAAGAAGGGTTATAGACTAACTCAGCTTCTAACTCCACCCACATAGTACCGCGAACACCTGACATACTTTCTCAGTGACTTCATAGGATGCATTTTCTCTCTAAAATTGGCACCCAATATGTATCCAAGTGGACTGGTATTTTGACAAACGATTTGCTTTTTATTCTAGCTGCCCAGATCAGTTTACTCCCCAAGAAATCTAGAACCCGCTTAAATGAAGTGGAAATATCTAAAAATATCCACTGTTCAGGAACATAGTATTTGGGAAGGGTGTAGTTGTCAACACCTGGCATTAGGAGCTTTCTTCTCTCTCCTGGGTCTTCCATGTCTTTATTGGAGGCAAGCTAGAGAGAAGTTGGAGTAGCTTCCCTATTTATGCTCATAAAAGCCATGGGCAAAGTGGCTGTGGTGGTGGTGGTGGTGGTGGCACCAAATCAAGTAGAGAAGGGTTTGTGAAAGATCACGTAGCAGCCAAGGTTCTTACCACTTCAAATTTCCCATCTCCATCACTGAGCTAGTGAGCAGTTACTTAAAGTTTCCATAATAGTGTATCCCAACAGCCATGGCAACATTTCAAAAACCTGATATTAATTCTTTAAGTCATCATTCCAAGGGTCAGTGGTTCCTAAAGGAGAAATTACACTGTTTGTTATTGTTGTTTTTTTAATGGTATGGTTTGTGAATTTTAACAGAAGAAAAGATGTCCATGATGGCAATTTGGGGCAAGACTATTCAGTCTCCACAGAATTCTAGACAGGCAACCCTGGAAGGGCCTTTAGAGATCAACTGGTCCAAACTTCTTATTTTGCAGATGAAGAGACTGAGACATAAAGAGGTGAAATATTTTGTCCAGGGTCACAGCTAGTAAATGGTAGAGCCAGTGCTCAAATCCAGATCTCCTGTCCTACATCATCCTGATGCCGCCTGTGTCCAGTTCCTCATATGCATGTGGATTCAGTGATACTTTCTAAATGCTCTGCTCCAAGGTTTTAGGCCTGCCATTGATTTAAAAAGAAAAAAAAAGGAGGAACCGGTGCTACTCTAGTGGACCCACACGTACACTATGCTTACTGCTCTCAGAAACTATATGTGAAATATCTAGACGATTCTTGGCACATCCATCCTTGCTAATTATTATCATTTCCCGGGGAGTTAAATGCTGTCACTGCTAAAGATTGCCAGTCATACCAGATGTAGCCTAGATAATGAAACTGGAGCTATAGCCTGGCATATTTCTAAATTTGTAAATGACATGCTTGTTTTCTTGTATATGTGTAAAAAGAAAACCAAAAAGTCAAACCTTGTCTTTTATATGCATAAACATGTATATGTTTGAATAAATGAGTATTCTTTAATATGTATTTGTCCAAATATAGTTTTCTAAATGCAAAACAGACAGTTATAAAATCAAGTTGGGGCCTAAAAGGATACATGGCAGACCAACAGGAAATCAGACCATAGATCTAAAAAGAACTTGTTCTAAGCTGTAATAGAAAATGCCTGGGTTTTCACCCTTACTATGTGTGAGAACTTGAGCAAGGCACTTCACAGAGGTAGTAATGGTCTAGCATATATATGGAGCTTTAAGATTTTAAAAGTGCTTTATAAGTATTATCTCATTTATTTACTGAACTTAGAGTTGGAAGAGACTGCGATGTCCACCCAGTCCAATCTGTTCCCTACTTTTAAAAAATTCCTACTATTTCAAAACCTACAAGTGATCATCCTACTTGAAGACCTCCAATGAAGGGAAACTTACCACTACTTCTGGCTGGTCCTGGTCATTAAGAAGCTTTTCCCACCATCCAATCTAGATTTGCATCTTGCAACTGGTCCCCCTTGCTCCTGGTTTCTTTATGGATCCACAGAACAAGTCTAACCCCTCTTTCCCATGAGAGCTTGGAGATAGCTAGCATACCCCCCTCTCCAAGTCTTCTCCAAGCTGAATGTCACCATTTTCTCTCACCCATCCTCATATAATGCTAGACCTAAGGTCCTTCCCTATTCTGATTGTTCTGTTCTAAGGGCAGCTAGGTGGTGCCATAGTGCACAGAGTACTGGGTCTAGAATCAGGAAGACTCATCTTCATGAGTTCAAATCTGGCCTCAGACACTTACTAACTGAGTGACCCTGGGCAGGTCATTTAACCCAGTTTATCTCAGTTTCTTATCTGAAAAAATGAGCTGGAGAAGGAAATGGCAAGCCACTCCAGTATCTCTGCTAAAATGGGGTCACAGAGACTTGGACACAACTGAAATCACTCAACAATAACAAAAACAAAGCTTATCTCTAGCTTATCTCTGGGCTTGGGTATCTGTAAAATGAGGGAGTTGACCTGGATGAAGTGAGGAGTAGGGGAGGAATAAATATTTATATATGCATGCACATATATGCAAGTATAGATGTGTATATGTGTATATACATGTAAATATGTAAAATGCACCATGTTATACATTATATAATTATATGTTATATAACTGTACATTATATAATATATGTGTTATATATATTTTATATAAGTATCAGGCATTGTGCTAAATGACTTACAAATATTATGTCATTTCATCCTCCCAACAACCCTGAGAGGTAGGTGCTATTATCATCCCCATTTTATAGTTGGGGAAACCAAGATAAACAGAGATTAAGTGACCTGCCCAGGTCACATTGGAAGTAATAAGTGACTGAGGCCAGATTTGAACTCATATCCAGACGCAGTACTCCAGACACACTCTGCCACCTAGAGAGGAATTCTAAGATCTTTTCTAGGTCTCTAGGTCTCTAGGTCTATATGTCTTTATCTTCATGAAGATCTGTACATGGGATATTCTAAAACATGATCTATGTGATACCAGAAGAGCTGACAGGGAATAAGTTAACAAGTAATTGATTTGTGCTCATTCTTTCACTTTTCAACTAGCTGTGGGATTGTGTAACTCAGCCTGAGCACATTTGATAAAAGCTGGTACCCATATTGTTCTAGGCTGGGATATGGAGAGCCATGGAAATAGACGGAGATGATCTGGGTGGGGACAGGTTTGGGGAGGTGGAATATAAAAAAAAAATTGGAAAAAGATCTTGAATCTTTTTAAAGCGAATAGAATTGTTGCAGAAAACTACAAGCTGGTATGTAGCATTGTTTTTTCAGCTTCTTTTCCCCCCGTCTTTCACTCTACCACACACATGCACACACACAAACACATATCTATAACACACATGCACACACTTTTTAATGTTCCTGTACACCCTATGTCCTAGTTAATTTGGAAATGTAACCAATACAGTTGAAAAATGAAGGTTAGAGGAACAGTGGATAAAAGGGGTCAGCCCAAAATGAAATCTCAAAAAATATGGTTTCCTGCTGCATTCCATTTTCCAGTCCCAGGTGACATGCATATTTTCTCTCTCCCTTCTCCCCCCAACATATACACATTCCACATTGCTGTTGTGCTATCGACACATAGATGGATCCCTGTTGGCTGTGACAAGCAGTAGCAAAATCTTTTGAGTGCCTAACCATTGAGGAAAAAATTTGGATCAATGCTTATCTTATAAAACCAACCACAACATATGTTTATTGTTCTCAGAAAGTCTAGCTGAGCAACATTATGTGATGACCAACTTTGTTAGACTTAGGTCTTCCAAGTGATGCAATGATCTAAAACAATTCCAAAAGACTCAGGATGGAAAATGCTATAAACATCCAGAGAAAGAATTGTGGAAGCTGAACACAAATCAAAGCATACTACTTTCTCTTTCTTTTGTTGTTTTTTGTTTTTTCTTTCTCATGATTTCCCCCTTTTGAGCTGATTCTTCTTTCACAACATGGCTAATGTGGCAATATGTTTAAAAAATTGTATCTTAGTTAAAAAAAACTGTAGCTGAGACTTCTGGGAAGTTTTTCTTTCTGCTAATGATGGGACTGGTCCATGGCCCTAGGAGCATGGGTTGACGTTCAGGCTGATGAAAATGAGATTGTGTTTACCTCCTATGAAAGTGCTCCTGTGAAGTTTTTATAAGCTCCCAGAAGGCAAGGACTATGCTGGTTTTTTGTTGGTTTTGTTGGTTTTTTCCTTCAAATTTATTTATTTATTTGTTTTCAATTTTCAACAATCACTTCCACAAGTTTGAAATTTTCTGCCCCTCCTTCTCCCTTCCCTCCCCAAGACACAATCTTATATGGGCTGTACACATACATTATTATTAAACACATTTTCAAATTAGTCATGTTGCATAGAAGAATTTTTTAAAAATGGAAGAAAGCATGAGTAAAGCTAAACAAAACCAAACATAACAAAAGAGAGAATAGTCTGCTTCATTCTGCATTCTGACTCCATAGTTCTTTCTCTGGATGTGGATGGCACTTTACATCATGAGTCCTTTGGCAATGTTTTAGGTCCTTACATTGCTGTGAAGGGCTAAGTCTATTAGAAACAGTCCTCTAATACTGTGGCTGTTACTGTGTATAATGATCTCCTGATTCTGCTCACTTCACTCAGTATCAGTTCATATAAGTCTTTCCAGGTTTTTCTGAAGTCTGCTTTTGTTCGTCATTTCTTACAACACAATAGTATTCCATTAATTCATATACCACAACTTGTTCATCCATTCCCCAATTGATGGGCATCCCCTTGATTTCCAGTTTTTGGCCACCACAAAAAAGGCTGCTATAAAGGGAACTATGATGTTTTTTAAAAATCTTTGCATCCTTGGTTTTCAAGTGGTTCAAGTAGGCTTCAATACTTCACAATTGAACAAGCATTGATTAAGCACCTACTATTTTCTGACCCTGTGTTGGTGCTAGGATGATACTTCCTCTATCAATGCAGATCACAACCTTTCCATACCTTAGTAGATAGTTTAATAAGGTGAGAGAGACAGACAGAAAGAGCAGAAACAGAAAGAGAGTGAAAGACAGAAGGAAAAAAATCACTGCCTGGTGGCAAACCTTTTGATGATAATCTGAACATGACTAGGACAAATCTCAGGTGCCAATCACATGGTGCTTCAGCAGGACTTTGCTTGAAGTCTTTCTGGCTTAGCTCTAACCTTGTGTTCTGCTGCCATAATCCTAAAAACTCCACAGTCACCTCTATACCACAGCGAGACATTGGAGTAGGACTTTGGTGGAGAGACCTTATGTAGAATATGAGTTTACTGCATATTTATTGAATTAGATGTAATGGTGGTGACAAAGGATGACAATTTTGCAGCCTATTATATGCAGTTGACTGGACAACCAATAGAATTTGTCCATCAATACATATGTGATAAGATGGGTCCAGAACTGGACAGAAAGATGAGAAAGGGCTGTAGAGCCTTTGGAGATTTTAATTATTCCAAGTTTCTCCCTAAACCATAGGTTCTTCTTCTTCAAACCATTCTTCTTTCTGGTGATGTTGTATGACTACAAGCTACGGAACACTACATACAATCTGTAAAAAAAAAAAAAAAAAAAGGAGGAATACAGTGGTTTTGAGCAGGTTATAATGCATTATGAACAAAAAATTGCCCAAGAGAAGTTGTTCTCAAGCAAATGTATGATCTAAAAATAGGATGGACTGGACACATGAAAGAAGCAAGATGTGGGGTCACGGGGCAACCCCCAAATAGCAGGTTCAGTCAATTTGTCAACAATAATTTATTAAGTATGTGCTGTATACTAGATATTATGGTAAGTGCTGAGGATGCAAAGAAAGGGAAAAAAAATAGAACCTCTACTTTCAAAGAGCCCATGTTCCAATGGGGAAGACAATGTGAAAATAACTATGTACTTATATAACCGATAGGTAGGGAGACTCTGAAAATTAAAGAGTAGGAATGGTATTGGGGCAATCTTCTGGAGAAGATGGGATGGGGTATGGAAGAGGAAGGGAAAGGAACAAGCAGGCATTTATTAAGCACCTACGTTTGACCAGTCATTGTGCAGTCACTTTACAAATGTTATCTCATTTGATCCTCACAACAACTCTGTGCAGTAGGTGCTATTATGATCCCCACTTTACAGTTCAGAAAACTAAGACACACAGAGATTAAGCAACTTGTCCAAGGTCACATAACTAGTAAATGTCTGAGGTTGGATTTAGACTTGGTCTTCCTCACCTTAGGTTCTTTCACATAGAGGAGTTGGCCTTGTCAAAAGGAGGGTCCACCTTATGAGACAGGGATCAAAGATGGTGGAGGAAGGCATCTGAGTAATGTGAAATGAGAAAGAAAATAGGAAAAAAGAGCTCTCCTTGAATGGCCTCATTTTTTATCTGTGAAATATGATGGGAGTGAAGCCATTAGAATGAGGGGAAGGTGCTGTTAGAATGAGGGGAAGGGTGCAAGGGTGCCATGGGAGGTTTGAGAGGGGATGAAAAGATATTATGGTGAGTGGGATAGTGAATCAATAAAGAAAATTTGAAAGGATTGCTGTACTACAACAAGGATCTAGCTGAGATTATGTAATAAATTTCTAGTGGACCCATCCACATGGTTTACAGTCTTTCTCCAGGCATTTAATGAAATGGCATATTTGTAACGTGCTCAAAGGAGGACATATTTGTAAAGATACAGTGTCTGGCACATAATAAGTGCTGTTCAGATGTTAGACATGATGATGATGAAGAGGATGATGATGAATATTATTATCGATCACTTGATCTGGCACTGGAGGAAGGAGAAAGATTTCAACAGGCCAATATGTAAAAAGAGTACATTACAGGCATAGGAAATGAGTTGAAGTGAATAGAGAAAGGCTGGAAAGGCAGGATCATTCAAGGAATAGTTAGTAGTCCAATTTTCACTGGAATGGAGAGTCCATGAAAGAAGAACACAAAATAAGACTGGTAAGGGATAAAGCTCCTGGATACCACAAGAGAAGAAACAAAGCAAGAATACTGAGCAGCTGGGGTGCTAGAAATTTGACTAGTGGGAAGATCAATAAAGATTTTGTGGAAAAGACAATATTACAGTTGGTTTTTAGGGGATGAAAAGCATTTAAAAGGCAGAAAGGGAAGAAGGAGATTTTTCCAGGTAAAGGGAAGAGTATCCCCCTACATTCATTCCATCTTGTCCCATTTCTGGACTTTTGCTTATGAAATGGCATGGTAACAATTAGCAAACAATTTCCCCATTAAACCTGAGGTACATTCTCCCACAAGTATACACAGCATCATTGGCAAAAATGTGCATGTGCAGGGAAACACGTAGGGAGTATGTGGACAGGTTGGCACATGTAGGAAGCGATACAACCTTAAGGAACCTATGTGGCCAAAGCATATGTGTAGGCAGGAAGTTCATTTCTCTGACATTGCTGGACGTCTGATGTCTTCTAGTAATGCTACTGCACTTCTATCTGTGTTGGAGTCATACTCTCCGTTGCTAGAGGCCACTCTATGGAATTTGTAGTCTCCATGGAACACTGATTGACCATAACCTCCACTCCCTCCAGCTCCTGGCCTATGTGAAATGCTCATCTATGTTCTTTTAGCTTACATAAAACCAATGGGCTCTTCTACCTCTTTTAGAAAAGGCAAGAAATCACTGTTTGAGTTTGGATGTTGTTGAGTTGTTTCCAACTCTTGATGATTTCCTTGCAAAGATACTGGAGGGGTTTGCCAATTTCTGCTCCAGCTCATTTTACAGATGAAGAAACTGAGGCAAACAGGATCAAGTGACTTGCCCAAGGTCACACAACTAGAAAGTATGCAAGGCCAGATTTGAACTTATGGAGAGGAGTTTTCCTGATTCCCACCCCAGCACTCTATCCACTGAACCACCTAGTTTCCGATTACTGGGGGAAGACTTACAAAAACTCTCCTTTGTCTTTTCCCCTCAGAGTCTTGACCACTAAGGCCTCTCATCTTTAGCCCCTGGCACTAAACTCTTTAGAAAAAAACAGCAGATGAACAAGTCGTGGTTTAGGAATGTAAAGGAATACTATTGTGCTATGAGAAATGATGATCAGGAGGACTTCAGAAAAACCTGGAAAGACTTGAATGAACTGATGCTGAAATAAGTGAGCTGAACCAGGAGAACACTGCATCCAGTAGCAGCCACAATGTGTGATGACTTACTTTAATAGACTTATCTCTTCTTAGCAATGCAAAAATCCAAGACAGCTCCTAAGGACTCATGATGGAAAATGCGATCTACATCCAGAAAAAGAATTTATGGAGTCTGAATGCAAATTGAAGTATATTGTTTACTCTCTTTTTTTCTTTTTGTGTTTGTTTCTTCTATCTTGTGGTTTCTCCCATTGGTTCTGATTCTTCTTTACAACTTGACTAATGTGAAAATAGGTTCAATATGAATATATATATATGTAGAGCTTATATCAAATTATCTGCCATCTTGGGGTTAAGGGAGAGAAGAGCTGGGGAGACAGTTTGGAACCCAAAATCTTATGGAGTGAATCTTGAAAACTAAAAATAAATATATGAATATTTAAAAGAAAAAAGAGCATAATTGTTCTAACTAGTTAGTGCTCTTAGGCATAGTTTTTGGTTTTGGTTTTTTCCACTCCTCTTAATGGTCCATTAAGTGGTTCCCTTTGTGAAGACCTCACCCTAATTTTGCTTTCCAAAATTTCAGTTTCTGAATGTTAAACTATAAACACAGTTATAATAATTATTTGTCCAGGAGCTACCACATAGCCCTGAGGTTTAGAGTTCCCCATTTTTCATACCCTAATTGCCTTCTATTATCCCACACAGGTGAATGAGTAAAGAAACAGGCAGAGAAGCAAGTTATACCCAGGCAGCAAGGCCATAATCTTTGCTACCTCCATAACCATATTGCTGTCCTTTTTATATACAATGGAGCCAGCTCAGAGGACTTCGGAGCATTCCCTTACAAAAAGACTACAAATGGACAGCTCATATGTTCCATAGGTGCCTTTGAAATGTCAAAAGAATGTAAGCAAGATCCCTAGTACTTGGTGGTACCCTGTGGTAAACTTATGGGATGGCATGGAGAAGAGTCACAGAGTGGTTGGGTATGACTGGCTTGCGATTTGGAGAAATGCCCATATTGACTAGATCACAGTTAAATCTGTGAAAAGGGTGACAATCTCTTCCAAAACAAATATTTCCTTGCCATCCACCTTCCCTACCATTGTACCCACTAGGTAACAAAAACTTGCCATCCACCTCACTGCTGAGCCATCCTCGTGGACCAAACCCTCTCAATAATGGAACTCCCGCCCTGGAGTCTAAACTGTGCCAACTGGTATTACTTAATCTACCGTATCTAACCACTAGCTGTATCTAGCTGTATCTGCTGTATCTAGCCATTTGCACATTTCACCCTGGCAATTTCTCTTGGTCATCTACCTGGCCTAATATACCCTCTACAAGGACCTTTTGACTTTGCCATCCATCTTTTGCAATCCTGACCCCCATCCCAGAACATACTTTCTAATTACAGAATCATAATTGCATCAATACTTTTACTGTTTGCAGAAAGAGCATGACAATCAACTCCCCTGTAACTCTATTTACCATCTTTGTGACTCTTTAAACCATCTATCCCCTCCCCAATTCCTGGCCACTGCTCACCTATATATGTTGTCCCCCTTTATTAAAGTGTTAGATTCTTGAAAGAAAGGATTGTCTCACCTTTATGTTTTTATTCCAGCACTTAGTACAGTGCTTAGATATAGTTAGTGCTTAATAAACGTTTTTTCATTTATTCATTCATCTTGAGAAATCCTGGAATATCTTCTATTTAGAAGATGCAACAGTAGAAAGAAAGGGTCCTCATCCTATCCATGGTTAATTTAAGACTGTTTCTATTGGACACAGGACACAGGATGTGCTTGAAGACTTAGAGGTCAGAGAGGCCCTTCTGAAAATAAAACAAGAATTTAGCTGTAAGTTACCAATTAACTGTATTTTATTTATTTATTTATTTTAAACGGATGAAATTCAACAGAGGGTGCATTCGGTAGTCACTTCAGCATCTCTGTCATCTGCTGTCTCATTTTTCCCAAGCTGGCCCTGGGTGGATAGCCTCAGCCCCACCTTCAGTCAGGACAGTTCAATGCCAAAGCAGGCTCATAGCAGAGAACCTCCTCAGTGACAGTGATGACAACGTCCAACATTCTGGCAACAGATACACTTCCAGGGGATTCTAAGGAGGATGAACGACCCAAGTGGGACAACAAATTCCAGTACACTCTAAGTTGTATTGGATTTGCTGTAGGTTTGGGAAATATATGGAGATTTCCCTACTTGTGTCAGACTTATGGAGGAGGTAAGTGTATATTGTTTCCCATTATAGGTTTTTCACATTGTGATTGGGTTTCATGATGTATACCCAATTATTTGAGAATGATGAACCAATAACAGTATATATTCTTAGTGCAGGAAGATTATAATTTGTTTGAGCTCTCTATTAGTTTATTGATTTTTATAACAATATTTTTCCTGATTATTAATATGTTTTGCTTTATCTATTAACTGCTGCTTTTTAAAAAATGAATGACTAAGTCTTAAAATTTTAGAGTTTTTGGGAAATTACTTCATGAAAGCATCAGAAACATGAGCACAGAATCCCTTTCTAAGCAAGTTTTAGAAGTATGGGGCCACTGGGTGGTATAGTGGATTGGGTGCTAGATTTGGAGTCATAAACACCTGAGTTTAAATACGACCTAAGACGCTCACTAAGTGGGTGATCCTGGACAAACCTCTTACCCTCTTTTTCACCTGTTTCCTCATCTATAAAAATGGGGATAATAACAGCACCTGCGTCAGAGGATTGTTGTGAAGCTCAAATGAGATAAACTTATAAAATGCTTTGTAAATCTTAACATACTAAATAGATGTTAGCTATTACTTTTTAATGGTATATGATATGATAGTATGGTCACAGGGGTGCTTTTAAGAGAACGGTGAATTGTGACATCAGTGAAGCAATTTAGTTTTTCCTAATTACTTTGCCTTAAATTAGGGAAGATGCCACCAGATGAACAATGGTAAATCCTTAGGTGGTCCATGATCCAATAAATTAAATTTGTGCTTTGTCTAAGATTTCTGTGATGACGCTTCCCCATCTCACTAGATTCATAGCCATAAAATATCAACACCTTGTTTAGAAAAATGCTATTTTTCAACTAAAATTTATAAATCATGTACATGGAGAGCAAGAGTTGAAAGAAATAAACTTCAAAGTATAATCTAGTACATTTCTCAGTAATTCTTAAAAGTCATTGATTACTGTTTAGTCTAACTCTGGTTTTATTCCCCAAACTAAATTAGAACACTTTCTAACACAATGAATTCTTCTCTTGAAAAGACCCTTTCCTAGGGCTTCAGGGCAATTTTGCATCAGGTTTTTGTAGTTTCTTTCATAGTTCAATAAAAACACTAACTACCTTCTCCAGTGATCAGAATGGTGCAGAAGTGACTCTCTATTTCAGAAGGATGTGCTAGGAGAGAGCACAAGCTCTGTCAGGACTACCAAGCAGGAAAGAATTTAAACACAAGCCCAGCAAGTAATTGAGTGTCCTTTATCCAAGTATCAGACTAGTTAAACTCAGAGGCTCATCTTTAGAAGTTCGGCCACTTGTTTTGTTTGTTTACGTGGTTTTTATTTGTTTTTGCCAGAAGAACTCACAGATTTAAATTTTATGGTGCTGGTACCCTTGGTAGGATTAGATGATGAGATAATGTTTGTAAAGACCTTAAATTCTGAGTAAAAGTGAACTATTATTATCATTGTTTACTGATCATTAGGAGGCAACCACAAAATTAATAATAATAATAATACATCATCTGAACTATGATGCTTCATTTTTGCCTTTTATCGCTAGTTCCTAGCACATGGTAAATGGTTATTGAATGAACGAATGTTGAATGAATGATCAGTGTAGTACAGATTAGAAGGGAACTAGCCAAAAATCACAAAGATCATAGGATCATGATTCTAGAGCTGGGAAATCATATGATCCATCTTCCTCATTTTAAAGTTAAAGAAAATGAAGCCAGATGAGGTGAGGGGATTTGTCCCAATTATTGGTGGTAAGTAGTATTTCCATCCATACCACCTTTCATCAGTCTGTGGGAAGCCAGATTACTAGGTATTTTGAAAGACTCCCCAGGAAAGCCAGTCTTCTTGGATAGATAGCCACTGACATCAGAGCCCAGAACCAGCTGTTTCTTTTAGGTAATGCTCCCCTCCCCCATTGGTTTGTTTTGCCTTTAAAGTGTATTTTTAAAATATACGTTGCTGTGCAAATGAACATTAAAAATATTTTCGACAGTTTGGCCCAATGGTTCCCTCTCCAGGAACTATGTAGTTCTATCAGAATTGAAAGGTTCAATAAGTCTATGCAAAGACTTTGATAGATATTGTATCCATCATCTCTAGCTACCTTATAATGTCCCAGAAAAAATATGTTCTACAGTATATTCAATTGAAGCTTTGGAGAACAATCACAGTGCAATGTCCCTGGACATCTCAACCAACACTGTTCAACATTAACCATTAATTGGGGGCTATAACTGGAGACAGATCTTTTGTGACTTAATTTTTCAGTTTCTAAAGCAAAGGTTTAACTTCCTCTTGTGCCCTGGAGTTACTTATCTATCTCTTCATTAAACATACTTACAGAAAAACTAAGGCTGCTGTTAACACTGGGAGGTACTAGAAATACTGAAGAGAAATATGAAATAATTTCAATTAAAATATACTTTGTAAAAATTAACACTATAATCTACAAATAGCTAGAATATATGTATGAATATATCATATGTAAATGGACATTTCAATCAAAATATGCTAGCTACTTGAAGTTCTTCAACCAAGACACTCTGGTGGTCTGTGTCCCTTTGTAGTGGCTGCCCAATGCCTGCAGTGCTCTCTTCTGTCTCACTCTTTCCAGGCCTTCAACTCTCAGGTCAAATTTTACTTTCTGCAGGAGGCATGGATGAGTCTACCTAGCTGCTAGTGCCTAATCCTCTCATGTTACCTTCCCTCTACTTTGTCTCTTTTGAAAAATGATAGATAAATAAAGAGATAGATATAGAGATAGATAAAGATGTAGATACAGGAATGTAGAGGTAGATGGATAAATAGAGATATAGACAGACAGAGATAAATATAAAGATAGAGGTAGATAAGTAGATAGGTAGATAGATAAAGCTATAGATATATAGAGATTGGTAGAGGTAGATAGAGATGCTAATATAGATAGAGATAGATAAAAAGATAGAGATGTAGACATATAAAAGTATAGAGATAGGAAGATGGAGATATAAACAGATATAGAGATAGAGATAGATGATAGAAAGATAGAGAGATAGATGGAGAGATAATTGTCCTTTGTTCTGGAAGAGGACTGATGACAATTCTCAAGAGAATTGGATTTAAATGAGGCAGAGCTATACAAAGTCATTAGCCTCATTCCTCAAGAGTTATTTGGAGTCCAGTGGCAGGACAAAAGTCAAAATGACTGGTGATTGCCCAGTGATAGATAGATAGATAGACAGAGAGAGAGAGAGAGAGACAGAGAGACAGAGACAGAGACAGAGACAGAGAGAGAGACACAGAGAGAGAGAGAGATAGCAGGGTTTGGAATGCTGTGGTCCACAGGGTCATGAAGAGTTGGGTATGAATGAACTATTGAATATGAAACAACAAGAATAGATGTATGTAAATATAGAGACAGATAGCTTTTTGTTTTGTTTTTTTTGCTTATTGGGTCTCGCTCATCAAGATGGGAAGTGTAGCAGCCAATCACAGTCTGATCTCCTCCATTTCCAACCTGGGTCAGCTCACTTCTCCTTAGGCAGCTTGTGGCGGCTCATCACAATCATGCTGAACTTAGTGTAGAGGATCCCATTGCACTAAGAACTCTCAAATTCGAAAGATCCACCCCACTCAACATACTCTGAGGAAGGGTGTCTAAGCATACCCTGCCACACCAGGCTTCTCTGTGTATATTTTCATGTTTTCTCCCTCTTTTAGATAATAAATTCCTTGAAAGCAAGGGCTTTCTTTACCTTTCTCTTCTTCCTAGAACCTAGTAAAATTACTGGCATACAGTAAGAACTTAATAAATATTCATTGACTGACAGTAGTAAGATACACACACAAACATATACATACATATATTGCATATAGATACCAATTTACACATATCTATTGAGAGAGGAACCACATAGTGGAGTGCAGAGCAAGCTAGCCTTGGAATCCCACCTCTGACATATCCTGGGATTCTTGGCAAGTCACATAAGCTCCCATCATCCTGAGCATTTTCTAAGAATTAATGTTCTTTTCTTTGTATTAATTAATGTTCTTGTCTTTGTATTAGACAAAACTTCTATTTAGAGAACTAGCAGCAATTTCTGTTCAGGTTTATAAATACGTGTATTGGAACCCCCCCTTTTTGTATTGCAATATTCACTTTATTGGTCTGAATGAACCTGCAGTATTCTTCAAGGTATGACTGTAGCTTTTGACAATCACTGTTTGATTAATTTCCAAGTTTAGTGATTCAAATACTATTCCATCTGCTTCAATCAATGTACTCCTTGATACACTAAATCATTTGTTCTTCAATATAAAATTAGTTGTCATTTTATCTGCTTCTATAGGTAGCCTCACTGGTATTGATTGGTATTTAATTATATTTATGAATCATTTTGGGCATTATTGTCATTTTTGCCACTCTCAACTATTAATATGACATACAGCTGTGTGAATAAAACTATTATATGACATATACAGTTGAGTAAATACAATATTCCCTCAAAAATTTCCTTAATTTTAAATTCAATGTTATCTTTCATTTTGGAAATGTGTTCCTCCTTGTCATTAACTAAGAGTTTATCAATTTTAGTAGTTTTTATGAAAAAACCAATTCTTGGTTTTTTTTTAAATTTATCATACTGAATTTTGAAATGAGAAGTGATCCTGATTTATGGGGTAGAATAGTAAAAAACAGCTTCTGAAAATTACAGGTCACCTAAAAGGCACCTTATTACAATGAACTATTAGAGATGATTGATTGAAAGGGGCTAATCAATCATCAAGAGCAAAAGATAACTAATGTGCAGACTGTTTAGGCTTTGCTCCCTATATAATACTGAGATCTAGAAGACCCAAAATTCATTTCAAGTGTCTCCTTAGCAAGATTTGTGAGAGGACATGGACAGTGGTGGGGTTTTCTGTGCCACAGAATGAGAAAGCACAGATGGATTTTAAAACTACATTAATACAGTAATGGAATCGCAGATCCATTTTTTTCTGATTGCTCTTCTAAAATCAAACAAAACTTCTTTTCCTACTTTTCTCTAATTTACCTTTTACAATGTCTTTAAAAGTTTATTTTTTCATTTTTTTATTAATATAGGCATTTAATCCCATATATCTCTATCATTGTCATCTTATAGATTGGTATGTTTATGCTATATTTTTATTTTTTCTTGTACTTTGGTCTGAAAACAGTAAATAGAATTCATCTTTTCAGATTTACTTAAGCCCTCTCTGTGAGAAAGTATAATTTTGTGAAAGTTACTGTACAGCTGAAAAATGTATATTTTAATTTTTCCCCATTTTTTCTAACATCTTCATGTTAGAATTTGACAAACCATTCAGTCTGATTTTACAATTTACTCATTTTCCTTGATCTATCATAAATAACCTAATAATATGATTTTTTAAACTTGTTAAAGTTATCAGGAAATATATGATGGAGGTACGAGTTCTATGTATTCTCCTAAAAATTGTTTTTTAACCTAATTGCTGTGTTGTTTGGGGTGCAAACTTCTTAATATTGTTAGGTTTTGTTTGCAATTCTGCCATCAACTAAAAGTCTTATCTCCCTTACAGCTAAATCCAAACCTGAAAACATTAACTGATTTAATCTTTTCATTAGCTGCTCCTTTATCTTATGCTCACCAAAGAATGATAAATATTATTATCTTTCCTCTGGTCTTAATCTTCCTAATAGCTTTTTGGATTATGTGTCTCCTATAGATAAGCTATTTTCAAATTCATACTATTTAGTGTTATAGTAATTAAGATTTTCTTATCCTTTCTCCTACCTTCCAACTTATGCAAAGACAGGAGGTTTCATCATGAGAATAATCTCCCTTTTCTCCACTGTCTTCTGAAATGTCATCTGTTTTTTTTAATCAAAACTAATATTACATTAAAAAAACCAATATTACCAGACTAATTTTTTATAAAGTAGAAACCTCGTATTTTACCCAGCACCTAGGAGTATTGTAAACACGGTAGTTTAATTGATGTTCATTTTTAATTAACACAATATTATGCTAAATTTTACATCTCTTTTAAGAGATTTGTAAGTTTTGCTTCATAATCAAAGCTATCCTTAACGACATACTTTAGGAACTCCTCCCATTGCCATCTCAATAAAGGAACTCATCTCCTATTTTATTAAGAAAATTGAAGCCACCCATTTTCCTTCCACTATACCTCAAAACTCCTTTACGTTGTTCCTCATTTTTTAGCTCCTTTGTCCAGGCTCTGAGGAAGAGGTGGCTCTTTTTACCCCAATTTTTAAAACATTTCTATTTAAAGTTTTGAGTTCCAAATTCTCTCTCTCCCTCCTCCCCAAGGTGGTGCAACACCAAGAACCCCACTATACACGGGAGGGCCTGCTAGCACAGGTTCTTTGATCTAAAAGGAAAGCCAACTTTTGAGGGGTCAACAATCGCTTTAATTAAGCACATGTATCATTCACTTAGTTCAGGGGAAAAAGTCAGCACCCTGAACTTCAGAGAAAATGCAGAAAAATAAAGATGAACAGACAGGGCCTCCAACTGTCTGACCATTATGTACATAATTAGTTAGAGAGAGAAGCATCAGCATCTAGGTTTTTAAAGCTGGGAGGGTGGGTAGAGAGGGACTTCTTAGTGGCTACCCATAGTGTCATCTGGACAAACACCTCCAAATGAGTAAGCCCCAGAACAAAACCTCATCTCAGAGTATACGTATGCTTTTTGCAACCCAAGAGCATCACAGCCCTTGAGAACCAGTGCTTCATTAGAAATTAACAAAAGGTGTGGACCTTCCTCCAAAATAAATCTACCCTAATCAAACTTCCTTAAATAGGCAGGCTCATTAAAGGGTGGGGAAGGTCTTTAACTTTCATTAATATAATT
Source organism: Notamacropus eugenii (assembly GCF_028372415.1). Lineage (NCBI taxonomy): Eukaryota > Metazoa > Chordata > Mammalia > Diprotodontia > Macropodidae > Notamacropus > Notamacropus eugenii. The sequence goes on from NC_092875.1 coordinate 345,655,789, forward strand.
AACATTACAGAAGGTAAGCAATCAAATATAGGTAATACATGTGCAATTATGTAAAACATAGTGGTAATTTTATTAAATTAAGATCAATTAAATTGAAAAAAATTATTAAATTAAAAAATTAAAATTATTAAAGTATTTTGTACAAGAAGACTCAAATAAAAGAAAATGGAAAAAAATGAAAATAGCATGTGTCAGTCTGTATTTAGATTATCAGTTCTTTCTCTGGAGGTGGATAGCGTCTTTATTAGTCTTTCGGGATTGTCTTGGATCACTGTGTTACTGAGAATAGCTAAGTCATTCACATTTCTTCATCAGTCAGTATTGTTGTTACTGTGTATAGCATTCTCCTGGTTCAAGTCACTTCTCTGTGCATCAGTTCATGTAAGTCTTTCCATGTTTTTCTGAAATCATCCTGTTTGTCATTTCTTATAGCACATTAATATTCCATTGCAATCATATACCACAACTTATTTAGGCATTCCTCAATTGATGAGCATCCTTTTGATTTCCAATCTTAGCCACCACAAAAAGAGCTGCTATAAATATTTTTGTATAGGTGGCTATTTACTTTGTAAGGCCAATGACTTTATGTCTCCTTAATGTTATCCCCACTGTCTCTAGGAATTTGACCCCTTCATCATTCTACAGCTTTCTCTCATCATCAATATCTTCTTATCTACGGTCTCCTTCAATGCTTTCTACAAACATATCCAGGTCTCTTCATCCTTTAAAAAAAATAAAAACAAAATCTTTTACTTGGCCCCAATATCTCTTCATATTATCACCCTTTATTTCACAGCCATCCTTCCTTTCATAGCCATACTTCTAGAAAGAGTGATCTGTACTCCTTGTCTCCATTTTCTCACCTTTCACTTATTTCTTTACTCTTACAATCTGACTACCAGCCTTCCCACTTGGCAGAATCTGAGCTCTCCAAAGTTATCAATCAACTTTGAAGTGCTAACACCAGTGACCTTTTCTCCATCCTTATTCTGCCTTACTTCTATATAACTTTTGATACTGTTGACAACTCCCTCCTTTTAGACAGTCTCTCTTCCTTTGGCCTCCAGGACAATATTCTCCCCTGTTGTTTTTTTCTTCTACTTCTCTGAATACTCTTTCTCAGGCCCCTTTGGTGAATCTTCATCTATCTCTCACCTGTGTGGTGTAAGTCTAAGCCCAGGTCTGTCCTAGATCCCTTTCTCTTTTTTCTTTACCCTTTCTCAGTGATTTCCTAAGCCACTATAGGTTCAAGAATCTTTTTAAAAATGATTTAATTGTATTTTTGATTTAATTTAATTGTCAAATCTTCATTTCCTCTCTCCCATCTGACCCTTCCCTTCCTCCCTCCCTGAGAAAGCAAGAAAAACAAAATCTTTTACAAACATTTATAATTAAGCAAAATGAATTATTACATTAGCCATTCCCAAATAGATATTATTTTACACATACACACACGTACACGTATATAGTCAATGTAAGATACTATCTATATCTATATCTACCTACCTGCACTCTGAGTTCATCACGTTTATATGGCCAGTGGGCATCATATTTCGCTATGATTGGCCTTTATGTTGATCAGAGTTTCTAAGTCTTTCAAAGTTGTTTGTCCCTACAATATTGTGTTATTATGTAAATGGTTCTCCTAGTTCTGATCACTTAACTTTGCATCAGTTCATATATATATTCCCAAGTTTCTCTGAAACAGTCCCTTTCATCATTTCTTACAGTGCAATACTATTCCATCATATTCACTTACCATAACTTATTCAACCATTCCAACTGATGAAAAACTCCCTCAGTTTCCAATTCTTTGCCACCACTAAAAGAGCTGTTATCTATCAGACATCGAGCTCCTTGTTCTTGTTTTTTGCCTTTCTTTGTATCCCAAGTACTTAGCACAGTGCCTGGCACAGAGTAGGTACTTTTCCTCTTTTTTTTTAGTTTGTTCTTTTTGAGGGTATAAACTCTTTAGCATTCTAATTCCAAAAGTTTTTGTGGTTGTTTAGTCATTTCAGTTGTGTCTGACTTTGTGACCCCCTTTTGGCAGTTTTCTTTGCAAAGCTACTGGAGTGGTTTGCTGTTTTCTTCTCCAGCTCATTTTACAAATGAGGAAACAAATAAACAAAGTTAAATGACTTGCTCAGGGTCACATAGCTACTAAATGTCTGAGGCTGGATTTGAACTCAGGATAATGTCTTCCTGACTTCAGGCCCAGCGCTCTAGGCACTATGACGCTACCCAGCTGTACTGACTCAAAGGGTCTACATAGTTAAAGAGCTTTTTGGGCCCAGATTTGCTTTCAAGAAGAACTAGATTATAAGACAATTCCAAAGGACTCATGATAAAAAATGTTATCCAGAGAAAAAACTGATGGAGTCTGAATGCAGACTGCAGAATTTACTATTTTTCACTTTCTATATTTTTTCATGTTTTTTTTTTCTCCTTGATCTATATTTTCTTTCATCACATGATTAATATGGTAGGGCAGCTAGGTGGTACAGTGGATAGAGCACCAGTGCAGGAGTCAGGAGGACCTGAGTTCAAATCTCACCTCAGACACTTGACACTCACATGCTGGGTGAACTTGGGCAAGTCACTTAACTCCAATTGCCTCATCCTGGGTCACCTCCAGTCATCCTGATGAATATCTGGTCACTGGATTCAGTTGGTTTTGGAGGAGATGTGAGGCTGGTGACCTGCACAGCCCTCACTCACTCAAAACAAAGTCAAGGGAAAGTCATATCATCATTTCTCCGATGGCATGATCTTCTTCAGCAGTGAAGGACAAACATACACAATATGGTAATGTTTTACACAATCGAACATGTATAACTTATCAAACTGCTTACTATCTCAGGGAGGAGAAGGGAGAATGAGAGAAAATTTGGAACTCAAATTTTTTTAAAAAATGAATGTTAAAATTATCTTTGCATGTAACTTGGAAAAAATATTTTTTTTAAAAAAAGATTTCTGGGGAAAAAAAGAATAACTGAATTAGTGCAAAGTTCCATCATAAGTTAAATCATCACCTCCATGTAGATGGTTACCAAATTTATATATCTAACTCCACTATCTCTCCTGAAATCTAGTACTACATCATCAACTATCTACTTAATGTGTTCTCTTGGCTATCCAATCAACATCAGAATGTTCAAAATGAAACTCCTCTGCCCCGCCTACCCCCCCACCCACCCCAAAAAAACTCACTTCTCTTCCAAACATTCCTATTTGTGTTGAGGATACTACCATCCATCTAGTGATTCCAATTCACAACTTCAGATTTGTCCTTGGCTCTTCTGTCTTTCACACTCCACACCCAATCAGTTATCAGGTTTATTTGTTTTTTAAGTCTCCATTCCCACGGCCACCTCTTTCAACTCCCTACCATCTCTCACCAGGACTGTGCAATAAGCACATCCCTGTTCCCCTCTTTGATGTGTCTGAGGTCTGACCATATTACTCTTCAGCTCAAAATCTGCCTCTGGTATAAAGGACAACTTCTTCAGCCTGGCATTTACAGTCCTCCACCATCTGACTCCTCTTCTTGAGTTCAAATCTGGCCTTGGACACGTACTAGTTGTGTGACCCTGGGAAAGTCACTTAATCCTGTTTGTTTAAGTTGCCTCATCTGTAAAATGAGCTGGAGAAGGAAATGGCAAACTGTTCCAATATCTTTACCAAGAAAACTCCAAATGGGGTCATAAAGACTCAGACACGACTGAACAACAACCTCTATGTTCAGGCAAACTGGCCTATTTGCATTACTCAAATTAAACATTCTGTTATCCGTTGCTATATGGAGACAGCTAGGTGGCTCAGTGAGTAGAGTGTTGGGTCTGGAGTCAGGTAGACTGGAGTATAGATCCAGTCTCAGACACTTGCTATATGTGCCTGGACAAGTCACTTAACCTCTGTTTGCCTAAAACCACTGGAAAAGGAAATGGCAAACTACTCCAGTATCTTTGCCCAGAAAACCCCATTCAGGGTAATGAAGAATCAGACACAACTGAGCAACTATCCATTATTGTGCCTTTCTCCAGGTACTCCCTGGTGTCTGGAATGCACTCCTTCCCTACCTCCCTCTCTTAGAATCACTCACATTCTACAAGATTCAGTTCAGGTGTCACTTGCTACTCAATTCCCACCTCCACCCCACCCTCCCATTCCAATTCTCTCAGTTCTTAGTACTCTTTCTTTTTCCTGGAATGACCTTATATTTACTTCTCTCTCTCTTTCTCTGTCTCTCTCGGTCTCTCTCTGTCTCTCTGTCTCTGTCTCTGTCTCTCTCTCTCTCTGTCTGTTTCTCTCTGTGTGTCTGTGTTGTATCTACCCAATAAAATGCAAGATCCTTGAAACAAGGATTGCTCCACATTTTTTCACTGTGTTGCCAGTGCCCAGAATAATGCCCTGCAAAGTAGACTCATAAAAAATGTTTATGGGATTGAAATGTAAACTGAATTGAAGGGTTATAACAAGCTCTGTCTCACTCTAAGGTTACATAGAACAGAAAGTAGATAAAAGCAGGGAAAAGCAGAACCACTGACCCATGGGGCAGCTGTTTGTACACCAAGAAGAGGAAGGAGGAGGTACAAGTCAGACTTCTTTAAGGCAGAGGAATGTGACTATAACATTCATATATTTCTGGGTGATTTTCTTGTTTGTGCTTCCTTGTGTTGCATGTGTTCCTAGAGCAGCCTTAGCAATTGGGCTAAGCTCTATGGCATGCAAGGTTTGGGCATTGAACACGCACCAAAATATCCATTTCACATGAACTTAATGAGAGAGACATGACTAGACATCAAATGATGTGAAAAAGCTCTTGTGATTTTAATGGACTTCAAGTGCAACGAGTCAACATTTGATGATGGCAGTCACGACTGAACAAAAAGCACGTCAAAAGAGGTGAAACTTCCACTGTTCTCTGCCCTGGCCCAAACTTGCCAGAAAAATTGTATTCAGTTCTGGGTTCTTGAGAAGGATTTTGACAAGTTAGAGTATAGTCAGAGAAGGGATATCAGAATGGGAGGGGAACTGGAAGTCATGCCGTGTTAGGCTGAGTTGGAAGAAATGAGGTTTAGGAAGCACCTACAAATATTCTTCAAACATGAACTTTTTCTCATTCGCTCTAGAGGCCAGAGCTAGGGACAATGGGCAGAACTGGTTATGGGCTAAAGAAGGGCAATGTTGCAAGAAGGAGAGAGTTATAGACATGAGACTTATTTCAGGCCTTAAACTTTCACATCCATAACTGAAGGCAAGAATGAATGAATGAATAAAGGACTTATTAAGCATCCACTATATGCCAGGCACTATGCGAAGTTCTTTACAAGTATTACCTCATTTGACCTTCACAACAACTTTGGAAAGCACATGCTGTTATTACTCCCATCTTGCAGTTGAAGACACTGCGATGAGGTGAAGTGACTTCCCAGGGTCACACAAGCTGACAGATGTCTAAGGCTAGATCTGACTTCAGGTTTTCCTGACTCTGCTACAGTGTCACCTAACAATCTTTAGGCTAAGAAGAAGCAGGCTCCAAAAAAATTCAGCACCAACCTAGCAATATGGTCAGCCAATCCCAGGTTAGGAGAATTAAAATAGAGATAACACTAAGATTGACACTTGGAAGGAGATTAATAAATTGGAAAGAAGCTAAGGAAGGCTTATTTTTCTGTAGATGGTACATGTGCCTAAGATTGGTTTACTTAAAAAAACACACAGAACTATGAAATCATCAATAAGGGGAGCTCTTGGTGGGGAAATTTTCTCTGCTAATTCAGGGGTACTGAATAATTAAGTAATTTGCTCAGGGACACATAACTAATAAGCGTCTCAAGGCTGGATTTGATCTCTGGTGTTTCTCAGTTATATATCAGGTCTGCCCGATAGTATGTATCAAAAATTGAACTTGCACACAGGTCTTCCTGACTTTGAAGCCAACTCTCTATCCACTATGCCATATTGCCTCTCTAGGACTATGTTAAATGTATATGTAATATCCCCTCTGGGCTACTCTCCAACTTGTACACCTACTCTTGGGTTGACTATTGCTCTGAGTTCTAGGAATCACTCTATGAATGACTATGTCTACCACTATGGCTCACAAGCCCCCACCAGTGTGCTTCCCATTAATAATCAGTCGATAGACAATTAACTTTTAGAAAAGGCATTTACTAAAATAGCATATGAAGAATAGTTTGATGTAAACCCCAAATCTCCAAAAGCCTGGGGCTCACTTGGAGTACAACGGTAGTGAGGGGCATATGTAATATACATATCTGGTAAAGGGTAATTTAGAACTCCTTTTCCTTTCAGTAATATCCTAATGCTATTCACCTTGCATCCAGTTCTCTGCTGGATGAGCAGCACAGAGGTATTCCCAGGTTTTCTCCTTTCTTGAGTCTCAGCCAGCACTTCTATCCACCACAAAGGTGTTAAACTCCTTAAAATTGCCTCCTCCCTCAGACGGCTATCTCTTTGCATCTGCAATCATATCTGTTTTGGGTGTATATGTCTCCTATTGGTTCGGTAGTTTCAGAGACATGGCCCAAAGAATAAGAGAAGAGGAAGTCACCTTCTTCTTACTCACACAGAGGTACAGTTCCAAAAAATATTCCCAAGTCTCAAATCCTTCACTACTATAGATTAGAGAACTTGATATTTTTATACATAAGCCCAAGGGACCATAACTATTTTCTCAGCCAATAACAAGCTATTTTCTGATATCATTTGCTTTCTTTCAATTGCTAAACCTCAATAATCCTCTCCCACTGATTAAGAACACATTTACATATTGTGGTGAGATTGTGGGAAATTTCCTAAAAACATATTTCCTAAAAACGTATCTGGACCCCTGATTGAATGATTTTTTTGATTACATCAATTTGTGGGGAAGGAAGGGAAAGAATAAAAAATGGAGGGAAATCATATCACCATAAGCCCATGGTAACACAAAAGTCCAAAAGAAAAAGTCCAAAACAAAAGCCCAATCTTCTTTCTACAGCATTCCTAGCAATAGGTCATATAGCCTTCTCTTGAGCACCTCCAGTAGTAGAAAATGTCACTAGAACTCACAAAGTTCCATTTTAATTTTGGGGCAGTTCTAATTTTTATAAGGTTCTTCCTTAAGTTGATCTGAAATCTATTCCTATTACTTCTATCCAATAATCTCTACTATGAATTTACATAGAATATATTTAGTTCTTCTCTCACATGTGACAGAGATAGGGATCAGACCTAGGACTTCATTGATATTGAAAACTTCCAGAAGAAGAATTTCTATGTACTAATGCAGACCAGCACCTTCATTCACAATTTATAATCTTAGAGAGATGCCTAGAGCAGTGATATCAAAATCAGATAGAAATTTGCTAGCTGTAATAAGGATTAATTTACTAATTTAAGTTTTAATTTTTTATTTTAAAATGTATTATCTGTGTTTTAGTGCATTTTTATACATTTAGTTAAATATTTTCTAATCACATTTTAATCTGTTTTGGCTATATTTGAGAGTGTTGTGGGTCTCATGTGGTCTACAGGTAGGTGACTATTTGACACCACTGACCTAAAGCATTGAGATGTTAAGGAATCTTTCCATCATTATATAGGCAGCTAGAGGACACTATGGATAAAGCATAGGGCCTGGAGTGAGAAAGAACTGAGTTCAAATCCAGCCTCACTTACTAGCTGTATGACCTAAGGTAAAAACCTATTTGCCTCAGTTTCCTTGACTATGAAATGCACTAGAGAAGGAAATGGCAAACCACTCCAGTATCTTTGCCAAGAAAACTCCGAATGGGGTCACAAAGAGTCAGACATGACTGAAAACAACTGAGCAACAAAATATGTCAGAGGTGAGACTTGAACCCAAATCTTCTTAATTCCACAGCCCCCTCTCTATCCACTACACCACACTAACTTGATTTCTTTTACATGTCCATCTTATAAATGTTTAGAAGATAATTATCACATTCTGTCTTGTCTTCTCAAGGCTAACCATTCCCAATTCCTTCAAGTAACCTTGGTGAGGCATGGATCATCATCCTTGCCACCTCCCCCTGTGTATGGTCTAGTTTGATAATAACTTTCCTAATGTTATGGATGTACTGATCAATAAGGATGTACAAGCCAGGCAAAGCACACCTGTGCAAGAATGTCACCAGAACTTTTTCATGGAGACTGGGGGAGAGAAAAGAGTGAATGTATGGGAGCAGCTCAAGTATGGCCTGCTCACCCCAGCTTGGGTCATTTGCTTTTGGAAGGACTCTGATGGCAAGCTTGGGTCATTTGCTTTTGGAAGGACTCTGATGGCAAGCAATAGTTGCCTCTTGTAGAAAAGTCCATTGTACATTTTCCTCGGACTAAAGGGATAGAAATGAAGGAGAAGACTGAAGCAAAGTGGGGAAGTATAGTGCCTGGTACCATTCTGTTTACTCAAGCAATGTTGCCCTTGGGAGGGACTCTTGGAGTGCTCTAAGTTCCTATATTCCATCACTAGATGCTTATCTACTGATAGAGTTTTGGTAACAAATGAAAAGTTTGTTCTTATTCCTGCTGGGACTGAGATGGAAAGCTGGACTTCTGGCTTACCTGTTGTTAGGGGGAATTGGTATAGGAATTAAAAGAGGGTCACAGACTGGGCAATGTCCATGTTGGTTGCATTAACGTTAACTTGGTTTTCTTCCTTTGAATTGTATTTGAAAGCCCATGTATAGTATATATTTGTAAATTCTTTAATGGAAACCCTGCCAAGATGATGGGAAGATCTAGCAAGGCTGAGGCTGAGTCATAGTTATGTGTGTGCTCATCCTTCATTGCCAAAGAAGACCATGCCATCAGAGAATAATGACATGACTTGCACTTAACTTTGTTTTGAGTGAAGGAGGGCTGTGCAGGTCACTTCTCTTCCAGAGCCATCTGAATCCAGTGACCAGATATTCACCAGGATGACTGGAGATGACCCAGGATAAGGCAGTTGGGATTAAGTGACTTGCCCAAGGTCACACAGCTAGTGAGTGTCAAGTGTCTGAGGTGAGATTTGAACTCAGGTCCTCCTGACTCCTGCACTGGTGCTCTATCCACTGCACCACCTAGCTGCCCCCTGAGTCATAGTTAGATTGGTGGGAATACTCATCTGTACCCTGAATAAAGTGAATGCTATGAAAAAAGGAATAGAGCCATGGGGTAAATGGTTTCCAGTTTCTCTGAAAGGTGGATAGAGGCATAGAGAGTTTGATGTTTTTCCCAGATCACCCTCATGTGACAGATTTGCTCAGAAACTAGACCTGACAAAGGCATTTGGCTGGGGTTTTGGATTAATGTCAGTACCTCTGCAGCAGATCAGCACCTGTTGGAGTGATACATAACTCAGAACACACTGGGAGGTTCTCCTGAGGGTGTGGTAGCATAATCAAGAAAGGCGACACCAGGCCCTACATGTGGAACCTCAGCTTCCTTGTTTCTCACAAATCTTCCCCCTGTATCTTTGTCCCTGTAGTCCAGAAAAAGTCTTTGAGGATTCCCACCAGTCCCTTCAAAACCAGTGATACAGGAGAGGGTGCGAGCAAAGTTATTGTTGTTTGCTCATCCTATTCCATCCCTCTATCTCCTTGAAAAAGCCTCCATGCTGCTTCATTCTGCCTTGGTGAGCATCTCTGCTGGCTGGCGCACCTGCTGCTCTCAATGCAGCTTCTGGACCTGAATATAATACGTATAGATGTGGTTTGATCATGACAGAACACAGGAAGGGTGATTATTTCTCTTTTCCCAGACAGTGTACAAGGGTCATTTCACAAAGTACATCACTGAACAACAACAAAAAACATTTCTCTACCAGGAAACTAGATTGCAAAGAAGTTAGTTTATTAAAATTCTGTTTCCTCTACAATATTCTTCCTTACACAAACGAATGGGGAAAAAGTAATTTAAGTGTAAGGTGACTCAAAATCTGAGAGGTTCAGATGTATATGATAAAGACAGGAAATAAAAACAAATGTTTGAGTAGGCTGTGATGTCCAGAGGTGTGCTGGGAACAGCTCTAACCAGCAGGCTGTTAAATTTCGGTGTGAGCATTTTCGTCTCAGAAATCTGCGCATGCTACAAATTAGGGCTAGATTTATTGTTTCGTGGATTGCCTAGACTTAAGAAAGTGTAGATAAAACAGATTAAATTTAATAGTGTGTGTATAAACATTTCTTACACCTAAGACTGATTATTCAATTAAAATATTTACCAGCATACTGCCATATTGCACTATAATAAACATTGTTTTAACTCAGCATTACAGCAGTAGAAGGCTCAAGGAATGCAGACTGGAGACCTGTTAACTGCAGAATAATTAATAGTAATAATGATAATAACTGACATTTATAATAATGCTTTAAGGTTTGCAAAATGTTTTAGATCCATTTTTTCATGTATGTCTCACAGCACCCCTCATGATGCCTCTGCTTGGTTCAACCTGGAAATTTTTTTCTCCTTAAGTTCCTCTTCCCATTCATAAGAAAATGCATAAGAAACCGAAAGCATTTAGGGTTCAAGAAAATTTGGGGGCCTAAAAATCTAGCTAGCATTTTGTAGTTTATGGGAAAGGCAGCTCCTGATAATCTTTCTAAAAGGGTAAATATTGGCAATCAGGGATTACATAAGAATTAGAGGATTTCTAATTTTAAATCAGATAGAAGGTTGGGAAAAGAATGTAGATTTGTTAGCAATAAGAAATAAGGTTTCAAAGGTGGATTAAATGGCTATTAGTATTCCTGGGCTAGCTGGTTGCTCTATTTTCCAAAATAGCTTGACCCCTGGAGGTGAAAACTTCTGGAAACAAAAAGCTCCCTATAAGCCACACCCTGAGAACTGATAAATCATCATCTTTTTGTATGGAGAAGAGCAGCTGAAGATTTTTTCCTTAGTGTGAAACTGGCATATGAAGGGCCTGTTTCCCTATAGGACTTCAAGAAGAACTTTTGTATTCTAAGCTAAAAGAGAGGTCATTAGAGTCCAGTCTTCTAATGGGAAAACGTAACCCATCAACTGAGAGTTCCAGCTGAAGCCAGAAGCTAGAGGCAAAGCAAAGGTCCACAACTACGTGCCCAGAGGAATGCAACAGTACAGATTAATGCCTGGCAGAGTACATGCCATGCTCACATACCCATCAGAGACTACATACCAGATCTAATAGGGGTAGATGGGGTTTTTATCTGCCTCTATTGATCTTTACCCTGAGGTATAGACTCTATGCTAAATAACCTCTTTGAACTACTAACTATAGGACTGTCAAAGATACACACATATACTTGTTCTCTAACACTTGTCTATTATTTCCAGGAGCATTCCTAATTCCATACTTTGTTGCCCTGATCTTTGAGGGAATCCCCCTGTTTCACATTGAACTCGCCATTGGTCAGCGCTTAAGGAAAGGTAGTATTGGGGTGTGGAGCACCATCTCACCATACCTTAAAGGAGTAGGTATGTCTGGAATTTCATTAGCAGAACATTTTCATAGATGGTCTGTTCATACATTTTATTCAAGAGTGCTGACTGAGAGCAAGCTTGTTGTAGAACGAGCAGTGAAGAGGGATAAATTAAATATGATCAAGTTTCATTCATTCAATGTGATAAACATCCATTAAGTACTACTCTATGTAGGGCACACTTATGGGTGCTAGAGTTACAAAAGTAAAACAGGATATAGTCTTTGCCCTCAACTTTCTTGTAGTCTATAAGAAAATGTGTACATGAAAGTATTTTGATATATTTATTAAAAATTAGAACTCAATAAATGATTAGGAGAGGTCCAAGTAATCAGAGGGGCATAAAAAATTTTAGAAGGGAAAGATTGTTTTAGCTTGGGGTACCTAGAGAAGTTTAATGAAGGATGAGATACCAACCATCAGAGATGGCAGAGAGAGCTGTCCAGGAATGGTGGAGAGTGGAAGCAAATGCAGGGAGGCAGAGGAGAACAGTCAGTAGTTAGTATTTATTAAGCACCTACTTATACTGTGCTAAGTGCTGAGGATACAGATAGATATAAGAGACAGAGAAAGACAGAGAGATAGAGAGAGAATTTCTACCCCTCAAGAGCTTACAAACTAATGGAGAAAGACAAAACGCAAAAGAAAACCAAAAAGTGAGGAGTAGGGAGAGAGGAGAAGGTACCCACTGTGGGTGCATGGTAGAGAGGTCAGTCAGAGAAATCCCAAGGGAGAGCAGTGAGGTGAGAAATCAAGAAATATCTGAGCTGAGTTCTCTCCTTAAATGGAGGTTTGGAGTTCTTGCCCCATGTTCCTATCAGAGAGGCAAAAGGGAAGTGACCAGAATTACAAGATGATGAGATTATCCACATGAGCTTCTTGGGACATGTGGAGAAAGATTCTAGAAACGTGAGGTCATTTGTAGCTGGGAAATTGTAGGACATGGGAGCAGTCTCCAAGTAGTACAGCCAGGTGAAAAATGAAACAAGATTAGAAAATGGCAAATTTGGTCAGTTTGGTCAGTATGTGAAGAGGAGTAGTATATGTTCTAGAAGGCTGGCAAGGTAAATTAAAACCAGCTAATGGAAGGCCTGAATGCCAGAAAAAAGATTTCATACACATCTTCATTTATCAACAGGGAGCTACTGAAGGGTTTTGAGGAGAGGAGTACCATGTGAACTTACCAGACCATCCAATAGAACTTAACAGTTTGTTTGTTTCAGAAAAGGAAAACATCTCACTGATTTTTTTGGTCGATTCCATGTAATTCAACATTTTTTTGGGTGTCTACCATGTGCAAAGTACTATACCAGAGGCTAAGATTGAAAGCTAGTTAAGACACAGTCCTTAAGGATCTTTCCATCTAGCTGGAGAAACAAGCATGTACACAAATAGTTACAATATAAAATAAAATGTGTGGGAAGAATCAAAAGAGATGATGGTAATAAGGACCACAAGTGCTTGTTTGAGGTTTGCAAACTCAGACTCTAACAAAAGACTTCATTTCCTATGTTTTCCAGGCATTGGATGTTTTTTTGTTGCCTTGCTGGTGAGTCTGTATTACAACACTATTTTAACGTGGGTGCTGTGGTATTTTCTGAATTCCTTCCAAAACCCCCTTCCTTGGAGTTTTTGCCCTCTAAACGAAAACAGAACAGGTAAATAGCAGGTGGGTGACTCAGTAGGTGTCATTTGGGGAGCTCAGAACTTCATCTCTTTCTTTAGCTATTTTTTATAATCCAGACAATTCACCACGAGCCCCACAGACAGGACAAATCCAGACTGCTTGTAAACTCTGTGTGTGTGTATATGTGTGTGTGTGTGTGTGTATCTCAAGGTATCTCAATAGTCTGAGATTTGGTAGTATCATTGTTGGACTATGAACATTATCCTCTGTTCCCTCCCTGCCATACACCCCCACACACCCCATATCTATAGGTCCAGCACAAAGCAACTGCTTGCTCCTTCTACTGAAGAAAAGGCTTCTGAAGCCAGGCAGCATGAGTAGGCTACCCCAGTGCCTGCCCAGTAATAGCAGGGGTACCACTGTTTGGGGGATCTTATGGTCTTAGTTCCTGATCTGGTCCAGAAATCCCTTCAGTTTTAGGGGAGACCCTCCTCTCATCCAGGAGGAGAGTCACCAGCAAGGTTCTCTGGAGCTTCTGCTTAGAGGTGGGCAACCCCAGGCTCCTACTCTCTGACCTTATTTCCAAGCATCTAACTTATCCTCTAGGAATCCATCAACAAGCATTTAAATGTACCAGGCATGGTACTAAGCCCTGGGGATAAAATGTAAGAGTCTATCAGAGGACACAACATGTTCACAGATAAGTAAATACAAGAAATTTGCAAAATACATGAACATCTGGGGGCATCAGAAAATGTCTTTTTGAAGGAAGTAGCACTTGAGCCCTGAAGGGAGCTAGGAGATCCAAAAGGTAGAGATGGGGAGGAGGAGGAGGATTCCGGGCATGGGGTTCTAAAAACACAAAAGTGGGAATTTCAATGTCATGAACAAGTAACAGACAGTCAGTCAGTCGGAAGGTATGAGGAGGATCAATCTACAATCAGCCTAGAAAGACACAGGCTCAGAAAAGAGTACGATGGGCTTTCAGTATCACACAGAGAAGGCTCCCTTTTATCCTGGAGACAAGGAGGGGCCATGGAGTCATCTTGAGAGCAGGAGTGACAATCTGCTAGACAGTGTCTAGAATTCAGGGTTGTTCTATGCTTCTTTGGACTTTGGTGTGACCTGGGGTTCAAGCCTGGTTATTTGCATAAAACACTTCTTATTGGTGGAGAGAATGATTGCTCTACCCAGAGGGCTTTTGTGAAGGGCAGAGCTGGTGAGAGCTTGGGAGAGGAGAAACCTCCCTTGCTTCCAGATCCAGAGAAAACACAAGAGACGTCAGCATCTCTTCAAGGAGATGGAGAGAGAGAAATTTGTCTTTGGGAAGACACATGGAGGAATGGAAGCCTCTTACTCTCAGTTAAAGTAAGCTGGAAATCAGAAACATTTTGAGGCTCTGGCTCCTTAAGGTGGTGCAGTAGATAGAGTGCCTGCCAGGTCTGGAGTTAGAGGAACCTGAGCTCAAATGCCACCTCAGACACTTACTAGGCTGTGTGACATTGGGGCAAGTCACTTAACCCTGTTTGCCTCCGTTTCCTCATCTGTAAAATGAGCTGGAGAAGGAAATGGCCAACCTCTCCAGTGTCTTTGCCAAGAAGATCCCAAATGGGGTCACAGAGATGTGGACTTGATTGAAGCCACTCAAACAACAGCTTCTCAAAGTCTATTTCCTCTCTCTAGAAGTTTCTTCCTGAAGAAAGCTTGAGGCTCCTTGTGTCCTCTTTCAAAACCAAAGGAAGAAGACATCTTCCCTCTCCCAATACAGCCCTTTCTCATGGAAAGGTTTCAACTCCTGCTTCCAACTTCCCCACATGGCCCAACCCACCATGATAGAGAGCCTTTCTGACAACTTAACACCTCTAATTTCAGCATGACTTGGGGCAAAACTTTATTTATCTCACCCTAGTCTTGTCTATGAGCTGAATTGTTACTTTCTTGGGAAGAAGAAAAGAACACCAATGACAATGGAGTTTGGATTTGACCAAACCCTAAATTCATCATTTTGGTGCTTTAGTGGTCCCTGAATCATTGATTCCACTATTTTTCAACAAACATTCAAGTCAGGAAACACTAATAAATGCCTACGCTCTGCAGAGAACTTGTCAGGGCTGGGCTGGGGATGCAAAGACAGGTACAACACCAGGACTACTTTGAAAGGTTTTACAGTGGGATAAAAGGAGTCTACAGCTATTTGTGGGCTGTGATGCAGGGTGGCCTTGGCAATGACTTGTGATGCTCTTTGGTTCACAGGGCCCACTGAAGAATGCCAGCACAGCAATACTGTGAATTATTTCTGGTACAGGCAGACGTTAAATATCTCAGCAGATATCAATGAAAGTGGAACCCTACAGTGGTGGCTGGTCTTGTGCTTAGTGGCTTGTTGGATGATTGTGTATATCTGCATAATCAGAGGTATTGAGTCCACAGGAAAGGTGAGAATGTCATAAAGGCATTTGTAGAAGCCAAGTTATTTGCAGTTGTCTCTTGAAATATGAAAAATGCTTCTCTAGCACCTGATGTGCTTTTGAAGAGAGAATGGAATCCCAGGCTCCTTGGCTGCCACTAAAGGCCCTAACAATTAAATTGGTTGTCCTAAGGGTAACACAGGCTTCTTTTGCTACAAATGTGGGGATTTGTTTGGGAAAAAGTATATAGAAAGAAGCACCTTTGGATGAGACCTTAGAGTCAGAATGACCTGGGTCCAAGAATCATTTCTGACATATACACATTGTGTGACCCTGAGTCAGTCACTTAATGTCTCAGTTATTCCTCTAAAACTATAAATTGCAGAGAAATTGCTGATCTGCATGACTAGAGGTACATTTTAAGGCATATTCAAGTGGGCTTATGACCTTTACTGTACCTCCATCATCCATGAGGGATGATCACACTTTAGTTCTCTCGGTATAATTCTGCCATGGCCATGATTTAGAACTCTGAATTTTCCCTCTCTGATCATAAGCTCCTATCCTTCCTTTTACCCCTTTGCCACATTCCTTCTAAACCAATTCTCTTTCTTCAGTTTGATCTCTTATCATTCCATCTGTTCCTGTTCTCCCAATCCATTATCCATGTTCTGGTCCTGCTTTCCTCAGTTTACAGTCTTGGCCCTAAAATTAGCCAACCAAGTCAACTAAACATTGTCCTCTCCCTTTGATTCACTTACCCAATTCTTCTTTCATTCATGTCATGCCAAACCTCTATCCTGAATCATGCACATCAATTTGTCATCTTTAATTGTAATCTTATGTTGATGAACACAACTGAAAGAAGTCCAGAGAATATGTTTCAGTAATTCCCCACTGCCTCTAGGATAAAGTATAGAGTCATTAGCCTGGCATTTCAGGCTCTCTACAATCTGACTACTGCATATCTTTCCAATCTTACCCCTTATTTCTCTTCAAAAACCATATATTCCAGTCAGACCACACTATTAACTGTCCTTAAAACTCAATATGCTATCTTATGTTCCCATACATGCCCAGTGCATAAGTGCCTGACTTTTCACCTCTACCTCTTAGAATCCTTGTTTTCTTCCTTGATTTAGCTCAGTTGCTACCTTTTCCCTAAACACTTCCCTGATCTCCCCAGTTATTAATTCTCTGTGCCTCTTTAATTTATCAGGTAGCATATTTATTTATGGGTATGTTATTGAATATGGTCCCCATTTCACTATAATGTAAAATAAAAATAAATAACATGTAATCTCTCTGAAGGCAGGCTTTGTACCACCATCCTCATCTAGTACTTTACACATGGACAATTAACAAATATTCGTTAAATCAAATTGAACTAAATAGAACTACAGGTACGTGCGGCAGACATAGAGCTCAACACTGTCCAGCTTCCTAGCCAAATCTCATAAGAAATATATAAATGAAAAGTGTAATTACTATTATAATCCCACAAGAAGATGACTTGATCCTGGCTACTTATTTCCAGCCTTCAAAATCTTTCTAGAGAACTCTCCATTGACAGCTTTCTTAGTGAAAGATGCATGGGCAGAGTGAGCCACGGGCCATCCCCATGTGGTGTATCTTAGGGTCTTCTAAAGATCTTAACAACAATGCAAGTAATATATACGGAAAATGTTCTCTGGTTCAACAATCATTCACTATTTCTCCATTCTCTTGTACAGGCCATTTATTTTACTGCTCTCTTTCCTTATGTGGTCTTGACCATCTTCCTCATCAGAGGACTCACTCTACCTGGAGCTACTGATGGATTAATTTACCTCTTTACACCTAATGTAAGTACAGGTAGGTCTCATTGAGCCTGTATAAAGGGGTCAAAACTACTAGTCAATTTGGAAAAAACAGTTAAAAAAAGCACCTCCCCCCAAAATCCCATAATTCTAGATCAGTTCTCAGTACAAGATAAATTGGGGTGAAATAGTGAATCAAAGTTGTTGATGTAGCCATTTACCTTGGTCCAGAAGAGACCAGCCCTAGTTTTACTTTACTGAAATTAAAAAGCAACAGATTTGATTTGAGATAAGCAAATTTAATAAACATATAATCAAGTGAAAACTAGCTCAAATACCTTCCCTCGTTTTGCAAAGTTATCAGAGAACCTAGTACTCAAAGGTCTGTATGTCTCACAACACAACCTTATTATTGGTTCCCTCTTGGGTGAACAAATTCCTTACCTGCATGAGGTAACCTGATAATGTTACTACCAGCAGCTCTCTTTCAAAAATATTAATTCTTCTGTAAGTCTCTTCCACTGAAACTATCTGGTTACTAAATGTTCTCAGAAGGATCTTAGGATCCTATATTTAGGCTAGAAGAAACCCTGGGGGTCATCTATTTCAAACTCTTCTTTTTACAAATGAGGATATGAAGACCCAAAGAGGTTTCGTGATTTACCCAAGGTAAAAGTAAGTGACACAGAATAGATTCAAACCTCTGACACCAAAGCCAGTCCTCTCCAGACTGCTTTTTATTTTTATTTTTTATGGTATTTATTTTTCCCTCAATTACATGTCAGGACAGTTTTTAGCATTCATTTTTAAAAGATTTTGAGTTCCAAAGTTTTCCCCCTCCCTCCTCTTCCCTCTTTCTAAAATGATAGGGATATAGGAATTCTATTTCCTGATTTGTTAATTTGAATAATTTTTATTTTCATTAATATTTATCAACTTCACTCAGATTATCAGATTTATTGGCATACAATTGAGCAAAATATTTCTAATGATTGCTTTAATTTCATCTTCAGTGGTGGTGATTTCACCCATTTGATTTTTGATACTGGACATTTGTTCTTTTCTTTCTTTTTAAAAATCAAATTAAATCAATTGGCTTATGTATTTCTTGGTTGTTGTTTTTTCATAAAACCAGCCCTAGATTGACTTATTAGCTCAATTGTTTGTTTTTGTTTTGTTGAGGTTGTTTTTAACTTTCAATCTTATTAATCTCAGCTTTGATTTTCAGGATTTCCAATTTGGTGCTCAGTTGGGGATTTTTAATTTGTTCTTTTTCTAGTTTTCTTTATTTAGTTGTATGCTCAGTTCATTGATCTGTTCTTTTTCTCTTTTGTTGATGTAAGAATTTAGAGAAATAAATTTTCCTCTAACTACTGCTTTGGCTGCATCCCATAAATTTTAGGATCCTGTCTCGTTATTATTCTCTTAAGTGAAATTATTGATTGTTTCTATGATTTGTTCACTGACCCACTTATTTTTCAGATTATCTAGTTTCTAATTAATTTTTAATCTATCTTTCTACTGCCCTTTTTAATATAATTTTTATTGCATTATGATCTGAAAAGAACACACTTAATATTTCTGCCTTTCTACATTTGATTTTGAGGTTTTCATCCTGATCCATGGTCAATTTTTGTGTAGGTGTCATGTGCTACTGAGAAAAGGTTTTCTGTTCCTATTCAGCTTTCTCTACAGATTTGCCACATCTAACTTTTCTAATATTCTCTTTACTTCCTTAGTTTCTTTCTTGTTTATTTTTTAGCTTGATTTATCAAGTTCTCATAGAGGATAGTTAAGGTCCCCCACTAACATAATCTCGCTATCTATTTCTTCTGTAATTCACTTAGCTTCTTTAAGAATTTGGATGCTATACCACTTGGTACATACATGTTTAGTATTGATATTACTTCATTGTATATGGTACTTTTTAGAAAGATTTAATTTCCTTCTTTATTAGGTCTATTTTTGCTTTTACTTTGTCTGAGATCAGGATTGCTACCCCTGTTTTGTTTTTTTTTTTAACTTAAGTTGGAGCATGATAGATTCTACTCCAGTCCCTTACCTTTACTCTGTGTATCTCTCTCTGCTTCAGATGTGTTTCTTATAAACAACATATTGTAGGGTTCTGGTTTTTGATCCACTCTGCTATCCACTTTCATTTTATGGGAGAGCTCATCTCATTGACATTCACAGTTCTGATTACTACCTCTTTTTTCCCTCAATCCTGTTTTTCCTCCTGTCTGTCCTCTCTCTACTTTCACCATTTCCTTCCTCATCAGTGTTTTGCTTCTGTCTACACCTCACCTGATCTGCCCTCCTCTACTTAAGTTTCCACTCCTGATTCCACTTTACTTAATCTCCTCCTCTTCTACTTCCCTGTTAGATAAGATAGATTTCTATATTCAATTGATTGTGTATATTATTCCCTTTTACAGCTAATACTTATGAGAGTAAGGTTCAAGTGATGCCCATCACCCACCCTCCCACATTCCCCAGGACTATAATAGGTCTTTCATGCCTCTTCATGTGAAATAATTTACCTCATTCTACCTCTCCCTTCTTTCTGCACCCTGTGTACTCTTCTTTCTTGTCCCTTAGTTTTTTAAAATGTCATTCCCTCAAATTCATCTTATACCCAAACCCTTAATCTCTGTATATTCCTTCTAATTGTATTAGTGGTATAATTTTTAAGATTTACAAGTATCATCTCCCAGTGTAGGGATGTAAACAGTTTAGCTCTATTGAATCCCTTGTGCTTTCTTTTTCTTTTGTACCTATTTATGCATCAATTGAGTCTTGATATTGGGAATCAAGTTTTTGTTTTAGCTCTGGTCTTCTCTTTACAAAAGCTTGAAATCCTTCCATTTCATTGAATCACCATTTTCTCCCTTGATGCATGATGGTTATTTTTGCTAGGTAAGTGATTCTTGGTTGTAGTCCTACTTCTTTGCCTTCTGGAATATCATGTTCAATGACTTCTGATCTTTTAATGTTGCAACTGCTATGTCCTATGTAATACTGATTGTGGCTCCCTGATATTTGAAATGTTTTTTTTTCTGGCCACTTGGCAGTATTTTTTCCTTCACCTGATAGTTCTGGAATTTGACTATAATGTTCCTTGTATTTTTTATTTTGGGATCTCTTTCTTGAGATGCTCAGTGGATTCTTTCAATGCCTATTTTGCCCTCTGGTTCCAGGACATCAGGGCAATTTTTTCTTGATAATTTCTTGAAAGAAGATGTGCAAGTCTTCCTTTTGATTATGGCTTTCTTGTAGTTCAGTGATTCTGACACTGGCTCTCCTGGATCTATTTTTCAGGTCAGTTGTTATCCCCATGAGATGTCTTATGTTTTCATCTATTTTTTCATTCTTTTGAATTTGTTTAATTCTTGAATCATTATTTAGATTACACAGAATCATTAGTTTCCACTTGCTCAATTCCAATTTTAAGGAGCTGTTTTCCTCCATTGGTTTTTCTTTTCTTTTTAGTCAATTTTATCTTTTAAGGAGTTGTTTTCTTCAGTGGAGTTTTGCATCTCCTTTTCCATTTGGCCAATTCTACTTTTTAAGCAGTTATTTTCTTTTTCCTAACTGGTGACTCTTTTTTCAGAATTTTCTTGCATCACTCTCATTTCTTTTCCCAATTTTTCTTCTACTTCCCTTGTATAATTTTTAAGCTCCTTTTTGAGTTCTCTGAGCTATTTCTCGGCTTGAGATCACTTCTCATTTTACTTAGGGGTTTTGTCTTAGGTGTCTTGACATTGTTGTCCTGAGTTTGTGTCTTGATCCTTCCTATCACCATAATAACTTTCTGTAGTCAGATTCTTTTTTGGTTGTTTTTTGGCTCATTTTTTTTGGTCTTTTTCCTTTCTTTTAAATTTGAGTTCTGCTCCTGGGATGGAAGGGGAACTGTCTCAGGTTTCTTGTGTCACAGACTGCAGGTCTGGCTGCATGCAGCTTACCTGATGTTGAGCTGGGATCTTAGCACTAGTGCTTGGCATGTGCTAAAGCCAGTGGGGTATTTCTGTGCTCCCCCGGGGATACACTGAAGCATGTGGAGGTATGGTTGTTGGAGGTTGCCTCTTTGCTTGGGGCTATGCTGAAGCATATGGAGGTTTTCAGAGCTGGAGTCTGTCCATTCTCCTAGCTACGCTGAGGCAGGTGTGGAGTGGGCGTTCCTGGTCCACTGCACCGAGGCTCAGGATCTACTACTGATTTGCTGAGGTAGGACTTGCTGCTGGCTTGCTGGGACACTTCCTTTCCTGAACTGAAGTCCCTTTCCTCCCAAGTGAGGCAGAGCTTTTCTACAGATCTTCCAAGTTTTTTGAACTCACTCCATCTTTTTTGCTGGTTCTGTTATCCTGTGATTTGTTTTGGAGTGCTGTTTTATGGTTGTTTGGGGTAAATATGGGAGAGTTACCATGATATACTGCTTAGTCCACCATCTTGGTTCCCAGAAGTCCTGTCCAGACTGCTTTTTTTAAAGATGATGGTAAAATTAAACTAATTGAGGACTGGAAAAAGTCAATGTAAGACATCATTGTTTGGTCTTACAGGTGATAATTTGAATGAGATGACTTTTCCAGACGCTTTTAAAACCTCCATTCTATTGGACAATCCATTTAATTTCCCTAGGCCTCAATATTCCCATCTGTAAAATGAGCATAAAATACTACATTCCCTATCTCCCTCACAGTATTGTTGAGGTGGTACAGATGAAATAATATTTGCAGTACTAGGACCCCAGCTCAACATCAGGTAAGCTGTGTGTAGCACCATGTAAACAGCCAAGCCTGCAGTCTGTGACACAAGAAACCTGAGACAGTTTCCCTTCCACCCCAGGAGCAGAGCTAAAATTTAAAAGAAAGGAAAAAGACCAAAAAAGATGAGCCAAAAAACAACAAAAAAAGAATCTGACTATAGAAAGCTATTATGGTGATAGGAGGGATCAAGACACACAAAAAAAAAAACTGCAAAAAAAAATATTTTGCAACTATTAAGCAATTTGATACAGAAATTATAATTCTTATTAAAATTGCTATTATTCTCTAATTTCAGATGAGCATTCTCCAGAATCCCCGGGTTTGGCTTGATGCAGCTACACAGATCTTTTTTTCTCTTTCTCTGGCTTTAGGAGGACACATTGCATATTCAAGTTACAATCCACCCAAGTAAGAAGAGTTATTATTTTTGGTTAGCACCAAGTCTACAAAATTATCATTCCTCACCTTGGGTTCTTAGGGCGTGCTTCCTCCTGAACTTTTAGAGTGGTAACAACCATGACATCATCTTCACATTGTACCATTCTTCAAAAGAAAGCAAACGGCATTTCTAACAATTAATATTCCATTTGCTAAGGCGTATGGAAGCAAATAAAGAATGTTTTTTAGAAACCACCTCTTTTCTATGCAGCCCCAGAGGATTACTTGAAAGGAAGATCCTTGATTCATCTTGGTGACTAATGACCTCTCTCATGGCCTATGTCTTCCAAAGTTGCCCAACATGTATCCCAGAAGCAACTTAGACCTATGGAGACTCTCACTGAGTCAAAAATACAAGAAATCACTGATTTTTGCCACACTCTGTTCCTGGGAACCATATTATAAAATGGGTTATTCTAAAGTGGATCATATTTTCCCAGAGGAGCAATGTTAAAATTGGGTTTTGTGGTCCACACGATGTATTGTTTTAAAAAACCCAACAATACGGCAGCAATAAACCTCTATCGTATTTTAAAATGATAAAATTATTCTCCATACGTTGATCATGCAAGTCTAGTACAAAGCATTCATACAAAACATAAAAAATACAATTTGGCTATGTAACAAATTTGATTTAAAACTAATGTGAGAGTTATAATAAATATTAAGCAAGTGATTAGCAAGAATTTTGGTAGAATTCTTATAACTAAAAAGGGCATTTAAAAATATTTTGTATAGCCAGATTCCTCTTTTTTAAAAATAAAATAAAAATAAAATCAAAAATTGTTTTTACCTGTAATTGGGGAAAAAAATAAAAATATCAAGTTAGAAACAAAAATATTACTCAGAAAAGTTTAACACTTTCTTCAATAAGAAAGAATAAGAAGAAATGGCCAAAAAGTCATCTCATTCCATTGGCCTTTAGGTTGAGTTAAGGGTTAGAATCATTTTTTTGCAAATAGCCTACAGTTTCCTTTTTTAATAAATAGAAGTAGTATATCTGTAAACTGTTAAATGAGTGGGTTAAAAAAGCAAAACCTGAATTATGCACCTGTAGTAAAGACCACAGGCTGAACAGATCATGTAATTATAAAAAGTCTGGATGACCCATATTCCACAAAATATGTGAGTTGTATTTACTGGGGGACATGTTCTAGTGAAACAAGGGAGTTGTAACATCAGTGCCAATAATTTCAGGTGATTTTTAAGTGTCTGCTTCATACAGAAAAAGGTGCTAGGTTCTGGGCAGACACAAAGTTTATATCCAACATTGTCTCTGTCCTCACAGAGCTTATAGTCTCCCAGGAAAATATGACACACAGAGTACAATACATTATTTTACAAAGATATCAAGAGGTACAAACAAAATACTAGAAAGTTAGGGAAGGTTATTGCTGACTGAGGGATTAGGGAAAGTTTTCTGGATAAGTTGTCATTTGAGTTGTGTTGTAAAGAATGGGGTGGGGGGAGAGAGAGAATTCCTGGACATTTTAACTCTGAAGAGGAAGAGAAGGATTTTAAGAGGTGAAGATGGGAGAGCCAAGCAAGTGCTTCCCAGGAAATTAGTTGGTTACAGGGAATGAGGAATTAAAAATAATACCAAGGTTGTGAGGCCAGGTTACTGGGAGGATGGCAGTACCCTTGAAGGGTAGTAAGTAGAGGAAGTAAGCAGAAAAGTGAAAAAGAGAGGAAGATTTGGGGAGGAAAAGAATGAATTCTGTTTCTGACAGGTTAAGTTTGAAATGCCAAAGAGATACTCAGTTCTAAATGCTCAAAAGGCTGTCTGGTGATGTTAAGCCCCGCACTTAGAATAGTGCCTGCACTTAGTAAATGTTCACTGGCTGATTGACCTCCATGATCTCAATGCTCAAGCCAAAGTGGTGCTCTCTGCCCTCTGACCATGATGCAGTTACACCTCGGGGCCTTTTCTTAGGCTGTCTCCCTCATCTGCAATGCCCCTTCTCCTTGCTTTCACAGGAATGACTGCAAGAAGGATAGCATCAACATAGCCTTTAAAATCTAGCTAACAGAATAATAGATTTAGAGCAGATGGGGATCTTGCAGCCACCTAATCCAGCTCCTTCATTTTACAGATGAGGAAACAAAGGTACAGAGAGGTTGTGACTTACTCAAGGTCATATGGGTAGTGAGTGACAGAGATGGCATTTAAATGGTGGTCCCAAATCCAATGCTCTTTCCACTGTACCAAGCTGGTGCCCTGCTACATCCTCACCTTCTCCCAGAAGTATTCCTGGATCTCCTGGTTGTGAAAACTATCCCCATCTGAGTTCCCATGGTCCACTGTCAGAATATCCCCCACGCACTAATATTGTGGATTTTAGCTCTCTCTGTTGCTTTCTTATCCCGCTGTAAGCAACTTGAGGGTAGGGAGCCATCCCTTATCTGAATTTTCCCCTCCAATGACTAGCACAGTGGGTACTTAGTAAATGTTTGCTGCATTATATGGTACTCTTGTTTTTAAAAAACAAAACAAAACAACTCTCTAAACACCAATGAAAATGCTTTTATTTGTTTTTTTTCCCAGGAATGATTGTGAAAAAGATGCTGTAACCATAGCCATAGTGAACAGCCTGACCTCCCTCTATGCTTCTATGGCTGTTTTCTCTGTCCTAGGCTTCAAAGCAACAAATGATTACTGGGCTTGCCTAGACAGGTAGGATCCTATTGCAGGCACCATATCAGGAGCAAAATGTTGGCTTTAATTGTGTTTTTCTTTTTTGGGGTGTGGGGTGTGGTAGGGCACAGAGGAGGGAAGGATAGGGGAATGGTATGACTGAGCAGGAAATCAGAGCTAATAACTGAATTTTTCCAGGAATTGAGGAATCACACGTGATGTAAATATTATTAGTTACCATGCCTAAATACCCATGTGTCATCAGTAGTGAAGCCAGGAATAGAATTCAAACTATTCTGACCCCAACAAAAAACAGATATATTGAAAAAACTAGAATTTCACAACTGTAATGAAAGGGGCAGCTAGGTGGTATAGCAGATATAACATCGGGCTTGGAGTCAGAACAGAGTCATTTTCATGAATTCAAATCCAGCCTTAGACACTAGCTGTGTCACCCTGGACAAGTCACTTAGCCCTGTTTGCCCTCAGTTTCCTCATCTATAAAATGAGGTAGAGAAGGAAATTGGCAAACCACTCCAATATCTTTGCCAAATGGGGTAATGAAGAGTTAGACACAACTGAAACAATCAAACAGGAGAATAAACTCATTAAGGGTAGGGACCACGTCTTTATTTATCTCTGTATCTTTTCCAGTGCCCAGCAAGGTACCCTGTACATAGTACCTACTTAAATATTGTTTGGATAAAGAGGTGAATGAATGAAAGCCTAGAGCCAAAAAGTGATCAAAATATGCTAGCTTCTACATACAAAGATAATGCTACTGATGACCAATTATCCATCGTATGTGCATTAGGTTGCTTTCCCAATCTGAGAAATGATCAGCGTGATGAAAAGCCCCTTGAGATCCCTGCCACTGAGTTGGGGTCACACTGAGGCTGAGAAATACAGCCAAGATAACCTATCCACCCGGAAATTAAATGTAGAAACTTGACTTCCCAACAGCAATGAAAGATAGGCAACAAGGAAGCCAAGTCTTTCCTGGGATGTTTGGTATGCATGTTCTATATGTTTGTAAAAGTGTGGTGTGGTCTGGGGTTGTCAATCTCCAAGCTAATGCACTTAGTTGAGGAGAAAACCACTATTTCCCAGTGTAATAATGCTAGACAGAAAACTATAAATATATGTAAATATATACATATAAATAACTATAAATATAAAACTATAAATAAGAGTGATACAACAACCCACTTCCCAATAAATTCTGCTAAGTATCAGGAAAAGAAGCATGTGATATAAAAAAACCCCAAAGATTCATTGTTTTTCCCCAGCAGCAAACCTGAAACCAAAGTAGGGCAATCGAAGCTTCATCCAAGACAATGAAATTTAGCGTTCAATGATATCACCTACACTCCTTTAGCTGTTAGAAACAGCTGAGCTTAACACCCAGTTAGCACAATTACTTGGTCAAAATTGCGTCCTAGGTGAGCTCCTTCTGGGCCCATTCCCATCCCAGACTACTTCCCATCGCATCCTTAGCGGTGACCTTATGGTACTTCTCGGAATTTTCTCCCATAGGTCCAAATGTCCTAAGGTCTATCCCGCACATGCTCATTAAGAGAATTTGTTCTAAGAAGTTGATAAGAGGACACATTTTGGTTTTCTTTTATTTGCTTATCCTTGCTCTTAGATGACTAGTTATAGCTGTGTCCAACAGTAGAGGTGGTCGTCCAGGGTCAGCTGGGCTCCATAGAAGCTGATGGGATGCTTTCTTTCTTTCTTTCTTTTTCTTTCATTTCCTCCTCTTTGCTTTCATCATCATCTTCATTATCAATATGAACCCCATGGTTATATGTGGCTATCATCATGTATTCGTTTGAGCTTTTGTAGTTGTTTTTCAGTTGTGTCCAACTCTTTATGGCCTCATTTAGGGATTTCTTGGCAAATATATTGGAGTGGTTTGCCATTTCCTTCTCTGGATCAGTTTACAGATAAGGAAACTGAGGCAAGCAGGGGTAAGTGATTTACCTAGAGTCACAGAGCTAGTAAGTGTCTCAAGCTGGATTTGAACTCAAGTCTTCCTGATCCTAAGCCCAGCGTTCTATCTACTGCCCCACTTGGTTGCCCCTATTCATTTGAGTGTTACTGCTGAGTTATGGACAGGAGAGATCACCAAAAACCAGAAAAAAAAACTTTCAAGCTTTGTTTTAGCTACCATTCTCCACCTTCTTCTCACCCTCACCCCCCACCCAGAAAGAACCACTCACCAGCAGAAGGAGATTAGCATGGTTGTGTTGCAAATCCTGATGCTTCCTCTGTTCTACCCCAGGTGGTAGTGATAGAAGCTCTAAATTTGGAATTTCAGGCATTGTGCTAAGTCCTGGGATGACATTCTGAGGACATGACCTGCTTCCCAGAACCCAGCAAAAATACCATGCTTGTTTGTGAAGGATTAATGGCTCTGGTCTTCCTGCTCAGTGGACTGACCATGTGATAATTCAAAGGAAGGTGAACCTATCTTTGGCCTGACCCCCATGACCACTTTATCAGTCTTAGAAGAATTCAATGCCCTCTTCAAAAGAGAAAACCTACTTCAGCACAGAATTCACTGGATTACATAGTTAAGGCAAAGTTTCCTCTACACGTGGCACAGATAAGGATATTTTTGTTATTCACTCATTTCAGTGGTTTCCGACTCTTCAAGACATTATTTAGGGTTTTCTTCTCAAAGATACTGGAGTGATTTGCCATTTCTTACTCCAGCTCATTTTACAGATGAGGAAACTGAGGCAGACAGGGTTAAGTGCCTTGCCTAGGGTCATACAGGTTGGATTTGAAGATGAGTCTTCCTGACTCCAGGTCTGGCACTCTATGTGCCAACTAGCTGCCCTTGAGAGGGAACTAGGAAATCCAATTAAGTAGCTCCTCCCCAAAAGAAACTGATACCCCATCCCCTTTGTTGGTGTAGACATGGGGGTATCTCACAGTAATTTCTAAAATATGGATCTGAAGGAATTAAGCCCCCTCTTGGAAAACTTTATATAACAGTTATTTCCTAGAAAATGATGCGCTCTCCCATTGACCACATTTATGGTGGTAATAAACTTGTTTCGAGGCTTCTGAATTCAATGACCTGCAAGTGATTTTGTGTATACCCAGTAAAATGCTCACAAAGCCATCTGCTCTTCTCTCTGACAGAAACATCATCAGCATCGTCAATGAGTTTGATTTTCCAGACCAAAGCATCCAGCGAGATGACTATCTAGCCTGCTTCACATACTTGAATTCAACCCAGTCAGACAGGCTGGCACGGCTCCAGCTAAAGAGCTGTTCCCTGCAAGATTTTCTGGACAAGGTAGTGACACTCAGACCATGCTCTGGGTTCAGTAGGAAGCAGTGTGGCTTAGTGGAAAGAGCATGGGACTGATCAGAGGCCCAGGGATCAAGCTCCCACTGACTGTGGACTTCGCATCTGTCTGAGGCAGGAACCGACAGCCTCAAGGACCCTCTGGGTCCTCAAGTGTGGCCCTTTGACTAGACCCAAACTTCACAGAATAAATTCCCTTAATAAAAGAATTTGTTCTGTAAAACTGGACTCAGTCAAAAGGCTTCACCCAAGGACCTAGAAGGCCACATGTGACCTCAAAGCCACAGGGTCCCCACCCCTGGACTCTGAGACGTTGAGAAAGAAACATTTCTCTGGGCCTCAGTTTCCTTGAGGAGCCACAAACTGAAGGGGGTGGACTAAATAAACTCCAAAGTTCCTGCAAACTCTAAATCCTCTGGCTCTACAGATATCGACATATAGCATTCATTGGACACATGCTATCTGGCTTAATGAGTACTTTCTTCATTTTAGAAGGAACCTCATTGGCCATTTAGTCCAGCCTATACCTGAGAAAGAACTCTCAGGAGAACATTCAAGAAGCAGGCATCTAACCTCTGCTTGAAAACCCGGCCATGAAAATGAAGCCACTATCTCTAGTGGTAGCCTGTTCCACTTTGGGATAGCTCTAATTAATCCCAGAAATGTTATTAAGCACCCACTATGTACCAGACCCTGTGCTTCCGAGTCCTTCGAAGTTTCTCCTTTCTTGAAACATAAATTTTCCTCTTTTACACTTCTACCTCTTGCCCCTGGTCTTTCCCTTCAAGAGACAAAATAACAAATCTAATAGTTTATATTTTGCCTAGCCCCAGATGGTAGATCTATGATCAACAGGTAGCATTTGCAAAGTAGCAAAATTTGCCATAAAACGTCAATGACACCCATTAACTTAATCTCATATCACAGACAGAAAAGGATAAAGGAAGCATTTTTGTTTGCTGTTGCCTCCTAGGAGACCCAAATAAATATTGGCTTCCATTGGAGAGTAAATAGTGTGACAGAGAACCAGGCTTTCCTATGAAAAGAGAGATGAGACTTCTCTTTGGACCAGAGGGCAGAACTGGGAATCAGGGGTAGAGAGTGCAGAAGGGGAGATTAAGGCTTGATGTAAGGAAGAATTTCCTAGCAATTGGATCTGTAGAGAAAATGGATTACTTCAAGAGACAGTGAGCTCTCACCCACTGAAGGTCTTTGAGTTAAGGCACATTTTAGGTACCTTTGGGGCATATTTTTGGGGGTATTCTTATCCAGATTTGAATCAGACTAGAGTAAATGTTCTTAGCCTTTTTTTGTACCATGAGCCCCTCTGACAGTCTGGGGGAAGCATAGAGACCTCCCATACCCGAGAATAATGGGTTGAAATAATTGAAGGAATTGCCACATTTTGCTCAGAAATTAGGGAAAGTAAAGATATAATTTTTCCCCACTAAAGTTCACAGATATCTATAACTTTATCTACCTCTAGCAGTACAGATCAAGTTGTGAGCCCCCAGGTTAGGAACCCCAGGCCTCTAGAAGTCTTTACTAATTCTGAGATTCTGACATGAGATCATCGGCTGCCACAAGAGCCATCTTGATATTGGACTTTCCCAGGCTGGGTCTGTGAACTATGCGTGCTTGAAGAAGAAAAGACATTTAAGACTGTATGACTTTAAACAAGGTGCTGGAAGGAATTCTAGAGTACAGCATGTCCCACCTTCTCATCTGACAGAGGAAGCAAAGGAGGCAGAAGGGAGAAGTTAAGGATGTGATTTCTGTCCCTTCTTCCTCTACCTTTGTTTCAGCCTCAATGGCAGAGAAAGTACTCAGTTAAAAGGGATGGAAAGTTGAAGAATTCCCCCTCTTATTTTCCATTCATTTAATTCATGACCATGGTTAATTATAATCTCTTATTGCTTCCATGTGTAAAATGGGAAAATCATGTTATATCTTCACTCATAAGGATCTTATCAATGTCCACTTAAGGAGCTTTTAAATCTGCGGGTTGGAAGTGCCACACATATATCTGTTGCATTTAATCATTCCCAGAAAACATCATCTGCTGGAAAAAAATGTATATAGATCTTTTCATCCCACAATATGAACAAATTGCAGCAGCTTTAAGTAAGATCAGTGTAGATTCTGACCAAGGGACCCTAACTTCTCAGCGTTAGAGTATGGCCATATTCAAACAGAAATAAAAAAAAGAAAAAAGAGAAGATGAGGAGAAGGGAGGATAGGGGAAGGATTGAGGGAGGGTGAAGTAGAAAAAAGGAAGAAATGAAAATGGTTTCTTTAGTTAAAAGTCGGAAAGTTCACCTTCAAGACTCATAGATGGAGAGACCATGGCCAAGAGAGGTTAAGTGATTTGCCCAAGCTCACATGTGGAATAAGTGGAGATGTGAAAGAAGCATGTATACACACACTCTGTGCCCAAGCAGGGAAAAAAATAGAGGCTGAGGTCAGTCCAGACCATCTGTACACTACTTAAGCTGCCTAATCCCGGACAACAAGGTAAGTTTCTAGATCCCCTCTAAGATAAGCGAAAAGTTTATTCTGGCTTTTGAAGAACTCTTTAACTGATTTCCATTGACTTTATTTAGGAAAAAAAATAAACCTGTTGTTGTTCAGTTGTTTCAATCATATTTTCTGTGACCCCATCTAGGATTTTCTTGGCAAAGATACTGGAGTGACTTGCTATTTCCTTCTCCAACTCATTTTACAGATGGGGAAACTGAGGCAAAGAGGGTTAAGTGATTTGCCCAGGGTCACACAGTTAGTAAGTGTCTGAAGTTGGGTTTCAACTCAGGAAGATGAATCTTCCTGACTCCAGGCCCAGCACTGTATCTACTATGTCACCAACATAATTCATTTCCTTTGTACTCATATCTTATGCATTTAGAGAGGTGATTCTGAGAAGGGGTCCTCAGACTTCATCAGACTACTGAAGGGCTCCAGGACACACAAAAGCTGAAGAACCTCTGACTTAATTGCCATAAGACCAGAGCTCTGTCACTTGCTAGCTGGATGACTTTAGACAAATCACTCTGGGTTGGAGTTTCCTGATCTGTAAAATGAGGGAGCGAGGTCTCTTCCAGCCCTAGATTCAAGATTCTATGACTTGACTGTGACTGTGAACTAAAGCTCCCAAAGTCCAGGGTTCAACATGATTGTGCATGTGCCTGTGTCTGTGTTTGTATGTTCCACAGAGCGCCTCTGGTACCGGCCTGGCCTTCATTGTCTTCACAGAGGCCATCATTCACATGCCTGGCTCTCCTGCATGGGCTGTGCTCTTCTTTGGGATGCTGTTTTCCTTGGGTCTTAGTTCCATGTTTGGAAATATGGAAGGAGTACTGACGCCTATTCTAGATATGCAAATCCTGCCCAGGTCAGTCCCCAAGGAATTAATAACAGGTAAGTGAAGAATTAGGTCATTCTTAAAATAATTACTCTCCCTCCTCACTTTCTGCTCCGTGCCACTCCCTCCCTCCAGGTTTACTTAGCAACCTAAGTCACCCTCTCCATCCCCTTCCCCTTTTCTGGGCTCCTCCTCTAATTGACAGGCTTAGTAATAATATAACCCCCTTAGGAGGGATAAGGGTTAGGGAATCTGAGTGGTTTTCACCAATATAAAAAAGTGGTCCAACCTGTCGCTGTGTGACTTTCCAAGTCTGGGGTTCTTATGTCATCTCCAGCAGAACTTGATGTGGACAAAAAAAGAATGAGAATAGTCCCCCCACCCACCCACCTATCTATGGCCTAACTCCTGCCCCTAATCAAGGCTGTGTCCTATCTACTCAGTATTTGTTTGGGTTCTGGAGAAGTAGAGCAGATGGAAAGAATAGGGAAGAAGAAAAAAGAATGGAAGAGAAGGGAACAGAGGAAGGAAAGGAAAAGGAGTAGGGAAGGGTAGGGCCAATGAGAAGGAGAAGATCTAAAGATGGGCAAGTCAATTACTAAGGATTAGAGTTATCCCAGAGTCTATGGGCACCCTTCCTTTTTTCTGGAGGTAGTGGACTCACAATCTTTGGGGGTCTTTAAGCAGTCTTCAAACACCAGATGACAACTTGTCATGTGCATTGAAGAGATGATTCTTTGTGTGGGTATGGGCTGTGAAGCCCCTTACCAGTCTGAAATCTGAGATTCTGTAAAAAGTGTTTTTTATATGCTTGCAAATAACAAAAACGTACAGTTGCTACTGTCCCTGGATACGATATCCCTTCCCTTCTCTTTTTCGCCCCCCTTCCCTTCCAAACACCAACATACTTTTTTTCCTCCTTTTTTAGCTGTGATGTGCCTAATTTCCTGCCTCGTCGCTCTTTGTTTCGCACTACAATCTGGTAGTTACTGGCTTGAAATCTTTGACAATTATGCAGCTTCCTTGAACCTATTGATCTTTGCCTTCTTTGAAGTTACCGGTGTCATTTATGTTTATGGAATGAAAAGGTAATGTTAACCTGGTTTGGAGTTCTTTCTTCCTGAGGGGACAAGGAGTTCCTTCTCAATAACGCTTGAAGGGGACCCTCCATTTGGTAAAGTGAAGGAGAGCCAGGAGTAGCCCAGTAGAAATCTGGTTGCCTATAGGGGTAAGGAACTCAGCCAGTTAGAAGTATCTTCCTCTAAAGGCTTCATTGAGATCCTAAGGTATGTCCGCAAAACAAAAAGACATAGAGGAAGACCTCTAACATTTTAGGTGGATTTTCTCTTGGTCTGTGGGAGAATACATATAACAGTCATAGAAAATGAGAAGGCATGTATGGATTTTGACCCATACCAGGGGAAGGAATAGTGGGAATGCAGCCATCTCTAAGGTCACAGACCTTTTGAGTTATTGAAATCTCTAAGTAAAATACGTTTCTAATGACAAAAAAAATGTTTATCAAAAACATGAGAGGCAGAATGGCATAGTAAATAAAGAACTAGCCTTCTAGCCAAGATGACCTGAGTTCAGGTTCCCTCTCTGACACATCCTGGATATGTGACCCTTGACATAGCACTTAACTCCTTAGTGTTCTAGACAATTCTTTAAGACTGTAACTTAAAGAGAAGATGCGTCCCTACATTAGTAGAGGGAGTTTCTTCATTCAGAAGCTCTCTACACCAGTAAAACATTGTTCCTGTCTCTGCCCAGAAACATCATTCTACAACATGAGTGAATACCAGACTCTGCTATTAGAAGCACATATCTAAGGAATCATATTTTGTTCCTTTGTATATGGTTGATTCCAATGTGGAAAGAAAGGATTCATCTCAAGTGTGTCCTGAAACCAGCTGGACAGACCATCTACTAAATAGTGTACAAGAAAGAGTAAATATTATCTGAGGCAACCAGGCCCAGTGAATAAAGCACCCGTCCTGGAATCAGGAGGACCTGAGTTCAGACACTTGACACAAGCTGTGTGACCTTGGGCAAGTCCCTTAACCTCAATTGCCTTGCATTCCCCCCCTCCAAAAAAAGAATAAGGTAAATATTATCTGAAGTGTCATTTCAGTCATCCTGCTCCATAAGTCTGTGATTTCAGTAAGAAGCAGTGCAGAAAACGAAACAGCAGTGGGTTTCCTTTACAAAACCAAAATTAGAGTAAGGAGATTAAGACCACAGTTTGTGTTCAATAAGACTGCATCTTATTTATTTTGCATTCAGTTGTCTAATTATTTAGGGAATGGTCTTAGGAAAACCTGAAGGAATGAAGCAGAGATATAAACAGGCCTGTTTATGTCTCCTTATTCCAATCATTGAAATGTCAGTGAGTTCGGTGGTTGAGGATTCCCTCTGCTGCTCAGCTCTCATTCCCTCTACACCATAGAAAAGGCTTCATGATTCTGTGAAGACAAAAAACTCACCCAATAATGCAAAATCTGGCACTCAGCCTTTATGAATTTAGCAGGGCTGCTCCTTAGATGACATATACCTTATCAATGGATCTGTATTTGAAGTCATTGCATCTTGAAAGGGCTTGCCAAAGTACTCAGTTTCCTCCCTGGACAAAGCTTCTCAATACTTAATTTGATAACTTCATAGCTTATTTCTTATAAAGAGTCAAGTAAAAGATGCTTTTATCTGTGATGTATAATAGTCACCACCCTATACATGGTATGAATGGTACAAAAAGGGAGAGGGAAAAGGTAATTGTCACTCAAGATTGTCAAAGCTGGAACTTGCAGTATTTTCTTAATAAATACATAAGGGTAATCGGGGGGATTGGGGGGATTAGAATCTGCAGTGTTCATTCTTTACCAATAAAGAGGAATTGAAAGATGTCCATGACATTCAGAAAAGATAATCCTGTTTAGAGAGTCTAACTGAAGAGACTTCAAAGTCAGGGCTAGGGTAGGAGAGGTGGGGCAAGAATGTGAACTGTTCTATTCATGTGGCAGGTTCTGTGACGATGTGGAATGGATGACAGGAAGGCGGCCCAACATCTACTGGCAGGTGACATGGAAAGTCATCAGTCCTCTGCTCCTGCTGACCATCTTTATAGCCTACATCATCCTAATGACACAAAAGCAGCCAACGTATGGATCCTGGGACCCACAATATGTAGGTCTCTTTGTTTAACAAATTCAGGGAGTCTCGCCCATTCATCCCTCTGGGCCCAACAAAGAACCAGATTTATCAAGTCTCTAGAATCAGTTTAAACTTTATGGCTGTGGATATCTTTGGACCAAAAATCTACCTCCATAGCAACAAAGACCCAGAGAATCTATAAACTGGATAATCATTAACTAAATAATCAATTCAAATCAGATCCACCAACAGCATTAAGGCCCCGATCTCATAATCTGCTTCTTTTCCCCAACATCTTAATTGTCTAAACCCTGAGTAAGGCATATATTTGGGCTCTTAATAAGAGGACAGTGAAAAGTGCAAAGGTAAAAAGGACAGTAATAATAAAAATGAAATGCCTTTATTTGAATAAAGAGAAATGTAAAAATCTGTCATAGTAAGCATATATTATGATATGCTAGTTTTATATAAACATTTATCAGTGTTTAGTTATCCTTTCAAATGTGGTACAAAAGATAAGGTACTAGATTTACAGTTGGAGAATTGGGTGTAGGTCCTGAATCTCACTAATTGTGTGGCCATAGGAAAGAAATTTAATTTCTCTGGGCCTAATTTCTTCATGTGTAAAATGAGGGGAATAGACTCTAGACCAAAAGTGTCAAACTCATAAGTGACATGTGCTTACAAAATTTCTGAGTGTTCCAGAACCAGATTAAAATGTAACAAGAAAATATTTAGCAAAATAAAACACAAGATAGTTAATGCCAATTTGTGGTTTTCTAAGTCAATATGTGGTCTGTAAAGACCTATGTCTATATGAGCTTGTCACCATTGGTCTAGACCATGCTGCAATTCCAAATAATACATCACATAACCACTACATGGTTTTCAGAGTTCTTTTATCTATAGACATGCCTCACCTAACATTGCTAATTGGTCCCACAAAAACACAAAGTTAAATGAGATAATTATGGAGGTATATGTAATCAGCAGAATGACATTATAAATGAGTAATGGTTACAAGACAGTTTTGAGACTTTATGCTGAGGTTCAGTGATAATTTATCAATGACATAATTGTAAAACAACTTCGGT
Source organism: Notamacropus eugenii (assembly GCF_028372415.1). Taxonomy (NCBI): domain Eukaryota; kingdom Metazoa; phylum Chordata; class Mammalia; order Diprotodontia; family Macropodidae; genus Notamacropus; species Notamacropus eugenii. The sequence goes on from NC_092875.1 coordinate 345,691,863, forward strand.
TAGGAAAACCTAAATAAGATTCTGAGGACATCATCTCATCTAAACTACGCTAATTCAAGAACCAATTTGGCTCTCAAGAACCCAAAACTATCTTGATCATAGTAAGGTCCTTGTCCATCTTGCCCCTCGGATGAAGCTGCTATGTTGCAGGGAAAGTATCCTCAGGAGCCAGGGGTCTTACCCTGGCATTTCTCTTTAATGCACAGAAGTGTACACTTTTATTTTTCTTGTAATTCAGCTAGGACTCTGAGTTCATTGATCCTAGGAAGGAAGAAGACTGAAGTTCTTCCACAGCGAAAGCTCTAAGTCATCAAAAAATAGAAATGTAATTGCTACAGTTGGTGGGAGGAACTCTTTCCATTTCAATTCTTCTTACTGTCAATGACCCTTATTCAAGGGAACTCAAAATAAGGGTGCCAAAGGGACAAGCCCATGCCACCTCTCCATGCCACTTTGGGCACACCAGCAACAAACTTTGTGGTTGTTTTATTCCTACAGGTTGATTTTCCAATCAAGCAGGACAAATTTTACCCTGTCTGGGTGCAAGTCATCTGTGTGATGTTGTCACTACTTCCTTGCATTTGGATACCTGGGATAGCACTTTTTCAACTAATCAACAGAAGGCAAGGAAAGGGGAAGAATGCATGGCCAACACCTGATGGCAAAAACCCATGAATCTGTTGAGGACTGAAGGGGTAATTCTTTGTAAAAGAGGAAGGAAATAGGGGAATTAATGTCATAAACCGTGAGTTTGGGTTGTCAGGGTGGTTTTGTCACTTGGACAAGAGGGACAGTATGCAGCTTCAGCATGATGAGTAGTTTATTCAGTTGTTATCCATGACAACATTCTCTCTCCTAGCTCTAGAATATTGCACTCCTCAGTTTTCCCTTAATTACTGGCTCACAAGTATATTTCCCATTTGGATGTCAATAATACACAGCAGCACAGTAGACAAAATGCTGGGCCTTGAGTCAGGAAAACTCATCTTCCTGAGTTCAAATCAGGCCTCAGACACTTAGTAGTTGTGTGACCCTGGGCAAGTCACTTCACCCTGTTTGCCTCAGTTTCTTCTTCTGTAAAATAAGTTGGAGAAAGAAATAGCAAATAACTTGTGTCTTTGCCAAAAAAAAACCCCAAAGAGGGTAGCAAAGAATCAGACATGACTGAACAATACATACCAATGGAGAGTATCCTGGCCAACAAGAGAAATGAACCAGCATATTCCCAATGTGCCTCAAGATGGACCATTTTGAATGATGCCAGCTGCTTCATGGACAAGAATCTAGAACCTCATCTCCATACTAACTGCCCAGTCATTCTCATGCTCTCCTCTCTACCTGTCCAGTCATTCACACATTACCCACACCTACCTTGTTTTCTATTAGCTTTACCACATCTGGTTCCATCTCCTTCCTCTTTCTTGCAAACCATCTATTCACCATGTTCTAAATTAAGCTCTATACCCTTTTCAGATTCTATTTCAAAGGCTTATAATGACACCAATGTAAAGCTACAATAACAACAACAAAAGAAAAAAATAGAAAAGAAAATATGTACCAAGGAATTCAATGGTGAAAATATTCTCGTGCTAAACATATAAATCAATATAATACTTAAAGATGACAAAATGGCAGACTAAGAATCAGTCGTCTTGCTTATCTTTAAGCCACTTCTCATGATTAAATTTGATTTAAGCAATATAGTGATTTGTCTGTTCTTTAAATGCAGAAGCCACTGGAACCTCTGAAATGACAGACAAGGTTATCAAACATATTTGTCAAGGTTATACCATTCATGAACGTTGTCTATAGTCCATACACTAATCTATTTACTCCTAGAGTCTGACCATGTCTATTTAAAAGAAAGTTGTATTGCTAGAAGCAGTCTCTGATCAGCAGACCTGAGAACCTACTTTATCTGGCCATCCTCAATTGCTTTTCCCCTGTGGTAAGGCATTAGCCTACCCCCTACCCCCTTTAAACACACCCAGGTTCCTCTGAAAGCTATCCCAAGTTTGAGGCCCCTTGTGGATCAGCATCCACTCCGAACTGTTGCTTCATGAGCCTCTGCTAATGTGTTTCTTTTACTAGCCAATTAGAGGACATGTTATTTTGAAGTAAAAGTATTTACTTTAACTTAATAAAAAAGTGATAAGAACTATTCCCCATAAACATAGGGATGTACTCTTCCACAGTCAACTGTACCCCAAGTAGAAGATTAGGGACGGAAGGAAGACACATGGTCAGGGTAATTCACACTCCTTGGCGGGGAGGCAGGGTTCTGAACTGGAACACCTTTCTGGCTCTGCTCCAGAACTGCTGCTTGCTTCTCTACCAAGCTGCCTACGGTTTCTGCTGAAGTGATTGGGTTGCAGGCCAGACTGTCTGCTCACTGGAGGTGCCTCCAACTCAGCTGGCACTTTTATTCAACTGCCCTCTGCTTCTCTTTGCTGGCATTTCCAGCGAGTTACTGATTTTATGTCTTTTTTCTAGTTCACAAAAGAGGAGTTCTCAGATCTTTTAGCACAAAGACTCAGGGGCCATCTCACTCCTTTCTCCCAGGTAAACAGAAGTTAGTAGTAAAATCTGTCTTTTGAATTCAAACTCTTTTGCTGTAATCCAGGTTCTCATAGTCTAAATCAGTGGTCCTCAAACTTTTCCAGAGTAGTAGGGCCCTTTTAACAAAATTTTAGCATATCTGTTATAGTAAAAATTCCCTAAAAAATTTTTTTTAATATATATTTAAAAACAACACAAAGAAATACAAATTAAATACAAGCTTGGGGTATTTCAGTGTCCTTGAATGCTGTTTGAAAAACACTAGTCTAAACTTTTATTTGAATTATGCTAGAAAATTCTTTTTAGTTCCTATTATACTCCTGGTTGCCTAAATTCCTACAAATCAGGGGTGTGCTGGTGCCGGTTCATGCTCTCTGGTGAGCCAACTGTTAAATTTCTAGCATGAAAATTACACATTGGGAATTGGCAAACACAACAAATCAGGGCTTGATTTATTGTTTTGTTTATTCATCTACTCTAGACTTAAGAAAGTGATGGAGGAAATGTTAGTAATTCAGATCAAAATTTAAAGTTTATCTTGTTCCCCCCTTTTTTGGAGAGCCAGCTGTTAAATATTTACCAGTACTTGGTTGCTATAAATTATCCTGGGAGGTCTACTTTGCAAAACAGCAGAGGTTCTAGGTATAGGTATGTAATAGGGTATTCCTTTCAGTCCCTGCCACATCCATGGGCTACACTGGATGCATGAAAATCCTCTCAAGGGAAAGACTGAAGATATTGGGAAAAGTTAGCAATCTTTTCCTTACCTTCCCTACTCCAAATCCCTGCTGACCTTTGTCCTACTCCCTCCCAGCAACCAAATTGTGATGCTCCCAACATTGATTTGTTTACTTCTTAAATGTTTATTGAAATGACAGACGTGGCTTCTGATGACTCATCTGGTCCCTACGATTTCTTCTGGATGGTCATAAAAGGCTCTAGTTGGTCAGGGCCTCTGTAACCACCCAGCTCCTCTTCTGATGAGTCTGATAAGCTTTTGCAAACATTTCTTTGCTAAATAAGGGGTACCAGATGTTGCTAAATCAACAAGGCTGTGCCATGTAGATCCATTTTTTAAAAAATCATCATAAATGGAGGAGATAATTGCTGAAAGCTCTATCATATAGATTCACCAATCCAAGTAAAATGTACAAAAATATATTCATGTACATGTCTTATTAGCCTTGTTACATAATGAACAAGGGTAGCTAGGTGACATAGTGGACAGAGTGCCAGCCTGGAATTAGGAAACTCATCTTGCTGAGTTCAAAAACAGCCTCAGACACTCACCACCTGTGTGACCCTGGGCCAGTCACCTGTTTGCCTCAGGTTCTTCATCTGCAAAATGAGTTGGAGAAGGAAATGGCAAACCACTCCAATATCTTTGCCAAGAAAACCCCAATGGTGTTACAAAGAGTTGGGCACAACTGAAACAATCAAACAACAAAAGGATAAACTCGTTAAGAGTAAGGACCACGTCTTTACTCATCCCTGTATCTTTTCCAGTGCCCAGCTAGGTACCCTGCACACAGTACCTACCTAACAAATATTGTTTGAATAAAGAGGGGAATGAATGAAACCATAGAGTCACAAAGTGATCAAAATATGCTAGCTTCTACATACAAAGATGAACCTGTTGATGTATAGGCATGTGTTTTAGGTTGCTTTCCCAATGTTGAGAAACGATCAATGTAATGAAAAGCCCCTTGAGATCCCTGCCACTAAGGTGGGGTCACACTAAGGCTGAGAAATGCAGCCAAGATAGCCCACCTGGAAACTAAATGTAGAAACTAGACTTCCCCAGAATAGCATTCTCACCAGACTGTCCAAGAGTTAAGGTTGTATCTTCATATTCTCATTTGCCAAGTACTTAGCACCCAGACTGTCTGCGGGGTCCTTAATACAAGGATGAAGCAAAGGTCTAGGGAGAAAACGAGGAGACAAAACACAAACCAGGAGTCACTGAGGCACTTTCAGATAGATGTGACTACTGCCAGCCTACAAAAGAGGCAGGTGTGTGACCCAATAACCTTTCAGTAACTGATACAGACCAATTTCTATTAAAACCATTTTTCTCCTAGCTGTTTGTTCAGTAAGTGCAGTGTAGTAGTAGTAAGAACGTTGGATTCAAAGGACCCGATTTGAAACCCAGCTCTGCCACTCATTACTTTTTAACCTTGGACAAGTGACAACCTTTCTAGGTTTCTCAGTTTCCTCATCTGAAAAATAAAAGCATTGAACTAGAACATCTCTAAGGGTCCCCTTCTTGCTATAAATCTGTCCTGAACAACCTGTGTTTTTCTATTCTTAGACCAGTGCAGTGAGGCAGGAAGAGGGAAACAGCTGAGCTAAGCGCATTCTGTTCTTACAATAAACAGCTCTGTGAATTGCTTTATTTATTCAAGTTCAGTTTGGGGATGTACAGCTTTATCATCTTGGCAAGCTCCCAGGAATGTCCCTTTAAAAGAGGCCAGGGTCAGTCTGCAAAGCCAACCACAGGTAACACTGGGAGCTAGAGAAAAAGCCCGTATCCTTTCCTTGAAGCAGGAAAACATCGGATTGATCACAAATACAAATTCATATTCTATGACTGTCTCCTTAATTCCATTGAGTCAGAGGAAAAAGAAAGAAAAACAAAAAACCTAACTCCAAACCCAAACTTTTTATCAAGGTTTGAAAATTGTCTCTGACATTCGTTAAACCTGGAGAGATGACTTGGGGGATGAGCACTAAGCAGGTAAAGGGAGAGGGTATAGAGATAATACCTTATCTTCAAGCTTCTGGAAAAGGTATTTGGGGAAAGGATCATTTTTGTTTGGCTTAGCTGTAAAGGGCAGAACTGAGAATAAATGAGTGGGTGGAGACAGATCCAGACTTCAAGGAAGGAAAAACTTTCCAATAATAAGTGTCATGGAAAAGTGGAAGGGGCTATCTAGGGAAGTAATGAGTTCCTCTCACTGGACATTTTCAAGCAAGAGGCTGGATAACCATTTACTGGGGGTATTGTAAAGACAGAACATGTATTTAAGTGCTTACTGTATGTGGGATACTCCACTAAGTCCTGGGGGTACAAATACAATTAAGAAAGTCAAATCCCTATCCTCAAGAAACTTACATTCTAATGAAAGAAGACTACATATAAAATGGAACTCTGTTTTCCTCAAGATAATACCTAATAGAGCTTCGGTAAAGACTTTGGTTGCCTCTCCAACGAGCTATAAATGAATATGCCCCTCAGAAGCTCAAAAACCCCTATGTCACCCAGTCAGACCTACAATCATGGTCAATGCCCCCTTTCTCTAGGAGAGGGGAGTCTGAGTATCAGCAAACTACCAATTCCTTAGACATCTTCTCTTTCTCCACTAGCAGGAATCAGCAAACGCTCCCTTCCCTTAATGCTTAGTCCTGCTCCACCCTCTTAAGAACCTAATTTAAAAAAAAAAAAACCAAGAATACTTCAGACTTCACTGGGTGAGTGTACCCCATCTCCTTGGGCCCAAGGACATTGTGGCCAAATCCATCAGGAATCCCAAATGGCCTGATCTATTTCCACCACCCTTCCTGATTGTCCTTGGCATTGTATGTCTCTGTAAAAATCTGGCTTACTTTACTATCTTATGTGTTCCATGTTTCCTTACGTTGGATCTTGTATTTTGAACCTTCTGAAGCCTGTCTTACTTAACAGCCCTGTAGTCTCTTCCAAAAAGTCATGGTTGATTTTGGGAGAGAGGTTTTTGTTGGTGTAGGTAACTTTGCTGGGCTTTGGGGAGTTGAACTATAATTAAATATATTAAATAAATTTTTTAAAAGTATACTAATCTGTTTAAATGCCTACGTGCCAGTGTCTCCAGAGAACCTAACCAAGAGGGAGTTTTACTCTTCTTTTCACAGAGAAACTCAAACAGAGAATCTCGTACCAGGTATCCTTCTATAGCTTTATGATGGTCATTGATGGACTTTGGGTCATAATAAATGCATTATACTCAGTCATTTGGAATGCTTTCCTCTGCAACAGATATAAAAAAAAGATAACATTCCCCATATAATGAGTAATTGGCTGCTGTAGGTAGGAAGTCACCTTCCTTTCACTTGAGGGCATGCCTGCATTAGTAGGAGAAAACACTTTACAAAGAAAACACTTTACTTTGATCTGGTGAACAGATCAAATGCACAGATGGGCTCCAAAGGAGAACACATCCTCAGCACGGAGACTGTCACACAGGTCTAGCACAGAGACTCTGTTGTTGTTCAGTCACTTTTCAATCAGGTCCAATACTTCATGACCCCATTGGGATTTTCTTGGCAAAGATACTGGAGAGGTTTGCCATTTCCTTCTCCAGCTCATTATACAAATGAGGAAATTGAGGCAAACAGGGTGAAGTGACTTGTCCAGGATCACAGCTAGTAAGTGTCTAAGGTGAGATTTGAACTCAGAAAGATGAATCATCCTGACTTCAAGCCCAGCATTCTATGCACTTTGCCAAAAATGCTCATTTTATTTTCCCATAAAGACATGAAGCCTTGTGGGCTTCAAATCATAGAAAGAGAAAAGGGGAATGAGAACAGAGAGCAGACAACTGCTAATTCTCTACCCTTCATTCTTTCCCTGGAAAAACTCATCCTTCTTCCTCACTTCAAGGATGACATCAATCTCAGGTTCCCAATCTTAGAGTAATCCTCACCTCCCTCCCTCCCCCTCTTATCCAATCAGCTGCAGAGTCAAAGGTAAACACCTTCACGCCCCACCCCCCACACCTGCCCCCTTTTGTCCAGATCACACAGCCATCATCACCTCTCAGATGTAACATGGTAACAGCCTAATTAGTCTCCATGCCTCCAATCTCTTTCCATCTCCAATCCTTCCACAAATGCCAGGCATATTATTAAAGCATAGGTCTGATCATAACCTCCCCCTGCTCCATAAATCCCAGCAGCTCCTACTGCCTCGTGTCAAATACTAACTCCTTGCCAACCTATCTTTCCAGCACATTATTCCTTTATTCTATGCACTCTATGGTCCAGTCAAGTTGGTCTTACTTTTCCCTACACATTTCATCACCCATCGCCTTGCCTTTATATAGGCTATCTCCCATGGCTGACTGCACACCCTACTTAGCTCAGCCTTATAGGATCCCTAGTACCTTCACTTTTTGACTACTCTAATTACAAAGTTCTTATGTTGAGCAGACATCTTTCCTTTAAATTTTATCACTTGGTCCATGAGTTGCCTGAATGGGGACCCAGCTAGCTGGGTAACTCAGCTCATTCTCTCCCTTCTATCCCCCATTGCCCCCTTCCTTCTCCTTTTGCCTAGTTAACTTGGGGTTTACTGTCTCTCTCTTTCTCTCTAATTCTCTCTCTCTCTATCTCTCTGTCTCTTGTAACTTTTGCTCTTTCCCTCCCACTTTCATTTACTTATACTTTTTACTTTGGCTCATTAAAGGGCCCATTCCCTCATTACTTCTTAAAGGGGCCTATTCACTGAATGGCCATCAGCTCACTCTAAGTGAGCACCTGAATAGGCCTTTCCCTAAAAAGGCCAAGTTCTCCCATTGCATCCTGGGCCATCTCCAGTCATCCTGATGAATATCTGGTCACTGGATCCAGATGGTTGAGGAGGGGAAAGAGAGGCTGGTGATTTTGCATAGCCCTCCCTCACTCAAAACAGTCAAGTGCAAGTCATGTCATTATTTCTCTGATGGCATGGTCTTCTTCAAAAATGCTCAGATTCCCTTTTGAGAAATTCCTTTTATCAGTCAAGCCCACTTGGCACCTTATTGGAAACTTTACAAAGGTTTTCCTGGCTCTAAGTCTAGCTTTTCCCCTACAGAATGTAAGTTCCCCATGTATCCCTAGCACCCAGCACAATCCTGGCACATAGAAGGCATTTTAATAAACACTTATTAACCGAGAATAATTTTTCACTTAGTGATGTATCCAGGCTTTCTTCATTACAGTAACTCTCCTGTTGTTATTTTAAGCAAAGAATAAATATTTATTAAGAGTAACTAGGGGGCATGCAGAAGATAGAGTGCTAGGCCCTGGAGTCAGGAGGACCTGAGTTCAAATCCAGCCTCAGACACTTACTAGCTATGTGACCCTGGACAAGTCATTTAACCCTATTTGCCTCAATTTCTTCATTTGTAAAATGAGCTGGGGAAGGAAATGGCAAACCACCTCCCAGTATCCGCCAAGAAAACCCTAAATGGGTTCATGAAGAATTGAACATGACTGAAAAATGACTAAACAATTTTTTTCTTTTTAGATATTTTTTCCCAACTATGTATAAAGATAATTTTGAACATCCATTTAAAAAAATTTTTGTGTTCTAAATTTTCTCTCCCTCCATTTTCCCCCTCCCTGAGACAGTAAGCAATTTGGTATGGGTTATACATGAACAACAAATTTTAATTGAGATCTCTTTCTATGGCTAACATGGTCCTGGGGCTCAGAATTTACTGTCCGGTTTAGGAGAGAGAACTATTACTCACTGAACAAAGAGAAGACATCTAGGGCCAATTCTGGCCCTAAGTGCCAGAAGACACAAGAGAGAGGAGAAATAAGCGAAGAGGGCATATTCTGCAAAAGGTCAGCAGAGCACAAGGGGAAACAAACACACGGTGCTCTGGCATTCCGATAGATTTGAGATCTTTGGATTTATGTATTCTCTCTGATGACAGAAATCCCATTCTCTACAGACTCCCTTTAATTCGGCATCGGGGTCCACCCACCCTGTGCAGTTCATGTTTTCTTGAAATTGTGAGAGGTACGGAGGCTATCCAATCTCTCACTGTGATTGGATCATCTTGTTCACTCACACATTTCCTTGATGCCATTTTTGATACAGATTCTCCTGCACATTTATTTGGTTTTGCTGTGTTGTGGCTACTAGTATACAGAATATGCTACTCCAACGTCTTCTAGGAGATCCTTAGCTTTGGGTGTTTGGAGACTGTGGTGGTCTAGTACTCACAAACATAAACCACTGGAGAAGATCTGCATTTAAAAAATGGAGTTTTGTTTGAAAGAGGAGTTTGAACCAGTAAGAGAATTTAGCAGTTTCTCAAAGGTTAGAGGTGACGAACCCTGAATTAGAGAAGTGGCCATGTTGGTAGACAAAGAGGATAGATGTAAAAGATGTAATGTGTAGATATAGAAATGACAAAGTTTGGCAAATCATTGTGCAGATAAAGTGCTGGGCTTGCAGTCAGGGAGATCTGAGCTCAAATTTGAATTCAGACACTACTGATGGGATCTTAGGCAAGTAACTTAATCGTTTGCCTCAGTTTCCCCATCTTTAAAATGAGGATAACAGTCTCCCAAATTTACGCCATCCCACCCGCCTACCTGTCCTCCAAGTCCTTTACCTGCAACCCAGCCTCATGCCCTTGCCTATCTCCCCTTGCCCGGATCTCCTTCCAGCCTACCGACCCTGTGTAGACATACCTCAAGAGTCCCAAATACACATCCTTCTTCCCCATCATGGGCTCCTCAGCCGCCATGGTCTTCAGCACTCTTGGTGCATCTTGCGGCACAGCAAGAAGTGGCACTAGTATTCCAGGGATGTCAGTCGTGCAGCCTGAGCTTATCATGAAGTCAATCATTCCTGTCCTCATGGCTGGTATTACCGCTATCTATGGTCTGGGGGTAGCTGTACTCACTGCCAACTCTGACACTAGGAATTCCTCTGTTCAAGACTTTCCTTCAGCTGGGATCAGGCCTCAGCGTAGGCCTGAGCGGGCTGGCAGTTGGCTTTGCCATTGGCATTGTTAGGTGATGCTGGTGTTTGGGGGACAGCACAGCATGGGGATGTGATGAGTTCACAGGGATGATCTTGACTGATCTTCGCTGAAGTGCTTGAGCTGTAGGCCTGATTGTGGCCCTCATTCTGTCTACCAAGTAGACCCTTTTCCCCTTCTTCCCAGGGCCCCACCTTCTCCTCCCTCCACTCACACCTTCAGCCAGACTATGATATAAAGACCCATCTTGATCCACCTCAACCCTCCCAATCCACTCTAGAATGAATGGCCTGACACCTGGTACAGCTGTCCAGTTGGTAGTTGGTCTTGTAAACACGCAATGTCTTAGTAACACTTCTGTCTGTTGCACCACACCAGACTGGATGATACCTGAACTGGGCCCAGGTGGGGCCAAGGCCTTCTGTGATCGACCAGGCAGCCATGCAATCACCCTACCCATTTGCCGTTAGTACTCTGTGTATAAAGATGAACTAGATTGTCATTTTTCTCTTCACTGGAGGCTTACTTATAAAGATTTGACAGGCATAACGTTTATGGAGTAAGAATTTTCAATTTCCCATGCTACATATTAATCTTAAATATAGGTAGATTATTGCACTGTGGGGTTAAATGTCAAGTGCTGAGAATTCCTTGGCTGTGATCATTTGAAACTCAAGACTGCTGTAGTGTCCTAGTATTAGTAAGAATTGTATGATTTGGGAACATGCTGAACATGTGTTTCCAGTGGTGCTGTGTAGCACGGGGTCAGGGCTCACAGTGACGTTTCCAAATAAAATTCTAACTGGAAAAAAAAATTTTTTTTAAATAAAATAAAATGGGGATAACAGCACCTACCTCCCAGGGTGTTTGGGAGGATCAAATGAAGTACTATAAAGCACTTAGTGTAATTACTAGCACACAATAAGTGCTATAGAAATGTTAGCTATTATTGTTACACAGTATGGGAAGATACTGAGGTTATGACCCTGGGTGGCCAAAAGGATTACAGTATTCCTGACAGAAATGAGAAAATTCAGATGGATGGATTTGAGACAAAAAAAGCTGTGAGAGTTTTGATGCATTTCTTAGCGATGCTACTCAGTTGATACTTACTAAGCACAAAAAAAGAAAGGTAGGCCCTTTATTTCCTGGTCATTGTCCCAGAGATGAGCCAACCCTGTGAAGGGTACCTGTCACAGTCATGGTGAGCCGGGGGTGGCATGGAGGCAGAGGGTGAAGAGGCTAAAGAAGGGAGGAATTTCACAATGGTACCCTGCAGCTGCTGTTATCAGGGCTTGATCCCAGTTTGGTTATTAATGCCCTCAGAGCATGATGACTGGTGAAGAAGGGGAAAGACTGGGAGCTTGAATGGAAACAAGTTGGGTTTGGAAATGGATTAGCTATAGAAGATGAAGTAGAGGTATGGTTGTTTTGGAGATAAACCCTACTATCGGCTCCTTAAGACAGTGTGACACCATCTTCCCAGTCCTTACATTGATCACACATCCCTTGAAGTCATGCCATGGCTACTACATTGGAGAGCAGTGCTATAAAAGACTACAGATGTCTTCAAGGTTCCTCCCAACTCTAAATCTATGACTCAATGATTAATCAATCAACAAGTATTTATTAAGTGCCTCCAAGATGACAGCTTCTCTGCTAAGTACAGAGATACAAACACAAGAAACAAAACAATTCCTACTCTCTCAAGGAGTTTACATTCCAACAATCTCTTTCAAAACACATACTTACATCTAAATACTGAAAAAAATAAAGGAAAATATTCAGTTTCCTCACCTGTAAAATAAAGAGGTGGAGGAGTGTGCAGACAACCTCTAAGGTGTCTTTCAGCTGTAACATTTTATATGTAATTTGTTTTCAAGTCAACACAACTGGGAATATTCCCAAATGGAGTGAGACATCCCATTAGTAGCTAAGTATTAGACATATTAAAGCTGGCAAAAGCACCTTAGTCTCTAAGAGATATTAACTAGAAAATCAGCCCAGGATTCAGACCCTGTGACAAAGAAACATGGGCCTTTTCTCACTGTGAGACAAAAAACTGTTAATGAAAAAAGTGTTAGTTTTAATTAAAGCCTAAGACAAGGAAAAGTGGCACTCTAATATAACACCTGCTATTCATCTCAATTCAACCCAGAGAAATGAATGACTCAAGGAGCTAATCTAATATCATTTTGAAATCTTGAGAGAGTAATGGGTCCATTGCCGTCTTTAGCATTTGCATTGTAGACCTTGGGATCTTCCGGAATAACCGCAGCTTATCTGCAAAAAAGGAGTATTAGATTAGTCTTCAGAAATCAAATGTTTCTTATCTTTTTAACCAATATGTGATAGTTTCTGCCTGAAGCAACAAGTATTCAACTCTGAGGTTGTTGAGGGCAAAAAAATAAAATAAAACTTTGGAATTTAGAATAAAGTATTTGGTTGAATTTTTTTTTCTAGATGATGGGAAAACTTTTATAATATATTTAACAAAGTCCTCTTTCTGTCTTCCCCACTTTGAACAGACAGCAACTGATCACACTAGAAAATGTCAACCAAATGCATGGCATTAAACAAGATACAGCCTGATGAGATGTGAGAGAGTCTGGGATTATACAAATGAACCCTTTCCAGAATGCCCACTTGGGTAAATCACAAGTTCAGAGTGGAAAAGAAAGAGGGAACTATTATTTTGGGTCAAGGAAGAAAAGGATACTCTAAGGCTCCAAGAAATCAGAAGGTGTGAGACTAGATGAGGAGAGATTATAGTAAACTTCAGGGCTACCTAGACTATACCATACATACTTCATAGGATTCCTTTATATTTCATAGGTTCTAGTGCTGGATGGAAGTACCTCAGACTTATAACCATTCTTCTGTCCAACACTATCACTACAAGAATTGGGGAGAGTCTTGTATCTAGACAAGTACTTAGCAGCATTTTTGTTATCAAAGTACTGGATGGGAAGTAGCTGCCCAACAACTGAGGGATGACTGAAGAAACTATGAATGGAATGGAGTACTATTGAGCTGAAAGAAATAATAAATATGAAGAATTCAGAGAAACTTGGGAAAATCTGAATTCTCTGATTTAGTGAAGCAGCCAGAACCAGAAAAGCACTTTCTATGATGAGCGCAATAAAATGAAAGAAAAACGAAAGTGAACAACTTCATAATTCTAATTAATGTGACCACCAATCATGACTTCAGAGGACTGACATTGAATGGACCCCAACCTCTGCAAAGGAGCAGGGAAAGATGCCTTCCTATAGCTCTCATTCAGGGCCAAATTTGGTCTTTAGTTCTGCGACATTAGATTTCAAATGTTCTGTGATTGTCATTCCTTGCATTCACAGTGTTGAAGTCATTATGTAAAATGCTTTCCTGGCTCTAGTTACTTCACTGTGCATCAGATATTTGATGCAAAGATTTTTCCCAGCTGATTGCTTCTCTTATTTTTTTAAATGCATTAATTATACTTGTACAAAAGCATTTCAATCTCTCATAATTAAAATTATCTATTTTGTCTTTGGCAATTGCACTGCCTCTATATTTTGGTTGAGACACCATCCCCTTTGTTTTCGTTCAGTCGGTTTTTTTCCCCAAGCGTGTCTGACTCTTCGTGACTCCATTTGGTGTTTTCTTGGCAGAGAATACTGGAGGTTTGACATTTCCTTCCCTAGCTCATTTGACAGATGAGGAAGCTGAAGTAAACAGGGTTCAGTGACTTATCCAGGATCACACAGCTAATAAGTATTGGGGGCCAGATCTGAACTTAGAAAGATCAAGTCTTCCTGACTCTGGTCTTAGCACTTTATCCACTGAACCGCCTACCTGCTCCCCTTCATTCCCTAACCATACCTATAAAAGTTATATATGTGAGCTTATAAGTTTTAATAGTATGATCTCCTATTTTGAATTTGTAGGATATGGTGTAAGATGTTGGCATAAACCTAATTTCTGCCAGACCATTTTCCAGTTTTCTCAGCAGTTTTTGTCTACAAAGAGTTCCTTCCTAGGTATCTGAGATTTCAGGGTTAGTAAACACTGAGTTACTAAGTTCAATTATTTCTGATTCTTCTTTATATTGTGTGCTTCATTGACCTACTTTTAATTTTTTTTGGTAAGTATTAAATAATTTTGATGTTTGCTACTTCATATAATCTAAGGTCTGGAAGTGCTACTTCCTTTCATTCCCAATTTTTTTCCCCACCATTTCCCACCATTTGGAAGAACTTTTGTTCTTCCAAAATAATTATCACTTTACCTAATCTATTAAGTATCCCTTTGGTAGTTATGCTAAATCTGTAAATTAACTTTGGTAGTATTATAGTTTTTATTATTTTGGCATATGAGCACTGAATATCTCATCTCTCCAGCTATTAAAGTTGTTCTTTATTTCTTTATGAAGTGTCTGTATTTGAATTCATACAAGTATTGAATGTGCTATGCTAACTGGATTTGTTATTATTATACAGAAATGCTAAGGATTTTTGTGGGTTTATTTTGTAGCCTGCAACTTTACCTAAGTTATTAATTATTTCAATTAGTATCTTTATTAATTCCCTAAAATTTTTTAAGTAAATCATCATGTCATCGGCAAATAGTTTTGTCTCCTCTTTTTCTATACTGAGGCCCTTGATTTTGTCCTCTTCTTACCGGTACTGCTAACATTTCTAGAAATGTGTTCAGTTGTTTTTCAATCAGGTCCAAATAATTCGTGACCCCATTTGGGGTTTTCTTGACAAAGAAACTGACTGGAATGGCTCACCTTCTCCAGCTCATCTTACAGATGAGGAAATCAAGACAAACAGGGTTAAGTGACTTGCCTAGAACCACACAGCTAGTAAGTGTCTGAAGTCAAATCTGAACTCAGCAAGATGAGTCTTCCTGACTCTAGGTCCAGCACTTTCTCCATTACATCACCTAGATGCCCTCTAGAACTATATCAAACAATAATATGAGAGGGGACATCCTAGATTTATTCTCATATTTACTGGTAAAATTTCTACTGTATCCCCATTACATATAACACTTGTTCCTGGGTCAACTACGTGAAGGATATGATTTGCTTATGTAGTAGAAGTCCTCAATAGGGTCCCATAAAAAGACTTCCCTTAGAGGAACACAAAAAGATTAAATGACTTAACTAAAATTGTATGGCTAGTGAAAAGGTTAGGAAAGAACCCTGATTTCTGGACTCTAAGCATAGCCCTCTTTCCCCTTAAGCCATATGCATACTTCTAATAGGGGCCAAATGTGCCTTCCTAAAAGGAGAGGATGCTATGGACCCACTATTAGCAGGGCATTTGCGATAATTATCTGTACCTCCCTCACTCAGGCTTCCTTATGATCATTGAAAGCTACCTGAGAGATGGCTGGGATTAAGAGTTTGATCAATAGCTGAGAAATAGTTTGAAGCTAGCTAGGTCATAATAAAAGCTAAATGAGCAGCTAGATGGTGCAGTGGATAAAGTGCTGGGACTGGAGTCAGGAAGGCTCTTCCTGAGTTCAAATCTGGTTTCAGACATTTACTTGCTGTGTGACTCTGGGCAAGTCACTTAACCCTGTTGGCCTCAATTTCCTCATCTATAAAATGAGCTGAAGAATGAAATGGCAAACTATTTCAGTATCTTTGCCAAGAAAACCCCAAATGGGGTCACAAAGAGTCAGACATGACTGAAAAAGACTGAACAACAGCAAAAACCAGGCAATACACATATCAAACTAGGAGTCTTGGATTCATTTGAACTACACTCTAATCTCCTGCCCTCTAATTTTTTATATTATGCATCACACTAGTTAGACATACATAAAAAGTTTGAAAAACATTAGCCTATACAACTGAATGGACTGATCAATTCATGAGGGTTTTGTTTAACAAAGGTGACCAAAACATTAATTTTACAAATTTGCTTACTCATTTTGAGAGTTCCCAGAAGACACTTGTAGACTAGCCTGTGATTCACCAGCTTAATCAAGAAAGCATGATAGCACAGCCAAAGTACTGCTTCAAAAGGAAATGGACCCGAGGCTCCCCTGGCACCCAGAGTAAATCCTGAAGGCACAAAGATACAAGGTCAAGTCTGCACAACCCCAATTTCAATATATTCTTAGCATCAACAAACACACATCTTCCTTTCTATAAACAAAGAGAAAGAATTCATGCTAATAAAAGTAAGCGTGAGTAATAATTATTCATGGCTGATATTTAAAAAAAAATAAATCTAAGGCGGTAGTAGCAACACTGCCTTGCTTGTTTGTGCTCCCTTCTGAATGTTACTCTGCATTCTTCTGTATATTTTAAAATACTCTGTTGATGCTTTTATTTCTTCTCCTTATTTATTGTTTCATATTCTTCCTCTCCAACTCTCTCTTCCCCTAGTAAAACCCTTCTCTTATAACAGAAGTGTAGTCAAGCAAAAGAAATTTATGTTGAAACAGTCAGGTCTGAAAATATATGTCTTTCTGAATCTAGTTTTAAAAACTGAACAAAAAAATTAGGTGCATACTAACACTGCCTCCCTTGTCCGAATGTCTCATAAGTGTAGAGCAGATTGACCCTGGGGAAGATCTCACTGGAGAAAAATATCACTGTATTTCATTTAAGAATTTACCTAAATACATTTTTTTGAATTGGTCTCTGACATTCCAAACGACTTTTCAAAAAACCCTCCCCCCCTTAAAATTCAGTTTATGGACTAAGATCATCAAATCATACACTGATATGTAATCTTTTTTAATTTTTTAGGTAACATAACACATAAAGGAAACAGCTCTGGTCAGAGCTACTCAAATATAGTTACTCAAAAGGGAAAATGCAAGCAGAAGAAACAATTATCTTGGCAGAAAACAAATCCAAGAACCAAAAAAATGAGACCAACCACCCTGTTGAAGAAAGGTCATTTACATCTTGGTCCCTTATTAAAAGGAAAAGCTAAGGGGAAAGGTCAAGATTGGGCAGGTGTAGTACCTCTTCTTAACAACCCTATTTAGATTTATTGCAAGATACTTCCCATTATGGCATGATAAGCAATGGAAACACCACATATTGATAATGCTAAAAAGAATGTCTACGTAAGCCATATTCCAGTGGTATGATCTCAGAAAGCTGCCTCCTCTATCCATTTTGCAATTGCAAAACTATTCATCAGGATCATCCTGAGTATTTATATTTGGTACTTTCCATCTTCCTGCAACACCATGGAACATCAATTAACTTTTTTTCAGATGCCTAAGCAGTAAATATCAATGCAAAATGAAAGATGAGGATAATAAAAGAACCATAGGCTTTTAGAACTAGAGTGGACCTAAGAGCTCACCTAGTATTTTACAGATGAGGAAACGGGCCTAGAAGGGTAGAGTGACTTGATAATATGTCACTGACAAAGTGGGACCAGAATCTGGGTCTCGTGGTGTCCAGTCCAGTGATATTTTTATTTTTATTGTACAATGTTCAACATGTCTACTTCCTTGTTCTGGGATGATGCTATCCTTTTCCTAGAAATTATTACATTTACATCATTATCATTCATATTTTTCATTTTCTAGAATGTAAAATGTGAGTGTCTTTTCTAGAAGACACTCACATTAAATAGTAACATTAATGCTATGCTTTATCTTCACAGCAACACTGGGAGGTAGGTCTTATTATTATCCCCATTTTGCATGTGAGGAAACTGAGGTAGAGGTTAAGTGACTTGCCCAGGGCTACAAAGCTAAGGAAGTACACAAGATCAGTTTTGGACTCAGGTCTTCCTGACTCTAGGTCCAACTCTCTGTTCAGTCTGCTAGCTGCTAGGCAATTCTTAGGAAATGTACTTCTGGATAAACACATGAATGAGAAAAATAAACATGTAACTGGTGAAAAATTGAATATAGACATGCTGAAGAAGAATTATCAAATAATGACCAGCATATAATTCAAACAAAAATAGACAACTGTTTAGCTAACAGGTTGAGTTTGTTCATGGGCTACTAACTAGCAGTCATAATGAAATGAAATTATCTTGGGTTTGACAGTACACCTGAATTTTATTAATCTTGCTCTTCACACTAGGTATTGAATTAATATGCCAATGCCTACGCTGGGGGCGTAAAGCATTATTAGTTTAATCAAGTAACAGCTATGTTTGGGAAATCTCTATTTCAAAAGAAAAAGGAACCTAAAAGCTTACTAACTTATTCTTCCTTCCTCCCAACACTCAAGACTTTATCAGATACTTGTAGATTTACAGAAACCACTAACAAAACTAAAGTCATTACAGCAGTCTGTAATAATAATAAGAGCCCAAGCCAATTATTACTCAACTTCATCTGAACACACCTGGATTCTTGGCTTTCAGAATGGAATAGCAGCATGATGCAATGTCCGAAATGACAGAGAGAAAAAAACCAGGGTTTTTTCTGACTTGCTGATTAAATGGCAGCTTGAGAACACATGCATGAAACCTAATGAAAGAGAATTGATTAAAAAATATATAAGCAAAGTGCCCACTCATTACGAAAAACACACAAAGCCCTCTTCAGTCTAACTCCTTACGCTAGAAGACACACACACTGCAATGGGAAGATGCCTCTCTCATCTGCACAAAGCTACTGATGGATCTGGTTCCATGTCCTTACCATTCTAGAGTCAAGAGGTAATAAAATTCTCAAAACACTGAAGCTCCAAGTGTTCCTGGGTTCTGTGTTTCTCTGTCCAGCAGGAGTCAAGCCTCTTGCCCTTCAGGGCTAGAAGGAGCATCTCCCTGTGGTTCCCCCATTCATGACACTGTGGTTACAGGCAGAAGCTGCCTGCATAAGGCTCACTATCTTCCTACTTCCCCTACCCCACCTATGCTTTGTAGATTTACCACCTCATCTTCCCCCTCCCAAAACTTCTCCAACGAGGAGAAGAGGTGAACCACTGGGAGAAGAATAACAAAGATAACAGGGATAATATGGAAAAGGAACAGAATTTGGGTAAGCCAAGGAGCCTGGGTCCTGTTCTGGGGTTGTATTTAGACATACAGAGTCAAGACCTATATGCTCAGTCCATTTGGGACAGACAAGATAGATACATACACACACACGAGCACATACATAGCATATGGGACAGAGACACATAGCATATGGGACAGAGACACACAGCCCATCTGGGTCATTTCAGTCAGGATGATTTTGACTCCAAAACCATTCTGAAAGTATCAACTGTTTTTCTCACTGGCATGTGAAGTTCAACGGCAAAACAAAAGAAAAAAACCCCACAGTTTCTTGTCATTGCACTTCCTGGCCTAGAAGAAACTGAAGGTTTTAAACTCACTGAAAAGTAGGTACCTAAGGCACAGTTTTAAAGGCAAAGAGTATGGCTGGTGGGAAGGGGAGAAGCTTTCTGCTTCTTTGTAAAGCTTATGCCTAAAAAAGACTTCAGTTGTACTTAACTGATAAGATTATAAATAGATTACTGCTTTTGGCTAGCTTCTCTTTATCTGCCTCTACTCTCTGTTCTTACTCTAAGAGGAAACATTAACCAATGATTAAAATACTTTCACAGGACAAGCTTCACTTGCTCAACTATAAAGTCATCAAGAAGTTAGTTATCTGCAATCAAACTTCGCTTGACTTGGGATAAATCTGGGCTAGGAAAATGTGCAGGTCAATGTCCAGGATACTAGTCCAAAGGCTGAGTTAGGGAAATGATCAGGTTAATGAATGATGTTTCTTGTCCTTACTTAGGAGACTAAAATGCTGCTTTACTGTGGAAAGATCTAATCATAAATTCAGAGGATACACTGATGAGACCTCAAGAGATAAAGAAAAGCCCTCCAGAGGACACCTAATCCTAACTCCTACCTGCCCCCACCTGTCAATCAATGTTGTTAATAGAAAGAAATGGATTCTCTTTTGCCTTCTAACTCACAGGACTGACTAGTCCACCTCTCTCTCCCAGGCAATTGCCAAGAGAGCACTGGGATGTCTCAGGAAATGCAAGGGTGATTCAACTTAGAAGGAGATGAGGAAATGTTAGCTCTCTGATATGATCCATATCTAAACTACTAAATCAGCCCCAAACTGAGAAATATAGTAAATTCATTTAATACATTATTTCAATTAAAAAATGCAGCATTCTCAGACAGAACAATATATTACACCTTGGGTCTTTTGTCAAGTATGCTCCAAAATGTGCATGTCTTGTGTGTCAACATTATCAATCCAAAATAATTTGGCAGAGAATGTAACATATTTATAAGAATGACTAAATGCTTAGAAATAGCTGTGTTATTTCTGATGGCTCATATTAATTCAAAATCAAATAAATGCACTCAATTAATGAAAAAATTTTAGGATGATGAGGATTTTTTTTAACACTAGAAGGGTCAGGCATTTTCAAGTAATACAAAACTTGAATTTTACTTTGAAATAAAAATTTTCAGCTCATCTAAATTTTCTTTGACCGTAAGGATAAAAAAAAAATTAATGTTTAATAATACGGATATGGAATATGGAAGCATTACATCTCAATGGACACCACTTGATCCTCTGCAGTATTCTTAAATTTGTTCTATACCATATGTGCATATGTATATACAGAGACATAAATATAATTTTACTTACTATTATTAGTCTTGCGTCAATCAATTAGGCATTACTAATTCCTATTTTTGCAGCATTATTTTCAAAAAATTCCCTCTACTTCCAAGTAAGAGTTCAGCACTAAAGCACCATCCAAGGTAGATTATTTTTTAACCAAGGTTTTTTTTTTCTAAATGCTAAAGAATTACCACAGGGGCACACTTTATTGGAGAACTTAGCTCTTCCTCCTCCTCCTCCTGATGTGCTTCAGTGATCAGTTCTTATATTGTTCCCCACATCCTGCCCCTAGGACACTTTCATTTCCTAGCCTCTTTTTTATAACACAAAACCACAATTCTTCTTTCTTCCATTCCCTAGCCAGTTGATATACACCACTGACTAGCTGACATCTGTACTGTACTTCATTATTTACAACGTACTAACTACATTCCAACCACCGATGACAAAGAAGACAAAGTTGCTCAGTTCTATGAAGACCTACAACATCTTCTAGAAATAGCACCAAAAAAAAAAAAAGTCACATTTGTCACAGGGGATTGGAAATGCTAAAGTAGAAAAATCAAAAGAAAACTGGAATAACAGGTAAGTTTGGACTTGGAGTACAAAGTGAAGGAGGGCAGAAATTAATAGAGTTTTGTCAATACAACTTGCTGGTCCTAACACTCTTTTTGGACAACTCAGAAGGCAGTTCCACACATGGACATCACCAGTGAAATCAGACTGATTATATAACTTTACAACAAACTCTATACAGTCAGTTAAAACAAAACCTGGAGCTGATCATCACTCAGATAATGAGCTTCTTATTGCAAAATTCCTACTTAAATTCAAGAGAAAACCATGAGACCACATAGGTATGATCCTCATGAATATGAAGTAGAAGTGATGAACAGAATTAAAATATTAAGTCTCTTAGAGAGACTTATGAAGAACTATGGACAGAGGTTTGCAATATTGCACAGGATGCAGCAACAAAAAACATTCCAAAGAAAAAGAAGAGCAAGAAAGCAAGATGGCTGTCTGATAAGGCTTTACAAATTGCTGAAGCATGAAGGGAAAGAAAAAAGGGAAAGATATGCCCAACAACATACAGAATTCCAGAGAACAACAAGAAGAGATAAGGTTTTCTTAAATAAGCGAAGAAATGTAAGAAAACAAGACTGGGAAACACAAGAAAAACTGAAGACATAAGAAGCATCTTGACGAAGGTGAAAGAGTAGAGTGTAAAAGATGACCTGAAGTATAACATCAAAAAAACCAAGATCTTAACAACTGGTCCTATTACTTCCTGCCAAACAAAGAAGAGGAAATGGAAGCAGTGTCAGATTTTACATCCTTGGGCTCAAAGATCACTGCAGATGGCTACTGGGGCCATGAAATTAAGATACTTTCTCCTTAGAAGGAAAGCTATGGCAAACCTGGACAGCAGAGACATCACCTTGCCAACAAAGGTGCAGCTAAAGCTATGGTTTTTCCAGTAGCAATGCATGGCTGTGAGAGGTAGACTATAAGGAAAGCTGAGCATCACAGCATCAACGCTTTTAAATTGTAGTGCTAGAGGAGACTTTTGAGAGTCCCTTGGATAGCAGAGAGATCAAATCAGTCAATACTTGAAGAAATTAATTCAAACTACTGGAAAGTAAAATATGGAAGTTGAAGCTTAAATACTTTGACTACATAATGAGAAGACAGGACTCATTGGAAAAGACCCTCATGCTGGGAAAGACTGAAGGCAAAAGGAAAAGGGAACGAACAGCAGAGAGTGAGATGGATAGTCATGAAAGCAACAAGCATGAGCTTGTACAGACTTTGGGAGAAAGTGGAAGACAGAAGGGAATGGTATGCTAAGGTCCATAGGGTCATGAAGAATTGGACACAACTGAACAACTATCTAATCATCTATTGAGCTGATAACAATTGGCATTCAGATAGTACTTTAAGATTTACAAAATAACTAAAAAACATAATCATATCTGATGACATCATAAAAGCCCTGTGAATATGTGCACTTGTACATACTGTTATCATCAAAAGGCTATATGATGTACCAGACAGAAAGCTGGGAATGGAGCTGGGAAGACATGGGTTAAAATCCTGCCTTTGACAATTACTAAGCTGTATGACCCATTGACAGACCACTTAACCTGAGTTCCTGACCACTCTCTTAGACAGTGAGTGACCTGAAGGGAGGGGCTGTTTTTAACTTGCCTTTCTCTGTATTCCCAATGCTTGGAAAATAGTAACTACTTAATAAATGTTAACTGACTCCCAGGACTATTGTATAGACCAAAAGAGAATGTAGGTAAAGAACTTAGCAAACCTTAAAGTTACTATTATTTTTATCATCATTTTACAGATAAAGAAATTAAGGCTTGGAAGAAAAAATTTATTGGTTTGTCCAAGGTCCTACAATAGTAAAGGGCAGAACAGGGAATGAAACCCAGGTGTTCTTACCCTAAATGCAATCCTCTTTCCATTACATCGAAGCTACCTTTTTAAAAAGCTTCCTCTTCCGCAGCTTACAATTAAAAGCCTTCATGTCCAGCTCCAAGAACAATAATCCTAACTTCATGTCCACATATATGCCATGGGCAAAGAATTGCAAGAATATAGTAGGCAGAAGTATGTAGCAAAGAGTCTGACACAGAATCAGGCTAAGGAAAACAGGCATCTGCAAGACAGAATATACCTACCAAAAACTAACAGGAGAGATTCCTGTTACTTATACTTAAGGGAAAGAGGGTCTCCTTCCATGCACAACTGCTGTTTTGTTTTTTTTCCAGAAAACTGTACTTCCCAACAGTAACTGAGAAGTAACCTTGTGAAAACAGAAGCTGAAAGCAATCTAGCTAACCTCCTGGTTCTGATGGTGTATGCCTCCCTCTAGTGGGGTGAAGCAGCAATGGGACTCATTACAGAAGATGCTGACATACCTGTAGGCCTGCAGTAAAAATATCTTGTAAACGTTTATGTAGACAGTTTGAAGACTATTCACCTGGTCAGGAAGAAAAGGAGCAAAAACGGGTAAGATTTATAGAAATTCATTCATCAATTCTCATGAAGTAGGATAAAAGGAGATTTTTGACAAAGGAAATTCTAATGCCTACAATCACACCGGGGACCCCTGAGCCTTGCCATCCACCCTCTGATGATCTCTTAGGACTCCTGGGTCTTCACATCTGCCCTGTGGCTGAAACTTCCTATATGTGTTGTTTTCCACCCAACCAGAGTGTACATTATTTGACAACAGGGACTGATCTTGATTCTGTTGCTATCCTCTGAGCTTCACAAAGTATTTAGCACACACCAAGTGCTTAATCAATGCCTTTTAATTCACTTGTTCATTCCACTGGGTACAGCCAGCTTTTTGTTGCCTGATTCACTTCCATAAATTATCCAGATTCCTTTTTGGGGGTGGGGAGGAAAAGAGGGAAGGAAGGAGAGAAGGAGGGAGGGGAAAAGGAAAGGAAGGAGGAAGAAACTGAGGTAAAACAATGAACAAAGAGAAATTATTAGTAAAGTAAAAAAGATTTAGGGGGAGCTTAAACCATCAGAAGGGAACAAAAAACTGAGTTAATAATATTCCATTGACTAAGTTCCATAATCCACCTTGAGTGGATTGACATCTTTTGTGGGAAGGATGACCTGTTCTCTCTTTCCTCAGGTTCCTCATCTATAACATGAAGGACTGGACTAGAGGTGTCAAACTTGCCTCCTGGTTGTCCATACAGCCCCAACCTGGTTAAAATGTAATTGTGAAATATTAAACAAAATAAATATAAATACAACACAACAACGATAACGTTAATTTGCAGTTCTGGAAGTCACAGTAGCTGACAGTGTCTGTTTCTGACTGAGTCTAATGTCACTGGACAAGCTGATTTTGAAAGTCACTTCTGGCTCAAGACCTATAATCCTTTTCCACACCATATGGCTTTTTTCCTGTTAGCACCGCCAATTGAGAGTGGGAAGGAATCAAATCCATTTTGCTTCTTGTCTGTAAAACCAGTAGAGAAAGATATGGTCATAATGGCTACAAGTGATGAAGAGTAGGGAAAGAGATAAAAACCCATGTCTACAGTGAGATTTGTTGATCATCTGTGGGTTTAAACTGAACTCTGTCATTAAGGACTGGCTTCTTAACTGGATAGAGATCTCTTCTAATTTAAAGGGTTTTTGTAACTACTTCTAGATATTCCTTCACACTCAGCAGTGAAAAAGAGTAGTATTATTACCTCTCTGCTGGCATGGAGGTGAACGAAGTCCTAAGTCACACAGTGAGTAAATAGCACAGCTGGAATTCATATAGCTAGATGACATACAAGACAGAGGGCCAGGTCTGGAGTCAGGAAGACCTAAGTTCAATGTGTGACCCTGGGCAAGTCACTTAACCCTATTTGCCTCAGCTTCCTCAAGTGTAAAATGAGTTGGAGAAGGAAATGGCAAACCACTCCAGTATCTTTGCCAAGAAAACCCCAAATGGGGGGTCCCGAAGAATCAGACATGACAAAAGAACTGAACAATAACAGAAATCACAACTAAGGACCTTAAATGTATACTTATTTGCTACAAACAATCCACTGAACCACAAACACTGGGCCATCCATAGCTCAAAACACAGGGTTCTGCATCAGTTCTCAAGCTTCTGAAGACTGAAACTGATTTCAAGAAAGACAAATGACCATCTGGTGGAAGTCATCATCTGGAAATGAAAGAGCTCACCTGTAAATCCAGAAATAAACCGTGACATTTCAACCTGAGCACCGCAATCAGTTTGTTCCGCATGTTCCTCCCCGCTTTGACGCTGTGATCAAAGGAAAGGCTGGCTCTAATAGACGTACGGGAGTAGCTGGGGGAGAAAAAAGAAGGCCCAGGTCAGGCTGTTCAGCTGTTGCCCCTGTTGGCCAGTCGTCATTCAGGGAAGTGACTTGCGTAGACAGGGCAAGCTGCTACCAGGCACAGTAGCCAGGGACCCTGGACGATACAAGAGGTGGCAAATTAAACCACTGCTACCACCTGCACTGCCAGCCCACTCAGACACCCACAGAGGCAGCCTTGGACCCTGGGGAATAGCTTGGTCTCCGGTCGTCATCCTGGGAGATGTAGCCTGGTGTTCTCAGCCACACCTACTGAAGACTCAGAAAAGAAAATTCTTGTTACCAAAATCTTTTGCTTTCTCAAACGGGTCAACATCAAAACCTGATGTGATTTTATCTGTGGAAACATCATGAAAGTATAAGTATTAACATCCACTTTGCTGTTGCACCCTAAGGCTCATGGGACCCTTCCATCTGTCCTGTAGGTAACATATTAACAATAATTGATGTGTGGTAGATGCTTAATATGGGTTTCATTGACTAATTGAGGGGAGAAACACTCAATCTGATTCTGCTTCTTTCTCTTGATATTGTTCTAAGGGCTTCCCACAGAGACAGAGATGAAGAGACACGTTCATTCCTGACTCTGCCAAACTTGAAAGCTTTATTTCCAATGACTTTCTGGAAATTTCCAATTTCCAAAGACTTGCTGACCATGTCAGACTTCCTCATCATGTCAAACACTGTAGAGAAAATCAAACTCACTCCCCTCCCCAAAGTGCATTGTCCTCCCAATTTCTTTTTTAACTAGCACTCTCCTAGCAATTCAGGCTTATAATCTTGGATTCATTTTTGTATCTGCTTTCTCCTTCCACCTCCCATATATCTAAATCAGTCACAAAGTCCTCTTGACTCTACTTTTACATTATCTCAATACATTTTCTTCTGCCCATCAGTAATCCTCACTCAAGCCCCCATGCCTACACTATTACAAAAAGTCTCCTAATTTGATTCTTTGCCTCTAATCTCAACCCTCCAGTTGATGCTATATTCCCATACTAAATTAAACTTCCTAGGACATCATTTTGATCAAGTCAGATAATCAACTCATTTCCCTACTCAAAAATTCTTACCTATCGGATAAGGGCCTATACTCCTTACGCTAGCCTCCAATGTCCTCAAAAGACCTGCCTCCAGTCTCACTTCCCAACATTCCCCTCAAAAAACTCAAGCCAAACTCATCTATTCATTGTTTCACAAGCAAACCTTTGCAACTAATTTTTTGTCCCTGCCTAACGCAATCCTTCACAGTTTACCTCAAATTCTGACTTTTTCACATTTTTATTATATCACTTTTAGTTTACATATATTCTTTTGAAAACTTGGTAAGTAATAAAAACAATTAAAAAAATTTTTTTTAAAAAAAGAAAACTTGGTTCATATCCTGTGAACACTTAACTATTAAGGAATGGCTCTCAGTATTATTCATTTTTGTCAATTCCCTATTTTGGATATGACTTTTTTTTAGTGAAATTGGATACACTCTGCTGTTTCTCTAATTCCATTCTCAGAAGCTTTATTTGTACAAAAGCATTTTAATTTTATGCAATCAGAACTGCCTGTTTTATCTTTTATCAACTCTGCTATCATAAGAAGTCTCTCACAGTTGTAGTTGGGGAAGATATCATAGTTCATTATCTTCTAATTGTTTTGTGATGTGATTGCTTCGTTATCAGGTGTTTTAACATTTGGAGCTTACTGTAACATATGGTATAAGGTGTTAGTATAAATTTTAGAGTTTTCCCCAACAGTTCTTGTGAAGAAGGGAACCTTTCTCCCAATAATTTATATTCTGGAGTTTGCTACACGGTAGGTTACTGCACTGTATTGCTTCTATTTTGGGAAATAAGTATATTCAATATATCAATATTTCTGGGTTTTAACCAATACAAGATAATTTTAACAATTAATGCTTTACAACTTGGTTTAAGAAATGGCAATACATAGTGCAGCCGCTAAGACTTACATGTAAATTTAGGGTCAGACACTTAGCAGCTATATGACCCCAGGCCACTTAACCTCCTATCTGTAAAATGGGAATAGTACAGTCATATGCAAAGGGATGCACAAATTTTAAAGGTGAAATATACGCCGCTAATTTTATTCTGTCTTATTTCTTCCTCTTTATTTCCTCCTTAAGATTTTTCTTAAAATCCCTTAAGATTTTAGGTCCTTTGTTCTTCTAAATGAATTGCTATTATTTTGTCTATCTAAAAGATATCCTTTCAATAACCTGACTGGCATTGCCCTAAATCTGTAAATTTAGTCACTTTTATTATATTAGTGTCCAACCATGAGAAGCGACTACCCCTACAGTTATTTGAGTCTCCTGTTAGTTCTATAAAAAGCATTTTATAACTATATTTATATAAATCTTGTGGGTAGTTGTCAGGTTTACTCCTAGGCCTTGTGCATTTTGCAGTCTACGTTGAAACAAGATATCTACAGGATAAATTGGAGATAATCAACAGAGGGAAGGTTTAAGTGTTAAGGTTAAGCTTCTCACAGATGATAATATTTTAATTGGGGTTTAAAGTCAAGGAAAGCCAAGAGGCAGAGATGAGGAGTGAGAGCATTCTCGGCATGAGGGACAGCCAATGAAAATGCCTGGAGTCTTAATCAATAACAATTATAAATATTATGAAAGCTTTTACAATTTAGCTTTGGAGGAAAATAATGGATGCAAACATTCCAATATATGTAAAATAGTCCAAGAACTTAAAACCAGGTTTTCAGACTATGAAAGTAAAATGGTGGTCAACATTTGTAAGAATTTCTTATTAGTAAGCTGGATTTATAAAACAACACCAGCCAGAATCATATCTTTTTTGGGAGAAGACAGAAGTGTAAAGAATTAACAAGATGTTATCCAATTAATCTCCACAATAGCCTAACAATGAGGAGGAAGTATTAAAAGTATTATAGTTGGTGTAAGAGGGAAACAGAAATACAATAAAGGTTTCATTTGACAGCATAGAAATGGAAACAAGATGTGAGTCTCTAACTTCTCATATTAAATAAAAGAGGAATTTTTAAAAATGGGAAAAGCTTGTGGAAAAGCTAGACAAACCTAATCAGTGTTACCAATGACTAAGCTTAAAGTAAAAGGTTAATAAATTGCACCTATGAGAAGAAAAATAATTCCACTGCCTGTGAATAAAACAAGTCCTCCTCTTTAGCAGGGTAGGTAAATGCTGAGAAACTCTGGCATCTCTAGTGTATAGAATACAAGCTCTCTATTGGACCACCTCCAACCTAAAGTGTTCAGACTCTTAGATAAATGCAGACAGTTGCAGTAGTAGCAATCATCCCTTCATAAGGGAAATGTGTGTTTTCTAAGGACATAGTCCATGAACTTGAAACAAAGTAGTAGGAACACTTACACTGAGGACACACAGCTGATTACTGGATATGAGAACAGTGGCCTTTTTCCCCTGCAGAGACCAGAAGTCACTGGCCTCTCATTCCCAAGAGAAAGGAGATATTCTTGAAGTTCAGTTCTTATGACACACTGCAATAGGGAGGTGGTGGAAAAAGTTTGCTAATTACCTTTCATACTAAGACAGGCACGTTAAAACGAAGTCCAGTCTTTTCCTTCTTCCCAGGTCTATGACCCTATGGCTAACTCTTCAACAACGATCCAGCCAGGTGAATGTACTTACTTGGAATAGTCACAAAACACGTTTAGGGTCCTTGTATCAAGTAATAAACCACACCACGGGAATAGGCAGTGGGCTGGCAACTGGGTAAAGTCAGAGTCACTTAGAATATCCTCTTCCACAGGAAAATTCACCACTGTCTTCTTAGGGTTTATTAAACAGCCATACTCAGGAATACCTTTTGCCAGAGTCCTAAATTTGAGGGGGGGAAATGGTTAACAAATTGTGGGAGGAAGGAAAACTTCCCTAATAGAGATTTTCGAAAGAGGTATTTTAGGTACTGGCTGTCAACCAAAACCTCTAAGAAGTAAAAAAGGAAATTAAGGGGTTTTTGAAAATTGATCTATAGAACAGATTCTACCAGAAGTCCTACAGAAGTCTGTGGAACATTCACGTTAAAGACATAGGACCTCCTCTCCAATCACCAGAAGCATCTCAGTCCAAAGACAGAAAAAAGACAAAATGAAAAAAATCTCTACATTTCCAACATTTGTCAAAGGGAATATTCAGGGGATAACTGCCAAAGATATCAAAGGCAAATAATCATATGAGGGTGTCCCTGAAAGCTTAAGTCCAGAATGGCTAAATAATCATCACAGGACCACTAATGGGAAAAAAAGTGTTACATACACACTACATAAAATGCCATTAGGAAATTACTTCAAGTGTTCTAAGTAAGCTTGGCAACTCTCCTAGATTTAATGACAATCTTCCAGGACTCCAGTTGCTTGCAGTCCCAGAAGTAAACAATTCTTAAGAATGCTGAGTTACCAGATACTTTCCCTTTGCTTCCTAGCATACTTTGAAAACAGGGAAACCACACCACAAGAGTAGAATCATGAACAAAACCAGAGGTTCTCAAAGTGTGTTGGTGGTCCCAAGGCCCCAGGGTATCTCCATGAACCCATCTAGGAGTCTTCGAGATCAAATTTTTTAATAATAATAAACTATTTTCATAATTCACATAAACTTTTTATAATATACATAATAAACCATTTCATATTAATATAGAATCTATGAATACACAATAATCTATGTTTGTGTTAATATACAATAAACTAGTTTCATATTAGTACACAAACTATTTTCAAATTAATACACATAACTATTTTCATGATAATACACATTTTCTAATCAGGAAAATATTAAAATATGCATATACATATATGCCATAGCTTCATTCATAAAAATAGTTCTTTGGGGAGCAGTTCTCAATAATTTTTAGAATACAAAAAGGTACTGAGACCAAAAAAGCTCAGAAATCTCTGGTCTAAGCCCAGACCCAAACAAGTATCTCCTCTATAACACACTCAAGTTATAGAGGACCCAGCCCTTGAGTAAAGATCTCCAGGGATGGGCATCTCACTACCTTCCATGGCAATTTAATGTTTTCTGA
Source organism: Notamacropus eugenii (assembly GCF_028372415.1). Classification (NCBI taxonomy): domain Eukaryota; kingdom Metazoa; phylum Chordata; class Mammalia; order Diprotodontia; family Macropodidae; genus Notamacropus; species Notamacropus eugenii. Next base: position 345,722,671 of record NC_092875.1, read on the forward strand.
AAGCCCTAGTAATTTTTCCTTATATAAACATTAATGTTTCTTTCAACTTCCACCCCCTGCTCCTAGAATACATCCTTGGGGCCAAGAAAAACAAGCCTAATTCCTCTTATATATGACAGCTTTTCAAATACTTGAAAACACTTGAAAGACACTAGGCCCTGGGTCTCCTCTTTCTTCACCTCCATCCTAACTCTCCACTCTGTCTCCCAAACCAGGTCCCCTCTTCTCTGGACTAAAACTCCCTAATTCCTTCACCTAACCTTCCTATGGCACGATCCCAGACCATCCTGACCACTACTGGGGCTGCTTTGCAGATTTCTGGCATCTTTGTAAAAATGGAGCCTCTGGAACTGAATACAAGATGTCAAAGGAGGTCTTACTTGGGCAGAGCCCAGGAGGATGAGCATCCGCCTAATCTTGGATACTTTGCCGCTAAATGCAAACTAAGCCTGATTCCACCCCCCACCCCAAACTTCTGTTTAACCATTCCTTCTCTGCCTTCCTCAAAATCTAATAAAACCAGTTTTTTTAAAACCCAAGTATTTAATAATTTTAGCAAGTAACTGAATGATAAAGCCAAATACAGCCTACACATGGTCAGAGACCCAGTCTTATTTTAGACACCATACCTTAGGAAGACTTTGGCTTGTGTTAAGTGAGGAGTCACAAGCAGGAAGTCATCAATCAGTCGGATCAACAATCTGGAGCAAAAGGATGAGCAAGAGCTGTAATGGTACTCTTTGGTTTCAGCCTCAAAGCGAGATGTGTCAGAAAATGTTAGAATAACTGGACTCAAATGGTTAATAAGGAAAAGAATTAATATAGTCTCCTAGTGGGATTAGAAGTAATACAAACACTAAATTTCTAAGGAATACATACACTCTCATATATTTCAATTTAAGCCTCAGTTGTTATGACTTGGAAACAGGTTGTGTGTGCATACCTGCATGCGTGTGTGCGTGTGCATGTGTGTGTGTGTGTGTGTGTGTGTGTGTGTGTGTGTGTGTGTGTGTGTGTAAAACAATGTCTGCCGATGACAAGCAGCATTTTCAAATAGTGCCAATTCTCAATTCTAGATCAGAATAAAGCTGAGTTTCTGGAACCCTTTTAAAATCTCTTTTTGTAAACACAGTAGGAGCTTCAATCAGAATGCTACTGTGTGTGGGGCTCAGAGTCCCACAGATTTGAGGGGCAGCTACATGGTGTACTAGATAAAGAGTGCTAAGCCTAGAGTCAGGAAGACCTGAGTTCAAATTCGTCCTCAGACACTTACTAGCTGTGTGACCCTGGGCAAGTCACTCAACCCTGTTTGCCTCAGTTTCCTCATCTATAAAATAAGATGGAGAAGGAAATGGCAAACTTCTCTACTGTCTTTGCCAAGAAAACCTCAAAATGGGGTCACAAAGAATTAGACATGACTGAAAGAACTGAACAAGAGGAGTGGCAAGCACAGACCTGAAGCTAGAAGGGACCAGAGATAATCCAGTTCAACCCATTACTTTCCTGAAGGAAATGAAGGAGGCCCAGTTTGTGATCTGTCACAAAGGTATTTAGCAATAGTGACAAGATTTGAACACAGATCTTCTGACTAAATCCAGTAGTGATTTTTCTACCAAATTCCTCACTTAGTCCCTTTTCAATAGAGAGAGTAATATGAGTTAAATGTTCATTTGTTTCAGGCAAGTCTATTCCAATCTGTGCTTTGACACTTGGTTAAGAAATAAACTTAATAAAAAACAAAGTCTCACAGCAAAGTTAATCAAAGGCAAGTTTTATCCAAGATTTGAGCCAGTCATTCAATAAAAATTCCAATTCCACTCCCTGAGAATTTGGAGAGTTTCGGGAAAAGTGAGCTGAATTTTGCTGCTGCACTATCTCAAAACAAAAAGGTATTAAGCAAATGACCTTAAGATTCTAATTAAGGTTTATTAAACTTGTCTCAAAACACATGAAAATCAACTAGCTAACCATAAAATACTCATCTATTCATGACAGCAAGTTCCATATAAATTGCTCAGAGTCAACATCTTGCTAACCCAGAGCAAGTTATTCTATCTACTTGAAAGTTATAAAAGAAAGTAATAAAACTACTTCAAATATTCAAATTTTTTCCAGCTGACTGGATATTTCTCCAATTAGTTCAAAGCAATAAGGTCTTATTGACCTAGGTATCCCTAAATAAGATGAATAGGAATACCACTGTGAATTTAATTTATTTTCCCATCTTATCAGACTGCCATTTCACTAACTTCCTCACCATTTGTTTGCTCTAAAATTTTACTTGAACAGCATACTTAAATGTTTAGGGGATTTTTCATATTACAATGCATATTCACTGTTGAGTTTTCTTGTCTAAAGGATAACGGATAAGTACTGACTAGCTTTGGGATTTCTTTAGTGTAAGGGATTTCCAGATGAGGAAACCCCCTTACCAACCAATGGGCAAGTCCTTGGCTGCCCAAAGAACAAAGAAAGGGCTGGCCCCAAGTCATAGATCTAGTGTGCTACCAGAGGCAGGACCTGAACCCAGATCTTTTCAGGGTCAGTTCTCCAACCACTATACCATGCTCTCTCTCTCATCAGAGCACTCATACAATCCACAGAAGGAAACCTACAGAATAAGCTGAAGATTTACATTTCAAACATTTGATTGAGGCACACAGTAGGTCCTCTATTAACACTAGCTATTATTATTCATTATATTATTGACTCATTATTTCATATGATGATATTCATAATTATTGATGTTATTTGTATATTCATCATTATTCATTCTACCATTGATTCACATAAGAAAAACCTACTTATGTTTAATATACTTGATTGAGGGAGCTAGGTGGCTGGCTCCACAGAACTGGCTCCAGAATCAGGAAGACCTGAGTTCAAATCCAGCCTCAAATACTTCTAAGCTGTACGACCTTTGGCAAAACACTTAACTTTTATTTTCCTCAATGATAACATGAGGATAATAACAATATGACTTTCCTCCCAGGGTTGTTGTGAGGATCAAATGAGATATTATTTGTACATTTAAATGAGATGATTGTAAAGCACTTAGCACAGTGCCTGGCACATAAGAGCTCTGCTATAAATGATAGCTATCATCACCATCATCATTATTATTGATTCACATAAGAAGAAAAGCTTCTGAATATGCTGATTATATCTAATACATTTGATTGAGGGAGGGAGGGGGCTCTGGAGAGAACTGGGCCTGGAGTCTGGAAGATCTGAATTCAAATCCAGTCTCAGACACTTCATACCTGTGTAATCTCCTGCAGGTCACTTAGGCTCTGTCCACCTCAGTTTTCTCCACCATAACATTAGGACAGTAGCACTTCCCTCCCAGGACTGTGGTGAGGTTCAAATAAGATAATAACTGTAAAGTATAGGGCCTGGCACATAATGAGCACTATGAAATGTTAGACATCATTCTAATTATAAATTATTATTATTAACTGTGTGACACTGGACAAATCACTTAACCTCAGTTTCCTTGTCTGTAAATTGAAGATAATAACAGCACCTACCTTCCTGAGACACTGTGAGGAACAAGTAAAACACTTTGTATGGTGAGGAACAAATAAATAAACACTTTGTATAGTGAGGAACAAATAAATAAAACATTATTTGTGTGGTGAAGAACCAATAGATAAAACATTATTTCTATAGTGAGGAACAAACCAAAACATCTGTATAGTGAAGAACAAAGACATAAAACACTATTTGTTTGAGGAACAAAAAAACATTATTTGCATGGTAAGGAACAAATAAATAAAACACTTTGTACGATGAGGAACAAATAAACGCACTAAGCCCTCACCACCTCTGCACACAGTAGGACCACCGCACACAGTAGGCTTGCTGCACAGAGTATCCCCCCTTCCCCCCCACAGTAGCCCTCCCCCCCACACGGTAGGTCTGCTGCACACAGTAACCCCCCCTTCCCCCCCATAGTAGGCCCACCACACACCGCAGGCCCGCCGCACACAGTAGCCCCCCCCCCCCCCCATACACGGCAGGCCCGCCGCAGTAGCCACACACACACACACACACACACACACACACGGCAGGCCCGCCGCACGCAGTAGCCCCCCCCACACGGTAGGCCTGCTGCACGCAGTAGCCACACACACACACACACACACACACACACACACACACACGGCAGGCCCGCCGCACGCAGTAGCCCCCCCCCCCCCACACACACAGCAGGCCCGCCGCACGCAGTAGCCCCCCCCACACGGTAGGCCCGCTGCACGCAGTAGCCACACACACACACACACACACACACACGGCAGGCCCGCCGCACGCAGTAGCCCCCCCCACACGGTAGGCCTGCTGCACGCAGTAGCCACACACACACACACACACACACACACACACACACACACGGCAGGCCCGCCGCACGCAGTAGCCCCCCCCACACGGTAGGCCTGCTGCACGCAGTAGCCACACACACACACACACACACACACACACACACACACGGCAGGCCCGCCGCACGCAGTAGCCCCCCCCACACGGTAGGCCTGCTGCACGCAGTAGCCACACACACACACACACACACACACACGGCAGGCCCGCCGCACGCAGTAGCCCCCCCCACACGGTAGGCCTGCTGCACGCAGTAGCCACACACACACACACACACACACACACACACACACGGCAGGCCCGCCGCACGCAGTAGCCCCCCCCACACGGTAGGCCTGCTGCACGCAGTAGCCACACACACACACACACACACACACACACACACACGGCAGGCCCGCCGCACGCAGTAGCCCCCCCCACACGGTAGGCCTGCTGCACGCAGTAGCCACACACACACACACACACACACACACACGGCAGGCCCGCCGCACGCAGTAGCCCCCCCCACACGGTAGGCCTGCTGCACGCAGTAGCCACACACACACACACACACACACACACACACGGCAGGCCCGCCGCACGCAGTAGCCCCCCCCACACGGTAGGCCTGCTGCACGCAGTAGCCACACACACACACACACACACACACACACACACACACACACGGCAGGCCCGCCGCACGCAGTAGCCCCCCCCCATACACGGCAGGCCCGCCACACACAGTAGGCCCCCTTCCCCCCCATAGTAGGCCCACTACACGCACTAGCTGTTGCCACCATCATCTTTACTGACCCACACAACACAACTCCCCGCCCGTGGGACCTTGTCCGGGTCCCTCAGGCTCTGCCCCTCAGGTTTCCCCACAGTAACGTCGGGATGGCCGCACTTCCCTCCCAGGACCGTGACAATCGTGGTCTAGAACAGGGCCTGGCGCATCAAGAGCACCGTGGAATGCGTGATGTCATTACTACACTAAGGCGGGAGACGCCGCACGAGTGACTTCACCTCCGTTTCCCTGCCTGTAACAGCACCTACCTTCTGGAAATACTGCAAGGGACAAATAAACGGAACCCTATTTGCACGTTCCTACGCAAAGCCCTCGCACGTGGCAGGCCTGCTACAAACGTTATCTCACTATCCGCGACTCCTAATAACTATTTTTGAAAACAAAGAGGCGTTACCCGTCCTGCTGGATCCCAGGAAGGAGCTGGTTCTCCATGTTGCCGTAGCACAGGCTGCAGAGCAGCGGGGACAGCACGGAGCCCTGGGGGATCCCCCGGCACTGCACGTAGAGCCTAGAGAGAGGGAGACAGGAGGCCGCTGAGCACCGCGTCGAGCCGGCCACGACTCCATGTTGGTGGCGTTGGAGGTTTAAAGGGGGCTGTATTACCCGTAAGCTGGAGCCGGCGCCAGGGACATGGCCTACAGCCTCAAGAGAAGTCGGAGCTCTGGGCACAGGCGGCAGCGGGGGCAGCGGGGGCAGCGGCACCAGTGGCAGCAGCGGCACCAGCGGCACCAGAGGCAGCAGCGGCAGCGGCCACACCCCGACGAGCCTCGGCCGCCTCTCAATTGGTGGGGAGGGAAACAACCTCATTGGCTCAGAGCAGGGGTGAAAGGGTCGGCCCTTGGACACCCCCCAGAGGTGGCGAGGGGCGAAGCGCTTCCTGTGGGGGCGGGTCTGCTGCCTGCTCTCTGCTGCCCCCTCTGGCACGTTCGTGTTTACGCAGGGGGATGCCCAAGGGTAACCGCAGCGAGATTTGGGGGCATGACTCGTCCTCATACCCACAAGACAATTTCTCTTGCCTTCTCAGGAACACGTTTGCCTCAGTTTCCTCATCTGTAAAATGGGGGTAACAACAGCACCGACCCAGCAGGATGGTTCTGAAGATCAGGCGAGATAATTACTAAACGCTTAGCAATGTCAGCCCCGTGGCAGGGGCTTCATCCAAATCTTTGCTGCTGTGATGACTGGCAGCATGACCCTGGGCGAGTCACCTCCCCTCTGTCCACCTAAGTACCCTCCCCTGTACGGACGGTGACAGCAGTCCCTGCCTCCCAGGGCCCTCACGGGGATCCAGTGAGATAACTGTAAAGACAGCAGCATGGTGCCTAGCACACAGCATCACGTAATGTTGGCTGTTATTATCACTACTCTCCGTAAATTAAAACTCTGAGGTAACACCTCATACCTGTCAGACTGGGGATGTGGGAAAACAGGGGCACTAAAGCACTCTTGTGGAACTGCGCTGATCCAACCATTCTGGAGAAAATTTGGAACTTTACCCAAAGGGCTACAAAACTATGCACACACCTTGATCCAGCAATAGCACTTGTAGGGCTGTACCCCAAAGAGATCATAAAAACAGGAAAAGGACCACATGTACAAAAATTTTGTGGTGGCCAAAAACTGGAAACGGCTGAACAAGTTGTGGTATATGAATGTGCTATAAGAAATGATGAACAGGCAGACTTCAGAGAGGCCTGGAAGGACATATATGAACCGATGCTGAGTGAAAGGAGCGGAACCTGGAGAACCCTGGACACAGGCAACAGTGTGCGATAACCGACTGACAGACTTAGCTCTTCTCAGCAACGCAAGGATCTCAAACAACTCCAACAGGCTCAGGATGGAAAATACCATCAAAATCCAGAGAAAGAACTTGGGCATCTGAATGCGGGTGGAAGTACAGGATTGGCTCTCCTTTTCCTTTGTTGTCTTGTTTTGTTTCTTCTTTCTGGTGCTTTTTCCCGTTAGTTCTAATTCTTCTTTATATCATGACTAATGTAAAAATATGTTTAGTATGAATGTATAAGTAGAGCCTATATCAGTTTACACACCGTCTTGGGGAGGGGAGAGAAAAAAACGGGGGAGAAAATTTAAAACTCAAAATCTTATGGAAGTGAATGTTGAAAATTTAAAATAAATTACTTAAAAAAAAACCCAAAAAGGCAAAAAAAAAAAAAATGACAAGCAGGATGATTTCAGAAAACCTGGAGACACTTAACATGAACTGATACAAAGTGAAATGAACAGAACCAGGAGAATGTTGTGCACAGTAACAGCAATATTATTTGATGAAAAACTGTGAATGACTTAGCTCTTCTCAGTAATCCAATGATCTAAGACAGTCCCAAAGGACTAACAACGAACCATACTAGAAAAACAACTGATATTGTCTGAATACAGACTGAAGCATGATCTTTTTTCACTTCTTGTATTCAAGTCTTCTTGTGAAAAATGACTAACAGGGAAATGTCATATAATTGCACATGTATAACCTCTATCTGATTGCTTACTGTCTCAAGGAGGGGGCAAGGAGACAAGAGGGAGGGAGGGCGGGCTATAATTCAGAACTCAAAACCTTTTTTTTTAATGTTTAAAAATTGTTTAACATGTAATTGGGGAAAAAATAAAATACTACATATTTAAAAAGCTTAAGGCCTCCCCCCAAAATTATTACTACTACCTGTGTAACCTTGGACAAGTCACTTGGCATAATGCAGGGCACAGAGCAAAATTGTGGCTGTTATTAAGAAAATGGTTATATTTCAGGTCTAAAAGTGTCATTATTGGGAGTGGCTAATTGTCTAAATATCACACCGTGTGGGCACATTAATTTGTAAGTGGCTAGTTGTAGAGCTGGAAAATGTATCAGATGGGGGGTGGGGGGGTGGGGGCTCAAGAGATAGACAAGTAAAGGAAGGGTATTTCCCCTTCACAGGCTTCCCCTTAGGACCCTTAGAGAGTCTGATTGTAACTAAGTTGTGGTGGTCTCTCAGGGAACCCAGAGTGAGGACAGACAGGGAAGAGTGAGCCTAGTCAGGCCAGAGAGGAAGAGGGAGGTTCCCCTACCTCGGTGAGAGACGTAAAGTCCCTTTGTGCTGGGCACGTCAATGACCTTGACTGTGACTTCTTTTATGCTCTGGCGGCTGTGCGAGGATGTTTTGCTTATATTCTACCATACTGCCAATCTGACATATTACATTTGGCTCTTCCTGGTCCCTTATATCCAATCAATTACTAGAGTTCTTTTAATTCCACCTTCATGAGATCTCTCCCATTCATTCGCTCCTTGCTGTGCCTACTTCTAATCACCCTCATACTGTCCTTTATGACCACCGCTTAAAGCTGTTGCAATTACCTCCTAATAAGTATTCCCACCTCCATCATCCTCCTGTGCCAATCCATCTTTCATACTGCTGAAAGATATCTGTCTCAGACACAAAGATACAGTCATGTCTCTTCTCTCCTCAAAAATCTTCAGTGAATCCCAGCTGCCTACACAGAACAACATTCAATCTCCTCAGCCCACAACTCAAAGGCCTCCATGATCTAGGGCTACGACACACTTCTAGTCATTATCTCCTTTTCCCTTTCATGTACCACACACCCCAGTAAAACTGAACAATCTCCCCTATTCCCAAGAACCAACTGGGCTCTCATACCTCTATGTCTTTGCTTAAGACAGTTCCTATGCCTGCAATGCCCTCTTTACTGGTTTAATTGTTACCCATCCTACAAAAGCTTTTTCAAATACCACTTCCTTCAAGAAGCCTTCCCTGATTCCTCCCCTTTAAAAACAAACTTCCCTCTGAAACTTCACTCAACAGTTTCTCAACTTTATCATGCTCCTAGGGGCTATGCACAGGATCACAGAAACTTTTTCCCATATTTTCATTCAAAAAATGGTGGGAATAAAGGGATAAAGAAATTAGAGAAGAATCTCCGCCCTTATTGTCTTTCATTCGCTCTACTCATCCAGAGAACCACATCACAGCAAGAGTCACTGAAATCTGCTCCAAAGCTTGTATGTAATCTGCCCCCAACCTCATCTCACTAGGTGATTTTGTCTGTCTCCCCATTAGACTGTAAACCAGATGAGGGAGGCAGGGATTACATCTTATCTAAACTTGATAACTGCCTTAGCACAGCATACACAACAGGAACTTAATCAGTGTTTAGTGAATTTGCCTGCACTTCCTGAAAGGAAGTTCAGCAATTTGAATTTCTGAAACGATCTGCTAGGCGTGAAAAATTCATTAACTGAGAAATTTACAATGGAGACTTTCTCAGTGGGGAAGGTCAATGTGCCAGAGAGAAAGAGAGAGAGACAGAGAGTAAGAGAAAGAGAGAAAATGAAAGAGAGAGAGAGAGAAAAAGAGAGAGACTGAGAAATACGTAGCAGGGGAAGGTAGCAGGAGAAAGTACAAATAAATTTATAGTGACTGAAAGTGTTTTTATTTAGAATTTTCTTTCTCTTTAAGTTTCTTTTCCTAGCATGAGCACCTCTGAATTAAAGTTAGAAGGATAAAGCTCCAAAGTCTACTGCTCCAAAGTCTACCTGCAGATAAGTCATTCACCATTTCTCTAAGTCAATGGGTAAACTAAATGACGAAGTGCTCTTTGTCACTACTTAAATTTAACTTTTTATCTACTTCAGCAACAGTGACACATTTGGGCAAAAAGCATTCCTTAATAGAGTTTAGCAAAAGAGAAATACTTCAAGCTTTATTGTTTTACCTATATCAAGATCACTGCACAATCAGCTGTGAAGTGTACTCACGTTTTCAAAAACTATGTGAGCTCTTCCCAGTGGATGTGGTGGTTATTTCAAAGGAAAAAAGATAGATATAAAAATACATACAGAAATATGTGTATGTGGATGCGTACACGCACACACATACACACACACACACACACAGAAATATAAACTACCTAGGTAGATGTAGATATAAAACTATATATGTATATGCACACATACATATGGGTCAGCTAGGTGGCTCAGCAGACAGACTACTGAGCCTGAAGTCAGACAGACCTGAGTCCAGCCTCAGACTCTTACTAGCTATGTGGCCCTGGACAAGTCATTTAATCTCTGCCTGCCTCAGTTTTCTCACTTTTAAAATGAATATCATAAGAGCTACCTCCTAGGATTGTTGTGAGGATCAAAATGAGATAATATTTGAAAAGCACTTAGCATGGTGCCTGGCACCAAAGTGAATTAAATAAATATTTGTTCCCCCTCCTTTCTCTCATTTTACAAAAAAGGTAATTGAGGAGCAGAACAATAAGTGACTTGCCAGTGGTCACAGAACTAGCTAAGAGTCAAAGGTAGGGTTTGAACTTTGGTCTGGACTCCAGGTCAAGTACTCTACCTACTGTGTGTAGAGGTAAAGAGAACGAAAAGGCGAGGAAATAATCGCAGGAAAAGGTGCAGTGCCAACCAATGACTTAGACAGACTACCTGCCCTATCTGCTTCTTGTCTGCCACCCAGCTCACTATCTAAATGAAATTATGTCACAATGAAGTTTCTCTGACGGGACAGATCTCTCAAAAATGTCTGATTGTATCTTACTTGTTCTTGATCTTCAGGATGCTGTTATGAATCAAATGCAAAAAGAAAGTGAAGAGGTTCATACTGGTCTCATTTAAGGAAGAGCTCTGTAAAAACAAATTCAAACATAAACTAATTACCGTCAGAGACACAGGAGAGTTAGAGAATACAAGGGAAAGTCACATATGTGCTATAGTGGGGGGTTCTTAGCTGGGGTCTGAGAAATTTTTTTTTATATTTTGAGAACTGTAACTGTCATTTGGTCCCTCACAACACCAGGGAGGACAGTGCTACTGTATTTTACACATTTTTCCCTCATCTCACAGATGAGGAAAATCAGGCTAAGAGAAATTAAGTGATTTATCCAGGGTCACATGGAATAGGAGTTGTCTGAGGTATGATTTGAACTCAGGTCCCACGGGTCCTGAATTCTCCCATTCAGTGAGACAACCTTCTTTTAGCTTATCCCAGTCTTAGAACTGGGATGTTTCAGGCCAAGTCTCCAGCAGGGACAGCACTGTAGCTGTCCACTTGTACTAACCACTGCCATAAGCTCTGTTCATACAGATGTTAGAACTTGACCACATCTGCCCCATCCTGAGTATGGTTTGGGCCTTTGGAGTCCCATCCTCCTCCTCAGACACTATTTTGCCCCCTTGGTTGTCCCAGGCCGTCACTTCTGATACGCCATACCTTCTCCTACAGTTCCATTGGCTTTTGCTCATTTTTGCCACCAGTGTTATCCAAAAGACAAGACAGGGCTCCTCCCCATGACTTCTTCCTACGTTTTTTGTTACGAATGTTAGCCATTAACCTGAAGACCGCTCCCATTTCTGTGTTCTTGCACCCCTTACTAGTCTGTTGAAGCCTGTGGACTCCTGTCTCATATTAATATTTTTAAATACATAAAAGAAATTACTCTCTAATTTGAAAACATCCTTGCGTCCCCAAGGCTGGAAGCCTGCCCCTGAAAACAAAGGGGAATTTCAGATATTTGGGGACACTAGTGGCTTCCACCTTTCATTTGGTGTGGCATCTTTCCCACTGGCTTCTTCATGACTGACTGCAACAGCCCAAAACCCTTCCACCCAGGACCAGGTGTAGACCTGACATCCAAGCTCTTGCTGCCATGGGGCCTGCCTCTTCTCCTTTCTCTCCACCTTCATTTTTTGGCTACTTGGGATCTGAGCTTCCCCTTTTTAGGACCCATCCCCTACAAGAGGGAGAATCAGTACTGGTGGACTGCTAAACCTTTTCTTCTAGGTTTCTGTTCTCTGATGGCTAAAGTCAGACACAGCTTCTTCTACTCTACCACCCCTCAAATGGAGAGAGGGAACCAGCCACGTCCTAAGTGAGAGTTTTTCCTCCTTACTGACTTGAAAGTGAAGAGATGGGCTAAAGACAACGTCTACTTTCTCTGCCCTTCTTCTCAAGTTTTTGTACTTGGGATGAAGGGGAAAGACTCTCTATTACACTATTTTAAAAAATATTCGCTTAACCCCTCAGTGTCTGAGATGGATTCTGTCACCCTTCCTGTTAAATGAGATATTTGGCAAAGGGCTTAGCACAGTGCTGTGCACACAGTAGGTGCTACATAAACGCTTATTTCCTTCTCTAATGCAGTGGTGGTGGTGGTAATAGGGGATAGCAGTAGGTGATAGTAGCAGTAGTAGTAGTAATAAGTGGTGGTGGTAGTAGGTGATGTAATTGGTGGGGGTGGTAGATGATAGTAGTAATAATAGTAGGTAGTGTAACAGTATGTGATTATAATAGTAGTAGGTGGTGGTAGTAGTGAATAGTGGTGATAATAGGTACCAGTAGTAGTAGTAGGTGGTGATGGTGGTAGCAGTAGTAAGAGCAGCAGCAGTAGCAGCATTCATCACTAACCCATGTGCAGATTACATCCTCCTCCTGGTCAGTCTCTCCTCCCAGTTTTAGAGATAACAAGAGTCCAGCCTTCTTTCTACATCTCTACCCAGTCTTCTCTTGCACTGTCCCTCCATCTCACCTCTTAGAATAGAACCTGCTCCCAAATCTAGCCACAGCCCTTGCCTTTCTTCCCCCTTCCAGTCTCTCTCCCTCCTGCCTATGGCTTTGACCTTTATCAAACCATGCTCAAACCTCTTTCTCTAATCCAGGCTTTTCCTCTGAGCTTGAGATCCACATCTACAAATGCCTACAGGACATTTCAATGCAGGGGGGGTGTCAGAGGTATCTCATGTTCAATAAGTTTAAAACCAATATCATCGTTCCTTGCAGGGATGTCCTCTTCCTTCCTATTTTATTACTGATGTCAGAGATATATCATTCATCCCAGATGGTTCAAATTCAGGTCTTCTGACTCAAGTCCCATGCTGTCGCCTCTATGTGATGCTGTATATTTTACATATCAATGTTTCATTCCACTCTATCATACTAATTCACCTTTTATCCCTAAGTCTTGTCTCTTCAACCTCAAAACCATCTTTCAACCAACACTAAACATAATCTTCCCAATATGCAAGCTTGACCCTATCATTTTTTGACCTAAAGTATTCACTAATACTTATAAGATAAAATATGAACGCTTACATAGATATTCAAGGCTTCCTATAATTTGACTCTCACTTGCCTTTCTAGTCTTATCTCACACAACTACCAATCATAAAGAATGCTCATTTAACATTTAATGAATTCAACTGGTACACTGTGGGGTCTAGCCTCACTGGCCTAGTAAATAGTTGCTTCCAATCTCATCCTACCTCTTTCCTCATGTATGTGCATAACTATTACTGAAATTCTTCTCCAATCTCTCTGGGCTTAATATTCCTCTTCCATAAAGTAAGGAGACAGGATTTCAAGATCTCTCAAATGCTTTCCAATTCAAAGTGCCAAGAAATCTTCCTTAAGCCCTGAGCTAAGCTAGGAGTGATCCTCCCTTCGCAAATTCTCATCCCTCTCTCTATTTAATCACTCCTACACATAGCTGTGTTACAACTTCTTCCATACATGTCTTTAAAAATTTTTTTTTTTATTTTATTAACTGAAATAAAACAAGCATTTCCTACTGCATACATAGTTTGTACCCCAAATGAACCATAAGCTGTCCAAGGCCAAAGACTATGCCTTTCTTAATCACCCTCATTTTCATCCTCCTAGACTCCTCATTCTCACACACCTTACATATCTAATCACCTGACAATTCTACTGCCCCCCATCATTTTGCAGATGGAGCCTGTGTCTCCACTCACAGTCCCCACCTTGGTTCTAGCTTTCTTCATCTCTCACTTGGATTATTTACAACAGTCTCTTAGTTGGTCGACGGATCCAAGGCTCTCCATATCCATAAGTCCTCCTCCACAGCTACCAAAGTGATCTGCTTGAGCTCAGGTCTAAAGAAGGCACACCCCCATTCAATAAACTTCAGGGGCTCTGCGCACATCAAACCCTTCCAGCTTTGCCCCAACCTATCTCTTTCTAGCCTTATGGGCCACGATGCCCTTTTCTAAGTGCCACCTTCTTTGTGTTCATGAAAAGGGATGGAAAGGAATAAGCATTTATTAAGCTCCTACACCGTGCTGAGTGCTTTATGTATATTATCTCCTTTGGTCTTCCCAACAACCCTGGGAAGCAGGTACTATTTATATTCCCATTTTACAGCTGGGAAAACAGAAGCAGGAAGAGGTTAAGTGATTTTCCCAGGGTTATATAGCTAATAAGTGTCTAAAGCCCCATTTGAACTCAGGTCTTTCGGATTCCAGGTCCAGTACTCTACACACTATGACGCCACCTGGTGGCCGCATGATTCCTACAGCTGCCAGTACCACCCAAAATGACCATGTATTATTTTAGTATGTACATATACACCTACCTGTTGTCTCCCCCATTAGAATGTTAATTTCCTTGAGTGCAAAGACTATTTCATTTTTGTCTTTATACCCCCAATGACTAGCCCACAGAAGGTGCTTCATAAATACTTGTTAGTAGACTAATTCATCTGTTTCCCCAACACTTAAGTGCTTAACAATTGTTAGCTACATTGGATTGAATATGCATCACCTGTTCAACCACAATGGCATTCTGCAGGGAGGTAGTCTCTTGCAAATGTGCCACAAACTGGTTCATATAAGGCAAGGCATCCTTGTAAGTGTAAACCTAGGACAAAGAAGAAAGTGATCTTGGAGAACTTAATACAGAAAGAATCTGGGTTCCACAGTCTAGACCCAAAAAACATTACATAAGAAATTTCAAAAGAATCAAAACTCAGATGATAAAAATCAAAATATTTTCTTATAAACTTCAAGGATGATCCTAGGACAGGGGTGGGGTAACCTGAGGCCTCAAAGCCATATGTGGCCCTTTGACTGAATCCGAACTTCACAGAACAAATCCTTTGCCTCAAAGGCCACACCCAAGTACCTAGAAGGTTGATGTGGCCTTGACGCCACAAGTTCCCCATCCCTGCCCTACTAGAAGGTTTTTCTTCAAGCATCCCATATCCTTTGTAATAGCAGGAGTTCAAGAAATTCATGGTGGACCTAAGCTCTACTGTTTCTTCACCTCTATCTTTTACCAAGAACTAATTTTCTAAATTAAGAACCACATTTTAAAATTTCCAACAATACTGAATATATAACAAGATCCACTCAAATTCATCCCCTTTCATTCTCATTCTCTCTCTACTTCACTAATTAGTGGATATTAGTGGATACAACGGTATACTAGGAATCAGGAAGACCTAGGCCTAAGGGTCCTTAAGTATTTCTGTTACTGCTCACTCAAGTCTTGACAAAGATACTGCAGTGATCTGTCATTTCTGTCTCCAGCTCATTTCACAGATGAGAGAACAGAGGCAAACAGGGTTAAGTGACTTAGCTAGTAAGTGTCTGAAGCCACCTTTGAACTCAGGTTTTCCTGACTCCAGTCCCAAGGTTCTATCCACTGAGCCACCTAATTGCCTAGCTAGCTGTATTAACTTGGACAAGTGTCTCTGAGTCTTAATTTCTTCATCCATAAAATGCAGGTCAGCTGGATGGTCTGGGTCCCTTCCAATCTATGATTTTCTACACTTGAAGCAAGGATTAAAACTGTCAAAGGAGAATGTACCACAGACAGGCACATAATGACGAATAAATGGTCTACAACCTTGTAATAGTCTTATTACAATATAATTATATATTATAATAATATAAATATATCATAAATTATAATAATGTTACAATTACTATATATTACGTATAATACAACCTTCATAGTTCTGTGTAAGTAGAGTACAAAACTATAATAATAAGCATAATAATTAAACATAAGCAAAAATATAAATAATTGGCATTAGGTAGTGTCTTAGAGTTTGCAAAGTACAGTACATACGGTAGGTATCATTTAGGTCTTGCAATAACTCAGGGAGGTGAGTCCTACAAATATTATCCCCATTTTATAGATGAAGAAACTGAACAGAGGCTCAGAGACAGTCAGTGACTTTTCCATGGTAACACAGCCAGTGAGCATCCGAAGTAGGGCTGAAACCCAGCTGGCTTCATCCCAAGCCCATTTATCCACTGTGCCATGCCACCTCGCTAATCAAGAATGTCTCCACGTGCAATAGCGGTAAAGGAAAAGTTCTGTTTTTGTATCCTCTCCAAGTAGAGAAGTCTAAGCACACAAAAGATCAGAACGTCAGCAGTAAGGACAGCGAACGTTTGCCATACGTGTCTTTTAAAGGCTTTCTGGATGTTTCCGTGGGCATTCTTCTGGACTACAGCGTAACGTCTGATACAGTAGACTTTATTCTCTTCAGGTTTAATGATGCTGGAGATCACTTCGACAAGCTTGTCATGGGGGATGGTATCATAAGCACCCCTCAGGTCAGCCTGTGGAAGAACAAAGACTGGTTACAGATCTCCAAAAGGCAAAGGCCCGGGGTACTTCTGCAAGACAATGCAGATGTTTTCTTCTCAAGTTCTGGCAAATGTATTTCAATGTAACTGGTTCCCTTGGTAGTGCTATGTATTCTATTTTATGCATTTAAAAACATTCTACAAAGGGGTCCATAGGTTTTCCCATGCTGTCAAAGAGCTCTAGGACACCCACAAAAGGTGAAGAAGCCCTGCTTTCTATAATGGTCTGGAGTAGGGGTAGGGCAGGACAACTAAAATCAGCCTTGAAAATTAAGCTTGTTTCAGGATTTTACCATAATCAGCGATGGGAGTCAGAGTGATCTGATGGAAAGCGTTCTAAATTTGAAGTCAAGAGTTTGAACCCTGTCCCTGGCTAGTCATTTTTTACTTGTGACTCCAAGACAATCACAACCTCATCTGTACAATTTCCTGTAAGATTTATAAATGCACTTAACATAATTATTCTTTGGGGTCATGCAAGAAGGAAACATTTTAAAATGCTCAATATGACCCATGAACAAGTATTTATTAAGCACCTACTATGTACCAGGCAAATTAAGGAGAGGGTCTAGATTTATGATTTCATTCACATAGGTTACTCCTGGGGAAGGAAATGCCCTCTGCCAGTGCAGGTCAGCACCTGTCTCAGAGTTCACAGTCTCCAAGAACTGCCTAGACCAAGGAAAGGTTAAGTGATTTGCCTATGCAGGGCTACACAGTTCCAGTGTGTATCACAGAGGTAGATCTGAACCCAGGTCTTCCCAGTTCCCGGGCCAGTCCTCTACTCATAGAGCCAAAATACTTTCCAAATTAACACAAGCAAAAATTCTTTCTATGACTAAATTTAGCCAACTCCCAATTTATCTGTCTCTACTTCAAAATTTTACTTAAATACAAATATATTATAATTTATAATATTTATACATAATGTATTTTGTATATGCATATTTTATACATTATATATTGTATATATGTACTATGTATACATAATGTATACATCCACAAGTATATTATAATTTATTATATTTATATAATATATAATATAAATTACATGTAATCATATACTTTATAATATTTGCATATAATAATGTAATTTATAATATTTGCATTTTTTTCTATTTTAAGGGGAAAACCCAACAAGCATGCCAGACCTCCACTATCATACAAACTAAGGTAATTCCTGCGCTCAGAGAGTTTGCCTTCTAACAGAAGGATACAACTCATATAGAGGAGCAGCCTAGGGGCAGTCACAGGAATTGTGAGGGGAGGCGTGGTCCAGTTAAGTAGATAAGTCCTTTTTAGAGGAAATGGTAGTCTCAAGTACTCCCAAAGTAGGGCTAAGAAGGGGCCAAGGAGGAGAAGGTAAAGGGCCCTCCCTGGCTAGGTCATGGTAACTTGGCGGATAGAAGGAGAGGGACAAAAACTGTGAGCTGGGGCTGACTAGATATTCACCATAAAGTGAATTTATAATTTAGGATGAAATTTATACACCAAATTGCTGCCTACTCCACCACAGCTCTGTTTTTGAAGGTGGGTTATTATTCCCACATAGTGTGAGGCAAAGAGAGGAACAGTCCCATATCTATTATGTACAGAATTTCACAAGTATACAATTCCAACAGAATGCTCATTCCTCCCTCAACCTGAAAAGCATGTTATTCTGGAAATAGAGCCTGTCTTCCAAATACTTGCTGAATTAAATTCAGATTTTTCAACTGATCAAGAAAATTTATTTCCTTTCTTTCTGTACATTTCCCTTTGCTTTGGCACAGTCTTGTACTCACTCTTTTTCTCTTGGGAGCCAGTCTATTCTCAAATCCTGACAATTACTCCTTAAAAATGTTCCCCACATTCTCTACTGCCATCCATCCTTCAAACCCTACCCATCTTACTCCGAACTCTGGAAGCTGGACCGCTGTAACCCCTGAAACACTATGGTCAATATTCAAAGCCATTATCAGTCATCTTTCTAGTCTTATTCCTGGAGGGCTTAAAATGGCTTCACACTTCTTTATGCATCAGATTAGAGAAATCATCATCCATTTCCCCATCCTCCCCATGCATCTGGAGCCACCTTTCACTTAGATCCCTGACCACCCCTCTCTCCCTTCCTATAATCAAACCACTTAATCCCCTTTGGATTGCCTATGCTATTAAGACACAGTCATGTTACTGTCCCAGCTACGACTTAATGTTAAAATGTTTCTCACAATGCCAGCTTACCATCAGGTCTCCCATCTATCACTAATGCAGTTCCTGAAATCCTATTTTCACTGTGAAATCTTCTTAGATTAAAGGGAAGCAATAGTAGAATATTCCCTCATGACTCTTTATAAACACAAAAATTTCATCATCACTCATTTTACATTACCAATGTCATTATCTTACACTTGTATAAAATGTAGCAGCTGATCTTAACTATGTGCAGCACACGGATGCATGTGTACACAGCTTCTCAGAATTTAGTGTACTTTTGAGCTTATCAAAGCCTAAATTTGAGAGACGTTGTATATATTCAAATATTTCTAAGTTCTTACATATGTGTCACTGTGGTCCATGTTAGGGTAGAAGTCTCCTGAAGTTAGGGTCCATTTAATTCTTTGATTGGGATAGTTGGAAACCATTATAGGGGTAGCAGGGTGGGGCAGTGGATAGAGCACCAGCTTCAGAGTCAGGAGGGTCTTTGTTCAAATCTGGCCTCAGACACTTGACACTCCACACCTGTGTGACCCTGGGCAAGTCACTTAACCCAGATTGCCTAACCGCCCCCCCCCCCAAAAAAATAAATAATAAAAAGACTAGCATTGTAACTTCTACAGAAAGTCTTTCCTGATATTTCCAGGGGCAAGTGTCCTATACCTCAAAGATTTACTTGGCATTTGTTCTGCACACACTTATATGTATATGTATTGTCTTCCCCAGCAGAACTGAAGACAGGAAATACTTCGCTGGGTCTTCATATTCCCACCTCTCAGCATAATCACCCTAGGGAAAAAAGACTAACCTTCACAAAGTAAAAGTTGGAAACTTTGTCCTTGGATTGACGCACTCTGAGCACAAACTGCCGCCATTCTTTATAAATGCCATCAATCCCAAACAAGGAAGACCCCAAGATATCAGGATTGAGGGTCCGCTCGTAATTCAGAACACTGAACAGGTTTTTAAGCTGGCCATTAAAGCACCTTATCTAAAGGGGGAAAAAGAGGAGAACTGGTTAAAAATATTTAAAATGATCTATTGCAAATGGCCCCAGGACCCTCTTCTCAATATCTAAGCACATAGCCCAGAGGTAGAGGTGAGGGGGGGAGGGGTACAGGAACAAACTCCCCAATTTTTAAGGAAAAATTAACAGCTATCCTACAAATATTATTCTCAAAAATGAAGAAAGCACTCTGTCAAACTCCTTTTACATGAGAAATATATGGTTCTAATACCCAAACCAGGAAAAAAATAAAGCAAAGACAACTACATACCACTATCATTAATGACATCAATTTTAAAGTTTAAATAAAATCCTGAAAAAAATTACTCTCCTCTAAATCAATCTTGAGGACCATGATAGATTTATACCAGAAATACAAGATTCAACATTAGGAAAATAATAATCATAGTTAATTAAAACAAACCCAAAACCACCCAAAACTGTATCAATAGATTCAGGAAAACATCTGACAAAAGCACAACACCAGTTAATACTATAAACAAAACAACCCTACAAAACGTAAGCACAGAAAAATCCACCCAAAACCCAAAGCAAGCGTGATAAATATGACAATGATAATGGCGTTTATACAGAACTTTAGGGTTTACGAAGTGGCTTTACACATGTTACTTCATTTTATCCTCACAACAATGCAATAGAGATACAGTAGAAACTTCTCCAAATAAATACAGGACTAAAGCAAAGACGCCCCTTGTCCCCAATATTATCTGATATAATTCTAGAAATACTAACAATACCAACAAGAAAAAAGGCATAAAAACAGGCAAAGAGGAGATAAAACAGTATTTGCTGATGATATGATGATTTACACAGAAAATCCTGAGGCATCAGCAAGAAACTGTCGGAGAAAATAAAAAGGTTCAGCCACGTTGTACGCTACAGAAGAAACCCACAAAAATACCAACTGCATCTCTATAACACAAAATCCAGCAGGCAGTAACAGAAAGAGAAGTCCAAGTTAAGGACAAAATGCACAAAACACCTAGGAATGAATCTACCCAAGAAAACCTAATACGTAGATTCAATTACAAAACACTACAGAAAGAAATAAAGAACACCTTAAATAGCTGGAGGAATATTCAGTGCTCATGGCATAGCCAGGCTAATATAATAAAAATGACATTCTTACAGTTACTTATAGATTTAATTCTATACCAATCAAACTACCAAAGGGATTACTTACAGAAAGAGAGAACTGCTGGAAAAACTAGAAAGCAGTTGGGAAGAAACTTAGAGCAACAAGTTAAACCATATGCTACAAAAACATTAAAAATGAATGTCACTTGAATATTAGAGATCTTACATAAAAATTAAAAGATAAGCCCGTCATACACCTTCCACATTTATAGAGAAGAATTCTTAACCAAATAAAACATAAAACCAATTACAAAAGTTAAAACAGATCATTTTGATTACATGAAATTGGAGTTTGTGCACGAACAAAAATGAACAAATCTAGGATAAGAAGTTCAAAAAAAAATCAGAAAATTCAGTTATTCAGAAAAAAATGTATAAAATATTGCTAATAGAGGTTTGACAGTCAAGATATGTATATAAATAACAGAAATATGTAAGATTAAAAAGTCATTCCCTAGAGGCAAACAGTCAAATGAAATGAAGAATTCTCAAAAGAAATTGCAAACCATTAATAACATGAAGGAATGCTCCAAATCACTCATAAGAGAAATGTTAAGTCCAAATGACTATGCCCAGTAAATTGGTAAAAATGACAAAAAACAGGAATGTTGGAAGGTCCACAGAAGGGCAGGTACATTAATGAAATGTTCATAGAGCTAAGAATTAGTAAAATCATTGTGGAAAGTGATATGTAATTATGGAAACAAAAGAACTAAAATGTCCATACACTTTCCCCCAAAGACTCCAGAGCTAGCGAAATACTCCAAGAAGGTCAAATACAAAAAGAAAAGTTCAATACATACCAAAATATTTCTAGCAGATTTTTTTCTAAGTAGCAGAGAACTGGAAACAAAGCAAGTGCCCTTTTTTTGAGAAAAGATTAAACAACCATGGCCCATGAATGAACTGGAACACGCTGTGTCTTAACAAACAAATATGATGAATGCAAAACAGCATGGAAAGACTTCTATGAATTGACTCAAAATGAAGGTAAGTAGAGGGAGAAAACATACATGATTGCTGTTGTTCTTCTTCTGTCATTTTTGTCATGTCTGCCTGACCCCATTTGGGATTTTCTTGGCAAAGATACTGGAGTGGTTTGCCATTTCCTTCTCCTGCTCATTTTACAGATGAGGAAATTGAGGCAAACAGATTAAATGACCTGTCCAGGGTCATAGTGTTAATAAGTTGTTAGGTATGATGGTGGATTTGAACTCAGGAAAGTAAGTCTTCCTGACTCTAAGCTGACTTGAGCCACCTGCCTCACACAATGAATACAATACTATAAAAAGAAATGACAACCACCACAGTCATAACCAAATGATGTGAAATTATTAAGAACAAGGTTTGACCCCAAAGAAGGGCTATGAGAAGACACCTTCCCTGCTTCTTTGCAGAAGGTGTCCATGGTTATGGAATATTGCATATACTGTAATTTTTTTCCTGATGTGCTGATTGGCCTTAATTAAAAAAAAAAAAATTTCCTCCCTGTCTCACTAATCCTTTAAAAAATGTATTATAAGGAATGACTTTTTGGGAACTGAGAGGGATACAGAGGGAAAGCAGTGTAAAAACAAAGTATAAATATATATATATTTTTTAAAATTAAATTTATTTAACTTTTAACATTCATTTTCACAAAATTTTGGGTTACAAATTTTCTCCCCTTTTATCCCCTCCCCCCCCAAACACCAAGCATTCTAATTGCCCCTATGACCAATCTGCTCTCTCTTCTATCATCCCCCTCTGCCCTTGTCTCCATCTTCTCTTTTGTCCTGTAGGGCCAGATAGCTTTCTATACCCCTTTACCTGTATTTCTTATTTCCTAGTGGCAAGAACATTACTCGACAGTTGATCCTAACACTTTGAGTTCCAACTTCTCTTCCTCCCTCCCTCTCCACCCCTTCCCTTTGGAAGGCAAGCAATTCAATATAGGCCAAATCTGTGTAGTTTTGCAAATGACTTCCATAATAGTTGTGTTGTATAGGACTAACTATATTTCCCTCCATCCTATCCTGTCCCCCATTACTTCTATTCTCTTTTGATCCTATCCCTCCCCAAAAGTGTCGACCTCGAATTGCACTCTCGTCCCCATGCCCTCCCTTCTATCATCCCCCCGACCCTGCTTGTCCCCTTATCCCCCACTTTCCTGTATTGTGAGATAGGTTTTCATACCAAAATGAGTGTGCATTTTATTCTTTCCTTTAGTGGAATGTGATGAGAGTAGACTTCATGTTTTTCTCTCACCTCCCCTCTTTATCCCTCCACTAATGAGTCTTTTGCTTGCCTCTTTTATGAGAGATAATTTGCCCCATTCAATTTCTCCCTTTCTCCTCCCAATATCTTTCTCTCTCACTGCTTGATTTCATTTTTTTTTTAAGATATGATCCCATCTTCTTCAATTCACTCTGTGCACTCTGTCTCTATGTGTGTGTGTGTGTGCATGTGTGTGTGTGTGTAATCCCACCCAGTACCCACATACTAAAATGTTTCAAGAGTTACAAATATTGTCTTTCCATGTAGGAATGTAAACAGTTCAACTTTAGTAAGTCCCTTATGACTTCTCTTTGCTGTTCACCTTTTCATGCTTCTCTTCATTCTTGTGTTTGAAAGTCAAATTTTCTTTTCAGCTCTGGTCTTTTCATCAAGAATGCTTGAAAATCCTCTATTTCACTGAAAGACCAATTTTTCCCCTGAAGTATTATACTCAGTTTTGCTGGGTAGATGATTCTTGGTTTTAGTCCTAGTTCCTTTGACTTCTGGAATATCCTATTCCATGCCTTTCAATCCCTTAATGTAGAAGCTGCTAGATCTTGTGTTATCCTGATTGTATTTCCACAATACTTGAATTGTTTCTTTCTAGCTGCTTGCAATATTTTCTCCTGGACCTGGGAACTCTGGAATTTGGCCACAATGTTCCTAGGAGTTTCTCTTTTTGGATCTCTTTCATGCGGTGTTCTGTGGATTCCTTGAATATTTATTTTGCCCTCTGGTTCTAGAATCTCAGGGCAATTTTCCTTGATAATTTCATGAAAGATGATGTCTAGGCGCTTCTTTTGATCATGGCTTTCAGGTAGTCCCATAATTTTTAAATTGTCTCTCCTGGATCTATTTTCCAGGTCAGTTGTTTTTCCAATGAGATATTTCACATTATCTTCCATTTTTCCATTCTTCTCACTTTGTTCTGTGATTTCTTGCTTTCTCATAAAGTCCTTAGCCTCCATCTGTGCCATTCTAATTTTGAAAGAACTATTTTCTTCAGTGAGCTTTTGAATCTCCTTTTCCATCTGGCTAATTCTGCTTTTGAAAGCATTCTTCTCCTCACTGGCTTTTTGAACCTCTTTTGCCAATTGAGTTAGGCTAGTTTTCAAGGTGTTATTTTCTTCAACATTTTTTTGGATCTCCTTTAGCAGGGAGCTGATCTGTTGTTCATGCTTTGACTTCATGTCTCTCATTTCTCTTCCCAGCTTTTCCTCCACCTCTCTAACTTGATTTTCAAAATTCTTTTTGAGCTCTTCCATGGCCTGAGCCCATTGGGTGGGCTGGGACACAGAAGCCTTGACTTCTGTGTCTTTGCCTGATGGTAAGCATTGTTCTTCCTCATCAGAAAGGAAGGGAGGAAATGCCTGTTCACCAAGAAATTAACCTTCTATAGTCTTATTTCTTTTCCCTTTTCTGGGCATTTTCCCAGCCAGTGACTTGACCTCTGAATATTCTCCTCACACCCACCTCGCCTCCTGATCCTCCCAGCCAGTGTTTGGGGTCTGAGATTCAAATGCTGCTTCCCGCCTTAGGGCTTTTGGTGGGGGCAGGGCTGCTATTCAGTGTGAGATTAAGTTCATGTGCTGAGGTTGGGGCAGGGCCGCCTCTCAGGCTCAGTTCCCTCAGGGGGTTTATGCATAGACCTTCCACAATGGATCCAGGCTCCTGCCTGCTTGGGGAGCCCTGGTCTGCAGCCGCCTCTCAGCTTCTACCTCCCGGGGGGGGCCTGAGTTGTGGGGGCACCCCACTCCCCTCTCGACCCGCCAAAGAGACTCTCTCACCGACCCCCGTCACCTGTGGGTGGAGGGACTTGTGCGGCCGCTGGAGATCCCGTCCCTGAAGCCTGCTCGGATCTGTACCTCTCGGTGCCGCGGCCGCAGCAGGTCTGGGCTGGGCTCTGCGTCTGCAGCGCGACGGACCTTTTGCGAGAGGTTTGCAGGTCCCTCTGTGGGTGGAGGGACCTGAGTGGCCGCTGGAGATCCCGTCCCTGAAGCCCACTTGGATCTTTTCCTCTCAGTGCTGCGACCGCGGCAGGGCTGCACTCAGCTTCCAGTCCCGGCGCCCAGTCCGCAGCACGAAGGACCCCCCGCGAGAGGTTTGCAGGTCTCTCCGGAACAGAAATCTCCCTCGCTCCAATGTTCCGTGGCCTCTGGGTGCAGAATTCGCCGCGAGTTACTTCCCTGTAGCTGTTCTATGGGTTGTGGGTTCGGAGCTATGTGTATGTGCGTCTTTCTACTCCGCCATCTTGGCTCCGCCCCCCTATAAATATATTTTTTAAAAAATATACATGCAGGGTCAACATACATGTATGAATATGAAATATAATTACCTTCTTATTTTTGGTTCCCTTATTAGATACTTTGGCTCCAACAATGCTGTCTACATTGACAATTGGTCGAAGACCATTGGGTTTGGGGATAAACCGGAGTCTGGATGCCAGGCAGATAAATCTTGTTTCCAAATTTTGCATAATCTCCTCTTCTGACAATGCTCTAAGTTGCACTTTATCAAAGTGTTTTCTAAAACAAAAATAACTATGAAATTAAGAATAGTAATGATGATGAAGATAAGTTAATAATAAAATAATAATAGCACTTATATAACAGTACCTTTTATGTGCTAAGTTATTTACAAATATTATTTTATCTGATCCTCACAACAACTCTGGGAGTTTAGGTGCTATTATTATTTCCATTTTACAACTGAGCAAACTATTGTAAGTTATTGTAAATGACTTGTCCAAGGTCACACCATTAGTAATAGTAACTTGAATTTTAATCACATACCTTTGCATTCCATTAGTGGCCCACAGAATAATAAATACTACTTATTCACTAATAATTATTCCATTAGCAGCCCATCAAATAATAACTATTAAGTTGCTAGACAAATACACATATAGATAAGATTTCAATTAAAAGTAAATTAAATCATCTATAATAGCTAGCATTTACATAGCATTTTAAGGTTTATAAAGTGCTTCACATGTAATTTCATTCAATCCTCAAAATAACCCTGGAAGATAGGTGATGCTGCTATTATAATCATCCCCAACTGAAACAGACTAAGTGACTTGCCCAGTGCGAGAGCTAAAAAGTTGCTGGGGCAAGACTTCAACTCAGATCATAAATCCCAAGTCTTTCCTTAAGCCAGATCAAATCTACACTTAAGACACCACAGCAAGGCAGTCAGGTATGGAGCTTATCAGCTGAAATTCATGGGCTCTCTACTTCACAAAGAGGCTAGGACTTGGAGCTCAGCAACATTATAGTCAACTAGGATAACAATGGAATAAATGAATTCAGTGTAGCTGGAGAATGGGGCAATAGTGAACTGACAAAGAAATGCCCATGGTGACACTTTTCACATACAAAGAAATGATGTGTATCTGCTATCTTTAATGACATGTTCCTCAAGGGCAATTTTTTCCCTCTGTGAGTATGATGAGCTTGTGTACTTAACTATCCATAATTCTACAGCTATTCCCCCTTATGACCAACTGCTTGCTTCTTTAGGATGGTTGAGAGACACACAAAGCAGCCTAAGAACAAATTCTCTCCTTACAAGACTATCTGGGTCCTTCTGGATAGTGAACATGGCCTCATTCGTATCTGGTTCTAAACAACTGTGCTAGTAACTTTGGAAGATTTACATACTCTGATCAACACAATGACCAATCATGATTTCCAGAGGATCAATGATGAAACACCGTACCCACCTCCTGCCAAAGAGGTGACAGATGCTGGTGACAGACTGATAAAGGTATGTGTTTTCGGGACACAGTCAAGGTAGCTATTGGTTTTGTTTGACTACGCTTTTTAAGGATTTTTGTTTCTTCTTCAGTGGGAATTAGGAAGAAAGTAAAAGGAAGAGAATTTTGTTAATTAAAAAAGTTATTTTAAATAAAAAAAAAACCCTTGCTATCGGCTACTGGCAGAATTCACATAGAAGATGTAGTTATTCTTTTATAACTGTCTTTTGGGCACTAAAATTATGACTATAGGCTTGGAGAAAGCTCTAACCTTTTATCAACATGGGGTCATGGTTAAGAAAATATAGGGAGCCCTAATTGTTGTAATTGGCCAAGGTGCCTGGGCACTATAATGGAAAGAGTATTGGCTACTTGTGACCCAAACCAGAGTCTTCCAGGCACCCAGGATCAACTGACAAGGAACAAAAGTTTGATCCCAAGCCATTTACAGAAAAGCAAGAAATAATAATTTTAATTACATGATACAGTACCCTCCTACCTCCTATACTGCACCAAAGCAGTATTCTCATACTTCTTAGCTCTCAGAAAGCTCCAAAGGAGCAAAATCTCCTAAGAACACATACTTTATTCATTTCCACTTGTTTTCCTGAAAGAAACTTTCCCCCCAAGTTAACATGATGAAGGCATACTTTTGGCTGAGACTTCAGCAACGTGGTTTCCAGTTTTTACTAAATGAAGTGAATGGGCAGCTAGGTGGTGCAGTGGATAGAGCACAAGTGCAGGAGTCAGGAGGACCTGAGTTCAGATCTCACCTCAGACACTTGACACTCACTAGCTGTGTGACCTTGGGCAAGTCACTTAACTCCAGTTGCCTCATCCTGGGCCATCTCCAGTCATCCTGATGAATATCTGGTCACTGGATTCAGATGGCTGTGGAGGAGAAGTGAGGCTGGTGACCTGCACAGCCCTCCCTCACTCAAAACAAAGTCAAGTGCAAGTCATGTCATCACTTCTCTGATGGCATGGTCTTCTTCGACAATGAAGGACGAACACAAATTCAATAAGGAAATTACTAACTTCACCAGAAACAAAAATTCTAGAATTTGTCCAATTGCAAATATGGATACTTCTTCAAGAGGGAGCTCTCATGGACCACTGATGGTCTGTGGCTCATACCTAGAGAAGCACTGAGTATTAAGTGCAAAAAGAGCAGAAGTAGCTGAACCAAAGCAGGACCTTCTTTTTAGCCTTCTGTGCAATTATATGCATCTCCTAAGTTGGAGCAATGCCCAAAGTTGGAAATTGATTTGATTAATCATTAGGATCATGAAAAACCAAATGTTCAAGAAAATATTCAACACTCAGTTTGGAAAATTAGCCAACTCTGTAGAAGATCTGATCTCCAAACTTAAGAGATTGTTCTGTCTTCTGCTGAAATTTTACTGTATTGAACACTTCTTGAAATAAGTGGACCATTGGGTGGAACTTGAATATCCTGTCCTTTAAAAGGAGGGTATTATTCCAATGGTAATATATATGGACTGATCTATACTAACAAGGAGTCCCTTCAATGCAATTCAACATTAGACATTTTTTAATGTTAATATGTGCAAACATAAAGAATGTCACAGTCCCTATCCTATGTTCTATTAAAGGGGAAAGGGAGAGAATGGTGTAGGAGCATACAGTTAAATATAATGCTAGACAAAGTATTTGGTCTACCCCCAACCCAGCTCTTTACTTTTCTTGAGAATGGAAGACTTCTTTCTCATTTCTGCCAATCTGTTGAAATCTGACTTTTCTCTTCAGTTTCTTCCTTTTCTTAACCAAGCTGTTATAGAATATAACTGGATTCTGGCTTACTGGTCTACTTAGTAGGGTTACCAACCTGTTAGGTCTACCCCAAAAAATTGGTTTATCCACTAGATCCTTGGCACTACTCCTGCTCAGAAAGCTAGAGAGACACTTCTTCCAGTGGAACATATATGTAACTATTTTTAAAGCAAACAGGATAAAACTAGTAAGAGTTATGTTCCCTGGATCAGAGAGAGCATTCAATTTCATAACTCTAAATCTGAGATTGTTTCACACAACCTGGGAGAAGTACAGGACCAGCACTTCACAGCTAGCATTTGAATACCAGACAATAACTTCCTTCTTATATCTGTATCATCCCCTTCTCCGGCTTAGGTTGTGCTCTAGAGAGAAATACCTGATGCCAATGTTTTGCAGCTTGCTCCAAACACATTTCCGGTAGAAGAAGAGCCTATTTTTCTGGAACATGGTCTCAGTGACATAAAAAAAGGACCTGATCAACTCAACCACATATGTGTCCATCAACCAGTATACAAATTTGGCCAAGATCTCTTCACGCAAACGATGTTCTGAGGCTGGAACAAAGTGATTCCCTGAAATGAGTTCAAATGTCAGAAAATTAAATTATGTCCCCACAGTCCATGAGCTTCATTACTGAAGAGCAATCTTCATCCTCATCACCTTAACTCTCCCACCCTCATTTAGGTCATAGGTGAAAAAAAAAAATGGAAATTACAAGGACTCTGGAATCTCCCAACAGAATATTAGTTTCCCCCAGGGCAGGGACTGTTTAATGTCTGTTTTTACATCCCCAGTGCCTAGCATCATTATCATCCTGACATTTAACATTTATGGCACTTAAGAATTTACAATATTATCCCATTTTGATACTCAAAAAACTCTGTGAGACAAGTGCTATTCTTATTACCATTTTACAGATGAGGAAACTGAGATAGAAGTGAAGTGATTTCCCCACAGAACTAGGTAAGTATCGGAGGGCTGGATCTGAACTCAGGTCTTCCTGACTCTACTCTAGGCCTAGCTCTCTATCAATTCACCCCCTAGCTGCATCACTAATCAGCTGCTATTAAATAAGACTCAGTACCTTTCACCAGGGCAAGCCAAGTGCAGTCCTTCACTCGCATCTTCCACATCAGCTCCCGAAGAGAAAACTTGTCATGTTTTCCCAAAGTGAGGAATTTCCTCACATTCTTAAAGAAGCGGCATTTGTTGTAAGTTGATCCCCAGAGTTCAGCAGGCACCAGACGGTGAAGACACTCCCTCAGAAACATATATACTTGCCAAGGGCTACTGTGCCAACTGAGAAGCTGATGGACATCACTACCACCCTTGCCTCGGAACACACTCTTCCCAGATGCACATGACACTGGCTGGGTATTTTGAGAAATCCTACTGGCAAGAACTGATTCTTTGTCAGGCATCTGGTCTGCAAGTGAGCAACTAGGTTTCTCTGTGTTGTTACTTCCACAGCTTAGGGGAGTTTCAGAACTCTGTTCCCTCTGCTGACCTTGGTCTTGGCTTTGATGTTGCACTTCCTCAGCTTTGGTTAACTGGCTGGAAGCAACAGATTGTGGCTTTTTCAGTTGGCTGGAAGGATCTGCCTTGGCTGCTGAAAACCTCAGGGGACAGTTCTTTTTCAGAAGCACGAAATAAGGACACTTTCGGTGATTCTTTATCAATTCCTTAAAAAGGTGCCGCATCTGCCAGTAACGTTTGGGGAGACGTCTCTTTTTCCAGGGGGTCCTTTGCTGCTGTGGGTCACCTTTCTGCTCAAAGAGATGACTAGTTAAGAAAATGGTTTCAACCAGTCTTTGACCCCCAGATAGTGAATCGTGTAAATGGTTCAGCAGAAATGATGTAGGCAAACATTCTCTGAAGTTGCGGGCAGAATATAAGAAACGTTTCCTGTTAATGTATACAATGGAACCGGAGGCACTTCTCAGTCTCTTTGGTTGTTCATTTCCAGGGCACAGTGGTTGTGTGAAAATGGCATCCTTTTGTTCAGTCCCTCCATCCAACCCTTCTTCTGAAGACTTGGCTTCTATTATATCTTCAGAAGTGGATTTGATAATGGAAGTATCATGACATGATAAATCCCCTTCATTATGTTCCAAAAGGGAAAGGCCACCCTTGGTAGCCTTGGTCTCGATGAAACAGTCCTCCCTACCACCATCTTCTTCAAGGGCAGACTTCTCATTGCAGAAATGCTTTGAAGAGCAGATTTCCATTGATGTTTGGGTTATGTTCTCAGCACTGTCTGAATTAGACTCATTCTCATGAAGTTCAAAACCCTGTTCCAAAATCAGTTCTTTTCTCTTCTCAAGAAGGCACTTCTCTTTCTTTGGTCGCTTTGCTGAAATCTCACTTTCCTCTTCATCCTTCCGTTGCCTTTTTGATAGCAGAGCCATCATGGAATGTGCTGAATGGGCTGGTTCTTCTATTTGGTCAGCATTAGATCCCTGCTCAGTTCCACAGGAATTTTCAGGTCTGTCTTCAAGAGGTTCTTCTACCAGATCCTCTGCACTATTCTGATTTTGACCTGCAACTTTTAAGGTCTTGTCTTTGGATCTAAGTATTGCTTTCCTCAAATCCAATTTGACTGAGGATTTTTTCTGGAAGGAAATCTTCTTTCTGACATTGTCAAGTGAGACATTTGGTTCCTCCTTCGGATATTTTTTTCGCAAGAACCCAGATGGAGAGACAGAATCTTTTAAATTGAGTTCATAGATAGGTAGCCCAGAGATCTGGTAAGAGCAGGTTGGGGGTACCATCATGAAAATGGAACAGTGCTCTAACATATACATCATCACATCATCTCCTATCCTGCTTAAAAGTATCTCCCACAAGGCACTGACACTAATTGTTTCTGTTACTGTGTTAGGGTGATAGTTGTAGACGTTTGTGGTAAACTTAACTGGCAATGGCATTCTATTTTCCTCTAAAAGGGTGTATCCAAAAGCCAGAATATTCTTTTTTTTCTTTTCACAAATCCTCTGGACAATTCTAGCAACTACTTCCTTCTGGGAAGACAGCTAAAGAAAGAAAAAAATTCAAAATTGCTGATGGCAGTTTTTTCCAACTTTCTAAATAATATTCATAAGGTGATCCTGGGACCAAAATTCATCTCAATGTTACTCAAAGCAGAGAGCCAATTCAAAACTACATTCAACAACATTTTAAAGTTTCTTCCATATGCAGGGCACCAGGCTAGAAGAAACTAGAACCATATCCCCTTGAAAGTAGATTAAAGAAAATATAAGTCAATCAACAACCATTTTAAAGGCACCAACCATGTGCCAATGCTGGGGATAGAAAGGCAAAATATAAAGCCTGCTTTCAAGGGTCTCACATTCTAATGGAGAGACATAATCCTTTCCCTTGTATTCTACAGGGAGTAAGACAACCTATACATTTAAGTATATCGATAAATAGAAAGCAATTAAACAAAAGGTAGTTTGGGAATGAGTTCACAAATTAGCAGCTGGGAGAAAGCAGAAAGATTTCCTGAACAGGATGCTGCTCAAGGCACATTGCGAAAAAAATAAGGGATGGTACAAGACAAAGGTAAGGAAGGAGTGCATTCCAGACATGAAAGATAATGGCCAATTCAAAGTCCCAGAGAAGGAAAATGGAATGTTTGTGTAAACAATAGAGAAAAGTCTAGTTAAGCTTCACCCTAAAGTCAGGCAAATGGAGTAATGCATAATGAGGATGGGGCCAGGTTGTGAAAGGCCTTAAAAAGCTCCATAAAAGAGTTTACATGTTCTAGAATGGAAGGTGGAAGTACCAGAGAGCCCGTAGAGTTTACTGAATAGGAGAGTGCCAAGATCAGATCTGAGCTTATAAAAAAATCACTTTTGTGGTGACTGTGTGGAAAACGCATGCAAAGGGAAAGAAACATGAGGGAGGGAGATAAAAGATAAGGCTATCATAATGGTTCAGGGAGGAAGTGATAACTTTGTAAATAGAAATGGAAGGAGGTTGTAAAGGTAGAAATGGTGGGACCTAGAAAGTGATTGGATATGTGGTGTGGTGCTAAGGTTATAAACCTGACATGCTAGAAGAATAGTAGTATCCTCAACAGAAATAGGAGTGGGTTTTGGGGAAGAGGTAATGAGTTCTGTTTTGGATATGAGCTTGAGATGTCTCTGGGACGTCCAATCTGAAACATCCAATAGGCAAGGAGCGATGGAATTCAACAGAAACGCTGGGACTTGAATATTTCGTTTTACTAGATGATGGAGTCACCCAATGAGAGAAGAGGGCCCATAATATGGCTCTGGAAGACACCCACACAGGGGGCGTGCCCAGGATGAAGAACCAGCAAAGCATCCTGAGAAGGAATGGTGGTTAGGTTAAGAGGAAAACCAGGACAGAGTGTTTTTTACAAAAATTGGGGACGGGAGGATAGTCAACAGTGTCCAATGACACAGGTCAAAAAAGATGAGTCAAGAAAGCCCCCAGATTTGGTCATTAAGAGATCACTGGTAACTTTAGAGAAAGCAATTTCAGTCCCTGTGATGGGATCCAAGGCCATACTACAAAGGTCGAGAAGAGAATGAGAAAAGACTGTAGAAGGATTTTTCCAAGAGTCTAGCTGAGAACGGGAGAGGAGATATAGAGCAATTAAATGCTAGAGGAGATAATAAGGTTCAGAGAGTTCTTTAAGAATTGGGGAACCTTGGGCACATTTGAAAGCAACAGGGAAGGAATCAACAGATAGGGAGAGATTGAAGGTTAAGGAATGGGGGGGAGGGGGTGGAAGGTGCAATCTATAAGAGAAAAACCCGGGGAATGGAATCTAAGAGCACAGGTAGAACGGCTGGCTTTGGCAGGAAGGGCTCATCTCATCACAGAGAGAGGTGGAAAGTAAGAGGTGACTTCCGCAGGGAAGGTATGTGGAGCTTAAGGACAGCCTGAAGATGCTTCAGTGGGGAGTGGAACAGGAAATTACCTATGGAGAAATGAAAGGTAGAGTCCGAGCAGCCCAAGGTGTTAAATGACTTGCTTCCCTGAAACAATTGGAGTATTTAATCCAAATACTCTCTTGGTCGAGTGGGTAGAAAGGAGCAGGCCCCCCGCCAACCGCCAGCCACTGAGGAAGCCCCGAGTTTCGGTCCGATACTCCCACCCCAGGGCTCCTGGCAAGGATGCATGCATTACCTGCCGGAAGGTGAGAGGCCTGGGGAGGGGCCGGGCACCCCACGGCACACACACCACACAGCCGGACACAAAAACCTGGAAGACCTCGGGATCCCCGCTGCGCAGGAGCCGCACGGCTACCTGCTGGTCCGGCCGGTCCCCCGGAGCCCGCGCGGTCCGCGCCTCGTCCTCGAGGCGCTGCACGAACTCCGCCAGCCCCAGCACATCCCGGTAGCTGTCCCGCAGCACCTCGCGCACCGGGCGGAAGGCCGCCGAGGCCAGCAAGGAGCGCGGGGCCGGGGGCCGGGAAGCCATGGTGCGCGAGGGCCCGGGAGGGTGGGCGCCGCCGCTCCTCCCGCTGCTGCACCTGCCTGCGCTGCAGCTGCCACCCAGAGAGCAGGCTAGGAGCCCGCCGCGGAGGCAGACCAAGGGGCGGCTGGGAGCGGCGAGGCCGGGCGAGGAGGGTAACCCGGGGGAGCCCGAGCTGGGCTGCAGCCCGCAGCGGGGCGGGGCGGGGAGAAGAGGCAGGCGGAAGAGGAAAAGGGGAGGGGGCTTTGGGGCGTCTGGGCTCTTAAAGGGACAACAGCGCCTGGGAAAAGACTAGAAGGTGTCAGGAAGGATTCTGGAGCCCAATTGTTAATTTTCATTTACACTTTCTGGGAGAAGCCATATTTGATAATTCAACATTGTTAATTCAATGTTGGGGGAGGGGGGAGTCCTTAAGTACCTACTAAGTACCTATCTATTAAGCACCTACTATGTGCCACTCATTTTGTGCTAAGCACTGGGATAAAATCGAAGAATCTCAATCTTCAAAGGAGCCACCAAGCTCCACCTAGCCCATCCCAAACCTGAAAAAAGTTCCCTCTGCAACATTCTCTTTCCTACTGTGACTTTGTAACAGGCGTAAATGTTGCCTGTTACAGCTGATATTCCCTCTATCTTGATTCTTTACTATCTTTGTAAAACCTGCGCTCAGGAAGGACCAGCACCTCGGTGTGAGGGCTGACGGATGACTTTTCTGGGCTGCTCCTTCACGTTTGATGTCCACCTTCACCAACTCTCACCTGCATCTCCAAGAAGCTGTAGCATGCTCAGCAGCCACATCAGCAGATGGGCTAAACCAAGTTGAGGATAAGTGACAGGCCTCAAGCTGGTTGGTGAGTTGGGAGGGGCGGGTGTCTACCCCATGCACATGAAGACTTCCCAGGGCTGAAGGGGCCCATGAGAACAATTTGGTCCAAGGGCCATGAAGATAGCTGAACCAGGTGCTTAGATTGCTCAAGTATCAAAGAATCAAGATTATCCACTGCATCCATCTCCAGTCATCTTAACTTTCCTCTTGCCACTGGACTTTGATGACTGGAAGAGACAGCGAGGCTGTTGTCTTTGCAACCTGTCTCACTTAAATTCAGTTCACACCGGGAGTCAAAACAGCACCCCATGATGTCATTGGTCTTCTTCTAAGGACAAACAACTGTTCAGACCCAGATAGACACACCCATTCTCTTTGCTCCTATCTATTCCACCAGCCCAGCTTATGTGGTCAGTGTGGAAAACTAGTCTCTCTTTCCAGGATAAGAAGCTTTGTTTATAATGAAATAACTAATGGAATGAATTTAAACATTTATTGAGCACTAACTGGTAGCAGAACACTATACTAAGTACCTAAAAAATTGAAAAACTTATTTATCCCTTTTGTTGAGGGAATATACCATGCACTGGGGAGAAACAATGTATGCATATGAAATGATATGAATACCAAGATATGATGCATTTCTTGAACTTTCAAAATGAAATAAGTATTCTGAAATTCTCCATGTTTTCCTAGGGGAAAATTTGAATAAGAATTCTAGACATTTGATATGGAAAGTACGTCAGAAGTGTTCTAGCCCAGCCTACAGTTGGTTATGAATTCCCAAGATAATTTCCACATCACTTGAATGCCATTATTGATTTTGGTTATGTTACCATCTACTCTGCTACACCATCCCTGGCACAGCACCCTTGTAACCAGATTTCTAAAGACTGTGTCTTGAGTGGTTAATCCCCTCTGCTTTGGAGCTCCATCCTGAGCTCAGCTCTTCTGACAGGTATATGAAGCACAAATTCACCTATCCTACTGTCTCTAGCCAGCCCCTAGAATGAGACTGCTTGGGGCAGGGATAGCTTTATGGCCAATCTCAGCAGGAAGTAGCTATGAAAGAAGAGACTTTTGCCCCTTACCCCAAGATTTTGGGCCGCATTTGCTGAGAGGGAATGAAGGGGGTGCTTATGCTCAAACTAGAGTCCATGAACCCATTATCATAGCCTCATTCACTATTGCTTACTGTTTTCCAATTTGCATTCCCGGGGTCATCATTCTGGCTAGAGGTACACCCTCTTCAATCTGAGCTGGGACCCGGCCAACTCCCCATTCTCCCTACAGGTGTGATGAACCTGGATACAATGTTTCAGAATGATCTGCAGGGGCAGCTCCTACCTCCTTGCTCAGTCTAAAACCAATCTTCTATCTACGATACATTTTATATAGTTCATTAGTTGGAATGCCATCTGTTCTTCCAAAATCTACTCCTGCTCTCAACAGAGCAACAAAACTCTTTCCTTATCAATCCTCTCTGACCTTGAATCCACTGGCTATTCATTCCTCTGTCTCCAGAAAACCTATCTTTTTCACTAATTCTCACCATCCAAAGTACCAATGATTCTCTCATCTTTTGGGTGAACCAACTCAAAACATCTGTGACGTCCTGCTGAGAAAAATCCTTAGTTACCTCCTACCTACCTTTGGGGAGGTAATTGTGGAGGAACCCTGATTCCCCTGCTTCCTTCTTAATACTGGCCCAACTTCAGCCACCTCACTTGTTTCATTCTCCTTCCACACATCCTCCTGGCCTGTGTTTAAGCCCGAATCAAATCCAGCCTGCACAAGGGCTGCCTTCACTTTCCTATTGTTAACTTTTCGCCTCCTGTGAGACAAACCAACAACAACCTTCTCTTCTACCACTGGAAACTCTCCAGCTTCCTCTCCCAAGGGCAGCCCGAACACTGCTGGACAAAAATTCTCTCCAGCCAATTCCCTTTCCATCTGAGCCTTCTCCTCCAGCAGCCCATCTCACAGCATTTGCATACTGTGAGAGACAGCGAAAGTTAAGTTTCCACAACAAGTTATTGTTAATTGATGAAGTCATTGAGAATAAGATAATAAGAAGACCATCGGACAGTGGCCTTCAGAAAATTACAAAGTTTTTGATAAAGGAACCAAATCTACAGCTAGCTGGAACTAGCCAAGAAAAATGACCTAGAGTTACCTAGAGAAGGCTTTTCTTTACTGCATTTGCTTAATGAACTTCATGCATATGCTTAAGCAGACACACCCTGCATAAAATTATCCCTCCATTTTCTGATCATGGGTCCCATGTTAGAGCATGTTTGGGAGGGGGAATCATACTAAAGGGGGTTACATAATGGACATGCAGAGAAGAGGTTGACCTAAGGGAGGATGGACCCATCCATCTCCTGGTGGGAGTATTTGTCTTGAACTAATGGTATATAGTTCATTTCACTTCTGTATTCAGTGCTCTCTCCTCCTGAAAAGAGGGTGGGGGCCCACTTTGGCCAAAATGATCAATTCCTCTGAACTCTGCAGCAATACATTTTACTTGATACCTTAGTGTCAAGAGTGTCTCTAATACATACAATTCGAGGCAAAAATGGTTTTTTCTTTTCTGAGTCTCCCTGGCCCTCACTACACCCTAGCCCTCACTACACCCTAGCACATAAGGTTCCAGCCATCTTCTGGAGTCCTTCATCCAGAGCTTAGCAAAGCCCTGCCTCTCCTACATAACCCTGCCATTTCTTTCCCTGGTGCCTTTGTTATTCCCTGGAAATATATTTCCAACTCTCTGGGTTCTCCTTTCTGTAGCCTCAGTTCCCAGTTTTCACAAAGTCCTGTGCCCTTAGCACATTCTCTTTCTGGGGCAGAACAAAAATCCTCCCACCCTGGGATGTCCATTTGTTCCTCTGACTCCTCTGCCTTTTTGCCTCCAAATTGAGGTCAGATATTTCATTATCCCATCCCCATGACCATTTGTAGTGCAAATGTAATATTCACAGCACCCAGGGCAGCCATGAATATCATAGTGCAATTCAGAATAGCAAAATACCACAGACTATCTAGGTGGAAAGCAGAAACAAAACATTTATTCAGACCCAAATCCATCACAGCAATGAAAATTTATACACAATAACAATGTAGAGGACAACACCATCCCCAAACCATCCCCCTGCTAGGCTTCCCACAAACCAGGTCCATTATACTCATCACAAGCAGGCTCTCAAACAAACTCACAATCACAAAATCACTCATGCTACCCAGGAGCCAGCATCCTTCCTAGCAGTGACTCTCAAGACTTACTTCCTCTCAGCTCTACTCTAGCTCCCCCTCTTCTTGTTCCACTCCATTCAGCAAACTCCTCCCACCACAAGCTCCATGGGACTTAATGGGCCTATTAATGAATAGGAAAGATTTTCCAATTCAAATTATCATTACACTTCCTCAGGAACAAGTAATGCCTGTCTAACTTTAGTTCCCATTTCTACTAAACTGGAAGATCTTGGAAATGCCACAGATAGAGCTTACCTGAATTTTAGCCAAATAGTTGTTAGGATAGAGTACGTCATGCTATTCTTGTGGGGGAAAAAACAGAAAGGAAAGCCACTTCACTGGTGTCGAATTCAAATAAAAGTGGGGTCACTAAAATGTGCATAAGGATCCCTGCCCACATATTGATTTAGAAAACCACAAAATAATATTATCTATATTCTACTGTATTTTTTACTTATTTTGTAAAGTATTTCCTCATTACGTTTTAATTTGGTTTCTGCCATATTGGCATGTTGCTGCAAGGGCTATAGGTCACATGCTTGATACCCAGATGATAGTACAATTAGATGGACTGAGAACTGATTAAATGGCCAGACTCAAAGAGTGGTCATTAATGGTTCAATGTCAACTTGGAAGGAGGTTCCCACTGGAGTGCTCCAAGAATTTATGCTGGATTCTGTGCTAAGATTTTTATTAGTACATGAATAAAATCGGAAACAGAATCCTTTTCAAATTTGCAGATTACACCAAATGCAGAGCAATAGCTAGCACACTGTATGACTGAGTCAGGATCCAAAAAAGAATTTGACATTATAGAACATTGGGCTGAATCTAATGAAGGGAAATTCTAAATGGATAAAATGTAAAGTCTTACAATTGAAAGAGTAGATTTTACAAGTACAAGATGAAGAGAAAATTGTTAGGCAGCAGCTTGCCTGAAGCTTTTAGTGGGTCAAAAGTTCACTATGAGACAGCAATGTAATGGGTCAGTCAAAAAGGCTAAGGCAATCTTGGTGACATTAGACTCTCAAAGTTTCCAGGAATAAAAATGTGATAGTCTCTTACTTTGTCCTGTTCTTACCACATCTGGAGTACTGTGTTCAGTTCCGAGTGCCACAGTTTTAAAAGTATATTCATAAGTGTCCAGAAGAGACCAACCAAGATTGTGAAAAGCTTTGAGTCCACGCCATATAAGGATAAGTTGAATAAATGGAGGGGAAGGTGAGCCTGAAAGAAAGAAAACTGAGGGGGTCAAGGTAGCTGTCTTCAAGTATTTGAAATGTTGTTGTGTACAAGAAATGTTTTTAAATGCATAAAATAAAATATATAGGATTACAAAAGAAACTAATTATGTTGAAATATAGTTATCAAAAAACTTTTTTTTTAATGTTCATAGATCCCAGTTTAAGAACTCCTAATCTAAAATGCTTATTAGCACAGTGCTTGGCACACTGTAGGTACTATATAAATGCTTATTCCCTCTCCTTCCCTACTGGAAAGCCTCCTTACATTTGGAGTTTGTTCTAGACCTCCTACATGAAAGTGGCAGTAACTTTGGGGTTATGTATATCTCCTTTTTTTTTTTTTATCAATGGAGGGTTGCTAAGCAAAATTATCTCACTAGTAGGAATCGAGGAATCTTCTATAATTTTGACTTAAGTTTGCTATATCAAAATCCCAAAATGAACAAAAACAGTTTGGATGTCTCAGTGCAATCTAGCAAACATTTATTAAGGGCCTACCATGTGCATGGCACTGTGCTAGATTCTGGGCAGAAAAAAAAAGAAAGATACAATATAAACTCTGATCTCAAGAACCTTGTCAGGGGAGGGGAAAGGCTGTGAGATATCCAGAAAAAGTTCTGTGAAAAATCTGAGGAAGTAGGGCTCACTTCTGGCTTGGAGGGATCAGAAGTAACTTTGTGAAAGCCTTCGTTGACAAAGAAGACCATGACATCAGAGTAATAATGACATGACTTGCGCTTGAATCTGTTTTAAGTGAGGGAGGGCTATGCAAGTCACCAACCTCACTTCTTCTCCAGAGCCATCTGATTCCAGTGACCAGATATTCATCAGGGTGACTGGAGATGACCCAGGATGAGGCAATTGGGGTTAAGTGACTTGCCCAAGGTCACACAGCTAGTGAGTGTCAAGTGTCTGAGGTGAGATTTGAACTCAGCTCCTCCGGACTCTTGCACTAGTGCTCTATCCACTGCACCATCTAGCTGTCCCAGGACAAGACTGAGTAGTGTCTTAAAGGAATGGAGAGTTTTGGAAAGACACGGTGCAAAGCCAAGCCACGGAACTAGAAGAAGTCACAGTGAGAAGATGGGAAAGAGAATGGACCAGTTTGGCTGAAAGTTCATGAAGAAAAATAATACAATGTAAGGATGGAGAGAGAGGTTATAGTCAAGTCGTGGCAGGGACTTGAATGCCAGGATTTGGAGATTCTGCTTCTTTTGGTTGACACTGGGGAATCACTGAGGATTTTTGAGTAGATAGGAGAATAATGTTATCAGAGTTATAGTAGCAGAATGATTGCCTGAACAGCTGTTTGAAGAATTGATTGAAGGAGGGATACACAGAGCAATGAAGACTAGGTAGGAGTCTATTATAAATAGTCTACATGAGTAGAGTTAGCGTGCTTGTATGTTAGTATGGTAGAGTTAGAATTAATATGGTTGCAATAGGAGTGGAAAGAAGGAAATAGATTGAAAAGATTGACTTGGGTGATTTTTATGTCTCCTGAATTAATATTTTAATAATAATCATTTAAATGTATATATGTTGTTTAGTCATGTTTGACTCATTTGGGGTTTTCTTAACAAACCAATGTGGTTTGTCATTTCCTTCTGCATCTCATTTTATAAATGAGAAAACTGAGCCAAACAGATTTAAGTGACTTGCTCAGGCTCACAAGTCTAGTAAGTATCTGAGACCAGATTCTAAAAGTGAGTCTTCCTGTCTCCAGGCCTGGCACTCTAGCCACCGTGCCACCTGATTCCATGGTTCATCAGTCATCAATAAACGTTTTTAGTTAGACTTGGAAATGTTAACCTTTTGTGGTGTTTAAACATTTGTGAATGACGTTGCCTTTTTTTTTTTTAATTCTAGAAAACAGCATTTAGACAGTCCTGTGCTCACTTGCTTCCATCAGGTCTTTCATATTCATCATATTCAACATTTCTCAACTGCCATGGTATTGTAAATAGTCAGGATTACGTTTTCCTGTTTTTAAACCACGTTTAGTGAGCAACGCGTATAAAACCTGGTTTTAAGGACTGTATTTGAGAATTACTTATTTCTACTGACAGATGGCTTGGCTCTACTTCACAGAATATGTACTTTTCTAATGAAGAGAATAGTATTCTATTTACCAAGGGATTATGAAAACACAAAGATTAAATATTTTACCATGACAACAAAAATTAAGTTTAATAAACAAGTACTAATCAGATGAGAAGCAGAAAGTCATATAAGTACAATTAACTGATTTACTGGTGAGAAAATATTTTTTCAAAATTCTTAAATTACATACTCCATCTCCAGAAAACTCTTTCCCAGCATTCAATGTAAAAATCTATCTTCAGAAACTTGTTGTTTTTGTTTAGTCGTTTCCCACTCTTTGTGACCCTACTTTGTGGGGTTTTCTTGGTAAAGATGCTGAGGTGGTTTGCCATTTCCTTTTCTGCATCATTTTCCAGATGAGGAAACTGAGGCAAACAGGGTTAAATGACTTGCCCAGGTTCACACACCTATTACATATCTGAGACCAGATTTGAACTCAGGAAGATGAGTGTTCCTGACTCCAGGGATGGCACTCCATCCACTGTGCTACCTATTTGCCCTTTACAAAACTAATAGCTTTAAAAGGAAGACTCAATGACAAATTCTGAGAAAATAGTGCTTTAATGGTTCAAAAAAATCTTTCTAACCTGTTGAATATATTGCAATAGACAGACCTTGCTGTTTCTAAGCAATGTGAAATAAATAGCTGAAAATAATTCCAACTGTTCTCCAGCAACTATCTAACAGATAAGTAATAAAAAAAAACCAGACAGTTCCCAAACACAAATTATCAATATCCATCTGAAAAATTGTTCATTTTCTAACAAGTAGAGAAAAAAATCCTTTTAATACTACTTTACATGTATGTGTGTGTGTGTGAAATATATTTAAAAGTGATAAAAGTCAGTGTTGGCAGGGCTGTGGAGAACTAGACACTCTGTATGTACTGTAGGTGGAACGAGGAATTAGTGTAGTCTTCAGACAGCAATATGAGAAAAAATGGAAAGCTACAGAACTGGTCATACCCTTTGACCCAATGATACTACTACCAGGTTTATACTCTAAGGGTGGGGCAAGAATAGCAAAAAATTATTTAACCTATGCAAAAGTATTGATAATATCATTATTTTTGAGAGCAAAAACTGGAAACAACCCACGTGTCAAGCAATCAGGGAATAGCTGAACCAAATGTGTTACATCATGGGATATTATTACAGCACAAACAATAACCGATATGAAGAATTCAGAGGAATATACGAGGATATATGAAGTTGAATTGAGTAAAGAAAAACAGAACCAAAGTAGCAATTGACCCACACCTTCACCTATGTAAAATAATAATCCACCAATATGTGAAAAAAATAGAAATAAAAGAATCTAGAAGGAGACACAGAAACAAAGCAAACAGAACATTTTTGTTCTTAGCACAGTGCCTGGCATGCAGTAGGCACCTAATAAGTGTTTATTCTATTGTGTTGTATCATATTATATTATAAATGTTTGGGGGCAGCGAAGTAGCAAAGTGAAAAGA
This sequence comes from Notamacropus eugenii, assembly GCF_028372415.1. Classification (NCBI taxonomy): domain Eukaryota; kingdom Metazoa; phylum Chordata; class Mammalia; order Diprotodontia; family Macropodidae; genus Notamacropus; species Notamacropus eugenii. Next base: position 345,765,777 of record NC_092875.1, read on the forward strand.
GTGCCAGATCTGGAGTCAGACTCATCTTCCTAAGTTCAAATCTAGCCTCCAACACTTACTAGATGTGTGACCCTGGGCAAGTCACTTAACCCTTGGGGTTTGCCTCAGTTTCCTCAAATGTAAAATGAGCTGGAGAAGGAAATAGCAAACCACTCCAGTATCTTTGCCAGAAAAACAACACATGGTGTCACAAAAAGTCAGACACAGCTGAAACTACTACACAAGAACATTAGAGCATAAGCTCCTTGAGGGTAGGAAACATTTTATTTTTGTATCACCAGTTTAGCATAGTGCTGGCCATTTGGTGAGTAGATGGATGGATGGATGGATGGATGGATAGATAGATGATCAATAAATTGATATCTATCTCAGGGTTTACTATACACATATACTCACACACACACATATATATACATATACAATAAGCCTTCATATACATATTTACATAGAAATATTCTGTATTTTAATTAATTACATATTAAATTGTTTTAATTACATAGCATGTATATGCCTATACATATATATAGCAAGCCTTTATATGTGATATATATGTATGTGTATACACATACACATACGTAGTAAACCTTTATATATTTATGGTATATCTATATATAGCATGTATATGTGTGTACATGTACATAAATATATATTATAAAAACTCTGACTTGACAATGCTCTAAACACTTTACAGTTTTCTATGAACGTATTTTGTTGTCATATTTTCTTAGTACATCAGACATCTGATCCCCTCCCTGTAGTAGCTTTGCTATATTAATTCTCCCAGACGCCATTTCTGTCTCCCTGTTTGTCTTTTCTCACTCTTTAAACTACCTTATAAAAACTAATAAAAAGTACTTAGGAATAAAATCCCTCCAAAGGCAGCTACTTAATCCCTCTACCTGTGTAAATATGGTTCAGTTCCTGTTTTACATCTCCGGATTTCTATAGCTCTAGAAGTTACCTGGTGGAGGTTAAGAAAATTGTGAGATATAATTACTCACTCAGATGTTGAAGACTTGAAATTTACTCTAGGAATTAAACCTCTTGTTTTTTTTCCTAATAAAACCAGAGAACACTTCCCTTCAAGCCTAGCCTAGCCAGGTAGTAAACAAACCACAAAGTTCTTCCCCTCAGGTGAGTGGTCTGGAGGAAGGGCCATGGGAAAAACAAGAGTAAGAGTCAAGCTGGTTCAATTAAACACACATGTATTGAGTGACTACTGTGCTAAAGGAAAAGTGTGAATAGGTATGGGCCCTGACCTTGTGAAAGTTACAGTCCAATGGGACCATGACATACACACACACACACACACACACACACACACACACACACACACACACACAAATAATCAGTCAATCAGTGAATATTAAGTATTTATTTAGCATCTATTACCTGCCATGCACTGTGCTAAGCACTGGGGATACAAAGAAAGGAAAAAGATAGTTCCTGCACTCAAGGCATTCACAATCTAATAAGTATTTTTGTTGTTGTTGTTGTTATTCAGTTGTTTCAGTCATATCCAACTCTTCATGACCCGATTTGAGATTTTCTTGGCAAAAATACTGGAGTGGTTTGCCCTTTCCTTCTCCAGCTCATTTTACAGGTAAGGAAACTGAAGCAAGGAAGGTTAAGTGACTTGCCCAGAGTCACAGAGCTAGTAAGTGTCCAAGGCAAGTTTTGAACTCAGGAAGATGAGTCCTGACTCCAAGTCTGCCCTTCTATCCACTGCACCAGTTCTCTGCCCAGTAGGTATCATAGCTATCATAGTGTGTGGGATGGCTCAGGTCCCTACATAAATCAGTTACTCAGAGGCCTCTCAAAGTGATGACAGAAAAGTGATTTATTCGATTCTCAAGAAGAGGGGCTAACCTGTAGGAGTAAGAAAGCCGAAACAAAGAAAAGGCAGTGATTTATATAGACTCTAACGCAAGTCCCTCCCCCCCCCCCCCACCGACCATTATTCTCATTAGCTGAGAATATGATCTTACATTCTAAACACGAAATCTAACCAATCCCTTTTGAAATGAAGACATTAAAGAATTAGGTAAACTTTATCCAATCATTGAGACCCTAATGTACTACACAGTTTTATATCCTTATATGGAATTATTCTGTTCTAAAAATATAGTCTTACCTCACCCCTGGGAGAAGAATTACAATCTGAGAAGTCTTCACTAAACCTATCCCACTCAATAGTGATGGACTTTAATAATCTGGACATCTAGGACACTCTCCTTCTTTCTCAATCTCTCCCTCTCTGTCTCTGTCTCTGTTTCTCTCTCTCTCTCTTTCTGTCTGTCTCTCTTTCTCTGTCTCTCTCTCTGTCTCTCTCTCTCTCCCTCCTTCCCTCTCCATCCATCTATTTGGATGGATAAATATTATATATGTATGTATGCATATGTATATGTGTATATATACAGAGAGAGAGAGAGCAGCTTAGATCTGGTAGACAGAGTGCCTAAAGAACTATGGACAGAGGTTCTCAATATGGCACAGGAGGCAGCAACAGAAAATATTCTAAAGAAAAGAAGAGCAAGAAAGAAAAATAGCTGTCTAATGAGGCTTTACAAATAGCTTAGGAAAGAAGGAAAGGGAAAGAAGAAAGGAAAAGATAAACCTGACTGAATGAAGAATTCAAAAGAATATCAAGAAGAAATAAGAATTTTTAAAATAAGCAATGAGAAGCAATGGAAGAAAGCAATAGAAAGGGAAAGACAAGAAATCTCTTCAAGAAAATGAGAGAAGTTAAGGGAATGTCTCTTGCAAAAATAAACATGGTAAGAGACAGAAATGGTAAAGACTTGACAGAAACAGAAGAAATTCAGAAAAGGTGGTGTAACAGCAAGCACCCCAACATACATGGGGCAGGGCCTACTACAACAGGTTCTTAGATCTACATTCATAAAAGGAAAAGCATCTTTTGAGGGGTTAACAATCACTTTAATCAAGCAAAAGGCAGGTTGGTTCCTTAGCAGCTTCCCAGAGTCTCTCTGGCCAAAAAAACACTTCCAATCAGAAAGACCCAAAGTAAAATCTTACCCTCAGAGTATTTATATACTTTTTGGAGCCAGAGAGTATAACCCTCTGACCCAGTGCCTCAACAGAAAAACCAAAAAGGTACTTGGGACCCTCCTACAAAACAACTCCTCCAATCAAGCTTCCTACAGTGAGCAGGCCCATCAATGAATGGGAAAGATCCTCCTTAATCACATTATTCAATCAGAGGCACTTTTAATAAAACAAAAACAACAGAAGATCTTAATTTGATTGCCATTACAGGTGGTAAGAATATACAGAAAAACTATATAATATCTTAACATCACCAATAACCAGTATGGTTCAATTACTGATATAGAGCCAGGCATCCTGGAGAATAAAGTCAAGTGGGCCTTAGGAAGCATTCCTAATGGTAAGGTTAGTGGAGGTTATGGAATCCCAGCTGAGCTATTTAAAATTCTAAAAGATGATGTAATTAAATTGCTGCATTCAATATGCCAACAAATTTGCAAACTCAACAGTGGCCATTGGATTAGAAAAGATCAGTTTTCATCCCAGTCTTAAAGAAGGGCAATTCCAAAGAATGTTCAAATTACCAAACAATCGTGCTTATTTCATACACCAGCAAAGTTATGCTTATGATATGCAAGTCTGGCTTCAACAATAGGCAAATTGAGAACTACCAGAAGATCAGGCTGGTTTTCAAAGAGGCAGAAGAACTAGAGACCAAATTGCCCACATTCACTGGATTATAGAGAGAGCAAAGGAGTTCCAGAAAAACATCTATTTCTTCTTCATTGACTACACTAAAAGCTTTGACTGTGTGGATCACAACATGTGACAAGTCCTCAAAGAGATGGGAGTACCAGATTATCTTATTTGTCTCTGGGGGAACTTATATGCAGGTCAAGAAGCAACAGGTAGAACTGAACATGGAACTGATTGGATTAAGATTAGTAAAACAAAGCTGTATTTTGTCACCTAATTTATACACAGTACAACATGGGAAATCCCATTTTGGATGAATCAAAAACCAGAATTAAGGTTGCTGGGAGAAATGTCAAAAGTCTCAGATACGCACATGACACCACTCTGATGGCAGAAAGCAAAGAAGACTTAGGAAATCCTCTTGACTGGTGAAAGAGAAGAATATAAAAGCTGGCTTGAAGTATAACAGAAATAAAAATAATATGGCAACTGGTCCCATTACTTCCTGGCAAATGGAGAGGAAGGGATGAAAACAGTGTCAGGTTTTATATTCCTGGGCTCAAAGATCACTGCAGATGGTGGCTGCAGCCATGAAATTACAAAGACATTTGCTTCTTAGAAGGAAAGGTATGGCAAATATGAACAGCATGCAAAAGAAGCAGAGACCTCAGTTTGCCAACAAAGGTCCATATAGTCAAAGCTATAGTTTTTCCATTAGTAATGTATAGCTGTGAGAGTTGGACTATAAGGAAAGCTGAGTGTCACCGATTCAATGCTTATGAACTGTGGTGTTAGAGAAGACTTTTGAGAATCCCTTAGAAAGCAAGGGTGATCAGATCAGTCACAGTACTTAAAAATTAAATTCAGGCTTTTCCCTGGAAGGTCAAATACTAAAGCTGAAGCTTAAATGCTCTGTCCACATAATAAGAAAACAAGACTCATTGGAAATGACTCTGATATTGGGAAAGATTTAGGGCAAAAAGAAAAGGGCTTGGCAGAAGATAACATGGATAAATAGTGTCATCGAAGCAATCAGCATAAGCTTAGAGAGACTTCAGGAGATAGTGGAGGACAGAAGGGCCTGGTGTGCTATCTGTGGGCCTTGGGCCACAAAGTGTTGGACACAATTAAATGAATGAACAACAACAACAAATGTATATACATATGTGTGTGATATACATGTATACCTATATAATATCTAGCATTTAAATTGTGCTTTAAAGTTTGCAGTGTGCTTTACAAATATTACCTCATTTTATCCTAATATCCCTGGGAGGTAGGTGCTGTTATCCCCAATCTACAGATCAGGAAACTGAGGGAGACAGAGGTTAAGGGACTTGCCCAGGGTTACATTGCTAGTAAGTATCTGAGGCAGGATTTGAGCTCAGATCTTCCTACCTCCAGGTCCATCACTCTATCCACTATTCTATCTAGTTACATATGTGTCCATGTATAACCTTTACGTACATAACCGAATTCTATACATAAATTCGTAAGATGCAATGTATAACATGTACATATCCATGTACGCACATAAATAATACATGCATATATGGAGTACTGTTGGTCCTCATCCTCTCCTTATTCTGGCTGCTTCTGGAACCATCCATCCCTATGATCACAGTAGAGGAAGGGATGGAATCAGCAACTCTGTGCATGCAAGTGACTCTGCACAGGGAAAGGGGCTGGGGATTTTTCAAATTCTATCTGTGATATTTATACTAACTCAGTGACTTTGGGCACATCACATGGCCTCCCTGGACCTCAGTTTCTCCATCTGTAAAGTGGAGGATCAGAGGACTAGACTCGATGGCCTTTCCCATCCCTTCCAATTTTAGATCTATGATCTTTTTTTTGCAGGGTACTTTGCAGCCTCCGGTTACACTTAGGTTTCTATTTTCTTTATAATGCTTTGAGAGCTAATGTGATATAGTAGAAAGAACGGTGAACTAGAGATGGTACATGATGCTAGAGCCCTGAGCCTGCAGGGAGGAAGAATTGCCTTGGACACTTACCAGTTGTGCCACCCAAGTTACTTAACCTCTGCTTGCCTCAGTTTCTTCATTTGTAAAATGTGATAATAATAGCACCTAGCCTCCCATGGTTATTGTGAGCATCAAAAGAGTAATATTTGTAAAGCATTTAGCACAGTGTGTGGCACATGGTAGACACTATATAAATGCTAGCTGACTATTGTATTTCTTATTATTAGGAGTAAAGTACTTTGCAGACTTTAAAAGCAAAATACAAATGCTAGGCAAAATATATACTCACATACACACACATAATATCTATCCAAATAGATGGATGGGGAGAGATAGAGACAGCTGGCTATTACCATTATCGTCAGGAGTCAAAAGACCCTGAGTCAAGCCCTAGCTCTGACCCGTATCAGCTCTGTGGCCCCTTGAATAAGTCGCTTCAATTCCTTGAGCCTTAGCTCTCCCATCACTGAAGCGAAAAGACCTGAATGAACACTGACATATGACTTTTAGAATATGCCCCTGTCAAGTTTTGGAGGGGGAAATGGGCAGCTCTAAGCAAACCTGAATTTCCACATTGTCCTTAAGACTTTCTAAGGTAATTCTAGTCCTTACAGGAACCATCTTAATTTGTGGAATGAAACAGAGACCGGACTACCTGCTTCAGACTCCTCAGCATTTCTGCCTTTTTTACCAAGGCCTCTGGGGCTCCTGGCTGAACCTCTACCAGGTCAGCACTCTGTTCCAACAAATGTGACTGCATCATCTTCTCATAGGAACTGGCCTTGACTTTTCTTTCTCTGCGGGCCATTTAATCTCTGGCAGTTCACTGATAAGCAGTCACATGCCCTAGAGTCTAATATTTCCCTTCCAGCATTAAGCTGAAGTATATGCTGTATTGGTCTAACATAGAAGCCTCCCCTACCCTCCTTCCTCCACCCCCATTCTGGCTTGTATGATGGGAAAACACCAGCCAATCTTCAAATCCACCATCTTGTCCCAGTTATCTGGTGATAACTCCTGGAATTTAGTCTTCTGACAAAAGACGTACTGTCTGACGCTAGCCCCATACTCAAATCTTTCCTTTTTTTTAAGAAAGTTTTTATTACAAACTTGACAAACATGAAAATTTGTGTATACAAAGATCACAAAAAGAATTGTATGTGAAACCATGAATCTTTATTGCATGCAACTTGTTTTTTAAAGAATATTAAATTTTACTTGGCAGTTAGCTAGCCTTTTTATAGTTTTTTTAAAAATTCTAAATGTAAAAGTGTATTTATTCATAACTTTTAAGAAGCTGATTCCATTCCTTCAAAAAGTCTGTAATATGGACAAAATGCCAGGAAAAATTAGACAGCAGCTTATGCCTAAACAAAAATATATACCTGGTGTATACAAACTTTAAAAAGCACGTTACAGATAGTATGAATATAGATTATTTTAAAAATACTTCAAAATGGCATAGCTACAAACTTAAATTATTGCAAAACTTATAGCAATTACATCTTTAATTTGAATATATACGTAAAATATACATATCTAGTTAGCATCTTCATTTTGCAAGATAAAAAGAGGAGATGAATTTATAGATACCCTTTCTCATACAAGTTAAAATATTTGAATGGCCATGTGATTTTTAAAAAGGCAGCAAGAACTTACATCACTATTTGCGTCTTAATCTCCTTATGGTTTTGAGGAAATGAACTACTATTGTTGTAAGAAAAAAACTGCTAAGAAAACTAGACAGCAATGTATCTATTGAATTTGTACTAGATCCCCTAGCAAAATAAAGAGTACTGCTCAGTTTGGGGGCATTTTATTCCCTTATCCTTTCAGTTCATATTTAACTCATGCCCTTACCTGAGGGTGTTCTGCCCAAACGAAGGTAAATTTTGATGGCTGAAACCTACCTAGTTAATTTGGGGTGTACTAGCTAGATTTCTTTCTTAAAGAACAACAATAGGTCTGTTCCCAAGCACCACTTAATGGTGACTTTTTGGGACCTCATGGTTCAGAGTGAATGTAATTGCTTCTCTTTTGACCAGCAACCCTAAGAGTCTTCCCTTCCCAGTTTGATTTTTTTTTTTTTTTTTTAGTTAAAGGGACCATCCCTTGACTGACTTCTTAAACAGGCCTATTCACTGAACAGGTGATGCCTCAATCAAAGTGAGACCTTGGCAAGACCTTAGCTTGAAAAGGCCGAGGTCTCCCACTACATCCTGAGCCATCTCCAGTCATCCTGATTTATATCTGGCCGCTAGACCCAAATGGCTCTGGAGGAGAAAGTAAGGCTGGTGACTTTGTTCAGCCCTGCCTCATTTAAACCCAATTCACTTGTATATCATGGCATCATCTTCCTGATGTCATGAAAGGACAAATCACATAACCTGTAACATGGTAGGGAAAAGAAAGGCTAGCCTACTGGGTGCCCCCATTTACATAGCTCTTAAAGGTTTGCAAAGTACTTAACCTATGTTAACTCACTAATTTCTCACAACTACCAAGGAAGATGAGTACTACAATTCTCTCCATTTTACAGATGAGGGAAATTGAAGAGAGTTTAAGTGATTTGACCAGGGTGACATAGTTAATAAATGTCTGAGATTGGATTTGAACTCAAGTATTCCTGATTCCAAATCCCACACTCTATCTATTGTGCCACCTAGCTGCCTGGGAGAAACCAGCTGGCCCTTAGGGTCCACCTTATTGGCCCTTTAGCTTAAAATAAGGTAACTTTGTGCACCTCTGCCTCAGTTAAATTCAATTCACGAGCAAGTCAGGACATTGCACCATGATATTGTCGGTCCTCTTCAAAAACAAAGGGCAAAGAACAACTGTAACAACACTATTGTAATGAGGTGTACAAATTGAGGGACTGTCCAAAATTTAACTTCAAGTGGAATTAACCACTTGCTTCAGGCAGTGTTCTCAAACAACCTGACTGAGAAGAATTGGTCCTGGCCAATATGCTGGGGTTGCTACCAACCTCACACTCTCTATTGTTGGGACAAGATTCACTTGTTTTCTTTCTCAGGGTATGAAGAAGATACCTCTTTCTAATTTAATCTGAATCATTCTTGGGTCTTTCTGGGGTTTGTTTATGGCTCTAGGACCAACTGGTAAGTTTTGGATCCAAAGCTGTTATAGTTGCTTTGTTTAGCCTAAAGAGACAGGCCTCTAAGGATGAAATAATCATTAAGGCAAGCTAAGAAGTTATTAGCCTGTGTGCTTTTGTTAGGCAGAGAAAGAAAGATGAGAAGAGAAGAGGGGGAGAGAAGAAGAGAGGAAGGAATATACATACACATATATACATATATACATGTATATATACACACATATCCATATACACACACAATATACATGTATACATGCACACACATACATGCACATATATGTATATATGGAGGGAGAGAGGAGAGAGACTGATATAACACGGCTGATGTACACTACTCAACCAACATGACGATTTGACCATTCTCAGTGCCAGGATGCCATCCTATAAATTCTTTTTATAGGGAGAGGGGAGTAGAAGGGGCCTCTAATATTGAGGTTGTTGTATCATAGTGGTCTAAAAGAATTCTGACAGAACTTTTTCCTATCATCCCCCAAATTATCTCTTGCAGTCTCTACCCCTATTTTGATTAGTACTAGGTTTGTGGTGATTAGGAACAATCCTCCAAACAACCCTCCTTTGAGCTGTGAAAGGGCTCTAAAATGCTGCAGAAACCAAAACTAAAAATTGACCTTAGGACTTAGAGTTAAAATGGCAACATGAAAGGTTGTAGAGAAGCTCAGCTCTTCAATATAGACACCTCCCCCCAAATATCTGTAAAAGAAACCAAAAAGACCAATGAAAAAAACTGAAAAGAAACATAGGTAAGCTTTTCTCTTCAGTAAAGAGCTGCTTACAAAGATGACCAGAAGACAGGAGGCAGGTAGAAGGGTTGCATCAGGAAGCCAGTTTGATCTCAGGAAAATGAGAAGATCCATTAGGGAGAAAGGAGCCAGATCTATTAGAATCAGAAGACAGTGAAAATAGAAAGAATCCACCAACCACTTCTTAAAGGAAATTCCAAACTGAAAACATCCAAGAATGTCATAGTCAAAATCTTGAGTTTCCAAGTCAAAGAAGAAAAACTGCAAGAAAGCATACATAAGCAAGGAAATTACATTATACCACATATAACAAAAAATAATATTATTTAATCTGTATATAACTATGTGTGTGTGTGTGTATGATTTTGATACCACTCACCCAACATGGTAGTGTGACCATTCTCAGTACTATGTACATACACATGCACAGGGTATGAAGAAGATACATGGATAGCATGGAACACGTATACTTAAATGAAAAATTTATCAAATTATAGGACAAAGATAGCAAAATTATAATAGAGACTCCAAATACTTCTTTCAGACCTAAATAAATCAAGCTAAAGAAGTTAAGAAAAAAAGTTAGGGACCTGAACAGAATTTTAGAATTTTTAGTCCATAAAAATGGGTAATATATTCTCCAAATGGGGAATTTTGTACATATAGAAATGGACCACATGTATTTATAAGTATTTAAAGCAGTACTTTGTGTAATAGTAAATAAACAGGAGTACATGAATGTAATGGAATATTATTATGCTATAAGATGTCAGAAATGACAGGCATGATGAATAAAGAGAAGCATGGAAAGATATAGATGATCTAATACAAAGTGAAGTGAACAGAGAAAAGAAAAACAATATGCAAAAAACCCACAATAATATAAATCAAAAGAACAACTACAAAAAAATAAGAACTAAATATTGTGAAAGTAGAAAGAAGTGTGGCTCCACAGAAGAGATAAAAGACACCTTTCCCAGTTCCTCTGTAGAGGTAGGGATTCATCGGTGCAAGCATTGCATAATTTTTTCTTAGTGTTGCTGAATTTCTTCCTCTTCTTCTTCTTCTTCTTCTTCTTCTTCTTCTTCTTCTTCTTCTTCTTCCTCTTCTTCTTCTCCTCCTCCTCCTCCTCTCTTTCTCTCTCTCTTTCTCTCTTTTCAATCCCCCCTATTTTATATCTTATTCTTATAAGGATGGTTCTTTGAGAGAAAAGTGGGAGAAATCTAGATGATTTTTTAAAAAATGCTATCAACTGAATATTTTTCAAAAGAAAAAGGTAACAACTTCCATAAAATAATAGAATATAAAATAAAACCCCCAAATCTAACTCCTCCTGGATATTACCAGTAGAACCTAGAAGGAAGAAATAAAGAAACTCTATTCAAAATAACTGTAGAATATATAAAATATCTGAAAGTTCAGCAACCAAGATGAAAAAGGAATTTTATGAATACAACTATAAAACAATCTTTACAGAAAGAGAACTCTAAATAATTGCCTAGAACTTCTAAACCTAAAAAATGAAATTTCAATTCAAAGAATTCACTGATCACCTCTAGAAAAAAAAAGCAAAAGCTACAAACTCCAAGAAACATAATGGTTAAATCTAACCAATTCAGAAAAAGTTCTGCAAGCCAACAGGAGAAAGACTTTCAAATACAAAGAAAAGGATATTTGAATAAAACAAGAGTATTTCACATCCACTAGAAAAAGGAGGAAGGAATGGAATAATGTATTCCAAAGAGCAATGAAAGTCAAAGCAGCCCAGGGTGACCTATCCTGCAAATCCAAGTGTAACTATACAGGACAAAAGATGGATATTCAATAGGAAAGAGTTTGAAACAATTTTAGAAAAAAAAAATCAGAACCAAAGAGATTGCTTGCCTCTCAGATACTCCAAACAACATAAATGCAGGAAAGGTGAATAAATGCAGCAGTTGAAGGCAGTAACAGAGACAAGTAAAAGATTTCTTTCTCAGTATACATAAAGAGACAGAGGTGAGAGCAGAAATCTGTCAGAGGAAATAGGAAAAGAGACGGATAAGGAATTATGGACAGGACTGAGGTAACACTCAGCCTTCAGGTGAATATTTCTGTGTTCCAACTGGGGAGGGTACATAAAAGGAGGGGAGGAGAATATAGAGAGGACTGAGAGACATGCCACGATCAAATCAAGGGCTAGCAATGAGAGGAAGGTGACCTCTGTGATGTCAGAAAGAGAAGAGCCTACAGGGGAGTGGGTGATGAGGAATTGAAAAGCAGAGGAAAGGAAGGAGGCCTTACTTTGGAGGTGGGAGGATGTTCCACTGATGACTGCTGCTATAGGTGGATGAATATAAGGACCTTACACTGGATTAGGCCTGGGAGATTTGGTGCTTGAAAAGTCCATTTGTCCTTTTACGGAGGAATTGGAACCCAGGGAGGCAACTGGCACCTGGAGGATTAGGAGAGCATGGACACAGGAGAGGAAATTTCCAGACAAATGTAGGGGAGAAGGTCAACAAGAGAGGGTGTAGATAAGTAGTGGACTATACAATCAGGGATTGGTAGGGGAGGTGCCCTACCATGGGCAGTGTCCTCCATGACACCTATGATAATTGTCATTGTTCTGAAAGTGAGGCACAATGGAAAAGGGAAATCCATAGGGTGAGTCTTACAAGGCCAAGGGAGCCTAGAACGAATACTTTGGAAGTTTTGATCACATAAAGAAAACATAGAAAAGAGAGAGACCAGATTAATTATAGGGGTTACGAATCAGAGAACGAGGGTCTAGAGTAAATAGAAAGGACTGATAGATAATGAAGAGAGTGAGATAAATCCTTATGGGAAAAGGGCACAGAAAATGAAATCTCAAAAAGAAGGCCCAGGACTACCTGAAGGTGAGGAGACAAAGAGGACATCTATTGAGAGAAAAAATAAGGGGGAAGAAATATTACATATATATATATATGTCCACATATGGATATAGACATAGATAGACAATCAGATAAAAAAGGAAAAAAGGAACAAATAAAACTCTAATGGAAAGAGGTGCTCTATCCACTGTACCACCTAGATGTCCAATATCCTTCAACTGGGAAATGTCAAAATAAACTGTGGGACATGTATGTATATTACTGTGCTGTAAGAAATGATGTGTGATGAATATAGAGAAGTAAGCAGAGCCAAGAAAATCACATGCATAATAACTTCAAAAATGTAAATGGAAAGAACAATGCCATATCAAAAAAAGATCAAGTGGGACTCAGATGAAGAGATTTGAGAAGATAACCTCTCAACCTCCTGCTTCATGGAGGTATGAGGTCCACAGTTGTTATACATTGCACAGGTTTTCAGACTTTTTCAATACATTGATCAGTTGTGCTAAATTTTGCTTTTCTCCTCTCCAAAAAATGCTATTTTTCATGTAGGGTAGGATATTCTATGGTGACAGAAGAAACATAAAATAACAATAGAACATAAAAATGTGTTAAAAACAAAAAGGATCTTATGTAGGAAAATGTAGCAGCATTTTATGTAATACCAAAGAAAACAGTGGGTAACTATTAGTTGAGAAATGGCTAAGAAAAAGTGGATAACTATTAGTTGAGAAATGGCTGGACAAATTGCAGTATATAAATACAATAGAAGTTATTATTATTATTATATAAGGTAAAGAGAAAGACAAAAAAAAACCCAAGGAAAACTTGTACCAATTGATGCAGAAAGAAATGAGCTGAACACTCAGTATCACTAACTTACTATGCTAAAAGACATAGCCCTCTTTTCCCTTTAGTCTTTCACCTGCCCACCTTACTGTTGATCACCAGAGACCTTTATTTCTCACCAGATTTGGAGTCTTGAATTCCCTGACTCTCACAAATCCAATTAACTGCCTGTTTTCACCGTATTCCCAACAATCTAATGTTTTCTTTTTATTCCTATGGAGAGAACACTTTGTGTTCAGGTGCTTAGTATATATTTAGTGCTTAATAAATGAGATGGAAAAGCTCTTGGGCTACTATGGCCTTACCTTTTTTAAAAAATTTATTTATTTATTTTTAGTTTTCAACATTCACTTCCACAAGATTTTGAGTTCCAAATTTTCTCTCCATCTCTCCTCTCCCCCACTCCAAAACACTGTGCATTCTGAATACCCCTTCCCCCAATCTGCCCTCCATTCTATCACACCCCTTCCTTCCTTTATCCCCATCTTCTCTCTTTTATTGTAGGGCAAGATAGATTTTTATACCCCATTACCTGTATTTCTTATTTCCCAGTCGCATGTAAAAACAATTCTCAACATTCGTTCCTAAAACTTTGAGTTCCAACTTCTCTCCCTTCCTCTCTCCCCACCCATCCACACTGAGAAGGCAAGCAATTCATTATAGGCTATATATGTGTAGTTTTGCTAAAGACTTCCATAACAGTCATATTGTGAAAGACTAACTATATTTCCCTCTATGCTATCCTACCCCCTATTTATTCTATTCTCTCTTTTGACTTTGTCCCTCACCTAAAGTGTTTACTTCTAATTACTCCCTCCTCCCTTTCGCCCTCCCTTCTATAGTCCCCCACACTCCCCTTCTCCCCTTCTCCCCTACTTTTCTGTAGTGTAAGATAGATTTTCATACCAAATTGAGAGTGCATGTTGTTCCCCTCTTAAGCCAAATGTGATGAGAACAAGCTTTACTTTTCCCTCTCACCTCGCCCCTTTTTCCCTCCATTGAAAAAGGTTTTTCTTGACTCTTTTATGAGAGATAATTTGCCCCATTCCATTTCTCCCTTTGTCCTCCCAATACGTTCCTCTCTAACCCCTTAATTTTATTTTTTAGATATCATCCCTTCCTATTCAACTCACCCTGTGCCCTCTATCTATCTATCTATCTATCTATCTATCTATCTATCTAATCTATCTATCGATATATGTATGCATGTATGTATGTATGTATAATCCCTCCAACTACCCAAATACTGAGAAAAGTTTCAAGAGTTATAAATATTTTTCTATGTAGGAATGTAAACAGTTCAACTTTAGTAAGTCCCTTATGATTTCTCTATCCTGTTTACCTTTCCATACTTCTCTTGATTCTTGTGTTTGAAAGTCAAATTTTCTTTTCAGCTCTGGTCTTTTAATCAAGAATGCTTGAAAGTCCTTTATTTCATTGAATGACCATTTTCCCCCCTGAAGTATTATACTCAGTTTTGTTGGGTAGGTGATTCTTGGTTTTAATCCTAGTTCCTTTGACTTCTGGAATGTCATATTCCACGTCCATTGATCCCTTAATGTAGAAGCTACTAGATCTTGAGTTATCCTGATTGTATTTCCACAATACTCAAACTGTCTCTTTCTGGCTGCTTACAATACTTTCTCCTTGACCTGGGAACTCTGGAATTTGGCTACAACATTCCTAGGAGTTTTTCTTTTCATATATCTTTCAGGAGGTGATCAGTGGATTCTTTCAATATATATGTTACCCTCTGGTTCTAGAATATCAGGGCAGTTTTCCTTGATAATGTCATAAAAGATGATGTCTATGCTCTTTTTTTCTTCAGGGCTTTCAGGTAGCCCCACAATTTTTAAATTGTCTCTCCAGAATCTATTTTCCAGGTTAGTTGTTTTTCCAATGAGATATTTCACATTGTCTTCAATTTTTTCATTCTTTTGGTTTTGCTTTGTAATTTCTTGGTTTCTCATAAAGTCATTAACTGCTCTATTCTGATTTTTAAAGAACTGTTTTCTTCAGTGAGCTTTTGGACCTCCTTTTTCATATGGCTAATTCTGCTTTTTAAAGCATTCTTCTCCTCATTGGCTTTTTGGACCTCTTTTGCCATTTAGGGTTAGTTTATTTTTAAAAGTGCTATTTTCTTCTGCATTTTTGGGGGTCCCCTTTAACAAGCTGTTGACTCACTTTTCATGATTTTCTTGCATTGCTCTCATTTCTCTTCCCAATTTTTCCTCCACCTCTCTTACTTGATTTTCAAAATCCTTTTTTTGAGCTCTTCCATGGCCTGAGACCATTGCATATTTATTTTGGAGGTTTTAGATGAAGAAGTCTTGACTTTTATGTCATCTTCTGATGGTATGCATTGTTCTTTCTCATCTGAAAGGATAGAAGAAAATACTTGTTCACCAAGAAAGTAACCTTTTATAGTCTCATTTTTTCCCCTTTTTAGGCATTTCCCCAGCCAGTTATTTGACCTTTGAGTCCTTTGTCAAGAGGAGGGTATACTCTAGGGACTTGTAAGCTCTCAGTTCCTCCAAAGTGGCACAATCAGGGGAAAACTCCTCTCTTGATCTGTGCTCTGGTTTGGGAGCAACCACAAGCTTTTCTGCCTAGGATCTGCGAGTAGGATTCCCTCTCCAGAGCATCCACCAGCTCCACCAGTCAGTGTTTCTCCTCACCCCAGGACCATCATTCAGGACTGAGATTAAAGTCAGTGGTTCACTTCCCCCAGGGTCTTTAAGCTGAGTGCTCCAAAAATGGATTCTGCTGCTTCCTGGGACCACCTGGGGTCAGAACTAGGGCAGGACCTACTCCCTTCTCACCCAGGTGAAAGAGCTTTCTCACTGACCTTTGAAGTTGTCTTTGGCTTTTGTGGGTTGAGAAATCTGGGAACCTCCCCTCCTATCTGTGAATTCACATCCTGAAGCCTGCTCCAGTCCTGTCCCTGTTGCGTGGTGGCTGCTCCAAGCCTGGTGCAATAGACCTTTCTTGTCAGCCTTCCGGGCTGTCTTTGGCTGGAAATCTCTTTCACTCTGTTGTTTTGTGGTTTCTGCTGCTCTAGAATTTGTTTAGAGTCATTTTTTACAGGTATTTTATGGGCTGTGCAGGGAGAGCTTCTACAGGTCCATCCTTCTACTCCACGATCTTGGCTCCACCCCACCATGGCCTTACCTTTTTACCCTGAAATCATACCTCACAGTTCTGATGAAAATATGGCTGCAGAAAGGAGAATTTGCTCCACTGGTCCCTTCCCTAATCTTAGTAAACTGCTGAATTGAATGCTGCTGAGGGACATCAAAACTGTATTAATTGCTCTGTGTATCTTGACTGTTGAATCTGTTCCAGTCTGTCAGACAACTCAAATTTGTTAAGCATTTGTACTGTGCTAAACATGGGGGATATAGAGACAATAATCCATGCTTTCGGGTTTACAATCTAATAAAGGAGACAACATGCAAACAATTATGAATGACCAAGATAAATAGAGGATAAACTGAGGATAGTTTCAGAGGGAAGACACTAAGATTGAGAACTTGGATGAGCTTCTTGCAGAAGGTGAGACTTTAGACAAAACTTAAAGGAAGCCAGGGAATTCGACCTACAGAGATGAGGAGAGAGAGCATTTGATGCATGGGGACAGAGGAATGAATACTTGTCTAACACTCCATTGAGGACAGTCTGTTCAATTAGGCAAATAGGAAGTGGCCACATCCCAGACACAGGTTTACCTAGGAGCCTGTGTGTTTATGGCTTTTAGTTTAGAGGGGTAAGGGTATCCCCCTCACTTTCTCTGGAACTCAGAAAAGAGATGTCTGAGGGGTGAGGATTGCCCCATTAGCATATCCATGGTACTCTAGTTCAATTCCCTATTAAAAAGGGTCTTTGTGTTGTGTCAAGTAGGAAGCAGCCAGAAGATATCTACTTCTCTGAAACAGGAGGTGGTAAGGGAAGGACCCTTCTATCATATAACCCCAAGGAGGTGCTACACAGGTAAAACCTGGAGAAGTAGCCCCATACTAGAGGTTCTTAGACTTTTCTGAATACCTCATTGTTCCCTTCCTTTGAAAGGGGTAATTTTGACTTGTTTGTCCACAGGAAGGAGAAAGGAAGGAAAGAAACAAGGATTTATTAAAGTGCTTATAATGTGCCAGGCCTATCACCCCTCTCAGATAAATGAAGTATATTGTAGGCGTGGACAAGCTGAAGTCAACTCTGTCTCCAAACAGCTGATTGATAATTTTTCAATGTGAGCAATTATACCTCAGAAATCATCAATCATTGCAAATCAGGGCTTGATTTATTTTGTTGATTGTCTAGATTTATGAAAGTCTTAATAATGCAGATTAAACTTAACAATCTGTGTGTGCTTGCATTTTTCTTTCAGAGGGTTGTTAAGAATTGCTTTATAACCGTTAATTCAGCAAGTAGGCTGAGTAGGAGATTCAGAGAATGCAATCATCACTAGAGTAGAGGTCTAGGGACTATAGGATAACAATAATGAAAATAATGATGACAATTACAATAACTGGCATTTATATAGATCTTTAAGGTTTGCCAAGTTCTTTACATCCATGATCTCATTTGAGTTTCATAATACTCCTGATTGCAGGGAGGTGAAATCAAGATGGCAGAACAATAGAAAAAAAATACAACCCAGTTTCTTCACCATGACTCTACCACAAAGATATAGAAAATGCACTAGACCAAATCCTTTTCAGGAAACTCAAGAAAAAAAATCACAGTGTCATTTTCAAACCCATGTTGGCATAAGGAAAGAGACAAAGAGGTTGGTGGACACTAGGAATGAGTTCTGACCAGGAGCATTCCACCACCCAGGGACTTAAGGAGGACTGAGATTGTCAACACTGGGATGAGCAACACTAGGGTAGGAAGAGGTCCTAGAAGTCTCTGGACTAAGTGCAAAGAATGGGAGCAGTTGCCATCTGTTACTCTGTTGCTTGCTGGATACATTTTCAGGTTACAGATACAGGGTGGACTGAGGAAGGGACCCATGTCTAGGAGTGATGAAGAGGAGTGGTCACAGGTCCTAGCTGTGTACTGAATGAGGATCAAATTCAGAAGCAAATAGTTGCTGTGTAACTCTGACCTCAGGAGCAGATCAGGAATTCAATTCTAGCCTCCAACCCAGGCTGAAGCATGCAATGGGATAAGCAGGGCAGGGATGCCAGACCAAAGGTAAGTCTGCAGTTTGATCCCTCTGAAACTACAGAACTTCCCAGTAGGCTGAGAGTAGTTGAGTTTAAAAGCAATGTACTGGTACTTCCAGCCAGGAACAAGCCAACAGGCCTCTCGCTCAGACTCACCTAAACTTGGGTCAGAAACTTGAAGAACTCAGACCAGAAGAAAAATGGGAAGATGTCATCCTGGATCACATTATTCTGGGATCAATGAAAGCTTGTGGGTTCCCAGCCTGAGCTCCCCTTGTGGTCTTAGAATAACACAACATTCAATACCTACAAGAAATCTGCAGATGGACTCAAGAGGACAAAAGCTCAGCTCAGTCATTTCCCTAAGAAGTTCATAGAGCTCAGTCTTAACATAAAGTCCAAAGTCAAGAAGTAAGATGGAATAATGAGCCTCTCCCTGTCCCCCAAAAGAAGAATTCTACTACAAAGAATTATTATGGTGACAGAGAAGATCAAGACACAAAACCAAGAGAAGAGAAGGATTTCAAAATATCTACAAGCAAAACTTTAAAGAAAAAGGCAACTTGGGCACAAGTTCAACCAGAATTCCTGGAAGAGATAAAGGAAAAAGTTTTTAAAAAAATTTTTTAATGAGGGATAAAATGATTTTAAAAACCATAAGACTAGGTGAGGGGAAAAAATGAAAAAGAAATGAGAGCCACGGAAGATATGGAAAAGGGAATTAACAGCCTGGAATGATATAAAAAAACCTTACCCAAGAAAATAGTCTCTGAAAACAAGAATTCACCAAATAAAAGCTAATAACCCCATAAGACATCAATAAATATTTTTTAAAATTCTGAAAAATAGAAGTTGGGGATAGGTAGAAATATATGGAGAAGTAAAGGCTCAAGAAGAAAGAATGAGAGAGGCCAAAGACTACTAGAATGCAAAGAAGGCTTAAGCCTCTATAACCTGAATCCTCTTTGAGAAAAGAACCGATAGGAGCTGGACATCATGTGCACCAAATAACATTATAAACAACAAAATGTATTAAATTTTAACAGGAAAAGTATTGTTCTTACTGTGAATAAATTAGTTGTTCAGGGATACTCTATTAATTCATCAGAGCTAAGATCAAACTTAGTTTAAGAAAAAACAACAACCCTGAACTTATCCTAACCTTAACTTTAACCATGAATTTAAACAAAGAGTAGATAGTAAAAAAATTGGTAATTGACAACCAAATGACATAAACTTTGACTATAAGAATTTTACCCATAAGTTTAACCAATGTAAATTAATCATCAACCTATATACTTACTCTCCTATCACTACAACATGTCAGTACATTGAATGAGTCATTCATAATAAGGGTATTATCAATAAGCAAGTTTTCACAGGGGGGTATTCAATATCGTAATCATCAACAACATTTTTACCATTTCACAATTAACTGAAAGGTGTAGACTGTGCTCATGGTTTGTTGATTATGAAAAAGTATTTGATTCAGTAGAACAAAACACTTCCTTACATGCTTCCTATAGCAGTATCTTATTCCCAGAGCAAGATCATTAAAGATTTCTTGGAAGACAGAACAAGACAAATAACCCTGTTTGATGGCCTCATAAATAGGCAAGCCACAAAATAGAAATTAATGCTAACCAGAAAATTTTGTCAAAGGGATGAGGAGAGGCAAATTAAATAGTGATACTTCATGGATGGTGAGATCCTTCAGTTTTTCCTATCTGTGGATAACATTGTGATAATCATGTCAAGTCTTAGAGCCTCCTAGAAGAGATCTATAATCACTCAAAGGAACTTGGGCCAACCAGCCACATGGGAAAAGCCCTTTCATTGTTGTTCGGTCATTTTTCAATCATATCTGAATCTTTGTGACCCCATTTGAGGTTTTCTTGGCCAAAATAATAGAGTGGTTTGCCATTTCCTTCTCCAGATTATTTTACAGATGAGGAAACTGAGGCAAACAGAGATTAAGTGACTTGCCCAGGGTCACACAGCTAGTAAATGTCTGAGGTCAGATTTGAATTCAGACTGTCTGACTCCAGGCCAGGTTATCCACTGAGCCACATAGCTGCCCCTATTTTAGTGGAATAAAATTCTACCTAAAAAATGAAAAATATGAAAGGCACATGGTAGGCCTGAGAAACTTGCATCATATACTCATGAGGAACTCAGAAGGAAAGGATTGAAAGATATCATTAAGAAAGTACGTGATGGCAGAGTCAAGATGGCAGAGTAAAAGCTCACCCCCCAAACCCAGTCAAATACCTGTAAAAAATGTTTCTAAACAAATTCTGGAGTTGCAGAACCCACAGAATGGTGGAGTGAGGCAAACCTCTAGCCCAAGACAGCCTGGAAGGTTGACAGGAAGTGTCTATTGCACTGGGCTGGGAACAGAGCAAAGTCCAGCATGAGTCATGCTGCCACAGAGAGGACCTGGGCAGGCCTTGAGGGGACTGAATCTCTGGCACCTGTGGCAGTTTTCAGACTTCACAACCCCAAACGCCGAGAACAAATTGGAAGGTCAGTGGAAAAAACCTGTCAGACCTGTGTGAGGGAGGAGAGTGGTCCAGCCCCAGTCCCAGGATGGTGGAGGGGGTGGCAGCCACAGCCACAGTCGCAGCAGGGGCAGAGGCAGCAGCTATTTTTGGAGCTCTAGGCCCACAGATTGTGGGGAATTCAAGTAACTGACAATACAACCCTCCAACCCCATTGGAAGCAGAGAACGACCTTGACAAAGAACTCAAAAGTCAAGTAAATTGTTGGGGAAATAAGCAAAAACCAGAAAAATTATTAGACCATAGAATCTTACTTTGGTGACAAGGAAGGCCAAAATATACAAAAAGAGAAGACAACAAAATCAAAGCTCCTCCATCCAAAGCCTCCAAGAAAAATTTGAATTGGTCTCAGGCCATGGCAGAACTCAAAAAGGAATTTGAAAATCAAGTAAGAGAAGTAGAGCAAAAATTGGGAGGAAAAAATGAGTGATGCAAGAAAATCATGGAAAATGAGCAAACCTTGCTAAAGGGAACCAAAAATTGCTGCAGAAAATAATAAAGTAGACTAATCCAAATGGCAAAAGTGATCCAAAAAGCCAATGAGGAGAAGAATGTCTTAAAAAATAGGATTAGCCAAATGGAAAAGGAGGTCCAAAAGCTCACTGAAGAAAATAATTCTTTAAAGATTAGAATGGAGCAGATGGAAGCTAATGACTTCATAAAAAATCAGGAAATTATAAAACAAAAGCAAGGGAATGAAATAATAGCGCACAATGTGAAATATCTCTTTGAAAAAACAGCTGACCTAGAAAACAGATCCAGGAGAGACAATTTAAAAATTATGGGACAACCTGAAAGTCATAATCAAAAAAAAGAGCCTAGACATTGTCTTTCAAGAAATTATCATGGAAAATTGTCCTGATAGAACCAGAGAGTAAAATAGATATTGAAAGAGTTCACCAATCACCTCCTGAAAGAGATACCAAAAGGAAAACTCCTAGGAATATTGTAGCCAAATTGCAAAGCTCCCAGGTCAAGAAGGAACTATTGCAAACAGCCAGAAAGAAACAATTCGAGTATTGTGGAAATATAACAGGATAACACAAGATCTAGCAGCTTCTACTTAATCTATTGATTAAGGGATCAGAGGGCTTGGAACATGATATTCTGGAGGTCAGAGGAGCTAGGATTAAAACCAAGAATCAGTTACCCAGCAAAACTGAGTACAATACTTGGGAGGTGGGGGAATGGACATTCAATAAAATAGAGAAATTTTAAACATTCTTGATGAAAAGACCAGAGCTGAATAGAAAATTTGACTTTCAATCACAAGAATCAATAGAAACATGGAAAGGTAAACAGGAAAGAGAAATCATAAGGGACTTACTAAAGTTGAACTGTTTACATGCCTGCATGGAAAGATAATATTTGTAACTCTTGGAGGAGAAAGTGAGACTGGTGACCTTGCACAGCCCTCCCTCACTCAAAACAAAGCCAAGTGCAAGTCATGTCATCATTTCTCTGATGTCATGGTCTTCTTTGAAAACGAAGGACAAACACAACCTGAGAGAAGACCTAGCTGCCTGAGTGGGGACCCAGCTAGCTGGATAACTCAGCTCATCCTCTCCCTTCTGTCTCCCTCTCACCTTCCTTCTCCTCCCCAAAGGAAGGTAAATGCCCAGTTAACTTGGGGTTTACTGGCTTTCTGTCTTGTCTTGTCTTATTTTTTTTTACTTTCTCTTTTTTTTTTTTTTGAATCACATCCTTTACTGAATGGAAATTCATGAACATGTGGGTAGCAACATATGTGGTTAGCATTTGGGCTAGGACAAAGAGAGAAACAGAGGAATATTAGTTTTAAAGTATAATACTACACACTGTTTGGTCAGATGGGGGCTTTTCTAATTTTAATGGACTGAGGCATTCATCACCTTTGTAATTGCTAAGGTAGAATTGCTAAGACTTGGTAACTGATTTTATACAATGCATGAGGCAGAAGGAAGATTCAGAGATGGACAAAAACTGGAGACTGAATGGTAAATAGAAAGAAAAACTGAATTTAGAAAGAACAAATGTAGAGGGAAAGATTATGAGTTCATTATGGTATATATTGTATTTTCTCCTTTTTAAATTATTTTATTTGTTTTCAGTTTTCTACTATCACTTTCATATAGCTTAGATTTTTTCCTTTCTCTCCCTGAGATGGTGTGCAATCTTATACAGGTTCTACACAAACATTCTTACTAGATATATTTTCACCTTAGTCATGTTGCATGGAAGAATTAAAATGAATGGGAGAAACCATGAGAAAAAAACAGAACAAAACAAAACAAAATGTAATACAAAAGAAAATGGTCTGCTTTATTCTGCAATCAAATTCCATAATTTTTTCTTGGGATGTGGAAGTCATTTTGCCTCAAGAGTCCATTGGGAATATTTTAGGAAATTGAATTGCTGTGAAGGACTAAGTCTACCAGAAAAATTCCTAGCACACTGTGGTTGTTGCTATGTACAAAGTTCTCCTGGTTCTACTCCTGTCACTCAGCATCAGTTCAAATAAGTCCTTTCAGGCCTCTCTGAAGTCTTCCTGTTCATCATTTCTTTTTCTTTTTCTCAATGAAAAAGAATTTATTGAAATAATATAGTAACTAAAGTAGGAATAAAACATTTTCAGTATAAACCAGGGACACAATTATCTTACAAACACATACAATATAATTGGGAAACATGTACATATAGGAAACATGAAGCAAAGAGCCACTCACTTAGGTAACATGTGTAGCTTGTGCCTATATGTGCGGCACACATATAGTGGCATACCTATATGAAACATATTGTGGCCAGAGCACATATATCTTGACATTTAAGTGCCAAGGTAATGGACTATAAAATTTGTTGTCTAATAACCAATAAATCAAATCTATTTATAGTGACATACAATGCATTATATCTGAGAAAGATAATCTCTAATTATCCTGATATTGCTAATTCTTCTCAGTCCTGCAAAAAGTACAACTATTTAGTTCTCTCTCAGTATAGTAGCCAAAATTTCTTCTAAAGAATTCTCTTCATAATATTTCTTCACAAGATCAGAATTAAATTCAATCTCTCAGGAAAGAAATATTCTCAGTCCTTTTTCTCTATAATTAATTCAATCTTGTTTTAATTATTTTTTAATTAATTATTTTATTTGTTTTCAGTTTTATACAATCACTTTCATATAGCTTAGATTTTTACTCTTCCTTACCCCTCCTTCCTACCTCCCTCCCAACTCCCTCCCCAAGATGGTATGCAATCTTTTATAGGTTCTACACATAACATTCCTATTAAGTACATTTTCACCTTAGTTAAGTCACATAGAAGAATTAAAATGAATGGGAGTAACCATGAAACAAAACAAAACAAAACAAAACATAACATAACACAAGAGAAAATGGGCTGCTTCATTCTGAGATCCAAATCCAAGTTCTTTTTCTAGATGTGGATGGCGGTTTGCCTCAAGAGTCCATTGGAAATTTTTTAGTTCCTTGCATTGTTGTGAAGGACTAAATCTACCA
This sequence comes from Notamacropus eugenii, assembly GCF_028372415.1. Lineage (NCBI taxonomy): Eukaryota > Metazoa > Chordata > Mammalia > Diprotodontia > Macropodidae > Notamacropus > Notamacropus eugenii. The sequence continues at coordinate 345,790,276 of NC_092875.1, forward strand.
GAAAAATTTCTTGCACACTGTAGTTGTTGCTGTGTACAAAATTCTTTTGATTCTTCTCCTTTCACTCAGCATCAGTTCATATAAGTCCTTCCAGGACTCTCTGAAGTCATTATTTCTTATAGCACAATAGTATTCAATTACATTCATATACCACAACTTGTTCAGCCATTACCCAATTGATGGGCATTCCCTCAATTTCCAGACCTTGGCCATCACAAAGAAAGCTGTTCTAAATATTTTTGTACATGTGGGACCCTTTCCCATTTTTATGATCTCTTTGGGATACAGTCCTTGAAGTGATATTGCTGGGAAAGGGTAGGCACATAGTTCCAAATTGCTCTCCAGAATGGTTGGATCAGCTCACAGCTCCACCAAAAATGAATTAGTATTCCAACTCTCCCACATCTTCTCCAACATTTATCATCTTCCTATTTTGTCATGTTAGCCAGTCTGATAGGTGTGATGTGTTACCTTAGAGTTATTTTCATTTGCATCTCTCTGATCAATAGTGATTTAGAGCATTTTTTCATGTGACTATAGAAAGTTTTAATTTCTTCCTCTGAAAACTGCCTGTTTTTATCCTTTGACCATTTATCAGTTGGGAAATGACTTGTGTTCTTGTACATTTGACTCAATTCTCTATATATTTTAGAAATGAGACCTTTATCACAGACACTAGTTGAAAAATTTCTTTCCCAGTTTTCTGCTTCCCTCCTAATCTTGGTTGCATTGGGTTTGGTTGTGCAAAAATTTTTCCATTTAATATAATCAAAATTATCCATTTTGCACTTCAGAATGTTCTCTATCTCTTATTTGGTCATATTCTTCATTCTCCATAAATCTGACAAATACACCATTACTTACTCTCCTAATTTGTTTATATTATCATTCATTATACCTCGATCATGTGTCCATTTGGACTTTATTCTTGTGTACAGTGTCAGGCATTGGTCTATGCCCAACTTCTGCCACACTGTTATCTAGTTTTCCCAACAGTTTTTGTGAAACAGTGAGTTCTTATCCCAGAAGCTGAGGTCCTTGGGTTTAACAATTATAGACTGCTATATTCATTCACTACTATGTCTTGAGTACCTAACCTCTTCCACTGGTTGGGGTATAGGGTGTGTTCAGGGAGGAGCAGTACCTTGGGTGTGAAGGCTGCCAAGCCCTTTTTGGGGCTCTTTCCACCTTTGGTGTCCTTCTGTTCCACCTAACTCTCACCTGTGGCTCCAAGAAGCACAGAGGCCACACCCCTGTAAATCATTTCGGGAGACGAGCCAAACCAGTTTGAGGGTAACCAAGTATTCTTAAACTCACTGGTGATTTAGGGGGCTGTCTACCCCAAGCATGTGAAGGCTTCCTCTGGTGGAATGGGCTGATGAAAACAATTTGTCCCAACGGCTGTGAAGGCAGATGAAGCAGGTGATATGGACCACTTTGAGCTTGGTTAGACACTGAAGACGCTAAGGTCATCCACTGGATCCTGAGCCATAACCAGTCATCTTGACTCTGTCCTGCCATTGGACTATGATGACTCTGGAGGAGAGTGGGGCTGATGACTTTATGCAGCTCTGCCTCACTTCAGTCCAATTTACACATGAATCAAAAGACATCACCTACCATTTCATTATTATGCCTCAAAGTCCTATGACAGCAGGCAAAGTGATGAAGCAGGAGGCGTGGATACCCTGGAAGCTGTAGTCACAACCCTACACACAGGCAGCCCAGGCCATAGGGTCATTTCTCACTGAAAGTAGCAGTGGGACTCAGCAGCCCCCGGGTGTCTGAGCAGCCTTTTTTTACATACACATATTTGTTTATTTGTTTTAAGTTTTTAACATTCATTTCCACAAAATTTTGAATTTTGAATTTTCTCCCCATCTCTGAATGGCCTTTTAAGGCTCACACTGCTCACCTCCCAGTGTGAGGAAGGGGCCTAGGAAAGGTGCCCTAAACATTGTCTGTTTACCCAATTCTGGCCTGATTACTGCGGCAGGTGGGGAATTCCACTATGTAGTCGAAACACAAAAAAATGTACAAAATGTACGAAAACGTCTGCAAAGATGATTCCACTCATCATTGGCACATGGAACATGCACACACTAATAGACAACACAAAATCCAGCAGACCTGAAAAAAGAACTGCTCTTGTTGCAAGAGAACTCAACAGGTATCACATCCAAATGGCAGCCCTGAGTGAAGCAAGGCTGGTAAATGAAGGCCAGCTTACTGAAGTTGGAGCTGGATTCACATTTTTCTGGAGTGTCAGCAGTGAAGGGGAGTGCTGTGAAGCTGGCATGGGTTTTGTAATCAAAACTAATCTAATCAGCAAGCTAGTAGGCCTGCCAAAAGGAGTGAATGATAGGCTTGTGACAATGTGATTGCCACTTACATGAAAATGCCATGCCACCATCATCAGTACTTACGGTCCCACCATGACAAACCCTGAAGAAGTCAAAGAAAAATTTTATAAAGACCTAGAGATCATTATCATCAATGTACCAAAAGATGATAAGCTTAAAATTCTGGGTAACTTTAATGCTAGAGCAGGCTCAGACTACTAGACTTGGTAGGGAGTCCTAGGGAGGAATGGAGTTGGAAACAGCAACAGCAATGGTCATTTAATGCTGAAGACTTGTGCATCACATGACCTCATCACCAACACTGTTATCCATTTACCTAAATGCAACAAAACTTCATGGATGCAAACATTGACATCTAATAGACTATGTGATTGTAAGGAGAAGAGAGACAAGATGTAAGAGTGACAAAGGCAATGTGTGGTGCAGAGTGCTGGACTGATCATAGACTTATCCTTTCCAAGCTAAACATTCACATTGATCAAAAGTGCTGCCTCCAAGGCAAAATGACTACCAGAAGAATTAATGTCAACAAATTAGAGCTCTTCTCTGAGCGTGAAGAGTTTGTTGCTAACTTGGAGGGAAAGTTGAGCAACTCACTTTGCAAAAGTGGAGCAGAAAAGGAGTGGGCAGCTTTCAGAGATTTGGTGCACAGCACTGCATTTGCTCATCTGGGTTAGAACACTCGCAAACACCAAGACTGGTTTGATGAAAATGATGGGGAAATTCAGAAGCTTCTAAATGAAAAATGAGAACTGAACAGGATTTACCAGCAGTATAGTTCACCCACCACTAAGAAGGCAGCATTTAATTCCATCAAAATCAAAGTACAAGCAAAGCTTAGAGAGATGCAGGATTCCTGGCTCAGTAAGAAGGCAGATGAAAATCAGTTTTATGCTGATAGTAATAGCCAAAGCACTTTTATGATTCCCTGAAAGCTATTTATGGACCAAAAGCTATGGTGCATCACAACTACTCAGTGCTGCTGAAGTCTCATTGATTAGTGATAAGGAAATGATCCTAGAGAGATGAGCTGAACACTTTCATAGTGTTCTCAACAGACCATCATCAATCAATGCTGAGGTCATTGACCATTTACCTCAGGTTGAAGTCAATCCCTCCTTAGCTGAACTTCCACCTGAAGAAGAGGTTTTAAGGGCCATTAGGCTCCTTTCATATGGCAAAGTACCTGGTGCTGATACTATTCCAGACAAGACTTCAGTCATACAAAAGCTGACTGAAATTTTCCAGGTTATATGGCAAAAGGAGGTTATTCCCTAGGAGCTTAAGGATGCCTTCATTGTCCATCTCTATAAGGGTAAAGGGAATAGATTGTCCTGTGACAATCACAGGGGGTTCTGTCTCTTAGTCATTGCTGGCAAAATTCTAGCTAGAGTCCTGCTTAATAGGCTGATCCTTCACCTGGAAGGTAGTCAATACCTGAGAGCCAGCGTGACTTCAGAAAGGGCCAAGGAACAGTTGATACGATGTTTGCTGCCTCACAACTCCAGGAGAAATGCCAGAAGCAGAAGAGAAGTCTGTACACAGTGTTTGTAGATCTGACCAAGACCTTTGACACTGTTAGTCATGAGAGCTTATGGAAAGTTATTTCAAAATTTGGTTGCCCGGAGAAGTTCATAATATTGTACGTCAATTTCGCAGTGTCATGTTTGCCCAGGTTCTGGATAATGGACAAAGCTCTTGTGCCTTCCCAGTCACCAATGGAGTGAAACAGGGCTGTGTGCTTGCTCCCATGCTTTTTAGCATGATATTTTCAGCCATGTTGACAAATGTTTTCAGTGAGGATGAACACGGCATCAAGGTCAACTTTCGTACTGATGGCAAGTTCAATTTGAAAAGGTTACAAGCCAAGACCAAAGTGGAGGGAGTGTTGGTGCATGGTTTTCTGTTTACAGATGATTGTGCACGCAATGCAGCCTCTGAAGCTGAGATGCAACAAAGTATGGATCAATTTTCTGCTGCCTGTGCTAATTTTGGCCTAATAATTAACATCAAGAAAACACAGGTGCTCCATCAGCCACCACCACCCCATCCATATGTGGAAATAGAGAAGCTTTGAACGCTGTGGATAAGTTCACTTACCTTGGTAGTGTACTTTCCAGGGATGTACACATTGACAATAAGGTTGACATATGCATTACCAGAGCTACCTCAGTGTTTGGGAAGCTCCAAAGAAAAGTTTGGGAAAAAAGACCTATTAGACTGACTACCAAACTGAAAGGCTACAGAGCCGTTGTGCTGATCTCATTGTTACATGCTTGTGAAACATGGACAGTCTACCAGCGCCATGCCAGGAAACTGATTCACTTCCATTTGAACTGTCTTAGGTAGATCCTGAGGATTACCTGGCAGGATAAGGTATCAGATATTGAAGCCCTTGCTCAAGCTGAACTGCCAAGTATTCAAACTATGCTTCAGAGAGTGCAACTCTGATGGACTAGTCACATTGTTCAGCTGCAAAATGTATGCTTGCCAAAAAGATTATTTTATGGAGAATTCACATGGGGCAGGCAATCACATGGTCACTAGAAGAAGCAATACAAGGACACTCTCAAGGTCTCTCTCAAGAACTTTGGATTTGACTGTGCAACATGGGAGACACTAGCACAGGATCACTCAGCATGGCAAGCCCACATCAGAAAGGGTGCTGTGCTCTTTGAGCAAAGCAGAATTGAGACAGCACAAAGTAAATGCAGGATGCACAAATTTTGGATATCCACCCCAAATATTCATATGGACTATCTGTGCCCAACCAGCGGTAGAGCATTCTGCGCTCGTATTGGTCTGATCAGTCAGTCATACACTGAAATTTCACTTTATTATGGTGATGTCATTTTGTTTCTCTCCAAAGACGAAGGACAACAGCCAACTATTCCGCTGGTCTAGCCCCTCTGTTTCTTAGCCAAGTGGTTTTGATGATTGTTACTTTATGATACAATTTGAGATCTGGTAGGGCTAGACCCCCTTCCCTTGCATTTTTTTTTATTGATTCCCTTGATATTCTGGACCTTTTGTTCTTCCAGATGAACTGATATTATTTTTTTCTAGCTCTAGAAAATAATCTGGTAGTTTGATTGGTATGGCACTGAATAAGTAAATTAACTTAGGTAGAATTGTCATTTTTATTATATTACTTTGGCCTACCCACAAGCAAATGATGTTTTTTCACTTATTTAGATCTGACTTTATTTGTGTGAAAAGTGCTTTGTAATTGTGTTCATATAGTCCCTGGGTTTGTTTTGGCAGGTAGACTCCCAGATATTTTGTAGGGTCTACTGAAACTTTAAATGGGATTTCTCTTTCCATCTTTTGCTGTTGGGCTTTGTTAGTAATATACAGAAATGCAGATGATTTATCTGGTTTTATTTTGTAAACTGCAATTTTGCCAAAGTTTTTTATTATTTCAAGTACTTTTTTACTTGTTTCTCTGGGATTCTTTAAGTATATCACTATATCATCTGCAAAAAGTGATAAATTAGTTTTTTCTTTGCCCATATTCCTTCAATTTCTCTTTCTTCTGTTATTGCTAAAGTTAATATTTCTAGTACCATATTGAATAATAGTGGTGATAATGGACATCCTTGTTTCACCTCTGATCTTATTGGAAATGCATCTAGCTTTTTGCCATTACATATAATGCTTGTTGATGGCTTTAGGTAGATACTGCTGATTATTTTATGGAAGACTCCATTTATTCCTATGCTCTCCAGTGTTTTCAATAGGAATGGGTGTTGTGTTTTGTCAAAAGATTTTTCTGCATCTATTGAGATAATCATACAGTTTCTGTTAGTTTTGTTGTTGATACGATCAATAATGCTGATAGTTTTCCTAATATTGAACCAGCCCTGCATTCCTGGTATAAATCCTACCTGATCATAATGTAGTATTCTCGTGATAAGTAGCTGTATTCTTTTTGATAATATCTTATTTAAAATTTTTGCATCTCTATTCATTAGAGAAAATGGTCTATAATTTTCTTTCTCTGTTTTGGCTCTTCCTGGTTTAGGTATTAAAACCAAATTTGCATCATAAAAAGAATTTGGTAGGATTCTTTCTTCATCAATTTTCCCAAATAGTCTATATAGTATTGGAATTAACTGTTAAAGTTTAAATATTTGATAGAATTTACTTGCAAATCCATCTGGCCCTGGAGATTTTTTCCAGGGAGTTCATTGATGGCTTGTTCAATTTCTTTTTCTGAGATGGGGTTATTTAAGTATTCAACTTGCACTTCTGTTAATCTGGGCAATTTATATTTTAGAATATTTGCCCTTCTCACTTAGATTGTCAAATTTATGGCTATATAGTTGGACAAAGTAATTTCTAATTATTGTTTTAATTTCCTCCTCATTGGAGGTGAGTCCACCCTTTTCATTTTTGATATTGGTAATTTGGTTTTCTTCTTTCTTTTCTTTAATCAAATTGACCAAACATTTATCAATTTTATTGATTTTTTTCATAAAAACCAACTTTTGGTTTCATATATTAGTTCATTTTCTTAATTTCAATTTTATTAATCTCTACTTTGGTTTTCAGTATTTCTAATTTAGTATTTACTTGGGGATTTTCAATTTGTTCTTTTTCTAGCTCTTTCAGTTGCATGCCCAATTCACTGTTCTCCTCTTTCTCTATTTTATTCATGTAGGTGGTCAATGATACAAAACTTCCCCTAAGAACTACTTTTGCAGTTGTGGTAGGTTGTCTCATTATTGTCATTGCCTTGAATGAAGTTGTTGATTGCTTCTGTGATTTGTTGTTTAACCCATTTATTCTTTAGGATTAGATTATTTAGTTTTCAATTAATTTTTGATCTGTCTTTCCTTGGCCTTTTATTACATATGATTTTTATTGCATTATGATCTGAGAAGGTTGCATTGACTATCTCTGCCTTTCTTCACTGGATTGTGAGGTTTTTATGGTCTAGGACATGGTCAATTTTTGTATATGTGCCATGTACTGCTGAAAAAAAGGTATATTCTTTTCTATCCCCATTCAGTTTTCTCTAGAGATCTATCATATCTACCTTATACAGAGTTTTATTCATCTCCTTAATCTCTTTCTTGTTTATTTTGAGGTTAGATTTATCAAGTTCAGAGAGGGGGAGGTTGAGGTCCCCCATTAGTATAGTTTTGCTGTCTATTTCTTCCTGTAACTCCTTTAAATTCTCCTCTAAGAATTTGGATGCTATACCACTTAGAGCATATATTTTGTAATGAAATTGCTTCATTGTCTATGGTGCCTTTTAGCAGGATATAGTTTCCTTCCTTATCTCTTTTGATTAGATCTGTTTCTGCTTTTGCTTTGTCTGAGATTAGGATTGCAATCTTTGCTTTTTTTTTTTTTTTACATCAACTGAAGCACAATATATTCTGCTTCAACCTTTTACCTTTACCTTGTGTGTACTCCCTTCTTTCAAATGTGTTTTTTGTAAACAACATATTGTTGGATTATGGTTTTTAACCCATTCTGCTATCCACCTGTGTTTTATGGAAGAGTTCATCCCATTCACATTCAGTTATGATTACTGTATCTTTCCCTCCATCCTCATTCCCCTCATTTATGCTTTTAGTTCTCCCTTCTCCCTTCCCCTCCACAAGTTTTAATTTTTGACCGCTGCCTCCTTCAGTTTTCCCTCCCTTCTTTCAGCCCTCCCTCTCTTTTACTCTCCTTTTTCCTTGCTCCTACTGTCTGTAGAGCTAGTTAGATTTCTATACTTAACTGAGTTTGTTGTTCCCTCCTTGAACCAAATCAGATGAGATTATACCTCAAATGGTGGTCATCTCCCTCTCCTCTTTCTCTCTACTGTAATATATTTCCATGCCTCTTCCTGTGATGTAATTTATTTTTTTCTTCCCCTTTCTTTTCACATCTCCTATTACAATCCCTTCACACCCTTAAATCACATTTTTATCATCACATCATTTAATTTATACCCACTTTATCTATGTATATCCCTTTTAAATATCATAATAAATATGCAGTTCTCAAGATTAACAAGTATCATCTTCCCTTATAGAGATGTAAACAGTTTGCCCATATTAAATAACACATTTTTTTCTTTTTTCCTCCTGTTTACCTTTTTATGCCTCTTTTGAGACTCGTGTTTGAAGATCAAATTTTCTACTGAGCTCTGGCCTTTTCAACAGGAAGGTCTGGAAATCCCTTATTTCATTGAATGTTCATCTCCTTGTCTGAAATATTATGCTTAATTTTTCTGGGTAATTGGTCCTTGGTTGTAGTTCTAGTTCCTTTGCCTATGAAATATCATATTCCAATCCCTCTGTTCTTTTAATATAGAAGCTGCAAGGTCCTGTGTGATCCTGACTGTAGTTCCTCAATATTTGAATTGTTTCTTTCTGGCTGCCTGCAGTATTTTTTCCTTCACTTGATAGTTCTGGAATTTGGAAATGATATTCCTTGGTGTTTTCAGTTTGGGATCCCTTTCAGAAGTTGATCAGTGGATTCTTTTGTTGACTATTTTGCCCTTGGGATCTAGGGCCTGTGGGCAGTTTTCCTTGATGATTTATTGGAAGATTTTTTCATCATGACTTTCCAGTAGACCAATAATTCTTAGATTTTTCTCTCCTGGATCTATTTTCCAGGTAAGTTTTTTTCCAATGAAATATTTTAATTTTCTTCTATTTTTCTTCCTTTAGATACTGTTTGACTGATTCTTGATGTCTCAGAGTCATTAGCTTCTACTTGCCCCATTCTAATTTTTAATAGATTGCTTTCTTCATTTAACTTTTGCATCTCCTTTTCCATCTGTCCAATTCTTCCTTGAAAGGAGTTATTTTCTCCAGTTAGTTTTCATACTTCCTTTTCCATTTGTCCAATTTTCCTTTTAAATTCTTCAGTGATTTCTTTTTTCATATTTTAAAAATCATTGGCCAGTTTTCTTCTACTTCTGTAATTTGGCTTTTAAAATTCTTCTTGAGCTCTTCCAAGAATGCTTTTTGGGCTTGAGACCAGTTCATATTCCCTTCTGAATTTTTCAGATGGGAGTACAACCTCAATACTGACTTCTTTGGTATTCATGTTTTGGTCCTTGTCCCCATATAAAGATTCTATTGTGTTTTCTTTTCTGGTTTGCTTCTTGCTCATGATGATCACCCTTTTCCTGACTTTTAAAGCAGATCTCTGCTTCTGGGGCACAGGGGGTTCTGTTCCCTGGTTCTTGTGCTTAGAATTTGAGGCTTTGTGTATTGTAGTCTTTGGTTCTTTCAGCTAGAAGCTAAAATGCTTCAGCTTACCTGATGCTGAGCTGGCTGGTGTGCCAAAGCAGAGTCCAGGTGAAGTCTTTCTGAGTTTCCCCGGAGTTATCCTGGAATCTGCTGCTTTAAATGTGGGCGAGGGGTGGTCTGACTGCAGGTCCCCTCTCCTGAGCTAGAGCATAGGCAAGCTCAGCAGTTGGTGAACCCCATCTGCACTAGTGTCTTTCCAATACCCCTGGCTGTTCTGAGTCATGCCTGGGGTCCTGATGTTGGCTATTGTAGGCTCCACTTCCCTGGGACTCAGGATCTCCTCCCAGTTCACTGAGGTGGAGCTCTGGAACAGCTCTGGTCCTACACTGGTTCCCTTCAGCCACAGCATGAGGGATCCCCCTTTGTGATTTTCCTAGCCTCACGGGCTAAGATACTGTTTACCCCTTTGGCTGATCCCACTGTTCTAGGATTTTTCCTGGGGAAATAGTCTCTGGGTTTTTCAAGGTCACTAAGGGGAGGAGGATAGCATTTACTGATCACTTCACCATCTTGGCTCCCAGAAGTTCAAGTAGGTGATTTACAGACATTTAGTCTGAGGGTTGATAATCTTAGGAGTGGTTGTTGCTGTTACCTGAGGTGCTGTGCTTCTCTCTTGCTCAGTTCCACTGGGCTCCCATCCTGGGCTGATATGCTTGAGAATCTGCAGTGCTGCTGCTTTTTCAGACCTCCTGGGGCTTCCTGCTCGGCTTTCCTATGGCAGGGTCTGTGTTGGTACAGCCTGTGTGCTGTGTGCTCCTCCAGCCCTGTGCAACAGATCCTTCCTGTTGACCTTCCAGGCTGTCCTGAGTTGGAAATCTGCCACACTCTGTCTCCTATTGTATTCTGTCACTCTAAAATTTGTTCATATTCTCTTTTTAGAGCTATCTGAAGAAGTCTGTCTTAGAGCTTAGGTAAGTACATGCTCTCACTCTGACATCTTGGCTCTGCCCCTCTTGTCATCTTTCCTAAAACCTTAAAGCCAGTGCACTCTGAAGCCCATAGATTGGATGGCAATAGGTCCCGCCTAAGCTCCACTTAATGACTGTTCTCTGGATCCTCCTGGCTTAGAGTGATTATCAATAGTAACTGTTTTCTTTTCCCTTTCATCTTGATTTAGTTATTTTTTTTCTTTTGCTCATTCCCTAACTACTTCTTAAAGAGACCTATTCACTGAATGGGCATTACTTCCCTCTAAGTGAGGCCTTAGCCTAAAAAGGCCAAAGTCTCCCATTGCATCCTGGTTCATCTCTAATGATCCTGATGAATATCTGGTCACTGGATCCAGATGGCTCAGGAGGAGAAAGTGAGATTGGTGACCTTGCATGGCCCTCTCTCATTCAAAACAAAGTTAAGTGCAAGTCATGTCATAATTTCTCTGATGTCATGGTCTTCCTCGAAAACGAAGGATGAACACACAAGGGTAGTTGGAGGGATTATACACATAAAGACAAAGGGCACAGGGTAAGTTGAATATGAAGGGATGATATAAAAAAATAAAAATTAAGGGGTGAGAGAGGAATATATTGGGAGAAGCAGAAAGGGAGAAATAGAATGGGGTAAATTATCTCATAAAAGAAGCAAGAAGATGCTTTTTTAATGGAGAGGAAGAGGGGGGAGGTGAGAAAGAATGAATCTTATTCTCATCAGATTTGGCTTAAGGAGAGAATGACATGCACACTCAATTTGGTATGAAAATCTATCTTACACTATCAGAAAGTAGGGGGGAAAAGCATAAGGGGGTAGCTGAACTATAGAAGGGAGGGCAAATGGGAGGAGAGGAGAGGGTAACTAGAAGTAAACACTTCTGAGGAGGGACAGGGTCAAAATAGAATACAATAAATGGGGGGCAGGATAGGATGGAGGGAAATATAGTTAGGATTTCACAACATGATTATTATGGAAGTGTTTTGCATGACTACACATGTATAACCTATATCAAATTGTTTGCCTTTTCAGTTGGGATGGGGGGGATCAAGGAAGAAAGAGAAGTTGCAACTCAAAGTTTTAAAAAATGAATGTTAAAAAATTGTTTTTACATGCAATTGGGAAATATGACATACAGGATAGAAATCTATCTTGTCCTACAAGAAAAAAGAGGTGAAGGGGATAAGAGAAGGAGGTGTGTGATAGAAGGGAGAGCACACTGGGGGAAGGGGTAATCAGAATGCACACTGTTTTGGGGTAGGGGAAGAACAGAGATGGGGAGAAAATTTGGAACTCAAAATCTTGTGGAAGTGAATGTTGAAAAAAAAAAAAAAAAGAAACCCAGGGGGCAGAATGCCAGTGACAAGTGAACATATCAGAACAGGTCTACGAATAGTCATACCTACTTTGACTTCTGCCTAGTAGGTTAGGGTAGTGAATGATTTGTGAATATAAGAGCTAGTTCATGGAGATTACTCTAATACAAATAACAATATTTCCAACAATTTCTGTTATAAGATTTTTTTCTTGGGTGGTTGTTGGTTTGTTGTTGTTTTACCTTGAAGTAAACCCGTCCATTCTTTCAACCTTATGGAAAAACTATTTCTAAGTGGAATTGGCCGTAACATCCTGAGTGGTGTCTGATAATGAAATCCCTACATAATAGAGGTGGAAAAAAATGAACCAGAGAAGTGAGTGATCACACACTATGTATGATGAGTTGAAATTCACTAATATAGGTGTTATTAACATTGCTGATATTTCAAATAAATATACTGTGACAAAAAAAAAGTATGTAAGTAAAGTAAGTAGGTAGGCAAAGATGAACTAGTCACATGGTAAATGGGAGGAATGACAGGTGGACAGCCAGTGCTCTACAGGTAGCCACGTAGCGAAATGAGAAATTGAGGAAGGTTTCTACCATGTTGGGCGAATCCTGGGATGAACTTAGTGGAGGACACAGACAAGAATTCAAGATGGGCTGTGATTTGTGTCACTGGAGGCCACATTTGAATTGATGATATCAAAGGTCCATATAATTCTACAACATATGTGTAGTATTTATAAATATACACATGTACATGTATATATTTCTTCTTGTTTGTATTGTGAATGATTCTTGAGGTTCTGCTCATCTCCCTTCTATGTATCTGTCTTCTGGACTTAACTATGAGTTGTATTATATAATACCAGGTGTTAAAGTTAAATTTCTAATGCAAAAGTCATATGATTGAGCTAATTCTGATTCTGATGAACAATGTGTCTGGGCAAAATTTCCCTAATATTTTCAGCACATACTTTGATTTTGTATGTTTTACTGAACATAGACATCTAGGTGGCAAAGTGGATAGAACACTGGGCCAAGAATCACAAGGATCTGAGTTCAAATCCAGCCTCAGACGCTAGCTACGTTGCCCTGACAAGTCACAACTTCTGTCTCAGTTTCCTCATCCGTAAAGTAGGAATAATAACAGTACCTATTTCTCAGAGTTCCAATGAAGATTAAACAAGATATTTGTAGAATTCACACTTGAATTGAAGCACTACATAAATGAAGCACTACATAAATGATATTTATGCTCTTATAGTCAAAGGCAGAACTGTGAGTGTGAGTTGTTGGCTACCATCTACAATCACACTATTACCTGGGTTAAAAGAGCCCAATTTCACCAGATCCTTAAAATGTCTGAAAACATATCCAAGGCGTCCCTTAAGCATTAAGGTCCTAACTACTGCTTCTTCTATACTGTCTGGATCTCACATTTATTTTAACTCACCACCTACATGTTTCTCCTCCAACCCACTTCCCCTGCAAAACTTTTCAGGTCATTTTGATTGTCAGCTCCATATTTCATCCCAATTTTTAAGTGCCTGAAAAACTTAACTCTGAGTAGAAGAATGATGTACCTTTTGCCTGATTCTAGTAGTTTGTATGAAAAAGAAATACAAGTGGTAAATTCCATTATGCTACTAGTTTTTCCAATAAGGGCAAAATGAATGTCTAGAATAATTTGGTTGTTAGTTATAAACATTCCACCAGATGCCAGTCCCTCCATTGTCATTCCTTTCATTAAGCAATACCTTTTTTCTCTCCCTTTTTGCAGTTCCTTTTGTAAGCATAGACAAGGAAAACTTATGTTGTCCTTGCTGTCCACTGTAACTGAATTTAAAGGTGCTCTAAGGTAAAAGATGCAATAAGCCCATTTTAGTGATATTTCATTTCTAGTCTTTTTGAATTTGCCATAAGTCACCCACCTCCTTGCACCCCCATATCAGGCATGCATTCCCTCCTTATTGCCACCCTAAAGGTTTAGCTTACTTTGAGGCATAGCTCAGATGCCATCTTCCCAGTTTTTATTACTCTTTCACTCCATAGTGCACAAACTGTATCCTTTCCTCGCACCCAATAGAATGCAAGATTTTTGAGGTTTAGGACTGTTTTTAAATTGTGTCCCTACCACCTTGCACATATTTAATACATGTTTTCTGAATTGAATGACTGTCCACATACTAATTTTATTTTTTAAAAATTCAATCTCAAGAAAATCTTAGAATAATAAAGGCCCTCCAACATTTAATCTTTCATTTGTTGTTCAGAGTATATTGTCATATAATTTTTCTTAATAGGAATTAAAATTTTTTAAATTTCAAGTTTTCCCCTTTACAAATCTAATTCCTAGATTTGGCTTGTTTAACATCTTTTCAAAGTCTTTTAAGTTTTCTAGCAACAGCTTCACATAGAATAATTATTCTCAGAACTCTGCTTCATAACTAATTATCTTTAATATCTCAAAGTTCCAGAACTTTGTGCAATTCCCTCTACTGATACAAGTTACAACTTCTCTACATCTTGTAACAGTCTTTAAGCGCTGACAAGGTCAAAAAAATTTCTGATTCTGGAGCCTCAGATTTATGGAGACTGGTCTGAAAATTGCTGGGCCCATGTTTTCTTTGTGGCAAGATCTGCAAAATCTTGACTGGTATGGCTTTTAAGGACCCAGAGTCACTTTTATGTGATGAAGAATCAGAGAATTTAGTTAGCCAATTATAAAATCCTGGAAGACAGAAGCTTCTGACTTTAGCAAGAAATGTTAAAGCTGGAGAAGAGGATATTAAATTTATTTCCATTCCTATACATGCAAAATCTTTGAAAATAAATGGATATAACTTATTCAAGGTTTTAATTTCAACACTTATAAAGTTTCTTCTGTACTTTGCAAGGTATTAGGTAAAATAGGAAGTTTAGAATGAAAGTAGTCCCTGCTGTTATGGAACCTTAGGATGCAGATCCCAAAAATATTAAATTGAACCAGAAGTGAATGTTCAACAACATATTGGTGAGGACACAGAAATGGGAGACATCAAGAATGCTACTGCAATTTAATGTTAATAAAATAAAACTTGTTAGCATAAAAAATGTCAAAACGAGAGTGAAGAATCATTGTGATGATGAACATACATAGACGAACATAGAGACAGCGGGGATTTTAAAGATCTTCCAGTCCAAACCTCTTATTTAACTTTTTAACTTCCTGCCAAAGAGAAGAGAGAAGCACAAGCTACCTTACATAAATAATTTATTAGCACATGGAACACAGAAAGCATAAATAATTCATTCAAAGCCTTACAATGGCTAATTACTTTAACAAACAACCTGTAACTTACTGATTACATACTTCTTTAAAATATAATGTAATCTTAGCAGTCACAGAAAAAAGTTCCACATGCTGAATTATCACATTTCATTTACAACCCGATAAAAAAAAATTGGGTAGTGGAGACTCATTGACTGATCACTGAGTATCAATGCTGTAAACCCTCTAAATTCAGGAATAAGACAACTGGAAGTGAATCTGTCCCTGGTCAATTCTAATTCACTGGGGGATTAATTTTTGTCACTTTGAGGGAATTTTCATGAGGACTTAAAAAAACCAGGTTCATTCTATATTCTTGTAAAGTTAGGTCATAGTCTATCTATATATAATAATACCTTTATGATTATTTGTCTAGATCATGTCAGTTTTGAAAAAAAAACTGAGCAGTAGATTTGATGGCAGAAACAACACAGCACCTGTTAGTAGCAATTACATCAATCTCTCACATAAAAAAAAATCCAGTAGATATTAAAAATCTGAACTGAAATATACATCAGCAACACAAATCTGGATTTTTTATGTAGACTTTCTAAAAATACCACTCTGCTGGTTTCTAACCCTAAATGACAATGCCACAAAGTAATGTGATTTTCTTTCCTTTTTATATTTGTCAGGAGAAGTGCACAAAAAATTTTCTTAAGGATGCCTTTTACCAGACAGTATAAAAAACCCAACGCTTTAAGGATGTAAAGGTAAATTAAAAGAATAAGAGTGCAAACTTTCGATGTTGGCACAACTGAAAATAAAATTCTCCATAAGCCAAATATGTCCAGATAATGCATCCACTTAAAAGTTTTTTGTAAACATTAAAATATTTCTCCTGACTGAAAATATCTTAATTACTGGCATATCAAAGGGTAGTGGAAGATTAATTCTGTCTATAGGACAGAACTCGTTACAGTAAAACAAATAAAAATCCAAAAAAAAGCAAAAAGCAAACTGCAAAAATTGTGAGCTTAAGATAAATATACCCACTGGGTAATCTGAAGCTTATAAAGCGCCTTGAGCGCATCAAGTAGAAAGGCACTATATAAATGTAAGTTATCTGAAATAATCATTTACGAATGAACAATCTGTTTTAGTATTTATTTTTAAATACAGAATTTGAAAATATCAACTTACAACAAAAGTGATCTTCCTTTTTAAATAATCCAGGTGAAATCTGTATCTCCTTACTGGAAGTCTATTGATACCTTGGACTATTAATTGAATTTTCTTTCAAGTTTTAAATTAAATATCCACACAGCATTTCCAGTCCATAAAGTGTTGGTGTGGGGAAATTAAGCATGTTACAAGTAGATTTTGCATAGTGACAAGATTGTGTGATTTGCTTCAAAAGAATGACTTCCAAATGGTGCTTTTTTCGTCAAAATTAATGGAATTACGAGTATATTTTGTGATTGTTCATGATGCACTCCTGTACAAGTCAGATTTTTAAAACTGTCCACTTTAACCCAGCATTAAGACATCAAATTGAACAACAATGAAAAGGGAATTTAAGGCTGTCCTCCCATGCTCTTTGCATTAAGGTTACTCAAAGCACGTGCCAGGAACCTCAATTATTCATGCACACACAGATACTGACAAAGGCACATTCTGAAGAGAGCTCCTCACTGACATCATCTCACGGATCAGTGAACTTCTTTGACTGATTATTGCCTCTCTTTTAAAAACATATTTAAGTGCTATTTTTTCATTGAGAGTTTTTCATAATGTTTTAGGAAAATAGATGAAAGTACTAGTCAATAACTGTAGAATACTACAGCTGGGAGGGACCTTGGAGTTTCATCTTGTTCAACACCTCCACTTTATAGATGTGGAAACTGAGGCTCAGAGAGGTTAAGTGACTTGCCTTAAGTCACACAGCTAGTTTGTGGCAAAGGCAGGGCTAGAATCCAGGATCTCCTGACAAATCTTAGGAAGAAAAGTAATGCATGTATATGACACTTTATGACTTTAAATGAACATACGTTTTGGGGGCAGAAAACTTTATATAAATAGCCTGAGAACACAGATGATTGGAAAACTGAATGGGAACTTTGTGCTACATATATATGGATTACTACTTTCAATTTTTTGAAACATAAATCTCTTTTAAAAAATCAAGAAAGAGTAGTAAATCCATTATTATTTGTTCATTTCTTGGGAAAAGTGAAATTTTAAGTATCTGAATGACACTCTTCTTGTAACAGGTCAAGAAAAGTAAAATAGCCAGTAAAATTTATTTTAAAATGCACACACACGTTCAGCTTTAATAGAACTAAAATACAATCCAAATGGGGGAAAAAAAACTATTTGATCCCAAAGTACCAATATGGAATGATTTCATATAGATATGTGGAATTTATGTAAGGTGAAGATTTAAATCCTGAAATAAAAATAATTTTAAAAGCCCTGATTATAATGGAATTTCTGACATAATTTAACCTATAGAAATGCTACTTATCCCTGCTAGAGTTTCACAGTATCTGGCCTATTTGATGTTAATATTTGTTGAAATCACTGGCACAGAGTGCCGTTTCAGCAGTTCATATTCCATAGCCAAAAATCTGTCATGCACCATCAAGTGTGACAAGAGAAACACCAAAAAGCTTTGTCTGATTGAAACTGATGGTTAAATTTTTATGAAAAATAAAGTTGTAAGTGCTTAGCAGTGACCGACAGTTGGTAGAAATATTGGCAGCCTCCTTTCCAAAGATAAATAAGTAAATCAAGAGATCTATGAGAAACATTCAAATATTTTGGCAATGCAGAAGATGTAAATGTCCATGAAAATCCATGAGACGCTTCCAAAAATACTCAGTTACTTGACAATCCAAACTTTACTCTTTGCTTAAAGAAGAAAAATCAAAATTCAACAAACATAGCCAGTGGCAATCCAAGAGTGGCCTCTATTTATAGAGTCATTTCAACGATTAATTTCTGTGGGGTTTTCTTTTGGGTTTTTCTTCATATGACTCTCCATACTCATTAACTCTGCTCTTATCCACAGGATAAAGCCTGAAATAAGACAGTTTTAACAGAATTATTCTTTCCCATATGGCATTTTAAGTTATAATTATTATTATCAAGAAGGGGGAGGGGGAAGAACAGCAGAAGGTTACACTTAATTCATTTCCCAATATCTTGTAATTGACTACATAACTCATCTACCATTAAGCAGTACAAGCTAAACAGTGTGAACACAATAAAAATGTGAAATTTCAGAGACTTGGCTGCCAATGAATCCAGGAACCTGAAGTGATAATACAATTGTTTTTGTTTAAGTCTACTTTTTTAACAATCAAAATTTAAGTCTCTTACTCTTCTATTAAAAAAACACAAAAAAAACCCTCTCTGAAAGATAGCTATTCAAAGGAAGGAGAGGAGTGAATACAGGAAAAGGGAGAAAGAAGGGGGAATGAGTCCACCTTGGTCAGCAGACAGGGAACCATGAATTCATTTTTCAGCAGTTGGGAAAAAAACAAAAATTCTACAATCTTTACTTATGGAGACTTATCAGTTATTAAAAATTAACAAGCCATAAACTGATGAGGTCTGTTTCAGAATTCAAACAACAAATTCAAATGTAAGTCAGTAGGAGAACCAAACTAAATTATGCTCCTCTTTTGTCTCCCATTAATACTGCAGAGAAATCTAAGCCTCCTAAAAGAACCTCCCTCCTCAAGCCTTCTACCTCATCCTCCCCATGCTCATCCTTAACTCATACTTTACTACTAAAAGACTATCTACTAGGAGCTCCCCTCTTCTCTACTCTCAAAACTCTTAGACATAACACCCTCCCCCTTCTCCTTTAATCCAATGTCTAAGGAAGAGGTGAGGCTTCTCCTTGTTAAGTTCAACTCCTTTATAAAATACTTTTGGATCCCCCTCTGTCTTTTCCTGAAGATTGCTCCTACAATCATCTTCTGCCCCCACCTCTCATCTTCAGTTTCTCCTTATTTACTAATTCCTTCCTTGTTGCCTACCAATATATGTCCAAGTCTCTCTCAATCTTAAAAACCCTTTCTTCTCTAGACTCTACCATTCCCTCCTCCCTTTCAAGTTACTGCCTTTTCTCTTTCCTCCCCTTTTCACCCAAACTCCTGGAAAAGCTATTTACATTTGTTGCCTTTACTTCAAGTTCTCTCACTCTCTTCTCAATCCTTTGCAAGCTGGCTTCTGACTTCACCACCCAACTGAACCTGATCATGCCCAAGTGTCCAATGATCTAGTAATTACTGAATCTGATGGTCTTTTTCTCAGTCTTCATCACATATTGACCTCTCTCCTGTATCCAACTTTGCTGATCACCCTCTCCTCTGATCACCACTCATCTCTGGATTTTGTGTGATTGCTTTTGATTCACCTACCTTTACCAACTTTCTCAGGATCCTTTAAAAAAAATTTTATCACCCCTATAACACTCCTAAGGTTCCATCCTGAACCCACTTCTCTCTATACATTCTTACACTTACTTGGTGACCTCACTAGCTCCCTTCCACAGGTTCAATGATCACTTCTATGTATGTGATTCCGAGACCTATGTGTCCATTCTTTGTTCCCTCTTGAGTTCCATGTGAAGCTCTCCAACTGCCTACTGGACGTTTGAGATTCTGTCCCCCATGCATGTATCGCCTTCTCTCCTCATCTCTGCCTCTTAGAATCTTTAGTTCAAGAATCATCTTTGCCAAGAAGCCTTTTCTTCTCCCTCCAGTGTGCTAGTGCCCCCACCCTAAGTTAACTTGTATTTTTTAAGAAAATGTTTTTATGTGTACATTTTCATTTATGTCTCTGTATTCCAACTGACTGGCACACAAGTGCTCAGTAAGTCTTGCTACCTGATTATAGTCTTTGGAATATAATCTGCAGTCAGTTGGAAAAGATTCTCTTGGACTGGGCCATTGAAATTATGCTGAAGGATACAAGAAGTACCTGGTATAAGTCTTTCCTTGTAGAACACATGAAGATTAACTCAATTGTAGCATATCAGAGTGCTTTGATTTTTATAATCAGCACTATGACCTAAACAGAAAACCCTAGAATGAAGGGTAGTCAGGCTATAAAAACGAATGTCATTTTTATTACCACAGCTTCACTTAAGAATATCCAACTACCTTTTCTCTAATTCTGTGCTTGTAAAACAATCTTCTAATTTGTGATTTGGTCTCATGTGGACTAACCCTCCAGGTGGCAGTGTCCTATTCAAATGACAAGTAGTAGTTACCCTGATAACTCCCATTAAAAGATAATAATTTGGAAATCTAATAGTTCATTTTTTAAAAATTAGCTTCCTTAGAATAGAGATGGTTTCCCTAGAGTGGGACAACCTCAAGTGAACTAATAACACCAAATTTCTAAACCTGTAAAACTGAAGACCAGCACCTGGGTCTATGGTACCTTTCACTAGGGTACAAAAATCTCTTTGAGTCCTAGCATGCACAGAGTCTACACCACAATTTTAATGGAAACATTCTATAAAACAAAATAGAGGTAGGAATGATATTTCTAAATCTGGTATACTTATTTTCAGTCAAACTGCTAGTGACTTAGGAAATAAACTAAAGAATCTACATATGAGACTAGTGCTTGCAAATGCTCATTTTTCAAGTGAAAAATGAAATATTTTCAAATGAAGTTATGCCCAAGGTCTCATAAACATACAACAGCACATTAAAAGCAAGGGATGGGAACATAAAAGTAAAGAGGGAAAAACTCACCATCTTTGGTAAAGGTAAACAAGAAATACCACATCATCCCTAAAACATGCCAGCCTATGTGATGTTGGCATAGTGATGATAAAAGCAAAGATATCATCAATGAATGTATTAAAAGCCTGCAAAAGTAGAAGGAAATATAGGTTAATAAATATTTAATATCATATTCATTTCTGTAACCTGAGTGAATACGATTGAGTAATAATTAAGGGGAATATTCAGTGGCTTAGTTGAGTAGAAATAGAAACAAATACCTCATACAGCAGAAAATGAGCAATGACAACTGCATCTTCTAACCCCTTAACACTTCCTTGTACACTTCTGTTATTCTTCTATAGTATAAAATATTCTCACTTGTTTTATTTAAGAGGAAAAATTGTTTTGTCACACTAAAACCCTGATTGAATGCAAGAATAGAAAAATCCTCTTGTCACTGTCTAAAAGTTAAATAAAAAGGAAAAATGCGCTCTATAGACTAAAATATTAATGAAGCATAGGTCAAGTTTTATCCAACTAAATTCTAAAAGGTACCTCTATCTTTGGCCCATCAGCAGCAATTTCCTAGTTAAGTTTAGTTCTCATTACTGTACAAAAAGACTAAACCTAACAATGATGGATATTTCCCTCAGTCCATGAGATTACATCCCAAAGTGACCAACTAGCAAATGTATATGATATGCTCTTGTTTTCTATAACCAATACTACTTAACCCAAGAGAAGACTGGAACAATCCAAATCACTCAGTAGTTTGCAGAGGGTGTTCAAAAAGTAGTTTAATGAAAACAATAGGTCACAAGTAATCATTTGTAAGGTTTTCACCAAAGACATCAACAAAGTTGTAATCTACTTAATGAGCTCACGGAAAAAGTCATTGCACTGCCACTGAAAAGTACATCTGGAAATCCAAAAGCAGTAGGTACTAAGTTGCCTCATTGTTCCTTTCACAATAAGTCTACTTTATGTATTATAACATAATATTATCATAAACAATGTAATATACAAAATATATAATGTGGTATATAATAAATATATAATTCAACTTTATGTTGACAAGTCACTGTCAAAGTATAGAAAAAGCTGTCCCTCCTCAATGAAATAAGTTAACTTATTATCACTATACACTGCAGATTTCTTTCACTATCTTTTTTATGAAGAGAAGAAATCATTCTCTAGGACACAAGGAACTATTACTGTGCTCACCACTGAACAGAATGAATGGAAACAGATCTAGGTAATACTGTGCATTCCTATAAGAGCAGATCATCATAGGACTTTTAAAAATCCAAAGAATGATACTACGGGTACAGTCAAATAAACCACCATTTTCCTCCATAGCTATAAAACTTAAGGTACTTCTTGTTCTAAAATTGGGGAGCATTGTATTTGAACTAATAAGTCAAAGTCTTACTTATATCCTTTCCTTCATGGGATTTAACATGATTAATCATGGTAATAAACTATCTGAGTATATCACTTCATTATTTGGATTTCTGATTTGTGTATTTTAAAGGAAAAAAAGATTCCAAAAATACTTTCCTAAAAGAGATTGGCCATGTATTTCAAAATCAGAAGAATTTGTAAGATATCCATATTGTCTATTTATTTTCTGTTTGAAAGCTTTTCATGTATATTTGGTATCATGTGGTTATAAATCAAGGTAATGCTCTACAACCACTAGAATTGGATGATGGTTTATAAGTTATAACAGGGAATTTCTTTAAAAAAAAACAAACAGTTGTCTTAAAAAATTTACCACTATATAACAAATTGGCAACATAAAATTTGAAGTTATATAGCAGATGATCCACTGGCCTTGGAACATACTTGAGAATTACATCTTTCAGTCATACTTAATCTTGCTTAACACTGAAAGACAGTTATGGCTGATATATCAGCATAAAGTCTTTTAAAAATAAAAAACTTTCACTCTCTCTCCTTTCTTTGCAAATGTGGCTGAGTGTGGGTATGGAACTCTGCCAAAGACTTCTGCCAAAGAATGTCTTCATTTAGGTTTGATGAGCTGTTTTTCTTTATTTTTCTTTTATTATAAAGGCTCTCTAAGGAGGGGAAAGGAGAGAGATAAATTTGGAAATGAAGTGGATGTAGAAACAAACACTATTAATACATTAAAAAAAGAAATAACACCTTTACTTACTTTGTATGTAAATGCCTTCCAAGGTAAATGTGCAACAGATTTCATCTAGAATAAAAAGTCACAAAGATTATGGTTGGATCAGCATACAGAGAAAGGAGAATTATAAAATGGGGGAAAAAACAACAGAAAACAGAAAACAGCATTTGGGAGGTTCTGCTTCTGGGAGTAAAGATGGCGGAATAAGAAGTAAGTTGCTCTCACCCTCCCTTATTGACCTTTGAAAGCCAAGAAAATATCACCCTAGGAAAAATTCTAGAATAGGTAAGCCAGTAAAAAGATGGGGTGCAGTAGTCTTGTAGCCCAGAAAGCTTGGGGGATTAAGAGAAAAGGCCTCTCTTGCTCTGGGGGAGGGGAAGGAGTATAGGACAAGAGGGGTCCCAGCAAGTCAGTGTGGCAAGTTCCACTTTAGCAAACCAGGGTAAGATCCTGAGCCCCAAGATGGTGAATCAGGCAAGTGCCAACACCAGGACCCCCAAGTGCCTCAGCACAGGCAGGGGAATCAGTAGATATCAGCTTGGAAAACCACCACATGTGCTGGCATTCTCCAAGCCACCAAACCTCCCAGTGCTTTAGCATTATTCCAGGAAGCACAATTCCAGGAGGCACAGCTATAGGTTGGCAGACATCCTTCAGGAGCCAAACACTCAAGTGCAAAGCCTGGGTGAGCAGGCATCCCCCAGGTACCAGACTTCCCTCCTTCACTGTGAGAGCTCAGTGTTGCTGAGCCTCCAACTACCAGCACCTGCGGCCCCAGCACACAAAGCCAGTGACCAGGTCCTGGGATCCCAGCACAAGAAGCCTGGATCAGTGCCCCAAGCATTCCAGCAGGAGAACTCAACTTTAAAAATCAGGAAAAAGGCAAACACCATGAGCAAGATGCAGAAATGGACAATGACCACAGACTCTTATTATGGGGACAGGGAAGATCAAGGCACAAATTCAGAAGAGGACAATATTGTTAATATACCCACATCCAAAACCTCAAAGGGGAATATGAACTGGTCTCAAGCCCAAAAAGTCTTCTTGGAAGAGCTCAAGAAGTATTTTAAAAGTCAAATAAGAGAGGTAGAAGAAAAACTGGGAAAGGAAATGAGAAGTATACAAAAGTCAATAGTTTGGAAAAGGAAGGACAAAAATTGATTAGAAAATACACATTTTAAAAATACAATCAGGCAAATGGAAAAAAGCACATTGAAGGAAACAACTCCTTAAAAAGTAGAATTGGCCATATGGAAAAGGAGGCACAAAATATAACAGAAGAAAACAATTTGTTAAAAAGTAGAAGTGGGCAAGTGAAAGCTAATGACTCTATGATATATTAAGAATCAGTCAAACAGAAACAGAAGAAAATGTAGAATACCTCAAAGATCCAGGAGAGACAATTTTAAAATTATTGGTCTACCAGAAAAACATGAGAAAAAGAGCCTGAACAGCGTCTTTCAGGAAATCATCAAGTAAAACTGCCCTGAGGTCCTAAAACCAGAAGGTAAAATTGTCATTGAAAGAATCTTCCTGAAAGAGATCCCAAATTGAAAATGCCAAGTAATACTGTAACCAAATTCCAAAATTACCAGATCAATGCAAAAATACTGCAAGCTACTAGAAAGAAACAATTTAAATATCATGGAAATACAGTCAGGTTTATGCAGGACCTTCTAAGTTCTACATTAAAAGATCAGAGGATACGGAATATGATATTTCATATGGCAAAGGAGCTTGGATTACAAGCAAGAACCAACTGCCCAGCGAAAGTGAGAATAATCTTTCTGAGGAGATGGACATTCAATGAAACAGGGGCCTTCCAAACCTTCCTGATGGAAAGACCAGAGCTCAACAGAAAATTTGATATTCAAATACAAGACACAAGAGAAACATAAAAGGGTGACCAGGAAAGAAAAGAAAAAAAAATATTATTAAGGCCAAACTATTTACATTCCTACAAGGGAAGATGAGACTTGTAACTCTTGAGAACAGTATTGTTATTATGACATTTAAAAGTGGTATACAGAGACAGAGGGTGTGGGCATGAGCCGCTTTGATGTGATGACAAAAAAAGTGGTGAAAAGGGATTATATTGGAGAAGAGGGAAGGAGGAGGCAGACAAGGTTAAATCACATTTCATGAAAAGGCACAAAAACCTGTTACAATAGAGAGAAAGAAGGGATGAAAATGAACATTATTTGAACCTTACTCTCATCAGATTTGGCTCAAAGAGGGAATAACATAATCAGTCAGGTATAGAAATCGAACTTACCCTATAGGAAGCAGGAGGAGAAAAGGGAAAGAAAAGGGAGGGGGTTGATAGAAGGGAGGGAAAAAGTAGTAAGGGTAAATGGGAAGAAAAGGGAGGGGGCTGATAGACTGAGGGAGGTGGTAGTTGAAAGAAAAACTCTAGTGAGGAGGGAAAGGAAGAAAGGAGAGAGAAAAGCATAAACGGGGAAAACAGGATGGAGAGAAAGACACAAATAGTAATCATTTGGGGGATGGGATGAACTCTCCCATAAAACATGAATAGCAAAGAAAGAAATGAATAGCAACAAGTATGATTAAGAATCATAATCCTACAATATGTTGTTTACAAAAAATACAACTGGAGCAGAGGGATAGACATAGAGTAAAGGTAAAAGGCTGGAGCAGAGTATATTATACTTCAGCTGAAGTTAAAAAAAAAGGCAGGGGTAGCAATCCTGATTTCAGACAAAGCAAAAGCAAAAATAGATCTAATTAAAAGAGATAAGGAAGGAAACTACATCTTACTAAAAGGTACCATAGACAATGAAGTTATATTACTAAACATATATGCACCAAGTGGTAGAACATCCAAATTCTTAGAGAAGTTAAGTTAGTTACAGGAAGAAATAAATAACAAAACTATACTAGTGGGAAACCTCAACCTCCCCCTCTCAGAATTAGTTAATTTAACCACAAAATAAACAAGAAAGAAGTTAAGGAGATGAATGGAATTTTAGAAAAGTTAGATATGGTTGATCTCTGGAGAAAACTGAATGGGGATACAAAGGAATATACCTTTTTCTCAGAGGTACGTAGCACCTACATAAAAACTGACTATGTATTTAGGACACAAAAACCTCACAATCCAAATTAGCATTTGGTCTCTAGACTATCCCTTGGGTTATCAATATCCTGTTCCATCTGCAAGTTCCTCCAAGGCTGGGATTATGCCTTAGACCCTTTGTGATCCTCCTTCACCAAACACACTACAGGCACTTGATAAATATTTGATTGGTACTAAGCCTTACACATGATTACTTGGTGTACGGGTAAGGAGGGAGATCATTTAAAAAATTCTTTAAGGAAGCTTTTGGATAAGAAACTTTCATTCAAAGACCCCAGTTATTAGCCTTGATACCCGTCAAGGAGGTGTATTTCCATTCTGCAGATGAAGTAAGTAAAGGCCAGGAGCAACTGGCAAAAGAATCAAAAAGGGAAACCTCTTAATTTTAATCTCTGGCCCAGGACTCTGCACATAGCACACGCTGCTTAATAAATGTTTGCTAAACTGAACAGAAGCCTCCTGGCCCAATAGCAAAGGCTTGGTACAGAGACAAGTCTAGAGCGGCCCATTGTCCTGTACTCTCAATCTCTCTCCTGGTGTCACTTCACTCTCTTGTTCTGTTATTAAGTTGATTTTTGTGGTGGTGGCAAAGAACTGGACACTAAAGAGGTGTCAGGTATCTAAGAGTATGACTGAACAAATGATTTTATATAAATGCAATGAAATACTTTTGTGCAATAAGAAATAAAGAGGTACTTTCAGAAAAACTTGTGTAGACTTGTGTGAACTGATAGAGTGAACTGAGTACAACCAGAAGAATAATCTAAACAACCAACATCATAAAGCCAAACGACTTTTGAAAGATATAAGAACTCTATCAACCCAATGACCAACCAAAGTGTCAGAGGACTGATAATCTATGTTATCTACCTCCTGATAGAGAGGTGTTGAACAAATGAGGTATATAGATTGAACATATGAATGTGGGAATTACTTTTCATGATTATGTATATTTATAACAAGGGTTTTGTTTTTCAAAGGGGAGGACGTGAAAGGGAAAGAAAACAGATGTGTGTTCATTGGAACTACATAATTAAAATTTTGTATAAAAAACAAAAATCCCAGAAAACTGGAGACTATCTGAATAAAAACATGCTAGTATCTTACCTTATAATTCACAAACAGCTGGGGCAACATAAACAGAAAACCAAAGGCATATACTCCTAAAGGAGAAAATACAGACACTTGATGAAGTCTGTCAAGTAGTCAACAGAGGCATACAGTGGCACAGGTCATAGAAAACCGAACCTGGTGTCAGGCAGACATTGGTTTCACTCCTGCGTCTAAGCCATACTAATTATGTGACATGGCAAGACACTTAGACTTTTAGTGTCCTGGTTAACTTTCTAAGTCTGAGCTGCAAAGTGGTTTCTGATTTTAACTGAGGAGAAAGTTTCTTACACCAATGAAATCAAAGGTCCCATGAGAACAAATGACAAAAAAAATATTTATTTCTTTAAATAAAAGGTAGTACGTTCATCTATGATATCTACCAGAACATAGAATATACCAGTGTAGTACTAACAGAAGGTCTAAAATATATACTTCTGCCTTAAAGTGTACTGACTAGTAGATTTAACAAGGTGTACCTGGTGTAAAACTGTAATTTTTTGCTATTCAAAATAACCTGTATAGATTAGCTGTTGATTATGCAACATGAGCTACCATTTTATGTAACTGAAATTTTATGGATTTTTCTCCTAAATTTTTCCAGGAAAAAAAAAAGACAAGACCAAATACTTAAACCTTAGTTTTAATTATATATCTGATTATTTTGCAAAATTACTGTTTTTGCAAAAATACTCAACATGATTCCCTTTTTTTCTTCACTCTCCACACAGGGATATCACACCCTTACCTGCATTAATCTCTGAAATTTTTTTTTTCAGCTTAAAGACCAGTCTTAACCTCAAATCACTCCAACATTAGGTCCCAGACCAAGCCCTGCTTGGTCACTGTTTTGTAAATAACAATTATTTCTCTTTGGGCCAGATATCCTGAGGGTCTTCCCCTCCCAGATTTTTTTTTTTGGAAGAAGCCATTCTCTGCCTCACTTCTTATTAAGCATTAATCTCTGAAAGGGTGCTGCCTCAGTCAAACCGAGATCTGTTAAAGGCCTTAGCTTGAAAAGGCCAAGGTCCCCAAATGCATCCTGGGCCATCTCCAGTTGTCCTCATCTATATATTACCATTGGATCCAGATGGCTCCAGAGGAGGAAGTGAGGCTAGTGACTTTCCACAGCCCTCCCTCACTTAAATCCAATTCACTTGCATGTCATGGCATCACCTCCCTGATGTCATGGTCCTCTTCAAGAATGAAGGACAAATAGCGACATGACAAAGATTTATTGCATCTTCTCAAGTGTCTTATTTATGCCAAGAGTAACTTGATATAATGAAACCAGCTCTAGCAAAAGGAATCAGATGATAGAGAGCTATTCCACTTCTATTTTAGAGAGTGCAGTAGCATCAACACTTTCTGTAACTTCCTTCAACTCTAGTTACTGGGAATACATCTTAGAGCAGACAGTTGCAGATAAATATGAGATAATACCTGAAAATTCTTCCTTTTGATAGCTCAGAAAGCAGAGCCTAGATATAAAAGGTTTTATGGCTAGGAAGAAAGGTTCTTAGTTGAGGATTAAAATCCTGGGAAGAACTTTCCAACACAAAGTTAGATAGGTATGTTAGTCTATTTGAAAAAAATACATCAGATGAAAAAGATTAGGAATAAATGTTGTGACATTAAGAAATAATATAGATAATAGATAATAAATAATATATAGATAATAAGAAAGATACTATTCATATACTTCAGGGATTTCTTGTCTTCAATTTTGTG
Source organism: Notamacropus eugenii (assembly GCF_028372415.1). Classification (NCBI taxonomy): domain Eukaryota; kingdom Metazoa; phylum Chordata; class Mammalia; order Diprotodontia; family Macropodidae; genus Notamacropus; species Notamacropus eugenii. The sequence goes on from NC_092875.1 coordinate 345,819,248, forward strand.
ATAAAACATTTTCTTTAAAAAAGATGTTCAAAGCTTGCTTGTATACGTTACATACATTTTTGGCATACATAGGACGTAGAAATTATGCTACAAATGTATAGGTCTTTAAACTATGGTCCATTATGATCAGTCACAAGAAAAGCATATGCCCTTGTAACTGGAATGCCTACTCATGAAACACTGTCCCCTGGTGACTGCACATCCACATTTGGCTGTACACCAATCTAGTGGCTGTAGCGGTGGTTCTGAAAAAGTTGGACCCTTTTGGGAACCGAATTCACAAAATTCATTTCAAGAGGTGACATATTTTGTACACTTTATCACCCCAAATCTGGTCAAATAAAAATAAGATCACTCAATAAAGAATATACAATAAAAATGTTGAAAGACTCACCATTAACAAAGCTGTTGATTAACCAAGAATACCAGCTTAAAAAACAAACAGAAAAATTAGTTTATTATGAACATTATTTCATTTAGTGCTTATTATATAACATTCTTTTTAGATTCAAAGAAAATGGCCATAAGTAATGTAGCAGAAGTACCCTTGTTGGTAGAGGCTATGGTGTACAAAGAAGATTGCTGGGAAATATTCAATATATAATAAAAACTTAGGAAGTATGACAAATATTGGATAGTACAATGAACTTAATGGACAAAAAATTTACTCTGTAAAACCTTCAAGGAACAAGGGCTAATCTGGCTTTTCTTTTCAATGTTTATTCAAACTTCTGATTTCACTGAACTTATCTTTCCCTACTGGTCCCCTTTCACACTAGTGAGGCAGTGAGGTGGCACAGTAGGGTGGGACATAAAGGCAGGAAGACTTCAGTTCAAATTCAGCTTTAGACACTTATTAAATACATGACCTGGGACAAATCATTTAATTTCTTTTATGCCTCAGTTTCCTACTCTGTAAAAAAAAAAAAAAGAGATAAAACTGCACCTAAAAATCCCAGCACCTAGTTTCCCTTGTTGTGAATGAGACATCTGTAAGGTTCTTTGCAAACCTCAGAATGCTATATAAATTCTAGCTGTTGTTACTTAGGTCTATCTACACTACATATGAGAGGATAGGATCCTGAAATTAGACTAAAAATGTTTCCTTTCTAGGTAATATTGCCTAAATTCCAATGCCTTTTTTTTTTTTTAATCACTGAACTCTTCTTATTAATTCTTGGAACTGGTTTAGATCTTAGAGTGTTCTGCATCATGATAGGCATAATGATGCTTTGTTTACTTGACAATAACTTCACTGTCCTCCAAATTAATTAACTTCTTTTAAACACCAGATAGATCTTGTCAATCTTGGCTTAGGTATATTACAATGGTAGGTCTAGGATCTTTAGAACACAAACCGTAGCTCTTAACTACTAGTTTTCAGGATTACTTAATAAAATTCTTCTCAAGATAACTCTCTACTGGGCTGATTGCCCAGTTATCCACACAGAACTAGTTATCCTGGCTTTCTCTGTTGTTGCTCTTGTCACAAGCATCCAATTAGAAAATGTGTAAGTGATTAACAAAACCAGTATGTCTAACACCAGGCAATTTTACTACCTATTAAGTAGCACTGGTACAAAGTTTGAAGGACAAAAGATAATAAGTTGACTAAAATGAAATGCCTGAATTAGCTATAGTTCTGGCAATCCTATACATCATGCTTGCGTGTACCTGATTAATTTCACATATGATTTTAACATAGTTCTGTTAAACTTGGCCTCAGTCAAAAGGCTACACCCAAGGATTTAGAAGGCCACAGGTTCCTCACTCCTGGTTTAGACAAAATAACCTAAATTTAATTTTGTGCGTCACTGAATTATATGTAGAGAGGAGCAGTTAATATCAAGAGCTCATTACAGTATTCATCACTGTCAAGTAGATGAAACTACGTATGAAGAACATTTCCTTGTTAATAACTATGTTCATTTAATCTTTGGGTATCCCTAGGTCAACTAATAAGGAAAAATACTATTACTGATGAACGCACAGTGGTGGTTTTAAATTCACAACTCTCTCTTTATATGCCAATTTACTATTGCTCTTGCTTAAGAAAAATGCTAATAGTCATCATACCACCTAGTCAGTAGCTCAAAAACAATTTTCTCCTGATCTTATCACCAATATTAAATGTGATCCTTTAAGGAATCTTACCTTTTATATTTGACATTTAGGAGTGAATAAGCTGCACCTCCAATACATAGAGGGTACAGTAAATAAGATAAATATTTCATGGCCTGGAAAGGAATGGAAAACTCTGGTCAGTGTAGAGTTCAAAAAATGAAACTACTTGAAGTATGAAATATGAACTATTTCATATAGCTAATAGAAATTGTGCCTAAGGAGGAAAGAATCCAATCCATGGCAAAATAGAAAAAAAAAAAATGAACAGACATCTGGAATTACATTTTCCCAAAGAAAAAGAGGGTATATAATTTAGTTTAATCACTAGATATATTTATACTGCAGATTGAATTGTTCATTATAATTCCAAGTAAACCTGAAATGAGAACTAAGGTTCACTAACCACAAAGGGAAAAACAAAAATATTTCTGTTTAGCCAAAAGTGCCATTTAATTACTCAAAATGCATAATCACAACTACCCAACAACAACTACCAAAAGACAAAATAGTTCTATAAACATTGGGATCATTTTTCTATGGATTACTCTGCCAATATGTCATAGTAATTGTTTTTCCATTTCAGCATAGGATTAGAAAATATATAAACCTACATAATCTAAACTATGACTTTTGATTATACGATTTCAATGAAAAAGACTGGAATGGGTAAGAGAGATTATGGAATCTCCCTGAGAGATTTTTAAAATGAGAAAATCTCTCATCTGTCAAGAATAATATATAGACAGATGGTTTTGCCTTTAAGGCACTGGTAAACTCTAGATGATCTGCCAATGTTCCACTCACCCTAAAACTCAAACAAACTGCTATAAGAACAAAAGAGTGAGGTTCCTTGTCTGTGATGTTATGTGTAACCACGTAAGCAGAAAAAGTTTCCAAAGTGTATTTATTAGTCAGCATTTTTAACATGGATATTAAAATTGTTTTTAAATTATCGTTATTTATTAAAATATTCCTCTCCTTAACACTCTCCTAAAAAAACCTTTCAGATCAGTGTCATCATATTACTGATAAAATACCTTGATTGAATGTGCACTAATAGTCTCATTATAAGACATTACCTTACCTGAGTATCATACTCTTCAGTTTTCCTTTCAGATTCATTGTAAGCTCCAAACTGTTTTAATTTTTCAAAAAAAATTATAATTAGTTCATCTATGGAATAATTATGAAGTCTAGTTACAAATCTCAAAATCCCAGTGACGTTTAATGGTAGGAAAAACCCTACAGTTTTCACAAAACTGTTTATATTAAATTTCCTACTGTATACATTGAGACAACTCACTAAAAGATTATCAAAAGATAACTAAAGAATAATTTTGAATAACATATCTTTACAGTTTATAGGATATTATACTCCATCCACTATTCTAAAATTTAAGCACAATCTATTATAACACATTCAGGTATATATTATCCTAGATGTGGCTTTTCTAAGTTGGAAGTTAAAGATAACATACAAATTATATTTTACTATGTGTTAGACAATCCTTAGGCTTAACAGTTACTTTTAATTCTGAGAAATAACTATTTTTGTTTATTGTATATACATAAGCCAATGAAAATGGCAAAATGTATGGTAAATTATTATAAAATGAAAAAGTAATATTATTATATTCTACTTTTAAATGAAACTAGTATAATAAAATTAATGTTTAAATACATTCTCAAAGTTCCAAATCCTGGAAAACTCAATTGCGGACTGAGGATAAAGCCAACATTCTATTTCCTAGAAAAACTCTCATTACCTCAAGTTGATCCTTTATAGGAGACATAGATGGAACTATCAAGCTAGATTTATCATTTCCCATTTTTCTATAATCCTCCCTAGAGCTAGTAAAAATTCTATGGAGAAGTGTTTGTCTCCCTTCCTGCTTTCTTTCTGGGAACTGGCTGTCCTTTTAAGTGTAGGCTCTCCAAACAACACAGACATACTGAGTAATGTTAAAATCTACAGGTATGAGATGTGGCATTAAAGCAAGACTCCATTACAACCTGTGTTCTTTTAATATTTATTTGGTTCCTTGGTTTCAAACTTCAAATCATGTTAATATAGTAGGTAAAATACCAGTTTGAACATATCACTTTCTTGCAAAAAAAAAAAAAAAATCTTCAATAGATTCCTATTGCCTATACTTAGATGAAATTCAAACTTTTTTCACCTGGTTTTTGCCTAATCTGGCCTCAATCTAACCTTCCAGTCTTATTCCCCACTAGTCCCTTATGTGAATCCTCCATTATGAACAAGATGGTCTGTAACTGCTGCTTGCATTTTCATTTTTTTTACATCTTTGTGCACACAAGCCTCTTCTTTGCTGTTTATCTAGAATCTAGTAACACATGGAATGAATACTGAAGGGGTACTGTCCCAGGCGGTGAGAGAGGTACAAAGATAAATGGGACATGGCCCTGGCCCTTATGAAGCTTAAAGACTAACAGAAAAGAATAAGATTTACATAAATATAATTTAAAATAGATTGGTATGCACAAATCATAGTACAAACTGCTATGAGGCTGGGGATGGGGGACTTTGGCCTTCTCTTGCCACCTATTCAAATCTACTTATTTAAATTCCATTATATATAGTACAGTCCATACATGTACGATGCATGTATGTATACATATACATATATACACATTATGTATATATTTCATAATATATATATGAAACAGTACAAATAGTCTCATTATTCAAATTTGTACTACATATTTCCACTGGGATGGGAAAAAAACACCATATTTTACACAATTATAACTCTGAATAGCGTGAATTCAAAGACATGAGGCCACTTTGCAAAATTCATTATTTGCAATAATTGGGACCAAGCTATACCTCTCCATGAAGCTTTCCCCTCTCTTCTATTACAGACATTATCTTTCTCTTCCCTCCACTATTAGTGACTTGTCTGAACTATGCTTATAGCACTCATCCATGTTTTAGACTTCATTTATCTGTGAACATGGTTTTCTTCCCCCGCCCCCCGCTTCTGTAAAGTAACCTCCTTGAGGATGGAAACTAATATTTTTCTAAAAATATCGCCTACAGTACTATGGTGCCCCCCAAGAGAAGGTTTTCAATATTTTTTTTTATGATAAACTGACCAATTTAAGAAATAAAACTTATTGCTCCTCTCCTCCTTCATCTAAAGTCAGGGAAAAAGTAAATTAAATCAATATTTTTTACTCTGTATGAACTGAATAAAAAGTTTGTCACTTGCTCTCTAGATCAGTAAATAGTTAATTTCAAGTTTGTAAATCTATGTATGTGTATGCATGCATATATGTGTGTGTGCATATACATATAGACAGATACACACACGTATAAATAATTACACACATATCATATAAAAATGCTCTGCCACATGTATTTCATCAAAATCTTCAACTTTACCTGGAATGTGGGTCTTAGGCCTTTCCACTGAACAGTCATTTTCAATGCCTTTTTCACTTTCCAAAGCTAAGGGGAAAATGCCAACATTTACTTTTTTAAACCAAGAACAAAAATAACACCAAAACTAAGCAACATTTAAACAAAGACATCAACACATGGTCTCTGTGGCATCTGACATCACTGTAATCCCCTCCCCTAGAAGATGTCACCCCTTGGTCTCCATGGCATCACACTTTTCTATTTTGTTCCCTCCAGATTTCTTGGTCTCTTTTCTTAGCTGGCTCCTTTTTCTCCTCTCACCTCCTCACTACGGATATCTGTCCAAAGGCCCCTTTCTTTTCTCTTTCTATTATCACTCTCTCTAATAACTCATTCTTTCACATTACTTCAACATTCCCTTCTAGGCTGATGATTCCCAAATATCTATCTCCAGATGTGACCTCTCTTACTTATGCTCCTATTCCCTATTTCCAACTGGACTTTCCACAGCCAACTGAAGCTCAATCTCTTTATTTCCATTACCAGCTCAAACTCCATATGCCCCCAACTAAGTTTTGATCATATACTTCCTAAATTCACGTAGATCCAAAGTTCTCACTATTATTAATTTATTCCTGAACTTAATATTAACAATAACTTGGATTTATGTAGCACTTTAATATTTATTAAGCACTGATATATATACATATGTATCTCCTAACTTTTGATTCTCAGTGGAAACACCATTCTTCTTAGACTTTTATGTCAGAGACTCTAGAGTTATCTTTCATTCTCTCTTCTTCATTTTCTATATGTAATTAGGCAAGATGTTTTTATACAACTCTCCCCTGGTTTCATCCCCTTCCTCTCCCATCCCTACTGCCACTACCGTAGGTAGGCCCTTATCACCTGCTCTATTATTACAACTGTCTTCAAAATGGCCTAACTCCAGTCTGTCTCTCATAGCCCTAACTATACAGGACTAATCTTTCCAAAACACTCCTTTCATGTTTTCATGCTTAAGAATTTATCACAATTACTTATGCATCTATGGCATCAACATTCTAAACTCTTTAACCAGACTCTCAAAGTTTTACATTATTTTCCCTTCCTTACTCCTAATTCACACATGTTTCCCAACAGTATTTCAATAGGATCTCTACACTACAAGTTAGGCTGCCTAGTTCCACTGTCCAGACATGACAACTTGAGTTCTGTTTCTGTTTGCTGTTAAAGTTGGTACTATAATATCTTATTATATACTGTTGAACATGATCTCTAATTGTTTTGTATACAATAGTCTTATCTCCCCATTAAGATCATAAACTCCTAGAAGGTAGGAAAAATATCTCAAACAGATTTTGAAACTGAATATTTGCAATGATACGTTTCCAGATCCAGAAAACATAAAATCTTGATGTGATCTCTAATTTTCTGGTGTAAAATACCAGTTTTTCTCCTTTCAGGGATTTATTTTGTAAGGGGCTCTATATTCAGATCAATATTATACCTCTTTTGTACCATGTCTAAATATAGTACTTGGTTAACAGCAGTCAATTAATAAGTATATGTTGACTGGTGATTATATTTACATGACCAGAGACTACAAAAGATAGAGATCTTTCAGACATGAATAGATCCTTCCTATTGCTGGTTCATTTAACAGTGAAAACTTTGAGACTATTTTTTCCCTTCTTCAAGGTACCATGAAAATTGTTAGTACATACTTAATTTCTAAGATTTTTTTAGTTGATAGTATCATTCGTGATTGCAAAATAATATTATCAAAATATGTTAGAGCTCACAAAAACATTTATTGAATACCTTAATGCACAAAGTAAAAATTAAGTTAGCAAAATTTTATTTCACAATTAAAATTATATAGCATTGTCCTCTAGTAGCTACTGAGAGAAACTCACTTCTATTATTGCTCCAATGCCTGCTGGAATCAGCACCAATAAACTTGTTTGCTCATCCAAAAGGAAAAGAAATATCACCACAGTACTGAAGCATCGCCAGAGCACTGTAGAAACAACCACACATTAATTTTTTGTAAGAATGGTAAAGACGATCATAGAGTAATTTCATTTCTGAGCCTCATATTCTGCAATTCTATTTTCAGAGCCTTGAACTGCTTATATTATCCTTGAAGTCAAACCACAACTGATTTTTAGGAAAGACCAAACCTTTCTATTTACAAACTAAGGGAGGGAAAACTAAGAGATAGTTCACAAGCAATTTAATTTCTCATCCAATTAAAAAAAAAATGTAGCACAGAAATTTATCACATGCATAAAGCAAAATGAAAATATACCACGCCCATGAAAAGAGAACAAAAATGACGTGATAAAAATAACACGCATATGTAGAACTTTTTCTTTACAATTTGGAAGGTAACTTTTGATAATTTTACTTCTCATGTGTGTCAGTCAGGATTTGAACTTGTCTTTTCTAACTCAGAGTCCACAGCACTCTCCACAATATTGTTGCAGAAGTTAAAGGCGAGGGACAGAGGTCCAGGAATCAGGATAACATGGGTTTAATTCCAAACTCTGAGAAACGTCACACAATCTGTATGACCAGGGGTAGGCAAGTTGCTTAACTTACCAATGCACCATATAGGGAAAGACTTTTCATACAGCGATGAATTTTATATCTGTACTTAAATAAGTACATGAGTACTTTGTACTAACAATTCTATAATTCTAAATTTACAGCCTTCTCCCATATAGCCCTTAATTAAAACTTCAAAATGAGTTTCAGATTTAAGATTTAAAAGAGACAAACGCATCCTTTTATGACAGAGCAAGATTGTTTCTATCTTTAGAAGGCAGTGTAAGACACGATTTTCCAATCTTTTATAGGTAATTATTTTGAGTACAAAGTAAGTTTTGAATGTAATAATCAAAATCTACAGTGCCCTTTTTGGATCACAGAATCATAGGTTTAGAGTTGAAGGAATCTTAAAGGTTACACTGAGTGCAAAACTCACATTTTACAGAAGAAAATGAATCCCAGGGAAGTAAAGAGTTTTGCCCAGTATCAGTTTTTCTGAGGTGAGATATGAATTCAAGTCTTCCTGACTAAAAGTCTAGCACTCCCTCCACTACACCATATAGAAGAGAGCTGCATTCAATCCAAAGATACTGGCAAATATTTTAGAATTTAACAGTTCTAAGCTTTGTCAGAATATCTGTTAAAAAAATTTCATAAAAATATTCTCTTTTCTAGTATCTTCTAGAAAATATACATAGGATTATTTAACTGTACGTAATTATTAACTCAACATTTATTAAGTGCCTACTATATGGTATGTGTTGGAACTACAAAGATCTAAAATGCTAACAATCAAGTAGAAGGTTATGTGTTTGTATTTCACATAGACTAGTACTAATGTAAGTAGTTTTCCTTGGGAAATCCCAAATAAAACTACTATATTAGCAAAAGGACAGAGCACAAGCAAGTCCATGTAAAATTAGGTTGGCCTCTGCAGCAGTAAGCAGCTGCTGCAGAATTTCCTATTATCTGTAATTCATATCCAATTTCTCAGTTTCAGGGGCCCCCAGTTTTGTTTAAAGGATATCACCTCATCCTCTGTTCTCTGCATCCACAAAATAGCAGGCATAAACAAAATAACCCAGAAAGGCTGAAGGCCAGATCTCATACCATTTGGTGTTTTTTTCCCCTCCTCCTGAGACAGCAGGGGATAGAGTTGACCTCAAGACCTGACACTTCATGTAGGTTCTTCTAGTAAGCTTCCTGTGGGGCCTGACCCTTTCCCTAAGAGGGTAGATACTTCTTCCTCCCTTTCTCTATTCACATAACACTAATCTCACCCTGACTCTCCAGGCTTTGAGTTGCCCTTAGAATTCCCTTGCCATCCCATTATTTCATCTCATCTGCAGCCTCCCAGCCCCAGGATATAGGAAGTCCTTCCCAATGTCGAGTCCAACTGCCATGTAATTAGGAGAAACCCTGGAACACAAAGATTCAAGAACCTCTTCCCATAGGATGAGAACCCTCTTCTAACTAACTTCTAACTAGAACCCTTCTAGAGTTCTAATTAGAACCTCACAACCTAGGATTCCCCCATTCTAAAGGGCTACCCTGTATTCAAGATTCCCTTGGGCCCAGTTCTCCATAAAAATCAAAATCATGGCAGGCTGGTTTTGAAGGGACAGGCTGGAACAACAGTTGCATTTTATATTCATTGCATATATTTGTTGAATTTGTTAAATTTTCTCTCTTCATATCCCCCCAAGCCCTATAAATACCATATCTGTACAGTCTATAGAAATTATATGAATGAATTTTTATGTATTAATATGGTTCACTGGTTTTAAAAATGTACCGTTTACACAATAAAGTGTAGAGGTAATCATTTGGTTGAGGATATCTGCCAATTTTTTCATCTATGATCTATATTAATTGTAAACAAACTTTAGGACATAAACATGGAATTTTAAACATCAAAAGTTCTCATCACTACCACCTTGCTATGCCAGAAACTCTCTTAAAGATGATTTTATGTAGCTCTTATGGAAGAAGAAATTATCTGTCTTGGTTGGGCAGTGATCTGATAGATGGAAATGTTTTCTATTCCTAGTGATCATGACATGGCAAAGTAATGACTAAGGTCTTTCATAAGACACTTCATAATGGACACTATGACATGAGCATACTAGAAATGGTGTCATTCTGTTCCATCATTCAAAGCTGACAGTTTATCACTGTTCTAAATGACAAGGTAGTGAGAGGATGTTAAGAAGAACCACAAACTATCTACATGTATATGTAATTACCTGCTTTAGTAGACATTCCAATCATATTCTTCTTTTTCTTCCAGAAGCTGATATCATTTTTAAAGGCCAAAAAATCAAAAAGAAGCTGAAAATAACAAAACATGATATAAACTTCAATTGAAAAATACACATACAAGCTGAATTCCCTATTTTAAATCACACATGAATTCAAATTCCTACCATATTTAAAGATGAGAAATAAAATATTGTGCTCAGGCACAAAGAGAATTTATAAAGTAACAACAGCCATTTAAAAATTAAGTGCAAATTATAGCAGTGGACATAAGTGCTTGGGTATTTCACAGCAAGAAAAGTTCAATACAGGCTACATTAATTAGTAGAGAGACATTCTGGAGATGGGATTTCAGCTGAGCCTTGAAGGATAAAAAAGATTAGGATATCAGAAACAAAAAGGATTATGAATCATTATAAAATAAATTATATGTACAAATTATATATATTACAAAGTATATACATACATATACATGTATATTACAAATTACATGAAATATTAAGAAATATAAGATACTCAAATAATGAGAGAAAACAGTGAAAAGCATAGCATGGCTAAGGAAACATAATGAAAGTGAAAATAAACTCTAGTTAGACTGTAGTCAAACTGTAGGTGCTTTTGAGTACTAGAATAAAAGGTTTGAATTTTAACTTCAGAGGCAGAGATAGAGAAAAACATGAATTAAAAGAAAGTTTTTACAAATATTCCTCTGGTGGCAAAACAGGACAATTTGGAAAAATTCTCACAAGGAGAATTCAAGCAGGGATTTTGCCATGGAAGAATGGTTAGCTATGAAGGAATGATACAGTGGGATGGGCACTGACTCTGGAGTCAATGGACCTGGGCTGGAATCTCCCCTCTGATGGTTACTACTATCTGTGTGATTTCATGAAAAGTCATTTAACCTGCTTGGGTCTCATTTCCCTCATCTGTATTATGCAGAGATTTAACTAGATATCCTTTAAGGTCACTTCCAGTTCTAGATTTGTGATACCAAAAGGAAGTCATTCAATAAACATTTAGGGAATGAATAGTGGCATTAACAATAGTTTAAAATTTAATATGTAACTTATTTTATGTTGTTCTTATGCTTTAGTTTTATGCCATAAAGTAATTTTCTTTGAACATCAATCTCCCTGTGTGACTTCCCCATTCAAAACAACTTCAGATGGTCCCTAAGAACTCCTTTACTGTACTAGACATCCCATAATCCTGGAATAGAATCCCTTTCTCCTGTTAAGACACAACTCAAGTATCATCTTTTGCAAGAAGCCTTTCCTGATTCTCCAACTGCTTGTGTGTAAATGTATATTTATTTATAAATTTTATATTGTGTGTGTGCATGTAAATATTTGTCTTCATCGGAAAGTAAACTCTTTTACAGAAGGAATTGCTTCATTCTTTTTACTTCTATCCCTAATGCCTAAAACAGTACATGCTTAATAAATACTTGCTGAGAGACTAATTAGCTTGAAGCCAAAGTTAGAGGATTGGAAAGAATCTCAAACTCTAAGATGCTATTAGTTATACCTCAGCCCTATTTATGGTCCCTTCATAAGCACTCATGGGATTTTGGAGTTGGGGGATACCTTAGATATATCTACTTCAATGACAACATTTTATAAATGAGGAAACTGAGGCTCAGAAAATCAAAATAACTTGGCCAATCCCACAAAAAAAATGTTTACTAGGATGCATACATAATTCATCTTACTGCAAATACAGAGAGAAATGAAATACAAGAAAATGGTGACTGTCCAAATCACCATTCATTACTTGTAAGAACAAAGTACAGTGCCTTCCACACAATACTTGATACTGGCTCAGCTGCATGGTTAGGTACTCGGAATAATACAGTGCAGTGAGACAATGTCACCTCAGGAGGCAATACTTAATAGGATGTAAGTTGCTGGAAGGTATGGATTATTTCATTTTTATTTTTGTATCCCCAGGGATGTGGCATATTGCTTGGCACAGAGGAACTTCAATAAATTCTAACATTTATTATCTAACCTTGTTTTTATTACTCAAACATTTATGAATTCCTTTTTTTTGAAAATGACTTCAGAATCAGTATATGACAAAATCAGTCTTGTTTCTTTATAGATACAGAAATCTGCCTGTGCTGGCTGGGAACTAATAAGGACTAGGCTGAAACTGGAAGCCAGGGGAAACCTCAACAGAGAACATCAGGGAGCAGAACTCGTTTACCATTCACTGGTCTGCTACTACCTGCTGTAAATGCTACGAGTAATAGAAAAGGTGTAACTGGTTGCAGTATTCAACTGCTCCAAGTCAAGAATTACACTACAAAAGATTATAATTAAATTTTGCTGTTATTTAAGTATTGTAGTTTTTTATTGATGCTAGCATACAGAGTTAAAGCAGGAAATATTAAAAAGGAAAACTCTTATTTTAACATCCATATTTAATCTCTATTAATGAAAAATTTCCCATCCTATAGACTGAAAGAGAACAAATGGCAAAGTACCAAGTACTTACATGAAATGCTGCTACAAAGAAAGTCAAAGCTAGGAAATACAAGTTGGTATCTACAAAAATTCCTTTTACTTCATCTGCATCCTTTTCTGAGAATCCTGTAGAAAATAACAAAACTTGCATTATAAAGTCAAATTTGCAACCCCAAATTTATCTCATGCTACAGTTTTTAGTTTAGAATACCATACAGATTTTATTAATCTCACAAAAAATGAAAGTTCAATTGGGAAAAATTAAACGAATTTAAATTAATCTACATTTCTGGTTTAAAAAAATAATAAGATTACGAAGAATATACTTTCAAAGAGCTAGAGGGGAAACAAATAATTGATTGCAATGATTAAATTGGGAATGTAAAATAATCTCTAAAAAGTACCTGAAAGAAAAATATGTAGGTAATGTACTTCTGCTTAAGCCAAACAGAAGCATTTGGACATGCAAAAAACCCCATATGCTCAGTCAAGTTAATAAATGACAATGCTTAATTATTAGCCAAATATTTTTGGAAAGATAATGTAAAATATTAGGAACTGCTTGCCAAATATTAAAAAAAATTAAGGCATTAATTGCAGTATTGTGTTCCATGTAATTTCTTAAAGCACATGCAAATCTGAAAACATTAAATAATGATCACATACAATACAACATACCAAATTGTTGGAGGGAGTACACAGCATCTTGCATGTGAATCCAAAAACGGAGCTTTCCTAATGATATCTTGTCATATGACACAGTCAGAGGTAGTTCAGTTGTTGAACGATTTATTACCTGAATGTCCCCCCGCAAAACAAATACATTTTTAAAATCCAAACCAAACACTATACAAAGTGCCAAAGTTTTTCCAAGTAGTCCAAACCGAACTAAATCAAACCTGGTGATCACTTTGTCAGCATGCCAGTTCAGGTCTTTATTTCAAGCCTTTATTTCAAGACTACTTTCCTGCCTTTCTCTCTTTCCTTGAACCCCACTTACAAACTGGAATTTTTTCTTCTCATATTATCCAAATTTTACCCACCTTCCAAAGACCAGATTAAATCTTACCTCCTCCATGAAGCCTCCCAATCACCTCACTATTAATTGGTTCCCATGTCCTTCCTCTGAACTCTCAAAACATCCACTATCCATACCAAAAATTTATTTACTGTCCTGTTAATTGCATACATATATTTGATCTTCCTGACTATAACAAAAGGTCCTTGAGTGTATGAACAATGTTTTTATATCCTCTAAAGGCCCTACAGTGCACAAAGTAGTTACTTAGTATATACTTTGATTAAATATAGAAATTAATTGTTATCAATCACCACAGAAAAAGTATCTCCTATGGAATAATAAGAAAAATGAACAACTATCTTCATTTTGAAAGCTTTCCTTTCATTCCAGGTAGTTTGGTTATTGTGAGTATTTGATATGATAATATCTATTAAAAATGTTCTTAAAATTTTTACGGATTAAATCCAGGTGAAATATGGACTACAATTCTGTTTATAATGATGGTCTAATTCCACACTATTTAATTCTCAAGGATAATTGAGGATTTGCATATGTAGGATGGGGATGTCAAATCTGTTTTTAAAGAATCTGTTTTTCTAGGTACGTGGGAGATGCTAAATTTTTTCAACTTGCGGCAATATGCTGACATTCAGCCATTTCAATGCATAATCTACATCCTTAAGATTAATTGTTCTGTGATTTCTGATGGTAATCACCTGATCCTGAATCACTATCATAAACCCTCCTGATGCTCCAAAGAAATCTGTACAGTTCATTAGCCATTTGTCCACAAATGTTGGTTGATTTCATATGGGTGTCAGTCATGGAGCTCTTTTTGTTCCTTCTCTAGGATCTAAGTAATATCACTGACTCTGTCCAAATATGAATAACTTTTAGTTACACTGAACAAATCCAGGGGCATATATCAAATGAAATCTTTTATACTTTTTCCCCCAAAAGTATGTTTATCATGAATACCTATTAATGTTATGCCTTCTCTTTGAAAAGAAGTATTAATCTTTCTATAGTGGTCTTAGAGTGATGAATCTATGTTTTATTTTGTTTTTTTTTTCTGTTCAGACACCTTCTGAATGTACTCTTACCCTATTTTACTATGCCCAACCTATATGCTAAGACTGGTATTGCAAAAGCATTAACTAATGTAAATGCACACTCATTAAGCTTTGCCTTCTGAGGTGCCAGTTTCTCTACATATACTGGCCAGGCTTCTCTCAGATTGCCTTATGCTTGTTCTGTGCATCCTGGAGAAGATCAATCAATAGGTGATTACCGTTACCAATTAGTTTGTGTTGACCTCCAGATTTAAGTTCAAAGTCTTTAGTTTGTGTTCTTTCTTGGTACACATTAAGAATTTTACTTTTTGGGGTAAAAATGGCATTTTGAGATCACTGGAAAAAGTTTCCATGAAACATGGTAGACTTTTAATGTGATTTTTCAGTGAAACTATATAACTTGATGTTAGCCATATACATCAAGTGAGTAATACAACGTTTTGGAATGACTCTTCCTTAAAAGTCATAATCAGTTCTAGTAAGGACTCCTAAGGCTAGGCAGGATCATAGTAAGTGTATGCTGTTTCCCTGGAAGATGTTATGTTTTATACCAATTGTTCTTCATGTTACTTTGTTGGTGGTATGTTTTAAATAGAGACTTACTAGAAAAAAGTTTTCTGTGTGAACATCAAATACTCTAAGCATACTCACTATGCTTAGATCTATTTTATATGTTTATCACCAAGAAGGAGAAACTTGTCAAAGGCTTTGTGATAATGAATATATGCAAAGTAAAATGTGACAGCATTTTTGGGAGGCTTGTTCAATGATCAAATTACAATATTTTCGGCTTTTTTGACATATTCTGTGCTCCTCCACCAACTTATTCACTTTTTTAAAGTATAGATTTTTTTTGAGAGGATAAGATGTGTTTGCTTTGTACAAAGTACCTAAACATGTAGCTGATCTATATCTGGAAGAGGGCACTTTTTATTAATGTGGTCTCTCCTTTTATTAATATGTGATGTTTTCTGTTAAGAAGGATAAAATCAAACTTTCATTAGAAATGAAGATGATAAAAGTGCTTTGCTAATACAGATGTTCTTGTTTAACCTAAGTGGACAGTTTTGCAGACCTCTACATAAATTAAATTTGCCATTGGACATGGCAAAGGGAGGGAAGCAGGAAGGAGGCTGCATACCCATGGATGGAGAGGGTTAGCACATAGTTCAGAAGATTTGTGGGGAATAGGGACAGAGAAGCAAGAATAGGAGGAACACGCAGGTGCTGGAACTGGCTGTGTGGAGGCCTGGCCAGAACAGAGAGGAAGAACATATTGGGGCCAGACAGTAGAGAACAGGCCACACGCAGGGGTTGGGGACAGATACATAGTACTTGAGCGCAGAAAGAAGACAAACATGTGAGGGCCAGGCAAAGCAGTGGAATGGGGCAAAGGTTTTCCCTCTCAGCAATGGAGGGGGCAATATCTTTATGTGTCCATTCTGCTTTCACTTGAAGGTTTTTCTGCACGGGGAGAGAGAATAGGAGGCAATGGAGCACTGAGCTGAGGGGCAGGAGTGGCGAGAGAGAGCATAATACTGTAAAGTTATCATAGGCAATTTGAGGGAATGTGGACTGCTTTCAGAATTCTTCATGTAAAGTCCAATTTGTGTAAGGTGAATTTATGTAAAGCGAGAACTGTCTGTAATTCATGTGCTACTGTAAAGTATTTCAGCCAATAAGTATGGATCATATTCATAACCACCACTTTTCAGTTTTACAGTGAAGCTACAATTTAAGTCATTTCCCTTAATTTGTTTTAAAAATTTATTATACTGATGGTACCCAATCTGTTTCACATTTAATTCAATCTGTATTTTCATTCTGTTGGATTTTATTTAACCATGAAGACCAACAAAAATCTTTCACATCCTTTTTCTTCAGGGGTTTCCTTTCTCCTCTAAATTCTTTGTTTTTCAAGCTTATATAGTTTTCCAGAATTTGTAGTAATACAGCATATGAGTTGTCTACTGTGTATTATACTGGATACTGATATAATCTTCCAATGTCTTTCACTAAGTCTTTCCCAGGCCACTTCTGCCACAGTAGTATATTTGATGTTTCTCCTTAGAAGCTTTCTCGGGCTGCTCTACTCTTCCTCTGTACCATGGTAACAGTCGTCATACATTGTTGTACACAGAGTGTTTGTATACTATGTTAAATAATGCAAAAGGTGTTTGTTCTTGATGGTTTAGGGTATCAGTTTTCTGAATTATTCTGTTTTGATATAGTTAATTTATTAGTTTGATTTGTGCCATAAAACTTAAAACGACCATTTCAAAATTCCACTAAACAATGCTGTTCTCCCCCCAAATATTCCAAGATATTGGCTGTATTTTTTACCATCGTTTTATTATTAGTTAGAACTTCTAAGGTTTATCTTAAGGACAGATTTTCATTGCCTTCAAGACTTTCAGATTTAAGTAACTTCTTAATTTCTGCTCATTTCACCTAATTTGGGCTTAACAATGAAGTATTTCTTACAATTGCCCAGCACTGATCTTCAGTATGTTGCTATGCATACTAATATCATTGATAAAACACAGGATGAAGCTCCTGCCTATAAACTAATAAGATCAGTTTCTATCTATACATCATTATTCTACATTGGTACATAATAAAAACATTTGTATTTTCAACCTTACTTCCTGGGTGCTCATGGTTTACTTGTTTTAGTGGCCTAGACCACATATATCAAAGCATTTTCAGCATGCAGAGTATCACTAATTCTAATTTTTTCCTGAAACATTTTACATTTTCTTTTACCAGAACACTATATTCTGCTATTCTCTGGGTTAAGATGTTCATCACAACAGTTCCAAGAGTCTATGTGTAACCCTGTGCTATCTGGTCTGTTTCTTATTTTTGTACTGTCTGGGGTGCTCACCTAATCAGTGCCATTGCTAAAACCCAACTGGCCAGTGTTTCAGGTTTTCTAAGTTTTTTCATTATTATTATCTTTTTTTGTGATGGGGTTCAAACAGAAGTAATCATTGAAAAAGTTGCCATTCGGCTATTTATTATTCCTTTATATTTAATATTCTATGGACTGCTACACAAGTAAACAAGATAAACTTTTTCATTATTATTAAATTTGTTGTTACTGTTGATTATTATAAAGTCTAAAAGGAAATTACAGTAACTGTATGTTATAGTTTTTA
This sequence comes from Notamacropus eugenii, assembly GCF_028372415.1. Lineage (NCBI taxonomy): Eukaryota > Metazoa > Chordata > Mammalia > Diprotodontia > Macropodidae > Notamacropus > Notamacropus eugenii. The sequence goes on from NC_092875.1 coordinate 345,837,301, forward strand.
TTCATCTAATGCCTGTGTGTGCATTACTACATTAGTTTGCTGAGCTCACCTGGGAAGAGTATTCCAAAACATTACTTTGGATTATCTAGCTTCTGTTATAGCGACAAGAGATTATGTCAAAACACACACACACACACACACGCACACACACACACACACACACACATTTATTAGTGTATGTATATAACACACTTTCTCTTTACTCAAAGCACCAGTTGATAAGCTACCTCTTCTGGTATTCTAAATAGTAACTACATACTGAATATACTATATCTACACACACCTATATAATATCTATATACAGAATATACTATATATTCTGAAATGGTTAGCTTCTAACACACAAATAAGAATGTTCCTTTTCTTATAAAGAAAACCTTTAAGTTACTTAATAGCAAAAAGTAGCAAAAGAATGAATCATTATTATAATATTTAATATCATGGTCTTTTAAAAGTAATCTAATAATTCATTAAAGCAAAGAACAGAGAAGTACTCACCATTAGATCTTTTACTCGGTTGCTAAGTTGATCAATAAATAGTATGGGTAAGTAATGTACTGTTTTTCCCAACTGAACCCTGTGATATTAAAAATAATGATTTTAATACGAATTCTGGAATATTAAGCCAGCTAAGAAAAAAATTTAGTTCGACAATCTGAACCTATACAATAAACTATTATATTATCCTAGCCTATGATTATTTCTGCCTCTAGAAGATGAGCCATTAGCTTGGATAACTCTTACTGGTCTAACTTGAAATTTACGTCTAAATAAAGATCAATTCTGATCCATTATCATAAAACTTCTCAAGAAAAATGCATTGTTTTACACATTCTGATTTTGTAATGGCTAAATATAAAAGGCAATTCCACTTAGTGTGTGCTTTTATAACCACTTACCTATTAAAAGGACAAAAATGTGCAATCTTAATACAGGAAGAAGAGGAGATAATAATTTACAAGGTATTAATTTAAGTAGAAATAGTAATCTCACTATAGTGATGACTTGAGAAAGCATAGTATGAAACTCATAATCTAACAAATAATGTAAACATTTTCTTCTCCACAGTAACTTCTGCATCATACAGCAAAGTTTGTTTTCCTTGCTCCATGCAAGCAATTATGCTAATGACTGAAATAGCCAAAAAGAAGACAGTGGGAATAAAGCCTGATAAAAGATGGTACCCTTCAGAATCTGTTTAATAAGCTCAATTACTAGAGAACTGTTAATACATTTTTAATTTTCTCTATTCAAATTTGAATTCTAATCAGAAGTCATCCAAAAAATTTATGCCTTACTTATTCCCTCTACCAGAAGTTTGTACCAGCTCAAAGAATGCAAATTTGAAGCTATGAACTCCAAGTAATTTTTTGATCACCCAGCATTTTGAATTATCCCTATATGTCAGTGGTGTCTCCATTACCACAGAGAATCTAGAGCTAACTGCACTGTTAATATTCATTCACTAACTGAAACATCACTTACATCTTCATGTATCTGTGAACATCAGCAGGGAGAGAGGACCCATCAAAGACAAAATCATCCACCATCACATTGAGTGTTAACCTTGATCTCCAGTGAGAAACTGGCTCATCTAGGGCATTTGTTGGTTTCTTTTCTGCTTCAATTTGCTTGTAAATAAAAAAGAACCATGTATTAATCAAAATCAATAAAATAAAACCTGGACTTTTCTGCCTCCTTGCCTTCACTAACGTTGTCCCCTATATTGTCCTTGTCTATTGAAATTTCTCCTAGTCTTCTCATTTCAGTTTAAAATCCCGTGCTGTGATCTTTTCACAGTCATCCTCCCAGTCGGTAGTAAAGTCCTCTTTATCTGAGTTCAGAGAGCACTGTTCCTTTCTTATGTGTTCTTAAATACTCCCCAGGGGTGGGGAACCTGCTTCCTCGAGACCACATGTGATCTTCTAGGTCCTTTGGTTCTGTTGTTTGACTGAGTCCAAGTTTTACAGAACAAATTAAAGGTATTTGTTCTGTGAAGTTTGGATTCAGTCAAAGGGCTGCACTTGAGGACCTAGAAAGCCACGGGATCTCGAGGCCAAAGGCTTCTCATCCCATTTGTTCTGCAGCTACTCATTAACTTGTGCTCTGACACTTATAAAATGCCTTACATACATTATCTAATTTAATCTTCACAACAACACTATAAGGTCGATGTTGTTATTATCCCCATTTTGCAGATGAGGAAGTAGAAAATGGAGAGATTACGAGATTTGCCCAGGGTCACAGTTAACTATTAAGTCAAGAGGCAGGACACAAACTGATTCCCTGTACTCAGTGCTCTGCCACTAGGCTGCCTCCATGTTCCCTGAGTACAGGAACCTCTCCTCAAACAAGTGGTTGGGAGGCACTTAATGGATATTTTCTGAATAAATAGAAAATTAGCATATGAATATTTATGTTCTTATATACTATCAAAATATAAATGGATAATGTATGTGTTCTTACACATTGTCAAAAATAAATAACAGCATATGGGACCTTTACATTTTGATAATAAAACAGATAAAGAGTTCACACTACCTGCTAATGGCTCAGTCTGAACATCCCATATTCCAGACCATCACCACCTAACTTGACTTGGACCCTAATTTATTTTCTCTCACTTCCATCTTGCTAGCTAAATGAGGAAATCATGAGGCTGTCATGCTTTGTGCACACTCAATCTGTCTAGTTTTGAGTTACTAAGATAAGATCGACTGCTCTCAAAAAGGCCTCCCAATCATTCTTCTCAGAACCTCTTGAGATGCATAAAAAGACAATACAGACACTGGCAGTTTACTGCTTTAACAAATCAGCAACTGAACTAAAAAGAATATCCTTCCAAAACCAAGTGTCAGAAATTGTTTAGGAAGAAAAGGAGGTAATTGACAATAAATCTTTATTAAACACAACTCAGAAAAGGAATTCGAATAGAAATACTGTAGATGGTTTGAGGACTAATTAACAAGAAAAGTTTAAAAAAAACCAATTGTTTACACTGATTAACGTAAGATTTAGAAAGAATATTTTCTTGCATTATTTTATTTACCTTTTAAAACAAGGGGGCCTCAATGATTCACATGTGAGAAGTAAGAGACCTGGTTTTGGAATCAGAGGACCAAATCTTGTTCTTTGCTACTTCCTACTTGTATGACCTTGGAACTCAATCTCCTGAATTGTAAAACAAGGGGACTGAACTATGTCCTTGAAGGTTCTCTCCAACTCCAACTCTATGATCCTACTGCAACACTGAGGACATGTATGACTGAAAAGAAAGGTGGGCTGGTCAAGATAGCAGGAGGTGAGCTGAGCAAGGTGAACAAGAGTTCAAGTGTTGTACTGGCATCCGTAAAAAGTTAAAAGACCAAGAAAAAACTTCCAGGTCACTGGATAGAGCCTTCATATATACATATAAAAAAAAAAGACAAGAATTATATATGATTAAAAAGAATAGGTGGTTTGCTTTCTACATTGGAAGAGGAAATTCTCACACTGATGAGGATCATAGAGCAAGTGAGGTGTAAGTAATTGGTTGTTTTCTATTTTTTCTGAATTGATCTGCCCATAATCTGATTTCATTCAATAGAACATTTTGTACAAGTTACTGTTCTAAAGCATTTTCTCCACAGCAAGTGAACTTGTTCTGAAACTCACCTCATTTTTTATTTACTTACATTCCTTTAAAAGTCTATAATAATCTTAATCAATAAATAATTAAGTATGCCAGTAAAGGTAAACAAGGATCCAAATACTTTTAGCCCTACTGTTCCATTAAATTGTTAAGTTGCTGTGCGAATATGAACTTAGTTTGGGAAATATGCAACTAACTCTTCAAAATGATTTCTAACTGATGAAAAAGACTATAGAAGTTTCTTCAAAAATAACTTCATGAAATCCGGATGTGCCATAGATTTGGGAAGCAGTTTGGGCAAACTATTTAAGTTACTATTTTCCAACTTTTTTTGTACTTCCCACCATTAAATGTCACGAAACTTGCCAATAAATAACAAAAAATAGTAACTTACATTATATAGCAGTTCAAGGTATATAAAATGCTTTATATATGTTACCTCATTTGAACCCCACAAGATATGAAGTGAAATAAATGCTCTTAATATTGTATTCATTTTACAGCTGAGAAAACTGAGACAGAGAGGTTAAGGGACTTGTACAGATCACAGAGCTAGTGACACACAGGACTGGAATCTAGATCTTTCAAAATTCGTATCTGTTACGTTATGCTATAATTCCATCACAAATGATTAAATTTGAATATTTACCTTACTTTCAAAATTACAGTGGGATTTTATAATTAAAATTTCTATGCTATTTTACATCTCTAAACAACCAAGAGCAGCAAAACAAAACAAGCTCTGTTTTGATTAGTAAACACTAAGCTTACCTGGGTGGCGGATTCTCCTGTGAGAAGATTGATTTCTTCTGGTTTGGGAACCATGTATGTAGTAAGAGGACTGACTACATGCACCTGCTTACCATCATGCCAAGGCAAGATCCCAGCATGGTGAAGAAATATGTAAGCATATAATGTGCCATTATTTCTTGTTTTCTTTGGCACAGATACATTGACTGTCCTAAAGCAAAAGTAAAATAAAGGCAATAATCACCTGTATAGTATGAATAACAGCAGTTTCAAATCAACTAAATATAGTTTAGCATTAACCAAAAAGACACCTGCACATGACTTCACTGAAAGTAGTACATTTTCATAACTATTTTTATAATAACTAGCATTTTAACAAAAAAAACAACTTAAATTTGTATCTTGCTTAGAATGTTCATTTTCTAACTATAATTTTGTGATGTACTTAGTGCAAAAATAATTACCACCATTTTGTAAATTATAAATGACATCACAGAATCACAAATACAGAACTGTAAGGGACCTTAGAAGGCCATCTAGTCCAACCATCTCACTGTAGAGATGGAAAATTCAGGTCCCAATCAGTTAAGTGATTTGTCCAAGGTCACACAGGTGCTAAGTAGCAGAGACTGAATTCAAATTCTGACCCTTCCTCCAAATTCATAGCTCTTTCCACTGCCAGGGAGGTTAAGTAGTGAGGGTGTGATCAAAGAATTAATTAACATGCTTGAGGAGGGATTTGAAGATCGTCTCCAAAATCTCAAATCAAGTGATTTAAGTAATCCAAAATACTAAGTGTTGTTTCATAGAGGTCAGAATTTTAAAAGCAAACTCTTCAGAAACACAAGGCTTAGTTTTAAAAAACCATTCTTGATTTTAAGATCTACTTTCTCTGCAATGGAAGTCGTAAACTTTAAGTGCATCTGTAGCTTCATCTTCATATATCAAGTATAGTATTTCATTAGAAACAAAAGAAACTATGTGTGCCTATGGCAAGCCAGTTTTATCTTTGAATCAAACTATTACAGGTTTACATTATATAGCAACTTATTAAGTCACTGTTTGTAAAGTTTTTTAAGAACTACGTAACTTTTTTTATGATTCCAATGTAATAAACTGTCAAATTTCTACATGCATTAAACTTTTATGGCATTAAAATATCTAAACAGTCTAATGACTTTAAACAGTAAGCATTTTTTTATCTCCAAAGAATTCCTAATGTAGTGACAGATGTAATGAAAAACACCTCATTACTATTATAAAAAATTAAATCTCCACACATAGGATTTTACTACTAGCTTCAAAGAAACAGTGAATTAGAAGTATCTGTTTCATAAATTCCTCAAATGCTGGTCTAGAACTTTCTTGATAGGATCATTCAACCAGAAATGTAAAAAAAAAATTCATCAACAGCACATTAAAAAAAAAAATCTAGTGTTCTCTTGTCAAATTTTGAGTTCTTATGACAAAAGCAAGCATCCTGACTGACACTGTGTAGTGTAGGTTAGTAATTATTTTTAGGATTCTCGTTTTACTTGTTTTCTCAGATCTTCACAGTTTTTAAATGGATTTCCACCACTAGCAACTAAGGCCAGAAAATGCTCCATTTGTGCACTAAAATTCTAGTTAATATCCTTTTTGTCTGGAATTTTGATTCCCTTGGTGTAAAGAATCCCCTGACTCAACCTACACCACAGAATGTCAGTCAGGAATGCTTGCCAGATAAATTAGTTATTTTCAGTTCTAGAAACTATCTCTTGTACGTGGTTCACCACATTATTGTTACTGTACTTTTGGGTTGGAGTGTGGTGATTCTAAAATGTGATTCTAACTATATATATTGTACTCTGGCATGTTGCTCTAATGGTGACTTTAGAACTTAGGAATATTTAGTTTCTTAAACCTGATAAAATTAAGGCTTTGTTTATAATAGAAAACAATGCTGCATTTATGATCTTAGCTTTTAAAAAATGTACTTCAACAAGAAAAACACCCACGTTTCATTTAAAAATGTACAACACTAATGTCATCATACCTTTCAAATTTAGACTCAACATCAAAATCTTCCACATTCAAAACCAGATCTATATTATTCTCAGCACCAAGATTGGACCTTGTAGTGGTGTACACACTCAGCTGGCAAGCAATGATGATAAAGGAAAATTAGTGCACAAGGGACCCTTGTTAGAAAATGTACATATATCCAACAAAGTTTCCCCATTCCACACACACGAGGGATACTTTTGCAACACGACCAGCTAAAGAGGCTAGCAAAAAGTTTACCTTTGGAAGTTAAGACATTCTAAGCACGAGAAAACAGAAAACACACGCCACGCCTGGGGATAATCTGGTAACACATTTACAAAAGCTACTAATAAAAAGCCCTTGCGAAGGGAGGAAAGGGAATCAAAGACCTCTGCCCTACTGTAGAGACACTAAGGTCACACTCCCAAAGTGGCCATTTGTCTTCCCACGCAAAAACACAGGTACAGGACGGCAGTCAGCCCCCCTGCGGAGCCCTCACTCGGGCTCGTCACACAGACGGGGGGACGACACCTCCTCTCCTTGGGAGGCCGGCTTCGTCCGTGAGCGCAGGCACTCACAGCGGGCGGGCCGGGTCAGAGCTAGGGCACGTGCATGCACACGCACGTTCCATCAGCCACGTGTGACCGTGGACGCACTTGCCGGATGATACGTGCACATGCACCTAGGTGGTGCACACACGTCTAACACACGTGAATCGGTTACGTGCGACGGTGCGTTCCAGGTGACGTACACACACACACACACACACACACACACGCTGGCGGAGGGGCGCGCAGGGGAGGGGCGCTCACCTGCAGCTTGGGCCTCCGCGCCAGGTACGGCTGGATGCAGTTGCTGTCCCCGCTGCAGGGCCTGGTGTACACGATCCCGTACATCACCCAGCAGGTGTGCACCACATACACCACGAACACCCCGACGATGAGGCTGGTGAAGGAGCTCCGGCTGCTCCACATGGCGCCGGGCTGCCTCGGGGGTGGATGACACCCAGCACGTGGGCCAAGGGGCGAGCCGGGGGGCGCGCGAGGCGGGGGCACGCGCACACGCACGGGGCGGGGGGTGCGGAGGGTCGTTCCCTCCCCCTGCTCCGAGGCGGCGCCTCCTCCGCCCCGAGCCTGAGAGGGAGCGTCCGGGAGCCCGGTGGCCTGGCCTGTCGCTGCCGCTGCCTGCAGCCAATCACTGAGAGAGCTCCGGGCCCCGCCGCGGGGACACGTAAGGGGGCCGCGCCCGAAGAGGCTCCGCAGCACCTCTCATGTTCCCAGTTCGTCCCCGGCCAACGGCGGCATCTCTAACCTGTCACTGCGGGATTTGCCGAGCTGGACGCTTCCGAGCACTTCCGGGGAGGGAGCAACCGCTCTTCCGGAAGCGGCCCCACCCCTCCTTCCGCCTCTTGGCGTGGCCCCGCTACCCCCTGGGAAGTGTAGTCTTCTCTACCTAGACTCCGCCCTTGTCCTTGAGCCCCCAGAGGACGTCCTCTCGCTTTCAGCCTCTCGGTCCCGTTCTCCGCCGCTTTCTTCAACACCCTCCAGGGAGAAAAATGTTCTCTGATGCTGTCTGAAGAGTCACTGGCACCCAGACCAAATCTAAGGTTTAGCAGGATTTTTATTCCCCACTTGGGACAAAAAGTAGTATTTTGTTGCGTATTTCCCAAATACGTTAAAAAAAAGTGTTTTTTTTTAAATTGTGAATTCCAAATTCTCCATTCCTCCTGCCCCTTGAGAAGGCAGCCAGTAGATATCGATTATACATATTGTTATTGTCAGTCGTATCTGACTCTTCCCGACTGCATTTGTGGTTTTCTGGACAAGAATACTGGGATGCTCGTTTTACAGACGAGGAAACTGAGGCAGACAGAGCTCAGTGGCTTGGCTAGGGTCACACTGCTAACAAACGAACCCAGGTCCTACCGACCCCAGGGCGGGAGCTCCTTCTCGCGAACCACCTAGCTGCTACCCCCTTCCATACACGCGAAGTCATGCAAAATACTTGCACATTAGCTGTGTGGCAAAATAAAGCACGGACAAAACGAGAGAGAAGCTCAAGAGAAAAGCGTGCTTCCATCTGCATTCAGAATCCGTTCTCTGGAGGTTGATTTTATATGTATATAAAATATGTATGATAATAATATAATTTCATATACATAGATGTTATCGTTACTCCTTTGGAAGAAGGCTTACAGGTTATCTAGTCTGACCAACTCCATCATTGTACAACAACCAAGTAAAATCAGTTCCAAACACAGCCAGAATTACAACGTTTGCCCCACCGTAACTAAGTGGGAAAAGCCCTTTCAGAGACTAGGTGACAGTAGAGCACCCTCCTAGATGCTACCACCTGTCAGATCACTGAAAGAAACCTGCTGAGCAGCTACGACTGCCAGAAAAGGCAACCTGGATGTATCAGGTTCAGAAAATAACACTGAATATTGAGGTAAAGACCACCAAATGATTGTGATGCTAAAACTCAGAATTGCAAAGAACTCCAGGCTTTGATAAGAGCAGCCAAAATTGTAACCTAAAGGAGGGACTTCACATGTGGAAGGTGCAAGGATGTAGTGGAAAGATTACTAGTTTGCATAAGAACTTGGTTCAAAGCCCAGCTTTGTTGATTATTAAATGCGACTGAGCAAATCACACTTTGTCTGTCTTGAAAAGAGGATAGATAAAATGTTCTCTAAGGTCCTTTTCCAGTTCTGTGAGCATGTATATATTCAGTCTTTGGTGCAGGAAAAAGTATGCTTCCGTATAATCGCACAGATAGGCAAATTTCATCTTCAAAGTCAACACACATTTATTTACTATCTACTATTCACCTGATACTGTGTGTTTGGCACTGGAATTCAACCGAAACAAAAAAACTCTTATTAATGCTGAATCACAAAGGGGATACAAAGAGAGACAAAAGGTGGTTCCCTAACCTCAAGGAGCTCACAGTCTAATGGGGAAGACAGCAAGCAAACGAATATCTACAAACAAGCTACATACAGGGTAAATAGGAAATAATTAAAGGAGAGAAGGCACTAGAATTAAAAGAGGTTGGGAAGGGCTACCGGTAAAAGATGAGATTTCACTTGGGACTTAAAGGGAGCCAGTAGCAGAGATGGGGAGGGAGAGCATTCCAGGCAATATGGACAACCAGAAAAAAAATGCCAGGAGCTGAGAAATGGAATGTCTTGTTTCAGGAACAGCCAGGAGGTCAACGTCACTGGATCAAAGAATACATGGCAGGGAATAAGGTGTAGGAAGACTGGAAAGATAGGAGGGGACCAGGTAGATTAGGAACAGCTGCTGAATGAAGGTGGAGAAAATCATGGCAACAGTTCTAATTGGGTCCACCACAGATTTACATTATATAAGTATAAATATATATGTATATGTATATATATATATATAACTGGTTCTCACTGTTGCTAGACAATCTTCCTTTATCAACTTATCGTGTATGTACATGTTTATATACCTATATGTGTGTATGTCTGTTCATCCATGTATATAAGTATATATAGAATATAAAGAGAATAAGTACAAATGAATACAAAGTAGTTGGTGAGAGAGAGCACCAGCTCTTAGGGGTATCAGGAACAGCTTCAGGTAGAAAGTGCTGGTTGAACTGAGTCTTGAAGGAATGAAGAGATTCTTTGAGGTGGAGGTGAGGGAGTTCATTCCAGGCATGGAGGCAGTCAGTACAAAGATGCAAAGACTAGAAGTGGAGCACTTTTGTATGAGAAATAGAGAGACTGCCGGTTTGACTGGTCTGCACTCTGCACTGTGAGTGCAGGACAGTAACATACAAGACCAGAAAAGTAGACTGGGCCTAGGTTGTGAAGGGTTTTAAACACCGAGCAGAGGAATATATAAAGTCACTAGAGTTAATTGAGGAGAGGAGAGATCTGTAGTTAAGGAAAATCACTGGCAGCTGTGAGAAGGATTATTGAATATGGTACAGACTTGAAGCAGCACTAATTTAGTTTAATTTGCAATATTAACATTTTCTCCATTACTTTATTATGTCTAGATAATTAAGAAAGAAAAAAAATTAAGCCCTTATTTAAGTGTTTTCAGATTTCTGAGCTGTTAATGCTTATGCTGAAAAATCTAACAACTAGTTATTACAAGCTGCTTCCAGGAAACCCCTGCTTCTAAGTTTAATTTCCAGCTCTAACATCTATGAACTTTGTTTATCTAGACCATTTTGCTATACAAATGAACTTTGAAAAAGATAACTCCCAGGGGGGCAGAGCCAAGATGGCAGAGTAGAAAGACACATATACGCTAGCTCTAAACCCACAGCCCATAAAATATCTGTAAAAAAGAACTCCCAACAAATTCTGGAGCAGCAGAAGCCACAGAACAACGGAGCTGAGGAGATTTCTGTTCCAGAGGGACCTGAAAACCTCTCGCAAAAGGTCCTTCACGCTGAGGACCCGGAGCCGAGCCCAGCCCTGCCTCGGCCGCGTAGCACCAAGAGGAGCAGATCCGAGCAGGCTTCAGGGACAGAATCTCGAGCAGCCACACAAGTCCCTCCACCCATGGGCCCCAAAGGTTGGTGAGAGGGTCTCCTCGGCTTGCCGAGAGGGGAGAGGGGTGCCCCCATAACTCAGGCCCCCTCGGGAGGCAGCAGCGGAGGTGGGAGCAGACAGGGGGCTCCCCAAGTAGGCAGGAGCCCAGATCCATTGTTGAAGGTCTCTGCATAAACCCCCTGAGGGAACTGAGTCCCTGTGGTGGCCCTGCCCCCACCTGAGCAGCTGAACTTAATCTCACACTGAATAGCAGCCCCGCCCCCACCAAAAGACCTGAGGCTGGGAAGCAGCATTTGAATCTCAGACCCCCCAAGTGCTGGCTGGGAGGATCTGGAGGCAAAGTGGGTGTGAAGAGAATATTCAGAAGTCAAGTCACTGGCTGGGAAAATGCCCAGAAAAGGGAAAAAAAATAAGACTATAGAAGGTTACTTTCTTGGTGAACATGTATTTCCTCTCTTCCTTTCTGATGAGGAAGAACAATGCTTACCATCAGGAAAAGACACAGAAGTCAAGGCTTCTGTATCCCAGCCCACTCAATGGGCTCAGGCCATGGAAGAGCTCAAAAAGGATTTTGAAAATCAAGTTAGAGAGGTGGAGGAAAAACTGGGAAGAGAAATGAGAGACATGCAAGCAAAGCATGAAAAACAAATAAACACCCAGCTAAAGGAGACCCAAAAAATGCTGAAGAAAATAACACCTTGAAAAATAGGCTAACTCAATTGGCAAAAGAGGTTCAAAAAGCCAGTGAGGAGAAGAATGCCTAAAAAAGCAGAATTAGCCAAATGGAAAAGGAGATTCAAAAGCTCACTGAAGAAACTAGTTCTTTCAAAATTAGAATGGAACAGATGGAGGCTAATGACTTTATGAGAAACCAAGAAATCACAAAACAAAACCAAAAGAATGAAAAAATGGAAGATAATGTCAAATATCTTATTAAAACAACTGACCTGGAAAATAGATCCAGGAGAGACAATTGAAAAATTATGGGACTGTCTGAAAGCCATGATCAAAAAAAGAGCCTAGACATCATCTTTCATGAAATTATCAGGGAAAACTGTCCTGAGATTCTAGAACCAGAGGGCAAAATAAGTATCCAAGGAATCCACTGATCACCGCCTAAAAGAGATCCAAAAAGAGAAACCCCTAGGAACATTGTGGCCAAATTCCAGAGTTCCCAGGTCAAGGAGAAAATATTGCAAGCAGCTAGAAAGAAACAATTCAAGTATTGTGGAAATACAATCAGGATAACACAAGATCTAGCAGCTTCTACATTAAGGGATTGAAGGGTGTGGAATAGGATATTCCAGAAGTCAAAGGAACTAGGACTAAAACCAAGAATCACCTACCCAGCAAAACTGAGTATAATACTTCAGGGGAAAAATTGGTCTTTCAATGAAATAGAGGACTTTCAAGCATTCTTGATGAAAAGACCAGAGCTGAAAAGAAAATTTGACTTTCAAACACAAGAATGAAGAGAAGCATGAAAAGGTAAACAGCAAAGAGAAGTCATAAGGGACTTACAAAAGTTGAACTGTTTACATTCCTACATGGAAAGACAATATTTGTAACTCTTCAAACTATTCAGTATCTGGGTACTGGGTGGGATTACACACACACACATGCACACGCACACGCACACACACATAGAGACAGAGTGCACAGAGTGAATTGAAGAGGATGGGATCATATCTTAAAAAAATGAAATCAAGCAGTGAGAGAGAAAGATATTGGGAGGAGAAAGGGAGAAATGGAATGGGGCAAATTATCTCTCATAAAAGAGGCAAGCAAAAGACTTATTAGTGGAGGGATAAAGAGGGGAGGGGAGAGAAAAACATGAAGTTTACTCTCATCACATTCCACTAAAGGAAGGAATAAAATGCACACTCATTTTGGTATGAAAACCTATCTTACAATACAGGAAAGTGGGGGAGAAGGGGATAAGCAGGGTGGGGGGATGATGGAAGGGAGGGCATGGGGAGGAGGGAGCAATTTGAGGTTGACATTCATGGGGAGGGACAAGATCAAAAGAGAGAATAGAAGTAATTGGGGACAGGATAGGATGGAGGGAAATATAGTTAGTCTTATACAACACGACTATTGTGGAAGTCATTTGCAAAACTACACAGATTTGGCCTATATTGAATTGCTTGCCTTCCAAAGGGAAGGGGTAGGGAGGGAGGGAGGAAAAGAAGTTGGAACTCAAAGTTTTAGGAACAACTGTCAAGTACTGTTCTTGCCACTAGGAAATAAGAAATACAGGTAAAGGGGTATAGAAAGTTATTTGGCCCTATAGGACAAAAGAGAAGATGGAGACAAGGGCAGAGAGGGATGATAGAAGAGAGAGCAGATTGGTGATAGGGGCAATTAGAATGCTCAGTGTTTTGGGGTGGGGGGAGGGGACAAAAAGGGAGAAAATTTGTAACCCAAAATTTTGTGAAAATGAATGTTAAAAGTTAAATAAATAAATAAATAAATAAGAAAAAGATAACTCCCTCATTTTTCATGTAGTCACATTTAGTATTTTTATATTATATAATATTTACAGGTGAGTCTGCATTCTCTCTCATAGGAGAAGACATCAGGGTATCATTTAATTCAATTCGATGAATTCAACAAGCATGTACAAAGTACCTTTTATATGTAAGTCACCTTGGTAGTATTGATACAAAGGCAAAAATGAAACATTCCCTGCCCTCCATGCAATTCAACAAGTATTTTTTCAGCATTTGCACCGTGTAAAATCAAAATCATTCAATCAACATTTTATTAAATGTTTACTCTGCGCCAGGCACAAGGACTTACCCAAGGTTTATAAAAGTAGTAAATATCAAAGGTGTTATTTATGGCCACACCTCATCCCATGATTTTAGATCCATTGTTCTTTTCATTGATCCAGCCCTAAAGTCCGGTAAGTCTGGTCAACTCTGAACACTGAAATTCTGAGGGCACAAAGAGAAATCCAAGGAAAAGGAAAAGGGAGGAGCCATTTAAAGAAACTGATATAAATAACTCATTAACCAATTTACATTTTAATAAGGACTCAGCAGAATATGAAAGCAAGGACAGGAAATGAATGCTAGAAGTACAAAGAGGAAAAAACAGCCTGACCCTCAAAGAGCTTATATTAGAATGGAGAGGACAACACATAGAAATCAGTACAAAGGAGGTGGCAGGTAACCTTGGAGGTGATGGTACTAACTGCTCTAGAGGCTTAGAAATGCCAACAGGTACAAAGCTGTGATTAAGATGACTCATAAAGGAAACCAAAGGACTGAGAGTTAGAGGTTGGGAAGGAAAACATTCCAGGCATGAGAACAGCTAATGCAAAGGCACTGAGATGGGAAGTGGAGTACCATGTTTGAGGAATAATGAGCATGTCTGTATGACTGGATTATGCCATTTGTGGAGAGGAATAGGAAGGAAGAAGACTGGAAAAGCTGGAAAGGAGAAAGGTTGTGAAGAACTTTAAAGGTAAGAAACTGGGCTAAATTTGTAAGCAGCTTGTTATACTTTGCTACAAAGATAGTGTGATGAAAAAAAGCATTAGTTCTGAGACTAGCAGAGATTTGGGTTCAAATCCTACCTTTATTATTTACTTTGTCATCTTGGGCAAGTCACTCAGCCTTTTTTAAAAAACCAGTTAACAGTAACTTCTACAGAGGAATAATTACTTTGCAGATATAAAAACAATAATAGCCCAACATTTTCCCCAACACCTGGGAACACACTGTTCCTAATACCAGCTCTATTCTTGGGGAGAGTGAACTCAGAGGTAAGAGAGTTTCGGCATTGCACTGGTATCACCAAGTTCACTTCCAAATTCAACACAGATACTGACTGAGTCCAATTCTTAGCTACCATTGACCTGGTTCCATAGATTCCTCAAGGCTTCTTTGCTAAACTGACTAGTGGCAAAACCAGACATAGAATCTACTCCCAGATGTTCTGATGAACTGCTTTCCTGGTCTTTTTAAGTTCAAGTTTTACTTTCACAAATTTCAGTTCAAATATTCACTTTCATTTTCCTTCACTTAAGGCAGGGAAGAGCATACAGAGACAAAGAACAGGTACTCATATTCCCAGGTCACATTGTTGGGGGGTGGGGGGGTAGGGCAAGACTTCTTCCCATACATCACTATCTCTTTCACCTAAACTTTTACTAGGCAGGAAAGAGACTGGCCACCCTCAACTTTTCTGAGCTTCAAAATCTTCATCTATAAAATAAGGATAATACTTATCAAATATTAAGGAGCTAGAGAAATATGTTATTTATTAGTATGGTGTTTGTACCCTAAAAAGGTTGATTCACCTCATAGCAGTGATTGGCTATGCTTGGAAAACAGCTCACAGACCCTGGCTAACCTCAACATCAGTTACCATTACTGTACCACTTACTCTTTGACCTTTCTAGTAATACTGGGAGAAAAAAAATCTGTTTAAAGGATGAATGAAGTAGGTACAACTGACAGACTTGAACTGCAAATATCAGAGGTGAATCAATTCCATTGCTCATCCTCCTATGTGGGGAAGACAAAACATGAACCACCTTATCTTGCCAGGAGCTGAAAATGTAAATAGCATCTGGGCAGCTGGGTAGAGAATATATCTTGACGTCAGAAGTTCACTGTTTTTTCTCCCAAGAAGTCCACAAAGACGGAAATAAACAACGATGGTCTTCTTAAAACCAGATGGATAAAGCAATCCTTTGACCAGGAGGAAAACCAAGAGTTGATTTGTTTTGTTTTGTCAATAAATCAAATGATGATGATTAACACTATTTTGGGAGATATGTGCCTGTGTTTATATAAGGTATCTGTAAAGAAGAAACACAATGAATTCTTATGTAATCATATTCCTTGATTGGTTAGTTTAATGAAAAAAAGAATGGGATATCAAATGGTTACTCAATTTAATAATTGTCACCTATACAGTTTGGAAATTGAGCTCTCCTTGTATTCAGACCTGTTCTCAAAATCTTGCTCTAGATGAATCTTTCTAGTTTTAAGAGCCATTTTTCTATATTTAAATTTTTTTAGAAGTTTTATTGATATGTTTCGTTTTCACATTACAGACGCTTACAGATTGCTCTCACTTTGTGACAGGTATCTTATAACAAAATAAAACAGTAAAGTTAAACTAATAATACAGTGACTTCATCTGAAAGTGCCTATGTAGCATTTTACACTTGTAACACCCTTCTCCTACCTCTCTACTTAAAAAATATGTATTTTTCTCTCTCCCACCCTCTACTCCATTGAAGGAAAGAAAAAAAAATTTCTTGTAACAAATATACATAGTTAGGCAAAATAAATTTCCTTAATGGCTGTATACACATATGCATATATATATATGTGTGTGTGTGTGTGTGTGTGTGTGTGTAGATATATATATGTATGTATATACATATATGCATACATATAAATACAACACACACATATATTGCCAACCATATATGCATGTACACACACACATACACACACACACACATATTGTCAACTTGACTGAACTAGCCTCTAACCTGTGCATGGCCAGCGTCGTACAGAGCAGGCTAGAGGCAAGATAGGAGTCTGGAATTAAACAGAAATTTAATTTCAAAGTGGGGGAAACAGCAAGCAAGGAGGCAAACTAGACACATGTGTCAGGGCTCTGCCCCTAATGGGAGAACCCGAGGCATTGTGTGGAGATCTCAATACTTATACCAGTGACTGCACAGTGAGCTGTAGCCCTGACAATGAGGGGTAAAAGCAATTCTTAACCCTAGCAATTCTAGCAGGGCTTCATGACTGGATCTTGTCTGAGTGGTTCTAACCTTGTCCTGTACTTGTCTAAGCTTGTCCTTTGCGTGTATGAGCTCAGAGAACACCTGATACTGGTCAAAGCAATATAATCTAGGGTAAGCACAGAGGATTGTTGTTATGCTAAGCTCAGGGTATAGCCTGCTTTCTGGGCTTTAGCTCTAGAAAGCAGGGTATCTCCTAATAATATGTTGACAATATGTAAATATTATTTACATGCATATGTATATAAGTTATATATGTACAAAGTATAATTTGTACCCTAAATCCATCATCTCTCTGCAACTGATAGCATGTTTTTTTTTTATGTTTGGTCTTGCAAATCATGAATAATCATTATATTAATGTCAATTCTTATAGTTTTCAAAGTTGTAGTGTAATTATTATATAAATTGTTCTTCTGGCTCTGCTTATTTCACTCTGCATCACTTCATGTAAGCCTTTCCATATCTTTCTGAAATAAGTAATTTCTTCATTTCTTACAGCACAATAGTGTTCCATCTTAGTTATCTATCACAATTTAATTTAGCTGTTCTTTAACTGATGAGCATTCCTTTAGTTTCCCTTCTTTTTTGCGGGGGAAGCACCATGAAAAGAATTACAATAAATATTTTTGTAAGTAAAGGACCTTTTCCTCTCTCTTTGGTCATTTTAGGTATAGGCCTAGCTGAGTCAGTAGTATAGCTGGGCCAAAGAACATGAACTGTTTAGTAACTTTTTGTGCATAATTCCAAATTGCCTTCCAGAATGCCTGTACCCATTGACAGGTCCATTTTCCCACAGCCCCTCCAAAATTCATCATTTTCCTTTTTTTGTCATCTTTGCTACTCTGATAGGAATGAGGTGGAGGCTCAGAAATGCTTAATTTGCATTTTTCTAATTAGTAGTGATTTAGAGAATTTTTTTTCACATACCTATAGATAACCCAGGTTTCTTCTCTTGAAAATCACATTTTCAAGCCCTCTATATGCTCTTGGGATCCTCATCCTCCATTCTCCAGGACAAGTTAAGTCAAGCTCCTATTAGCTGTGACAACCTGATCATCTCATTGAAAACTATGACCTCTGTCCATTTTTCAGCCTGAGCATTTTTCTACATCCAATTGTATGGAAGATAAAGGCTTCCTTTCTTTCATGGGTGGGGAATTTTTACCTTGCCTTTGTACTTGCCAGTGTCCATTGGGGATAATTAGATAATTGATTTTCTTTGTTTTAAATGTTAAAGGTAGAAGGACAAAGGTCTGTTGGGCAGAAAGTCTACTAGCTCCCCTCCTCTCCTTTCACATTTTTAGTTTTTTCTGTAAGTTCGTCAGTGCTTTGGGGCCATTTTAATTATGGGATTCTACTTACAGAGAATGATGACATCAGAGAATGAGAGTTGAGAGGGCAAATGAAAAGGGAGGTAGTTGTTTATCCCCTACCTCAGAGAGAAATCGTTATTAATAGCCAATGATTTGGGGAGATCCTGAGTTCCCTCCTTTTTCTAAAGTCCTGATTTAATTTAATTAATGTCTTAAAGGACATTACTGATAATGAGATTGGATTAACTTTCTTAATAATCTTTTTCAGACCTTGCCCAGGTGGGGCAGCCATTGTGCTTTATTTAGCTTTGGATGAGAATAAATTCTTTGAATAGATTGCCCAAGGAGGGGCTAGTTTCTCTTTCACTTGATATCACTCTCAGCCTCTCATTGTAATATTCATTCTCTCATTAATTGTTAACTAATCAGAGTTGATTTTGGAAGCACTCTTTTTCCAAAGGACATATATGCCATAAACCTGCCACTATGAGGGTCTTTGGCATTCAAGAATCCTTTCATTGAAATGCTGGCATTATTAATAAAATAATTAAATTACCCAGAAATTATGTCTGTAGAACTTTTTAAATGTCATATAATGAATAGTCAAGGAAGGATCAGCTTCCCCTGTGTGACCTATTAAGAAAGGAAAAAAAGCAAATTGTTTGTATTTTCTTGGACTCCAGATGCCAATGACTCTCTCTTTGCCTTCTCCTTATACCTTTTTCCAAAGTGCAGCAAACTTCCTGCTCCCTCCCAGAAGCAGTAATTACAGCTAATTGTCTTACAAGGTGGTATAACCAATCTTGAAGAGAATGTTTTGGTCTGCGAGAAAAAGGGACGGAAGGTTGTCTTGACAGCCAATGATGGGCTGAACGAATTAAGTATTTGCATTAGATCATAGGTTCCTCTGAGTTCTTTTGTCTTATGCATTTTCTGTGGGGTGAAATAAAGGCTTTCCCATACCCACTACCCTTAGTGCCTGTTGAGGAATTGAAGACCTTGTTACCAACACAAGCTATAACTACACTTTATTTTGGAGATTTTCCAGGATTTCCCCATTACAGATGGGGAAAATGAGCCAATGAGAAAATCCAACCTTCTGGGGGAGAGGGGTGCATCAGTTTGGAGTCAGCTCCCAAGACTGAACCTAGAACCTGTCAGCCTAGACTCTTGGGAAGTAAAGGTTTGGGAACAGGGATTACATTCCTACCCATTGAATAAGGACATCAATAGAATATTGACTCCTATGTTGATCCTAAATAGTGGTAAGAGTCCAGGGTTGAGTAGAATATAGTTATGTAGGAGAGGATTTTATTTGCGGGGTGGAGAACAGGGAGAAATTTCAGTGTCTGGTTGATAAGAACAATGAAGGAAAAAGTAAATAGTTTAGCAGACTGTGACTTGGAATCTGAAGATAAAGGTGTGGGTCCAGGCTTTGCCTCTTTCTAGTTGTGTGAGATCCTGGTACTTACTATGCTGTTATATGGCAGACTACTGCTTGCTCCCTACCTCAAGGGGATATTGTGAGGAAAGTGCTTTGTAAACTGTACAGAGCTACAGAAATCTCAGCTGTTGTTATTACATGACTAAGGTACCACAGAAGCAAAGCAGTATTCTGTACTAGACAGGACAGTGCAGCATAATAGGCTAGCAATTAAACCAGGTGAACAAGTAAAACTAAAGCTTTAATTAATGAAAATTCAAATGTGCAACTGGTGTTCTAAGCCCCCTGATGACTATGTCTTATTTATATTTTTACAGTGAAAATATAATTAGGTTGTGCTTAATAAATATTGAGTGAATGAATGAAAGGGTTAGACACCTCAAAGGAATCCTTAACATCTTCTAAGAGTGCAATGGTAATTAAATGAGGTAATCAAGTACAAATGGGAAAATTGCTCTGCTGAGAGATGAGGTTAGTTGGGGCATCTGAGGACTGAAGGAGAGGGAATTAGAAAGGAGGGATGATGCTCCTCAAGTCAGAACCATGCCCACTTGACCATGGCCCCTCTTGCCCTTTCACCCTTGGTTGGGAAAGGGCAGAGGAGCAAGGAGGAAAAAGAATAGCCCATTACCCTTTAGTGGTAAAGTACCTTTCTTTACAACACTCCCAAGGACATGGGTAATGCAAATCCTGATATTCCGCTGCTCAGGAAGCTGAGGCTTAGACTGTGTTCCATAACTAGGAAGCATCGGAACTGAGATTTGAATGCAGATCTTCTGGCTTTGCGTTGGGGTGCTTGCCCACTGTACCATTCTGATTCTTGTGCAGGAGTAGAGGAGGTAAGGAGGGTGGCATGAATATCAGAGCTGGGATATGAACCCAAGCTGTTTCTTGTGTAAAAGCTTGTGATGGTAGATGAGGAAGAGGATGAGGTGGGTACCTTGAAGTGGTTTTCTTTCACTCAGAACTGAAAAATAAAAATTTAAATCAACAAAACCACTAGGTACCCTCCCCCCTCGCACTCACAAAGCACCACAGAAGAGGATATGAAACCCGCCCCAAGTCTTGCTCTGGCCTCCTGTCTCCCTCCTTGACTCTCACAAATCCCCTCACTATGAATTCTTCAGCCCCCAAGGCAAAGGGTTATCGTTGACTTTTATTTGTACAACCTATGGATAAAGACTGTGGATAGCTCTAAGCAAATGTCATGGATGTAGGTTTCCTCGAGTCAGAGGCATCCAGCAATAGAGGAGCAAACAAGGAGTATTGCGAGTTTGTGAGAGGCAATGTAGAGAAAAATGGAAATAAAGAATCCTCAGAAGTATTAGTGAGGCATATATCATTTTAAGTACTAATCTGTTTATATTATATATATATGTCAAGAATTTCAATAGGTTATTACCAGCTTATGGTATTTTTATATTTAAATGTACAGTAAAATATCATTGACTCGTACACATTAGGGAAAGGTTGATATGAATTATAGAAAAATCAGAATTATAGCATACATTTAAAGTAATACAGTTTTACTGTCCTGGAACACTGGATTGGATTCAGAAGACCTGAATTCAAACTTTGTGCTGTTTCCCTGACTTTCCTTAATCTTCCTTGACCCACTTGAGTGACCTTGGGGAAGTAATTCCACATCTCTTGGCTTCTGTTTCCTTAGAAGTAAAATGAGGAGGCTGTATTAACTTTTTGTGATCCTAAGTGTGTGTGTATATATATGTGTGTGTGTGTACACATACATACACATATGTATATGTATATACATATTTATGATCCTAAAATGTTTACACACATGTAAATATGTTTAAGGGCAGCTAGTTGGCACAGTGGATTGAGCTCCAGGCCTAGAATCAGAAAGACTTATCTTCCTGAGTTCAAATCCTACCTCAGACACTTACTGAGTTACTGAGTTGTTACCCTAGGCAAGTCACTTAACCCTGTTTGCTTCAGTTTCCTCGTCTGTAAAATGAGCTGAAGAAGGAAATGGTAAAACACTAGCCAAGGAAACCCCAAATGGGATCATGAAGAGTCATACATGACTGGAAAATTACACATGTGTGTTTACATATGTATGGGTGTGTGTATATATATATATATATATATATATATACTACATACATACAGGCATATACACACATATATATAAGCATAGCTATAGATATAAACACACCCTATTAAAAATTATTGTCAAGAATTCTTTCTGACTGGATTTAAGGTTTTATTTGCCTTTTTAAAGCTATCATTCCTCTGAAATTCACTAACATGTAATATATTTTCAGCACTTAGGGACCATTATTATTACTAGAGTGACAATTAATTAGTTAATCCTATTGGGCCAGAAGTGGGAGTTGTACTATGCACTGGATGTCACATAGCAAAAAAAAAAAAAAAAAAAAAGGTTAGTCTGAAAAGGTTAGTCTGAAACCAGTGACAAAGATGCAGTTTTGGTGCCACCTAGTTTCCCATAAGCAGTATAGCCAGGACAGCCAATGAGTTTAATTAGGTATGTAAACTGAATGTGTTTTCAACTGGCAGAAGGTTTGTTGGAAAAGTCCCAAGATATATCCAATTCCAAAATTACATACTATATTAGAAATAACAGTGAATTTGAAAACAGAGGACTAGGATTTGAACTCCAGCCTTTTTACTAGTTCCCTCTATGACCTTGGGTAAGTCACTTAACCATTATGAGCCTTAGTCTCCTTTATAAAATGAAAGTATTGGCCTAGCTAATGTCTGGGCAAGATTCCTTCCCTCTTTAATATCCAACCTAGGATATTAAACCTTGAACTAGTCCATGTGGTGAACCAGTTGACATTCTGGAATATCAGAACTGGAAGGGAACTTTCAGGTCATTTAGTCCTAACCTTTCGTTGCACCAATAAAAAAACTCAGGCTCACATAGATTGAATGACTTGCCCAACATCACATAATAAGTTCAAGGGACCATAGGAATTCTAGGACCCTTGCTTTTGACTCCCAGATCTGTGCTCTTTCCATTATGCTAACATATCCTCTGGTGTACTCTAACTACTTTCTTGATGGTTAATGGTTGTTGTCCTTCCTTTTTGAAGAGGACCAAAATGACATCACCATGATAAAATGAAGTTTCAGTGTGCCTGACTGTGACTGATCAGACCAACAGGAGCTCAGAATGCTCTACCACAAATTGGGCACAGATAGTCCATGTGACTATTTGGAGTGGATATTCCAACTTTGTGCATCCTGCATTTACTTTGTGCTGTCTCAGTTCTGCTTTGCTCAAAGAGCACAGCACCTTTTCTGATGTGGACACACCATGCTAAATGATCCTGTGCCAGTATCTCCCATGTTGCACAGTCAAATCCAAAGTTCTTGAGAAACACCTTGAGAGTGTCCTTGTATCATTTCTTCTGGCCACCGTGTGATTGCCTGCCCCACGCAAGTTCTCCATAAAATAATCTTTTTAGCAAGCATACATTTGGCATTCGAACAATGTGGCCAGCCCATCAGAGTTGTGCTCTCTGAAGCACAGTTTTCAACACTTGGTAGTTCAGCTTGAGCAAGGACTTCAGTGTCTGGTAGCTTATCCTGCCAGGTGATCCTCAGAATCTTCCTAAGACAGTTCAAATGGAAGCAATTCAGTTTCTTGGCATGGTGTGGGTAGACTGTCCATGTTTCACAAGCATGTAACAATGAGGTCAACACAACGGCTCTGTAGACCTTCAGTTTGGTAGATGGTTAATAATGGCTTATAGAAGACATAATAAAAGTCCTGAGGTGTTCAACAGACCATCAAATTGATCCCATCTGGACATTTAGGAGCAGGGTGAGGATCTAAAGAAGAACATTTCTGGGGAAAGGCATTTCTGAGATTCCACTAATTCCTCTCAAGGGGGTCAGCACTACATAAGGATGCTCTTGGATCTGGCTATTAAGTCTTTTGTGTTACTTCCTAACATAAAACTTCCATTCTGCCCCCCATCCATACTTCCTTCCATCAGGGACTTTGTACACCCCTGCCCCTGAATCCATTCCGACCTCTGATATATGTGAGTTTTCACCTTGTTTTTCCTCCCAACCAGACCCCTTCCTCACTACTTTCTGGCCATTTGCTTCAATCCATATTCCACCTCCTTTCCAACTTCTCAAATGTTTTCTCCCGTTAGAATGTAAACTCCTTGAAGACAGGAACTATCTTCTTCCTTGTAATTATACCTACATGGTTTACTATGGTGCTTGATTTGATCTATCTATCCAACTATCCATTAACTAATTGAAGATTAGCCCTCTTCTCATTCCTTTTCTTCTCCCTCAATGTTCAAGGTTGGTCTTGAAGAACCTTAAAAAATATATAAATAAGGAGAAAAGGAGAAATAAAGATCTATTACAATCAAAGAGATCCAGACATCACCCAAAACCAGAAAGGGTAAAGGCATTTCCTCTTAGGTCATTCCCATTCTAACCTGTACTTCTTAAAAGGGAAGAAGTCAGGATTTCTCACCTGGACCCAAGTTCTAATTATCTACCTCCCAAATTCCTGTCTTTTTCTAAGAGAGACATCATGATTCCTGGAAGAAGTAAATGGAAACAGGGACTGACATTTTCTCCTTTTTCTTTTTGGTACCTTTGGTACCTTTCCACACTGTGTTCCTTTAATCTACCAGGAATTCCAAAGTGCTTCAGCCCATTTTCCTCCAAGAAAAGTTCTTTGGTACCTGAGCAAGGTATCATTATTGCTCTATCCTATCACCTGAGAGATACTTTTTCTAAAAATGGCAGCCTTAAAAAAATTAAAAACAAAACAAAATGACAGCCTTCCACTCTTTCTCCACTCTTTTATATGTGTGTGTTTTCTCTCTCCACTGTGCTCTAGCCCTGGACATCTCCCCATTCTAGTGTGGATAGTTGTTAGGGTTATTTAAATGTTTTCTGTCCAAAGCAATTATCTAGCTGAGATAACTTCCCGTTTTTTGATGAACAAATATTTGATTCAGAGCTATAATTTCTCCAAAGTGCTTGATGTATATTCTTTTTTTTCGATAGCTACACCTCAGTTTTCAAGGAGAATCTTGTTTGCCTGAGTTACTGTACATGCTGTCAAAAAATACAATACTCCCAAAATTTCAAATTCCTAAGACTTTGGGAGTATATCTGTGAAAGGAGACTAGTAATATTTTCTTATATCTTCCCTCATTTTTAGGGCCTATAGTTCTGACTTTGAATGATTTTAACAACCAAAGGTGGTCACAAAGGAAACTAATAGTTCAGGGGTGGGGAACCTGTGACCTCGAGGCCACATGTAGCTACAGGAGGCCACAGGTTCCCCACCCCTGAAATACCTCAACTCTAAACAAGGACTAAATTTCTGAATTAGACCCATTTGAATAGGTGAGGTTTGGAATATCTCCAAGGTAAAAGCTGAAAAACATGAATATTTTATAGGTGATGAATATCAGAGTGTATTCATTCTAGTGTCTTAGTACCTGGTTTGTGTGTGTGTGTATGTGTGTGTGTGTGTGTGTGTGTGTGTGTGTGTATACACACACGAATTGATGCATGTATATATGTATGTGGTATACTTACATACAGTTGAAGGGAGAGGGAAGGGATGTTGGTGGGGTCAGGAAGTGCCAGTATGTAGCGTGTGCTGAATTTTCTCCAAAGTATTTCAGGTTTAGATCTGTTCAGTTTTCAGTGCTAAAAAATTTCGACATGTCAAGTCTGTCAGAAGTTGACAGGGTGTTAGTTCCATTTCCTCACTGATATTTAAATTTCCAGCTGGAGGAGAAATCAGTACAAATGAAGGTTTCAGGAGGCCAACTCAGAACCCTAATCATTTCATTGCCTTGAAAAAAAATCCAGGTTGTTAGTGGGCAACACTAACATTTAAATATGACTCAATGTCAATATTAAGTGTTTTGTACTTACCTCAGGAAACCTATTTTTGAAGCAAATGGAAAGCTGAACAGCGTGTGAAAGCCAACAAATTAATGAAAACTGCTCTTTACTTGGCAGGAGAAAATCGATTCTGTGTTTCTGCTGCATATTATCAAAAATCTTCTTTTCAGTGTTTATGCTTTTAGCCCCAATTTCAACCTGAGGTCTATAACCGTTAGCATAATTGCCTCTTTTGATGGAGAGCTGTAATCCCTGCTCTTTATTTCTTATATTGCCCAGACCACAGTGCAAAGGTCATGGTAGCCTCCTGGGAGAGGCAAGGCTCCAATTAGCCTTCCTAGACCAGTAACAAATTCCTTAAAAGTGGTAAGAAGGCAAAGCAGTACTCCACACCACCTCAGTGTTCAAAGTCAAGTACAAGACATTATTTGCCACTAAAGTATTAAAAAAAAAATTCCTTAATAATATTGTCAGTTTCCTCAACTTGTGTAAGAGCAGACACATATGTATAGGGAAAATGCATGTTTACCCTTTGGCTCTGAGTTCACATGGATTGAATTCAATCCTCATGAATTCCCCACCAAACACTCTTTGCCTCATGATCCCACCTGGGTTTCCTCTAAGAACCTCAACATTGACTTACTCTTTGCCAACCCAGAAATTTTCCTATGGACATCAGAACTTGGCTTTTATCTAGACCTCCAGAGGAAATGTAAGAGGGACCTCATCTCTTTATGCAAGCACCCATGCTTAACAGATACATAGTGAATATAGAACAATCTTTATTTCATTTAGAGAAAACTCAATGGACTCACAGAAGCCCATAGTCTGGTGAAATTCTACCTTCCTGTAGGGCCCTGCTGCCACCCTGTGGTTTAGCCCTGCCCCAAAGGGAAATGCACTACAAATTGATTAAGATGACTCCTCATCCAGTGAGTACCACCTCTCCCCAGGCACGTTATACATCTTTCAGAATTCCAGTGTTCTGCCAAAGTTGGAGCTGTCCCCCCACCTCCAGAAATTTTGCTCTTCCTATAAGATTTTTACAATCTGCAAAATTTTCAGTAATTGTGAAGGACAAACATCATGCTTACTAATTCCCCCATATCTAGAAATGGATACTTTGCCTAGACACCAGAAATAAAGCACTGTTCCCCAAATGCTGCCCCAGAGCAAGGCCAAGAACATGGTTTCAGGAGCTCCAACTGAGTCAGGTCTATGATGTTGAATCTGATTTGATGATCAAGATTAAACAGCCTAGAGACTCTTGTGTTGACAGGGGGTAAGGAACATAGTTCAAACAGGTAAGATGGAACCTGCCAGATGAAGCAGAACCAAAGCCATGAATCTTAACAAGATCCAAGAGGTAGATAATGAGATGTCAAGTTCAAGGTTCAGGTTCCAAGTCTAGTGAGTTTGGCACCAACCAGGCAAAGTACCAGAACGAAACAGAGTGATCTTAGACTGCCCCAATCTTTGGACCTGCAGGTGCCAGGAGGTTTTAGTCCATGCCACGAGTGATCAACCTCACTTAGCTTCCCTTCAACAGGTATTCTTCCCAGAAGCCACTGGCTTCATTAAAATCCATAGCACTCTGGGTAGCTCTGAGGCAGCAGGAGAGTCCAAAGGTCCACAGAAACCATCATTACCAGATAGTAGCTTTTTACAAAGCCAAATAGATGCATTTCCTTGGTTCTATATTGTTATGTTTTTTTTTCACTCATTTAAGTTGCAGAATGCTCTGTAATATTAATGTTATTCCAGTGGCCTTTTTTCTCTAATACACTGTGCTTTGTTCTAGAACCAACAGCAAATGAGAAAATGTATACATACATAAAGGCTGTAAATGAAATTAATATATTCAAAATCATGGCATTAGTTTGGAAGATAGAAAATCAATTACTCTTTAAGTACAAGCAGTTATATTAGTTAATTCAATACACTCCGATATTTTACATAGAATGGACATCAAACAGAATTCAGTCTTTTCTGCTGTTATTATTTTAGATTTATTGTACCATGATAGCTTTTAAGAGCTAAAGATTGTCAGTTTCAAAGCAATAATTACACGTACTAGTTAGAACTTCATCCTACTTTTCCTTTTTATAATTTTAACAAGAAAAATAAGTTTGATTTTCTTTTCCTCTTAACTTAAGGAAATACATATTCCCTAGGTGTGAAGGGGCAATTAATTCTTTCCTCTTCATGAAGTTGCTTGGTTCCTGTAATGGTAATTCAAATAGGAAGATCTTTCCCATTCATTAATAGACCCATGTGAGCTGCCTGCATAGCATGGAAGCTTGAGTCACATGAGTCTGTAATGGGAGGAACTTGCTGAACAGGTGGAACAGGAAGGGATGGGGCAGGAAGGGTGGAACAGAAAGAGGCAGAGCTGGAGCAGAGCTGAGAGGAAATTGATCAGAGCAATCAGAACTGAGGGAGAGAGAGAAAAACAGGCAGCTGGCTAGCATGAGTGAGAGAGCTTGTTTGTGATTTGTTTAATGGAGCTGATTTGTGGGAAGCCTAACAGAGGGAAGTAACCTCTGCATTGTTATTGTGTATATATTTTTGTTACCGTGATGGATTTGGCTTTCTGGTGTCAGAATAAATGTTTTGGTTCTGTCTTCCATGTGGAAAGTCTGTTGTATTTCACAATTCAGAATTGCATTGGCATATTCATAGCTGCTGCAGATGCTGTGGATCTCACATTGGTGCTGCAGTTCCTAATTGATTTTTTTCTCTGTGGTTTATGAAAGAGTTTTATTATATAGCATACTTAGGGAATATAATTTTAGTATCCCAACAGTCACTAACAGTATATGACAGGTAATTTTGTACACTCTTAATATATTCCCTACTATGTACCTTCTTGGAATTATAGGTATAAGATATTAGGAGAAAAATTTCACAATGTTAATAAATGTATGATGACAAGACAGAAAATATTTATTTCTTGTGATTATGGGGAAGAATATTTGGCAAATTAATGAATAATTCTCTATTTGCATATCAAATAAATAATGTTTATTGAAGTAGGTAATATCTTGATTATAAACCATAAATGTCCATTAACAAATGAAATTGAATTTGTATATTTTATCCCATAGCAGAAAGTCAAACATAGTCAATACTTTTACATAGAAACAGCTCTGATAACAGGGATGAATTCCCACAGGGGTGGCAATATGATCTAATTCAGTGGTATCTAACTCAACTAGAAATGGATACTGCTCACCTCATATTGACTTAGAAAACCACAAATTTACCCAGCAATATCGTTTCTAGGACTGTATCCCCAAGAGATCATAAAAATGGGAAAGGGTCCCACACGTACAAAAATATTTATAGCAGCACTCTCTGTGGTGGCCAAAAACTGGAAATCAAGGGGATACCCATCAATTGGGAAATGACTGAATAAATTGTGGGATATGAATGTAATGGAATACTATTGTGCTATAAGAAATGATGAACAGGAAGACTTCAGAGAGGCCTGGAAAGACTTATATGATCTGATGCTGAGCAAAAGGAGCAGAACCAGGAGAATTTTGTGCACAGCAACGACCACAGTGTGCAAGAGTTTTTTCTGGTAGATTCAGAACTTCATTGTAATGCAAGGACTTAAAAAAATTTCCAATGGTCTTTTAAGGCAAAAATCCCTTCTACATCCAGAGAAAAGAACTATGGAATTCAATTGCAGAATGTAGCAGATCATTTTCTTTTGTATTACATTTTGGCTTGTTATATGATTTCTTCCATTTGTTTTAATTCTTCTACATGGCATGACTATAGTGAAAATGTATTTGATAGGAATATATGTGTAGCACCTATATAGAATTGTATGCTTTCTTGGGGAGGGAGGGGGGAGATAGGAAGGAAGGTGGTAAAAAAATCTAACTTATATGGTAGTAATTGTAGAACACTGAAAATAAATAAAATCAATTAAAAAAAGAAAAAGAAAACCACAAATTAACACAGTCTGTGTTGAATTGTATTTTTATTTATTTTGTTAAATATTTCCTATTTTTATTCTGACTGCTCTAGGGAGATTTATAGACTATCTGCTGCCAGGTAGTTCCAGTTTAACACCTCTGGTGTAATGGAAAGAATATTTAACTAGAAATGAGAAGACCTGGATACTTGTCCTGACTCTATTATTGCTCATTTGCTGTGCAGATCACATTACCCCTTTGAGTTTAATTTTCTCCATTTTTCAAATGGAGAGACCTGCTTTTTGCATCTTTGAGGAGTTTTATAAAGATGAAATGAAATCATAAGTATTGAGTGATGGGAGCTTCTCTCTCTCTTTCCTATTTGAGTAATTCAAAAAATTAAGTATGTTTTCCAAGAGACATACATAGTGATGGATAGGGATGATAAATAGGTGAGTAGTTGAACCAGGAGTGGGAGAAAGCACCTGTGTTGAGAGGGTGGAAGGAAACTTGAAGAGAAGACTGAACACTTTTTGCTTTCATCTTTAACTGGGAAGATGGCATCAAAGGACTGATGGACTCCATGAAGAATTATTGGTCTTGACTGAGAAACTGTAGGTTATACTCTACACAGCCATGAAGACTTGTGGGAATTTGGAGAGAAAAGGTAATGCCACTCCCATCCCCACTATGCCTTCCTTCATTCAGCAGAGTGAAATGGACCAATGCAGGACTTAGGAGGAGGAGGAGGTCCTCCACCAGAGGAACCCTCATAGTCTTATCTAGCAGAGATCCTCATGACTTATGTAAGATAATCATTCTAGAAATAAATCAGAAGAAATAAGGGTTACAGAATCATAGATTAAGAAATGGAAGAGACTTTGAGGTCATTCATCCAGCCTAACCGTACATTGTAGGGTTGAATAAACAGAAGCTCAGAGAGTGGTGACTCTCCCAAGGTTACATAAGTAGGAAGTGATAGAACTGCCGTTTGAAGCTATATCTCCTGACATCAGGTGCTGTATTCTTTCTACTATATCATGTCTCAGAGGCCAAGCAACTCAACTCCCTCATTTTACACTTGAGGAAATTAAGGTCCAGAGAAGTAGAGTGACTTGCCCAAGGTTACTCAGCTATTAAACGGAAGAGCTGGGATTTGAATCCAAGCTTTTTGACTATAATCCGGCATCATTTCCAATGAACCACACACACTTAGATGTAGGTCTTTGGCATAAATAGTTGATCACTTGGAGAAAGCGAGGTGGCTCAATGCTTAGAGCACTGGGCCTGGAGTCAGGTGGATATGAATTCAGATCCAATGTCAGATATATGTTAGTTGTGTGACTTGTGGGCAAGGCAGTTTATCTCTGCCTGTAAACTTTACCTTTAACTGTAAACTGGGGATAACAATAGCACCAATTTCTGAGAGTTGTTGTAAAGATCGAATGATATAGTATTTGTAAAGCACCTAACACAGTGCCTGGAACACAATAGGTGCTTAATAAATGTTTGTTTTGTTCCCCTTTCCCTCATCCCAGGGTTTCTATTTTTTACCCTCCTTTTAAATAAAATTTCCCTACGTATTATTGCAAACTGTCTCTACTTTCAGGACACAAGTGAGTGCCATGCAGTTGATTTCCTAGGATTCCTGGGTTGGGATTATGAATCAAGAGTCAGGAAATCTCCCAAAGCATTTTTGTCCCTTCTGTATGATGTGAAAGTCTCAGACATGAGTGTTAATTATACATGTTCAAAAATGCTTTGACAAGTACAAAACATGGTATAAATACCAACTGTGATTCCTGAAGGAAGGGTGAAGCGAATAGGAAAATGAAAGTGAACTATAATCTTCTTCACCTTTGTTTTATCATTCTGAACAGGTAAAGGAGAATAGGATGGAGCCACCATCTGGAGGGAATTTCAATTTTGTTAGGGCTGTGCTCACTTTCTCTTGTGACTGACAGTCTCCTCATCCTTAGCCGAGGAGAAAGGAAAGTCTGCAAGAAGAGAGGATTAGAAGGGCATTCTCTTTCCCTATCAGGTTTAAAGACTTTCTGTTCCTGTCAAGCCTCCCTGTTCTCCGGTGTGTGTGCGTGTGTGTATGCACGTGTGTGTGTGTATTTGCTCTGATTCCTTGGAAATTTCCCCAGTGGCTCATCCCATAATCTCTCTCAGTGATTTTTCGCTTATTGTATCAGAGAAAAACTTCAGATATTGGATTTGGGGGAAGTAGGTTTGGATCTGGTCTCTGCAACTTACAAGCTTTGTGATCTTACGCAAGTCACATCACACCACAGGGCTTCAGTTTCCATATCTATAACATGAAGGCATTGGACTAGTTTGTGTCTAAGGTCCCTTCTAACACTAGTTCTATGATCCTCTGATACTTCAGATATTGAGACAGAAATCAGGGAAAACCTCTTGGAAGAACTTGTCTGCAGTTCCTAGTGGCACCCAGCAGGTGTCACCAGGGATCCCAACACTTTCTAGTTCCTTATGCTCCCAGAAGGGAGACCCAGACAGAGATCTTTTGGCAGAGAACATCTTTATTTTTTTTAGCTAGGAGAAACCTCAAACTCTCCATTGAAGCAGAACATTCTGTGGTATTTGGGAAATCTGAATCATCACCGAGATAAAGTTTAGAAGTTTTCTGTGTTTGGCAGATGACAGAGTGCAGATTCAAATCCAGATCTCCTGAAAACAAATCCATTACTTGGAGTGTCCTCAGCTTCTCTAAGATATGATGTGTCAGACAACTCGGTGAGGGCATGGAGAAGAGTATATGATCTGCCACTGGGGTATCTCAAAGAGACCAGAGAACAGAGACAATCTCTCAAGGAACTGTTGAGATTTAGGGGGACAGAAAGTCTTCAAAGAGTTAGTCTCAAGACTAGATGTTGCCTCTGATTCATCATCTTTTCCCACCAGGATTCATTTCACTCTGGACTTCTCCAACATGTTTCAGAAGATCATTTCAGTTTTGGAACTCATGTAGAAGCACCTTCTGCCCCTAGGGCTCCTTTCTCTGATCGGACATCTCCTCCCAGAACCTACATTTTAGAGGGTGCCCAGGCTAGTCATCTCTTCATTTCTTACCAGGTTGTACTCTTCTTGGACTTCTCCATTATTCCCCCACCACTCACCTTTAAACTTCCT
Source organism: Notamacropus eugenii (assembly GCF_028372415.1). NCBI lineage: Eukaryota > Metazoa > Chordata > Mammalia > Diprotodontia > Macropodidae > Notamacropus > Notamacropus eugenii. The sequence continues at coordinate 345,869,757 of NC_092875.1, forward strand.
TTTATGTGTTGTCTTCCCTATTAGCTTATATTCTATCGAATATCTTTTTGCTTATAGTGGTATTCCTAGCACTTAGCACAATGCTGGGTAGTAGTAAGTGCTTGTTGACTAATCCATTGACTATTGACTGACTGAGGTTATTATCCTTTGCCCACAATTCTGGTCTCCTAAAACCAAGCCCCCAAAGCAGTATCCTTCACATTCCTTAGCTTCATACTTCATCACTAGTTCCAGGCTCAAATGTGCTAACTACCAATGTTGATATCTTTCTCCTCTGATACCTCCAGCCTGAGAGAGTGGTCTCCACTCATTTTGGAACTAATCAAGAACCTCAATTCCTCTATAACTAGCAACTATATGGAATTATTTAAATCATCTGATGAGGCCAACCAATTATATTGCCAAGGTGATATCTGCAGTGGCAGCTATGAATATGCTGGTGTATTTCCAGGTTTGAATTGCAAGATGTAACAGGCTCTCAACATGGAAGATGAAACTAAGACATTTATTCCAATGCCAAAAAGCCAAATCCATCATAGTAACAAAGAAATCCATCGTAGTGACCAAGAAGTCTAGACACATTATCAGGCCTTCCCACAAACCCACTCCCTTAAGCAAAATCACTCCCTCTCTCACTCACAGAGTCCTACCTTGCTTCCTCTCTCTTTTCTAGCTCTGTCTGCTCTGCCTCACTTCTTCTCAGCTCTGTTCCACCCTTATCTTGCTGTTCCACCCCTTCCTGCTCCATGTAACTTAGACTCATGTGACTCAGGCTTCCCTGTGACTCAAGCAGGTCACATGGGCTATTAATGGATGGGAAAGATCTTCCCATTGCGTTAACAATATACCATCTCTGCGAGTTGTTAGCACTGCCTAATGTATTTTCCCCTTTCCTCCTGAACAAACTGCATTCCTTCTTGGAAAGAGGGAAAGAGGGAAGAAAGAAAGATCCCAGCAAACTAGGGAAACTCTCTCCCTTTCTCTCTCTCTCTCTCTCTCTCTCTCTCTCTCTCTCTCTCTTTCTCTCTCTCTCCCTCCTCCCACCCCTAAAGCCTCAAGGAAAATTACTTAAAACTTAGGTTTGGCTCATACCTAAGATCTCCCCAGTGCAACGCAGGGAATATAAAGACATAGAAATATTGTACTCAATGTACAATAAAAATCAGGTATTTCCTCCAAATGGAAAAAAAAATGCTTAACATAGAGACTTACAAATGTTCCATGACAAAAGACTTAAAACAGAAAACAGTAACTTATAGGTACTCTTGTACTTTCCAAAGAAACTCTTAAACTTTAGAACATGAAGTAGTTTATGAGACCACTGAATAAGCATTTTACATTTCATCTTGGTTCTGCCCTCTCCAAACCATTCTCCAGGTCTATGTCTTCTGGAAGCATGGGTATGAGTTCAATTCTTTGCTTTTCAGTGATCATCCTTTTCAATGCAGAAACTAGTACTTGGGAGCACTTTGTGAAGAATCTAGAATCTCTGGTCCTCTTAAATTTGCAAAGTTCCTTCAAAGGCTGGACACATATCAGAATTGTTGGTTTTCAATCATTCAGTCACTTGCCATCAAAAAAAGAAACAATAAGCTAAAGAGGGAGTCAGGGGTTCTAGGTCCAGGTTTAGTTTACTTAGTTCAGTCCAAGTTTTAACTACCACATTCCCTCAGTTACCATATTGCTAGAGAAGGAGAAAAGGTGCTGACCCTGCCCCATCACCTCATGGAAAGTCTATTGAGGTACTGTATTATTAGGCATAATAGAGAATTGGGGGAGAGAAGAGGGAGGAGAGGAAGGGAGAGGAAGAGAGAAAGAGGGGAGGGAGAGAGAAAAAGACAGAGAAAGAGAGAGTGTGTATGTATTCTTTTTAACTGATGCAGCAACCCCCTTCCTACCCTTTCCTATCAAAGGGACTGAGGAAGATAAAGGTTTTCTGTATCATATAGAAGTGCCATGTCTTTTCAGCACTTAACCATACATACAGGCAGGGCAGCTAAGTGTATGCTCAATGGGGTGCAGTCCATGTCACACTTAAGTAGACTAGCTTCCAAAATTGACTTCTTTGACCTCAAGTTGAAATATAACGTACAATTTTTAACAGTTTTTTTTTTTACCTTTGAATTACATATTTTTTTGCTTTGTTTCATCTGTTCTGGGTGTACTGAAATTGAGTCAGGAAAGCTGGTCGGTTTCTAGTTCTGACACCATTCACCAGCTAGCTGTGCCAAATTAGGGAGTCACTTCAGCGTTCTGGTTTCTAGTTTTCTCATCTGTAAAATGTGTAATATCACAGCCTTCATCACAACTTTACCGCCATCTGCTTGAGAGGGTTGGGGTGAGGATAAAATGAGGTTATGAATGTGAAGATGCTTTGAAAAAGCTGAAAGTTATCAACCAATGTAGCATTAATAGCACAGCTTTCTTCTTCTTAGTGCTTAGCAGTGCCAGGAGAGTGCTTGGTTCTTCCACTTAACCTGAATGGCACAGGAAATAACTCTGAGTGATTTGAATAGTTCTACCCACTAGGGACCAGAGAAAAAGGCTCAAAGGTACTATTGGAAGGGAAAATTGGGCAGCTTTGCTAAGTATCTAGATTTGCAAAGAGTGTTGTCCTGACCAAGGTGGTGCTGGGGGAGAGAAGACACCAGACTGTGAAAATTCCTCTGAACCAATGTAGTATTAAGCATGAAGATCTACTTGGGATATTAGGGGCAGGATGTTCCTAGTTACTTACTGGCTTTACTTCCTTGAGGCTGGAAGTTGACAGGAATGAAAGAGAGAGAGAAAACCTTAATCTGTCAAAAGAACAATTATTATTAAAAACCTACTATGTTTAAGGCGCCGTACCAGACACTGGCAATACAAGGGCAAATAATGAAACAATTCCTATTTGCAAGACATATATAGTCTTATGTGGTAGGAATCAAGTATATACAAGTATATATGGGCAGCTCGGTGGCACAGTGGATAGAATACCAGGCCTGGAGTGAGGGAGACTCATCTTCCTAAGGTCAAACCTGGCCTTAGACACTACCTGTATGACCCTGGGCAAGTCCCTTAACCCTGTTCCCCTCAGTTTCCTCATCTATAAAATGAGCTAGAGAAAGAAATGGCAAATCATTCCAGTATCTGTGACAAGAAAACCCCAAAGGAGGGGGTCACAAAGAGTCAAATGCAAACTGAGAATGACTCAACAACGAACAACCTAAGTACACACACACGTACCTATAAGTGTGTGTACATATCATATAAATCATAAATATAAAACAAGTAGATACAATTATATACAAAGCAGTTAAAAACCAGGTAATTTGGGAAAGAGAAGGCAAATATTGGGGCAGGGGTTCAAGAAAATCTTCTTACAGTGGATAACATCTGAGCTGTAGCTGAAAGAAAGAGAGGAACTCTATGAGGTGGAGATTAAGAGGGCAGAGACACAGAAATGGTAATAACTAGCATTTACGTACTGCTTTAAGCTGTACAAAGTTCTTTTACATGTTATCTCCTTTGTTCCTCAAAACCACTCCGTGAAGTAGATGATTTTACATATAAGGAAACTGAGGCTAAGAAAGATTTAAGTGACACTGTCTGAGGCAAGATTTGAACTCAGGTCTCCCTACCTCCTAGTCCAACATCTATCTAGCTACCTGTTGTAATACAGAATTTTAAGATCTGCAAAGAAAGGGAGATGCAGTGTTGCGTTTGAGGAACAGATTGAGGCGTACAACTATAAGGGATGATTTCTGGGTATTGTGACTTGCTCCTCTATCCTGTCCTTCTTCTGCTGATTTCTACTATTCAGCCTGGTCAAAGGAGAGAACTATTTTTAGGCTGTTAGAAAAAGCCTGTGAGGTTGTGAGCAAAAAAATACTTTTGCTATGGGACTATTAAAGTGAAGACACAGAGTCTCTATCAGGAAACTGAACCACAGCCTTCTTATTAGCATGAAAATCATAAACCACAAAACAACCGCTCCCTTCACTGTGGCAAACCTCATCTCTCTCTCTCTCCTCATTTCAGTTCCCTTATTCTCAACGGGTAGTGCTATGTTTTATCTAGTGACTGTGTGCAGAGGCATTCTACTAATAAAAATAAAAACTATTATTTATGGACAGTTAATTTTCATCATGGTTGTAAATACCTTTCTTCATAAGGGCCTTTGTGAAGTAGACTGTGAATCTCATTATCCCCATTCTAGAGATGGACACAGGAGAGATAAATTAACTTCCTCATAGTCACACAGCTAGTAAGTATCAGAGCTGGGATTTGATCCCAGGTGTCCTAAGTCCACATCTAGCATGTTTTCCACTATGCAAAGCTACCTCCCTGTAATAGTGTCCTTGTGCTCCAGGGGCATTGCTGCTTTGTGTCAGGGCATAGTAGCAACTGAATAAGGGGTCCGGCACACTCCCACACAGTCATACTGCTGCAAGGGAGAGAAGGGACCTGGAAGTCACAGGAGGTCCTCCTCACAACTACCCTAAAGCTGTAGACTGTCCTACTCTCAATTCTGAAATCCTACTGATTCGCTAAAACCTTCCAACTTTCAATGCTATGAAAAAGATAGACACAGCACGCAGGAGGGCTGCTAGCCCAAGTTCACTCTTGATTTGGTCAGACAAAAGGGTTAATAATCTCACTTTATTCTATAATATTCTATAATAATCCTCACTCAGAAGAGAAGCGCTGATAATGGGAGGACAAATACCTACAGCATTCCCTAATCACTCTTCTCATGGTGAAAAGTGGGGGCAACTATCCTTACATCTTGATGGGGTCAATCGAGATAAGCATGATTTGTGTATATCCCCTAAATCCCTTCAAGCCTCAGTGGAGGCCAGTTGAGGCAAACCCAAATTCCCCCCAAGACTTGATGAGGGTTGATCAGGGCACACACAACATTCTAGATTGTACACTCAGAACCCTAAGGTTCCCCATTCACTTACCAGTGCCCATCTGCTTTATGCACCAACAGACAAAGGAAGGCATATTGCCAGCAATAGCCTCATCTCTGTATCTCACTATGCAGCGGCAGGAGATAGTTATATTATTTATCATTATGTAACTCTGCACAAAAATGATAGAGATGTTTTGAACCATAATCATGGGAACTCATATCTAATACCTGGGAACAAGAGATTGTTATGGCTATGGATCCTGGGAAACTGAACTCTAAGAAATAATAACAAAAAATCACTTTCCACACAGTAAAATCTACCTTACACTAAAATTCACCTTACATACAATCACTAATATCAGAATTAATTGAAAGGGAGCCAATCTGCACTTAAAAGGCTGGTGTTTGATTTGTAGCCTTGGCTTTAGATGAAATTGCCTGAGAATCATCTGTTTGGGATGAATATCCTGCCAATCCCAGCGCTGCAGCTGAGGCACAAGCCTACATCTTAAAAGTCTACTGGAAGAGCTGGCAAAAATCAGTGTTTTCTGTATTGCCAAGACCTGACTTTCCAGTCTAGAGCCTTAGATGGACTGCTTTAATGAGCATTTTTAAGAGGAACATCGGTTTGAAGCCAAGTTTCAGAGTAAAGTAGCAAACAGTCACAGGTGTGGAAGAGTTGTTTAGAGAACACCTGTTGGATTCTACAGTAAAAAGAAGTCATTAGCTGGGTCACTCTAAAGTCTTTTTTCTTCATTAAAAGGGAGGCAGGTAGCTTAGGGAATCTGCAGAAGGAAAAAAGATTTTTAAAAGTGGTTAACTGAATTTTCATCATTTCACCCCACCTTACTCCAATCTATGGAACTCAGATATGGACATCTAGAGAGGTAACATGGAGCATAGAGTATCTATCCTAGAGTTAGGAGGTCCTAGGGTCAAGGCATTGCTCTGACACATACTGACTGACTTAATCTGGGGAAGCTACTCTTGTGACTTAGCCTCTCAGTGCCCTTAACAGCTCTCTGTCTTTAAAGTTATGGGTGAGTTGATAATTTGCATTGGTGGAGGGAATTTCCAGAATGGGAGCTCATCAGTGTAAGGAAATCATGGGTTCATATAAAACAAACAAACAAACAAAATTTAAAGGACCTAAGAAGGAAATGGAAAAGTCATTCTCTGATGTTCTATCCTCAGTGCACCATGAAACAGAGCTGGTTTTACCTCTGGGTGGATCATGAAATTTACAGAATCATAAAATCCCAGAACTGGACTTCAGAGGCTATCTAGTCCAATACTTCCTTAAAGCATGAATCTTCTCTGTAACTTATGTGACAAATGCTTGTCTTAGCCTCTGTTTCAACATCTGTAATAATGGGAAGCACTTTTTTCTCCTGGGCAGCTTATTCCACATTCTAAAACAGGGCTAAAATATGGTTCTACCCATTTTTTGTATTCTGCTCTCAAGAGAGAGACAGAATTGTTTTTAGTGACAATACCCTAGAATTGACTGAAAGTTAGGAAACCTGGGTTCTAGTCCCACTTCTACCACAAGCTTGATATGTAGTCTCATAAGGTAATTTTGCCTTCTAGACATCCATTTATTCATCTAAAAATGAGGTTCTGACTATTCTTTCTGAACAAGAATTCTGTCACCTAGGACTGCATAATATCACATGAGAAATGATGATTATTTCCTCAGGGGGAGAGCCTGCATAGTAAATGGAACATAGAACCAGAAATAGGAGAACCTTTGGAGTGGGGTATGCTGGTAAATGCTTAAGAATAATTTCTCTGAAAAAAATACACACATGACATACTTTAAAGTATAATCTGTGTTATTAACAGCTTCTTTTATTAACAAATAGACAACCAATAAAACAATAAATCAAACTCTGGTTTGCAGTTTGTATATTTCAGAGACTGAATATTTAACAATCAGCTTTCTGGAGCTGGTTGGAACTGGCTTCAGCACTCTTGCTTAGGAAAAATGAGTGATAGAAGAGCTAGTATTCATGACTCATGACAGAAAGTGACTCCCACCACATGACACTGCTTCCTTCAAGAAGCAATATTTTTGAGAGTGCAGCACAGATGGAGTCAAGACAAAAGAATCAATCAATCAATAAATAAATATACAAGAAAAAAGAAAAAGAAAACCTGAGGGGGAGATTACAAATGAAATCATATAGAAGTGGGATAGAGCAGGAAGCTCAAGTTTGGCACTACAAAAGCTTTATCTTCATGAAAGATATAAAAAGAATGAAGAAGGGACAAATAAAGAGATAAAAAGTAAAGTAGAAATCCAAATAGCCTAGAAGGGGAGGGAAATAAGGAAGAGGAGGACAAAGTAAATGGAAGTTACTTAGAAAAGACTGCCACAAAAGAATGCTGTTTAAACTAAGACTGCAGGGGTGGAGAGGGATGATTTTGTATAACAGGTTTATCTGGGTAGGAAAAAGAAAGGAACAAAGAGGAGAGATAAATAAATGAAAGAAAGAGAAATGAAGTAAATTCAATGAACTTTGTATAGAGCAGATAAGTGGAAGCAGTGGTGGAGGAAGTAAGGAAAACCCTATGGAAGTAGATAAAGATCAAAGTAATGTAAGCAAAATGAATTGCCAAAATAATGTGCTAACTTAAGACATATTAATACATATTTTCTGACATACACTTTTTCCTCTGACAACTGGGTTTAGCTATATTCCAGACTTTTTAATATGTTATCTTATCATTGTTGATTCAATATTTACTAATTGTTTCTGTGATTTGTTCTGTGATCTACTTCCTCTTTATTCAGGATGTCATCATTAGATTTCCATTTAGATTTCTATCTTTTGTGAAGAGGGACAGGGATAAAAACCAGAAAAGAAACAAATAGAGGAAAACACAAAATGAAAATTGAAACCTTATATGTAAATGAGTTAATTTTTAAAAAATTAAAAATGGGCAGAAGGGAATAAGTAAACAAAGCCTAAAAGTTTATTACAAGCTAAAGACATCTAAAAAACACAAACAGAATGAAAATGACGGGCTGAAATAAAATTTACCATGCATCAGGTGATTTAAAAAAGCAAGAGTTGCACTCATGCTATCAGAATGCAAAATAGAAATTCACCATATCCAAGAGAGACAAATGGGCAAACTACAATGTGCTTAGAGGCACTATAGGCAAGGAAACAATATCAGTATCAAATGTATATGCAACAAATGGTAAAGTATCTGAATTCATAAAATAAAAATGAACTGAATTACAAAATGACAAAGACAGTAATACTTGCAGAAGTCTTGAATCTTCCTCTCTTAGAGCTAAATAAATCTAGCAGAAAGATAAACAGAAAGGAAAATACAGAACTGAATAGACTATTGGAGAAGTTTGATCTGAAAGATGTGACTTTTCTTTTTGGTGTGGAAAATAATAAAGAATAAATACCTCAACATCACACAGTACCTTTAAAAAATAGATGCTATTGTAAAGAAATTGTAAGTCAATATAACAAGGCAAAAATATTAACCAGATCCCTTTCAGACTTAATACTAATTTTAACTAATTCAGGAAACACAAACAAAAGATACAAATCTAAACAGAGATTTAATAACATCCTGAATAACACATGGATCAAAGAACAAATCATAGAAACAATGAGCCAGTCTGTGAAAGAGAACAATAACGATGAGATGGCATGTGAAAATTTCTGAAATGCAGTTGATTTTAAGAAGAAAAACCATGTCTCTGAAAACATACATTAACAAATTAGAAAAGGAGGGGTAATGAGCTGAGTATGCAATTTTTAATAATTAGGGAATAAAAAACTTAATAAAACCTAAATAAGCACATTTAGAAATGACCAGTGATATAGATAAAATGGAAAACAAAAAGACTATACTATTGATGAATAAAACTAAAAAGTGGTTTTTGCAAAGACTAATAAAATTGATGAAATTTAGTTAATTTGGTTTTTCTAAAGAGAAGAAAATCAAATCATCAAAACAACAAAAAAATAGTGTTCTGGCCATTGAAAGAGACTTTGTATTGATCATATAATTTGATTATTGGCTCCAGTCCTGGCTATGTGCTGGGTACAGCTTCTGTTTTTTCAGGTACAAACCATAGTTTGGTTGGATTGGATATACTTCATTTAATGACTCATTCATCAGGAAAAACACTGACCAAACAATTGCGCGCATGCACAGGCTCTTTTAGTTAATTCTTCTGGAATAGGAAGACAATGGTTTCCTCTATGGAAGCATTATATTTGCTCTTTGATGCTATCAAAATGCTCTTTGCAAAGGCGTGCCCACTTCCAGAAAAATCAGATAATGATTTCCAACCTGAAGCTAAGAGAGATTCACTGTGTCCTAAGATAAATAAGCAGGCTCCTTAAGTAAGGTTACCCTCAAGGTTAAGAAACTGCTCTAGAATTATAGGATGTCAGTGCTGGAAAGAACCTTGCATATCATCTAAGGATCCCTTAACCATTTTTTGTGTCATGGAATCCTTTAGCAATCTGTTGAAGCCAATGGACTCCCTTCTCTGAAAAATAATTTTAAATGCATAAAGTAAAACACAAAAAAGGAAACCAATTATATTGAAATATAATAATATAAATATGTAAGTTCATAGACCTCAGGTTAAGAACCTCTAGCAAGGTTCTTTGTTTTACAGTTGAGGAAACTGAGTCTAAGAGAATTAAATGACTTGCAGTAGCAGTGGCAGATACAGGATCAAAATGGAGATTTCATGATGACCAGGCAGGTGCTCTTTCCATTACTCCACACCATCTAGCAGCCTTTTTGTAGAAAACTTAAAGGCAGCTCTATAACCTGGTCTTGTTAGTGTTCTAAGGCTCTACTGTGTACCTTTGTTCAGGAGCCCATAGGCTGGCTACACATGCTTCATTGTGATCTCATGGGGAGGGAGGTATCTTCACCTTTGTCTGAGAGACTTAAGCCAGTACATAAGAATTTATGTGGATATTGCTTATGTGACTTTTCAAGGGATTTCAAGCTGAAAGGGAACTTTGATACCATCTAGCCCTACCTTTTTTGATTTACAGATGAGAAAAATGAGTCATAGAGAAGTTAAGCAATCTACCCAAGTCACACTGGGAGAATATACCAGAGTTTAGATTCGAATCCATATCCTCTGACCTTCAGTCCCGGATTTTTTCTTCTCTGTCACAGCTACTACTGACTATCAAGAATAACCATCAATAGAAATACTATGGTTTTATAGATGTAAGAGGTGGACTGGACCAAAAGAATTGATAATGATGGAGGTCACTACTAATGTTTAGTTTAAGACTTTGCAGTTTCCTGTCAAAATGCCAATTACATAACGTAAGAGTCAAAGACAAGTTTCCCTATTTGGCATTTAATGCTGTCACTATCTGGCTACAATCTCCTTTTCTAAATATAACTCTGTATATATCTATGCATGCATGTATATAAATATATGTATATACATACACTATACATACATACACATCTGTTTGTCTTTACTCACTCTCTCCTTCTCTTCCCTTTCTCCCTCCTCCCTTTCTCTCCCCTTCCCTTAAAGAACTCACAATTAATAATCTATTTGGGGGGATGCTACACAAAAGGGAGCTGAAAAGTAGGTGGATAGGTGGAGAGTGTACCTGGTGTGGGGCATGATGGAAAAGTCTGAAGAAGCCCCCAAAATTGCAGAGACAGGTGAAAAATGAAGTGATAGCTAGCCTGCCCCATCTCCTTAAATAGAGGAAAACACATCCATTCATTTCTCTCTTACAATACCCTAGTTCCTTTCAAAGCTTAATTCAAGCATGTCCTTCCACATAAAGCCTTTGCTGGTCCCCTGTAGGTCCCCTTCCCCTTCTCCACACAAATTTCCTTGTATTTAATTTGTATCTATTTAATATATACTCATATATATCCTTGTTGTCTCCTCCAATATGTGTTCCTTCAGAGGAAAGATTCTTTCATTTATGTTTTTGAATCCCTAGCACCTAGTACATAGTACCACTTCATGCTTGATCATCTGAGGTCGTATTCTTAAATTCTAGTCCTCCTGGTTTTAAAAAAATGTTTGTAGATTAACTGATGACCATATTACTCACTGTGTGGGCATCAGTATTGAGTGATTTATTCCAGTTGTATCCACAGAATGTTTATAGATTATGAGATGCCCTGGAAGGGCAAGAAAAAATTGTTTAATTCCGTAGTGCAATTGCTTGAAATGATCTAAGCATTCAAACTATAACAAATTAGAAAAAGCAAAACCTTGTGGTCATCCGAAAGAACAATGAATGAGATTCCTCAATAAGATCATTAACTCCTCTAGAATAAGGATATTCCATTCTTTGTCTTTGTATAGATAAGCACTTAGCAAATTCCTGGCACAGGGTAACATTAAATAAATACTTGTTAGTTGATTGATATATTTCATGATGGCAGGTTGTTATTAATAGTCATCCTGGGTGCTAGTATAACAGAAAGACAGACCCTTCTAACTAAAAGATTGAATCAAGCCAGATCATAAACAGTTACTCTTGAATCTAAAGAGTCAATGAGGTCCCCAAAGACCCAATTATTCAGAAAAAGATGAAATTGATGTTTATGATATTCTGGTATTAGTGGACTTGTGTTATTATGAGGAACAATAGATCTGAAAATAAATTCTCAGTTATGAGAATTGCTATCATCTTTAGAAGACAGTTTGCATGATGGAGGGCCTGAGTACAAGTCTTGCCTTTGATGCATTCTGGCTGTGTGATCCTGGGCATCAATTAACCCCTCACCATTGCAGACAACTCTCTAAGACTAAAAGTTGCAGAAAAGGTGTTGCCATTGTTGACCTGAAAACTTACCAAGAAAAGGCAACAGGCTAATGCATACATTTTATGATTTAATTAATTAATTGATCAATTCCCTATTAAAGAAAACGGTAACATAATGCATTATGGAGCCAGAAATGTTCTGGCTACCCAGTGCAGAAATCTTCTGGCTTATATACATTTTGCCGTGAGAAAGGAACTCTCCTAGTTGAACAAATCATAAATTTAGTAAGACAAGACAATTAACAAAGCAATGTCAGTCAAGTCTTGAGATTCCAAGCTGGGTAAACATATGTCCCAGGTGGTAAGGAAATCCCACCACTAGTAAGTGGCAGGCTTCCTGCCCCAAACAGGTAACTGATGCAGGAAAGGGCAAACAATGTTCAATAGAAACCCAGGATGCCTATTTTTTCTTTACCATTAATATGCCATAACATAGTATGCGTCTATAGATAATGATACAAAGGAAAGTCCCATTATTCAAGATATGTCATAGGTTAAACGTCTCCCAAGGAGTGCAGAGTCAGCTTTGGCTGGCTTTTGCTGACATAGGAAGAGGCATTCTCTGAGTTTGCTTCAGAGAGAACAAAGAGATTATTCCAAAATTTTATATTAAACATTATCACCATGCATTGGTAGGGGAGGTTTCCTCATTTTGAGTTCTCTGTATCAGTGAAATCACAGGTCCAGTTCCTTGACCCTATCCTCCTGTTATCTGTAGAAGGTAAAATGGACAAAATTACAGACACAACCTGTCTACTTTCATTGATTGGTTTTGTACAGAACATTAGATAAACCAACATGAAAGGGAGAGTTCCATAGGAACATTGGTTCTGCCATTATTGGGTGACTGGTAACAGTTAATTTATTATGGTGAGGTGTGATGATAACATAATCTATGACATTAGTCCAAAACAAAAATGTTCAGGACACTCTTAAGGGGGATGTGCCAGCACATGTTTTTGAGGAAAATAGAATTTTGATAACTTTATTCAATGTTTAGCCAAAAGGAGAATATAGAAAAAGGAAGTAGGTATTAAAGAACTGGGAATTTTTCCAGGAGATCTTCAAATCATATCAATTAGGTTCATAGCTGCTGATTCCAGTGGGCCTTGCATATAACACTAATTTAAGATTTTTAGAATTGGACAGGACGTTGGAGATCATTTAACGTATGGGATTCATGAACTTGAAACTTTTAATATTTTGGTAACTATTTCTATACAATTGATTTCCTTTTTAATTCTATGCATTTTACTTTATACACTGAAAAGTGTAGTTCTGAGGACTCATCATCTTTACCAGATTGCCAAAGAGATCCATGACAAGTCAAAGTTAAAACCCCTGCTCCAGGCTAATTCTGTTTTTCAGATGACTTAACCTGAATCTCTGAAAGTTAAAGTGATTTGCAGAAGGTCCCACATTGTCACATTAGGATTCAAAGGTCTTTCAAAGTCAAACTCAATGTTCTTTCCACTATGAGTGGACAGTGGAGAGAAGTACTTAGATAACTCAGTTCAGTATCTTTAGAATTTTCTTAGGTAGAATGAAACCTTATAATTTGTCATGGTTCTTTTTTTTCCCCTAAAGGGGGAGAGTAAAAAAATTCAATATACATATACAAAATAGAGATTAGCTAATTATCAGCTGGCACTGCCCTAAGTATTATTGAAATGAATGCTTTGCAATATCCGAGCATAGTTGGATAATAGCTATCACCTAGATCATTATTATGGGCAGAGTGCAAGATTAATGCTATTTTAACATTAAAAAGATATAATTTGTATACTTCTAGGTTGTTACTCAAATTTTAGAAATTTCAAAAGGTTTTTAAAATAAATATACATTCCTTTGTTCTATCATCTATCGTGTTCGTCCTTCATTGTCAAAGAAGACCATGCCATCAGAGAAATGATGACATGACTTGCAGTTGACTTTGATTTGAGTGAGGGAGGGCTGTGCAAGGTCACCAACCTCACTTTCTTCTCCTGAGCCTTTTGGGTCCCGTGGTCTGATATTCATCAAGATGGCTGGAGATGGCCCAGGATGCAATGTGAGACCCTGGCCCTTTCAGGCTAAGGTCTCACAGCATTCTCACTTTGAGCGAGATACACCCATTCAATGAATAGGCTTCTTTAAGTAGTTGCTCAAGGGATGGCCCCTTTAATATATATAAAAAAAAATCAAACTGGGAGGAGAAGACCCTCAGGGTTCCTGGGTAAAAGAGAAACAATTAGTATTTAGATACTAAATACAATGTAGATTAAGTATGCCCTCGATTAGAAGAGATCAAGGGATGCTCTTAAAGCAGGTCCTGTATTCAGTTCTGGGAACCAAATGCAATAGGGATACAGCTCATATTCATTGGCTCATTTGTATCCATCCCTCTAGGACTTCTTAGATCCTTGGGATTGTTCGCTAATCACTCAGTCTCAAATTAATAACTAAACATTTTAATTAAAATACAAAAAATTTAAGAAGCATTAACTCTTGATGACATTCCAATTACTTGCCAGTTACAACCTTCCTTTCTGGTTGGAGTCCATGTTCACCCTCTTCAAGTTCACGAGTTACAGGAGAGGCACAGCCTGGAAAAAATTGTTTGTTTTTAAGTAAACTTCTTATATTCCAATAAAACAGTAATGAGATCCAGCTATTAACTTATAACAGGCTATCACACATAAAGTATAATTATTATAGAAATTTTTGGTGATTCTCTTGGCTATAACTTCAAAGGCAAATTAGAAAATAGGATGACTGGCTCCATGACCCTATTATGGCCCTATGATCTAAAAATTATAACATCGTTGTGGCTAACCCTGTAATAGCTTACTTGAAAAGATGCTGCTCAAATATACATGGGCTGTCACACATCTGACCTATGAAGTTACACTGGGAAGGGTGCCAATTATTCTCCTTCGACTTTCTCCACTTCACATACAAATCACAAATTCATGCCTGTGAAACTGATGGGGTACAGACTCTTGGAACCTCCTTGAATTCTTCTTGAATCTTCCCATCTGATCTGGCAGACCCCTGAGGCCCATGGGCTTTTTGTTATCACTGTGCCCATGTCTCTGTTGTACTTGTAACCCTTGATCCTATCAAAATCCCATTCCCCAGGCTGCTGGCCACTCCCATCAAGATCCTCCCTAGATTAGATCTGTATTCACCCCAGGGTACTGGTCATTCCCATCAATTCCTCTGGACATTCCAGGTAGATCTCCCCTATCAAAACCATCCCTGTGGCCCCCGACTACTTGGCAGCACCTGGATTCTTCCCTCAGTCTTTTTTTTGTATTTAAGTTCCATCTCGCCTCCATGAAGGCGCTCAGATTCAATCCAGTTCAGACTCTGTCTAGCTGTGATTCTATCTGGCCTGTACAAATGCTTAGGCTCCTTAAGAGTCAACCCAATATGGTGAATCTTTAATAAGCTTTGTTTTTCTTTGATTTAAAGAAGTCTTGAGTGGAATTCATTCGAGCAGGATCCAGTGTGCTGGTATTTTGGGGTCCCCCAGCACCCCTCAAATTTCCACAATATCATCAAATCTACATTCA
Organism: Notamacropus eugenii; assembly: GCF_028372415.1. Taxonomy (NCBI): domain Eukaryota; kingdom Metazoa; phylum Chordata; class Mammalia; order Diprotodontia; family Macropodidae; genus Notamacropus; species Notamacropus eugenii. The sequence goes on from NC_092875.1 coordinate 345,885,029, forward strand.
CATCCTGAAGCATTTAGCATTTTAGGAGAGAAAACTGAGATACACAAAAATATCAAAGTCCTAGGAAAGTATTTAAATACTTTATTTATGAGGGGAAGATTTTTTTCTTCTTTCTTTTTCTGAGGCAGTTGGGGTTAAGTGACTTTCTCAGGGTCACACAGTTAGTAAGTGTTGTGTCTGAGGTCAGATTTGAACTCTAAGGTTGGTGTTCTATCCAGTGCACCATCTAGCAACCCCAGAGAAAAAGACTTTTTTGAAGGAAAAGAGAACCTGGTCTGAGTCCTAAGCAGAGAGAGTAAAGTGAAGCCTGATGTGGGATGTGCCAAAGGTTTCTGGCCTATCAGTTCCAGAGAAGGCATGACAGGAGTTTATCTCAGTAAGTTCAAAGGCGAGGAGGTCAGGTCAGAGTGCCCTGTACAGAGGACATAAACAAAGTGGTTTGTTTGTCCATAACCTCTCCTTCCAAGACAGCATTCAGTCACAACAGAAGTATGCAAACTGTTCCTCTGGGCTACCATACAATCCTTGGCATCTTAGCCTTTTTTTTTCTCAGTTGGTGAGAATGGACTTGTGGCTCATGGCTTTTGCTAGATCACTCCTGGGATGTTCATACAAAAATGGGTGGGGTTAAATTAGAATTTTTAAGGCAACAAAATGGGAAATAAGTATCAGATGAATGCACTTACCCTTTAAATTACTTATTCCATTGACATCAAACTATTATTAACATGGATTTTCCTTCAGGAAGTATTATAAAGCTTTGCTTGTTTTTTTCCTGTTAGATTTTAAATCTAAAGGTCAGACTCCTAAGAATGTAAAATTCTATGTTAAAATGCAATGTGGACATTAAGACTAAAACCCACTCTTCAAATAGGATGAAAGATGATAAATGGGAAAAATACTTCCTGCATTCTTCACAAGCTTATTTGTTCACTGTGTTTAATACGGAAAGAAGAATGAACATGTTTCATTTATCTGAAATATCCCTCTTCTGGAAAGCAAATGCCAGATGAACCGTTTCTTTGCCTAGCAAGAGAAGAGATGGCAGAATTACATGCATATAAAAGGGACATAGGAGACAGGGCTGAAGACTTGTGAATCCCAATTCTGCTACTGTCTACCACTGTGACTAGGACATGTCTCTGGGCCTCAGTTTCATCCTCTAAAACAAAGGGTTTGGAATAGTTATTTTCTATCTCTAAATCCTCTGATCTCATAACTCTCCGGGCAATGTAGATGATCCTGTTACAACGTCCTTGACAGAAGGATATCCAGCCTCTACCTGAACCTTTCCAGTGAAGAATAGTAACAGTGAGGGTTATAATAATAGTAATAGTTATTATTTTTTAAAGAATTCTGAAAACAAAAGAATACCAGAAATTATTGGTAGTCATCCTCATCATTGGTGCCAATCTGCATTGGTATATGAAGTACTCTCCCCTGGGAAGTTCCCTGTACTAATGAAATCACATGTCGGGTCTCTATCCCTTAATCAATAATTGATATCAAAAGACAAAAGATTAAAAGAACACAAACTGTTAAGGCAGTTCAAACAACAAAATAAACAATTCAACATCAATAATAATTATATAGACGTTTGAGAAGTAAAGTAAATATTGAAGAGAAAAATATTCCTGAAGGAGGAAATGAAGAATTTATTTTTTTTGTCAGTGGTTTCAAATTATATTTGTTTATACACCCCTATCGATAAAAAAATCTTTTTAAACACCCTCCAATGTGTGTTTACTTGTTTATAAATTATTTACACACACAATTATTCTGATAAATGTCTATTAAAATATAAAAATGGAACCTAAGATTGATGAACTAAAGGTGAAATGTTTTAAATTGTGTTCATCCTTCGTTGTTGAAGACCTTGCCATCAGAGATATGATGACATGCCTTACACTTGACTTTGTTTTGAGGGAGGGAGGGTTGTGCAGGTCACCAGCCTCACTTCTCCTCCAGAGCCATCTGAATCCAGTGACTAGATATTCATCAGGATGACTAGAGATGGCCCAGGATGCACTGGGTGCATTTTACTATTGATAATCACTGTAAAGCCAAGAGGGTCCAGAAGAGCCCTTAGGCAGGGGCCCATTGGTGTCTCAGCTTCAGAGTGCAGTAGGTTTAAGGCTTTGGGAAAGGAAAAGACAGGGAGGAAAGGAAAAGAAAGGAGAGGAGAGGAGCCAGTAAAACCCAAGTCAACTGGACATCTTTTGGCTATCCCAATTTACCTTCCTTTGGAGAGAAGAAGGAAGGGGAGGGAGAGGCAGACAGGAGAGGAGGAGCTGAATTACCCAGCTAGCTGGGTCCCCATTCAGCTAGCTGTGTCTTCTCACAGGATTGTGTTCGTCCTTTGTTGCCGAAGAAGACTGTGCCATCAGAGAAATGATGACATGACTTGCACTTGACTTTGTATTAAGTGAGGGAGGGTTGTACAAGGAATATTTATGAATGGTATGAAACATTTTACTCACACTATTTTGAATAATGGCATTTTTAGCAAGAGCAATGTTTATGAATATGCTTTTAAAATATCTTTAACACATTATGATGTAGTGATTCAACAATGGTCTGGTACTGTTTAATTTATTTCAAGACTTGGTTTTAATTGCTGTCATAGGTGAAAAAGGATATCTCACAAAGATATGAGCTCTGTTTTGGAGATGCTGAATTTGACACGCTCATCGGTCATCTAGTTAGGTATGTTTAATCAGCAGCTGGTGATGAAGGACTAATTGTATTTCTACTTCCTCTTTTCGCTCTGTCACTGGATGGCAAAGCTGTCTGTCACATCAGCCAGTGACATCTTCCAGTCGTGTTTGACTGACTGGTCTGTTGCTGATTGGAGGAATGCTGGAGGTCACAGACAAATTGATAGTCCAGCAACTCCCTGGTCACTAGTGGAAGCAGGAAGAAGCTTGACTATTTATGATTCAGAAAAATTTCCAAGATGAAAACTTAGATTCAGCTTTCATTGTTGTTTGCTCCATACTGATATGTACTGCAGTGGGGAGGCAAGTAGGGGAAAAGGGTAGGGGGAACAAATAATTAAATCACAAGTCCCCCTCCCCCCCCCAAGCAAGTACCACAATGGCATGTAAAGAACAACTCTACAGTCATTCCAAGGCCCTGGTGCTTCTCAGCCTCTAATCCTCATCCCTATCACCTTCACTTGTCAGGTTACTCCTGCAATTTACCTCCATGGGGTCAAGCTTTCACCCTACACATTCATTCACTTTGCACCTCTCTGTCCTTTCTCAGGTCCCTGCCTAAGTGTACATCCACTGAGAGTGCTCAGAACCTGCTTTCTGACTAAAGGCATAGCCAGAAAACACACTGGCTTTCATTTCTCCTTCCATGGTCCTGTGCTCTAATCACTTCCAAGTCTACTATGCCAGTGGGCTAGCTACTTCCTGATGCACCTAAATAATGCCAAGGTGACTGCAGTCAAATGCAACCACCCTTACTAGTCCTCATCAGTCAGAGAGGAGAAAGAATCTTCTCACACAAAAGGCAACACCCTTTTCTTCCTGTCCCAGCAGCCTCATGAGGTCCTGGCAAACATTCTCCTTAACCTTTTCCTATTTGCTGTTTCTACACAAGAAGAAAGTTCTAGTACAAGAATTCTTTAATCTCCGTGTGTGTGTGTGTGTGTGTGTGTGTGTACGTGTGCACTTGTGCACCATGGTCCCTCTGAATCTGATGAAGCCTGTAGACCACATTTGAGAATGTTTTCAGAATAATTGAAGGAAATATAAATTTCAGTTAGAGGTTAGTGAAAATAAAGACATATATATATGTGTGTGTGTATTTCCCCATTCTTATTTACTGACCCCCCCCCCCCAAGATCTAGCCACAGACCTCTTGCACTCCCAAGTTAAGAACTATTCTAAGCAGTGATATTGAGAGTCAGTACATAGGACAATCGACTTGGAGTCAGAGTTGGCTGGGTTCAGATTCTCTGACATTTACTAGCTGCGCTATCCTGGACAAATGACTTTGTTGTTTTTGTGTCTATGTTTCCTTATCTGTAAAATGAGGGGGTTAAACTGAATAAATTCTAAATCTTTCTGTCTGTCCATACATCTATCTATCTGTCTGTCTATCTATCTCATCACTTCAAATGATGTTAGCTAACTTGAAATTTATCATGGGAAGAAAAATCACTGTTAGAGCTGTTAAAGATCCAGGACCCATGGGGCATCTCAAAGAAATGTTGGAGACATAGAGAGCCTCTCTGGTAACCACTGGGAGCAGAGGACATTCACTGAACAATCAGCTGCCATGTAGAAGAGTCACAGCTGGGTCAGTCACTGAGAGTTGGGGAAGGCTGTCCTTTTCTTTTCTTTGTGATTGTGAGATTAGGAGAAAGTCTGATAAACCTATTCTACAAATGGCCTCTCTAGGACAGCTGTTACCTGGGTGGAAGTAAGGCAGAGATTTGAGACATTTTTTGGAGCAGCATAGCTATTTGGGAGTTTTAATATTATATCGTTAAAATTTCTCAGACCATTAATTACTCTATATGCACTCTATAGTTAGTGCACTTTTTGGGTCACTTGAAGTTGGGAAGGTGACAAGAGTCTTATAAATTTATGAAATACTGTCCAATAATGACATCTGAATTTTTAAACCCTACACTAAGTCGAGGTAAAACTGGGGCAGGCACTGGAAGGCTAGGAATGCTTTCTGAAATTGACACAGACATCCAAGCAGGCTGTGAGAGAGGAAGGTAGGCATCATCTGCATGTCTTTCTAGCTCCAATACCTGTGTAAAGGTGGGTGTTTCTGTGTAAGTAAGGTGGACTTCAGTGTAAGTAAGGTGGATTTTAGTGTGTGTTAAGTGGATTTTTGTTATTATTTCTTAGAGTTCAGTTTCCCAGGATCCATAGCCATAACAATCTCTTGTTCCCAGGTATTAGATATGAATTCCCACGATTAGGGTTCAAAACATCTCCACCGTGCTTGTGCAACATTACATAATGAGAAATAATATAAATATCCACTGCAGCTATGCAGTGAGATAGAGATGTGGTGATATAAACTTGTAAGGCTATTGCTGGCAATATGCCTTCTTTGTCTGTTGCCTTATTAAGCAGGTGGGCACTGGTCAAGGAATGGGAAACCTTAGGGTTGAGTGCACAAGTTGGAATGTTGTATGTTCTTTGATCAGCCCCCATCAAGGATTGGGGGGAGTTTGCGTTTGCCTCAACTGTCCCCCATTGAGGCTTGAGAGCATTTAGGAGAATGCACAAGTTATGCCTATCTTGATTGACCCCATTGAGACATAGAGGTAGTTTCCCCTCCCTTCTGACCCGTCTTTGCCAGCAGAGTGATTATTAGGGAATACTGTAGGAGTTGTACTCCCATTATCAGCAATCCTCTTCTGAGAAAACTAGAGTAGAATGAAGTAAGATTATTAACTCACGTCTTTCCTGTCTGATCAGATCAAGAGTGAAGCTTTGCTAGCAGCCCTCCTATGTGGTCTGTTTATCTGTCTTATGTTCTATTTAGAAGAAACTTACTTGTACCAGTACCAGTATACATGTGGGTAGAAATTCCAATCACATACTTAACTTCTCCTTTGGTTGCCAATTTTGCATCTTCTGCTCTCCTACTTCCTTGGACTCCATTTCTAGCTGCTGGGGTACCTCCTCCCCATCCCCTTCCCTTTCAACCACTGTCTTCCATTATTTCTATTTACCCCTGCTTTCATTGTTGTTGTTCAGTGGTGTCTGACTTTTCATTACCCCATGGACCATAAACCAATACTGTCTGTGGAGTTTTCTTGGCAAAGGTATAGGAGTGGTTTGTTATTTCCTTCTCCAGTAGATTAAGGTAAACTGTTTAAGTGACTTGCTCAGGGTCACACTGCTAGTAAGTGCCTAAGGTTGGAGTTGAACTCACTGCCTCACCTCTGCCTTACCTTTCTTTTAAATACTATCTTGCTTGGTCTTGTTCCATTGTGCCTTCTTCAATCATGTCCCTCCAGCCTCCCTGTATTCATTTTTTCCTCCTTTTAAAAAACTTTTAAAATAAATTTTAATTGACTTCTTTTTCTTATATCAACATAGTTATCCTGAGTATTTCTCTCCCGCCCCCTCCCATATAACAAATCCTCTTTTTTTAGAGAGGGGAAAAAAGCAGTACAACTGATCAATACATTGATAAAGTCCACAAATCTGTGCAATGTGTAACACCTGCGGACCTCCCACCTCCACAAAGGGGTGCCCTGGGACTGTCCTCTCATAGCTCTTCATTTAAAACCTACTTGATCCTTACAATTTTGTTATATTTACTCCTAATTTTTCAGTGTAGTTGTTTTTCCCATTTACAATGTTGTGGTTATTGTATTCTTGGGTCTGCTTACTTTACTTTACATCATTTCACACACACACACCCCCCTTCACTTTAATGTTAACAAATTTCCCTTCACTTCAGACCTTTTTATTCTCATACTCCTTCTGTCTTCTTGTATTCTTGAAAACTCAGCACTCCTAAGTGATTCTCTTTCATGGGCGCACCGGGCTAGGAAGAAGCTCCTTCCCCACTGCCACATGTAGGTGCTCCCTCTACTGCCATCATGCATCAACCTCTCCATATTTAAGTTCTCCTTTTCAAAGAGACCTCATTTTAGTGCAGTGGCTTTTATTCAGGTGTTTATATATATGTCTTTAGTTATATGATGGTACCAAAGACCTCATGGTTTACTAAAAGCCTTGACTCACTGAACTTAAGTGAGAATTTTTAGGCAGAAGAGAAACAATGAAAAATTGAACCAACAGAAACAAATGGCACCTATTTTCCTAAGGCAGTTTTTCCAGTTCAGGATTTTATTGTTAGTGGTGACCCGTACAAGATATTTATTGAGTAGTGAAATGTGAATCAACATTTATGACATCAAGTTTTCTACATTAAGTACATAGAAACAATCAACTTAAAACTGAGAACATATAAACTGGATTCCCCTCTACCACAATCACAAAACAAAGTTGTAGGCAGCAAACTATGATGTCACACAAAATTCTACAGGCATTGGTGAGACCTCATCTTCCACATGCATTAGACAGCTGAGAAATAGACTCATGGTTCAGAAATCCACAGGTAAGACATAACTAGAAGTTGCTTAAAAAAAAAGTCATTGGTATTTTTCCACATTCATTAACAGCACCTCAGTTTTCAACAGCTATTGTTCAAGTCCCCATATAAACAGTACAGACTCAATAGCTTTCAGCATGTGCTTAGAATAATGACACACACATGTATTCCTCCCAAGGAAAATGTCATATATGATGTCCAACAACTCTTGAAAAATTTCTATGATGAGATATTCTTGTTAGGGATATTTAAGTAAATGAGGATTGGAAGCAGCCATAGTTTAACTGCTAAACTTTTAGGCCCACCAAACACATGATGTAGTATTTCTGCCTATTTAATATGATTTCTAAAAAGATTCTCCTAACATTAAAATGAATATTGTTGTCCAGTGTGTATGTTTAAAAGAAATAAAATTAATAATTATCTTTAGCTTTAAGTCAAAGCTGTTTAGTCTAGAATAGAGGTTTTCTTTCTTCATTTCTTTTCTTTCCTTTCTTTCTCTTCCTTCCTTCCCTTCTTCCTTCCTCCTTTTATTATTCTCTCTCTCTCTCTCTCTCTCTCTCTCTCTCTCTCTCTCTCTCTCTCTCTCTCTCTCAGATGGCATATATGGCACCAGGATAAAGTATTTTTTAAAACAAAGGGTTCTTTCCATTACTAGTTACAAGGTAGTGTGTTCTACATTTAACATTGTGTTAGAATCCAGCTGTACTCACAAATCAATGAATAATGGGTATAAAAGTAAGTTGTTTGGTTCTCACAACTCTGAGAGGTACTTGCCCTATGTCATGAGTGAGACTGGTTATAACTTATTAAAAGTGCACAGGATAGCAAGAAACAGGAGCTAGAATCCATGCCTTTTGACACAATACAAATACTCTATTGTATCCCAAATTTTGGGTGTGTTCTAGGATTGTTTGCTTTTATATAGTTATAATGTAGAATGTATTGCTCTTTAAGAGTCATTGTTCTCCTATGTCAATTTTTTTTCTTTCAGATCTTTGAATCCAGTTTTCATATGTGGATCTGTGATATGATGTGATGTTCTGTGATGTGAATTGTGACTAGACAATAGGGGTTTTTAACCTGGTTCCATTAACTTAAAAAGTTTTTGATAGCTGTATTTCAATATAATTGATTTCCTTTGTAATCCTGTGTATTTTATTGCATGAATTTAAAAACATTCTAAGAAGGGGATCTGTAGGCTCCACCAGACTGCCAAAGAGATCTATGACACAAAAAAGGTTAAGAATTCCTGGTTTAGAGCAACATGAATTATATGGGTTCTGGCTTTATTGTGCAAGGCTAGCTTATAAGGCATCTACCAGTCTCCTAATTGTCCTTTTAGCTTTCCCTACAAACTGTCTGGACTCTCCAAGGTAGATGAGTCTAGGGTTGGTTAACCATCTTACGACCAGTGTAAAAAAAATCAAGCTAAATTACTGCTCTAGCAATAGAGGATGAAAATGTATTTTTGAGCTGTCAGGGATAAATCTGTTGGCAGATAGCTCAGTCAAAAAAAGAAACAATAGGATATAAGTTGTGCTATTCTGTGTTCCTTGGGAAGATCTTAGCATTCAGTCAATGAATGATTTTTACTTCATGTCTGAAAGACCACAAAGTCATAATTTCAGACAGGCTTCACCAATTAAGCTAAACTATTACAATACATTACTTTTAAATCAATACCCCCAAAAGGTGAAGTGTACTTACGTAGCATTTCAAGATTTTGTCTCATTCCATCCGCAGATTAAAGCCTGTGGCATGGTAACATTACTGTTACAAAGACAGACATGCAAGGAATGATTGATCAAAAAATGGAACCCCATATCTGAGGAGAGGTTGTAGTTGGGAAATTAAGACACGTTATATGAGCAGGTTAATATTCCAGAACATGTTTCTTGGTATATTATAAAACTGGGCATAGCCTGGCTAGCCACTTCATAATTAGATGTCCCTATGATGATGCACAGCTGTGAGATTCACACAGCTGTACCTGCATTTGTCAACTGCATGCCCCTTCTGGTCCAGGGGCTCTGTTTTGCTCTGTCCATGAGGATGCTTAGTAAATATGACTTGCTCCTCTGTCAACTCAATTCATAGTCAAGTTGGATTGGATTGTTCAGGATTCCCCAAACTACCAGGTGTAAGGTCGCATAAAGCTAATTCAACTTATCTTTTTCTCTCAACTAAATGAAAATAAATTTTTATCCCTGATCATACTTAGCATATGTTTGACCTTGATGGTTTCCACTATTATGTTACACACAGTCATAGTCCTTATATTTTGTAGCCTTAGCTTTGAACTAGAGATTTTTAAAATGCTTGAAAATCAAGAATTACTTTTTTGTTTCACATTCCCTACAATTAAACAAAATAGAATGGTTGGTTTGTGTAGGTAAGCAGAAATCATCTAGGAAGTTGATAACAGACACTCCAATCTGCAGCATAGCATGTACCTGATAGCTACTGACTAGGACATTCCTTTCTCTCCAAATTCACCAATAAAACATACAAAATGCTGTAGGTTATAGTCCTGTGACCATAAGTGTGATTTGAGGAAAGGGCAGTGCATGAATAGAATAAGGTTTCACTCTTTCTTCCTACTAGTGATTGAGCATTTGAACCAAAGAACTCACCACACTAACTGTATGCTATATTTAACCAGCACAGGACAATGACAATAACTTATCCCTTGGTGCAGACACTCTGTAAATAGTCAGAACAGAAAAGTCTTTTTTTTCTTTTTTCTTCTTTGCAGTAAAGAAGAAGTAACATAATAAAAATAGCCTTCGTTCTTTTGGTTCTTCTCCCTAGGCTCATCTTCGCATTTCTTCTTTCTTCATATCATTCTACACCATTAGCCAATGGCGGAGCTGGAAAAAGAGAATATGGATTTCCATTGAAATTGAACACCAGTGATTTACATAGGGACTCTAAGGAGTGGACGGAAGTCGTTGACGCCAATAGTTCTCAATCTTTTTCAGTCTGTAAACCATTGCAACAAGGCTAAGCACTCAATGGGTCACTTAGCTCCCTTCCATTCACCTCCCTCATTTCTGCTCTGACTTGTCCATTGTAAAAGAAAACTCATCAACAAACCATAGAATATTAAAGCAGGAAGGGACCTAGTCAGGGGAGTGCTGGTAAATATTTAGCGACTAGTTTTCCGGAAAAAGAAAAAAAGGACCTGCTACACCCTTTTAAGTTTAATTTGCTTGATTCTAGAATTTATCAGCAAAACAGCAAATCAAGCCCTGCTTTACATTTGTCGATTTTGAAGATACAAACGTTCACATTGACCATTTGCTAGCTGGCTTGCTGCTGGAACCTGGCTTCAGCATACCAGTTCATATCCTTCATTTTAAAGAGGAGGATCCTGTGGTCCAAAGAACTGAACAGACTTTCCCAAGTATGGCAGGACTTTCTTGTTTTGTGCCTCTGTTGAATGGGATATTAGGCACCTTCACTGAGGAAGAGTGGCCCGGCTATCAGGTCAGAGCACAGGAGAGGATGGGATGACATCCACACTTTCACTCTTTTTTCTTTCCATCCCACCTTCCTTCCCCCCCTTCCCTTTCCTCTTCAATGACTCCATCCAATGTCTTCAACTCAGGAGAGGCTGGTGCTTTAAGATAGCACTTTTTCGATGCCTATAGTACTGAAGGCCTGACCTGAGGGAGAATTGGTGTCAGAAGATTTATCAAAGCTCCTACTGCCTGAGGGAATGCTTTCCTGACCTAGTGGGCCTGGTTGCCATGGTGATTATGGAGCTGGAGGAGAGTAGCATTTTATATCCTTTTAAACTAAGAGTTGTATTTTTTTAAATTTCTTATGATTAGTAAAGTTGTTTTTAACCTCATTTTATCATCTATAAGCGTCTCAGAAATATTATCCTGATGTGGATTAGGCCTGATTCAGAACACCAAGGTCACACAGTTGAAATACATGGGAAAGACTAGTATTGTTTTTGGCAAAGTAACAAAAAGGAAATCTTTTATTTATTGCAGTCAAATGAGATATACATATATGTGTATGTATGTCATATGTATACACACATAAAATATATACATATACACATAAATACATACATTTTAATCATATATACACACATATAAATATTATGGAAATGTTAGCTATTAATTCATAAACAAAAGTATAGGGAAATTCATATTATAAACTTGTGTCAATAGACCTCTTGTGTGACCCTAGGTTAACTTTTTGTTTGTTTGTTTCTTTTAAGGCAATCTGGGTTAAATGATTCTCACAGCTAGAAATTATCCAAGGCTATATTCGCACTCAGGTCGTCTTGATTGTAGGGCTGGAGCTCTATTCACTGCACCGCTAACCCCATTAGATTATATGCTCTTGGTCTCAGCTTATTTATCTTCACAAAGAGAGTGTTGGACTAAATGACCTCCAAGGATCATTCCAGCTCTAAATCTATTCTGAGCATCCCTTGGATCACTTAGGGGAACCTCACTGACTAGCACTGGCCCCCAGACCACATTTTGAGAACCCTTAGTCTAAGAACCATTAAGTCTAGTGGTTCACTAGAACCACTCTAGTCTAGTGAAGGGCATATATCATAGGGAAATGGCTGATAATAATAATAGCCAACATTTACATAGTCCTTTAAGGTTCCTGAAGCACTCTGTAAATATCTCATGTGATCCTCACAACAACATGGAGAGATAGGTGCTATTACTATTCTCACTTTACAGCTGGAGAAACTGAGGAAGAAAGCTATTAAGTGACTTGCTCAGGTTTATATAACTGCTAAATGAGGCCAAATTTGAACTCAGGTCTTCCTAACTACAGGAAGCTAGGTGGCCCTGAAGTCAGGAAGACCTCAGTTCAAATGTGACCTCAGACACTTACTAGCTGTGTGACCCTGGGCAAGTCACTTAATCCTGTTTGCTTCCATTTCCTTATCTAGAAAATGAGCTGGAGAAGGAAATGGCAAACCACTCTAGAATCTTTGCCAAGAAAACCCCAAATGGGGTCATAGAGTCAGAGATGACTGAACTACAACAACTTGCTGACTCCAGGCCAAGAGCTCTATCCACAGAAACCCCCACCCCCACCCCAAACTGGTTGGTGGTTTAGTAAAGTAGACAGTATGGCAGAGAAGTTAGAACAGAGACCTTGGGTTTGGATCCCATCTCTAACATTTCATTGTCAGCATTGCAAATCATCTCCCTGAGCCTCAATTTCTTCATCTGTCCATGAGAATACCAATATCCAGACCTCCTGTTTCACAGGATTACTATAAGGATCAAATAATAGTTCTTGATCCAATTTTATCCTGACTAGTCAAATTACAAGACTGGCCAGTTACTGTGCGACTGGGATCTTAAGATTTAAACCCTGAAAGGATTTCTCAATCAGATAATAGGAGACACTTAAAATCTATATCTGTATCTCGTTTTTATGGATAAAAAAAATCGCAGGCATATAAACCAGTGATAATAACAATCTGCCCACCTGTTTCAGTTTCTTGGGATTGATTCATTTGGAAAAATAGCTCTTTAGGCTTCAAGTGACATGTCATACCCTATTATTACGGCAGTTCTTGGTTTGGTCCAATTTTGAACCTTATCTATTTGACAACCATGTAGTCAGGACCTCAGCAAATCAGTGTAGGCACAGTTGTTGGCTAATAATAGCTAGCATTTATGATACCTCCTAGGTGCCAGGCATTGTGCTAAGTGATTTATAAATATTATTTCATTTGATCTTACCACAACCAACCCTGAGAGGCAAGTGCTATTATTTCCCTGATTCTACCGTTGAGGAAATTGAGTTAAACAGAGGTTAAATGACTTGCCCAAGATCAGTGTTTGAGGCTGGATTTGAACTCAGATCTTCCTGATTCCAGGTCCAGAGGTCCATCCACTGTATCACCGAGCTGCTCTGGCTACAGGAATGTTTAAAGCAGTAGCCAGAGCGAACATGAGGATAGCTGATCTTTCTCTTTATGCAGAATCTAAGTCTCTATAGAATGTACATTCATTCTTTTATGCCTTAATTGGGGAATAGAAAGAGAAATATTCTTGCTTTTTTACTAAAAGTGGTTTAATCCAAAATGGCTATCTCTGAAGTCAGGAGGGTGGCATCGATGTGCAATTCTGTCCTAAATATTAAAGTCTACCAGAGTGACATGTGTCCCAGTGCTACCTCTAACTCAGATGCATCACTGCAGCTTCTCTCAAGAGGCTAAAATGGAATGTTTAAGTCAAGGCAATAACAGGGTAAATTTCCTGAGTTTAAACTGCCCAGAATTGTTCAGCTAATCACAGGAATGGAAAGTTTCTCAATAATTATCAGGCTAGGTCATTACTCTTTCTAATTGGTGCAGCATTTGTTATATGTGTAAGTGATTCCAGCAAGATGTCCTGTAGCTCTGATTTGATGTGTTACTCTTTTGACATATTCAGCATATAGCAAAGTCAAGTGCAAGTTATGTCATTATTTCTCTGATGGCATGGTCTTCTTTGGCAACGAAGGAGGAACACACACACACAATTCTACTTCAAACAATTGAGATTATGGATAACCAGTTATTCATTTTTAGGAATTTTATCATTGATCTTACATAAATATACTTTTATTAATTTAATACATAATCCTAGTCCTTTCTGAAACCTGAGGACTCATGGTGGATAGTTTAGAGGTAATCTTGGGTCCTCAGAGGAACACAAGTTCTGTCAGGTCCTATGAAGCTAGAAAGGCATTGGGCATATGCCTAAGGATGGACTTTGTACCTGTTGCTCAATGCTCAGTCTAACTGTGGGTAGCTTTGCCATCAGAAAGCGGACCACCACGTGATGGATGTTTTCATCAGAAGAACTTCATGAAGGTCAGTAGAGAGGTTGCTATCTATGTCAGTACATGCTCAGGGTCAGGAGGCACTGAAACTTCTGCCACTGGCCAAGGTTTAAAACCCTTCTCCCCCAAGCAGTGATTACTTACAGTGAATTGACGTACTTCCCCATTCTCTACCAGGCCATGTTCTTTCTCAGGAGTGATTGCATAAGCTAGTTTCTGAAAGAAATCCATGGAAGATACTAGTTAGTATTAGAAGATATCCAGGGCTGGATTAAGATTGGTTCAATTTTTGTACCAATGTCTTTTCTGAAAAAGCAAACAAAAGATTACTATTGGTCTATGAATTGATCAGATTAGTAGACTGTCAGCTTCATGGATTATAGGTCCATAGATTTAGGACTTCACAGGGCATTTAGTCAAAACCTTCATTCTATCGTTGATAAGCTTGGGCCCAGAGAGGATAAGTGATTTGACCAAAGTCACTTAGGTACTAAGTGGCAAAACCAAGATTCGATTTCAGGTCCTCTAACCCCAGAGCTGATAGATCTAGTTCTTTGTACAGTTCAGCTAATTATGTTAAAGATTAGTCCTACCTGTAACTTTTCTTTTTAACTTATATGAAGATTTTACAAGTCATTTCATAAGTAAACTGAAACATTTTCTACTACAATATAGTACTTGCATGAATGGAATAGATAGCCATTCATGTAGTTAAAGTTTATGACTTCTGTTCCAAAATACCTTCCCTACTAACCTAAAATTCTATCACTAGTGACTCCTGACTTTGATATAAATAGCTTTCTCTGGGTATTTTGTTTAAAAAAGCTGACATGTCTTGGCTAAGAGGTTGTCACTATTGTCAAGCATATTAAATAAATACCTCTAAATTGATAGTCTTGAAACAAAATGAAAACATACAAAACAATTATCACATTGATCAATAATTGGATTTTTGTAGAAAGAGTAGTGGATTACTGGAAGAATTCAAAGGAATCCACTCAATGGCCCCCCCCTTAATCTATCATCCACTACAATCTAGCTCTCTTAGATGACTGTTTCTCTCTGGATTCAAAATGAGAGAAATGCATACTGGAAAGCACAGAACATTACCTTGTGTATCAACATGACCACAAATGGGATATAGGTATGATAAATCACAAAACAAAGCACACATTTCCATTTGTCAAAAACTTTGAGAAGATTTTTCCAGTTTTCCCCTTATGCAGTTCTTTGGAAATGATAGCTGTCTTGCCAAAAGCCTTAGTCTTCTGAGTGAAAAACAATGACTGTCCTCACTTTTCTAGCAAAGCCAGACATGGCTTGATGGTGGTTTCCCTTGCTAAACAGATGCAAGAGTGACAGATTTTTAAGTCCATAACTTTACACGTTATTGCTAGGTAATCTTGGACTTGACCTTCCTGAGGCTCAGGTTTCCAGGCTATAGTGCTTGTCATTCATCTAAATCATGGAGAATTACGGCACGTAACTATTGGATATACAAAGTGCTTTTAAAATCAATAATTCTTCAGTGTTATTTCTCAATTTTGACATCTCCCTCCCTCCCTTTTATAAAGTGAGGGCAGTGTACTTTCTGAGTGACTTTGTAATTGCCATTGATCTCTTGCTCTTTCTTTCATCACAGTACTGCTTCCATACTTACTTGTTTAGGCATAGCAGTAGACAAAGGAAAAGGTGGCAAGAGTATGTGGAAGAGGACAAATGTAATTCTTAAAAGGATACCCTAGCCACTCTAGATCAGTGTTTCCCAGCTCTGATTATGCTTTGGTCTGGTAAAATATTTAAATTTTGTATCATTTTATTCCTTCCCCATTTAGCTTCAGTGTAGTGCCTCTCCAATTGTGTGTGTGTGTGTGTGTGTGTGTGTGTGTGTGTGTGTGTGTTTATGAAGGGGTGCAATGATTAGGAATGGGGACCCAAGAAGAGAAGGAAGGCAGGAGTGGGATAAGCAGAATTCATAGAGAAGAAAGAAACTTTCTTTTGTTGGAATACATAGGTTTTTAGAAGGACTTTTAGCAATAAAAGTTTCGTTGTTTTCAGTGATGTCTTATTCTTTGTAACCGCATTTGGGGTTTTCTTGACAAAGACAATGGAGTGGTTTGCCATTTCCTTCTCCAGCTCATTTCACAGATCAGAAAACTAAGGCAAACAGGTTTAAGTGACTTGCCCATGGTCACACAGCTAGTAAGTGTATGAAGCCAGATTTGAATTCAGGTTCTCTGGAGTCCAAGCTTAGCACTCTATCTACTAGCTAGGTGACTACCCCAAAAGTTTTGTAGACTGGTACAAATTTGCTACAAACCAGAAATGGCCCTTGCACTTGTGATTTGAAACCCTTGTTCAAGACAGTTTTGTCACCTGATAACAGTTTAACCCATTCAGTTTGTTTTCCAATAAAACTTCAAATCAGTTCAATGAAAATGAAAGTCACACAAAACAATAACATAGCTATTTCAGCTCTAGGTAGTTCAGCTAGGTAGATGGTTCAAGTAAATAAAAATCAACCTTTAGGACACTAAGTTTTAGTTTCAATTTTTGTAACTATATCTAAGCCCTATAAGAAACCCACTGTTCCTTTAAGAAGGACCCTCAGGTCACTGCAATTTTTGCCCCTTTTCTCCCCCAGTCCCTCTCTCCTCTAGAGACACTACCCCACCATTTGTCAGAACTGATGTTGAGCAACATTATTTCAATGCTCATTGCAACTTTAACAATTTCCAAGAAATATCACAGTATGAAAACTCAGGATTATTTCCAGGAATCTCTAATTTTCCTCCATGTTAAAATGGGTTTCATGTTCCTTTAAAGAGGATAGTGAGCCTCAATATTTTTTCCCCTAAGAATTATGTGTTCATAGAATTTTAGAGATGAAAAGAGACCTTTGAGATAACTGGATCCATTCTGCTCAACTGGCAATAAGCGAATTGAAGTCCAGGAAAGTCAAGTAATTTGCTCAAGAATATGCAACTGTCAGAACCAAGACTAGAACTCAGTTTTAGTCCAAAATGTGTTGAAGAATGTTACTGTTGAAAAATGCACATATAGAATCCTCTAGACCAATGTTTCTCAAATATTTTTCAATCTTGGCCGTACCAATGGATTTGCTAGAGGGTGAGGTGGTGATCATTTTTCCCCCACTTTCATCTACATTGCATTCAACCATCTGTCCATCTATACCAGCACTGCCAAGTTCATTTCATGCGCACACACACACACACACACACACACACACACACACACACACACACACAGAGGGAGAGAGAGAGTACACATTTTATATTCTCCTCCAAAACATCCCCTTCTCTTTCTACCATTCCTATCATCTTCACTCTTTACCCTCCTGACCAAAGGGAGTACTGAAACCCAGGATATGAAGACATACTATAGCCACTTCTGAAATGCACCAAAGTGCCCAGTGCAGTGCCCTAGACCAAATACATACCTTACGAAAAGATCCAGGTAAGCTACAGAATTTGTAGGTGGCGTAAATGGGTACCATTGCCATGGAAGAGGTGGCAATTATCCAGCCCACCACATTGGCCCAGTCTGGAAAGATGTACGTTCCATAGTTGGGTGGTCTGAATGTAACGATGCTGACGACCACCACAAACTGAAAATAGTGAAGGGAGAGAGGAAAAGTTAAGAGATAACTAATTTGGTTTAATTCAACTGGCATTTATTAGGTACCTACTGTGTGTAAGGCACTGGAAAAATATAATAAATAGCTGACTGTCACTTTTCAAAGTTTACACAGTGCTTTTCAATGTCATCTCATTTAAATTACACAATAATCCTGTGTAAAAACAAGGTATTTCATGAATTGTTATATCCCCATTGTACATTTAAGGAAACTGAGGTCAAAGAGGTTAAGTGACTTGTCCAGAGTCACATAGCTATACTCATCAGAATCTGGTCTGCCTGAATCAAAGGTCAGAGCTATATCCAATATGCCATGCTGCATCAGTATCTGATTAGTTAGTAGGAGAAATTCACTTTACTTGCTAGAACATGTTATATTTTTTCCTTAAACAAATTTTCAATAATTATGGGATTATTTAATTAAACATCCTTTGTAAAAAAAGAAGAAAAAAAGAAAAGAAACCAAACACGGCATGCTTCTGAAGCAGAAAACAGAAAATACACCATTCTCTCTTTGAAATGCTGAGGGACTATGAATGTGGAATGTTACATATGCTGTCAGATTCAGGGTATGAGTTGCTGAGTTTTTCTGAAGTGCCTTCCTCCCTGCCTCTTTCTTTTTAAATTTTCGTTATAAGAAATGGCTCTTTGGATAAGAGGAGAAAAAATTCATTAAGATAGGAAGGAGAAGAGAGATATATTTAAAAAAATGAAGATCATGTAAAAACATAATATTTAAAAACAAAATATCTTTCTGCTATTCATTTCTTAACAAGACCATTTGTTCTAACAATCTATACAGGAATCAAATTTTCAAATCCCTAGAAAGTTATAAAATATAAGAAATAATGAATAGGAAAATTGGTCAGGAACTCTTATGTGTTTTATAATGACACAGAATAGTGTGAAGTATCTGTGAAGTTGGTACTTCAGCTAACATTGTCCCCATTTTACAAAACTAAAATTCAGAGAGACTACGAGATTTACCTGTGGTTGCCCAGCTAATGTCAGAATGGGATTTGAACTCAAGTCCTTGCTGACTCCAAGGTCAGTACTCTTTCTATTATGTGAACTATAATTAACCTCATTTAACAGATGAAGAAATTGACATTCAGTATAGTTAAGTGACTCATCCAAAGTCACACAGCTCAGTGACAGCCTGGGACTTGAATCTAGGTCTTTTGATCTTAAGTCCAATGTTCTTTGCCTTATACTGTGTGGCTATTTGTTCTATATCAAATGCTTCCAGACTGATATAAATGTAAATAAGAGCCTGAGAAGTTTGCTTGGGAGTAAAGTGCATGAATTTTAGTGCTTGGATTTTGCAATTATTTTGGCTCTTCAAAAGCTATTTTGGCTTACTTCCTTGTTCTTGACTATGTTCTGGATAGATGAGGTTGTGGTACAGCTGAATTTCACATCAGTTGCTATTGTAACAATTTTTCTTGGTTCATTTGACTAGTTACTCATTAAACACTACATTTATGAAAAAGAACTGTTTTCCACAGGGCTGTAATTTCACATGTCAAACAGCTTTGATCTGGTGTAAATTATCTTTCAGACGAGTTGCAATTGTGTCTCTGACTGAAGTCAGAGAAACCATCTGGGAGAGACTTGTTTCACATGTCTACCACTCTCAATAAGTCTGATTTTTTGGAAATCTCAAAACATCAGCCATGTAAATAATTATAATATAGAATAATAATGATTTGTTTTCCCTTTCTACCACACAACAATCATGTCATCCTATAGATTGTAGTTTCAAAATTTTGTGATACATGTCTACAACAAGCAAGATTATTAAGATTTCTTCTAAGTTTTGGAAATGAATAGCTGATAAATTCATCCTATGAGGCTTACCAAGATATTGTCTCCTGATATTGTCTGTCATGTGCCTCATAAAGTGTGACTTGAATTCTCTCTCTTACAAGGGAAGATCCCCTTGATCTCAAATAAGTCTCAAAAACGTTATTATAGCTTCTCAAGTACTGAAGGGTTAATTCTTAAAGGGGACAGAAAAGCTCTGTCAGGCAAAATCATCACATTTTAAGAGTTTAGGATGAGAAACACAAAGAAGATCTAATAAAAAAGGGAGGGAATTCCAAATGAGAAGTTTTAGGAGTATTTCATTCTTCTTTTGAACTTTTCTAAAACTAGGGCAGCTTAGGTGGCACAACGAACAGAGTGATGGACGTGGAGTCAAGAAATCCTGAATTCAAATCTGGTCTCTCAGACACTTACTAGCCGTGTGAAATTGGGCAAGTCAGTTAACCATGTTTGCCTCAGTTTCCTCATTTGTAAAATGAACTGGAGAAGGAAATGGCCAACCATTCCAGTATCTCTGCCAAGAAAATCCCACATGGGGTCATGAAGAGTTAGACATGTATGAAATGGTTCAACAGAAAACAAAAAGCTAGGGTGCAGGAGAAATTTAGAATTGTTCCATTAATTATGGTATGGCTTTTAATGAAATTGCTTTAAATGGTCATCATTTTAGAAGTAAAATTAGTGTGGTTCTGAACCATCATCATACAGAGCTTTCCACAGTATTTATTCACTCACTCACAAATACTTATTGGGTGCCTCCTATGAACATGTTAATACGCTAAATTCTGTGGGTGGGGGATAAAAAAAACAAAGACAATTCTTGTTCTGAATTGTTCCCTAATTGCTTCACATATGTTAATTTTATTTTCCTGGCAGTGTAAGAACTCTCCTTTGAGTCTCCCAAGAACTTAGCATGGGGTTATTTAGGTGACTGACACTGAATAAATACCTTACAAAAACAACACTACTGACTCATTAGCAGAAATATGCTTTGAGTTATTTTCGTAATGTTGACAAGTTTACACTGACCCATCTATCCTCTATTGTGACTCCCCTTTGTGACCACTGGATGGATCAGGGTTAGAACCAGAGGATAAAAGCATTTTGTTATTTTCATAAATCAAACTGGACAGTACTGGGATTGAATCACTGACCTTTTCTTCATTATAAGCACAGTGAAACCATGGGAACTAACCTGCCCTGACAAAAGGAAATGATAAAGGTATAGAGTTTTTAGGATTACTTATGCATAAAGGATGATTTTCCAAGTTTTCTATGGTTCTTTTTGAAGATTTAAATTCTTCTATTTTGATCATAAATGCCTATGTTTTAGGTACTCTCCTACTCTGTCCCATCTCTTCCTCAATGACAATTCAGTATCAATTATTTCTGATTAAAAAAAAAAATGAACAAGGACAGAAGTAGCAAGAGTATGGCTAGTAACTACTAAACAAGCTTGTCAGATTAGGAAGGCAAATCTCTTTTAAGATTTAAAAAATCTGTATTCTTCTAGGTAGGCACAAAAAGAAGAAATTAGAAAAAAAAAAAGCTCAGAAGGATCCAGGATGTATGGCCTTTAAAAAGAAATACCAATACTCAACCATTTCTGGAGGTATCACTAAGGAAACATATGACAAATTTTACCTATAAATTCCCTTCTTTCAAAACAGCCCTGGTAACCCTTCTTTATTATATACTCTAAGTTCCTTCAGTTTACTTATAGAGAATCTGACAGTTTATAGGAAATTTAGAAATAATTTATATCAATGTATTCATTTTATAAAGGTTAAATCACTTGTCCAAGATCATAAAGTCAGTATCAGACCTAAGACTCAGGTTTATCAGCTCTCCAAATACTCTTTCCCTGCTTTTCCCTTTAAAAACCATCAAGCCTGCTTCCTCTTTAGAACCCAAAGGAATGTGTCTGTTTGTAGAAGGCAATGAAGAAAGGCGAATGGTAAAGACTGACAAAGAACTCTGAAGAATGAAAAATTGTCACACAATTATCCTTTAAAAATATTAAAAGAATATTATTTTACCAAAAGAAAACAAGGACTGACAAACTTCCAGCAAAGCCGCCAATACAAGCCAGGTCTCCGACCTATCATTTGTTTAATGTCATCACTGAACTGACCAACCCCTGAAGAAGAGAGAAAAACATTCAATAACCAAGGACATCATTATGAAACATATAATCAAGGTTCACTAGGTCCATCAATGATCACAGTGGATGTGAACTTGGGCTCATGAGAGCTGTCCACTTTGGTTGGGGCATGTTGGACCCCATCCTTGACAGAATCCAAACTAAACTCTTCTGACAGCTGCCATATGACCTACCATCTTGAGTTTTGGGAGAAGGGAAGGATTGAGATAGGGATGATCCAGAGCAAGCATACCTACTTATGAACTGAGTTGGAACAGATCTCAGAAATTAATCAACTTGTAGTGATGAGACTATGCAGTACATTTCTTCTGCCAACAACTACTTCATTTGGAGATCTTAAGCACCAGTTTCTAAGATCTTCTCTAAAAACTGTCACTCAATTTTTCATTCTTCCTCTGAGAGGCAAAATGATGAGTCTATCTTACAGGTGCAACTTTGAGGCAGAATTGTGAAATGAGCAAAGTCTATCTTTAGCCTTCCTCTATCTCTTTTGCTATATTTTCTTCTGCCAGAATCCAGAACCCTAATTCTCACCCCCAGTTCCCTGGGGCCAGCCCTGTAAGATTCCACCAATTTGGGGAGGGTCCTATGCTTTAAACTTTTCCTTCACCTCTTCCCACATTAAATCTTACCTGTAACATGTCCCTTCCCATCAATTAAATCCCATCAGTGACTGGGTCACCTCAATCCAAACACTTCCCTTCCCCCCACAATTCAAGATAGTGGGTCATGTGGCAGCTGTCAGAAGAGTTTAAGTTTAGGTTTAGTCAGCAATTTTAGTCAAGGCCTTTGGAGGGTCCTATCAATGTAATCACTTATCATGACCCTAAATTCACATCCACTGTGATCATTGATGGGATTAAATTAGTCAGGTAACTAACAATTAAATAATTCAAACTGAGGTATTAGAATCTTAATGCACTCTCCCTATGGTAGCATTTGCATTTCTTTATAGCTTTAATCCAAGGATTCACTAATAAGAATTTCAGGCACAGCAGAGGGCACATTCAGAAAGTCTTTATGGCGGTCCCAAACCTGCCACTTGGGTCGCTATCAAGGAGTCCTAGGTTTAGAAATATGCAGAAACTTTTAGTGTTTATAGGGATCATATCTTACATTGTACAATGTCCTTATAACACTAATAAGAACAGTAAATTCACATCATTAATATTTACAAATTTCTCTTACATATTCTAAATGACATTTTAATTTTAAATTATGATTGCTTCATGTAAGAAAAAAACATTTTCCCCCAGGAAAGTATTGGTAAGATGAAGCAACTTTAGTGGTTTTAGCATCTAGTGGATTTACGTCTAGAACTATATCTTTCGGCAAGAATTTCTCTCTTATTCTTTTATGGTAGAAAGCTAAAAAGAAACACCCTAGGCATATGGCCTCAATATGTCTGCATCATGTATTTCCCTAATCAATCATTTGTAATCTTCCGACTGGCTGAGGTGCAATTAGAATATATGTAACAGACCTGATTCCTTGTTGCATTTAGGCTTTTATTAATGTAAGGTGCTGCTTGTATGCCAGTCTTCAAGGGGCTTGTGTGGTGGGGGGTCCATTTAGAATGTTCTGAATTTACTGACTGATAGCAAGATAAACTACAGTAAAGTATATTGAGTTAACATAGGAATATACTAGTCATGAGCAGGAAGTCTAAGTGATATTTAAGAGGCAAAAAAAAAAATTACTGCCCAGATCCAATCACCATTTTTCAAATTAAGATATTTATGATCAATTAATAAACATTAATTAAGCATCTACTATGTGCTGGGCACTGCGCTAAATGCTGAGGTTAGCATGAGATTAAAATTGTTTCCCCAACTGTGATTACCAATTATTGCTGGATTTGAAAGTGTCATTAAACATCAGACATGTTTATATAATCCTTGTTTGGATGAGGGTTGGTGGGGGAAGGAGGAGGAGAAAGACCTTTGGCAGTTTTTCTTGGAACACAATGAAACTTTTATCCTTGAAATATGGGAGAAATCAAAAAACTTCTCTGGTGAGAACTTTTTGCATCAAACATATAAATATTCTGGTCCACTTTCTGACTGCTTCTTGGAAACCACATTTATTTCTTAAAACATTCAATGGATTTTTAGCTCTCTATACATACTATAGGCTAAAGGGAAAAATGAAGAGATGGAACTGTGTCAGGTAAGAGAGAAGGAAAAGCTTTTCTGAAAGCTAATAGAAAGGAACAATCTCAGCCTGTTTCACTATTAGAAGTATAATGGGAACATAAGCCATTGACATCCCAGTAGGTGAATGAACATTCACTGGGGGTTCAGGTTTGCCCCTTTCCTTCAGATTTTTCTAGTGTTTTCTTGATACTTCTTGGAGCATCGATATAATTATATAACCTAGTGGGGGTTGGGGATGAAGGGAGTTGGAAAGGTAATTGGAAAATAGGGCACAAGTGTTTTCACCTAAAGTCAAAAAGATTTAACAAAGGATAGCGCCATGAAGGTTGAGGAGACAGTCAACCTACTTCACCCTTAGTCTGGAGAGAAGTGAGAAGAATGCAGTTACCGAACTTGGCTAGGAATGAACTCTGGAAATCATAAGTTGAATCAGGTGAGCCAGGTTTTCATCGCTGTTTAGGGATCCATTTGTTGGCTAACTTTTGGGTAACAAAAGAGCTGAATATTTGTTAACTAACTCAGAGGCAGGTTAGTAGTGGGGGGAAGGAGCTATAATTCTCTTTGAGAAAGCCAGATAATTAGAAGCAGATGGCAGCTACAGATGCTGCACTAGCAATGCAATGGAGTGATGAGACCTTGTCACTGAATTCTACATGATGGCCCCAAAGAAAGAATGATGTGGGGGAGTGGGTGTGTGTGTGGAGGTTGGAGGCAGCCACAGAAAGAAGAGGAGAAAACTCAGACTGTGCCTTTCACTGGTCATGAGGGCTGGGCAGGGCCAGGGGAGAGGAATTCACTCTGTAGAAACCTTAAGTTCTTTCCCCATATGTGGGGGCCTCAGCTTCAACCCCAGGACAGCATTACAAGCCTGGAAAAATAGGGGATCAACAAAGGAATAAATTGCTAAACTTTCTGGGAAATTTAGTTATTTTCCCACATAGGGAGACTTCAAACCCAGGGTGATACCCAAAGTCTATATGTGACGCTCACCAGAGGAGATAGTTTTCTCGGTTGACTATGGGATTAGAGACAAGTCCTTCCTATAATTTTTGCTCATTAATAATTCATTCAATGTCATGTGCCTTGAAAAGCTGATGTTCATATAGGAGCAGGGACCTTTTTGTGGAATTGTGAAAGGTAAATTCAGAGGCACACCTGAGTTACTGATATCATCAATTAAGAAGAAAACCTCCAAGAAGTTTCCTCCAAACCCAGTCTGTTTGAGGTCAGAACTGTGGATTCTGAGCCAGGGTCTATAAATGAAAAGCTGGAAGTTACTGTTAAAATACCCTCAAGTTGGCTTAGAGTTGATGAATAAGAGCTTTTAACTTACTCTTTTGACATTTATTGATTACCTCCAAACTTCCATCAGTATTTATAATTACATTTCCCCAAAAAACTATACTTGGGAACATATTTAGACTGCTGATATAGCACAAAGTTCAGTGGAAATTTAATAATTAGGTCAATAATTTGCTCAAAGTAGTAGATTTTTGTTTTGCATGCCTTGATTAGCCAGCCTCTTTATATTGATCTAATTTAACCAAACAGTTGCTAGGTCTACACTCCATTCTGACTAGGGAGTCAGAAATTAAATTTCATGAGCTAACATATTCAGGTTGGCTTTGTCAATGAAAACATCATCACAACTAATCAACATACTGAAGGGAACTCAGGTCTGATCACAAAGGAGTCAGGGAAACTGGATTTTCTGACCCATTCCCAATCATAAATGCCACCATAGAATGTGGCATCTCTCCTTACCATAAAACCATGCAACCCCAATGGCTTCAATGAGTACTCCAAAAAGAATAGATGTCCCCGCAGCAAAATGGTCCAGTAGTGTAAAGACATAAATGCCACCCTGGGGAAGAGATAAGAGACTTTCAGAGATTCAAGATATTGAGAACAATCAATGACCAATATCTTAATACTCAAGGGTACGGGTCTATCTTGTTTTAGGTACTACATTGAATATGGATTGAGAAGAAATTATAATATAATGGTTAGAATACTGAATGTGAAATCAGGAAGACCTGGGCAGATACCTACTTCACCTCTCTTGGATCTAGTTTCCTCATCTGCCAAATGAGTGTAAAAATGAATGCATTACACACCTCACAAAGTTGTCATGAGTAAATGAGGTATCAAATTTAAAGTGTTACAAGCATGTCAGTTATTATTGTTTCTGTTAAAGATCATAGAATCTAAGGATCTTGGAGCTTATCTTAGTTGCTTCAGTTTATGGATGAGGAAGCTTGGGTCCAGAGAGGTTAAATGTATTGTCCCGGGTACAAGCTACTGCTAATAAGTAATTGAACAAAATTCCAGAACACAGGGCCTCTCGGAATCCATTGTTCTTTCCAGGTCACATTGTTCCTGATTAGCAGGTGATTACTCATTTCACAAAAATCACTGTTTACTTACAAAAGGATTCATAACAGAATGTCCTTAAACAGCAGTCTACACTAATTAAACCATTATTCAGCTTACAAGAACTCAATTTACATGAAACTTTTTTAGGAACAGATATTCTTCAGATTGTTTTACTTGATTATGAATATTTGTCATGAGGGTTTTGTTTTTCTCCCCCCACGCCCACCATGGGAAGGAGATGCAAGGAAAAATAAATATTTCTAAATTCAAAAAAAAAAATTTTAACCCTCCTAGCATTTGGGCCATTCCACTCTTAAATTTTATTTTAGGTCTTTAGAGAGAACAGTGCAGGTAAAATCAAATTCTGTCATTGGCCATGTCCAAAAATGCCTGTCTCATTCACATCTCAACAATTTGACTCCTTGCTCCAATCCCTCCTAAGCCCTAAAGCCCAGAGAATACTTTAATGCAATGCATTTATCAATAAAATGCCCCAATGTTTAAGTTAGCTCAATGATCAAGTAAGATGGTAATGAATGGTATGACAAGTCATAGGCATCTTAGAAGTTGCTGCTTTCTGTAAATTCTGGGGCTTAAATTTGATCCAGCAGAACCAAATGTAAACACTGGATATTCAGGAAAGATACCCTCATGCTTAAAGGGGGCTCTCGTCAGGAGAAGACCTAGTTCAAGAATCAAGCTGGCAGATTAACATTTAAAGTGTTGGTGACATACATTGGTGACGCAGAAGAGGGAGGTTAGAAATGTTGACAAGACAATGAACAGGGTGAAAAGCTCTCGGTGCCGGTGGAGAAACTTAAATTCATCAATCAGTCCAGTGATCACAGACTCCATTCCACCCATCTACAATGGAATAAACAGAATGTGAAATAAATTAATATGTGAAGCTATTTGTGCCTGACAGGGTTTGCCTTTTAACATACCAGATTTGAATAGAAATGATGAAAAGTCATACAATTCTATACTGATCTATGGTTGTCTGCCCTAAGGCAATGGAATGCCCCCTTCCTCCTTATCACCCCAATCCCCAACGATGCCCCTTCCCCCACCTCACTGCCAATCTCACTACATGCTCAGTTCAACAAACATTTCTTAAGTGCCCTCTAGGTACAAAATGATTGTAGAATATGCAGGCACATGATAATAGCAGGTTTCTCCGTCGTTTCAGATGACAGGAAAATTCCCTTGGGTGGACAAAAATTAGTTTGCTGATGGAAAAAATTTAATAACTATGTTTGTGCCTGATCAGATCATAATTGTTCAGTTTTGTAGCTGTTGACTGATGTATTTAAGTAAGGTTTTATACACACATGTACATACATACACTACACACACACATATAACAGAGTTCTGTTTTGTTTTCCAGTGTGGTATTAGCCTGGTCATTGATACATAGTGACTATAGACCAGAGATCATGAAGCATGCTGGTCTCAATTTTGCTAGTGTTCCTTCCTCCAATGTTCCTAGAGTACTTGTCTCATTTCTTTCTTGTCCCTTTCCTTCCCTACTGTGTAATATACTTAGCTGTATACATGTGGTATTGTCCAAGTAGAATATAAGCTGTTCAATACCAGGGACTGTTTTCCATTTTGTTTTGTGTTGCCATGACTTCAAATAGTGCCTTACTCATGGTAAAGGCTTAATTAGCATTGAGCTTAATAACATTAAGTTATTAATTAACATCAATATTATTCAAATAATATTTAATTGAACTGCTTTAGTCTCCAAGATAATAGATGATTAAGGCAAAAAAATCACAAAGAGAATAGGCAACCTTGCACAGGGAAAGGGCATCCTCTGATTAAGGTTTATAAGAACTCACACCTGAGGGGCAAGATCTAAAGGTAACCTTCCAGAACTAATCTATCATATAGTGTTATTTAGAGTATATAGTCTCTCTGAGATAAAAGCACAGTAGGAAACAACCAACCTTAAATGCGGTCAGTATAAAATAAAAAGTAAGTTTGAGTATGATAACATAATTAAGAAAATATTCTGTAAAAACAAAGCATGATATTGTAGTGATCAAAGAACAGCAGTCTAAGGAATCTTGAGAAAGGGTGAGCTAATCAATGTAAATTCTAATTCCTCCTATATGGGACTGATAAAGCTACAGTTTGTGTCAGCTTGCTAGTGCCCTATCTCTGAGTGTGATACTCCAAAGTTACTCACAGCACTGTCAATTCCTAATGTGAGAAGCATGATGAAGAAAACCACAGCCCAAGCAGAGGACAAAGGGAGAGTAGCAATTGCTTCAGGGTAGATGATAAAAATAAGTCCAGGTCCTAAAGAGAAAGAAAAATGGTCATTGAATGATAATCTTTCCTCTTGATTTCACCTGAGCCATCCTAAAAAAAAATGGACCATTATCTTATTTGTAAAGATTTCCAGTTGAAAATATTTCATACAGTCTTCTTTTTTTCTATTTTGTCATTCTTTTCCCCCTTGCTTCCCATTCTCCCTATCTCCTTATTTTTTTTAATTATTAAATTAAATTATTTTTAAAATCTCTCCAACTACAATTTCTTCTAAAACATACTGAGTTTGGGATGGGGCAAAGAGTTAGAATGCTTTTTTGGACTACCATTAATTAGGATTAACGTTCTCCCAAACCTCACATACAGAATTTGGAAAAGGAGATGGATTTGGGGGTTGGAAATGGACTTAAAAGGAAAGAGAAAGAGAGAAGGAAAGGAAAGAGTAAGGCATATTGGTAGGAGGCTCATCTTTAGGTAATTTACATCTATTTAAAAATAGGAAAGTGGGACATATAAAAAAAGGAAACTGAGTGCTGTTTCCCCTCCCCATAAGTAACCACAACCTTTTCTTTGCATGAGACCTTTTATTTGGAAACTTTCCCAAGTTAATACATTTTTGTTTCTTTAATCTCTTCTATAGGTCCCATTTTTCCCCAGCCCTTTAGTTATCATCATTGTCTACAACTTAAGCCTTTTCTTAGATGGTAGAGTGCATATTAGACAGAGTACTCTAAGAAAGATCTTACAAAAATAAATATGATGACATAATACATATTTAATAGAACAATTGCAGATTCTAAATAACTCGTCTGTAACTGATAGGAGAAAATAGTTTTATGTATTTCTAATGTTGAGAATAATAATTTTTTTGGATCAGCTGGTCTAAAATTTCCAAATATTCACATCATGAGTCTGTTTTACCCCTTCTAAATCCTTCCTCTTCATCATGATCTTCAACACCTGCACCCTTTAGCTTTAAGCCATTTTATCCTTCCTCTGACTTCACTTTCCTACCTTGCCAATCTGGACCCAATAGTTAATCAGTTCAACTCTACTTTGGCCAGCACTCACAAATCTCTAGCCTCCTTGTCCTATTGTTACTCATGACTTATTGTTCACCTATCTTTAAGTCTGATAAGGAATATCTTCCACACTCTCCATATTTTCTCATAATATTTCTTTTTATGTCTAGATCATATAACCATTTTGACCTTATACTGGGAAATGGCATAAGATATTGGTCTATGTCCAATTTCTGCCAGACTGCTTTCCACCTTCCCATCAATTTTTACCAAATAGAGAATTACTATCCCCCAAGCTTAAG
This sequence comes from Notamacropus eugenii, assembly GCF_028372415.1. Taxonomy (NCBI): domain Eukaryota; kingdom Metazoa; phylum Chordata; class Mammalia; order Diprotodontia; family Macropodidae; genus Notamacropus; species Notamacropus eugenii. The sequence continues at coordinate 345,914,745 of NC_092875.1, forward strand.
TCTTTTATACTTGTCAGACACAAAATTACCATACTTGTATGAAATAACAAAGAACAAATGAGCAGAACAGAGGGAACAGTGTATACAGTAGCAGCAATATTATTTTTAAGAGCAACTCTGAGTGACTAAATCATTTTGACTATTATAAATACTGAAATTAACTACAAAGGACCTAGGAAGGAAGACGCTATCAGGATTCAGATGGCAGCCATCTTTATGGAGGAGAGGCAAGAAGGAAGAGAAAAAGAAAAAAAAAGAGAAAGTTACATTAAATATTTAAAAGTAGCAAAAATAGATTTGTATATTATGTACAGTCACCTTCTTTCCTATTCCACTGTTACAGAAATGCTTGTTTTATTAAGTCTAGAAACAAAATAAGTAAAATAAAGAAATACCTCAAATCCTAGATTACTACACCATATGTCTCTTTTGTGCCCATTCACATGGTACTGAATGGACCTGGAGGAAGTCATACAGTTAAGCTTACTAGGTCTATTATAAATTTATGTTATACAAACTCAGTTGGACCCTAACTACAGCAAGGCAATCCTCTTTACTTATCCATAATTTAGTCTCTGTCCTACTCCCCACAGAAATTCATCTAAACCTTCACTTCTCTACTCAAACCTCTCATAGTTTCTAATCCCCCCAATCCTCTCAGTTGATGACCTGGTCTCATACTTTATTGAGAAAATAGATTTTGTGAGTTCTTGCTTTTCTTCTTTATTGCAAAATCCCAATCCCCCACTCTCTCCAGTCTACTAATGAGGTAAGCCTTATTTTTGCCAAGGCCAATCCCTCTGTATAATCATATTTTCTCCTATTTTCCCTATTAGATTCCTCAATCATCTCTCTACCTCTGTTTATTGATTCTCTGCCTATCTATGGGTTCTTTCCTGCTGTCTATAAACATTCCCAAATCTCCCTCATTCATAAAAAGACTTTCCCTGGATATAATTATCCTCTGAAGTTATTCTCCTCTGTCAGTCAAATCCCTGGAAAAAACTGTCTTTACTCATTGCCTCCAGTTTCTTTCTTCACTTACTTTGGAATTCTTTATAATCTGGCTTCTAAGTTCATGTAACTAAAACTTCTCTTTCAAAAGTTATTGATGATTTTTTAGTTTCAGAATCTGATGATCTTTTCTCAGTACTCACCCTTCTTGAGCTCTCAGCAGCAATTTACCTAGTGACTACCCTCTCTTCCTAAATATCTCTTGTCCTAATTTTTGTGACTACCAGGTTTCTCTTCTGGGTCTCCTCCTTGCTTTCTGGTCATTTTTTCTTGTTTTCCTTTGATGGCTTTTTTGTTATATCACATCCTCTCAAATCTTGGTATAACCAAAAGTTCTGTCCTGGGATTTTTTCTCTCTCGACATGCTGTCATATTTTGGATCACATCAGCTCTCAAATGCCATTGCACGTAAATCTCAGATCTATATATCCATAGGCCTGGTGTTTCTTTTGAGCTTCATTCTATCACAAACTCACTATTGGCCATTTCAAAATGGAAATCCCACAGACACTTCAAACTCAACATTTCCAAAACAGAATTCATTATTTTCTCTTCCCCAAACTACCCCCACCTCTCTTCCAAACTTTCCTATAACTGTCAAAGGTACTTTCATCCCTCTAGTCATGTAAGTTTTCCACCTAAGCATCGTCACTAACTTCTCATTCTCACTTATATACACACATATATACATACAAACACACAATCCAATTAGTTGCCAGATCTTACTATTTTTACCTTCACTATATCTTTCCCAAGTCTTCTCTTCTCATAACTCACATAACCACAATTCTAGTCTGAGCCCTCATTGACTCTTGCTCCAACTGTAACAATGCTTTCCTAATTGATCTACTTGCCTCCAGACTCTTTCCTAATCTAACAGGTCATCTTCACAATTGTCAGAGTGCCATGACACTTCATCTTCCTTCTCTGAGACTTTGCACTAGATGTCTCTCATGTCTAAAATGCATTCTGAAAGAAAAGGCTCAACCTTTTATAACTAACGTTTTATTGGTGTTGCTATATGACAGAAAGCCACAGAATCCAATTGGCTCTGAAAAATGTAAAAGGAGTGGAACGCAGGGTACAAGACAAGATAAGTGGTAAGTGTGAGTAGGCTGTAACATAGAAGACTCAGAATAAAAGATGTCATCAAGTAGTCATAGGCTGAGAATCATTTGATTCTCACAACAATCCTGAGAGATAGGTGCATCCTGATATTATCCCTTTTTTATAGTTGAGAAAACTGAAGCAGATGTTAAGTGACTTGCCTAGGTTCACACAGCTATTAAATGTCTGAATCCAGATCTGAAGTCAGGTCTTCAAGAATATGGGTCCAGTGTTTCATCCACTAAAACACAAGCTAGTTCTGAATAACTAGAAAGTTCCATTAGCAACCTTGCAATGGCAGGAGTAAAAACAAAACAAAAAAAAAAAGGAAAGGGCTTTAGCACATTGAAAAGCCATGAACCAAAATAGGCAGGCATAAATGAGTCATGATTATATCATTGGAGGGAATTTCTAAATCAATGGATCAGAGATTCATTTGAATTTTTGAGTAACAATTATATAAAATCTCTCTAAAACATTAACAGAAATGTGCAGAAAAACAATAAGCAAAAATGTCAAAAGATGGAAACAGTAAATGTTGGAGGGGCTTCAGAAAGATAGGCACTACACTGTTGGCAGAGTTGTGCATTAGTCATCCACTCTGAAAAGCAACATGGAATTATGCTTTTCAAAAAGGTGACTAAAATGTCCATACATACAAAAATCCCATGGTTATTCATCTATGCCAAAGAGGTCAAAGACAGACACATACACTAAAACACAGCAACACATTTTTTTGGTAGTAAAGAAATAAAAGCAAAGTGGATGCTCATTGAAAGGGAGACAATTTGTAGTATGTGAATACAATGGAATATTACTGTTCTTCAAGAAATAGCAAATATGAATAATTCAGACATGCATCGGAAGAATGAGATAAACTCATGCAGAATGAAATTAAGAGAATTAGGAAAACAATATACACAATGACTACAACAAATGAAAGAACAAGAAAACTTGAAACTGACTGCTCTAACATGGTTGATGCCCCTTTTCTCCATGATACTGTTCATTACTTGCTTTTGTGACATTATATCTATTTCTCCTCCTACCAGTTGGACCCCTCCTTTCCAGTCTCCTTTGCTGAAACTTTATCCAATGGTGAGTATGCCTCAAGGTTCTGTCCTGGGGCCTCTTCTTTTCTCCCTCTATACCTTTTCACTTGGTGAGCTCATTAGCTCCCATGGATTCAATGACTATGTCTATGTTGGTGATTTTCAGATCTACATATCCAGCCCTAACCTATATCCCAACCTCCAGACTCCCATGTCTGTCTACTGGATATCTCAAACTGGGTGTTCCATAGAAACCTTAAACTGTGATAAATCCAAAGACTCCAGCTTCTGGGAAAACAGTATAGCAAAAACTAGGCATAGACCAACATCTTACACTATATACTAAGATAAGGTCAAAATGGGATACATGATTTAGACATAAAGGATGAAACTAGAAGCAAATTAGGAGAGTAAGCAATAGTTTACCTGTCAGATCTATGGAGAAGGGAAGAATTTATGCTCAAATAAAGGATAGAGAACATTATAAAATGCAAATTGGATAATTTTAATTACATTAAATTAAAAAGGTTTTGCACAAAGCCAATGCAACCAAGATGAGAAGGGAAGCAGAAAACTGGGAAACAATTTTTACAGCAGTGTCTCTGATAAAGTTTTCATTTCTAAAATATGTAGAGAACTGAGTCAAATCTATTAGAATGCAAGTCATTCTTCAATTGATAAATGGTCAAAGGATATGAACAGGCAGTTTTCAGATGAAGAAATTAAAGGTAACTCTAATCATATGCAAAAATGCTCTATATCTCTATTGATTAGAGAAATGCAAATTAAAATAACTCTGATGTACCATGTCACACCTATCAGATTAGCTTACATGACAAAACAGGAAAATGATAAATGTTGGAGAATATGTGGAAAAATTGGAACACTGATGCATTGTTGGTGGAGTTGTGAACTGAACCACCTGTTTTGGAGAACAATGTGGAACTATGCCCAAAGGGCAATCAAACTAGTATATCCTTTGATCCAGCAATACCTCTGCTATGTCTGTATCCCAAAGAGATCATAAAAAAGGAAAAAGACCCACATAAAAATATATATAGCAGCTCTTTTTGTGGTGGCCAAGAACTGGAAATTGAAGGGACACCCATCAATTGGAGAATGGCTGAACAAGTTATGGTATATGAATGTAATGGAATACTATTGTTCCATAAGGAATGGTGAGCAGGCAGACTTCAGAAAAACCTAGAAAGACTTTCATGAACTGATGATGAGTGAAGTGAACAGAACCAGGAGAACACTGTAACAGTAACAGCAACATTGTGCAATGGCTGATTTTGTAAGACTTAGCTCTTCTGAGCCATTCAATGATCTAAGAAAATTCCAAAAGACTCATGATAGAAAATACTATCCACATCCAGAGAAAGAACTATGGAGTCTGAATGTAGATTGAAGCACACTATTTTCACTTTTTTTGTTTTTCTTTCTCATGGTTTTTCCCTTTTATTCTGATTCTTCTTGCACAACATGACTATTGTGGAAATATGTTTAATACGATCATACATTTATAGCCTATATCAGATTGCATGCCATCTTGGGGAGAGGGCAGTGGAGGGAGGGGGGCAAATTTGGAACTCAAAATCTTATAAAAGTGAATGCTGAAAAGTAAAAATAAATAAATAAAATTTAAAAATAAAAAGAACTCTTAAACTGAACTCATCTTTCCCCCTAAAATCTCCCCTTTTTCTGTCTTTCCCATTATTACAGAAGATACCACCATCCTCCTACTCACCCGCCAGACTCATAATCTAGGAGCTATCATCAGCTTCTGTCTGACCCCATCACAACCCCACCCCACCCCCACTCCCATGCCCAATATGTTGCCCAATTCTTTCAGTTTTACCTTCTTAGCATGGCACATAGTTGGTACTTAATAAACGCTTGTTTGTTCAACTTGACCTGTGTAACTATAATTCCCCAATTATAATTGTCCTCAGAGATGAGAAACTATCTTTCTCCTTTTTTTGTAGAGGTAAGGAATAAAGAATGTGAAACATTGCATTCAGAAGCTTGGTTAATGTGCTGATTCATTTTGTGGAACTCTTTTTTTCCCATTCTTTAATTCTTTATTACAAGTACTGGCTCACTGTGTAGCAGAAGAGTAAGGGTTATATTTAAAAATTAAAATAGTGTAAATAAAAATAAAACATTTGAAAAATACTATTTCATTGTTACCTTAAATTCTCTGAAGAAATGAAAATAAATATCACGCAGAGGGCAAAGGAGAGACATAGAATGGACCTAAGAATCAAGCATATAACAAAGGAAGAACTTCAAAAGAATAGAAATAAAAGATGGCATCAGGAAAATGAATTGATAGAAAAAGAAGTTGGGCTGATCACATGGTGAAGGATTGGGGGATGAAAGGCACATAGCCTGAGTAATTCACTATGTTGTTTTATTCATGTCCGACTCTTCATGATTCCATGTGGAGTTTTGTAGGTAAAGATACTAGAGTGGTTTGCCATTTCCTTCTCCATCTCATTTTACTGATGAGGAAACTGAGGCAAATAGGTTAAGTAACCTTCCCAGAGTCACACAGCTGGTAAATGTCTGAGGTTGGATTTGAACTCAAGTTTTCTTAACTCCAGGTTCACTACCTAGCTGCCCCAAGTGATCCACAGGTATATATTGGGAGAGATATCAAAGAATACCTTTGATATGTTGGGTAGATGATCTGCAGTGAACATTGGAGAACATGCATAAGAGTCACCCAGGATGTGTAGGTATGTATGGGGCATATACGGAATAGCCAAATCAATGAGATCACAGATCCACTTGTGTATTTGAGTTGAGCAACTCAAGCTTTGTTCAAAAAAGAAAAGAAATTAAATATAGAGAGAACAGATGGTGAAAATTATTAGTTTAAACATCTGTGGTACACTTGGGTTGGATCGAAGGAGAGGAGAAGCATTCTGTAGTCAATAGATAATGAGCATATCAAACACACTCTCTGCTGCCACCTATGGTTACCATCTGGTATTGACAGTTCAATATACAGAACTGCAACATTGTATTACCATCTTGCTTTGATGAAATGTGACAAAATTAATATAATCAACATCTGGCTGTCTATATTAATGGAAGAGGAATGAGGCATAGGTAATTCAGAACAATTGATTTTTTTAAGCCACATACACACATAGTAATGTTTTGCTTAGGGCTATGTTCAAATAAAACCTAGAATTTCAGAGTTGGATGGGAACTCTAAGGCAACTAGTCCAATGTATCTATGAGAAGCCTTTCTAGGTACAGTTGAAAAATGGTATCCATATTTTTGTTGAAAAAAAAACGTAAAGGACAAGGAAACTTTAACTTTATAAAGTAAGTACTTACCTTTTAGATATCTCTAATTTTAGGAAGTTTTTCTTTACAACAAATCAAAATCTGATTATCTGCAGCTCTTCCAACCTCAAAGCCAAGAAGTAGAAATAGAATCTCTCTTTAAAAGATAGTTATCAGGGGCCAATGGAGTATTCTCTGTTTCAAGTAAATATTCTCATGTCCTTTCACCACCCTGCTTACCCTCCACAGAACCTCTGGGCTGTGAGACTCAAATGAGACAATGGATGCAAAGCAAATTGCAAACCTTAAGGCACTATATAAATACTAGTTCTTCTTACTATTGTTAGCCTACAGTGACCAGACCATCAGTCTGGCAATGACTTCATTCTCTGAGTTTTCTATTGAACTCCTGCAGAACTGTAGCAATACACGGGGATGCAGGTAAATCTTTAACAACTGGGCCCGGGGTGGTGATGGTATGCAGAGGCATCATTTTTAGTTTAATCTAGATTAATAACACCTTCTTAAGTCTAGACAATAAACAAAATAATTAATCAAGCCCTGATTTATAGTGTTTGTGGATTTCTGTTCACCCAGAAAATTTAGCAATCAGCTCTCACAAGCCAGTTAGAGCTGGCTCCAGCACACCCCTGCCCAGGATTCTCTTCATCTTGTGAATATCCTTCCTAAAAGATGGTACCCAGAACTGAAAACTTTGTTCTGGATGAGATTTGACCAGCACAGGTCAAATGGTACCTGTTCAATGGGATTATCTCTTTCAGTGTTGTAGATATTACATTTTTTAACATAGTCTACGATCACATGAGGTGTGGTTTGTTGTTTTTTTTTTTTTTTTGGATAGTAACTCACACTGTTAACTCATACTGTATAGACCTCTAAACTCCGTATATCTTTTCAGATAGAATGGCTGTCTAATCATGTCTCCCCCATCTTACATTTTAGACATTGATTTTTGAACCCAAGTGTGGGATTTTACATTTATTTCTATTAAATGCCATAGGAGGCTAGCTGTATGGCATCATGGACAGAAAACTGACCTTGGAATCAGGAAGATGTAGGGTCTCTTCCTGCCTCTGATGCACATTGGGTGAGTGACCCTGGGAATATCAAGTAAGCTACCAGTGCCCCAGGTAACTTTCTAAGACTATAAGTTGCAGACCAAGTGCCAATCTTCATTAATAGAGGATTTTTTTAATGGAAGTTCCTTTATCAATGAAATCTTAGATCTGGTTTTAAAAATGCCATATCAGTATATCTGGCCCATTATTTTGACCTTCCCAATGGCCATTTTGTAAGCTGACTCTGTCATCCAATATTAGCCATTTCCCCCAGCACTGTGCTATCTTCAAATTTAATAAGCATGTCATCCATGCCTTTATACAAGTCTTTGATAAAAAAATGTTTAAAAGCACAGAAGAAATAAAAGGTATTATTGAAGCCATTTTGATCAGTTGTATTGCAATACAACCAATGATTTAAAGGAAATAAATGAATATTTACAAAATATGAAATACCCAAATAGAAAAGAAATAAAGAATTTAAGCAAATTTCAGAGGAAGAAACTGAACAATTCTAGAAAAATTCAAAGAACAATTAATTCTAAATATTATACAAATTGTTTGTAAAAACAGAAAAAGTAAATTCTTACCAAATTCAATTTATGACACAGGTATGGTCTTGATATATAAGGCAAAGTTAAAACAGAAAACAAAAGATAAGATCAAAATTCCTAATAAACATTGACACATAAAATTTAAATAAAATATTATCAGAGGCTAAATATACCACACAGATCATACATCTACTCTGACCAATTTAAATATATGTGAAGGATACAGAGTTGCTTAATATTAAGAAAATTAATTTAACTGACCACATTAGTAACAAAATTAATAAAATAATGTAATTCTATCAATAAGTAAAGAAAAAACTTGACAAATAAATTTCTGTTAAAAATACCAGAAAACATAGGAATAAATGCATCTTTCTTTAAAATGACAAAAAGTATATATATAAATCCAAAAGCTACCATTACATGTAATCAAGATAACCTAGAATCCTTTCCAAAAAAATCAAAAAGTAGTGAAACAAGGATGTCCTTTATCACTACTTCTATCTGACATAATACTAGATATGCTAATTATAGCAATAAACAAGAAAAAGAAACTGAGAGAATAAGCATAGGCAAAGGAGAAACCAAATGATCATTTTTGCAGATGGGATGATAGTGTATTTAAAGAATAAAAAACCCTAAAAATTAGTTGAAACAACAACTTCAGTAAATTTGCAGGATATAAAACAAATCTACAGAAATTATCAGCATTTTTATATGATACCAGGAAGAAACAGAAAGAGCATTTCTATTTAAAAGAATTACAGATTATAAAAAAAACTTGAGATCCTATCTGCCAAGACATGATATAGCTATATAAATATGACTACAAACAACTGTTTGTAGAAATCAAGACAGACTTAAATATTGGAAAATACATTAATTGTCCATGGGTAGGAAGAGGCAATATAATAAAAATGGCAATACCACTTAAATTAACTTACCTATTCAATGAAATACCAATCAAACTACCAAAGGATTACTTTATAGAATTAGAAAAAATTTTTGAAAATTCATATAAAGATAAAAGAGTTCAGGAATCTCAAGGGAAATAATGAAACAAAGGGAGAACAAAGGGAGTCTAGCAGTGCAAAATCTCAAATTATACTACAAATAAGCAATTCTCAAAACAATTTGATACTGGCTAAAAAATAGAAAGATTGATCAGTGAAGTAGATTAGGATTACAATCAAAAGAAGAAAATGTACGTAGTATTCTAATATTCAGTAAACACAAAGACCTTAGTTATTACTACTTGACACTTAGTACTCGACAAAAACTCCTGGGAAAACTGAACAGTCGTATAGAAGAAACCAGATTTTAACCAATGCCTCACACCTTATACTAAGTAAACTATGAGTGATTAATTGACCTAGATATAGAACACATTATAAACAATTAGAGAAACAAAAAAAAAAATGCCTCACAGATCTACAGATGGAAGAAAAGTTCATGATCAGATAAAAGACAGGGAAGTTCAAAGAAGATAAAAAGGATAATTTTAATTCATAAAATTAACATTTATGCACAAAGAAATATAATAAAAGTAATTGGGAAAAATCTAGCAAGTTTCTCTTATAAAGATACATAAGGTACTGATTCAAATTTGTAATAATAAGAGTCAGTCCCCAACTGAGAAATGATTTAAGGATATAAACAAGGAGTTCTCAAGGGAAGAAACTCAGGCTGTCTTTAGACATATGGAAAAAAAATGCTTCAAGTCATTACTAATTGGAGAAATCCAAATTAAAAATAATTCTGAGATTTTACTTCCTATCCATCAAATTGACAAACATATATATAAAAAAAGGAAGTGTTAAATGTTGGAGGGGCTATGGAAAAACAGGCATATTGTTGATGGGGGATGCAGCCATTCTGGAAAGCAATTTGAATTATACACAAAATATTATGAAAGAGTGTGTACCCTTTGATCCAGCTATATCATTACTACTTCTGTTCTCAAAAGATATCAAAGAAAGAGGGAAAGATGATTTATGTAAAAAAAAAATTGTAGCAGCTCTTTTAGTGATAGCAAAAAAACTGGAAATTATGGCGAAGTTCATCAATTAAGGAATGGCTGAATAAGTTGTAGCATATGAATGTGAAGGACTACTAGTGTTCTGTAAGATGAAGAAATTGACTATTTCAAAAATGGAAAGAACTGATATGAACTGATGCAGAGTGAAGCAAGCAGAGCCAGAACAATTCATACTGTAACGTCTATATTGTAAAAACAAACAATTTCAAGGACTTTTATAAACTAAAGAATGAAATGATCAGAACCAGAACAATTTATACAAGAATAGCATTGTAAAGGTAAGAGCTATGATAATGCAATGATAATTCATGTTTTCAGAGGACTGAAGGTGAAACATACTATTCACCTGACAGAAAGGCAACAGATTTAAGGTGCAGAATGAGACAAATATTTTTGTATGCAATCGATGAGGGAATTTGTCTTGCTTGACTATACATAGTTGTTACAAGGGATTGTTTTCCTTTTCTCTTTTATTTTCAAATGGGATGGGTAATAGGAAGAAGAGAAAATAAATTTATGTTAATGAAAAATGTTTAAAAATAGCAGGTGAAGATTGTGCTGCATGCAAATCCATATATGTTACATACACTTTCAGATGAGGTTACTTTTTGGTTAGTTTTACTTAATTGTTTTTCTTTGTTATAGGGCCCCTCACAGAATGAGGTAATCTGTAAATGTTTAAAATTCAAAAACAAAACATGTCAATTAAAATATTAAAAAAAACACCACAAGGGCAAGTATTGATGCCTATGGAATTCAAATGGAGTCTTCTTTTCAGGTAACACATTAATGGCAGCATATTGGGTCTAATCCTTCAACCCATTTCAAATCCACCCAACTGTACTTTGATTTATCCCACATCTCTCCATCTTATTTATATGAGTAGTATGAGAGATTTTGTCAAATATTTTGTTGAAAGCAAGGTAAACTGTATCAGCAGGATTCCCCTGATACTCATCTAGTGATTCTGTCAAGAAAGGAAATTTTTTTTCTGTCATGACTTGCTATGAAGTCATGCTTCATGGTTCTTGGTGATTACTTTCTAGATTCTTAGAAATCATATATACCACAGTTCAGAATTTGACCAGAAATCAAATGAATCTCACTTGACTATTGTAGGCAATCTTCATGCTTCCTCTAAACATCAGTACCTTTGCTCTTTTCTAGTCCTATAGTACTTCTCTCATTCTTCACCATTTGTCAGATTCCTATCATTGACTCAGTATAGTAACACAGTATCTAGCTCACAGTATGCACTTACATAAATACTTTTTGATTGACTGATTTTCAGACAACATCTTTTTATCCAGCTGCTCACTTTCTAAATCTGGTTTTCTCTTCCAAAGCTCCAGTTTTCAATCAGCAGAAGTGAAGGAAAATAAAAAAAAAACTCTGATTCCTACAAAGCTTTCATTTTTTTCTCCAGGACTTCATAATCCTTAGCAATACTTTCTAGATTTCTTTTGACAGTAATATTTGTCACCCACCACTTGAATCACCAGTAAGCAGTGGATAATGGTTATCATGTTTGACAAATCTTGGTGGGGGTAGGGGGGAGGGTTGGGGTGGTGCTTTATCATTTCCCAGATATATGCCCTAGAAAAGAGCAAACCTCTCATCATCTGTGACAAAAAATTGCCTGGTATTAATCCTTGAGCAAAAAGTCACCAACCACCACTACTCGTCTCTTCTTCCACTAACCTTTTTAGTATTATCTCTCTTTTGATGATACCCATGGGTCTATATGGTCATGTTAAAGACCACAAGTAGCTGATTTTTCCTTGAGAGAAAGGATTCAACTCCTCTTTGTACAGGAAGAACCTATTAAATATATTTAATTCCAAATATTCAGTTCCAAATGTCTTTCCCTTCATTCTCTGGGTTAAATTCTTTCACCTTTTTTACCTTAAAGTTCTTTAATCTTTCCTTCCTTCCTTCTTTCCTTCATTCCTTCCTTCCTTCCTACCTTCCTTCCTTCTTTCTTCCCTTCCTTTCTTTTTTGAGGAACTATTTTTTTTTCTAAAATCCTGGAGAGTAGAGAAACATTCCTTCAATATTTTTACATTTTTTTCTAGAAGGAAGAAACATACTGCATATTAAGCCTAGAGAGCAGTTATGTAGTCATGGTAGAAAGGCACAGTATACTCTATGCAGTTCACGCCAAAATTATCCTTGCCCTTTATACTTGCTGGAAGCAAGATCTTTTGTCTTCTCTTATTTGGGCTGGTAGACTTTGTGGCCAACTAGTGGAGAACTAATTTGATAAGTTTTCTGTTGGTACCAATTGTTCTTTCCCTGTGGATTCCTGACCTATGATGGTCTTCTGGACTTTTCTCAAGAGATGAGGCTAGCTTGCTTGACTGCTTTGACTGGCCTTTAGCAGCCTCCTGCCAAAGCCATAATTCAAAGAGCAGCTGAGAACAGCTGTCTGCTAGGAGAGGTTATCTAGTCAGTTCAAAACCACTCTGGGTCCTCATCCTCTTCTATCTTATCCTTTCTCTGGATGAAATGATGCAAAATCACTGCATTTCTTGCATAAATACTATCAGCACAGGAGGACAAAAGGGTTCAAGGTGGTGATGGGAGAGGAAACCAGGCTGGGATACAGGCAATTTGGAAAGCTTATGTTTTTGTGACTTGGGGATGCTAGTTCACAATTTCTTTAAAATTAAAAAATATTTTATATATAAACTACTAGAAGCAAGATAATATAAAAAATACAAGATACTCTCCTCTTCCATTTATTTCTTTTATATCATTATTATGTCTATTTGGCAATTGAAATTTATTCTTATTTTGAAATATACACAACCACACAACTCATCTTTCAGTCAGCACTATTTGTTCAGACATGTTTACTGTACTTGGTACTATTTAAACAGATGGCAGTATTTAGCCAAAATAATAAATTGTTTTCCTGATTTTCAGAAACATTAAAAGTGAATTTGACAAATAAAATGGAGACTGCTATTTCAAATGACTGTTCAATGAGATTAGACCCAACAATCACTGAAATGGTCTAATTTAATCATCAGCTCCATTATTAACTTTCCTGTTCTATACTCTTTTACCTGCCTCTGAGACAGATACTCCTCCTCTCCAAAGGCAATGAATGTCTCTTCTGGTTTATTCAAGTGGAAGGCAGAATAACCATTTTACATGAGCAATGTTTTTAAGGCTGAGCGTTACAATTTTGTACTTACAGTCATAATAACAGTTAAAAGTTTCTCTGACATTTATTGATATGTTGAACTGTTATTGTCTGCATAGGAATTAAGCACAAATAATAAGCAGTTCTCACAATTGTCTGTAATTAATAAGACTTTCGAAAAAGACAAACTAAATTTTTAGTTCTTTTCTCATTCTGTTATTTCTCTAGTATCTATAATCATTCAGTCAAGTATTTTTCTGGAAGCTATGTACCATTTAATTATTGCCATCATGATCATTACATAAGTTGACACACATTGAAAGACCAATTCAAGTTATCTAATCTCAGCTAGGTCATTACTGGCAATCCTTTTATTTTTTTCCTGATTAACTAAGCTCCTCCTTAAACCCCAGATTTCATTTCTCCCTCTTTACTCCCCCCCACCTTCTACTTTAAAGAAAAACAATCTATGGCTACCTATCATAAGTTCCCACAATATGCCCAATTCTATGCCTCAATATCCCACTAGACCTTTGCCTTTTTTCTCCATTTTTGTTCTAGTCACTGAGTAAAAGATGTCAAAACTAATCTTTCTACTCTTGTCCTGGTTTCCAACCTTCTCCATCTATTATAAGAGCATGACCCATCAATCATTCCCCACTGTCATCTTTAATCTTTCCCTATTCATTAGCTATTTCATTACTTTGGATATTGTGTACTTTCAAAAACAAATAGGAGCCATATATACTATGTTTATCTAGCCTATTTTTCATACAATAAGTTTTCCACTAAGAAAATGAATGAGGAATGCATTAGTACAGATGACTCCTAGGAATCTGGCTTTGAAAATAGAATCATAACTTGAAGCCATGACATAATAGGTGTTTTCAAGAACTTGAAGGATTGTCACCTAGAAGAAGGATCAGGTCTATTTGGCTTTGTCCTAGAAGTCAGAGGTAAACAGTTGCAAAAAGGTAGATTAGGTTTCATATATGGAAAAACTTCCTAACAATTAGAGCTATCCAAAAGTGGAATGGACTGTTTGAAGAGGTGTGGGTTCCCTTCAAATTGGACATTTTCAAACCAAAGTTTGGATGACCACTTGCTGAATGTGTTGCAGAGGGGATTCTTTTTCAGGTATGGGTGGGAATAGATGGTCACTGAAATCTCTTCCAAGTCTGAGACTCTGTGATTCTTTGAATGGTCAAGGCAGCAAACTCTTGGCAGTAATGGGATCAAGGCACAAGTAGATGGTGTTTCCTGGGGCAAGGAGAAGGATTATATATTCCTCAGGCACTGGAGCATACTGGATGAGGTAAACCGGTTCTGAGATGTCTGAGAATAAGGGAGCAAGACTACAAGCCTGGTTTTGAACTCCTCCAGAAAGAAGCCAGGATTGCCTAGTAAATGAAAGAATCATTTTTCCCCAGGTTGCATTACTCTCAAACGTCTCTGACTTTTCTACCATGCATGCCTCTATGGCTGACACCTCTGGGGGCCCTTCCCCCTACTTTTATGAGCTCCTTGAGGGAAGGAGGTGTCATTCTTTCTCAATATTTCTATCCCCAATGCTTAGCACTGGGGACTGACATGTAGTAGGGTCTTAACAAATGTTTACTGACAATGACTATTGACTAGATGACTAAGACAGAGATCTGCCTCAGTTGACAAAAGATGGATGGAACGAACCTCTAAGAAGGAAAAGTTGTTGATGGGTGATAAGAAAAGGATGGTATGGAAGCAAAAGTAAAACATAAGGAAGATATTTCTTTCTAGCCAAGAAGTGTGAGGTGGCATGAGAGAATCATAGGATCATATAGAGTGAGCTAGAAGAAAATTAAGTGACCATTTAATCCAACTCTCTCAGTTTTACAGAAGAGGAAACTGAGGCCCAGAGAAGTTAATAGACTTCTTCAAAGTCACACAGGTAGTAAATAGCAGAGGTGGGATTTTGAACCTAGGTTCTCTAACTCCAGGATCAGTTTTCTTTCCACTGCACCAGGCTGTCTTTCCAAGGAACACCCAGTACTGGAGAGGGTAGCAGGGGCTGTATCATCTTCTGGAGGGAGCTATTTCGATAAGCAGCAGAATACAGAAAAGGTGTCATTAGAAATGAATACAAGAATTATGATTGTCACCTGCAAGTTCAGAACACCAGTCATCTGAACTCCTGTGCATAAGGGTGAGGAAACATGACTGCTAACTCCTTCCAGATTTTCTCGGATAGCAATACCCTGAAGAACCATTATCACATAGCCATATGCCCAGAAGGTAGCAGCTTAGAAAGCAATGGCCTGACTGAGTATATAGAAAGGTGGGCCTGGAGGCAAAATGAGGATAAGGTCTATGTCAGAATCATTATAACAAGGTATTCTTGAACTCTGTTTCTTCTTACCCTCTACCCTATAACAGATCTATAATTCTTAATTGGAGTCACTTGACTTGTGACAGCAAAAGCCTAGGAAAGGAAAATTTTGCTCCCAATATAAGTCTACCCAAGTCATAGTAAAACATGATATTAGGTAAGCAAGTTCCCCTTTTTCAGTGGAGGAGAGTAAAATCAGGCTTGATGGATGGTCCTGTAAAGCCCTTTAAACTGGTGAAAAGGAAAGAAATATTAATAGTTAACCATTCTCGACTTTAAGTTCCCCCTTTGAGAAATGGGGATAGCTGTACTTGTCATTCATCTATTTCAGAACTATGGTGAAGATTACTTTAGATGTTGATTATCAGTTATGGAGAACAGAAAACAAAGTATAAATGATACAGTAATCATTCTATTCTCTACCCTAAGCCCATGCCAAATAACTCTAAAAAACCCATAACTTTGCCTCCTTCTAACTGCCCCCAACTACAGGGTAAAAAAAAATTAGTGTCTTTATCATACAGAAATCTTCTCCAGCTGTAGCCCTGGCTCCAGTGGAAGCCAAAGGAGGAGCAGATCTTGAGTCTAAGCTAGAAATACAGAACACACACTTTCAGTGATTCTCTGGAAGTGAATTGTAGGCTCTATGATGAAGCTCTTTTGTCTGAAGGAACCAAAAAGAAATACGGTACAAACAACCTCAAGTAGAAGGAAATTCAATGATCCTTTATATTTATTTCTTTGGATGTGTGGTATAATTTTTTGGGCATAATTTAAGAAAGAAAATCTCTCAAGTCCTCTTTCAGTGCCTCATCATGGCATGGAGGTTGATCAGGACTTCCCAAATGAGGTGATCAAATGAGATAATATTTGTAAAAAGCACTTAGCACAATGCCTAGCACGTAGTAGGCAGTTCATCGATATTGTTCAGTTGTGTCTCACTTTTGTTATGGCATTTTCTTGGCGAGGACACTGGAGTGGTTTGCCTTTTCTTTCTCTAGCTGATTTCACAGATTGTGGAACTGAGGCAAATAGGGGTTAGGTGACTTTCCCAGGGTCACACAGCTAACAAGTGTCTGAGGTCAACTTTCAATTCAGATTTTCCTGACTCCAAGCCCAGTGGTCTATTCATTGTGCCACCTAGCTGCTCCCCTAGTAGGCACTACTTACTCCTTCCCCTCCCCTTCTCTTCTTGAAGGCCATGTGTACAAGTCTTAGGAAAGGCTTTGAAAACAGGCTGCTGAATGGACTCTCTATTGTTTAAAGACTAGCCTAGGCTCAACAATAGAATGTTGGTCACTAGATGAATTTTTTGAGGTCCAACAACTCATGAAGTACTAAGATCAAATGAGGTACTATCTGTAAAAAGTGTTTAGCACAATGCCTGGCACATAGTGGGCGCCATATAAATGCTTATTCCCCTTCCCTTCTCTCCCCTTTTGTCTCCTTCCTTTATTTAAGGCACAGAGAAAGCACATCTACCAGTTATATATCTTTTCAAATTTTGGATATTAGGCAATTAGGTGGCATAATGGGCCTGTACAGGACAAGTCAGAAAGATCTAAATCCTGCCTTAGACACTTACTAATCATGGGACCCTTGTCAAATCATTTAACTTTTCTTTGTCTCAGTTTCCTCATCTGTAAAATGAGGCTATTAACAGCACTTACCTCACAGGTCGTTTTAAGTTCAAATGGGATTACCTATGTAAAGCATTTTTAACTCTTAAAGAACTACATAAACGTTAACGATTATTAATGAAAAGTTTACATTTCTTACAAATAAACACTAAGGGATTAAAGGGGACATGATTAGACATGTGGAAAGAAGCAAAAGCCAGATCAAGATGTAAATTGTACCCAGGGATATATCATCCACAGAGCAGACAGTTTTACCAAAGATAATTTAAAAAACTGACCATACTTCTAAAATGTTTTTCATACAGAGAACATCAAGCCACCTGGTATACGTTTTTTCCTTTTCTCAAAGATATGCACATTCTAGAATGAGTGCTTTTCTATTTCAAGCTTTCTCAAACCTAAAAACATGGTATCACCGGATCTCAGATTTAGAAGTGGAAGGAACTCAGGAGTAAAAATTCCAAACTCCCTTGTTTATAGGTGGGGAAGTGAGGTCACACAGGTAGGAAGTAGGAGAGCCATGACTTAAACATAGGTCTTCTTTCCAGAGCTCTTTCTACTGTACCAAACTATCCCCTAAAACTGAATAAATTTCTGTTGGAACACTAAGTCATTTCATTTTCTTCCTTAAGAAGTAGAACCCACACCGATCCATCTACAGATTCCTGGAGCTTCCTATTAGTAGTTAAGAGCAGGCTATAATGTCATTCTAAACTAAGCTTTCTCACCTTTCCTGATTGAACAGAGGCATATTTTCAAATAGAGTCTTTGCCTTTAGACACCTCTACGGATTTGAAATGGCACAAACGACGCACAGGAAGATATCAGTAAGCCTTGCAGAATGTAATATCAACATCCTCTTCTTTCATTTTTTTAGGTGGGTTAATATTTTCTCGAGAATTAGAACCATAAATGACATTTACTTTACTTGTCACTGAAGCGGATGGAAGATTTTAACCTTTACTATCAGGGGTTAATGGAGGTTTTTTTAAGCACTTGCTATTTATCATAATAAAGGGCAAAACCAGCAGTAAAAATGCAGAAATGCAATATTGAGTAAATTCCACCACCCCAGTTTTTTTTTTTAATTACTTCCCTCTCTTATTCTGCCCCAGGATTTTGAAATGTTCTATGATTTACATGAATACAAGCATTATTTGTTCAGCTGGTCTCATTTATGTGTAGAGTCCTAAATGAATTTAAGGTGGAAAGAATTATCTTTGCTACAAATATTACCCCAGGGGAACAGCCCCGAAGTAGATGATGAATGGTTGGTTGTCCTTCATTTTCGAAGAGGACCAAAATGACATCACCATGATAAAGTGAAGTTTCAGTGTGTCTGACTGTGACTGATCAGGCCAATATGAGCTCGGAATGCTCAACCACAGGTTGGACACAGATAGTCCATATGAATTTTTGGGGTGGATACTCCAAATTTGCGCATCCTATGTTTACTTTGTGCTGTCTCAATCCTGCTTTGTTCACAGAGCACAGCACCCTTTATGATGTGGGCATACCATGCTGAGTGGTTCTGTGCCAGTGTCTCCCATGTTGTACAATCAAACATCTTGGACATTGAAGACAGTCAATGAATAACAAGAACCACAGATAAGAGGAATGAGGGCTTTAAGGCCATTCCTACACTATTAAATTAGTGGTGACATAGAAAAAAAAATGTCCCAGGGTGAAATCAGACTTAGGATTACATGACCTTATTATCCAACTCTCCAAAAGCAAATAAATTATTCAAAATACAACTAAATATCTAGAGAATTTCTGGAGCTCCAAATTAAGACATGTCCTACCAAACTATTGCATCTAATTACTTAACTACTAGTCCTACCAAATTACTGAATTAGAATATGCTAATTCATGGCAAAGTCATCAATGGTGTCTTATAGAAATGGTGACTTTTTTCCAAAGCTTGGCATTTTCCCTTTCATGAAGTGCTGGAAAAATAAATTATGCCAGTGGACTTTGTGTTTCTTCATATATACATCTCAAAGCCTGATAGAGTCTCTTTTTTCCTTTTGTCTCCGATTACATGAGATACATAGATTGTTAAAGATGGAAGGGAGTTTAAAGCTTGCCTCAATCAAATTATTCAGGCCTTTAGATTCCAAGTCTAGTATTCCATCCACTTGACCAATCCTAATTTTCATTTGAGCATATGAAGAACCCTCTGTCTCCTGCTATTTTGCCTTCTCTCTGCCATGACCTTCTAGATTTGTTGTTGTTCAATCATTTTTCTGTTGTTTCCAACTATTTGTGACCCCATTTGGGGTTTTCTTGACAAAGATACTGGAGTGGTTTGCCATTTCTTTCTCCAGCTCATTTTACAGACGAGGAAACTGAGGCAAAGAGTTAAGTGACTTGCCCAGGATCACACGGCCAGTAAGTGACTGAGGCGAGATTTGAACTCATGAAGAAGAGTCTTCCTAACTCTAGACCTACTACTCTTTCTACTGTGCCACTTGGCCAGCCTTCTAGATGATCAGAGGCAAAATCTGAAATTCACAGACATGATTTCAAGTGACTTCATCTGGAACTACATTTATTTTTGAACTTTTCAGCTGCCAAAGAACTTTAACAGATTGACTCTGAGCACAACAGTACTGGAATCTATTATCATGTCACTCTCTTGCCCAGCTAGTGCCTCCTTATTACCTCTAGTAGGATCAAGCACAAACTCCTTTGTTTTTATTTAAAGTTCTTCCCAATCTACTCTGATAGGTTGCTCTTCTTCATGCATTCTAAGGTCTTCCCTAACTGACCTTCTGGCTATTTCTCAGATGTGAAATTCCACCTCCCATTTCCATGTTTCTGTACAAATGTTTGCCCATACTTGAAATGTACTTTATTCTCACCTTCACCCTTTAGAATCCCCAGTTCCCTTCACAGCTTGTGCCTGGCCTTTCCTGATTCTTCCATTTAATAGCACCTTTTTCTTGAAGTAAACTTGTAATTATTTTGTATATGTGCATGTGTTGTTTTCCCTCTATAGAATACAGGTCCTTGAGTGGAAGGCAAGGATTGCTTCATTTTTGTCTCTGTATGCCCAGGATCTATCTAGCACTGTGCCTGGCACATAGTAGGTACTTCATAAGCGCTTGTTGATTAATTGATTGAATCCCTTTTATCTGACTCCATTAACCCAAACAGTAGCATCCGTTTTAAAAATAATGTATTCTCATAATATAGACATCCCATTCTATGGGTGTCTTGAGCCTCGATTTTCCAGTATAAATATAGTACAGGCCATTGAGGAATGGACAGGGAAGCTTTCAGAAGAGGCCATTTATCTTTAAGGGTATTTAACCATGCTACAGTTTGAAAGTCTTTTAGGAGGGCTGGCAACCATTCTAATGAATAACAAACAAAGACCCTCTTGTCACATTGAAAATTTCCCCTCCAATTTTGGGAAGTCTGACACCTTCCTCTCAGAGTAGTTTATAATGATATGTGGATAACTGAGATCAAATGTGTCAGGACAGGATTATAGCTGAAGAATCCACACCAAAGCCACTTTTATGTGTAAGAACATAATGTAATTGTCAGTTACTCACCATCTTTGGCCACATCACCAATGGGCACATTGTGTTTCTGTGACATGTAACCCAGAAAAGAGAAGATGACAAAGCCAGAAAAAAAGCTTGTCAGGGAGTTGACAGAGGTAGTGATGATCGCATCTCTGGGAAAAGACAAAACAAGTCATCATGAAGCAGAGGAAGATTATGGTAGCAGATGTAATTTTACACTCATTATTCTTAATTTACTGGGACTCAAAGAAGGGGGCCAATGGGGAGGGCAGAGCCATTATTTAAGGCATTTTTGTAAGGGAGCCTGTCTTTTTTTTTTTTTTCAGAAAGAAAACGATCAACCTATCGACTCTGTGGTTAACAGAGCAGCTTCTTGCAAGCTTTTTATCCAGGGCAGCTCCCCTGTCCTTAGAATAACTGCACAGAAGACCAATACCTGTTTTATCTCTAGGGGCCTCTCTGACACTTCTGACCGGCTGATGAATATGCTCAACTGGGCATCTGCAAGCCAGAGTCTGAGCAGGTCAGATTTGCATGGTCCTGTTCCTTACTTAGTAGAGGGCAGATGAGGAACTTTTCTGCATCACCTCCTTATCTTCAATGGCAAAGTCCATCAGTATTTTGTTTTAAGCAAAATTTGGGCTTGAAGCAAGGAGGAAAAAAATGAACCAAATTGTTTTCCCTAACCAACCCTGACCATGCAGTTTCCTCTAACCACTCCTTTGAGGTTGAGGAGAAAAGAAATGATTAGAGAGAAAGCAGAGAAGTTGGGGAGAAGAGGTGAAGGAAGGCAAAGGTAGGGAAGAGTATAGGAGGAAAGAGGGATAAGAGAAAGCAGGTCTTTCTGCTTTCTTCTTGACTTCCAACCTTGCACAGCCCTCCCTCATTCAAAGCAACGTCAAGTGCAAGTCAAGTCATCATTTCTCTGATGGCATGGTCTTCTTTGGCAATGAAGGACGAACACAACAACCTGCTCAGACATTCAGGAGCAGAATCAAAGCCAGTGTCAAAAGAAAAGGAAAAAGAGAAACTCTTCTTCTCACTCCCATATCTTGAATAGGAGATAAAACCAATCAACAAGATGGAAGACTGGAAATCTCTTCATTCCACCACAAGAACCATTTTAAAAAGGAAATTGGTCAGCTATTGAGCTTATTTCCCTGATTAACCAAACACTATTAATTAAAGAAATCCTGTGCCAAAATGTTTTTATGAGTGCCTCATTTTGACCATTTGACCATTTTCTCTTGGAACAACATATCAGGCATATTGGCTTTTTTCAGGGGAACATACATTTTCTTAAGGTGAATTTCACCTATTAAGGAATGTGAGAAAACAGTTGTTCAGTCCTATCCTACTCTTCATGGGGTTCTGTTGGTAGAGATACCAGAGTGGTTTGTCATTTCTTTCTCCAGCTCATTTTATACATGAGGAAACTGAGGCAAACAAGGTTAGAGTCTCTCTGAGTCCAGGTCTGGCACTTGATAGAGTTGAGCCATCAGTTAACTAATCTACGTAATAATTCTACTTTTAAGTGGATTTATGCATACACACATACCCACATTGGAAAAAAAATGCTTCTGTGACAATATTTAGCTGATACATATAGAAAAACTTTGTTTTATGACTTCATTCAGTAGTACAGAGAAAACAAGGTGTACCTAGATACATGCTACAAAAATGAACAATAAGAAAGGGGACTTCTGGGAGTCATATTAGGAATGGTACCAATGAATTATTGAGATTGGGTAGGTAATGAAGACATACTAGAAACACAATATTTCATGGGATTTTCCTTGTTTTGCCCAGATCCAGGCACTGGGATAGGAAAGATTAGCAACTATTCTATAACTTAAAATTTTAGGGTGGCCTGGGACATAGAGAAGTAAAGTGATTTTCTCAGGGTGACAGAGACAGTGGACCTCAGGGGTGGGACTTGAAGCCAAGTTTTAATGATACCAAGGTCAGCCAATGCACTGTTTCTCCTTAACTAACTTAAATAGCTTTCAAAAGGGCTCCTAATGTAAATTCTTATTTGCTTACAATGTTAGGCAATAAAGAGGATGTAATCAGTAACTGGACAGAGAAGAAGCCTGCATAATGTATAGACAGCTGCTTTTAAAGCCAAGATATAAGTTCAAGTCCTGTGTGGCTGACTAACCCACTTAAACTTTCTGTCTCCTGGGCAACACTCTAAGACTTTAAGTCCCAAAGAAGGTGGCAACCAGTATTCACAGAGGTAGTTTCCCCACCCCCAGGAGTTCCCTGTACCAGTGAAATCATCATTACTGTCCCTATGCTAGGAATATGATATAAAAATTAAAATCCATAACATTTAAACAAAAGGAGTAAAGCTAGAAATTCCTGAATTTATTTAAATTTATTTAAAGCACATAGTAGGGACATAAATGTTTACTGACTGAGAGATTAAGGAATTTTAATGGCATTTAAGGAATTGTGTGATTGGAAGAGAAAAACGGCTAGTCCCATGGCAAGAGTAGGGGATGACAAGGAGCTGCCAGAGGGCTGCAGTCTGAATTGTTGGAGGAAATTCCCAAATTGACAAGATCACAGATCCATTTGAGTAATTTAATGGCATTCAATGAGTATATTTATACCATGTTCTGAAAATAATATTTGAGTTGTTATGCATTTCTTAAATGAAGGTTCCATAATTAAATAATTCATTCTAAAAATAGGAGTGGAGATGAGGAGACCCAGAAACCTGAATCATGGGATCAAACAGTTGTAGAGTTGGTGAGGATCTTAGAAGTGATCTGGTCCAACCCTTAATTCAATGCATAACTTACTTCTACACCATTCCAAGTGACCATCCAGCTTCTGGTCAATCACTTACTAGTATGCTGGGGGAAAGGGTATAAAGCATACTCAGGTTCACAGGAGGAACCTTGTTTTCTGGTGCCTATCATCGTCTGTTATTATTTAGGCACTTTACACTATTTTTATTTAGTTTCTTAGAAAGCTAATTATTGTTGAAATGAAAATCCAACTATGACAATTCAGACTGAGTGATTTAGTTAAATATATATATATATTATTTATAATATGTATATATACACACACATACACATATATGTGTATACATATAAATGTGTATGTGTATATATATGTACATGTACATACATGTGTGTGTGTATATATATATATATATATATATATATATATATATATATATATATATATATATATGGAGAAAGAGAGAAAGAGACAGAGAGAGACAGAGAGTCCTAATAACTAATTTGTAAGGAGATTCTATGAACTGATTGCTAACCATTTTTTTTGGAGGGGGGGATTTTTACTTCAATACAGTATTATTACTTTAAATTTTTAACCACATAAACATTCTTTAAAGCAATCACAATGTTCAGAAATCAAGCTTTGATTTTTTTCTTCCTATTTATTTGGTCTCCCCATATTCGTGTCTACAGTATCTCTTTTGATACAAAAGAAGGTAAATAATCAGTCTATAAAGGTCAAAGACACCAGCATCTCCACATAAAATCCCTGGGTTATTTTCAGTCAGATTCTTTGGCCAGTGAATTCATGTCAACAAGCTGCATATGTCACTTTTTATAAGTGACTGCCCCAAATGAGCTTCTGGGGAGGAAAAAGGGAAGGGCAAAGGGGACAAGCATTTATTAAACATCTACTGTATGTCAGGCATTGTGCTAGATGCTAAACAATATCACTCATTGGATCATCACAGATATATCTAATTTGATCTCATTTGAAAGAAGAAACATTTGGTGATATAGTGGTAGACGGCAGTCAGATTCCCTGTTCTACTTCACAGCCTCATCCAGGCATGTGTCTAGTGCTGCTCACAATCATGCAATGCTCTTTCAAACATATTTCTGATTTTTCTCTGCAGAAGTGAATGTAGTGGAGGAGATTGTGAATAAGAATTCAAAGCTAATTTTCAAAACATGTTATGAATATATATTTTGGATGCTGTCAAACTCCTTAATTTGGCATATGTTTTCAATTAGTTTCAGATTTTTCTAGCTTTACTCCTCTGGACTGAAGTTAAATGTAATTCATCTTAGTTTTAGATTATATCTCTATTTTAATTTTGACTTTCCATCCCCAGGATCTAGCACAGTGTCTGGCACACAGTAGTTTAATAAATGCTTGTTGGTTGATTGATTGCCATTTGATCACATTTCTGTAAATTAAAAACGGGGTGGGGCAGCTAGGAGAAACACTTAGCAATGACAAGAATTGGGAGGTCACTTTTGAGGTCACTTAATGTAAGAAGAATGATCCCAGAGGGCATCATTGTATTATATGATTATCTTACTTCTACCACTTAGTCTTTAAATTATGTTTAGAGTCATTTGTTTAAGAAGACAGGGAAGTGCAATAAGTTCAAATCCCTGTTTTAGGTCTGAATCTTGGCTACTTGCTAACTGTGTGATCTTGGTCAAGTTACCTACTCTCTCTAGGCTGCAGCTAAATCACTTTATAAAATGAAGAAGTTGGACTAGAAGACCTCTCAGGTCCTTTTTAGTTCAAATATGGTTCTGTGATCTAGAAGAGATCTTGTTTAGAGTTGTGTCTGACTCTGTGATCCCATTTGGGGTTTTCTTGGCAAAGATACTGGAGGGGTTTGCCATTTCCTTCTCCAGCTCATTTTACACATGAGGAAACCAAGGCAAACAGAGTTAAGAGACTTGCCCAGGGTCATATAGCTAGAAAGTATCTGGGGCTGGATTTGAGCTCAGGAAGATGAGTGTTCCTGATTCCAAGTCCAGTGCACTGTCCACTCAACCACCTAGCTGACCTAGAAGAGATCTGTGTGAATACAATGATAGGAGGCTGCTGACATTATGAGATGGTTGTTCTTTGTTCTTCATTCTCAAAGAGGACCATGACATCAGGGAGGTGATGCCATGACATGCAACTGAATTGGATTTAAGTGAGGGAGGACTGTGCAAAGTCATAAGCCTCACTTTCTCTTCTGGAGCCATCTGTGTCCAGTGGCCAGATATACATCAGGACAACTGGAGATGGACTCCTCCATTAGGAGGAAACTTATCAGGAAAATGTAGGGGGTAGAAAGTGATGAGGGAAGGGGTAATATAGAAGGCTGAACTTGTAAAGAAAGAAAATGTAGGCCTTAACAGAGAACTTTTAAATAAAGTTTTCATTTTCTGCACATGGATACCTTCAAGTCTCATCTAGATTCAATTCTAGAAAAGTGAAAATCCCACAGAATCAGAGAAGTGATATGATTTTATTCTTTGTTTTTCATATTTAATAAGTATATTTTAATCTATTTAAGATAAACATTTCACCTGTTCTATCCTTATTCTAATTTTAATTTATTCAAAAAGATAGTCTTACGGACTGTGATGTTCATAAATTTGTGTGATAATTGTATTTCAATGTGATTTATTTCCTTTGTAATCCTGAGGTTTTTTTTTAATTCTATGCATTTGAAAATATTATTCTGAGGAATCCATAGGCTTTACCAGCTTACCAGAGTTAGTGATATCCAAAAAGGGTAAGTTGATGGTATAATTTCTAGGTTTTACAAGCAGTTTTCCCTTTCTTTTCTTCCAGATAGTGACTTCCGTATCAGTTATTTTAAAATATCAATAGAAAAAATAAATGACCCACCATTTGATCAGTCGGACACTTTCAAAGATAAGAGTTCAGAGCTTACCTATAACAGTTGTTAGTAAATTTATTGTAACTGGAGAATGCTATTAGCACACCAAACCCAACACCGAGAGAGAAGCATATCTGAGTGGCAGCATCTATCCAAACCTACAAACACATCCAGAACCAGAGACACAAAAGAAGAGAGAGAGAGAGAGAGAGAGAGAGAGAGAGAGAGAGAGAGAGAGAGAGAGAGAGCAAGAAAGAGAGAAAGCTGTTATTAGAGATAATTGCAGGAAACTCATTCAGCTCAAAGATGAAAGATAAGAGCTGAATACAAGGTAATTTTGCAAATTACTGCTGCACGCACGCATGTACCCAACCCTGCCCCTCAGATTATTGTTTTCAGTTATGATGTCCCGGGTTCTTGCTGAGGGGAATTGTGCCTGTGTCTGTGTCCTGTTCTTTCTCATGGAAAGTGGCATGAGTTTAGACTTAACTCATTATCAAAAAGAAAATGGTATTCAAAACAAGATCAGTAGCAAATTAGACTTTAAGGAATAAATATGTCCTATGGCCTTAGGATAAAAGAGAATATTCTTAAAAAGAGGTGTGCTGTTTTATCCCTGTGTAAACTTTAGTGCTTACTTAAAATAGGCTTCAAAAATAAAACTGTAATACAACAACATTTGCAAGAATAAGAATTTATGAAACCCAGCTTAGTCTGTCCATTCATAAACTGAATATACGTGTCCTAAAAATCTGAAGGAGATACTTTTCTATGGCATCTTGAAGAAACAGATAGTCTACAACCAAGCCTGGCCCAGAAGAGATACAAGCAGAGATGTGCTAGTAAATGTTTAACAACTACTTGGAGGGGGAGGGAGGGAGAATGCATACACAACCCACTTTTAAGTGTATTCTATACTATTAATATTTTCTTAAGCCTAAATAATTAACAGAACAATAAGCCAAGTCCTGATTTGTGCCTTTTGTCAATTTCTAAGGTGTAAAGGCTCATACTGAAAATTTAATAATTGCCTTAGAGTTGCCTTAGAGCACACCCCTGGATATGAGAACATACCCCTCTTATTTCTTTACACAGTTGATGGACTATGGGTGGGGAGCATTG
This sequence comes from Notamacropus eugenii, assembly GCF_028372415.1. Lineage (NCBI taxonomy): Eukaryota > Metazoa > Chordata > Mammalia > Diprotodontia > Macropodidae > Notamacropus > Notamacropus eugenii. The sequence goes on from NC_092875.1 coordinate 345,942,344, forward strand.
CATATGTTGGATGTCCTGCTTAGTTTTGCCTTTTTTTTTTTTTATGGTGTGTGTGTGTGTGTGTGTGTGTGTGTGTGTGTGTGTGTGTGTGTAGAGTGATATCTTCGAATGCAGATGACATAGAAACAAAAGACTAATAAAGATATATTAAAAAGAAAGAAATGTTCTAAGAAATATATTAAAGCATTTTTCTAAAACCCAAGTTTGCTAGTTCACAATCTTTTGGCCCACACTTCTAATGATATCTTCCCTCCCTCTTTTGTATTCATCCTATTCCCCAATAGAGAGTTATTTATTTAAGCATCTTTTCTCTTCTATCAGGTTGTAAGCTTCTTGAGGATAACTACTGCTTTGTATACATATATGTATATACATATATACACACATATACACATATATTCATATCATATCTATCTTGCTTATTCAAGGAATAGGAATTTTAATGCTATACTTAATTGAAATGTCTGTATACTTCAATAGATATTGTGCATGAGTCAAGAATAGCCATGTATGCTATGGATCAATTTCTAAACTGACAGAATGAGTCATATTATTTACAAATATTCTCAAGAGTTTGGTTCTAACCAAATGAGTGGGTGTAGTCAACTCTTCATTATCCATGTGAAGCTTGACCTCACTCTCTACATTAGCAGTTCTTAACTTTGCTTGTGTCCTGGACCCCTTTGGTAGACCTGCCTTTGGCAGTCTGGTGAAGTCTATGGACCCCCTCTCAGAATAATATTCTTAAATATGTGAAATAAAATACATGGCATTACAAAGGAAATCATTTGTATTGAAATACAGTTGTCAAATTAAATCAAAGCAAAACCAAAACAAGTGCAGAGACCCCAGGATTCTTGCTCTCTGTGCAGAGCTGACCCTGTGGTTGAGCCTTCTTTCCAATTAATCCTATGTAGACAATTCTTTCCTGCCCTAATGCAACTATATAAAGACCTGCAGGCTTATTTTCCCTGCCTATCCACTTTCCTGGCCTACAGAGAGTCCACTGGGTGGACAGAAGACCACAAAGTCTTGGCAGTAAGTATTCTTCCAGCCATTTTCTTCAATGTTCTTTTGGAGGCAAAGTACAACTTTTCTCCCTCAGTTTATACCAAAATCTTCATAACTTGTCAGTCATTTTCCTCAGATAGAGAAGTGAATGCTGGGAGTGGTGAAGAATGGTCCTGATTATCCTCCTGAAGGGACCTGTAGCAGAAATAATCCTTCCACTCTCTGGATCCAAACTCACTTCACCCTCAAAGAGATTGTTGAATTCTGTTTTAGTTCTCAAAAGACAAGGGGATTCAATTGCACTCAACAAACCCTCTCAGAAGGAACAAGATGCAGCTAAATGGTCACTGCTCAGACAGGAAATGAAGGAAGAAAACTATCACCACTGGCGCAAAAATATGAATTAATACATGACTCTCAATGGTCACATCACTTCTCTCTCCCCTTCTCTCTCTTCTTTCTCTCTTCTTCTCTCTCTTTCCCCCTCTTTCCCCCTCCTCTCCCTTTCCCCCCAAGCTCCCACTTCTTAAGAGAGATCAAAGTGGGCTAGTGGATAGGGCCTGGAACCAGGAATGCTTTGAATTAGCTGGGAATGTTAACTTAACCTCTTAGCCTCAGTGTCAGCCTCCTTATCTGTTCAATGGGGATAGTGATGACATCTGTCTCACAGGGATATCGTGGGGTTCAAAAGAAATAATAAAATGCTTTGGAAACCTTAAATTCTACAGAAATGTTAGATATTATTCTCCCTCAATCACATCAAATACATATTTTTCTGGCTTTAGAGCTGTAGCAGGGGAAATTGGGGAATAAGAGGGAAATAAGGAGAATGAGAAACATGGAGTTTGACATTTCTCAAGGCCAATCACAACCTGGTAGGTTTCTTCTATGTGTATTAACAGGGCCAGGTTTCTCTTCAAGTCTGACTTCTGAGTGGATCATTGGTCAACTCTTGTTTCTCTCTGATATTTCAGCTTCAGATTTGGTCTCTGCTTTTGTTTGAGTTACCGAAGTGCCTGTTCCTGGTCTTGGAAACAATAAAAATTCTCTACTTCTGTCCCCATAGAGACTAGACTCACAGACCTGCCACCTCAGGCTAAGGACTGCTTAGGATGACCTAACCAGCACTTTCCCAAACTTTATCTCTGCAGGCTAGGTCATAACTAGGTAATGGGCAATTGTCCAGTCATCACCAAAGAACCCTGGACTTTGAAGGTCCTCAGTTTTATAGACTCTAAATTTTTCTTATTGATCCATACAAATAATGGGGTGGAGAAAAGGTAATGGAGCAATCTAAGCCTTGAAGGAAAGATCTTTGATTCTGCTAAATGCTCTGAAGCTTTCTTGCCTTTTCATATGCAAATGAGACACTTGAATCCTCACATCCATTACTAGGGATAAACGAGCCACTCAAAGTTTTATGTCCTTTATAAGGAGCAAAAATGGTTCCCTTCAATGTGAAAGAGGTTCAGCCTTTATGAGGTGGAAATGACCCCTTTCCTAAATGGATGATACCCCCTATATTAGTAATGCAACTAGAAGAAGCTAGTTGAAAGATAGAAGACCAATCAGAATGCTTATGAGGGATTTTGCTGCTACTCCAATAAGAATAAGCAATATGTAGTGGAGGGCATTGAAGGAGGAGATATCATGATTCCATTTGTCTATGGATGTGAGAATGGCCACAAGTAACTTTTGGGCAGAACTGGTATAATAACAGAGAGATGACTGAATGAAAAGTCTTATGGAAGAACACAGACCCTTTCCTTGGTAGCTATTCTTAGTGCTCTGCTTTGGGTGGTGACTGCTACGAAAAGCAGCTTCAGAGGGTGGAGTGGTGGGCGGAGATCAAGATAAATGTAGTGTGTCTGTGTCTCCTATGTGCTACTATGGTGCCTTATATTTTCTGGCTGTACTTGGTGTCTGCCCTCTGGTCGTTAATGTCAATCCAGACGTAAAACAGAAAGATGTTCTCAGCAAACGTTTTCACTACTGGAAAGGAGGATTATCATATTATATAGATTTACAACTGGAAGGAACCTCAGAGGTCTTCTAGTCCAATTCTATAATTTTACAGATGAGGAAACTGAGTCCCAAAAAGTGGCTTAGCTTGTCATCTAGATTGTCACGAGTAGAACTGGGATTCCAAACCCAAACCCTTTGTCTCCAAATTCAGTGTCTTTTCTGCTTTTAATGTCTTTCCCAAGATCCAAATGGAAGAGGGATTCTCAATTGATGGTGAGGTTCATCAGATGCTCCTTGCTATGGATAATATTGAGCTAATTGTATCAAGTCCCAGAACATTACCAAGCCTCCTCCATGTGCTCAAAAGAGATTGGCCCAAGAATCCATTTTCTTGGATGAAAAGTGCCTGTTGTCCAGAGTAGGAAATGCAGTTGAATGACCAGTTCATTGAAGCCATATGGTGGTATAAATATCCAAAACAGACTTTGCATATGGACATAAGAATTATGACCAAAGTGAAACAGGGATGAAAGGGCTGGACTTCACTTGTAAAATGGGCAGTGCTTTTTAACAATCACAGGGTGCTCTCCAGAGTAAAAACCTATTTTTTTAAAAGACATATTCTCCCAGAAATGGTATATGATTGAGAAGCCTGGATTACCATAATCTTTGAAAGATCAAAGTTGTGTATAATCCGAAGAGCCACAGGGAGGAACATAGTCTGGACATGTGTAGGCTGAATCATTTTTCCAGTTATGCCTTTTATTAAAAAAGTGAGTTCATATATATAATATTACATATCATATACATAGTATATATATTATATATATTATTATATACATATATCAGTGAGGAAATGTATAATCATAAAAGGATGTGGGCTCATCCTATTGGGCAAACAAGAGATAATAGGTGGAGAGAGCTTAAATGTTGCTTTGACACACATTAAATTAAAAAAGATCTACAAGAAGGACTGCAGTGTATTGGGTAGGCCCTCTGTGGAGGAACTATATGTGAACATGGACAAGGTTCATGTAGGATAAAGTAGAGAAAGGTTTCAATTTAAACTGATAGAGGGAATTCCTGAATTGATGGAATCACATTTCTTAAAAGAAGAAGGCAATTGAAAGGGGGGAAGGGAGGAACTTTGTTTTGTGTTAATCATGGTGCACAAAACATTGAGTTATAATGATGGGGACTTTGCCTCTTGAGAAGATCAGACTTGTCACAGTATCTTCCCCTACCATGTTGATGAGTTTGGTACTAAAAAATCCTTCCCAGTCAAGGAAATAAGGCATACTTAATAAACAGTTTGGTGGCACAGTGGATAGAGTGCTGGGTCTGAAGTCAGGAACACTCATCTTCCTGAATTCAAATCTGGCCTCCGATACTTGCTAGCTATGTGACCCTGGAAAAGTCACTTAACTCTGCTTGCCTCAGTTTCCTCATCTGTAAAATGAGCTGGAGAAAGAAATGGCAAACCACTCCTGTATCTCTGCAAATGGGGTCACCGAGAGTTAGACATGACTGAAAACCAACTTAGAAAATATTTGTGATTGCTTTCCATGATCCTGAGGAAACTCATAAGAGGAGAGCTATACATCTTAAAGTAACTGGACAGATTCAAAGACTTAGAGATTTGCCTGGGGCTTGAGAGGTTAAGTGACTTGCCCAGAATCGCAGAGCCAGTATGTGTCAGAAGCAGGATCTGAACTTCGGCCTTCCTCATTCTAAGGCCAGTTTCTTATTCATTACAAAATGCTGCCTTTAGAAATTATTATGATAGGTGGGATGGTTGGTGAGATGAACTTATACTAGTATAGTGCCAATGAGATTAGAAAAGAGGGGATAGATGTGAAACATATTACAGACATGGAATTGAAGAGTACTTGGGAGTCAAGTTGAGATGAAAGGCTTCCATACTATTAAAACTGGGCCTGAAGAAGGTTGTGGGACATAGCACTGAAGGGCAGAGCTACATCTCAAATAACCTACAGAAAATCCTGGACATTATAATAAAACAGGAAGATGCTTCCCAGGCTCCCAGAGGCTGGACATTGGATTTTATATCTTGATCCAGAAAAAAGATAGGAGAAAAGGTCAGGGTTATTCGTGGATCTTCCTTCTTCCTCACCTCTCACATCCAATCAGTTACCAAGTCCTGTTTAATTCCATGTCCAAAATATCTCTTTATTCAACTGCTCCTCTCTGTTCCCACTGATATCACACTGCTGTAGGTCTTTTTAACCATCCTCTGAACAGTTTGAATAACTTCCCCATAGATGCAGCATGGCATGATGAATTAAGAGCTGGCCTTAGAGTTAGGAAGACCTGGGTTCAAGGCTCAATTTGGCACATAACGACGATATGACTTTGGGTAAGGCATTACCTTAGTGCCCCTAAGTAATTCTCTAAGGCTGTAAATTGCAGAAAAGTTGATGATTCTCTGGGATAGAGGGAGTTTCTTCATCAGGAGTTCCCTATACCAATGAAATCACAGGCCAGGCTCCAAACAAATATCTACCTATAATATCTATCTATCTATCCATCATCCATCCATCCATCCATCCATCTATCCATCCATCCATTTATCTATCCATCCATTCATCTATCCATCCATCCACCTATCTACCTACTTACCCATCTACTTACCTGCAAAAACACACATATATGTGTGTATACCAGGCAACTTTTTAAGACTAAAAGTTATAAATGAGTTACCAATCTGTTATGGTGGAATGAGCTTTCATACTTGAAGTTCCCTACACTGATGAAATCATTTGTGTATGTATATATGTGTATGTGTATGTATATATCTGTGTATGTGCACACACACACACACACACACACACACACACACACACACACACACACACACACACACACACCTATCTGTGCAGAGCAACAGTTTAATTGCCAAGCCCCTTCCTGTCCTTCCAGTTTTACTAAGTAACACTTCAGGAAAGACAACTTGCACAGGCCAACAGTCATCATGGGAATTGAAAGGAGTAGAATTTTCTCAATCTAAGTTAAATAAGGGACTGAAGTCACAGAGTGGCAGCTTAGAGAGAATCAAGGGATTTCTAAGTGTAGACTTAAAATGTCAGAGCAATTCTCTAGCTAGCCAATGGATGCTGCTGGTTGGAATCCACATCCTCAAAGAACTAAGGACAACTTCTAGGGCTATAACTTATAGAAAGTGTATTCTCTCCATGTATAGCCTGTTTCTGCACACACTTCTGCTGTGTGTGCTTCTCCAAATGTGCTCCTTGGTGATACATGCTCATGATGTGTATCCTTCCCCCTATTTGTACTGTAGTCACTTACAGGAGAGCATAGCTATGTATTTATGTGAGAATTTTGCACATTATTTTTCTATTTTGTTTAAGTGTTTTTGCTGTGAACTATTGTGTCCTCTAGCTGTCTAGTAAAAGAAACCCATTAATAGGATCTTATGATCAATAAATTTGAATGTCTGCTGACCCATAAAATCTCTCAAACCTGGGATCACTTCACTTTATATGAGTCCTTGGGAGGAAAGATGCTCTACATGCTATATTTGTATAGACAGTTATATTTATTTTGCTTATAACACCTAACAGAGTGGAAATTACAGTACTCTAGGGTTGTGTATTGCTCTTTATAATGCTAACAAGTTTATCAGGTGATTTATACAAGTTTGTGCTGCCAAAATGAGTTGTTTACTACTAATACATTCCCCTTAACCAGCATTAATAGGGGTTAACAATACTTATACGTTTGTGGAGAGCCTAAACTTACTAATAAATTTTTTGACTTAATACTAGTGTCATTTTCTCTTTAAAGACTGTATCTCTCCTTCCTCTGCTCTCCTAGACTCTAGAGTACTTAATATTTCTAAGTCTTCTAATGAATTTGTCATATAGAGGTTCTTATTATAGCTCCCTGTCCATATGCCTTAGACACTCAACAAGATTAGAAGCTCCTGTAGGGCAAGCAGGGTGTCATGCTTTTTTGAATTTTCTACCTAACTCAGTCTCTTGTGTATAGTTGATGCTTAACAAATATATTGTGATGAAATAAATAACACACCATCAGTCTGCTTCCCTTATGAATCTTTAGCCCTAGAATAGATAAATCTTTGACATAAGCATTCTAGGTGGCATAAGATGAATTTATAAATGAATAAGGAGCACACACTCACGGATGCCTCACAGAGACGGTAGAAATCAACACTCAAGTAGGCTTTAATACCATCGATGGCTCCTGGAAGGGTGACCCCACGTAGTAGCAAAGCTGTGAGAACGATATATGGCATGGTGGCCGTAATCCACACCACCTGAATGGAAAATCATGGGAGTTATCCTCCTTCATTCTCATTCTTGGTATCACTTAAGTTTCTCTCTCTTTCTCTCCACATACACAAGTATCCACATATAGACATACATGTATACAAACACATGCACACACACAGACAGAGAGTTTGAGCGAGTAAGTACAGTACACACTATAGGTACATACACTCACAACTTGGCCTACTAAAAACAAGTAAGGCACCAAATTTATTAACAAATATTCCAAAATGTTCTGAAAGTGAAAAAAAGTTTTTTAAAATTTAGTGACTACTAAGATGTCCAATATATTTTAACTAAAAAAAAGTAGGATTCAGCCACATTAAGACAATCAAATAAAAGCAACCACTTTCCTCTTTCATCTTAGCTCTCATGTTCTACTTCTGATTTAGTACTCTTGATTTGCTCAGAAAGAGCCTGATTCAGAGACATAGTTGCTTCTGTTTTAACCATCAGGATTTTTTTTTTTGGTAAAGATTTTATAAATGATGTCTTTATAAATAGCATGCTTAGCTTCAAGCAAATAAACTTTAGCATCTCAGATTTCTCCCCCATATTTAGCAACTTCTTCAAAGTTCAGTGAAACCACTAAATAAATCATTTCAATAGATACATGCATCTTTCAACAAAAACATGGGATTTTTTTTTTGTCTTATGTTTTTGTTATTTTCATTTATGTGAATGCCAAAAACCACATTTGACAAAAAGTTTTCATCAGGATCAGACCATGGATTTAATTTAACCATTCATCCCTACCATATAAAGTTGGAAGCACGTGATAATTTCTTAGCTCTCCCTTTAAAATGTTAATGATTTTATTTTGATGAGAGGAAGTATGCAAGGTTACAATGGACTCAGTTATCAAAATCACTTAGTCAGTCACCTAGCATTTATTAAGCTCCTATCATATGCCAGGCACCGTGCTAAGCACTGGTAATACAAAGAAAGACAAAAGATGGTCCCTGTCCTCAAAGAACTCATAGACTAAGAGGGGAGACAACATGAAAATTGTTATGCAAAAATAAAATGTATATAGGGTAGGAGATAATCACAGAGAGAAAGTACTAATGTTAAGAAACACTGGGAAAGACTTAGAAACTTTGTTATAATTAAAAGGTCTCCTGCTGTCATCATTGTAAGGCCAGTATATTACATCCATTGGCAGATGGGGAAATTGAAGGGCAGATTATAAATAAAATTTCTCAAAACATTTGATTTATAGACTAATAACTGACAGCATTTCCCCATTCAAATATCTCTAAACCGTTTTGAGTTTTGATAAAAACTCTTATCAGATATGTTCCTGCTTTAGATTTAAAGCACCTACGTATACAGGGAAACATTCCAACATAGAAATACTTTGTCAATTCAGGATTCAGTTATATTGCAACCTTATCTATCCAGAACATGGTGAAAAATTAGAAAAATACACAAAAATAGATTTTCCTGGCTTCAAGGTCATTGTTTGCTTACATTCTCTCGCATCACCAAATACCAGGATAATTTCCACAGCATGGAAATATGATTGATGCAGTCATTAAGTGAGGACATCTTTACTTTTTCTTTTGCATGTGAAAGATAGCCATTGGTTTGTTTAAGTAAAGCATCTTTCCTTCACTCAAGCCATTGCTACTTATCGACAAATGAGAATCCGTTTTATTTTTTATACTCAAATACTTAAGTGGATCTGTGATCCTTCCAAGGAGGCAGACTATGAACCATCCATGCTTTTCTGTCCTGTAAGACTTTCTATCCTATTCTTTCTTAAGTTCACCACCGAGGGCCACCCAGTGTTTGGAGAGGGAGGAGGCATTTCTCCTCGACACTTCAAGGATGTGAGTGGGCACAAAGGCTGATCATTGGTTAGTTTTAGCTCTGACTACAAGACCCACTCAGCCTCTATTTGTGATCATATATTTCTTTACTTTGGTTCCACTTAGTTTCTTTCTTAAGTCTTGCAGCCTGTTTACACCTGTCACATGTCTCTGCATTGCCTTGGGTAATATTAATTTTGAATTCTTTGGAGATTGTACTGTTCCATAATTCAGTAATATAATATCATTGGTAGAATGTTTGTACTCAAAAAGTCTTTCTAATGTGAAAATATGTTCAATATGAAATTATAAGTAGAGCTTATATCAGATTGCATGCTGTCTTGGGGAGGAGAGAGAAGAGAGGGAAAATTTAAAACAAAATCTTATGGAAGTGAATTAATTATAAAAAAAGTTGGTCTTTATTTCAAGGAGAAGTTTGGGATTATTAAAGGAGATTGGTAATTTTCCAAAAGTAGTCTAGCCTGCTCTTCTTTCCTGTTTAATTCTAGGCCCCAGATATGATATGCTAATGGACAAGTCATATAAGTTCTCCATCACAGAACTTCATAACCTAGACAACAGGTATTCTTTCATTACTTGATATTTTCTCCATGGATAGGTAAAATTCTTTCATTTCTATAGGCATGTTTTCATTTCACATGTCTTTCATTTCAGAGCATAGGTGCTGATTCAGACAACTCTTTTGTATACTGACATCTGTGATGAAGACATAGAGTCCCACTTAAGTTAACTAATAATCATCTTTCAAAAAAGAAAACAATACTAAATCCTTGCTCTTGACTGTTACTATCCTATTACTATCAAAAATGTCTTGAGCTTATGCGCATCTTTGATACCAAAACATCTGTTGATGAGTCTTACCTTCCCAGATGTCTTCACTCCTTTCCATAAGCTGAAATAAAGCAGGACAATTACAATAACCAAGCAGCAAGTTAGCTGCCACCGAGGAAGGCCCAAATCATCAATTCCTTTGCTCTGGTGAAGATGTAGTACTTCTCGTCTGAAAAATTGGGAGAGAAAGATTGTATACAATTTCATTACTTCTACATTGGCAAAGCAAAGGATCTGGAGTTAGATGACTTGGGTTTTTATCTCATCTTTGGTGATGACTGCATGAAATTTCAACAAGTCACAACCTCTCTGGGTCCCATTTTCCTCATTTACAGTGAACTTGCTTGGCCCCAAGGAAGAGATATGAGAAGGCATACCTTCTTTGCAAAACTGGGAGACTGTGTATGGGAGGTGGAGTGCTTCATACAAGGTTTGACTTTTTTCTACGTTTGTTAGTGTTACTAAACTTTTTCCCTTTCTTTTTTATACTTGGTTTTAATGGAAACTTCTCTGGGAAGAGAAGGGATATATTAGAAAATGTGGATTTTCTTGCTATAACTAAAAGAACTGCTATATGTATTTTCGTACATGTAAGGTTTTCCCTTCTACCTTTGCTCTCTTTGAGACATATACCTAGTAGTGAAATTGCTAGATCAAGGAGTAGTCACAGCTGAGTGATTAGGACGGTACAGTTCTAAACTGCCTTCCAGAAGAGTTGGACCAATTCTCAGTTCTCTTTCCACTGTATCACATCACATCTACATAACAAGGAGATGCAGTAAAACCCTGATAGATAATAGCTAGTCATTTAGTGTCAGTTCAATCTTGAGCTCATAAAAGGGTCTCCAAATAGATTAGTTTACTGTGTGAGTAGCACAGAGATGTTGTGATTGCTAAGATTATATCTCTATAAAACACTTACAAGGTTTGGAGGAAATAGGTATCATGGATATATTACACACATACATAAACATATAAATATATAGCACATAACTTATCATCATACATTACAGGAGTGCCATGTACACTGTGCTTCCCCTGTCTGAATATCTGCAGTTGAGAACCTTGGCAAACATTGAGAATTCTCAAGCTTCTTCTCTTCTTTACCTTCTCCTTAGCAGTTATCTGTATATTTACCTCTTTAGTGACACAAACACAAAGAGCATGTGTTGGCTAAGCTAAAGGCCAGGGTGCAGTGGAGGCTCAGAGAAAGCTCTGCCATCTGCTACCTGTGTAACCTTGAACAAGATATGTAATCTTTCAGGGCCCCTAAGGTAGCTAGGTGGTACCTTGGATGAGGCATGAGGCCAGGAATAAGGAAGATCTGGGTTCAGATCCAGTCTTTGATATCAACTAGCTCTGTGATCCTGAGCAAGTCACTTAACTCCCATTTGCCTCAGTTTCCTCATCTGTAAAATGATCTGGAGAAATAAATGACAAACTACTATGATATCTTTGCCAATAAAACCCCATTGTCTATAAGGTCACAAAGAGTTTGACACGATTGAGCAGGTGTATATATAAGCACCTTGATGGCAAAATATGCATCTTATTTTATCTCCGTATCCTCAGTGTCAGGGGAAACTAGAGGATACAATGGATAGATCACTGGGGGATACAATGGAGAAGGAAATAGCAAACCTCTCCAGATTCTCCATCCAGAAAACCCCCCGGCCAAGTCCATGGGTCACAGAGAGTGAGATATGACTGAACAACAACAAATGCACTGAGGATGCAAAGACAAAGTAAAACAGAGTTTGCCTTCATGAAGCTCAGATTTTATTTTGGGAGAGAGCACTAGAAGCCTGGGGGAATCAGAAAAGGCTTTATGTAGAAGGTGGTACTTTTACCAATTGAAAGTGATGAGAGATTCTGTCATGTTGCTTCTTACTAATACTGGGCAGCTAGGTGGTGCAAAGGATAGAGGACCAGTGCAGGAGTCAGGAGGACCTGAGTTCAAATCTCACCTAAGACACTTGACACTCACTAAATGTGTGACCTTGGGTAAGTCACTTAACCCTAGTTGCCTCTTCCTGGGTCATCTCCAGTCATCCTGATGAGTATCTAGTCACTGGATTCAGATGGCTCTGGAGGAGAACTGAGGCTGGTGACCTGCACAGCCCTCCCTCACTCAAAACAAAGTCAGGTGCAAGTCATGTGATTATTTCTCTGATGGCATGGTCTTTTTTGGCAACGAAGGACGAACACACACACACACTAAGACTGATGCTGACTCCGAAATAATTGTAAACAGTAATTCCCCTTTCTCTTTTGATCTCTCCGCTGTACTTTGCATATTTTTACCTTATTTAGGTCAACTAAAGAGAAAATTTGCTTAAGGTGATACCTGATGAGTTTTTATGATTTCTCCACTGAAACAAGTTCAATGAGTATGCAGACTCTTCAATTGTATAAGTAATTAAAAGTAAAAATAAAAATAAATAATTATAAGTAAAAAGATCAGTCTTGATAATCACCATGTTGACATTGTAATAGAATAGATGAGCATCACAGTGACTTTTGTACAACCACACATGTGAGCGATACAATTGAACTACATAACAAATAGCCATTCACCTATTTAAAACATGATTTTCCTACACTTTCTTTTCTGGGTACGTTTTTGAGTGAGGGGGAGTTGGATGGTTAGAAGGAAAATTTTGAGCTGGTATATCTGTAAATTTATTTTTTTAAAGGCTAATTAAGCCATACACTAAGTATTGTAGCCAATGGTTACACAAGAACACAACAGTTTTCCTGGAGTTGGTAATAGTATAGCTTCCTTTGTTTAATGTAGCGATATCTCTCCAGCTATCACAGAAATGACAAATAACTTATGTGAATTTTAAAAATCAGAGCAATTTAAAAAAAAAATTTTCAGTTTCACAATGATCCTTGAGTGAATGAGGCACATTCCAGGCAACATTCCAAGGTTGGGAAATCCCTGCTATGTGTATGTTTGTTTCTACTGCTTCCAATATGGTAATCACAACTCTCTATCCCTTTAACAGTACAGTAACTAACCATATAAATTAAAAGATTCACTGGGGTGGGGAATCTGTAGCCTCAAGGCCACATGTGGCCTTCTTGGTCCCCAGGTACCACCTTTTGACTGAGTACAAGTTTTACTGAACAAATCCTTTAATTAAGGGGGTTTGTTCTGTGAAGTTTGGAATCAGTCAAAGGACTACACTTGAGGACCTAGAGGGTCACATGTGGTCTTAAGGCTGCAGGTTCCCCATACCTGGTCCAGGACATAAAGGAAATCAAATCCGTCCATAGATCTTTATGAAATCTAGTTGACCTGAAATAAATTTAATAAACAGGACTTTTCAAGTCTTTTGATTAGATTTTCATATGAATTTGTGAACATGGGGGATTTTATGGAAGAAATAAGGTACTGTTCTGTTACTATATACTATTGTTTGGGAATTCTCTATATAAAAGATCAGGGTAAAGATCACTTCAATATCCCCAAATTACTGTTAGTTAATGTGTATTTATCATGCATTTACTATGTTCCAGGCAGTGAGCTAAAGTCTGGGGAAATAAATAAAGTTAAAAACATGGCTTCTCCATTCAAAAAGCTCAAGTTCTAATGGGAGAGATAACATTCAAATAACTGTGTACAGATAAGATTTATACAGTGTAACTGGAGGGTAATCCCAGAAGAAAATCACTAGCAGTTGGGGAGGGAAAAGAGAAAAACTGACTAGGAAAACTTTCTGCAGTAAGTGTGATTTGAACTGAGTCTTACAGGAAGTCAGGGAAGCCAGGAGGTAGAGGTGAGGAAGGACAGAATTCTAGCCAATACAAAGAGAGACAGTCAGGAGATGGAGCATGGGGTCAGAGATAATAGAGTACATGATGAGGAATAAAGTGTACATAATAAGATTGGGAAACTTTGGAAGCAGCCAGGTTGGGAAGGGCTTTGAATACCAAACAGAGGATTTTATATTTGATTCTGGAAGTAATAGGGAGCCATCAAAGTTTATTGAGTAGCAGTGTGTGACATGATTAGATTTGCCCTTTAAGGAAATCACTTTGGCAGCTGAGTGGAGGGTAGACTTGAGTAAGGAGAGATTTTAGGCCATATGACTAACCAGAGTAGTATTACAACAATCCAAGGCCAACATAGAGAAGGCCACTGAGACCCCTTATCTTCATCCCCTCATATAAAAGTTTATCCCCTTTCCTTCCATTCCCTTCTCCCCATGCTCAGGTATTGTTTGAACAAACTGATAATGTGAGAATAAAATCAGTCCTTTAGAGACAGAAATGTACGTAATATTTACTATCCTTTCTCTCCCAAAGTCCAGGATAGGCAAGATAACCATATGCTAGTGCCCGGCTCAACTGTAAATCTGCAAAACAATCAACTGAAAAAGAGGAAAAGACCAAAACATAGAGAGAATGCTTCATTAATATTCAGGGATTCTCCATCCCTCTCCCCCCTTCACCGCCCCCATCTCATGTTAGAAAAGATGCTGCCCTGAGTGAGACCTTTGATAGATTAATTCTCTTGGTTCATCGAGTGAACTGACCAGATTTTTCTCAGTCTCAGCCCCTACCTACCCTTGACTTTTCCGCAGTATTTGATATTACTGACCATACCTTCTTGATAATGTGTCTTCCTTGGTTTAAGACACGTTGCTCTCTTCTGATTCTCTCCTTCCTATCTAACAGCTCCTCACTTTCCTTTACCAGTTTACTTTTCTCCTCTGAACTCCACCGTGGGTGTCCCTCAAGACCCTTATCTTTAAATCTGTTCTCTTCTCTCTCTACACTTTCTCCTTTGGTGGTCTCAAACTTGATATGCTACCAACTGTCATCATTTCTGCCCTCCTTCCCCAACAAATTCTTTCCTTTCTTCAAACATCCCAATTTCTTTTAAGGCCTTTTTCAATCTTAAGGAGATATAAAAATATGAGTCTCCTAGTCTCTCAGGCTCTGTAGAAATATGAGGTGTGATTTCTACCACCTGCTTACTCAGGCTTGAAACCTCAGTCATCTTTCAGTCTTTCCTCTCCTCTCTCATCTAACCAGTTTTGACCCAATGCCTCAGGGACCCTCAGAGGAAAGATCTTTTGTTTTTCTCTTCCAATCTTCTCCTCCCCAGTATCAGAGCTTTCTCTTTCATTGATCTCTAGTTTCTCCTGCTACCCCTCAGCACTTTATCCATCTCACCACAGCAGCCTTCTCTTACCCAGGAAGGTCACTTTGCTTCAGAGGCCTCCCTTCATTCTCAGACTCCTCACAATGAAAGAACACTCTACCCCTGGGGCACCTTCCTATGGTTAGCGGGCTCCTTCTGGAAAGCTGCATGTAAAGGAAAGTGTCCAGGCTGGCTGTGTCTTCATCCCCAGCCTCCTCTCCTGTCTCTCCAGACTTTTTCTACCATGCTCCTACGTAGGCACCTTCTCTTCCCAACTTTCTTTTGAGCTTTCTTTTATGTGTTGTACTCTCATTAGAATATAACCTACTTGAGGGTAGGGATTATCTTTCTTATGTTTGTGTAGAGCTAGAGACCTAATTTTAGCCAATAGTCTCAACTGGCCCTCTATGTCAGCAAACAAGTGGTAGAATTTGAGTTTTGTTTGCTTCCCTTTCACTTCCCCACACTCTGGAGTGAAAAACTAATGGACTACAGCCAACAGGTAAGAAATAGGAAGATGGATTATCTTCTACTTCAGGAGGGCATGTGGCCATCATGTACCACATAACATGCCCTGATATGTGCACATGGCATAAAACGCATGTACAAATGATTTTGAGAAAACATAATATGTACATACAATATATCATGCATCAGCAGTACTTCCTATTGATTAAATGTCTGCAAGGATGTCCTAGGATGGAAAGGAAATTTCTAAAGGCATAGAGGTAAATAATTCCAATAAGAAGGGAAAATGAAAGTTGTCTGAAGAGAGTAATGCGAGTACCCAGAGAATTTTTCAATCAGCTTAAATTTTTAAAAGGAATGTACAAAAGATGGAAATGAAGTCAGGTAACAAAAGGAGAAACATGAGAGGATTGCACAGTCTTGTGAAAATAGCATCAAAAGGGCTAAAGCTGAGAATGATTTGAAGGGTTAATATCCCTTTCCGAAAGAAAAGTATTTTTTTAAAGCTTTATTGAGAGGAGGATCAGAGAAGTGATATGACCTTTGATTTGAGGAAGATGGGATGACTTCCAACAGAGAGAAAGCAGAGTTACTAAATTATTTTGCTTTTTTTTTCTGTCAAGGAGAATAATCTTTGCACTGGAAATGACAGAATACAAGTGTCTAACAGGGAGCTGATGTCCATGATAAGTAAGAAGACAGCAAGACCACCTTGATGCTCTTGACAAATTCAAATCACCTAAATTATATGGGTTATATCTTTAAAAAAAACTGGCAGATGTGACTGCTGAGCCATTGTCAACAATATTTGAAAAGTCTGTGGAAGAAAGGAGAGGTACCATAAAAACTAGGGAAGTGAACTGATTTTCAAAGAAGTAAAGAGATTAATCTGAAAATTATACACCACAGATTTTGGCCTGGCTTCTTATAATATTAGTTATGAGAGTTAAAGATCTTCCCCACCCATCAGTGGGGCTGTCCACTCAGGGAAATTTGATTAGGGGATATTCATTTTGTAGGCAGGCCCATACCTTTTGTTAATTTCTAATGAGGCACTGGTTCTCAAGGGCTGTGATGCCCTTTGGCTCTGAAAGGTGTATATATACTCAGGTGAGGTTTTGTTTTGGGGTTTGCTCATTGACAGTGTTCGTTTGGCCAGAGGAGACTCTGGACAGCTGCTAAGGAGCCCCCAGGCTTTGAAAACCCAGATGTTGTTGCTTCTCTCTGGTAACTATGTATGTGTGTAATGGTCACAGTTGAATTCGTCTGTTCATCTGTGGTGTATGTATTGCTTATGGTCAGACAGTTGGAAGTACTGTCTGTTCATCTTTATTTCTCTGTATTTTCTCTGAAGTTTAGGGTGCTGACTTTTCCCCCTGAACTAAGTGAATGATATATATGCTTCATTAAAGTAGATTGTTGACCCCTCAAAAGTTGCTTTCCTTTTAGAAAAACAGATCTAAGAGTCTGTACAGCAGAGCCTTCTGTGTATGCCAGGATCCTTGCTGTTACACTTCCTAACATAGATCATTAAAGGGATGGTTAGTGAACATTTAGAAAGGATAGTTGTGCTTACAAAAAGGAACCATGGCCTCATCAAGAACAATCCACTCCAGAACAACCTCATTTCTTTTTTTCTTTTTCTTTTCTTATCTTCTTGATAAATTGGTAGATGAAGGAAATGCTGTGGACATAGTTCCTCTAGATTTTAGCAAATCATTTCATAAAATATTTCATGCTCTTCTTGTAGAGAAGATGGAGAGATATGGCCTAGATAATACATTTAGAAGGACCAGAACTAGTTGAAGGGCAAAACTTAAAGAGTTGTTATTTTTTCAAAATTAATTAATTAAAGCACTTAATTTTCTCCTTCCCACCTTCCATCTCCCCTCCCCCATATTCATTTAAAAAAATGAACCTTAAAATGAATAGGAATAGCCAAGCATGCCCCAAAATGTGTTTGCATATTAGTCCATCACTGCTCTATCAAGTGGTAAGTTACATTCTTTATCATTAGTCCTTTGGAATCATGATTGATCATTGTGTTGATCAGAGTTCCAAGAGCAGTTGTAAATGATTCATTATCATTGTGGAAAGCAATCTTCAGTCAGGGACCACTGGGATATGTGCTTGGCTCTGTTTCATTCAACATTTTGATCAATGACTAGGATACATTTTGATAAAATTGACAAATCACACAAATCTGAGAGGGATAGCTAACATACTGTATAGCAGAGATTCAATCTGAAAAGATCTTGGCAAACTATAGCATTGGACTCCATCTAATAAGACGAAATTCAATACAGATAGATAAATATAAAGGCTTATGTGGGTAAAAAAGTAACCCTCCTAAAAAAACCCAACTCCTAAATATGGAAGTGGGGGAGGCAGGGTCAAAATCACTTTGCCTGAAAAGGTTCTGAAAGTTTTAGTGGACTGCAAAGTCAGTATGAGGTTTTAGTGGACTGCAAACCTAATATGAGTCAGTAGTGCAATAAGGCAGTGTAAGAAGGAAGAAAGGAAGGAAGGAAGGAAGAAAAGAAAGAAAGAAAAAACCAATGTCATCTTGGATTTTATTTTAAAAAGGTATAGGTTCTAGGAATAAAGAAGATGGGGATCCCCTGTGTGCTGCCCTAGGCAGGCCTCATTTGTTGATGTTTTAGCTTGAAGTTTTGCCATACTTTCATATAACTGGACCACAGCTGAGAGTTCACCCTGCCCTTAAAACCTCAGTTTTGTCCCCTGACTCTCTATTGTGAATTCTGGAGAAAAACCATTGTCAGATGACTTTGTACTATTTTATGCGAAGTTGATTTGATAAATAAAAAAGAATTTTCTTTACCCAGACTCTACTTAGCTATTCAACCTCAACCCCAATATTGTGACATATATCACCTTTGGTCCCATTACATATGGAATACTACTATCTTCTTCACTTACATAGGGAGACTTTATCTTCTTTCCTTAAACCACTTCCCTTTTACTTATCCTATCAGTTACTACAAAACAATGAAATAAATATTTAAGGTTTTTCAAAACAAAGTGGTGCCTTTATCAGAGCCTGTCTGGGTTGCTAGCTCTGATTTAGTGAGATTGGAGGACAATATAAGATGTGGCAGACTCCCAGTACCCACTTTTCAAGGTCAGTGTTCTGGTCTGGTAATACAGCTCCTCAATTCTTATTTGAATCACTCCCCCAAAACAAGAAGAAAAATATTGGCAAGAATGCTAAGAAAGAAAAAAATGAAAAAGAGCAAAGAAAATTTTAGAAGAGAAATATGGAAGGAAAAGGATTAGGAGCTGTCTGTACCTTATATATAGTAAGTGTACAACAGAATAGTCACTGTCTTCATAGGTCACTATTAGGACCCTTAATTTGATTCTTCTGTTGACAGGCCTCAGAGCTCTGCTATAGATGTGGTGTGTAAGAGTTGAACTTTAAACAACTAAAACTTGGTGAAACCTGGCTTTTAAGAAATCTGAAATTGTACAGAATATTTTGTAAATCCCTTCAGAAAGAATTTCAACATTCCACAATTTTTCTTCATACTTACACTACATTCTGATAATTTAAAAAATCCATTCCTTTTCTTTTGGCATCTGGATAAACAAATATGATATTTTTGTTTTTTTCCTGTTCATCTCCTTAGTGACTCCCTGTAAGCTGGCTGCCATGAATCAGTTCTTTCAAGACAACCATCAGGTTTTACTAAACTGATAACAGGGGGGAAAAGATTCAGCTTGGAAGGGTGGTCTCCATTTCTTCTCAGCACATTCCTTGAGGGACAGATAGTCCTTATAGCAAAGAGAAGGTGGGGTTCCCCTCATTTTCCACCTTCTCTAGTCACATCTGTCCTCCTGGATTTATTAAAAGTATAAAACCTGCTTGAGGGGAGTAATATTTATGAAACACAACTCTCATTGTATGTAATCCTCCTGCCATTTTCACCTGGCAGTAGGATATACTCAAGTGAGGAACAAAATGACTTAGTGTGTAAAAAACCAAATACACAAATCATAAAATAAATTTTAAAATATTTTCATTAAATTAAAAAACTCAAAAGGAATACATTTTAAAATAAAATTAGTTTAAAACTTTACTGAATTGATGGCAAAATTAGAAAAAACAATAATATTAACAAAAAGCATTTATGTTGATTTTAACAGGGAAACTATTTGTTAATTTTTAAAACTCTAATTTTCAACTCTAAAAACTTTTAAAACTCACTTCATTTTTTAAAAGGCCTGAATCAAGTTTTCCTTTGTGCATGGATAGGTCCTATCTATCAATTTGAAAAATAGAAACATTTCTTCATATGGCAGTTAATAAAATACAGCCAAATAGACACAATGGAAGCTGACTCAAAAAATATATAGAGTAACATAACAGGAATCAAGCAGAGACAAAAAATATTTTTGAGCTCGGTGGGATTTTTGATATTTTGTAACTAGTATTGCCTCCTGGTCAGAAACCATACTTTTTTTTTTTTTTTAACCATACTTTTTCATTTGGAAGAGTGGATCAAGACCAGCAGGAATCTTGAACTCCATAACCTAGCATTCAGTTTATATTAATATAAAATCAAATGGAAATGTCAAATTCTCCAGAGAATCAAAGAAATTGAAGATTTCTATTGGAATAATGCAAATATCATGAAATTTTCAACAGGTCACCCAAGCTCTCTGTTATAAAAATATCCTGAATCCCTCAAAACACTATGCATGCAGACTTTGATCAAACTCAAACATTTACAAATTTGTAAAGAAGGATAATTCTCAAACTTGTAGGCAAAAAGATGATTTAAGAAAAAACAACTAAGTAAATGTATATTTTAGACATGTAGGAATTGGATTCAATTTTTGAAAAATTTTTTGTGTACATAGCCAACAAGATGAGGATAGTTTCCCTATTCCCCACTGACTTTCAAACACCCTCATAAAGGGAATTTACATGCCAAATATAGAACAATTACAGCTGAATCCACAGGCCAAAAAATAAAGAGAACCAGGACAAGATAAAATCCTTCTGAATGAACATAGAGAATGCTAATCTTTACAAAATGCTCATTCAGCACCAGTCTCACATCAGCTTCTCTACTCCAGGAAGGGACAAACAATCACAAATAGACTAGTATGGCCCACTTTTGGATAGTCTCCTACTGCAAAAGATTTGCCAGCACACACACCCTCTACCCTGTAACAAGTTGGAGACACTGGTTTTGCCAAGTCATGGAAGGAAAAGAAAATGGATGTATGCTATCTCCTGCTTAGGGAAGCCATTATATTATAGAACTCCAGAAATGTAGAGATTCTGCCTGGAGTACTCTTCATGCCCTCCTCCAATCCCCAACATGGTGGTAGGGGCTAATTCAGACCAATCAGAGAAGGAAAGGATGATAGCCAAGAGAGGAACTGAGGCAACACGAGTGACTGCACTGGTCCTAAAAGAAAAAAAAAACCACTGACCAAGACCAGGTCTTTTTCTCTAGAGGTTACTAAGGGTAGAGACCAAGGCCAGTAAAACCCAAATCACCCAATATAGGAGGAGAGCGAAGCAGTTCTATAGTCTCAGTGATGTACCAGCTAAAGATGGGTAAGTCAAGAAAGAAATGATGGAAAAAAATAAGGGGAAAAGGCTGAAATATTAAAGATTATGAGCACAAGCAGATAAATAACAGAATAGATACTAGAACTAGGATGAGTATTAGACACTCAAAGAGACTACAGAGCTCTCAACAAATATTATAATACAAAGAAAAGTGAATCCCTGATGAATCCTGTGGACTCCTAAGAGAACATGAAAAACATAAATGATTCCTAAATAATTCAAAAAGAAAAGAAAATCTATTTATGCACTGAAATCCTAAGAAATTAGTAATGAATATGTGACAAAGGTTGGAGAGAGAGACAGAGAGACAGAGACAGAGACAGAGACAGAGATAGAGAGATAACCCTCAATTAGAAAACTAGAAGAATCAAATTAATGGTAGAAAACTTCACCAAAGAAGGAAGCAAGATAAATAGATTTGCAATACAAAACAGTAAGTTGGAGGAAAATGTGGCAAAAGGGAAGCAAAGGGCAATATCATTAAAGCAACATATGATCACTCTACAGGGCAAAGACATTGACCTCAGAGATAGCATGTGAAGAAACCACTTAAGTGATTCAAAGTTTTCTCAGGAGAACACGACAAATTAAAATCCCTGAACACCCTAAGGAAGGCAATAATACAAGAAAACTGCACAGAACTTTTGAATACAAAAACAAAGTATTAACCAAAAGAATCTATAGATTGCCCCCAAGAAAAAAACTTTATGATTCAAACTTCATGACAACAGTGGTCAAATTAAACAAGTCCAGTGATAAACCACAATAGAAGTTTCTCTAGCATATACAAGAATAAAGCAAAAATGTCTCCTCACCGTGCAGTTATTTGATGCATTTCTAATTAGACTAACAATAACAATAAGAAAAGTTTAAAAATTAAAGACATAAAAATAGACAATGAGGAGACAAAATAATCTGTGTTCAATATGATTTACTTAGAAAATCTTAGGTAATTAGCAAAGAAACTAGTTGAAATAATAACACCATAGATTTAGGGCTGGAACCTTTTCACTTCCACAGATGCAGAAAAAGAACCCAAGGAAGTTAAATGACTCACCTAGTAAATACAGCTAGTAAATGTTTAAGGCTGGATTTGAACTTGTCTTCCTACTTAGAAGTTTCAGTGCTCTATCCACTAATGCATCTAGCTTCCTCTAGCTAACAAATTATTAGATTGTAGCCAAAATAACTTCAGTAAGTTTGCTATTCACAAAATAAGTCCATGAAAAAGCAATAGTATTTACATATAGCAAAAAAACAATCAAGGAGGTAATAATAGACATGGAAATCCAGGGGTGGGCTGAAGCAGGCTGATTCTAATTGACTGTTAAATTTTCAGTGTGAAATGGGCAGTCACTGCAAATTGGGGCATGGTTTATTGTTTTATTGATTTGCTAGACTTCAAGAAGTGTTAATAATATAGATTAAACTGAAAAGTGTGTTCATACATTTTTTTTTGAGAGCTCAGTTATTGCACATTTACCAGCATGGCCCTGATTGCTCTATAAACATTGCTTGAGCACAGCAGGAGTGCTGGAAGGCAAGGGGAATGAAGTCATAACCAGAATGGACACCTACTGACCGAAGGTTAATAATAATAATTATAATAATTAACCAAGTGTATAATGCTTTAAGGTTTGCATAGTGCCTTATATCCATTTATCTCATTTGAACCCCACAGTACTCCTGTGGAAATTCCATTCAAAATGACTACAAAATTTAAAAAAAAGGAGAAAGTCTACCACAGCAATTCAGTATTGTATAGGTATCATTACAAAATATTCACTAAAGAAATAAAGAACAGCTTAAATAGATGGAGTAGATGGAGAATATTCTGTGGTTGGCCTCTGACAATTTAATAAAATTGCCATTACCAGCAAAGTTAGTTTACAGATTTAGGGGTATATAAACAAAACTATCAAAAGGATACCTTAGAGAGCTAGATAAAATAATAACAAAATTCATTTGGAAGCATAAAAAATCTAGATTTACAAGGTATTTGTTAAAGGTAGTAATGAAGGTAGGACAGTATTTTCAGATCTCAAACGATATTATAAAGCAGTAATCAACAAAACTGCTCAGTACTGTTTAAAAAAAAAAAGATAAATGGATCAATGGAATGGAGTAGAAAAGAGAACTGGAAATAATTGAACTCAATAACCCAGTATTCAATAAATTCCCAAACATAAACTACTTAGGAAAGCAACCATTAAATTTCCAAGGACTACTGCAAAAACTAGAAAACAGTCATTTCATAATAAATTCAAATTCATGGACTTAAATGTTATACCATCAGAATTTATAAAAGGAATAGATTATATTCATTTTATAGATATAGGTATGTCTGTGTATGTGTATGTGTGTGTGTGTGTGTGTGTGTTGAATCCCTTACCAAACAAGATATAAAAGCAATTACAAAAGTTAAAATAGATCATTGTGATTAAACAAAAATAAAAAAGATTTTGCATGACCAAAATCAACATAATTTATATAGAAGAGAATAGGTCAATTGGGAAAAATATTCATATCAAATATCTCTGATAAAGATTTTGTGTTCACTCTATAAAGATGAGTAACAAATATATGACCAAAACCTCCCCCCAAGAGAAATGCACAAATGACTCACAAAAGAATGACAAACTACTAATATCTATATGAAAGGATGTTATAATCACAAATAATAATAAAAATGCAAATCAAAACAATCCTGATGTTTTACCTCACACCCCAAAATTTGGTCAAGGTGATATATTTATAATGAGCTAAAACAGTGACTGCTATTTTCTTTAAAAGAAAAAAGCACACTGAAATAAAATACACACACACAAAAGGAAAACTGTCAGGACAGGAAGAACAAGCAGAGGACAAAAGGATAAGCTAATCAGTGACTATCATGAACATGGTAAAACATGGGGAAAAACTGGAAATCAAGGGAAATGGTCTTTGGAGGAGAAATATTCCTTTGTTCAGTTATTTTTCAGTTGTGTCCAACTCTTTGTGAGCTCATTCAGGGTTTTCTTGGCAAAGATACTAGAGTGGTTTGCCATTTCCTTCTGCTCATTTTACAAAAACAAAATAGGGTTAAGTGACTTGCTCAGGGTCACACAGCTAGTAAGTGTCTGAGGCTGGATTTGAACTCAGGAAAATGAATCTCTGACTCCAAGTCCTGCATTCTATGCACTGTACCATTTCTTAATGGGTAGCAATGGAAATTTAAGGGTCAGCCAATGGTAGTTAAGGAATCAAGATGGAATTGAGAGTGAGAATTTATTTTAGGGATTGTTCCATTTTGTTACCCCTTTTCTGTTTCTACAACAGGAAAATGAAGTGTTTTACTCCCAGAACCAGTCGCACTATTATTACTTACTCAAAATACTCTGCAGCAGGAGTGGTTTTATAGGTGTCATTGATGTCAAAGCTGCCACTGGAGTTGGAAAAACGAGTATCTGAGCAATTTAGGCTATTCCAGGTGTTATTGCAGTGTATCCAGGGAAGATCAATAGTGAAGGACGAGAAAAAGTAATGGAGAGCCCAGGCAATGATGACATTATAGAAGAATCCAACATAAAGAGATATAAGGATAACAGTAAAGCCCACACCTAAAATGAGGAAAAAGGAATGAAAGAAGTGATCAGTCCTTTGAGTCTACTAGCAACTTATTTATCTCAACAAGTATCTTCATTACCCCAAGAAATATAATGCTGTAAATATTTTCTTTTCTCACTGAAAAAAATCAAAAGCCTCCACTATATTTTTCTTGAGAAATCTGTATCACAAGAAATCTAAATGACTATGACCATTTTCTAGGTAATATATGCAATATTTTAGAAGTATTCTCCTTTAATAAAACGACCACTACATTGTTGTTGTGCGGTTGTTTTTAGTCATGTCTCACTCTTTGTGACTATAGATGGGGTTTTCTTGGCAAAGATACTGGAGTGATTTGCCATTTCCCTCTCCAACTCATTTTACAGATGAAGAAACTGAGGCAAACAGGATTAAGGAACATAGCTAATGTCTGAGGCCAGATTTGAACTCAGGAAGATGAGTCTCCCTGATTCTAGGCCTAACATTCTATCTATTGCACCACCTAGCTGCTCTAATACAGTACTATTTTGATTTAAATATATTGTTCAAAGCAAACTCATTTTAAACCTTCCAAGTTCATTTAGTCTGCCTTTAATTTTTTTGAGTGACCTCCAAGTTCAAAGAATTTCTAAATTCTGGAATCCCACACTTAGCTCTAATTTTTGAAGCAGTTAGAAACTAAAGATTTTGTGCATAGAAATTAAAATTTTCTCAAATGTTTTATATTAACATATTCTTTCCAGAATTTATCTTTCATACTAGTTAGAATTATCCCAAAATACTTAGTGTCATAGAGCCATAGATTTTAGAATTGGAAACAACCTTAGAAAACACCCAGTTCAATCTCCACATTTTATAATAGGAAACTGAGGCCCATCTGCCTGAATTATTTCACTTTAGGCATGTAGACATTGGCTTTTTTTTTTTTTACCCAAAGTCTAGGCATACTGATTGATATCTGCTTGTGAAATAAGGTATATAATTCTTTAGAAATGGCTAGAGTTGCTACAAATTCAATCATAACATTTTCTATAGTTGAATAGCATAATTTTGATAAGTGTTTCCCAGAGACTCAGCTTTTAAAAAATATCTCATTATGAGCCATTTGAGTACAGATACTAATTAAAGAAGGAGGCAGGGCTATAACTAGGGTGGAACAATCAGTGGTTTGTTTCAGGGTGCTGAAATTTAGAGGGTTCTAATAGCATTTGCATTCTCTTTACAGTATAGAAACAATTGGGTTTAGCACCTAGTTAGCAAGAATAATTAATTAAAATAAGAAGTTATCTGAGAGCTGTCTTTTTTGGCCAAATTCCAGCTAATCTCAACAGCCTGCAGCCTCATGGTCACATGTCTACACTCATGGTATCTAGGGTCTTTGTCTCTCCCTAACTGAACTGCTCTAGGTGCCAAATTACTAATTATGGCTGGGATTAGGGGAAAGGGAGGAGGCCAATTTTTGTCTAGATTTGAATTTCTATTGTGTTAGAGGACAAAGGGTAGGAATTTTTAGGTTTCCCAATTTTGCAATTTCTACTTCACTCCAGTCCCCAGATATGCTACATTGTAGAGAATTTAAGTCAAATTTTTGCTTTGGAAAAAAAAATGAATGGGTTAAATTTTTCAGTAAGTCCAAAGAGACAAATTAAAAGATTTAAAATCAGTTTGGTTGAAATACTTGTAGATAATTTCTCCTTTGAAATAGAACTAGTATTTTTATTCTTTGTGAGTTTGCCTTTTTATAGTACTTTAAGGTTTATAAAAGTTTGTTATCTCTATTGTAATGAAGAAAATGAAGTTCAGACAGGGTAATTGACCTGGGCAGCATTTAATCGGAAAGGGATCATGGTTGCTCCTACTCTTTGATCCCTGTGATTTAGGATTGTAAATAATCAATCATCTAGGGATGGAAATGTAAACTTCCATATTTTAATGAGCTTTTCTCTGGAAAAGCATATACCAAAATAAAAAAGCCACAGTCATCAAACTATGGACACCATTATTCCCCCCAGACCTATCATTTCATTAGTGTTGAGAGCTTCTGGTGAGGAACTTTCTTTACCACTGCATACCATCATCTTAAAGTTTTAGAGAGTTTCCTGTAATGCTGAGTGGTTATGGACTGCCCAGGTAACACTGACCATGTAGAGACAAGATCAGAACCCACATCCTTTTGACTCCAAGACCAGCTCTTTACCCACTATACTATGTTTTCTAGTATGGCCCCACAGAAAGAGCAAAACTACAGGGTAAATGAAAAGACCTGAGTTTGAGAAGATCTGGGCTCTCTGGGCTCTAGAACAGTCTTCTCTGTACTGAGGAGGCTGAGCTAGGAATCAGGGATTCATCCCTTGAGCTCTATGTACTTGATTTTACAAATATTTTAATAACGATTTCAATATAATTGGTTTCTTTTTTGAGTTCACGTATCTTATTTCTAAGGTTTAAAAATATTATCCTGAAAGGGGGTCTTTAGCTTCACCAAACTGCCAAAGGAACCCTTGAGACCAAAAAGGCTATGAATCGCAGAGGGAGGTGAACTCTAAAGTCCTTTCAAGCCCTAAATCTATGATCCTAGGTTTGTATCGATACAGATTATAATACTAAAAAGAGCAAGAAGCTGTGGAATATAATGGGTTCTTCAGCTCTAGCCTTGGTCCCCTGGGCTTCTTGTGGGTTTTAATCTCTCTTAAGGACAGTTTTAAGTTTAGGGACAGCTCTTCTTTCATTTTCCTTTTCTTTATCTCCTTTTGGGGGTTTTCTGCAAGTTCTTTTCTCTCCAACCTTTGTCAAGGAGCTCCTAGGAAACTACCCTAGTTCACAGGTCCCCCCCCTCAACTTTGTTGTCTGAGTCCTTCTTGCTAGTACCAGGGGAGGGAATGGACCTGTGATTTCATGGGCATAAGAAACTCCCTGATGAGGAAATACTTTCTACTACTACAAGCTGGCACTTTCTCTACAATTTTTTGTCCTTTTAGAGAATTGCCTAGAGCACTAAAACATGAAGTGACTTGCTCCCCTCAAAAGATCTAGAAAATGTAACTGACTAAACCCTGATGGAGACATTCAAGACAAAGTCACAGTGAATCATTTTTCTAGCCCAATTTGGTACAGGAAGACAGATAGTTGTGTAGACATTGGGGATGGGGTCTGGTACAAAGCATGTCATGGGCTAAAGACTCCAGAACAAAAGAAGAGACTTTGTACTATGCAAAAGTTCCCTGAATCACACTGGGCACCCCAAGATCCACACTGGGGTTCCTTGACAGTGACTGGTGCCAAATGGCAGCTTTGTCACCCACTACCCAGTTCTGGGTTATTGATATAGGTCGTGCTAAGGAAGGAAATTGGTCTCCCTTTCCCCTCCAGTCTAAGAGCTGATCCTCCACTATATGCCAAGGAAGGAGTAGGTTCAGTAGAAAGGTAGTAGCAGTATGTCTCTGAAGAATGCAAAAGGGAAGGAATTCCAGACCAAAGGGGAGCCTGCATTTCTGTCACTGAACCAACAGAGCTTCCCAGTCAGTCTACAGCTGCTCACACTAAACCTAGGTCAGGAAATTGCATGGCTCAGATAAGGATGCGGAGCACCAAATATGCTTTATCCTGGACCAGACTACTTTGGGAACATGAAAAGCTTGCAAGTTCCCACATTGAGCTGTCCCTGAAATTCTGGAACAATAGACCAACCAATTCTTTCCATCTAGAGGTACACAGAGTCTGGCCCTAACATCAAGTCCAGTCATAAAGCAGACTGGAAGAATGAGCAAACAAAAAGATAATCTCACCATTAAAAAAAAACAAAAACAAAACTATTATGATGACAACATACTCAAGACACAAACCCAGAAGAAGAGAATGACTCCAAAACATCAGTAAAGCCTTAAAGAAAAATGGAGCTTGAACACAAATTTAACTAACATTTCTGGAAGAAATGAAGATAGTTTTTAAAAGAAGTTTAAAATGTATTTCTCAAGGAAATAAGAGTGTTAGAAAACAATTAGGAAAAAATATGAAACCTATGGAAGAAAGAATTAAAAAGAGAATTAACAGTTTGGCATAAGAAGTTCACAACCTTGCCCAACCAACAAACTCTCTGAAAATTAGAATGAAGCAAAAAGAAGCTAATGACTTCATGAAACAATGAGAAATATTAAAAAACGTCAAAAGACTGAAACAAATGGAATAAAATGTAAGGTATCCAAAAAAACTGACCTGGAAAACAGATTGATGACAAAAAAGATGAAGAATCATTGGACTACCTAAACGCCATGATCAAAACATGTCTTAAAACCAAAACATCATATTTCAAGAAACTAAGAAAAAACTTTCCAGATCTCTTAGAATCAGAGGGCAAAGTAAAAATAAAAAAGAATTCACCAGTCACCTGTTGAAAAAAAACCTCCAAATTAAAACTTCCAGAAACACTTTAGCCAAAATCCAAAGCTTCCAGGTCAAACAAAACAAAACAAAACACTGCAAGCAGTCAGAAAGCAAAAATTCAAGTATCAAAGTGCAAAAGCCAAGCTCATAAAGGATTTAGCAGCCACTACTATATCAGAGAGCTTGGATACAATATTCCAGAAGGGAAAGGATATAGCCTTACAGTTGAGCAAAACTGAATATAATCCTAAAGGGAAGGAAAAAAGACAACCAATAACCTTTGATGAAATGAGGGACTTCTAAGCATTGTTGATGAAAAGACTTTATGTAGAAACTTTGAAGTTCAAAGACAGGAAGTAAGAGAAACATTAAAAGGTAAATACAAATGAACAATGATAAAGGACTAAATGAGGATAAACTGCTTATATTCTAATATGAAGAGATGGTATCTGTGTCCCCACATCATGGGGATCATAGAGGGAGTCTCTTATCTCACATAATTAAGATGTGCAAATAAACATCTATTACAAACAAGGAGGAAAGGGTAAAGGGAGCATTTGACACTTGAACCTCACTGTCTTCTGAACTGGTTAGAGGAGGAAATCACACACACACACACACACAAATGGGTACAAAAATACATCTCATTCAACAGCAACATAAGGGGAAAAGGAAAGGAGGGGGAATTAGTGAGCGACAGTAGTTCAAGGGAAGGATTTGTTTTAGGCAGAACAAAGTCTAAAGATGTGCAGAAATATTTATAACTCTTCAAGGCAGCAAAGAATGGGATTCTGAGCCCATAAATTGGGAGATGGTTAAACAAGTTATGATATATAAATGTTATGGAAAATTAATGTAAGAAACAATGATGGAGACCTGGGAACACTTATTTGGGGAAAGGGAAAAGAGAATAAGTGTTTATTAACCACTTACAATGTTCCAGGTACAATGCTAAGCCTTGAACAGATATTATCTCAGTTGACCCTCCTTAACCCTGTGAAAGTAGGTGCTATTATGGCCCCCATTTTGTAGCTGAGGAAATTGAGGCAGACAGAGGTTAAGTGACTAGTCCAGGGTACAGCTAGTAAATATCTTCCTGTCTTTGGACCAAAGCTGTATCCGTTGTACCAGATAGCTGCTTCATTTGAACTGATGGACAATGAAGCAAACAGAACCAGCAGAACAATTTATAGGGTGATAGCAATATACTAAAGACAAACAACCATAAACAAATTAGGAACTTTGATCTGTGTAATTACTAACCATAATTTCAGAGTACTAATAATGAAATATGCTACCTGCCTCCTGATCAGGAGACAAAACATCTCAGAGGGAATTTGTTTTTTAAAACATAGCCATTCTGGAGATTTGGTTTGCTTGACTATATATGGTTTACATATATATCTACACACATATATATGTATATATATAGATTTTATTTTTCTTTTGTTCTCAGTTAGGAGTGGGGTTGGGATGGGAGGAAGAGAGGGTAGATTTTTACTGATTTAAAGAAAATATGTGGGGTTTTTTTTGAGACAATTCATCTGATGATGGTAGTTATGTTAGCTTTGTAGTGTGGCTCATAATTCCAGACTATTGACAAAAAGAACTTTAGACTTTCTTACAGGGAGAGGCTCATTAGGACCCATAGCCGATGAAAGCAGAGGGTAGTAGGTGGTTTTGAAGACATTAGATAGCTGAAGACCAGCAGATGGTAGCAGAGAGCAGCCCACTAACCATAAGTCAAGGGATATGCCTAGCTCAGAGTGAAGATATGGTGCTCAACAAAAAACAGAGGAGAGTAGCACAGTAGTATCACCAGGGATACAGAGTCTTAGCACTGAAGGGGTAAAATGGCTCAGCCAGATGTACATATTGGCAAAACATGACCACCCTGCCAATGACAAAAATCTAGAAGGGATAACATTCATGTTGGATAATAGTCAAGATGCAAAAAGATTGTTTATCAGCTGCAAGATTGGACCAAATTCAATAAGATGAAATAGGAAAAATACAAATAAATAAAGTTACATGGGTCCAAAAACGAATTTCAAAAATATTAAATGGTAAACACATGACTAGAGTGTCATAGATTTGAAAAATAATTGAAGATCTTAATGAACTGTATTAGCCAGCAGTATAACATGGCTGCCCCAAAAACAAATGCAATCTTTAACTACATGAAGAGTAACATGATATCCATAACTAGAGAGGTGATAGTTCTGCCATACTCTGCTCTAGTTGGATAATATCTGGAGAACTGTATTCAGTTTGAGGTGCCATATTTTAAGAAATACATAGATAAGTTGATGAGTGTACAGAGAGGAGTGAAGGGGATGGACTTTAAAACCATGCCTGATTGGTATAAGGAAGGAGAGATGATTAGCTTGATGAACAGAATCCTAAACAGAAGCTATCAACCCATCAATCACTATTTACTGGGCTCCTACTATGTGCCTTTCTGTTTTTCTGATGATCACGTGTAGCTTTTAGAACTTCCCAATAAATATTCATATTGACCTTTGAACAATTCTCATCTTTATATATATTAATAAATAGTTCTAAAGAGTTAATACTTCAAGGGCAAGGACAAGCACAATCTCAGGGAGTTATTGTTCTGCAAATTGGGAGATTAAACATGGGCTCTGGATGTTGATTCATTAATTCAGGTGAAAGTAATGCTAGGATTGGTGGTTGCTGTTAGACTGATCTACAATGTCCATCCCCAATGGAAACATAGTATCATAGGGTTTAGAACTGAAGGGAATCTTAGAAATCAGTTAGTCTAAACTCCTCATTTTACAGAGGAGGAAATTGAGACCCACAGACATTAATATAAATGATTTACCCAAGACCCTGTAAAAGGAAATGGAAAACTCAGAAATTCTGATTCTAAATACAGTGTTCTTTCCACTACACCACACTACCCTTTTGATCTTTGCATTTGTGCCTTGGAAGTAGTTCTTGGGAAGGAAGAGGACTATGAAATTGTCTCCATAGAAAAAAGTAAGGTTTGAAGCAACTACCAATGTTCTCCTTTGGTCACCTAATCCTCTGGAGAACTGACTAGTGAGAATTCTTTCTGCTTTATGGTTTCTTTCTGTACTGCTCTTTTCCTGGGAGTACCTCTTTTGATTCTCTCCCCTAATGGTTTTGATTTTCTTATTTTACTTGTGAAAAGTAGAGTTTATTTAAAGGTTCTGGGTACAAAGTCAGGTGATTTAGAAGTAAATGGTACTTTGCTTCAAAGAACAACAAAAAACCCACAACAAATAAGCCTTTCTAACTTGGCGTCCAAATAAACAAAACTGATGTGGATTTTAATTCTAAGGGATTAAAGTCTTGAAAAGATGTTGAATTTTTAAAATATGATTAAAATAATTGTGTATACATGTAAAATGGGGTTAAAAATTCATGCTTTTGAACTACTATAAAAATAAAAGCTAGATATTTTTATTGATTGCAAAATGGCTTCGTGGCCCTGTTCCTGACTTCCAGACTCAAAACCATACCTCTGCTGCTGTTTCATCCCGGAACTTCCCTCAGCACCCAGGCGTCCTTGACCAACAACATCCGATCATCCCAGTGCCCAATGGCCTTCGGAACCTGGAATGTTTTAAGTCCTTCCCTCTTCACCTACTTGTAAATTCCTCTTGAGGCCTCTACTTTGTGAAGGAGCCCAAGCCAGCCTTCATTCCCCTCCTAGCCCTGTTATTGACTTCTGGAATTTGAAATCATGCCTCCATATTCAGTGCTTTTAATCTCTTCCTCCGCTCCTCTTCTTAGCTACCTTTTGTCTTGTCTTCCTCTGTTATATTTTATGTTATATGTTATATTTTAAGCTCTTTGAAGGAAGGGATTGTCTTTCTTTTTGCTTTTATTTATATCCCCATCACTTAGATCTATACCTGCACTGTAAGTGCTTAATCAGTCATTCTCTTCTGCCCTCCCTCTTGTTCTTCCCTCACTCCTCTTGCTTCCTCTTCCTCCCCCCTTCTCCAGTCCTTCCTTCTTTCCTTTATTATTTTTTGCTCCCCTCCTTTTATTTCTTCCATCCCTCCTCCCTTCCTTTCTTCCCTTTCCTTCCATTCCTCCTTCCTTTGTTCCTTCATTCCTTCCCTCCTTACTTCTCTTTCCTTTCTTTCTTCCTTCTTCCCTCTGTCCCTCCCTCCTTTTCTTCTTATATATTGAAATAGAATCTTCATCCCATTAGCGTTACCTTTTAATATTGGACAGATTTTCCAGACTCCGGCAGCTCCTTCTCTATTGAATTGTCCTAATGCCAATTCCATGTAGAAAAGTGGCATCCCAGCAATCACCATGAAAAACAAGTATGGGACCAGGAAGGCTCCTGTAAAGGAAGGATAACATGTGATCACCAAGGTGATAGATATGCTAAGATTCCTGTCATTGAGGCAATGAGCTCATTTTTTTTTTTTTAGTGCCTTCAGAGTTACCAAATGCACATTCCTCCTAACAATCCTGTGAAGTAGGTAGTACAAGAGTTCTTATCCTCACTTTACAAGTAAGGAAACTGAAAGTTAAAGTTGCCTATAATCACACAGTTGGTTAGTATCACTCTTTCCCTTATACCATGCTGAATGAACATGAAGTGAGGTTGCTAACGAGATTATTCAGGGATTTGGAGTTCTCATCTATGTTTCCCCATAATGGATATAGGTGTATGAACTAAAGGAGGATTTGAATTACTGAAAATTCTCATGAAGTCAGGCCACTGGAGAGATATGCCAGGGCTGAGACTTCCTGGGACTGGTGGAAATCTATATAGTATTACTGGTTTGTGGGGATAGAGGCATGGAGTCATAGCTATGTCTAGAGCATAGCATCTGTGTCACAGATGAGTAGTGTCATACTCAAATAGAAACAGATCCCTGAGGGTCACATATCAACTTAGAAAACCACAAATTAACATGATCCATGTTGAATCATTATTTTGCTAAACATTTCTGATTTTAATATTGTTTGGGCAGCACTTGACAGTTTTGTGGTTGTGGCTGAAATGCCTTAAGTTTGACATCTCTGCTGTAGACCACCATCACCAGACGTGAACATCCTCTAGGTTTTCAACAATTCACTGAACTTGATTGTGCCAAGCATGTCATTTCATCAGCAAGACAGTGTCAGTCATTTTGACTTTTTTGGTATGTTATGAGGTATTACCCAGTCAGTGCTTCTCAAAGCACTCTATAAATACAAAATAGAAAAATGATAAATGAGGATTGTAGAATTGAGACTTCAAATCTGTCTTTTTTTGTGCTTTCAAAAGGTCCATTTAGTTGAATCCCCTCATTTTACAGATGATGAAATCCAAAGATCACACAGGTAGTGAGCAATGAAACTAGGATTCCAAATTAGGCTATCTGACTCTAGATCTAGGATTCTTTCCAGTGTAGGCTTCTTTCCTGGAATTGTGGTTGGGTGATATGAACAGATTTAGTGGAGCTCAATAATGGGGAAAACGAGTCTGGAAAAGGCAGTAAGAAGCAAAGAGCGTCTCTACTCTTCTTACTGGTCTAGGATGCTGGGTCTAGGATCAGGAGAGAAAGGGCATCTGTTACTGGGGAAGATAGCCAGGGATGCAATGCCTTTTAGAACGCTTCTGTTAATTCCAGGAGATGGAACAAGTGCATTTTTATGAGAGATTCAGGATGAAGGGGAGTCCATTAAAAAGAGAGTGGGAGTTCCAGGGGGTACACTTGAACATGAGGGGAGAAGAGGATATGGCTTGTGGACATTCATGATTGAGATGGATGAGGATAAGTTTATGGTGAGAAGTAGTAGAGCAAAGGGAGTTTTCACTCAGTAGGTGGCGGGGATATGGGGAAATGGATTTGACAGTTTGCCTGCCATAATATGGGAGAAGTACCAGTTGATATGGGTCCCTGTCCTCCAGGGTGCAGTGATAACTTTATACAGCAGTAGTAGGGGATACTAAGTAGTGTGATAGCAGGGCAGCTAGGTGGCACAGTTGATAGAGGGCCTGGCCTGGAGTTAGGAAGACTCATCTTTGTGAATTCAAATCCAGCCTTAAACACTTACTAGCTGTATGACCCTAGGTAGGTCATTTCACCCTGTTGGCCTCAATCTGGAGAAGGAAATGGCAAACCACTCCAGTATCTTTGCCAAGAAATCCCCAAAGGGGGTCATGAAGAGACAGACAAGAATGAAACAACTCAATAACACAAGGTGATGGCATGAGTTTTCATATCACTATATGCATAGGGAAGCAAGAAATAAAGACTCCAAGAAGTTATTTCTTGGCATTTAGGGAAGTAAATAACTGGTACTTTCTGACCTTGTTCATATAGTGCCAGTAGATAGATGAAGTGATTCTCTTAGAAGACATTACACAGAGGAGCAAGCCATCATCTTCTGATCTTTGAATCTTGGGAAAACCGGAATAATGATGGCTGTAGTATTTATCTAACTAGGTTATGAGAAGCAAACGAGATGACGTATGTAAAGCACTTTCCCCATCTATAAGTGCTTTGTAGACATCATTTGATTATTATTGATAGGCTATTATTGTCAGCAGCAGTACCACTGCCGCCATTGCCAGCGAACAGGGAGGCTACTTTGGAGAGCTGGAATTCCATTGGTTCTGTGAGTTTACAAGACAGAACTTCAGGAAGAAGTAGGGTTTTCCCCAATACAGATCAGAAAATTGAGACCAATCGGTAATTTTCCTAAGATCACACAGCATATTATTGGCTCTTAAATTTGTAGTCCAGTTATTTGTTGGCTACAACATGGAACTGAAAGTTCAGCCTAAACAGGCACCTTGTATGTTGTCTCCATTTGCTCTTTCAGATGCATTCCTCTGAGTGCCCTTCTAATTCCAAGTCAAGTTGAATATATCTATCTTTTAATAAAAATAAAATAGTCATTGCTGAAAAAAAAAAAGATGTACCTCTATTTGGAAATCCAGAATAAATTCAGACAATTTAAAATTCTTATATCAAATTAGCTTGAATATGATAACATAAACTAGTCTTTATGATTGCAGGTAAAGTAGTGCACGTATTAGGATTTTTAATACCGGAATTTCTTATTGCTTTTAAATATCTGATGAAACTGACATTGGGATTTTGGGGGGAAAATTATGCATGTGTGTATATATATATATATGTATATATATACATGTACATATACATACACTTTATTATGCCTCATCAACCAAGCCAAGATCAGCGTTCAATCCCTATGAGGCATAGATTACATTAGTTCCATTGCCAGTACCTTCTGCCATAATGGTTAATAGAGGAGGTAGCCTCACACTGGTAGTCAGGGATCCCAGTTTCTAGAATTGTAGGATTTAGATATATGATAGATCTTAGAGATCTATTAGTTCAACTCTCTCTCAGTTTATGTGTGAGGAAATTATGGGTCAAATCAAAGCATTTATTAAATACCTATGATATGCCAGGCACACACACTAAGCACTGGGGATACAAAGTAAGGCAAAGGACAGCCCATGCTCCTAAGGAGCTAACAGTTTAATGAAGGAGATGACATTCAAACAATTATGTACAAAAAAGATGTGTATAATCACTCACACTCACATACCCATATATGCAAATAGATGAGATGGATGAGATGGATAATGTAGGTAGATAGGTACATATGTAGATAGATATACATAGATAGATAGATAGTTTCAGAGGGAAGGCACTAGCTGTAAGAGAGATTGGAAAAGACTTTTTGTAAATGAGTTTTCAACTACAGGAGAGAAGAGGAGCAATAGGGAGATGAAATTTCTTGTGCAAGAAAAAGCAAGGAGGCCAGTATCAATGGATAGGAGAACACATAAAGAGAAGTAAGGTATATGAAGACTGGAAAGGTAGGAAAGGGCCAGATTATAGGGGGCTGCAAAAACAGAAGAGAGGAGTCACTGAAATTTATTGAATAGGGGATGTGACATGGGCCTGACCTGATTAGATCAATTCAACATCTAGGTGGAGGATGGGCTAGAGAGGGGAAAGACGAGGCACAGAGATGAAGCAGCAAGTTATTGCAATAGAACAGGTGTGAGGTGAGGAGGGCCTGTACCAGGGTATTGTCTGTATCAGAGGAGAGAAGAGGCAAATATGAGACAGATAGTGAAGGTAGATTGGAAAGGATGTGGCAGTTAAATGAACCATACAAAGTTGTATAGGTAATAAACAATGGAGTCAGGATTGAAAAAATACAGTGCCTTTTCTACTATACCATGACTCCTCCCTGATTCTAAGTAGGCAAATAGAATTATTATTACCAAAATATTTAATGAATATTTACTGTAGTTTACACGTTAGTTTGAAGTTGAATTTATGGCAGAGACAGATGAGCTAGATGGCACAGTGAGTAGAGCTGAGTTCAAATTTGGCCTTAGATACTTACTAAGTCATGTCAGCCTGGGCAAGTCACTTAACCGCTGTCTAACTCAGTTTCCTCATCTGTCAAATGAAGAAAATAATTACACCTATCTCCCAGAATTGTTGTGAGATAATAAGTAGTAAATGAGGTAATATTTTTGAAGTGCTTTGCAAATCTTAAAGAACCCTAAATCTTAAATGCATTATGATAATGATGATGATGATGATATAGTAGAGCTGTTGTTATTGAGTCACATCCAAATTTTTGTGACCCCATCTAGAGTGTATTGGTACAGATACTGGAGGAGCTCACCAGCTCATTTTACAGATGAGGGAACTGAGGCAAACCCAGGGCAACATAGCTAAGAAGTGTGTCTGTGTCTGGATTTGAACACAGGTCTTCATGACTTTAGGCCCAGAAGTCTAATCATTGGGTTACCTGGCTGCCTGATATAGCAGACTATTTTTTATTTTTATTCTTACATTTTACAGATTATAGTGGATCATTATGCAATTAATCATTTACTCCACCAACAATCAATCTTGTGGTTATAACCTCCACGTTTCTAGAATAGAACTCCTCTCTACTTACAAAGCTACAAGCTAAGTTCAGGCCTTCATTATCTTCATTATGGACAATTGACTTCCTAACTGATATCTCTGCCTCAATTCTTTTCCCATTCTAATCCATCCTGCACATTGCTGTCAAAGTGATTTTTCCTTTAGTAAATCTCAGACCAAGCCACTCCCTCACTCAAAAACTCCAAAGACTCCATACTGGATAAAATACAAACTCCTCTGGTTTTTAAAATCTTTCACAACAAGGGTCCAATTTTTCTTTTTTATCCTTTGTCTGTATTATTTCCCTCCCTGAACTCCACAATTCAGTCAAATTGGCCTTCCCTCTGTTCCTCATTCATGGCACTCCATTCTCTATCTG
The DNA here is from genome assembly GCF_028372415.1 of Notamacropus eugenii. Lineage (NCBI taxonomy): Eukaryota > Metazoa > Chordata > Mammalia > Diprotodontia > Macropodidae > Notamacropus > Notamacropus eugenii. The sequence goes on from NC_092875.1 coordinate 345,980,831, forward strand.
CTCCATGCATTTGCATTGGCCAACCACCATGACTAAAATGTGCTCCTTGCCCACCCTCTACCTCCCAGGATTCCTCTTTTCCTTCTAGACATGATGCATGCCTTTCCTAATCTACCCGAATCCTAGTGACCCCCTTCCTTAGCTCTTCTTAATATAATTATCCAATATTATTTGCATATATTTCCTCTGTGAATACATTATATATGTTATCTCCCCTGATAAAATATTAGCTCCTTAAGAGAGATGGTTTCATTTCTTTATATTGTTTCTAAGTATTTAGTGCAATCAATACCTGACACATAGTAGGTGCTTAAAGAATGTTTGTGAATTATTTTTATTTGCATACATAATTTATAATACATTGGGTACCTTATATAATTAGTATGAATTATACATTTATTCCAACTTCATAACATTTGGAGAATAACTTTTATAAATCAAAATGGTATTGGCTCTGCTATTAGCTAGTTGTGGAATCTTTGGCAAATCACTTCATCTCTCTGGGTTTCAAAATGATCTATAAGGTTCTTTTCATTTCTAACATTCTGAGATTCTAACACTATAATGATCATCACAAATCCATCCTCTTTCCTATAAAAATAACTCAAAGTATCCTAGCAATTTGATATATAAAAATAACCTCATATATGCCCTATTACTAATAGGACAGAAGCTTCATAGGATAAGAGGGTTCAATTTGGAAAGAACCTTGAAAGTCATGAGAATCTGCCCCACCATTTTACAGGTGAGAATACCAAGACCCCTAAAAGTTAAGTGACTTCGTCAAAGTTGCAAAGCCAATTAGTGAGAGATCTAGGACTTGAACCCAAATCTTTTGACATTTAGTTCAGTGCTCTTTCCCTTACACCATTTAAATGGCATTATTTTTTATTTATAAACTACATAAAACTCATGAATGTCTTGTTTCTATTTACTCTTATCTATTAAATACCCAAGTTATACTTATTAGAAATGCACAAAAATATTGTTCTGGGCCTTACCGCCTCCATTTTTGTAGCAGAGGTAAGGAAATCGCCAAACATTAGCAAGGTCGACTGCAAAGCCAATCACGGAAAGGAGAAAGTCAATCTTTTTGCTCCAAGTCTCTCTTTCTTCTGTTTCAATGCTGGTTTGGGCTGGGTTAATGAGGGTTGAATTGGTGAATTGCATTCCATTTTGCTCTTTAACAAGAATGAGCTCCATTTCCTTGGGGCCCATGGCATTGGATTCTTTAGCCACCATTGAAGACATCTGCTCCACTGGGAATCTAGCTTTAATTATGCACAGACTTGGGAAGGATGAAATATTATGAAGCTTCTCAGCTTTTCCCTGTGTGGGTCATCAATGTAAAAAAAAAGCAAAGAAAAAAATTATTTAACAGGCAAGAACCACTTGTAGATACACCACATATCATGTGGCACTTAAAATGATGGAAGAGAAAAGGGAGAAAATGGAGAAACAAAAGCATGTGTTAAAGGGAAAGGGTGATAAATATAGATATACTCCTTACATTAAAAGTAAAGTGTAACTCTCCTAATTTGGTATTCTGGTACCAAAAACTTTTCCTGCTTGGAGTACAATAAAGTTTTGATAGTAATTTAATATTCATAAAATTTTGCATAAACAAACTTTTAAAAGTAATATATGCATTTGTCTAGTCTAACAATATAAAGCAAGATACAGATAAATAAAATCATCTGAAATGGATATAAAATGTAGCTATCTGCAGAACACAAAATCAAAGACACCATCAAACTTTTCTTCTATGAATGCCTACTGATACACCATTCACCCTACACAACCTCTTTTACATTCCTCCTCCTCCAACTCCCCTCTCCCACTACCAAACATCAAAGAAATGTGCACATGGCTTCCTGATTTATAATATCAACTACCAATTCAAAGAGAGAAAACCCAGGAATATCTAATACATCCAGAAGTTCTACCATATAAGTAAATTTCTTTGTAACATAGTGAAGGGGAAATAAGACACCTCAATTTTACTTGTGGTTAAGGCAATACCTCATACTTTAAGTTTTTCTTAATATAATACTTTTTTTCAATATTTACAATTCAACAGGAAAAGTTGGGTTAAAATACTCATTTATTCCAATTTCCAAATAAGATCATAGCTTTCATGCTCAAAGAAATATTAAGAAGTCATCCATTCAAACCCCACTGGAATAATCCCTTTTAAAGATAAAACTGAACCCCAAAAAGTTGTGACTTCCTCATGATTATTCAGGCAAGCAGTAGTTTTTGAATCCAAATCTGCCAACTCCAAACTCATCTCCCTTTCATTCTGCCTCATTCTGCAACATTTTTCAGCATAAGAACCCAGAATTGCAAACATGATGGTCACCTCTGAAGTGATTATTTCCCTGCAACTCTTTTCAAAGGAAACCACCTTAATGTCAATTATTTCCTTTTTGTTAAACATTTTGCACTGTTTGATTCATGTCTTCCCCAAGGGCAAACCCAGCAAATAGACTTTTTAGATTTCTGTTGCTTAAAGATGCATTTGGTTTAGGAAATACCTAAGAAAGAATCCAATAGGAGGTGGCATTAATCTGTCTAGATTTCAAAGCTCTGACATTTGTGCTTTGTAAAAGGTCATTTGTTTCTTCTTCAGCCACCTGTATGAACTTGAAATGAAAAGTAAGTACATCCATTTAACACACACGCACGCAGGCACACACACACACACATATACACACACACATTTTGGAAGTATGTAGACACAAATTCCCAAAGTAACAGCTGCTGAAGGTAAATATTTTTTTTCTCTTGTATAAAGTGCCATGGGTGTCCAGCCTCATTGCCCTCTAAAGAGAGAGCTTTCCACTAAGTTCAATGGGGAGAGAGGGTAACTGGACACGTTTTCCTTTTGCTTCGCTGAGTACTGTAATACCGAAGCAAAGATTTTTCCAGTCAAGAATAGTATTTCTCGTAAAGTAGACACGCCACCCTTGCCCCCAGTGAATCATCTTTCTTACAAAGCTCCTTAACCAGTGTATTTGTTGAGAAAATTATTTTTTTTGGACGAATATTGGGGGATATGTCTGCCCATCACAGGTCTCTTTATGTCTCTGGGAGAAATGAACCAGACTCGTTATGTACTGTCAGGCTCTCTGATTCACTAAAGGAGGAATCGTGACATGAAACTAACATCAACAAACACATATTGGCCGCCCACTGTGTGGCCCGCACCGTACTCTGAAGAGACCCACCTGTTTAAGGAATTAAAAAAAACTAAAAAGTCAGTGCCCTAGGAAAGATGGACAGGATAGTTTTCTCTGGATCTATGGTCTCCCTTTAATTTGTTTTCTTGCATGGCAATGTACTCTGCAAACTGCAGCAGCTTCTTCCAGTTCACCAGTGCTTTAGAAAAAGCAGGATTGTGAGAAGAACGAGGTTGCACAGGGGAGGTGGGCAGTGGAGTCCTAGACTTCAATGCTGCCCTTCGAAGCTGCCCGAACGAACGCCCAAGAAATGAGAGTTTCGTCGGAGCTGGCTTGGGAGGGGACCGATTCTCTTAAAGACGCGGTTCTGGCTTTCAAGTCTCGGAGCACAAAACAAAGACGTCTCTTCAATTATTCCAGGGGCGAGGTGGCTAAAGAAACAGCGCAGAATTGCTTGTCTAGATGATTTCAAACAGGCCCTTTCGTGCCCACGTTTATGGTTTTCAATAATTTCGAGTTGCACTTTCAATGCTAACTCTTCACCACATTACTTTTCGGGGTGTGGGGGTACCGTCTCTAGTTGCCTCTTCTCTAAATCGCTGCCTCTATTGACCCTCACCCTCAAACCCTCATGGACACGGGAGTGAGCATTCTGGTACCCAAAGGGACTCCCTATGCCCTAACCCCCCAGTCGTGGAGAAAGCGCTTCTCAAGCAGGTATGGTGGGGGGAGGTGGGTACAAAGGCCCTCTCCCAAGAAAGGGTTGACCCGACGGAACAGGGGGAAAAGTGGGCTACGAGGGTAGAGGCAGGAGTTCTGGGGGGAGGCTTGGAGTCCGGAAGACCCCGGGGCAGGGTGGCGGGTGGGCAAAGGTGTAGCCAGGTAGATTCCTAACCCTACAGGGGTCAAGCGCTTCTTCCCGAGTCGCTTCCTTACCTGGCTATGGAGGAAGCCGGCCCTCCGGATTATTATTTTTTTCCAAGACTCAACTGGTTTGTCTTAGTTTCACCTTCATAGAAGGGCTTCCAAGTCTGCGGGGTTGCCTCGCAGACTTCTCTGAAGACACGAGCCGGAGGGACCGGCCATTGGCTCTCTCTGGGACTTCAAGGCTTCTTTCAGTCTCAGCTCGGCGCTCCCGGCTCCGCGAATCCTCCCTCCGGCCCCGCCCCGCCCCGCCCCGCCCCTCCTCGCCCCGCCCCTCCCGCTCCTCTCTCTCCACTCCGGGGGCCAAATTCCTCCTCCCTCCCTCCCACCCCCAATCCCTGCCTCCCTAGTCGAAGTGCTGGCCTGCTGACCTCCCGCTTCGTGCCAGGAGGTCCCGAGTCTCAGGCTCCTAGAGTGGTCTACTCCCCCTCCTCCGTTCCGCACTTCTCCTCCTCTCTTCGCCGGGTAGGGGTTGGTTTGTTTTTGAAGGGGGAGCGAGAAGCAGAGAAGCGAAGAGACTAGCCCACCCCGCACACCCCTGCACTTTGTTTTCGGAGGTGGGGGCAACGGCAGGAAGATCCCTGCCTTAAAGTTCAGTCCCAAAATGTTAGGGAATTGGCTAGAGAGGGATCCTGCTTCCGCGCTGGGGGAAAAGACCCCTTTTTCTAGCCCCTCAGCCAAAGCCCTGACCCCCTGCGCCGAACCAAGCAAATTCCTGGCCACGCTTTCTAAGGTCTCCCAGAGTCTCTTGGGGTACGATTCTTAGCTGAATCACATCCCCTGTCTTCAGCCGCTATGAACTAGGGCTTAGGCCCTTCGGTGTAGTTTGTGAGGTTGGAAGGTTTGTGGGAGGAATGGGCTAATCAGGAAGAAATAGTATAGATATGACTTCATTGGAATCTATTTCCCACTCACCTACCTAAATAGGCAGATTGGTCTAAGGGAAAGAGGGCTGAACTTGGAGTCAGGAGGACCCCTTGGGTGACTAGGGTAAATCACTTAAGCTCTCTGGGCCTCAATTTCTCCATCCGTTAAATGAGAGTGGGTAGAATAGAAGGCATCTAACTAAATTCCTTCCAACCATAAATCTATGACTTCTGAAAGCTATCTTGTACACTTATTAGCTACATAGCCTTGGATAATTTTTTCAACCTCTCTGAGTTGCTTCATTGTAAAATGGATAAAATTTAGCATCTTGGGAGTCCTGAGCTTCAAAACAGAAAGTGAATCTCAGAGAGTTTCAAAACTTAAAGTAATTGATATATGTTATTGATTATATAAAGTAATCGATATATGTTAGCTATTTACAGACTTTTTTTTTTTTTTGCACAAGGCTGGGAAACTTGAACTAAACAGTTTGCCATTTATGTTTAAGAAAAGCTGCACAGTGTTCTAGAAATGCGTTAAATAGTAAAAAAAAATTCCTATTCTTATGAGTTCTAGTCAAATCAGAACCCAAGGGTCTGACCTAAACAGCGGGTCCTTCCAACTACAGTCTCTCTCCTCTTAACCCTCCGGGACTCAAAGAGCTTTAGATGTGGAAAGCACTTTAGAGTTGATCTAATTCAACTCTTCCTTTTACAGATATGTATATAAATAAGGAGGCCCAGGGAGGTGAAGTAACTTGGCTTAGGTAAAGTAACGTGTGGCCCCAAGAGTAGTTGCTTGCAGAGTCAGTACTGGGGCTTCCCGAATCTTCCCGGTCCTCTTTCCACTACACCATTTGCTGACTTCTTTGGGACCCCTTTGACCAGCCCGAGAAGTTGAGATGGAGCTCCTGGAAGGCCTGCCCCGTAGTCCTTTTTTTTTTATTATTATTTATTTTTTCTTTGTCTAACTCACCACGGAGCGCCCAGAGCAAAAGATCCAGCACGACCACGGCACATCTGGCAACTTTTTTGCCAAGAGGGAATGGGAGATCAAAACGACCCTTCCTGGGCACTTACCTTCCGGGCAAACCTCACAAATCTTTGAGTTGAAACTAACCGGAGCCCCCTAGCACGTCAGACCCTCCAGCGCCCAGTCTCAGTGTCCCAGCTCAGGATATTTCCATCCAGATGCCAGGTTCTCCGCCCCCATTCGAGCTCGGTGATCTATCCAAGATTCTCTGTTTTCTTTTCCGGCTGCTGAGCTAGCTCTGGTTCATGGATTGCCGTTAACCCTCCTCTCTCCTCTGTTTAACTGGGCGCCTCTACCAGCAGTCCTTGGCGAGGTTGGCAAGAAGCTTTGTGGCCAGACTTTTCCTCCTCTAAGTAGATAAAGTAGGAGCACAATGTCGCATGGAAACGCGTTGCATCCTTCCTTCCTTTGCTTAACCCACCACCCTCCACCCCAGCTCGAAAAGATGTTTGTAGAGGAGGGAGCGTACCCTCAATACTTAAGCTATTTATTTCCGTTGGGCTAAATGAACTAGTCCAGAGGACTGGTTATTGTAGAGGCTGCGAGGGCTGTATACTGTTTTTTCTATTTGTTGCAATTAACTGAATTGCACGGAGTCACTAGGGCTGAACTAGAACTCTGAAAAAGACAAGTGGTTTATAGGGGACAGTTTCTTTATATTTTGCAATACAAACGTTCAATTCAACTCAGTTAAATTCAATAAACATTTACTGAGCCTTCATGCATCCAAAGCACTGGGCATTAAAAAACGTCAGTTCCAACCCTCATAGAGCTTATATTTTTCAGGGCACAGAGAGGAATGGGGAAGGATGTGTGTGTGTGCAAGTTAAACAAATATAAAGAAAATACAAAATAATTTCGAGAAGAAGAGAGTATCTTTTGGTCAGGAAAGTCTTCTTGATGCTCACTGAGTTGTGCTTTGGAGGAATCTAGGGATTCTATGGGACAGAAGAGAGGAGAGTGTGCATTTCAGATCTGTACAAAGTTGTGGAGGGGAGAGATGCAATATTCTCTATGGAAGCAGCTAGCAGATCAGTTTGACTAGGAAGTAGAGCTCTTGAAGGGAAATTATAAGAAATAGGAATGGAAAATATCATGTAAGCATTAAATAAATAATTTAGTGTCTACTAAGTTGAAGGCACTGTGCTAGATGCTGTATATTAACAAGTTAGTATATTGTTCTCAAGGACCTTTAAACCCAATGGGAGGGGTCAACTTGACTGTCCATGCCTTGGGTAGGGGACTATCATGACATACAAATCAGGCAAGCTACCCTAGCTGAAGCAGCACCATCTCCTCCAGACCCTAATGGAGTTACCCCAGACCCCTAAACCTGAGTCTTTGGAACAGCAGAAATTCTAGTCTAGAGTCCAATGATATCATTCATGGAAGCAACTCTGGAGATTTTGTTGTTGTTGTTAGGGAGTATCTTGACTCGTCATGACCCCATTTGGGGTATTCTTGAAAAAGATACTGGAATGGTTTTCTATTTCCTTCTCCAGCTCATTTTACAGATGAGGAAACTGAAGCAAACCAGGGATGAGACCTGCCCAGGGTCCCATAGCTATAAGTGTGTGAAGCCAGATTTAAATTCAGGAAAATGAGTTTCCTTTGGCAATTCAGCCTGGCAACTATCAGTCAGTCAGGAAATAAACATTTATTAAGTACCTACTATGTGCCAGACAAAGTGCTAAGTGCTGAGAATACAAAGAAAGCCAAAGACAGTCCCTGTCTTCAAGGAGCTCACAATATAATGGGGGAAGATATGTGAGTTTGTCCTTTGTTGCTGAAGAAGACCATACCATCAGAGAAATAATAACATGCCTTGCACTTGACTTTGTTTTGAGTGAGGGAGGGCTGTGCAGGTCACCAGCCTCACTTGTTCTTCCGAGCCATCTGAATTCAGTGACCAGATATTCATCAGGATGACTGGAGATGACCCAGCAATTGGGGTTAAGGGACTTGCCCAAGGTCACACAGCTAGTGAGTGTCAAGTGTCTGGGGGAAGATAACACATTAGAAGAAGGAAAGGTGGAGAGTCACTGGTGTGGGCATTATGAGGGTGGGAGGACCAAAGTCATGGGAAAAATGATGAGATGGCTGGACTATCTGGGAGGAGCTTCCACATGTCCACCTTTCACTCTCTCTCATCAGAGGGAGAGGAGGATTCCAGGGCAGCAGATACTGAGGAGGGTAGGAGTTTCAAAGTTGGGTGTAATGTTGCAGAATGATGAGTTTTTGGAGATTTAGCTGCTCCTGAAGTTCCTGCAGACACATCTATTCAAGACCCAGTAAAGAGAATTCTTGAACACCAAAGCTGTTGGCACTATCAAATGCCTCAACACCAGAAATAGATAAGATTGGTGGAAACAATGTTAAAAAAAGAGGCACTAAACTCTAAGGACATGGGACCTTTCTATTTTGCAGAGTTGAAACCTTCCCTATACCTTGTCTTCCCCATTAGAATATGATTTCCCTGAGAAGCCTGTCTTACTTTTCTTTTGTAACCCAGTGCTGAGCATAGTGCTTTGAACAGAGTAAGTGCTTAATAAACATTTGATTCATTCACTGGCTCTCACTCTCTTGGCTACTAACTTCCCAGGTTTCCTGGGACAACATATTCATGGTGCTGCCTGGTATTCTGAGACCAGCTCCCCACTTGCAAGTAAAGAGTACATAATATTACAGACATAGTAGTCGATAGTGTTAGTCTCAGAGTAAGGGAGATCTGAGTTCAAATTCTTCCTCAGATTTTAGAAGTGTGACCCTGGACAAGTCACTTAACCTCTATTTGCTTCAGTTTCTGAATCTGTAAATGGGGATAATAACACCTACCTATCAGGGTTTTATGAGGATCAAATGATAGTATGTGTGAACTGCTTTTCAAACCTTAAAGTGTTATAAAAGGACAAATCCTTAAGCAATGCTTTATCAGCTAGACTGGTGACTTTGCACAGCCCTGCCTTAAATCCAATTCACTTGCAAGTCATGATATCATCTTCTCCCAAAGTCATGGTCCTCTTAGAGAAAGAAGGACAAAAACGAACAGTGAGAAGTAGTAGCTACTTCACTGGGATCCAACTGGCCAGTTCCAGTTGGGCAATGCAGCTGCTTCCTTCCTTCCTTTCTCCCACCCTCTCTTCCTTCTTTCTTCTTTTCTTCCTTCTTTCCTTATTTCCTTTCTACCTTCTTTCCCTCACTTCTTTTCTCCTTCTTTCCCTCCCTCCTCTACATTTGTCCATACAGGGAAATCATATTCAGGGGCATCGCCAGTCATCCTGATCTGTATCTTGCCACTGGACCCAGATGGCTCTGGAGGAGAAAGTGAGACTCAGTTCTCTCTCACTTAAATCCAGTTCATTTCCAAGTCATGGTATCAACTTCCTCGTGTCTTGGTCTTCTTTGAGAACAAAGGACAAACAACAACATGCAAATCTTCAATTACAACACTTGTTTCCCTCAAAAAGCAGCTCCTGAACATTTCCTGATTTAGCACTGTTCTCCGGAGGTTGGTGGGGATGTGGATTTTTATTCTCTTTTCAACTAATAGCAGCTTTTCATGATGCACATCCAGCAGTCCAGGAGTTTCTCAGAGAAGTCAAGAAAGAGGATGACTTATTGTGAAGATGTGGGAAAATCCCTCCAGAATCCTTCTCTCCGCATCATTGCCACTACTATCTCTACAAACCCATCTTTTTCCTTACCAGTCATCAGCCCTGTTACCATGTACATCTTGGAGCAGACACACTTCACTTGTCCTGATTACTTACTTAACAAGGTTGGGGAAAGGATAGAAGAACTTGCTACACTCAAACATAACCAAATTTGGCAAACTTCTCTCATTTCCATGTGTCTCTACAACTGTCCTCTCATCCTTAGAGATATGGGTGGAATGGAAACAGCTCTGGGCTTAGAATGTTTGCATACCAGGGAACCCATGACCCATGAAGCTTTCTGAGTTGCAAATTCTTCATGTGTAAAATGGAAGGGAAAGTAGGAAGCATCAATAAATGCCTACTGTATGCAGTGAGGTGGCAAAGTAGATAGAGTGCCAAGCTTGAAATCAGGAAGACCGCAGTTCACATCTGACCTCAGACACTTAAAGCTATGTTACCTTGGGCAAGTCACTTAACCCTGTTTGCCTCAGTTTCCACTTCTGTAAAATGAGCTGGAGAAGGAAATGACAAACCATTTCAGTGTCTTTGCCAAGAAAACCCTAAATGGGGTCATAAAGAGTTTGACATGACTGAAATGACTGAATAACAAATAAATAAATAAATATGCCAGGCAAAGTGCTAAGTGCACAGGAACTTAAAGTGCTGTCTATACCAGTGTCCTTATCTGTAAATTTGAGGTAACACTAGCACCTTCCTCCCAGGGCTGTTATAGGGTTAAAATGAGATATTTGTAAAAGCACTTTGCAAACCTTAAAGTACTGCATAAATGCAAAACTGCTGTTATTAAAAAGACATAAAACTCAAGAGCATCTAGGTGACTATATTGCAAGTATTATATTTGATCCCCACAACAGCTGGACAAGGCAGGTGCTATTAACATCCCCATTTCACAATTGAGGAAACTAAGGCAGACAGAGATTAAGCAACTTGCCCAGGGTCACCAGAGATAGTAAGGATATGAGGCAGAATTTTAATTCAGGTCTTCTCAATTCCAGATCCTGTGCTTTTTCCACTGAGCCACCTAGATGCTCAAGATAATAACAAACAGATAATACCTGTAGTACTGAACCTTGTATGACTTTCCTTCCCCCCAACCAGGCTGGTTGTAAGGATCAAATAAGATAAGGTATGTAAAGGGCTTTGTAAACCTTAAAGCACTCTACAAAGGTCATCTATTATTATGAATTATTCTCTCCTGTCTCAGAGGAAGTATCTCTTCCACTCTCAGGCTAATCCCTATGCTATGTAGATCCAGTTGCTCCCCAGGCCCTGAGCACTTTGCTCCCTTATTTATCTCTTTCCTCTCTAACAGCACTTTTAAGTTCTCCCTCTCAAAGTGGCTCCTTGCAAGTTCCCCAAAGCCTCCTCTGTCTTGGGGGGGGAAAAACTCCAATCTGTCCTTGCCACTAAAATCCTTTCCACCTACTCCACTATTCTTTACCTTTTCACTGACACAATTCTTGAATGAATACTATATCTACGATGCTTCCAATTGTTCATCATTTTCTAACTTAAAAACCTACTTCCTACCCTCTGGAGAGTGGGACATACCACAAATCATTGTACACAGGAAAAAGTGTACTTTTGTAATATGGGTTTGCTCGCGTTATATTTAAAATTTAAAATATTGCCACTACAGCCAACTTTATCCACTGTTCCATGATGTTTTGCTGATATTCTGCTGAGGAGAGAGACCCTTCACCCATGAAATACATGTAGCTGTTGTTCAATCATGTCCAACTCCTCCTGATCCCATCTGGGGTTTCTTGGAGTGGTTTGCCATTTTCTTCTTCAACTCATTTTGCAGATGTGAAAACTGAGGCAAGCAGAGTTAAACGACTTGCCCAGGTTGACACAGCTTAGTAAATGTCTGACATTGGATTTGAACTCAGGAAGATAACTTCCTGACTCAGGGCCTGGTACTCTATCCACTGTCCTTGAGAGTAATCTCTTATTAATGATAACAGTTTGCACTTACCTAGTGCTTTAGATATTGTCTCATCTTCACCTTATAAGAACCTGTAGCGCCAATGCAATATTTACAGCGCCTACGGCAACCATGAATATTCCTGCTCACTTCTGAATTGTAAAATACAACACACTCTCCATAGGGAAGACAGAACCAAAACAGTTATTCAGACACCAGAAAGCCAAGTCCATCATAGCAGCAAAAATCTACACATAGTAACAATGCAGAGAACACCATCCCCAAGCCTTCTCCTTGCTAGGCTTCCCACAAACCAGCTCCATTAAACAAATCACAAATAAGCTCTTTCTCTCTCCCTAGCCAGCTGCCTGCATCCTTCCTAGCTCTGACTACTCTCTGACTTACTTCCTCTCGGCTCTGTTCTAGTTCCACCTCTTCCTGTTCCACCCTTTCTGCTCCACCCTTTCAGCAAACTCTTCCCACCACAGGTTCCATGTGACTCAAACTCATGTGACTTAGATTTCCCTGTGACTCAGGCAGGTCACATGGGACTATTAATGAATGGGAAAGATCTCCCCACTTAAATTACCATTACAGAACCTTAGGAAGTAATTAGTTCAATTTTACAGACAAGGAAATTGAGGCAGACAGCAATTTAAGTTTCTGTGCCAAAGTCTTCACAACCAGTAAAGTGTGACTTTGAACTGAGACCTTTCTTACCCCAGGTTCAACCCTCTGTCCACTGTATCTCCTAGATGCCTCAAGAGGTATCAAGAGCAAATCTTGTTTATATCTATAGGGGCAAACAACTAAATAAATAAGCCTTTTAAAAGGCTTGGTGACAATCCTTAAAAGATTACTTTTAAGATAAGATGGAAATATTACTTCAGGAAAGCATAGCTTCTCATAAGTAACTTCTCCAGGTCGGGAAATGGTGTTTCTCTGCTGATAATTAAGATCATAGTGTCATAGATATGGAGCTGGAAGGGATCTTTAATTTCATTAAAGAGATTTCAAGATCTCTAACTGTAGAAGTGAAAGAAAATGCTCTAAATACTAAATTCCATAAATTTTCATTAAATTAAATTCAATAAAATTTAAAAAACCCCAAAGGATTATATTTTCCCTCAAAAACAGCAGTATGGGGATGCAAGATGAAGCAGTGCTCTAGAGTATACCTACACAAAACTCTTCCAAACAGACCTAGAAAATGCATCAGATGACCTTCTGATGGGAAAGCCAGAAAAAGTCACACTGAGTCATTTGTCCACCCCAGGTCGGCATGGGGAAACAAATACAGAGGTATGCAGACATGGAGGATGGAACCTGGTGTGGAGCATTTCATTGCTCAAATAGAAGAGATGTCTTGGACCCCTACTAGGTCACCACCTGGCACATGCTGGGACACCATGATCACGATAAAGGCCAGTTTGCCACATTGTCACCCATTGTTCAATTACAGGTCATAGACACAGGGCAGAATGGACCTGTGCCTGGGGTTAATGTTCTAGGGTAAGGAGGCTCTGGGCCTTTCCTCCTGAGAAAGGAAGAAGATGAGGAGCAAACAGCAGTCGTGTATGGCTCAGAACCCCCAGGAGAAGAGCAAAGACTCAGTTCTAGTATCTAGCTCAGCCAGCAGAACAATATCCATAACAGAAATCCCAGACTAAAGGGAAGCTGACAATCCTGCCATTCTGGACCAACAGAACTTTCCAGTTGGCTGAGAGAGACTGAATCCAAAAGCGTTTTACTGGTATTCAGACAGATCAGGACCTTGTAGAGTTCAGACCAGGGGGACAGCAATCAGATCTTGCCTTGACTCAGACCAATCTGTGAGCACTGAATATTTGCAGATCTCCAGATTGTCCCTGAGATCCTGGAATAACATAACACTCAGGATTCCAAGAAAGTAGCAACAGAACCAGCTCAGTCCTTCCCTTGAGAGGTGTGGCAGAGTTCAGCCCAAATAACTAAGTCCCAAATTAGGAAATAAACTGGGCAAACAAAACTAAAAAAACAAATGAATCCCACTATAATGTTGACACGGATATTCAAGACACAAACAAAAGAGAATAATTCCAAAACATCTATAAAGTAATGACTTAGAAAAAAACATACCTTGGCCACAAATTCAACTAGAATTCCTGGAAGAGTTCTGAAGCAAGAATTTAAAAAAAGACAAATTTCAAATGGGAGCATTTAAGGAAAAAATTGGAAAATAAATGAGAGCTATGGAAAAATGAATTAGTAGAAGAGATACAAAATCTTGCCCAAGCCACAAACTCCCTGAAAATTAGAAGGGATCAAAGACAAGCCAATAATTTCATGAGGCAACAAGAAATGTTAAAAAAAAAAAAAAGTCAAATGTGTGAAAAAAAAGGAAGAAAATGGAAGGTATCTTACAGCAAAAACAACTGATCTGGAAAACAGATTGGCGTAGGGGGAGAATTAAGAATCATTAGTCTATATAAATACTGTGGAAAGAGTAGAAAGGGTCCTGAAAGAAACCTTAGAATGAAAACCCTCATAAACATGGTAGCCAAAATTCAGAGGTATAGGTTGGAGAAAAATACCACAAGCTGCCAGAAAGAAAGTATTCAAGTACTAAGGAGTCACAGTCAGAATTACACATGATTTAGCAGCCACCATTGTATAGGAGCAGAGAACTTAAAATATGATATTCTCCAAAGCAAAGGATAGGGGCTTGCTGGTCAAGAATTGGACACTGAGGAAATGCTCAGCAATTGGAGAATGGCTGAACAAGTTGTGGTATATAAATATAATGGAATACTATTGTGCTATAAGAAATGACTTCAGAAAAACTTGGAAAGATGTATATGAACTGATGCTAAGTGAAGTGAGCAGAACCAGGACAACATTGTACACAGTAACAACCACATTGTGCAATGACTAACTTTCATAGACTTGGCTCTTCTCAACAATGCAAGAATCTAAGACAATTCCAAAAGGCTTAGGATGGAAAATGTTATCCACATCCAGAGAAAGAACTATGGAGTCTGAATGTAGAATCAAAGCATACTATTCTTCTCTCTTTTTGCTATTGTTTTGTTTCTTCTTTCTCATGGTTCCTCCCATTGGGGAAAGGGGTAGGGAGGGAGGGAGAGAAAATTTAAAACTCAAAAACTTATGGAAGTAAATGTTGGAAACTAAAAACAAATAAATGAATTACAAAAAAAGAATAACTTACCCAGGAAAACTGAGCATTGTACTACAGAAAAAAATAGACTTTTAATGAAATGTAATATTAAAAAAGAATAATATAAATTGGATCTCAAGATTTTGCTAAATTTAATGGTTGTACTCTCCACATCTCTCTTTCCTTTAACCAGTAATAATCTAGAACTGAGGGGTTTTTTCTAATATTTTCTGAGAGTTTCATATCGTCTATTCCTAATTTTAAAAACAGGAAAATATTTTGTAATTTTCTGTCTTAAAAAAAAGCTAAGCTGTTTGTTCTTTGTGTGAAATTTGGTTGATTTTTTTCTATGATCTTTAACAGAAAACAAATTTTTCTAACTTTATACCAAGGTCTCTGAAGTCCTCCTATTAGTGAAATCTAAGCATCTTTCCTCTATTCTTACCCTCCTTTTCCTGCTACATGTCTACATCCTTTAACCAGAGAAAAAGATTTCTTGAAGATCTCTTCCCTTGTCTTATTGTTTGTTTTGGACTAGAATGGTGATTTCACTGGCATGTTATACTAGTAGATTTGCATAGTCTAATCTTGGGAGACTTACTTTTCAATATCTCCCACTTTCACTTCTGAACCAGTCTCCGTGTCTCTAGACTTCCCTTTTTTAATTCATCCTTTTTATGCATTGATCTGAGCATGACCTATGCATGACCAATGAATGACCAGCAGAGGTCACCCGTCAGCTCAAGATCTTTCAGTGACTGTTCTTATGCTGGTCTTTACTACCTTACACAGTCTGGTGCTTTCTTACATCTCCAAACTTATCTGACAGTCCTACTCTCCATAAACATTATGATAAATCAAACACCACTACTTTCCATTCTCCCTTAAAGGAGAAACTACAGCAGCAATAACATACTGCCTGTGTTTTCCCACCTCTGGTTTCATTGCCTCTAGACTCTCTCATTTCTAATTTAATTAACCAAAATATTACTTTTTTCATATCGCTCAAAGATTTACAATGGCTTTCTATTGTTAATTGGATCAAGTCCAAACCCTTTAATATTTTATACTCAAGTGCTCTCCTATTGGACCCATTTTTCCTACTTGGGTTTCTCCTTGTCATTCCCTCCATGTCTTTCCTTATGCTCATTCCCTACCATGTGTCAAGTGATTGGAGCCTGGTCTAGACATTTCATTAGATGATATAAAGGTGAACTTTAGATGAGCAAACATCTGCCTTCAAAAAAACAGTCTTTAGTGAAAACTAGCTCCTAGGGTACTCATACCATTGACTGTTTGGGGGGAAGGTCAGCTGAAGAAAAAGCATCTACCCCAAAGAGAACACTGAAAAGAATTCCAGGCATGGGGGATAACCAGTGATGTTGCCCAGAGTTGAGAGATATTGTACAAGAAGCAAGGAGGCCAGTTTCACTGGATTTCAGAGTATGTAGTTGGGGTGTAAAGTGTAATAAGACTGGAAAAGTGAGGCAAGTTATGAAAGGCTTTGAATTTCAAACAAAGGATTTTATATTTGATCCTGAAGGGGAAAAGGAGCCACTGAAGTTTATTGAATACTGGTCACTTTGGAAGTTGAATGGAAGATGAACTGGAATGAGGAGAGACTTTTGGCAAGGAGATTGGCCACAGCGATAGCTTCTCCCTCCTTGGAGGTCTTGAGGACAAGTAAGGTGACCATTTATTGGTTATTCTATAGTGGAAATTCCTCTTTGTGTATGGGCTAGACTGATGATGTCTCTTCCAACTCTCAGAATCTGTTATTTTGTGGAGCATTCCTCTCCAAGCTGCTCTTCAGACTTCCTCTGCTATGTCCAGTCCTTCATGCTGAAGTCTCATCCCAGCCCCAGAATTTGCACATGAAAGTATCCTCTGCCACTGAGATCTCTCTCTTTGATTGCATGACTCCTCTTAGAGACTCCATTGGAACCTCCAGATCAGCCATGACTCATTCCTCTTCTGGCAGACCTTAGGAGGACTTCATCTACCTCCCTCCTCCCCCAGTTCAGTTTTTTTTTAAAAATGTAGTCTTCATCCTTTTGAATATAAGCCCCTTGAGGGCAGAAATTGTCTTTCTTTCTATTTACATGTCTATTCTTAATGCTTAGCATGGTGCCTGACACATGAATAGGGACTTAATAAATGCTTATTGACTGTTGACTGATGGATGGATACCCCAGGCACTGGAAATATGTCTTAGTCTCCCATCGAGTAACATAACTTTGTCCACACTTTTTGTTCTCTTAATTGGTTGACATAATCAATAGTTGATGGTAACTGTGTGGTGCAGTGGAAAGAATGCTGACTAGACTCAGAGGATTTGGGTTCTAATCTTTGTTGTCTTTGTCCTTCGTTCTCGAAGAGGACCGTGACATCAAGGTGATGAAATCACTTGCAGTTGACTTTGATTTGAGTGAGGGAGGGCTGGGCAAGGTCACCAACCTCACTTTCTTCTCCTGAGCCATCTGGGTCCAATGGCCTGATATTCATCAGGATGACTGGAGATGGCCCAGGATGCAACGTAACTAATCCTACCCTTAATATTTACTATACATGTGACCTTGAACAAATCACAACCTTTCTGGGACTCAGTATCTTTATTTGTATATTCTAATACTGTATATTCCACACACGATAGTATGTGGAAATAATTATACATAAAGACAAAAAGCAAGAGGAAAATAAATCTTTATGTCACAATCTTGAATGCTACATACCAATGTGACCATAGTCTGTTTTGTATGACCTTTCCAGTCTTATTTCAAATTAATCCCCTTCCACCATGCTATATCCAAACCAAATTGGCCTGCTAGTGATTCCTCACACTTGGCATTGCATCTCCTGCCTTTCTGTTTTCCCACATGTCATATCCCATGCCTGACAGGCCCTCTTTCCTCAAATATTCCTCTCAAAATTCTTGTCTCCCTTCAAGGTTCCACTTAGGTGGTACAGCCTCCTGTGAAATCTTTCCTAACAGATGTTGTTGTTGTTCAATGGAAGGGGCATATGCCCTGGAAATCCTCTTCCTCCACCCCCCCTCCAACTCCACTCCAACCTCCTAAACTCTTCTTGAATTTTTCTACTTGGTCAAATCTCTGGCATTTGTCTGAGGCATCTACCCATCCCAGTCAACTGGCCTTTCATTGTAGCCTACCCCCAATCTCCCAATTCTCTGTTACCTCCTAACCTAGTCCAGCTTTCCATTGACTGTTACCTCTGGATTGCCCTGGCTACTTCCCACCCTTGGTCCTATCTAGCCCTTATTCTCCCTTGGTTCTGTTGTCCAGCTTCCTGGTGTTTCCACCCCTCTCTATTATCTCCCAGTCACTCCAGACTACTTGGCCACTTCTAGATCCTTCCCACAGTCTTTCTGCATGTAAAATCCATCTTGCCTCCATTAAAGTGCTCGGATTTAATCTGGCCCGCATGTTAATACAAGAGTCACAAATGCTCAATTTCCTTAAGAGTCTGGCCAATATGGCAGACTTTTAGAATCATACCTAACCTGACCAGTATTCTAATAAATCTTGTCTTTGGCTGACAGAAGGTTTGGGTCGAATTCATTTGGGTAGGACCCACATGTGGCTATTTTGGGGTCCCAGTACCCTTAAATCTCAACACAGTTACGTCTGACTTCATGACCCCATTTGGGGTTTTCTTGGCAAAGATCCTGGAATTGTTTGCCATTTCTTTCTCCAGCTCATTTTACAGATGAGGAAATTGAGGTAAGCAGGCTTATGTGACTTGCCCAGGGTCACACAGCTGGTAAGTGTCTGAGACTGCATTTGAACTCATGAAAAACGAGTCTTCCTGATTCTAAGCCCAGTGCTCTATCCATTGTGCCACCTAGCTGTGTTATCTGAGTTATTTGTGAATTAGAGTAACAGAATATCAGAATTTGAAGTGATGTCAGAGGACATAGTGCAGTGATGGATTTAAAGTCAGAAGGTTCAGATCCTGGCTCTGCTACTCCCTGTGTGACTGGGCAAATCAACTAAACTTCCAGGGGCTCTGCTTCCTGCTATGTGAAATGAAGAAAATGACCTACTCTCCTAGATGAAGTCTACGCCACTAGGTGGCGCAGTGGATAGAGCGCTGAGTCTGCAGTTGGGAATACCTGAGTTCAAATTTGACTTTAGATACACACTGGCTGTAAGTCATTTAACTTCTGAGTGCCTCAGTTCAACTGGAAAATGGGGATAATAGTAGCACCTGGCTCCCAGAGTGGTTGTGAGGATCAAAGGAGATAATATTTGTAACGCACTCAGCACAGTGTCTGGAACTTAATAAATGCTCCTTTCCTTTCCTTCTAAGTAACCTTCCAGCATTAAATCTGTGATCCCATGATCTCATTTAACCTACATAAATGTTCTATTTGTCCTCACATGACCAGCTCTTTACTTATGCATATGTATAAATGTTATCAAATGAAATGTATAATGTATACTTTACAAACCTTAAAGAGCTAGATAAATATTTCTTCTTCATCATTTTCGTTCTCCTCCTCCTCCTTCTTTTTCTTCTCCTTCTTTTCCTCCTTTTTCTTTTTCTCATCCTCCTCCTTTTTCCCCTCATTTTTCTTCTTCTCCTCCTCCTCTTCCTTCTTTTCCTTTTTTCCCCTCTTCTTCTTCTTCTCCTTTTTCCCCTCATTTTCTTCTCCTCCTCCTCTTTCTTCTTCTTCTTTTTCTTTTCTTCTTCTTCTTCTTCATCCCTCAGAGAATGCAAGTTGTTTTAGAGCAGAAGCTATCTCATTTCCATCATTGTATCCTCAGTGCTTCACACAGCCTTGTACATATTAGCCATCTATTAAATCTTCATTGACTTGAATCAGAGTAGTATTTAAGAATTTTTCATTCATTTATTCCTGGTAATTCCTATGCCTTAAATGTATCCCAAGATTTACACCTCCTTCCATTTACTCTCTTCATTCTTCTGTTGCCATGTCACCCAGAATAGATTTACTGAAGCAAAGTATGCTAAAAACAGTTAACTGAAGATTGACAAATTTAGAGTCAGCCAGGCTGAGAACCTATGGTATGAGGCAGAGGACAGGGAAGAAACAGAAGAGTCAAGCCACCCAGGTGATTACCACTCATGTCCTGTTCTTTGGTGGAGCCACAGGGAAGAGCAAAACCACACTAATTAGATAGTAGGAACAGCGTTACATTGCTGAAGAGGTCCTAAGTGTCTAGTTAGCCCAATTCCCCCATTTCACGGGTGAGGAAACTTGAGGCCCATAGAGGTTAAATGTCTTGCCTGAGGTCACACAGATAGTGAGTTGCAAGGACAGGGACTCAGGGGTAACCATTTTAGGTTTGCACCCAATGTAATCATCCCCCTTACCTCTCTTTAGTTATGCTGGACTTGTAGCCTGTTGCTAAATTGTTTTCAAGTCTGACCATTTTCTGAGGGGTGTCCCTCCCATGCTACAGTAGCCCTTTAACTGTCCTTCTCCAATTTTTTTTTTTTGCCTTCCCACATCAGTTCAAGGCTGTTGTTGTCTAGCTGAGCTTTGAAAAGAGGAAGTATTTTATAAATAATGAATCTTCAGATAACTATGAAAGTAATTTATATACATATATGCCTATTTATATGTATATCTATACATTATCTATCATCTTTTTTATCTATCATCTATCAATCATTCATTCATCCATTCATACTATCTGTCTGTCTATCATCTATCTATCATCTATCTATCTATCTATCTATCTATCTATCATCTATCTATCTATCTATCTATCTATCTATCTATCTATCTATCTATCTATCTATCTATCTATCTATCTATCTATCTGTCTATCATTTCCATATGCCCACTTGCCAAGGGATTAGATGAAATAAGTATTGGTCTACATCAGAATTTTGCAGTGGGTATAATTAAAACCTGGATCCAATCAGCTGCCAAGTCCTATTGATTTTCACAACCTTTGGTATTTTTTCTTTTCTCCTCTCCCACAACCACTGTCCTTATCTAGGCACTCATTCCTTCTCACTTGGACTACTGTTGATGTTGTTCAATTGTGTCCAGCTCTTTGTGACCCCATTTGGAGTTTTCTTGGCATATCTGTTGAAATGGTTTGCCATTGTCTTCTCCAGCTCATTTTACAGTTGAGGAATTGAGGCAAACAAGGTTAAGTGACTTGCCCAGGGTCACACAGCTAGTAAGTGTCTGAGGCCAGATTTGAATTCAGGAAGATGAGCCTTCCTGACTCCAGGCCTGGCACTTTTCCCTTTGGACTTTTGTGAGAGTTTCCTAATTGGTTTCACTACTTCTAGTCTCTCCTCGCTCCAATCATTCCTTGACTCAAGTGCCCAAATGTTATTCCTAAAGTTCAGGTCTGACCACACCACTGTATTCTCAAGAAGACTCAATGCTGCCTGTTGTCTCTAGGATAAAACACATACCCTTATTTCTGCCATTTCAAGCACATCACGACCTGGCTCCAATCTCTCTCCCCACATTGATCTCATTACTTTTTTTTTACATTTCAGCCATATTTGCCCCAATTCTCCTTCTCCTTCTTCTTTTCCTCATTTCACCTTCTAGAAACCCCCACCTGCTAAGCCCTGCTCAAATTTCCCCATAAGACCTTTTCTAGACCCCTAATTCTTAGCATCCCCCTGTAGAAATAACTTTGAATTTTCTGTATGTGTGCATACATATATATGCAGGTATACACATGTATACATAGATGCACATATATGATATATACACAGTATAAGTTCCTTAAAGTCAGAGATTTTTGTTTTTGTCTTAGTTCTCTTTAGCACCCAGCACAGTGCTTGGCACCTAGGCACAGTGTTGAATTCAATTGCACTGAACTTTATCATACTCTCCTTCACCTTTCTGTGTCCCTTTTATTTGATTTTCATGGGAATTTGCATCTCAGAAATGGAAAATATATGCTACAGACAGAGAGGTACTTGTGTTATTTTAGTTTATGTAAACAGGGATTAGCAGGAGCCAGGAATGGCTTGAAGTGAACTGTTGGCATTGGCAAATGTGGGTAGGGCTAATACACATTTTTTATGTGCAATAAAAGGTTTGTAGTCCTAAGGATTTTTCAAAATTATTTGCAAGGCTACTTGAAGATACTTTGCTGTATTTCTGTCTTCTTTCTGACTTTTGCTTGTACCAGAACCACTTGCTTTGTTATTGATCTTTATAGATTCAAAATCTTCCATTTAATTTATCCCAGTCACCAAAGACACACCCTTTCCATATATATATGTATAGGAAAAAATGTATATATATTATCAATAATAGGAAAGCAGAATTTTTCTGTCTTCAAATGTCAAAACGGATGTTATGTAAGTTGGGGTTCATTATATCTCTTTTGTTTTCTAAATCCATAGGTCCATTATCTTTTGGGTGAATCAATATGCCATTGAGAGGGAATTTAAATTTATCATTCCACCAAAATGCTTTTCCATTATGGACTATCATGGGAAACTAGTAAAATTCTACATGAGACTCTTGAGACCTCTCTAGAGCAATGGTACCATGGCAGCATGTGGTAGTATATAACCAGGAGTCAACTGAGAACTGTGAGTTATATTTTTTAAATACCACCTTATTCTTGTTCACAATCAGTGTTGTATATGTGTGTATAGTCACTAATCTGTCACCAGTGAAGTAGTTTTAGCTATTTTAACAACCAAATTCAGTATTCATTCATTCATTTAGTTAAGTGCCTATTATAAACCATACATTGTGCTAGTTAGTGGAAATACAAAGACCAAAGCAAAATAGATCCTGCCCTCAAGGACCTTATATTCTTTTGGAGGGAAATAATGTATATACTGATAAGAACATTAGATAGATGGATGGAAAGACAGACAGACAGATGGATAGATAGACAGATGGATAGATAGATAGATAGATAGATAGATAGATAGATAGATAGATAGATAGATAGATAGATAGATAGATAGCATTTATAAAGCTCTAGGTGTCATTTCAACTCCTACTCTCACTGGCAAGTTAGATCTCCAGGGCAACATTACATCTTCCCCTTAGTATTCTAGGGGTACTCTTGTGAAATTGGGGCTCTTCTGGCTAGTGCTATCAGCATGAGCTCCCATTCCAGTGTATTCTCCCCAATATCAATCAAGAGTTATCTCTTCTGTATCATTTAACCAGGGCCAGTTAACATCTCCTTAATATCATCATTATCTTTAGCACCCCCCTCCCAACTATCATTTAAACAATTAACTTCAATTAGCTTTTTACAAGAGGGTTATTTACAGAGAAGATGTAGCAAGAATCCAAGTACAAACATCTTTTCTGATCCGGGAGCACAGTCTTCCTTTTACCACCTCAGCATTTGGGAAGAGTTTGGATGCAGAATTAAAGCAGTTATTGCAAAGTTTCCACTCCACCAAATTCACTTCCAAATGCAACATAACCAATGGATGGAAATCATCTCTTGCTGCAACAGAACATGGACTCTTGGAGGCAATCTTCTGCTGGGCTGGGTAAAACAGGTTACTCCTCAAGACCTTGGTAGTGGGAAAGAACAAATGCAAAGAAATAGCAAGGAAACAGAGGTGCCAGTCACATCGGACCTTGGGTAGGGAGGGAGACAGGGCAGCTGACAGTAGGAGGCTGTTGCCACCACTACTACTGCTTCTCTCCCCACCCAGAGGCTTACGGTAGTTATGCATCACTGCTAGGAAAGAGAAATGTCATTGGCCCAGTTAGTTCCATTTGTATCATAATGAATTCTTGCCTGGTAGTCAGAAAAAATCATTGAATGCCTGTTCATGTTCTGAAGTAGGGAATGTGATCAAACCATGGGGGGATGGGGGATGGTATGTGGTGGTGACAGTGAACAGAATACTTTTCACATAGTTTGACAATCAGGCTCCCACTGGTCAGCCTGACTGTTACATATCTATATCTATATCTATATCTATATCTATATCTATATCTATATCTATCTATCTATATCTATCTATCTATCTATCTATCTATCTATCTATCTATCTATCTATCTATCTATCTATCTATCTATCTATCTATCTATATTCCTCCTCAACGCCCCCTTGTAGAATTACTACTACTTTTGAGGGCACCACCAGTTACCCAGATTGACAACCTCATTGTGGTCCTCTACTGTCCACCACCTTACCTGTCCAATCAGTTGCCAAGTCTTGCTATTTCTTCTTCCACAACATCTCTTCTCTCTCCAATCACACATTCATAGTCCATTTCACACCTTTATCACCTCTTTCCTGGACTATTACAATAACCTTCTAATTGTCCCCCGGCTTCAAATCTCTCCTCACTCTCATCCATCTTCCACACAGCTGCCAAAGTGATTTTAACAAAGCCAGGTTCTGACCATATCACCTCCTCTACTCAATAAGTATACTCCAGTGTCTACCTCTCATTTCTCGAATAAAATGTAAACTCCTGTTTGGTCTCTTTCATAGCTTGTTCACTTTTTCTCTTTTCAATCAGCTTATACAACACTCCCTTTCATTCATTCTACTTTCCAGTCATATTGGCTTACTTGCTATCCATCACACAGCTGCTCCACCTCCCATTTCCAAGCCTTTGTATTGGTTGCCTCTCATGCTTGGAACACTGTCCCTCCTCACTTGTACCTCTTTAAATCCCTGGCTTTCTTCAAGACTCAGCTCAAGCCTTAACTTCTATTGGAAGTTTTGCTCATTCCCCCCAGTTGTGAGTGCCTTCCTTTTTAAGGTTACCTTGCATCTATTTTTTAATGTATTTTTAGTGTATATACCTATTTATGTATTATGTGCTTTCACCTATTAGAATATAAGCTCCTTGAGGGCAGGATTATTTTTGTTTTTTGTTTGTACCTCTAGGGCTTAGCACAGAACCTGGCAGATAGGTAGTGCTTAATAAATATTTGTTGATTGATTGAGTAGCTTGTAAATTCAGGAAGCTAAAGATAGAAGTAGAAAGGAATGTACCAGTGAAGATGAAAAGAGATAAGATGCCCGGATAGGAATATTCTACATATTGCCTGCTAAGAGGAGGGAATTGCCATGCAGATATCAAAGCTAGCAAAGGGCAATGATATAGTAGGGAGAGAGACTACAAGCATGCAGAAAAATCATTCTGCTAAAGGCAGAGTTACTGAACACTTCTTATCTTGATTTGCTGAGATTTCATAGAGGAAGACATGAGGAAATTGCTGTTTGGGGCCCATTCTGATGAATTTGGAGGAATGGGTTAGGAAAGTGGGACCTGGAAAAAGTGATTTTGCCATTTTAATTTGTGGTCAGTAACAAGGGTAAAACTAGAAATAATCTGACCATGGTAATTCACTCCACTTTGGAATTTGATTGCAGGGTTCAGAAATGCTAAGTAGAGAATGAATACAAACTCACCTAGCCCACACAATCCAGCTTCACATTTCATCCAGCCATCCACCTCAAGCATCTTGTAATTGCCTTAGATGCCACAATCCTTCCTCCTTCCTCACAATCGCATCAATACTACCTTTTCTTCTGGAAGTGGCATGACAGTTATCTGCTCCATTTACCATCTGTGACTCTCAAGAGCAAAACTCCCTTCTCTGACCACTGCTGTCTATATGCATTGTCTTTTCCTATATGATTATGAGCCCTTTGAGGAGAGATTGTCTCACTTTTGCATTTTTATTTCCCGTGTCTAGTTTATAGTAAGTGTTTAATAAATGTCTTTTTATTCATTCAATTCAATTCAAAGAATTCAGATAAGATCTCTATGCCTGAAATTCTAAAAGGCAAATTACTTTAAGATAGATGAGAAGTTCTTAAGAGGGAAATACTAAGGCAATTGAAAATTATTCCATTAAGAAAGAAAAAGAAGAGATGTCTAAATAATATTGATGAGCTCAGATTTTAAAAGGATAAAAGAACAAGAAGTTACTGAGGATGAAGAAAAAAAACCATTATTCCTTGCCCCCTCATTTCTGGAAGGATGTCTTCCAGGTGTCACCTTTCTGTACCTGAGTCACTTTCTATGCTCCCTGGAGGTCTAATTTGGTGATTATCCCTGTTTCTCTTAGCTTATCCAATATGTCAGTGTCACAAGCTACTGGTTCTATCTTGGTGGTGACAATGTTCTAGAAGTTCCAGTGAGGGAGGGTTGGAAGAACTTCTGTCTACTCATTATTTTCCAGAATCTCTTGTAAAACCATAGTATTAGTTAATTGGTCAACAAGCAGGTAGGTTCAATAGACTATTATTGCTGTTCACAAGGCTAGCTCAATCACAATTTCATGGCCTATTTGAGTATAATTTTTTTTGTCTCCACTGTACTAAAAATGTCACTAAAGCACTATCACTGAGGAGAGAGCTCCAGCTTGGGATCATGCATCAGTTTGCCTTATGCATTGATCTGATAAAGTCATTATACTACCTACATATTTTCATGGCTCCCAATTTTCTATTAAAAAAAAATTCAAACTGTTTACCATTCAAGGTTTTCCAGTGCCAAATTTACTTTTACAATCTTGTCTGCCATCATTTTTCTTCATTTACAGTATGCTCTTGACAAATGAA
The DNA here is from genome assembly GCF_028372415.1 of Notamacropus eugenii. Taxonomy (NCBI): domain Eukaryota; kingdom Metazoa; phylum Chordata; class Mammalia; order Diprotodontia; family Macropodidae; genus Notamacropus; species Notamacropus eugenii. The sequence continues at coordinate 346,007,141 of NC_092875.1, forward strand.
ATGACTCTTGTGCAAACATGTACTACTTCTCCACCCCACCCTCACCTTTGACTTTGCTCCCAGTGTTCATTGCAGCCAGAGCAACAAGCCCCTCAGGCCTGCCATTACCAATATCTGTCCATTGAAATCCTGCATATCTTATGAGAGACATTTCAAATGTCACCTCTTCCGTGCATCCTTCCCAGATATGCCCCAATCAGAAATGTCCTTTCCTTCTTTGCCACTCATGGTACTTTTTTAAAAAAATAGCTTACAAAATGGAATGTAAATGCATAATGCATTGAAAGAATTTAATCATAGAGAATCTCTCATTACAGAGAGAACTATCAACACAGATTAGAGTTAGTCACTAAACATGTATTAAGCATCTATGTACTAGGCACTAAGCTAAATGCTGGGGACACAAAAGAGCTTCGTCTTTTGACAGTTCCTGCCCTTAAGGGACTCACAATGGAATGGAGGCAACAAGCAAATAAATAAAACAAGATATATTCACAGAATAAAAAGGAAACAATGAACAAAGAGAAGGTCCCAGAACGAAGAGGTGTTGTCTTCCTGTAGAAGATGGGATTTTAGTCATTATTGATCAAAGATGGTCAACTAGAAATGGGGATTGCTATTCATGAGGACGGCTTATGACACATTCTATTTTGTAGTTGATTTATTACGTTGTTTATTTATTTACTCCTACTTCTTTTAGAATGAAGTCCTTCCATGCCCCAGCAGATGATCTTAATGAGTTATGGATTTTAATGACCTTATGTTATGGATCTTAATGATTTATGGATAATAAAATAAAATAGATCACTTGATCCATAGAAGGCCAACCTTCTAGTGGCAGATCTCTGAACTGGTTCTTGGATAATAGATGTACATTATTAATTTTTTTCTTTTCAAGATTATTTATTTAGTATTTTATTTTCTCCAATTACATGAAAAAATATTCTTAGTATTAATTTTAAAATATTTGAGTTCCAAATTCTCTCTCTCCCTACCCCCTTCATTGAGAAGGCAAGCAATTAGATATAGTTTATACATGCGTAGTCATGCAAAACATTTTTTTAATGAATGAATGAATGATGAGGAAAGGCACACATACCAAATGTCTGTCTGTATGTGACAAGCTTGATTATTGTGGAGTCCTTACTTTGGAGGTGACTCAAAAAGAACGTTCTCTCAGATCAAACCATTTAATTACATTTTTCACTTTCCCTTTCTACTTCTGATTTTAAAGGTACTACTTGGAGATGACAGAAAGCTGACCTTGGACCTCCCTTAATTGGGAGACCTAGAGTAGATCATTTAACCTCTTAGTGCCCCAGGCAAATTTCTAAGATTTTAAAATGATCTGCATGGCAGGGAGATACCTATCAGTGACTGTACCAATGAAATCACAGGTTCCATGCCTCCAAAAAGGGCCAACTTGTCTTGTGCTAGGGATATATGTGGCTACTGACAATTCTGTAGGGTGGTATCTGCTTTGTTGTTGTTCCTCTTTCATTCCAAAAGAGAACCATCACACCAGGAAGGTGATGCTATGACTTATAGTTGGATTTATGTGAGGGAGGGCGGTGCAAAGTCACAGCCTCACTTTCTCCCCCAGAGCCATCTGGGTCCGATGGCAAGATACAGATCAGGGTGACTGGAGATGATCCTTGATATCTCCTTTAGGTGTAGGACAACAGGCCTATTATACAGCCAGGATTTACTCCTAAGAAATTGGCAAAAATCTACAAATCAGGGCATGATTTTTTATTTTGGCAGTTGTCTAGATCTTAAAAAAGTAATGGAGAAAATGTTCATAGTTAATATAGAAATTAGTTAATATAGAAAATAGTTACTATAGAATTTATATATGGATTTATATATTATATAGAACTATACATATCTATATGTAGATATGTAAATATAGAAAATATATAATTAATATAGAAATGTCCATAAAATAAAAATATTAATAATAATAATTAATAAAATAGAAAATATCAATAGATTAACAAATTTAAAAGCATGTCCTGTGTGTTTTTTTCTGGAGATCTGGTGGTTAAATACTTACCAGAACATTACTGGCATAGGAATAATTATGTTAAAAAAGCAAGGGAGAGGAAACCTTGTGAAACTCCAATTTGTAGTGTACCACACCTAATGAACAATTATTCTGATGTGTGCTGACAGCTTCCTTTAGAGTGGGAGGTTTTTCTTGAAGAAATTCTTTCTATTAGTTACCAAGTCAGACAAAAGTCTCATAAGAAATCTCATAAGAAACTGGAAGAAATGAAGTAGAAATAAATCTGTTGGGGTAGGAAAGGGAGGAAGCACAAATTTTCCTTTAGTAATTAATCATGCCTATTTTTCACTAGAGACTTTGACAGCAACTGCTCAAAAACATATTTTACTAGGCATTTTTTTCTTTCCCACCTTTTATTTTACTATTATTATTTTTGCCAGATAACAGCTTTTATTTGTACTTCATAAGTCCTCTGGAGATTCACTGTTTCTATTCTAAACCCCATACACGGTGCCCTGAGCTCTATAAAATTGTGGCACCTTTCATTACTTCTAGGATTCCTTCCTTGGCAATGATTCAGCAGTACTTTACTACCTTACATCCAGTGGAGATTCCTGAATCTGACTAGCTCTCTCTGATGTTGTGGACAAGAGAGAATGATGGCCTTGGTTAGACTCTTTTTTTTTTTTGTAAAAAAACCAATTTTGATCTGAGTAGAAGTCCATATAATATTTCAGTTTCAAAAAATACTGAATATGATTATAAATTTTTATACAGAATGCAGTCCTAAATTTCCCTTCTTGAATATAACTTTCAGAAGGTAGGAAGAAGATAGTTCCTTGTGTAACTCCAATTCCACCTAAGCCAATGGCAATTTTCCTGAAAGACATCCTTATGATGCTGTGTGTTTGCTCACTGCTTTTATGGAGATAGAAATGACACTAGATTGGCTGAGAGGCCTCTGGGCTATGATACTGTAGATGTTATACATACACACACACACATACACACACATATATACATACATGCATACATAGGAGCTGTGACTTCAGATCATTGGACGACACTTCAGAGAAGGAGTTTGAGAAAGAGGGGTTGAGATTGTCACGCAGAGATTTTTAAATGACAGATCTCCTTGGAACCACAGTTATATGGTAGCTATTACCTTCCCCTTTGACTTCCATACATACCTCCTTGCATACCTAAGAGAGGACTCTCCTGTCTCCCCCATCCCCCATTGTTCTTTTCAAAGACTTCATTCACTCATACATTCATTCATCTCTTCTAATATGTATTACTTCTCCATTTTTTTTATCATTTACTTTGATAAAGATATATACTAGGTATTTGTGATAGTCTTTTGTGTAACCAGTAGGAGCTGAACTTGATTCTAAATGTGCTCTATTCTAGAGTGATCAGAGAAGTGATTCACATTGAATTCAGACAGGAAGCTCAGTGGTTCTATCTCCTCCAACTTACTTCTACTCCACTTAGGCTCCCAGTTACCCATCAATGTTATATTTATCATATACGTTAATCTTGGATTGATATACTAATCTTTTTCTTTTTTTCCCACCTCTGTTTGCTTACAACAGTGTTTACTTCAATAAATATTTATTAAGCACATACTAGGAGCAGAGTACTGTACTAGGCTTTCAGCAGAAGACACAGAAATTTTAAAAATTAAATGAAATTTTCTAAAGTTTAGACAAAAGATAGTCTCTGATACACATGCAGAGATAGCTATAATACATACCAGAGTATATTCAATAATAATAATCTCTGGCATGTCTAATACTTAATAATTTACAACAAGCTTTATTCATGTTGGTAGTCCGATAAACCTGAAGAAAGGAAAATTATAAAAAGTCCCAGGTTGCTGAGGGAGCAGAAACTCAGGAAATCATCACAAAGAAAGGAACCAAGACTCTAGGAGAGAAGCTGCTTTGTCCAATCTTGGCAGAAGATGTGGGGAGAGATGTGCAGCTGAACCTTTCCCTCTAGAGATTCCAAAATGACAGTTCTGTATTTTCTTTCCCCTTTTCAGCTCCTTAATGGGAGTCTGAAGTCTTTTCTTCTATCACAAGGAGAGTTTGTTTACTTTTGTTTGTTTTAAATGTTAACGTCTTTGTAAGCAAAGTAAACACTAGTATTTGCTGGTAGAGATATAATTATTGGGAAAATGAAGGAGAAACAGTAACAATTTATCGGGACTATAATCCCTAGAGAAGAAAGATTGATCAAAAGCTTGCCTCTGATTGGGGGCTTGGAGCTAACAAAAAAGATATACCAATTATTTAATACTGTCTACCATTGTGGAGAGTTATTTATATTGAGAAATCCATATCGGCACTGTGTTAGTAATATGGTGAGGCACAAATAAGATTGGTTGAACAACCCTGATCACTGTACCATACCTTCCTACACTTACTTCATCTCATGTTTCCTTACAACATCCATTTATTTAGGCAGAACAAGGACCATTGTCCCCGTAGAAATAGACTTCAAGAAGTGCAATAAATCTTTCTTCCAAACAGTTTAAAGAATATTTTAACTTAAATATATTAAAAAAACTTTTTTATATCATATTTTTCTATCTCTTTCATTCCTAAATCTAGCCCACCTTCTGGCCCGGTAAGCCATCTCTGGTTGCAAAGAATAAAAAAGAAAGGTAAAAAACCACAACAGTTTGATAAAACAAACATGTCAAGCAAATCTGACAATATACAGTATTCCACACTAATAATTCCTGTGTAAAGAGAAGGGTATACACTTTCTTATCACTTTTCTTGAGGGCAATATTGAGCAACATAATTTACGTGAATGCACTCGCTTTCAAAGACTCAAGGGAATATATTACTAAATTTACTACGGAACAAAGCCTAGAATGCAAATACAGCATAGTGTTTATCTTTAGACCTAGCTCAAGATTCATCTCTTGCATGAAGTCTTTCCTGATGGTGCCATACTCTCCCACCATAACTTTTCTCAACTCTGAAGTTATAGAATTTATCACATGCTTTAGCACTTTATTATATCCTGTTTTGTTTGCTCTCTACTTGTTTCAAGTCAATCACTTGTAGTGGAAAGAGTTCTGAATTTGGAACTGGAAAATCTGAGCTTAAACTCTGGCTCTGCCTCTTATCATGTGTCTGAGTCTCAGTTAACTCATTTGTAAAATGGGAGACTTAGACTGGATGATCTTTAAGATCCCTTCCAGCTATGAATATATCTATGATTTTTTGAAATCCTTACTGAATGTTTACTATGTTCTCTGTGCTAGACAATTTTCAGAAATAGAGAACAGGAAATAGCATTGTGGCAACCTGGATTCTTCTTATAGCTTTTCTGGTAACTATATCTATCTATCTATCTATCTATCTATCTATCTATCTATCTATCTATCTAATCTCAAGGACATCTCCCTGCTCTGAAGTACCTTGATTCTCATCAAGAGTCCATGCTGCATTGTGGGTAGAGCGCCAAACTTGGTGTCAGGAAGACCTAGGTTTCAATCCCATTATTTACTTTGGGTAAATCACTAAAGCCTTCTGGGACTCAGTTTTCTTATCTGTAAAATAGAAGATAATATCACTACCTCACAGAGTTGTGGAAATCAAAATGATGTGATAAATATAAAGTGCTTTACAACATTACAACACTTTAAAAATGTGTACTGCTTATTATCAGAAGGAGAACTATGTGGTACATGTGGACTTGTATAGGAATTAGAGAAAGTTTTGTGGAAAAGATGGAAAGGATGAGCACAGCCATTTCTATTTGGGAGAAGGTCATGAACAAAACCTCTGTGGAGAGAACTCTTTTAGGTGATTTTGTGTCTTGTCAAGGAATTTAAAAAATAATAACCCTATATAATTTTTTTCTCCAAAATATTTGACTCAAATATTAAATGCACATTAAAAAAAAAGGCTGACTCCTCCCCCCCAAACCCTTTACATGGATCAGTGTTTGTGGATATATGCAGTATTTATGGAACCCTCCCTTACAACAAACAAAAAGAATTTAGCAAAAAACAATCAAATGTTTGTGATTTTTGAAATTCCTGCTATCTCCCTAGAGGGCAATATGTTTCATTATTGGTTCTCTAGGATCAATACAATTCATTGTGGTCATTCAGTTGGGTTTCCTTTAGTGTTCTTTTTAATTTATATCATAATAATCATTGTGCATGTCTTCTGATTTCATTTCATTCTGTATTAGTTCATAAAATCTTCCCATGCTTCTTTGAATTCTTCACAATTATTATTGTGCCTCTTTGTGCATATGTGCTGTATTTCCTCTGTCCTGGGCTAGTATATTGTAAACTGCTGGATGGCAAAGTCTGTCTCTTATTTTAAAAAAATCATGTGTTTTCATTGCCTATTTACTTTATAAATTCTTATTGAATTAAATTATATTAAAAAGTATTATGCGAAGTTGGAGCCAATATGGCTGAGAAAATGCAAAGGCAACTCACCTGAGCTCTCCCCCAAACCTCTCCAAATAATGCCATAAAACAATTTCTGAAGCAGCAGAATCCACAAAAGGACAGGGTGAAATAATTTTCCAGCCAAAGACAAAGTATCACTTTGTCAGTGCTACTTTGTCAGATGCTGCACATCAGAGCTTGGGGCAACTGTGAAGCAGGGACCCTTGTTATAGTTGCAGGGTAGAAAAGAGTGCTTGTGGTTACTTACAGACCAGAGCACAGGCCAGGAGGGAGTAAACACACCTCTTCTGAGATCATAACGCCTTGGAAGAACTGAAAACTTAAAGATACCTAGAAGTATCTCTAAAGACATCTGGACAAAAACCCTGAAGCTTGGAACACAGCATCCTCCACTCTGGGAGCAGAGCCCTACTTTAACAAAGAGTTAAAAGTCAAGAAATAAACTGGAAAAATGAGCAAACAACAGAAAAAAAATTCTGACCAAAGAAAATTACTATTGTGACAAGGAAGACCAAAACACACACTCAGAAGAAAAATATGAATTGGTCTCAGGCCATGGAAGGGCTCAAAAAGAATTTTGAAAGTCAAATAAGAGAGATAGTGGAAAAATTGGAAAGAGAAATGAGAGTGATGCAAGAAAAGCATGAAAGAGTCAATAGCTTAGTAAAAGAGACAAAAAAAAAATACTGAAGAAAATGACACCTTATAAAACAGACTAGGCCAAATGGTAAAAGAGCTACAAAAAACCCTGAGAAGAATGCACTGAAAAGCAGAATTGACCAAATGGAAAATGAGGCACAAAAGTTCACTGAAGAAAATAATTCCTTAAAAATTAGAATGGAGCAAATGGAAGGTAATGAATTTATGAGAAATCATGAAACAATAAAACAAAATCAAAAGAATGAAAAAAAGAAGACAATTTGAAATATCTCATTGGAAGAACAACTGACCTGGAAAATAGATCTAGGAGAGATAATTTAAAAATTATTGGACTACCTGAAATCCATGATAAAAAAAAGAGCCTAGACATCCTCTTTCAAGAAATTATCAAAGAAAACTGTCCCTCTATTCTAGAACCAAAATGGAAAGAATTGACTGATCACCTCCTGAAAGAAATCCCCAAATGAAAACAAACTCCAGAGTTCCCTGGTCAAGGAGAAAATATTGTAAGCAGCCAGAAGAAACAACTCAGGTATCACGGAGCCACAGTCAGGATAAAACAAGATTTAGCAGCTTCTGTATATAGTTTTTAATAATTTATTTTTAGTTTTCAACATTCACTTTCATAATTTAAAATTTTTTCCACTTCCCTTCCCCAAGATGGGTTTGCAATTTGATACAGGCTCTACATATACGTTCTTATTAAACATATTTTCACATTAGTCATGTTGTATAGAAGAATTAGAATGAATGGGAGGAACCATGAGAAGGAAAAAAACAAAACAAAACAAAAAGTACAAATAATATACTTTGATCTGCATTCAAATTCCATATTTATTTCTCTGGGTGGATAACATTTTCCATCATAAGTCTTTTGATGTTGTTTTAGGTCCTTCCATCCTGAGAAGTCTATCAAAGTCAGTCAATGTGCTTGTTACTGTGTACAATGTTCTCCTGGTTCTGCTCACTTCACTTCATGTCTTTCCAGGTTTTCCTGAAGTCCACCTAGCAGCTTCTATATTAAAGGATCAGAGGAATATGATATTCTGGAGGGCAAAGGAACTAGGATTACAACCAAGAATCACTTACCCAGCAAAACTGTGTATAATTCTTCTGGGGAAAAAATGGATATTTAATGACATAGAGGTCTTTCAAGCATTCTTGATGAAAAGACCAGAGCTGAATAGAAAATTTGACTTTCAAATACAAGAATCAAGAGAAGCACAAAATGATAAACAGGAAAGAGAACTCATGAGGACTTAATAAAAACATAAAATAAAAATAAATTATTAAAAATTATTATAAATTATAAAAATAAAAAATAAATTAAAGAATGAGAGAGCAATGCACTAGGAGAAAGGGAAAAATAAAATGGGGCAAATTATCTCACATAAAAGATGCAAGAAAAAGCTTTCACAGTGGAGGGGAAGATGGGGGAGGTCGGAGGGAGTGAGTGAAACTTACTCTCACTGGAGAGGGAATAACATACATACTCAACTGAGTATAGAAATTTATCTTACCCTATAGGAAAGTAGGTGAGGAAGGTGATAAGAGAAGGGAGGGCGTGATAGAAGGTTGGGCAGATTGGAGGAAGCAGTAGTCAGAAGCAAAACACTTTTGAGGAGGGGCAGAGTGAAAGGAGAGACTAGAATAAATGGTGTGTGGGGGGAGGAAACATAGAATGGAGGAAAATACAGTTAGCAATTTCAACTGTGAAAAAAATTCTGAAGCAAGTTTCTCTGATAAAAGTCTCATTTCTCAAACATATAGAAAATTGAGTCAAATTTATAAAATTAAGAGCCATTCCCCAACTGATAAATGATCAAAAGATATTGTTTTCAGATGAAGTACTATAGAGATACACAAATTAAAACAATTCTGAATTACTACCTTATATCTATTACATTGGCTAATGGGACAGAAGAGGAAAATGAAGAATGTTGCAGGGGACATGGGAAAAGTGAGGAATTAATGCACTGTTGGTGGAGTTGGGAACTAATTCAACCATTCTGTAGAGAAATTTGGAACCATACCCAAAGGGCTATAAAACCATGCATATCCTTTGACCTAGCAGTGCCGCTACTGGGTCTGCATCCAAAAAGTGAAAAACAAAAAGGAAAAGGATCTATTTGTATAAAAATATTTATAGTAACTCTTTTCTGGTGGCAAAGAATTGGAAATTGAGGGGATGCTCTTCAACTAGGGAATGGCTGAACAAATTGTGGTATGTGATTGTGATGGAATATTACTGTGTTATAAGAAATGATGAGCAGGATGCTCTCAGAAAAATCTGGGAAGACTTACAGAAGCTGATGCAAAGTGACATATACTGTTTGTAAATTAATGGCAATATTGTAAGATGATCAACTGTGAATTGACTTAGCTATTCTCAGCAATTCAATGATCCAAGACAACTCTGAAGGGCTTATGATGAAAAATGCTGTCCATTCCTAGAGAAAGAACTGATGGTGTCTAAATACAGATTGAAGCATACTTTTAAAAACTTTCATTATTTTTCTTGAGGTTTTTTTTTTTTTGTCTATGATTTCTTTTACAACATGACTAATATGGAAATGTTTTACATGACTACACATATATAACCTATACTGAATTTGCTTGCCTTCTCAATGGGGGTAGGGGGTGGGGAGGAAAGAATAGAGAAACTTTAGAACTCAAAGTTTTAAAAACAAATGTTAAAAATTGTTTTTACACGTAATTGGGGCAAAACAAAATACTAAACAAAACAAAAAAGGGCATTATGAGAGATTTTTCAAATGCGTGGTTGAAACGTACAACATACTTTCTATTGCAGATTCACTTTTTTGGTTTTGTTATTTTCACATCATTAAACTGGAAAACATAAAAAAGATTGCTTTCCAAATGTTTTCCTTTTAAAATTTTTTTTGTTTTTCAGGAAGATGATACATATTGGAGAAGATACAGGAGAGTTGGAATGCTAATTCATTGCCATTCTGGAAAGCAATTTGGAACTATGCCCAAAGGGCTATAAAAATGTGCATACCCTTTGACTCAGCAAAATTGCTTCCAGGACTGTGTCCCAAAGAGATCATAAAAATGGGGAAAGGTCCCACATGTACAGAAATATTTATAGCTGTTCTTTTTATTATGATCAAGAACTAGAAATTGAGGGAATGTCCATCAATTGGGGAATAGCTGAACCAGTTGTGGTATATGAATATAATGGAATACTACTGTGCTCTAAGAAATGATGAAGGGAAAGACTTCAGAAAAATCTGGAAAGACTTATATGAATTGATGTTGAGCAAAATGAGCAGAACCAGGAGAAAAGCGTACATAGTAACAGCCACAGTGCGTGAAGATTGCTTCTGATAGACTTAGCCTTTCACAGAAATGCAAGGACCTAAAACATTCCCAAAGAACTCTTGATGCAATAAGACACCCACATCCAGAGAAAGAACTATGCAATCAGAATACATAATGAAGCAGACTATTTCCTCTTGTGTTATGTTTTGTTTTGGTTTTTCTCATGGTTTTTCTCCCATTCATTTAATTCTTCTATGCAACATGACTAATGTGAAAATGTGTTTAATAAGAACATATGTGTAGAACCCATATGAGATTACATGCTGTCTCAAAAGGCAGGGAAGGAGGGGGAGAAAATTTAAAACTTATGGAAGTAATTACTGAAAACAAATAAATTAATTAAAAAAAGAAAATTTTTTTTTGTTTTTGTTCTTCCCAACATATCTTAAAGTCTTTTTAGTCTTGTTTTTTAAAAATTTATTCTGAATCTTTGGTTTTGTTCTTTTTTTAATGTGCCCATCTTTTGTCATGTTTCATCTTTTGCATGTGTCCTTTTAAAATCTGAACTCATCAGAGAGTAGCCTATGCAGTCATAGTGATTTCACAGATAACTAAAGGTGGAAGAAACCTCAGTTTAGTCCAATAGTCTCTTTTTATAGGAGATAATAACCATGCTAAGTCTTCCCTTCCTCAGTTATCACAAACCACAAAGCAAAATGATCACCTTGATGAAAGGCTTCCAACTCTTCCTGCCTATTTACTGATCAGCATGTCTTTATAGTATTTAATGAGGTTATTACTTACTTCCCTTCCACCTTTTGAAAAAAAATCATCAGCAAGGTGAAATTTTATCAGATGCTTTGCTTTTAACTTGTAACAGAAATACAGATAATTCTTGTCCTGCTTCCCTCATTACATGCCTACTATCTGCTACTTTTGTGGCCTTTTCTCAGACCATGTCATGCAGAACTTCCACCTGCACATGGAAGTATTAGAGGTCCTGGATTGATAGTTTTGTTGAATTTCGAGACCAAAAAAGTCCCTGTCAGTTGTACTGGACAAGAAAGAAGGGGAAAGAGGTCTAAGAGGTCTGAAGGAGATATGATACTGGATGACAGATGGAGCTCAGCTCAGTAGAATTTCTATGAGATACGTTTAAATTATCAGCGACCACTTGTCATTTCCTTGCAAAAAAGCAGAAAAGCACCACGCTCATTTCTTGAAGGGTAGTTCAAAATGGAATAAAAATCAAGCTCTAAATCAGGTGGCAGCCCAAGTATTTTTTAACCATTGCAACAATGAGAAGAAATGTGGATATTACTCTCCTGTAACTGTGACTTTGCTGAACGATGCTTTTTTAGCTATGACAGTCTTTCCAAACCATTCTAGGGATCTTCCCAGATCTGGTCCTCTCACTCTACCTTCCTCTAAACAGAGAGTGCCCTCTTTGGAGAAAGGTAACTTATCTACTTCATTTTTGTTTCTAGAACTCTTTAGCTCTGGGCTTTCTGAAAACATTTAGATGACCAAAACCAGTATGCCCTCAAACCGGGGAGAAAATAGTGGACCCTTCTTATTTGTGAAATGGTATCACCATACCTATAACTCCCGATTTTCCAGGTTGTTGTGAGGAAAATAACTAGCAAATTCTAAAGTGCTACATAAATATGAGGTATTATAATTACATTATTATATTATTACATATACATAAAATTTACCCTTCATATTCAAAGAAGAACTGAATACTTCTGTGTCATTAGAAGAATATTTTGAGGCATTAACATTTCTTCCAATTCGGGTCCTACACAGTTACAATTTATTTATAGCAAAAAAATATTTATAGGTAGAACTATAGATATAGGTCTTTCTTTCTTTCTTTTTCCTTCCTTCCTTCTTTCTTTTAAACAAATCAATGCTATTAACCAAAAAACTTCACAAAACAAACATAAACCAATTGCTTAACAGCTACTTTTTTATTTGACTTTACACTGTCAACTTACAATAAGCCAATCACAAGAAAAAATGTTCAATTGTGCAGAATGAGCAGTGATTCCATAGTGCACATTAAGACTTTAAGGAGCCCCTCAAAATAACAAATACTGACACACATCTATTATCTGTAAGGAAGTCAGCATCCCTCTCAAAGCATGATTTGAAATTAAGTAATTGTATTGTTGCTTGGCTCAGAGTAAGCCCTAGTATTTTACAGTCACTATCAAAACAAGGCATACTTTTACAATTAACAAGAAAAAGTTCTCAAATTGAGGCAATCCTTTAAATATTTTTTTTACTGAATATATTACTATGTCATGAGAGATACAGTTAGACTTGGACTATTTAAAAACTTGAGAAAATATACAAAATGTTCAAGTTTCCAATGGATGTGCTTTTTCCATACAATTTAATATAAACCATAAAACCAAGGATTTTTTTTTTTAAGCCCCAAAAGCAATTAAATATCACTGGAGTGAGAGGGTTAGAGGTGAAGGATTCACATATGGTCAAACTCTCACTATCAATATGCTACAGTGATTTTTTTTCTTTTTAGGTTAATTATGAAATACGATTTGATTTAGTGCAAGGGCAGTGCACTTACGTACCTGGAACATGGATGCTATTTAGGAGATGCATCTGTGCCAAAAAATATCAACTATGTCATGGTAAAAGACATTCAGAAAAAAGGACTTCAGATTAAAAGTTGTCTGCATATGCTGATCACCACATCAAACTTGATGAATCCATTGAATTATTTTGAAGTGTTTTTTTTTCTTTTTTTTAAGTATTATGCTACTATAAATCACATTTCTAGTCTAGGGTACCTCGAGGACACAGGGCTTGACTATAAATCTCCTCCCTCTCCTTTTTAGTGAATTAGTATATTAGAAAAATGCTTTAGACCTAGGAGATATTAACCAGAGGCAGGTGTCATGCACAAAACTCCTGGACTTTCTCCTCTAGTTACACAAAGATCATTCTGAGTGGTGTCTTTGTCTAAGTGAGCAGTTTCTTTTGGGGGAGGATATGGAGAGAAAGAAAGCACAGAATGAAGACGTCTGAGTTGGAAACGGATGAGGGGAAATGAAAAGTAACTCCTATCTGATTAATCAATCAACAAGCAGTTATTAAGTGCCTAATGTATGCCAGGCACTTGGGGTACAAAGAAAAAAAAATTAAACAGTTCCTGCCTTCAACAAGCTTATGTACTTGAAGTCAAGAAAACTATAAAGGGTTCAGGTATGGCTTAATTCAACTTTTCTCCATTGATGCCCGTGGAGCAGACAGTAAAGAAATCATTAGGGATTTTCATTATAAAGTGTTGTTGTTACATAGGAATGGCAAGAGAATATTTACCAAAAAGCATTATTATTTACAAAATATGGAACTATTTTAAATAATATTTACAGGGTAGTGTTAGCACAATATAGTTTTTGTTATATAGAATCTTTCTTTGTAGGGTACTTAGTGTAAGGACCATCTTATGTTCGGCGGCTTCTTTTCTCTTAACAAAGATGATTTTTCTTAGGAAGAAAACTGAATTGGTGGGAGAGCCCAACATCTTATCTCTGAGAGGATAGAATTATTTTGTATAAATAAAGGAAAAAGAGAAAGTTTTCAATTTTAATAAGCTGAAAGAACATCAGTGCTTCAGGAAGGGATGGGGCCTTCATTGATATGGGGAATTCCTGCATGAGGAAATTCCTCTACCAATAAAGATATAATTTATTCTTTTCTACAACTTATGGTCTCAGTTGGGTTGCCTAAAGCACTGTGAGGGTGACTTATCAATGGTTACACAGTCAGCTAGGTCACTGCCATGTTAGTGGCAGCAATTGAATTCAGGTCTTCATTGGCTGTGAGGCCAGAACTCTATCCACTATGCCATCCTGCCTCAGTAGGTACAGCATCTAATATTGGGTTAAAGTATGACCCGTGATAGAGTTAGCCCTTCACAGCATTGCAAGGACCTATAACATTCCCAAAGGACTTTCAAGGCAAAATGCCATCCACATCCAGAGAAAGAACTGGAATTGGAAAGCAGAATATTTTCTCTTGTGTTATGTTTTGTTTGGGTTTTTCTCATGGTTTCTCCCATTCATTTTAATTCTTCCATGTGACATGACCAATGTGAAAATGCATTTAAGAATATATGTGTAGGACCCATATAAGAGTGCATGCCTTCTTGGGGAGGGAGGAGGGAAGGAAGGGGAGAAAATCTAAGACTTATGGAAGTGATTGTAGAAAACTGAAAACAAATAAACTAAAATTAAAAAAACAAAGTATGACCCATGTGTTAGATGCAGTGCATTATAGAGTCTTCAGGAGTCCTGTTTCAAAGGTAGTTGAATATTAAGAACATTTCAACAGAAAGGAGTAAATCTAAATCATTTTTGGGGGGTGGGGAGAATAATGTACTCTTATTTAGGATCAGATTCCTTCCTGGCTGCAGGGTGAGTAGTCAGTTCTGAGAGATTTTAGTGCTCTTGTATACCTTCAAGGAATGGGGGATGGAAGGGAAAAAAGAATGAATGCTACACTCACCTTTTCAGGATAGATACAGCAAAAATCAGAGACCATAACTGAAGAAAGAGGAAGTCATCACAGCACCATTTAGACAACATTGCCATCCAATAGCTTCATTACTGTGGGGCTGAAAAGTCTGTGCTTCCTGCAAGGGGAATATTGAGTTTTCCTAGTGGATCAGCCCATATAGACAGCACCTTACTGTGGGGGCCTGAACACCCCTCCCTTCAATGAGCAGGGCATTGGTCCTACTGGTAGAAGAAATAGGAGGTTAAGAGGTGCTAGGCTATAAGGTGCTCGTCTCCCTTTGGTACTTAGGAGGTAGTTAGTTCATGCCCTCCAGAAATAAAGATGGGAACAGAGCTGTTTAATTTTTTTAAAAAATCATTTATCTATGATTAAACTAGAGATCTTTCTGATGAACCTGGAGAGAAATAGTTAAACTCAGAGCCTCAGTCAACATCCCAGAAAAAAATTATAGTGCTACATCACTGAAGATAATGGCATATTGTTAAAAGCTAGCATATGCATGGTCATGGTTATCAGAACACATTCTATAGGAAGATTTAAGTATTTGTATTTCTTCAACATTTATAATTTTAAAAGGGGCATCAGATATAGGATTTATACACTATCCCGATTAGATTGTTTAATGTAAACAAAGCACTAATATGGTACAAGAGGCAGACAAACAGCAACCACAGTTTGAACTCTCAATATATTCTAGATACACAGTAGCTTTAAAAAGGGGTCCTAAATAGACTCTTTCTATGGTATTCCTTTTCCCTCACAAGATTTAAACCATATATATAGATAGATAGATAGATATTTTTGTAAAGTGCTTCTTACCTAGAAAAGTACTACTGTAAACATTAACTTTGGTTAAATTTGTCCTTCAAAATATATGAAACATCTAGCTTGATCTTTACAATAAAAGACAACATGTAACAAAATATATGCTTAAGTATATAAGATTTTTACATTTTATTTCTTCAACATTGAAAATTCAAAATTATTTTTATGATAGACAATGACAAAATGGACATAACTGTTCTTGTTTATTCCCCACCCTCCCAACATATACATTCACAGGCTTCAACAGCTGTCTCATGCCTGCTAATCCTGGTTTTCAAAACCATGGTAGCATAAAAAGTATTAAAGCTCTCCTTTCTCCCCAACCTGACAAAAAGAGTTATTTACCATAAGATTATCTACATTCACAGTTCTGAATGCACATGAACTATTTAGCGTTATTACATAAGAAAAACAGAGAATCAGGAGGTACAAACATTCTGTACAAGTCTGTGGATCAGAGATTTTTTTTTCTGAAAATGCCCAATGGCATATATCATACAAAAATCACTTCATATACAGACCTGAAAGAATTGAGGCAACTTCAGAATTGGGCTTTTTTTTTTTTTGGTCCTTTCCCTCAGGATCTCAGTTCTATTAACCTCTTTCATTTACCATTTAAAAAATATCATATTTGAACATTGGATCTTTCTCTTTAAAAGGACACAATGAAAATTTATTCACTATATAAAATATCTACTAGGAACTTTTAGCTACTCAGTCCACATCTGAGTTGTTTTGTGTCCAGTATGTGTCCTATGAGGCTCTGAAATTCACTCTAGTAAGACTTATTTTACCCTTGATCTGAATAAAAAATAGAAATCTAACATTCTTATACACAAATTAGCAAAATTCAGGAAAAAAATTTAACTGATCATCTAAATAGGTTTGAAAATTTTTAAGCTCTCAAAATCCTCACTGGTAGAAAGAAAAAAACAACATCACCTAAATTTAAAGATCCTTAAGGAAAATGAGACTTTTGTTCTATTTTCCTGGCTATGACATTCATTTTGTGAAGAGATGCCTAAGATAAAAAAATCCAGTTTTGCTTACAAATGAAAACAACTACATTATTTCAAATAAGTTCAGAGGTGTGAGTATGTATATATATGTATGTATTTGTATCCACACACACATATGTTTTAGGAAACATGCTAGAACATGTAACCAATTACTGGGCTTCAAGAATGAATTTCTGCTTAATTCTGGCTATAAAGAAATGTAAAATCATGTACCACAAATAGGATCAAAGGGGAAACTAAATTATTCTGTCCTCCAAACTTCCTGGAAGTATCACTCTTGTATTTTATCTCTCTGACACAAAGAGAACAATGAAAAAATATATATATATTTCTATACACATATCCTAGTAAAACTGTTCCCCCCCCATATGAAGGAATTTCCATACCAGTTTTACCAGGTGACACTTAGGGTTTAACATTTTATAATGGGGACAGTTAATATGGCAAATGTATAAGGCTGCACCAGTGACTGCAAACCAAACTCCAGACTCTTTATTCTACTTTACTTATTCTATTCTACAAGACAAGCTATGTTTTGACATTAAGCTAACAGACAGATTTCTCTCTGTTGGAAGACTGGATAGGAAAAATATTCCTAGTTCATTTTCCCTCCATCCATGCCTAGCCCCTAAGCTTAAAAAAGATCTATTTGCATAAACAATAATTAATTTGGGGGAGGAGCCAAACCAATTTGACAGAAAAAAATTTGAGAGGATATTTATTTTTCTATTCCAAAGATGCTGTAGTTTATCAAATAAGTAAAATAATACAATAATCTGGAATCCATTGAACTCCTTTCATTAAGAAAGAAATTATCTTTCATTTCTTTTACCTTATAAGATTTTCAACTGTGCACAAATACTTTGATCAGAGATTAATCTATATTAAATTAAACACAATTTACAATAGAATCCTAAAGTTGCCAATATGAAAAACAACCCCACCAAATAGGAATCCTAACACACAATTAGTGGAAAGAAATAAGATAAGTTTTGGTTAGGGGCCAGACTGTTAAGAGTACCTTTATGAGTCAATAGACTTCAAGTGGCTAGGATAATTTGCCTCAGTAAAAGTCTATTCGGAATTTTAAAACAACCCAAACTAAGAGCTTAGTACATATAATACTAAAAAAACCCAACTATAATTAAATATTCCCCACACACTCTTACAGGGGGAAAAATGTAGAAAAACAAGTCTCCCTTTCATAAAAGTGTTGCATGTTTCCTGAAGTATCTACATGAAGATTATAAAAACATTTTACAAACTCCCAGACAGATTTAGACACACACAGAAAACAGAAAATGCATCCTCCACATTCTGTATTTGTTGAAGGTGGCAGATCTTTTATAGTAGCTCCCAAAACACATACAACAAATTAAAATTTTCAAGTGTAGAGAGAGTGTCTTGGGGTCAGAGCTCCCTAACTTTTTGTACTACTATGGAATTGACAACATAAAGGACCATTTGCAAAGTTTTAATGAAAATTAAAAACCAGATTTTTAGACCACTTTGTGCCCTCCAAAAATTAAACTAACCCAAACAACCTCCTTTGCATAATTTGTTGATTTTGTTACTGAAGACAGCCTGAGTTTAACTATCCTCAAACACAGAAAAATACTAATCACCAAAGTGCACTTAAGACCACAGCAGCTACATTATTCTTTTTACGTGCACACTCCCTAAGACACTTTGTACATGAAATTAAACAATGGAATATAAATAAGTATGCGGCTTCTTTTCAAATACACATACAGTACAAGGAAGGTAGCACATTCACAGTCTTGGTGCTCACAGACTTTTTACAAAGAAACAACAACAACTACAACCACAAAACCGAAACCCAAATCTTTCCAGACCAGTTTGAAGAGAATAAATTTACATTGCATGGGAGAGAAAGAAAAATGGGAAATTCTCACACAAATAACAGGGAGTATATATTGTCATGGGTATTGGAATGATAATGGAACCTAGGTAAGGGCTTCTCCACTTCACCAGGAGAAGGAGATGATGCTTCAGTATTAGTTCAATTTCTTCTCAAAGGGGTTCCTCTCATCTTTAATATTTTCAGGGCTGAAGTCAGTACAGAAACCATTAGGGGTTGGAGCAGAGGGTGTCTGAACACAGCTTTCAAAACTTGCTTGATCTGGATACAAATATTCTTCTGCAAAGTCTGGGTACACTTCTGCAAACCTGCTGAAGTCAGCTAGAAAAAATAAAAGACATTTCGCGTTACATGGGCTCTAGGTGGAAGGCAAGGTTCTAGGGCTACGGGTATGGGTCACTATGGCTTGTCTAGGTGCCTACCTAGAACACAGATACTTCCTATAGTCTGTAGCTACTGTAACTTTTCAAGACGACAGAGAGAAAGAACATTTGGGATCCTTCCTCACTGAGAGATACTTATTCAGCACACAGGTTACAACTATATTGTACAGGCAAGGAGACAGTTTAATGTGTGAATTCAGGTAAATTTAAAATATTCCTCGCCATTCCCTCCACTAAAGTCATGCGTTAGTCTGATGCTGCAATGTAACACATTAGTAATGAATTCTAAAAAGGCATATCTGTGGAACATAAATTCTGATATTGCCTACCTTACTTTCAGTACAGACCCACAAAGAGTTTGTGCTTATCATCTGAGAACTAGCCTTGCTAAGTCTGGAGGGGTTCATGACCTAAAGATGAGGAGAAGTGGGAATAAAAGGAAGCATGGGAAAGATTGTCATGTATATCAGTGAGGAAGGATGCATGAAGATGAAATTGTCCACCATTCGAAATATTTGAAGAAGTGTTTTCTGGATAGGAAATGTTTTTAAAATACTTTTATTTTCAATATTCATAATAACTCAAACTTAATCAGCAAATTACAGAAAACCTTCCAAGGGAGTCATTTTGGTTCACACGCTCAGACAATGAGAAACAATGTGGAGTTCGTAAATAGAATGCTAGATTCATAATCAACAAGACCTGAATTCAAATCCTGCTTCAGACATTTACTAGCTGTGTGACCTTGGACAAGTCACTTAACAACAACAGCTAAGCTTTATGTACTGCTCCAAGTCTACGAGGTGCCTTACAAATAACTTGTTTGATTCTCACAATAACCTTGGGTGTAGATGCTACTATTATCTCCATTTTTTAGATGACGAAACTTGGGCAGGATTTGAACTTGGGATTTCAAGATCTACTCTCTATCCCCTGTGCCACCTCATCACCTCTCTGAACATCAGGTTTCTTACCTGTAAAAGGAGGACAATAAAAATCATCCAACTCACAGGGTTATTGTGGGGATCAAGTGAGATAATATGTGTGGTGCTTTGCAAACCTCAGTGCTTACAAAAAGATTAGCTATCATTATTACTCTCTCAGTGATCTCAACAGCTCTTAAGTACTCAACAGCTCTGACATCCCACCAAATGCATCTCCTTTAGGCATCTCATATGTAACATGTCCAAAACAAAACTATCTTCTCTCCCCACCCCCAGCTCCGATGAAGGGACTACTGCCCTCCCAGTCATCAAGATTTGTAACCTCAGAGAGCAACTCTATACTCTAACCTATCCCTTATATGCAATTATTTGCAAGTGTTTTTGCTTCTACTTTAATCGATCAACATATATTTATTAAGCACCTATGTATATAGCACTGGATACACAAAGAATGAAAGTCACTTTGCACAGGAGCTTATCTCCACAACATCTCTCATGTTTGTCCCTTCTCTTCTCATCTCCACCCAGCCTCTCTTCCCCTCACACCTACTTCAACAGCCTCCTAATTGCATCCAGCATCTCTTCCCACTAAGCAACACAGCTCCCAAATTGATATTCCCAAACCCCAGGTCTGACCACTGCCCTACTCAAGAATGCCTAATGCCTCCCCCCTCTAGCTTCCAAGATAAAATACAAGGTCCTCTGTTTGTCTGGTAAAATCTTTCCCAATTTGGCTGCAGCCTTTCCAGGCTTCACATGTCATTTCCCTTCACACGATCTATGTCCCAGTCAGACTGCCCCCTTTGCTGTCCCTAGTACTTGATGTTCCCTCTCCCATAAACCTACTATTGCATGGTCTATTTCTTATACCTAGAATGCATTCTCTCCTTACCTCCACCTCTACTTCTGGGAATTTTTGGCTTCCATTTTTATGCCTTCTATGACAAGAAGCCACAAGTGATCCCCTAGATGCTAAAACTCATTTAATTTTTAATTTTATTTAATTTTATTTAATTTTCTGTATAGCTATTGTTTTAACTCAACAGAATGTAAACTCCTTGAATGCTGAGATTTTCATTTTTTGTCTTTGTACACCCAAAGTGCCTTGCACAGTGAGTGGTATAGAGGAGGTGATTAATAAATGCTTATTGAATGTTAAATTATAACATTTTGAAAACATATTAGCAGATCCTTGAATTTTTTTTAGAAGTCAAATGCTTTCCAGCTATTGAGTAACTAAGTTAAATCTATTATCATCATGCCAATTCTGAAATATTCTTTCTTTCAAAATATCATACATTTGCATAAATTCTCTGTGTCGGTATTTTCATGGTTGTAGATTGTGTTGTATTGTGGTCACATAAAATAAATTATTGAATTAGGACTAAGGTATTTACTCCTTCCTTT
The DNA here is from genome assembly GCF_028372415.1 of Notamacropus eugenii. NCBI lineage: Eukaryota > Metazoa > Chordata > Mammalia > Diprotodontia > Macropodidae > Notamacropus > Notamacropus eugenii. Next base: position 346,028,555 of record NC_092875.1, read on the forward strand.
TCCTCATTTAGAAATCAGCCCCTGTAGGTTAATCAGACAGCTTCTGAAGTGCAGGGCTCATAATGAGATGAAACTTGGGCAAAACTCACCCAACTGGAAGACTCAGATCTGATCAAAAGGTAAACAAATTTTAGTTTAGTTTAATTGGTGGATTCTGTCCCATTGTGTTTTAGTCCGACAGGTCTGGGTAGAAGTGGAATCTTTTTGTCTAGATTTCCCTAGATGGAGTAATATGGGTATATCATGTATTTATATGACCAATACTGAGTGATCAGAGTTATGTCCCTCAGACTCTCATTAGAATAAGGCCCCCACTCATTATAATATTCATTCTCTCATTACTTGTTAACCAATCAGAATTGATTGCCATCCTCAGGAACACCCACTCTTCCAAGGGCATATAAGCTTTGACTGGGTTCTATAATGGATCTTTAGTATTCAAGAGTATTACTGACCCCTTTTATTAATTAACCACTAGCATGATTAACAAAATGATTAAATGCCCAGAAATTATATCTAACTTTTTACCTCACAACCAGAACAGGTAATAAAAAGAACCCAAAGAAAAAAAAAACCACCAGAAAGCCTGAAATTCTGGGACTAAAAATACCTAAAAACTTTTGGATGGAGTTGGGAGTGGAGGGGGGTTTACAGCAGGCAGGTGGGCTTCATGGTGTACATATAAGATCGATATTTTATAGATCAAAGTAACTGTCCCAAAATGAATACAGTATCTTTCCAAAAATGGTATTTGTGGGTCAAGAGCTGCAATACCTGCAGTCCATGACATTTCTCATTGCTCATGAAGCCATAGCTAAGCTGAGTATTCAAAAGTAACACTAACCCTGTCTATCCCTTTGGCCTGACACTCTGGCTGAGCCCTTGCCATGGCATACGACTGGCTAGGGAAGGGCTGGGAGACAAATTCTTCATCTGTGGTGTTATGAATGAGGCAAAGGGAAGAAATTAATAAAGGGTCAGGAGCAGATAGCTCCACTCAACTGTGGCTCAACTAGTGTCAAAAACAGCCAAGTAGGGACAAAGGGGAAATGCTTTTCAAAGAATAAAAAAAAAAAAGCCCTGAGATTATTGGCAATTCCTCACTTGCCTCTCTCCAGCAACATATTCAATGTAAAAAAAAATACTCCTTCATAGTCCTATTCCTAATAATTGTTAAGTACCTGTGTCTTTATTAGTTAACTTACACTGAAAGTGCTAGCTAACTCATCTTTTAGCTTGGTTTCCTTTGGAAAGAAAGTTCATTAAAAATAGTATATTGTGACAAAATTACTCACGATAGTAATTGGTAGTGTTCATCAGTAACTTTCCCGCACAAACTGTTTTCTGAAGAATATAATAAATCCCAGGCTATGCCTTAGCTATTTACTTTTCTTTTGTGGATATTATCTAAAGAAATAGCACCCCCCTACTAGTTTGAACTTTTACACTAATAAATTATGTCATACCAAAAGTGTATAAAATGACAAGCACCAGCTGTTTCAAACCTTTTCCATCCTCAGTGCTCCCTCCACATGTTTTTGCAGATTACTTCACCTCTTATTTTACTGAGAAAATTAAATCCATCTGTCATGAGCTCCCTCATCTCTCCCACCTCAAACCCTTTCTGCTCTCCTCTCCTTTGCACTAGTCTCTGAGGAGGGAGGAGTGCTTCTGCTGGCAAAGGTTAAGCCCTCTACTTATGCCCTAGATTCTATCTTCTTCCATCTTCTCCAGGAGGTTGTCCCATTATGCATTCTCTCACTCTCCTACTTTCTCATCTTCAATCTTTCCCCATCATTCATTCTCTCATCTTCTCCACCCCCCACATTCACTTGTCCTTCAAACTTTCCTATTTCTGTTGAGCACAACACTTCTTTCTGAGTCCCCCAGGTTCTCATATATGGAGTTATCCTAGAATTTTCCTTTTTCCTTCACCATACTGTGTCATTCAATGGACTATCATGTCCTCCACAGCAGAAGTATCACACATGGAATCCACTCCTGAGTGCTGTGGGAATCAGATTAAAACATAATCAGGAAATAACTAACAATATATAGAGAAAAATATGGTAGGACATAGATAATGTTAATATGTAGTTTTCTAGGTCAACATATAGTTTGCAGAGATTCTTATGTATAATTTAGAGGGCCTCATTTCTATTTGAATTTGACATTATTGCCTCAAAGTAGCTTTCAATCTGTTCCTTAGTCTCTACTCTCACAGCTACTACCCTAATAAAGGCCATTACTGCATCTGGTCTGGACTATAGTCATAGCCTCCAAACAGGTATTTTCCTTCTGATTCCATGCTCCACAGAGCTGTCAAGTTAACCTTATAGATACAAATCTAACCAAGTCTCATCCTTGTTCAAAAATCTTTAGAGATTTCCTATTGCCTCTGGGATAACATGCAAATGCTGATGATCTGTCTCCAATGTAGCTGTTTAGACTTATTTTATATTACTCCCCTCCATATATTCTATGTCCCAGTCAAACTGGACTACTAGTTGTTCTCTGACCTCTCATTCCATCTCTCACTTCAGTGCCTCTCCACAGTCAGCAGTATTCCCTAACTGGATTACACTTTCTCTTTACTTCTCTCCCTCAGAGTTTCTTGGAGAATGTCATCAACCTCAAACTATCTGGACCATTTGTTTCCGTGAATTCATAGTTAAATTCAGGTATTAAGTCATCCCTAATTATCCGAATTAGTGTTTTTTCTCCCTACAAATTACCCTATATTTATTTACTCATTTATTTGTTTGTGTACATTTTGTATCCTCTTCCCTCTAGACTACAAACCTTATGAAGGCAGAGACTATTTGGGCTTTGTCTTTTATCTCTGGTGCATGACTCTGAGTCCTCTATGTACATGACAAGTTCTTCATAAATGAGGCATTAACTGAATGGAACTTACACAGTCTAAGGGGAAAAATGAAATAAGGACCATCACTTTCTACCTGGAATCTGTTATTTATTCAAGGGTCAGTCCGTCAACAAGCATTTATTAAGTACTTCTTATAGGCCAAACATTGGGTAGCTAGGTGGCAGAACAGAGTGAGGAGAACTCCTCTTCCTGAGTTCAAATCTGGTCTCAGACACTTACTAGCTGTGTGACTCTGGGCAAGTCGCTTGACCCTGTTGGCCTCAGTTTCCTCATCTGTAAAATAAGCTGGAGAAGGAAATGGCAAACCACTCCAGTACCTTTGCCAAGAAAACCCCAGATGGGATCATGAAAAATTAGACAGGCCTGAAATGACGGAATGACATAGGCCAGTCATTGTGTTAAGCACTAGGGATACAAAGAAAGACAAAAACACAGTCCCTGCCCTCAAGGACCTTTCACTCTAATGAGAGAGACATGTACATAACTAATCCTCTCAGGAAGAGAGGATGCTCATGAGGCACACAAAGGACCAACCTCAACTCTGGGAGTAACCCACATTCCACATGAACCAAGGGGAAAAAACAAGTTTGTGTTGTGAAATGGTCACTGGTTTTGCCATGGTCCACAGGGTCATGAGGAGTCAGGCATGACTGAACAACAAAGATGGAAAGTAATTTCAGAGGGAAAGGGAATAAGCATTTAAATAGCACGTACTGTGTCTTCCACCTACTATGTGCCAAGTACCATGCTAAGCACTTTTTATAAATATTATCTCACTGATCTTCACAACAATCCTAGGAGGGAGGTGCTATTATTATACCCTTTTTACAGGTGAGGAAGCTGAGGCAAACAGAGGTTAAGTGACTTGTCCAGGGTCACAGAGCTAGTAAGTATCTGAGGCTGGATTTGAATTCAGGTCTTCCTGACTTTAGGTCTAGTGCTTTCTCTATTCACTGTGCCACCAGCTATCTCCAAAGTAGGGAAGTCACTAGCTGCTGGGAAGGCTTCCTGCAGCAGGTGGGAACTGAACCAAGTTCTGAAGGAAGCCAGGGAATCTAAAAGTTGGAACTGAGGGGCAGAACATTCCAGGCACAGGGGAAAACCAGTTCATTCAGAGTCAGGAAATGGAGTGTCAGTGTGGCTTATTTATTACGTGTCCAATCCCATTATTACAGTACACACAAAGCTCCTTGACTGCAAAATATATATCTTATTTTATCTCTGTATCTTTAGTGTCAGGGACAACTAGGTGGTATAGTGAACAGAGCACCTGGCCTGGAGTCAGGAAGATCTGAACTCAGATACAGCTTTTCAGACACTAGCTGTATGACCCTGAACAAGTCACTTAACTCCTATCTGCCTTAGTTTCTCATTCTAGAGAAGGAATTGGCAAACCACTTCAGTTTCTCTGCCAGAGTCAGACACGACTGAATGATTGAACAACATCTTCAACATCAAACATGGTACTTTGCTTAAGTAGGCATTTAATAAATATTTGTTGAACTGAATTAAACCTTTGCTTTTATTCTGTTATTGCCAGCAGGAAATCAAAATGCAGGGTGACAAAGGTAAAGGGAGTTCTGATACATTCTAGGCCATGAAAACAGAAAACGTGGTCCGAAGTCAAAGATGGATGCATTAGAAAGGAAATAAAGGATCTCAACCAAATAGGAGAAGTGCCAAGAAATGACCTAGAACTGGAAATATCTCATGAGATGTATATCAGGAGGGAGGGACCACGCCAAACGATCAACACGGGGTTTGAACTTTCTTTGAGTCTTTGATTGAATTCATGATACCGAATAGGCTTTTGTTCTTTAGCTAATTGGCCACAGTCTAGAATAACTACAGAAGAGAACTCTAACAACAACTCAGTCTGGGCTTGGGTGTATGTACTGGTTGGCTTCTACCGGACAATTATGGATTCTTCACTGAAGGTAAACTGGAATTATGTAGCAGATTACAGGAACTGAAAACGTCAATACAATTTTTTCACTGCTGAAATGGCTAACAGCCAGTGACACCTTGTGGAAAACACTGAAACAGTTTTTGCTTAGAAATATTGCACAGTAATAACCTCAGTCAAAGTGCTTGTCTTTGCAATGAGAGGAAAAGGGAGGCAATGAAGGAGAGAATTTGGAACTCAACATTTAAAAAAAATGTTAATTTTTTTTACATGTAGTTGGAAAAAATATTTAAAAATTAAAATTAAAAAAGAAATATTTCACAATAGCTCTCTCTTTTTGATAGATCAGCCAGTCAGTTTCTTTGGGAAAAACAGCAATATCCTAGTCATTTGTTTTGGGATTTTTTTGTTTCTAGAAGTTTTGATTGGATATAGCTCGTGCTCATGTTGTGTTAAAATCAGAATACTATCAACTTTAACACATGAAAGAAAGACATGAATAAATCACTTTTGATAAACCTCATGGAAACTGGTCAATTTTCTTTAGTGATGAGAAATTATTTAATAAACGGTGATGAGAATGTTGGTAGGCATTTTTTCCTTCTGATAAACTTAAGTGGTAATAGGTAGACTTCTATTCATTTCTATTCTTCATGGTTCCCTAGTGAAATCTCTGACTACTTAGTCTAAACATAGCATTATCTTAAATTTGTCATTTCCATGGGTTCTTCTAGTGATAACATTATTTTGTGACATTCAAAAATAATGACTACATTAAGAAATAGAAAGTCTAGGATTTAGTTTTTGTTTAACAACTATTAATGTTGTGTGATATCTGAAATGCTATGTTTTCTTGGTTTTCTCAAAGATAAGGGACACAGAAAGGAGACAGAAAGAATTCAAGGTGACCAGTCTCTGATAAGGTCTGGAAATCCCCCTATTACTCCTTTCTTTGACAGTCTGTCAAGGATGAAAACTTTTCATAATTTCCTTTTTCTGCATTTCTTGGATATTGCCAACAATGGACAATTTGTAACGCAGGCTCTATAGGACTGTGTGGAGTTGCAAAAATAGTTTGAAACTTACCAAATGTGATCTTCTCCTTTTCTTCCTCATCTATAGCTCTAAAAAGATCAGTTACATTAAGCTCCGCAACACCTATGGCAGTCTTCAGAATACAAGCCAAATCCTCTGCTTTTATGCTTCCATCTTCTTGGGATTCATACATCTGAAAAGGCATGATAAAACCTCATTCATTTATATGCTTCCCTTTCCCTCTGTTCAAATTCTATCTATCTCTCATGGCCCATGTCAAGTTTCATCTCCTATGTAAAGCATTGCCTGATGGTTTCAGACTATACATATGTATAATCCCCTTTGCCATAAGTATAAGGTCTACACCATTCATCTTAGTATACTGTTAAATGGATATTTACTGAGCACATGTGGTATTTAAGGTATAGTCTCACATTACTTATTTTATACACATTTCTCTTTTTCCTTCCCTTCCTTATCTCCCTGTCCGACTTGCCCCTCCCCTGCAAGATTAATAGATGTTCAGACCAAAACAAAACCAATGATAAGTTCCAATGTGTCAAAAATGTGCATATGAAAATTAAAAACAACTAATTCAGTTCCCAGGCTCTCATCATCAGCCTGGGCTCCAATACTGAAGGTAGATTCCATGGAGGTCTGGGTTAAATCTCTTCATTTACTCCCTCCCAAATTCTAAATAATATTTATATACATATTGAAGTTCCTATATTTCTTTATCCAAACCCTCCCCCCACTTAGTAGCAAAGACCCCACCCAAATATGTAACCAAGGGCTACAGGGCATAAAGACTTCTTGGGAATTCTCCCACTTTCCTATTCCAATGGTTTTTCTGAGTTCTCTAGAAACTGTCCTCTTGAGATCCTAAGCTACACCCCCAGATACTCTTTTGCATCGATTTCAGTCTTAGAATGGAAATTGCAGGCACACAAAGTAGATATTCTAGGGTTGTGTTGCCAGTCTGCAAAGTGGCTAGGATTGTGGAACAAAACTTGGTGGGGCTGGGTGGTAAGCAGTGGCTCTGAAGGCAGCTACCACACAGAATAACCAACTAGGTGCTGAGGAGGACAAAATGGAGGGAGGAGTTCACTAGGTCAACAAGCTCCTGCCACTCATATCCTGAGAATCCCCTGCCTAGATAGTAATGATGCTGTTGGCCGGCACCCATGATTTCAATGGCCTAGCTGCTTCCATGTATCCAATGATTGCAGCTGGAATGCTCATACTGACCACAGTCAGTCAGATAGGCTTTCCATATCTCAAGCAGGCTCCATATTTATTGACTAGGCCTTAACCTTGTCAATAACTCCAGTGGTTCCCTATTACTTCTAGGGTTGGACATACAATCCTATTTGGTTTTAAAGCCCTTCTTACTTTTCTAGTCTTACATTTTACTCCTCTCTATCTACTCTGTGATCTAAGGACACTGGCCTCCTTGCAATTTCTCTCAGAAGACTCCATCTCTCCAATTCTCATGCCCTGGTACTGACCTTCATGGTTACAATGCTTTTCCTCCTTGTCTTTGTCACTTGGTTTAAATAAATTCCATCTTTTCAAGAAACCTAAGTCCCCCTTAATGACAATACCTCCCCTCTGAAATATCTCCAATTTATCCGATGTATATTTTGTATGTACATAGCTGTTTGCATATTGTCACTCCCATTAGATGGTGAGTTTTTTTGAAGTCAGGGACTATTTTTGCCTTTTTTGGTATCTTAGCACTCAGCACAGTGCCTGCCATACAGAAAATTCTTAATAAATTCTGCTTGCTGGACTGAATGCCCACTTCAAGAAGGCAGGAAACTACAGTTTATGCTTCTTCCACAAACTCCATGGTGCTTGGTACAGAGCTGAGGTTACGCTAAGTGCTTAACAGTCTCTGACTGATCTAGATAACACTAATTCACATTTGTGTTACAGCTAGATCCTGATTAGTATGAATAACGAGTCTTCTGCAGTGGCTGCTTGTATTCACATTTACCCTATTTGAAGATATAATTATGCAAAATATAGTGCTTTGTTCCAGTCCAATGGAAATATCCAGTGCAAATTTAAATAACATAGCCACTTTAGTGGATTGATCATGTACACTAATTGGGACCTAACTGTATTCTGGACAAATTATTGTCCTACATTTTGTGTTATTTTGGACATAGCCTGGCCAAGAGACAAAAGAGTTACAGGGGAAATCAATGGTTTTTAACAAGACAAAGGGCAATGGTGCAGTCTTTTTAAGAGAATAAACTTTTACATTAAGAGTAATTTCTTCTTCAGCAAAATGGAGTAATACAATTTGGCACTACTTGATCCATGGGATTTTTGTGAATAAAGTGCCTTGTAAAAGTTAAAATCTTAATTGTGGATTATTATTATTGGTGTTAATGATAATTATTGTTATCATTACTATTTGGTAGATTTGAGCCATTGCCTTCTATGTTTATTTTCAAAGCCTCTTTAAGTAGGTTAATCCAATATCTAGTACCAGAAAAGGGAGAAATGGTTAGAAAAAAAAAAGGTTCCATTAAAAAGGCCTGGGAATTTTAGGGGGCTTCATGCTTGGTATGGGTCAAAAGTATGATGCTGTAACCACAAAAGCTAATGTATTCTTAGGCTGTGGTGTCTAAAACAAGAAGAATGACACTGGCCCTGTGTCCTGATCAGCTCACACATGGACTACTATCTTTAGTTCTGGCTGTACATTTTAGAAAGGTCATTTACAACATGGAGAAAACTAAGAGATTAATGTGAGGTGAATTTTTAAAATGCCATAGAGAGAAGGTTGAAGGAATGGGAATATTTAACCTGGAGAAAATATAAGACTTGGGATTTTTCTTTAAGGATCTAAATGCTTATGATGTCAAAGAGCAGTGAGCCTTTCAGTTTGGCCCTGGGGAGCAGAATTTGTGACATACAAGTATAACATAAAAGTTTACAGATGGAGACTTTGTCTCAATATCATCAAAAACAAGAATAATTATGTCATCCTCACATAGAATCTGCTGCCTTCCAAAGTGATGGTAAGGAGCAGCTAAGTGGTGCAGTGGATAGACTGTCCTGGCCCTGGAGTCAGGAGGACCTGAGTTCAAATCTGACCTCAAGACACTTGACATTTATTGGCTATGTACTGGGCAAGTCACTTAACCCAGATTGCCTGGGGAGTGACGGTGGGGAGGAGAGGAACAAGTGATGGTGAATTCTTCACAGGTGGTCTTTAAGCAGAGGTTAGATGGCTACATATTGAGGAGGCTGAAGAGGGAATTCTTACTTCAGGTACAGGTTTGACCAGATAACCTCGAAGGAATCTGTCAATACAGAGATTTTATGAGTCCTTAAACATTCAACGCTATGTGTTCAAAATATCACTTTAGTCTTCAGTTCAAAAAAGTCACATATTTTAAAAAATATACGTCTTTTTATGAAGCAAGAAAAAAAGGCAATGGACTGGAGAGCCCAGGCTCCAGCTACTGACTTGCTGTGGGACTCCTGGGTAAATCATTTTCCTTCTTATGCAGCTCAATAAAATAGGACATTGGAATAGATTCTGCGCATGAAATGTACATGCTAGTTCTAAAAATTCTACGAATCTGCAAATCTACAAAGACAACATGGTGAATAAAGTTTGCATTTCATGTTTTAATTCCAGAGAAATTTTAATTTCAACATAATGAAGTCCTGAAAAAAAAATAAAAATAAAGTTCAAATGAAACTTGGTAATGTGACTTCCCTTCACAAGGACGATATTTTATGTTTTGTTTTTAATTTTGCAAGACACCTGGAGGATAAAGGAGGAAGCATATACTGTGCCCTGAGCTTTTCACAAGAAGTGCATTCCATGAGCTTAAAGGACTGAACAGGCACTGTAGCTGCCTTTGGACAATGATAGTAAGCCAAGGGTCATGACAGTCTTCTTATTTTTTTCTAGGCTAAGAGTACAAACAAGTTGTGCCATCATTCTAGGCTAGCTGTGCATTGTCTCTAATTGAAAGACCAAGTTTTGGTGTGACTAAAGAATGAGGCAGAAAGTTTTTGTGGTTTGTTTTGAAACCTCCTTTACTAAAGTGTCCGTTGTTTTTCTGCATTCCTTTAAATTAATAATATTAGCTAATATGTATATGTGGCTTTAAGGTTTTCAAAGTGCCTTATATAAATTGCCTCATGTGGTTGTTACAACAAAAGTAGTTGAGATTATTATCCCCATTTAACACATGAGGAAATTGAGGTTAAGAAGTTAAATGACCTACTCAGGATCACTTAGCTAGCATATAAGTGTCTGAGTCAGGATCTGAACAAAGGTCTTTCTGATTCCACTCTGTGGACTATACCATAGTATAGTATATACTATATACCATATACCATAGTATGGAAATGTCAGCCATAAAATTCTGAGTTAGATTATGGTTAGTGATCTCACACTTTCTAGACACTGTACTTTGAAAGGCAATGTTAAATACGTATAAACGTTTATAAAGTGATGTAGAATGAAGGACAGGCAAGAAAACAATGTGTACACAGTCACTAAAATAACTGAAAGTCATGTTGTAAAATTATGAAAGGGAAAAGCATTTACATAGTGCCTACTATGTGCCAGGTACTGTGCTAAGTGCTTCTTTCAAATACTATCTCATTTAATCCGCACAATAACACTCTGAGGTAGGTACTATTACCATCCCCATTTAATAGTTGAGGAAGCTGAGGCAGACAGAAGTTAAGTGACTTGCCGGGGTCATAAAACTACTAAGTGTCGGAGAATAGATTTAAACTCAAGTATTCCTGACTCCAGGTCCAGCTCTTCACCCACTATGCCAAAGAAGAGTACATGAGAAGACACCTTCCCCCATTCCTCTGTAGAGTGTGGGAAGTTCATGGGTATGGAACATTGCATTTATTTTCACAATTTTTTTAAAAAAAAATGTATTGATCAGTTTTGCTGACATTTTTGGCTTTTTCTTTTTTTCTTCATTTTTTGTTTTTGGTTATATGGAATGACTTTCTTGAAGGAGGTTAGTAGAAGATTAATAGGACAAATTGAGTAATGTTAAAAACAAGATATTAATAGAAAATGTTTTAAAAACTAGAGAAAAAGCAACATTATCAAATATTAAGAATGGTTAGAAAATCTGATATAACAACTGTATTACTATGGGATTTTATTCATTTGCTCTGTCTCAGTTTGCTAATATACTGAAAAGGTGACAGTAACACTCCCGTTATATCAGTTGTGAATAATTACTACAGTCTTGCAATTTCCTTGTGTTTAGGGGGGAAATTTAATTTATGCTTGTCGTAGCCACTCTAGCTTTAAACCCCTGAAGGATATGTTTTGTGACTTTCCTTTTTAATTTACAAAGTAGATAACAATTTTATGGTTCTATTTAATTATCTCATTAAATATATGTAATTGTATTATAATATTATATACAAATATTAATTATAAATAAAAATCTAAATAAATAGTAACATATAATACATATTCTAAAAATCAAGGTTATATTGCTTTACTCCAAGCCTGTGTTTATAAAATATTCAGATATTGGAAGAAAAATATGACAAGTGCTTGACTTTTAAAACATTTTCAATTTACATAAAAATAATATCACTTGCCTTAAAAGCCAGCTGAATTGTTTCCAAAGTCTTGGATGGTCTACATACTACAGATAAAGCAATTATATATTCCCGTAAGTCGATTTTACCACTTTCATCCTGTAAAGAAAAGCAACCATCAGATTAGAGTTTCATCACCCATGTCAGAATTTAAGAAATGACTAATAGTATTGAAATTTAAAAACATTAACTGGCCATTCATGGAAAACAATCTATACATATACATACATATGCAGGTATACACACATATATTTTAAAATTTAGTTGCTGAGAGATAACAATTGAGATATGACTTCCAAATTCAGGACACTGGTATTTAAGTCAAGCTTTTGATATGTAATAGCTGTATGACTCTAGGTAAGTCCGTTCATTTCTCAGTGAACCCCAGGCAACATATTAAGGCTATATATTACATTGCAGGGGCTATCTGGCATTGGTAGATTCCTCTTACTAGTTGTGTGACAGGAAAAATAATGACTTCTTCGTGCCTCAGTTTCCTCATCTATGAAATAAGAATATTGGTACTACCTATTTTACAAGCTCGTTTTGAGAATCCAAAGAGAGTGACCTCCAAGTGCTTTGTAAAACTTAAAATACACCAAGGTATATGATTAAAAATATCCCATCTTTTGTTCTTTCCTCCTCATTGCTCTTCACCTAAATGTTTGGGTGAGAGATGGGGGAAAAAATTTCCAATATCCCAAAGCATTTTTCATATTGAATTATACTTCTTTGTTCTCTGAACTATGATTATCCTTATTAGTATTGAAGTTGAAAACAACTGAACAGAAGGTTACTTCAATTTTTGATTGAAACATTAATTTTGTAAAAAATGCAGTCATATTATACTGCCCAAAGACCATGCAACTGAATGTTCTGTATCTAGCTTTTAGAAGAGAAAGATAAATTTAAAGAAAACAAATGGATATATAAAACATGTTTAAGAAACTGAATTCTATAGTACATTTGATAGAGGTGAGTGTCAATTAAATTAAACAAGAACTTAAGAATCTATTATATGTAAGATACTGTGCTAAGTTAACACAGATTTAATCCAATGAAATGCCCACTCATAAAACTGACTCTAGGTTAGAAAGAAAAGGTAATATTTTGTACCTTAATGGTAGGGATATGTATAACACATCTTAGAAAGATTTTCATTTAAAAAAGTTGATAAGAGAAAAAGTTTTAGAGTTTTAAGGGTAAAACTTCAGAAGCCGATCAGCCAGAACATCTCTCATCATTTTCCATAACTAAAGTTGTATATTTAACAGTATTCCATTTTCCTGTTTTTTTTCTCCCTCATAACTGCTCACTTAAACATTTGGATAAGACATCAGGAAAACAAAACAAAAACCACCTTCCCCTAAATGTCCTGATCTCAAGAAAAAGGATGAAGTCCTTTCTTTGTGTTAATGCCCTGTTCCTCAAAACTACTGAAGCAAACTCAGCTAGTTGGTTTGTCTCTGGCAATGCCATTCCTGCAAATGTAGGGGTAGAAGATAGTTCTATATAGAGATACTCCCCTTTGCCTTCCAGGCATATTCCTCATCAGGGAGAGACCTTCTGCTACTTGTTTCTGCTAGAGATTTGACAGGCTTTGCTGAAAGAGGCATTTGTGTCTCTTTCTCACTGCTGTTTTCAATGTACAGTGATATTATATTTTAATAGTGCTATGAAATAATACTGGTTCTGTAAATAAATTTATTTTTTCCTCTCCCTGGCATCTGATTTACTCTTTAAAAATTTTTTTATTGATATCATCTAAATTTCCAGCTGTATTCCTTCTCCCTGAAACCTCTGCAAAGTGAAGGGAAGATGTTGAAAAAATTTTTAACTGCTGAATATCAATCCAGCTGACTTGCTAAGATGATATTGCTTTAGGGAAGTACTGGACTGATCTTTATTAGCCATGAACACTGTTAGGAAATCTTACAATACAAAAAAGAGATTTGACTGTGACTGATAAAATTGCAGCTTTTTCCTAAGAGTGATAGTTTTTGATGTACCAATACTTAATAGGCAACACTGCATTGTCAAATGAATTTTCAATGATAGGCAATTATTCAATATATTTAGCATTTACACATCTGGCCTGATATCCCTTTCAAAGCAACTCAATGATAATATAATCACAGTTAGAGTTTGTAGCCCCCCAAAAAGATAAAAACAAAAGAATACAACAATATGTTTTTTATTTCATAGTACTGAAAAGCTTTTATACTATTGATGTCTATTTTCAAGAGGATTTTGTCTAGATTAAAAAGTCTCAACAATACACTGAATTATACACTGCAAAAATTCATTAGCAAAACAAAAGAATGCAGCAAATTTATAAGAACTACAGACTCAATCAAACACTTGGGGGTTGGGGGAGAGGAGCCAAACTGTTTATTAGTTTGTACCCTGTGCAGCATGTGATCTTCTAATTATCAAATCAAGTATGTTGTTACATTACATCATTTAATAGACAAATGATGTTTTCTTCATAAAGTTTTCACTAATCTTCTCTCTACCATCTCCCCAGTACATTCTCTCCCTGACACCGTGTAAATTTAATCACTTTTAAAATTGTATTATATTTAATCTGTGTATCTACTGGATTGTAAGCACTCCTGATGGTGTGAATTATTTTATTTTTGTCTCTCTCTGATACATAGCACAGTGCATGAAACATCACAAATAATGAATGTTTGTCCAATAGGATCTACCATTATTATGTGTTTACTGACACGCTAATCTACAAATTTTAGCGTTGGCATGCTTTTCTTTTGTACTAATATAGTTCTTACCTCATCAAATAGAGCAAACATGTCACTCAACGTATCAGAAACTGGGACTTCCATGTATGCAGCAAATTCTGAAAGACTAATTTTTTCTCCATTCTTCATCTTAGCACTTTCTGAATATTTATCCAGATCTTTCTCAAGTTTTTCTGGTTTTAACCTATATGCAAAAAGGGAAAAGATTTTAACAATAACATTGCATGTTATCAATGAGAAGTTGTCTAAACAATGATTTAAAAATATCAAAAAATAGTTCATAATTCAATGAATGAAATACTCAGAATAAGCAACAGAATTTTTTTTTCTAGAAGCAGTGATAATTCTAATGATTTTGAGCCACCTCAAAACATGTTGCTGATGTGGTCATTTGTCCTTCTTTCTTGAAGAGGACTATGGTATCAGGGAGATGATGCCATGACAAGCAACTGAACTGGATTTAAGTGAGGGAGGCCTGTACAAAGTCACCAGCCTCACTTTCTCCTCTGAAGCCCTCTGGGTCCAGTGGTCAAATATTCATCAGGATGCCTGGAGATGGCCCTGGATGCGGTGGGAGATCATGGCCTTTTAAAGCTAAAGTCTTTTCCAGATCTCAGTTTGACTGAGGCAACACAAAGGGACTGATGAGAGACATCATAGGACTGATCAAGCAATAGAGTTCACCTCTAAAAAGGGAGTATCATACAGAGTCAGAGGAGCTGGAGAAAACATCAGAGCTAAATGAGGCTGGTATGGCTTCATATAAAAATTGTTCCTTTGACACTAGTTCCCCTGAGAGGTGTTGCCATCACCTGAGCAACAGGTCATTTTGAAAATACAAAGAATTCATATCTTTACTGATCATTTGCCATAATTCCACAATTTCTCAAATTTCTGCTAACCCATTAGTTTATAAAAATGGAATTTTATGATTTGTTACATCAAAATGAAATTAGTTTTAAGCAATTTTATACTTAATAGAATGTAAGATCCCTGAGAACAGGGACTATTCATTTTTGTCTTTGAATTCCTAGTGCCTGACACATAGTATATTACATTCTTAATACATGCTTATTGATTGATTGATTACACCAAATAACTTACTATACCCTATATTACAAAACTAGGACTGAGAGTTAGGTGTTAGTCACATGAGCCTAAAAGACAATGTTCTGAGGTTGGTTGAAGGCTGAACTTGGGGAAGGCAGGAATTTTTGACTCAATCTACCTATCCAGAGGTTCTCTAGCCTGAGAGTTCTTCACAGACCAGTCCTAAACTCCTGATCTGACTGCAAATTCTTTAGGGACTGCTCCAACTCTAAAGGCTCTAAAGATACTTTGGGTAAATATTTATTTTAGCATCTAAGAGAAGAAGGATGTTTCTTATATACAGACCAGCTATAGAACTGGGCTGCACAGTCTGTGTAGGAAAAAGAGGTTAAAGAAAGTGGAATTAATGTCCTGGTATGCTTTTATTGTATCTTGAAATATTAATTTCTGTGGATTAAATTTGCAGAAATAGTCATGCTAGAAAAAGGAAACATATCTAATTTTCTCATGAATAAAGAGTATGAACATTGCTCACCCAAGGCTTCTCACAAGCTTGGCAAATTCTAAAAGGCAGGTGTTTGAAGGGAGACGAAGTTGTCCTTCAGCCAATGCCAGCTGGCAGTCTTCAAATGTGTAATCTGTTACGGAAACTCCCAAGGCCCTTTAAGAAAGAAGACTGGATACAGTAAATGCGATTTTCTTTTTGACAGCTAATATATCAGAACTCCAGGATCTTGACTCTGCACAGCTGCCTATCTCTCAACAGTTATGGACAAAAATTCAAAAGTAAAAGTAAATAGCTTACAAAATGGAAAAAGTAAAAGATGGAGAAATTTTAAAATAGAATAAATGATAAGTTTAGAGGCAGGTTTTTTTCTTATAACTTGCTCAAATCTTATATCTCACATTGGAAGAGCAGATCTCATCATGGGCAGGATAAATACAAAGGAAACATGAATAAAATGAGGGCAAGTTTTAGAACAAAACTCAGGCAGGGCACTGTGATAGGATATAGTCTAGATCTGTGATTTGTATTGATGTAAAGAACTTCCAGATGGGGAAACTCCCCTCTGCTAATTCAAGTCAGCACTTTTTCTGAAACTTATATTCTTAAAGAATTGCCTAGAGCCCTGAAAAATCAAATGACTTGCCCAGGGTGACACAGTCAGTAGGTATTTGAGGCAAGACTTGAATCCAGGTCTTCCTGGCTTCAAGACTGGCTCTCTATCTGATGTACCACACTGCTCTGACAATGGGAAGAGTTACTAATAAACATTCAGAATTTTAAACAAACACAGATATTTTCATTTTCAAGTGTTTGTCTAATAAAAGTTTTAAATTAATTTTTAAAATTAATAAGCATTTACTTTCTCTCCGTCTCAAATGTGCACAGTCAAGCAAAACAAATCAACAGATTGGCCATGCCCAAAATGTGTATCTTATTCTATATGGGAAGGGGAGGGGAGTATTAATTGGGAATGACCAAATAGATCCTGGTATATGAATGTAATGGTATACTACTGTGTCATAAGAAATGATGAAATGGACAGTTTCAGAGAAACCTGGGAAGATGAGTATGAACTGATGCAGAGTGAAGTGAATAGAACCAGAAGAACAATTTTTATAACAACAACATTGTTAAAACAAACAACTTTGGAAGACATAAGAACTCTCATCAATGTAATGACCAACCACGACTCCAGAGACTGATGATAAAGAAGGCTACCTACCTCTTCATAGAGAGGTGATGAACTCAATGCACAGATGTTTATAAAATACAAGTTAACACAGTTGTGCCTCTCTCTTCTTTTGAACTGAATCATCACTATATTAATCAAAGTATTCATAGTAAAATGGAAATCTTATTAACTGGAACTTTTATTGGGGTCAAGGATCTTATACACTTCCCCATAAAAATGTCCCTAAAAGGCCCATATTATGGGATTGCCTCATAGGTGAAACCACCTACAAGGAAGTTTTTTTGTTCCTTCTGTAAAATAAACAAACCTTATAATAAATTCCAGCACTGAGTGAATTAAAGTGCTGAAAGCAAGGTCCCAGTGTACTAACTACCCACAATTCAACACAAAGTCAACTATCCATAGTCAGAACCATAGTTTACTAGGTACAAAGATACAAATTTGTTGTACAAATGTACAAATCTTGGTGCATTTAAGAGGCAAGTTTATTATAAACATCACAGGAAGTATGTTTTACTAACAATGTGAGGTAAGGAAGACAAGTTTAAAAATGAAAGGAATTAACTGTGTGAGAAATTCTTCACGGGTATAATTATCTGGTTCAACATCAAGATCAATGTAATGATGATCAATGATGAATCTTGAGAAAAAACTGAAGGAGCAAAGGGAAGTGTTAAAAGAGCTAACGAGAAATGATTAATAATTAAAACAATCAAAATATTAATCTGTGAAGCACAGAATATCTGTAGATAAATAGTTCTTTGATATAGCAAGCAGCTTTTGATGATCCAAGGACTATTTATCCAGTTGGAGACCCTAGAGTCTCTTGGGATTTATGGCCCCCTTTTCTTTCTGTGGTAGTTTTTCAGTTCATTTGAAATTCTACCAGAAGATATACAAAGGGAACTGAAAAAGAAACTAAGCTTAAAATTAAACTAGTAGAATTTACTAAAAGTTGCTTTTTAAAAATTGTTTGTTTTTTAGCTATGTACTCCCATGTACTACACCTAGATTTCCTGAAATCCTCTTTTTTCAAGTCTGAGGAACTACTTCTTCCATGAAGTCTAATTCATGAATTTTTTCAGCTGAATTCACTTTTCAGTCCTCAAAACTTTTTCTAGCTTCTTCGTGGCTCCTGGATCTTTCCTTATCCCTGATCACCTTCTAATCTGTAGTATACTTTTGGGGGTAGAGATACAGGTTATATCCCTGTTTTTAGCTTTTTGAGGAAAAGGGGCTGTTAGTATT
The DNA here is from genome assembly GCF_028372415.1 of Notamacropus eugenii. Taxonomy (NCBI): domain Eukaryota; kingdom Metazoa; phylum Chordata; class Mammalia; order Diprotodontia; family Macropodidae; genus Notamacropus; species Notamacropus eugenii. Next base: position 346,046,762 of record NC_092875.1, read on the forward strand.
TCTTTGCATTCCCTTAATAAATGTCTGTGGGCATGAATGGGAACTACAGCTCTTTCTAGACACTTGCGGAAACTCTCTTCAGTAGGTCTAGATCTTTGCAAGAGAGCCAAGAGTTCTATCAGGAGAGTGTATATCTTTTTTTTGTTGTTGCATGTATTAGCCTCCCAAGATGTTTTCTGCTACTATACCCACAATACTTAACACACAGTAACTACTTAAGCCATGCCAGCTTCTTCCAAATTGAGTTTTTTTGTTCTAATCATTTTAAAGGGGCTAACAGATCACCTCTCCCTTAAGATATTCAAGGTAAATGAAACCATTGCCTCTTGAAGGCAGGTCTTTCCAAAGTGTTTGGGTAGAGGAACAACGAAGCATACTATATCACCTATAACAATTTAGTTAGCATACAGTAATACAAGAACTCTATATACCCATACTCCAGAAACTATTCTAATGATTCATTTGTTAAGGACTCATATCAAATGACCATCTTTGCAAATGTTAGGATGAAGGGCTGTGATGGAAAAGTGAGAGATTAATCAGAATTACTTTAATAATCTGGAAGATTTCTTAGGAACATAAGCTTCTCATGAGGAACATAGTTCTCAAATGAAGTGAAATAAGGCTAGAAAATAAATCAAGTTCTGGCAAGATGCTTAAGTAATTTAAATGACAAAGGGGTTAATAACCTTCTTGAAAAAGTTTGAAGAAGAAAAAAAACATATGAAACAGCCTCTCAGTGAAGAATGCATGCAATGTGGCATATGTTTCTTTGGAATCAAATATAAAAGCTGAAAATGAGTAGGAAGTTGTCTCCTTGGCGGGTTCTCATGGTTAAGATTGATTTTATTCCAAGGAGTGGAAAATTAACATACCTAGGCTGTCATGGTTACAAACCAAAAAATATTCAGGAGCATTTAGATTTATGGCATTTACACTTTCAGGTGTCTATACTGAATCCCTAAAAAAATTTTTTTGGGGAGGAGGAAGAAGAAATATTTCTGTCTCACAAATCTGAACACCTACACTGATATTGTGACAGGCACATTATATTTTAAAATATGGGTGAATTTGAAGAGAAAATTTTGAATAAATGTTTGTTGAATTAAATGACTACAAATGAGAGTGAAAACACTCCAAATTAACTCTGACAGAATTTACAAGTCACCCAAAATCTGTTCTAGGCAGACAGTCTTGATAAAAATCAATGAACCCTAACAATAGATGACTCTGAATTCATTCTTTTCCCCCTCCCCCAAGGAAACAGTACACTCAAAGAAGTTTATAATTGTCACTAAGGAGTCTTCATTTGCAAACTTATGGAACATCTTATCTATAGTTAGTAAAAATCCCTCTCCTGATTAACATTTTTTCAACAAACTTAAAATAGTATCCATTATCAATTTTTTCCCCAGTTAAATGCCAATTAAGTCATACAGACCATAAGTACTACAGTAGAGAGAAAAGACTAAACACTGAGGGTTAAGGAAAGTTTTGTGGAAGGGCTTGAGACAAGCTGAGCTTTAAAGGGTGGTTATCGTTAAATTCTCAAAGAAGACAGCAAAGGAGGCTCCTCTTGTTTGGATGACTAGTGTGTATATGATATGTTAAAGTTTGTTTGGAGTAGCCCTATGGGGGATAAGGTCAAGAGAGAGGGCTACAAAGACGGATGGGGACCATATTGTGCAGCATCTTCAATGCCAAGCTAATCAATCAAAAAGAATTTATTAAATGCCTACTATGTGCCAGGTACTGTGCTAAATACTGCAGACACAAAGAGAGGAACAGTACAGTTAAGAATCTGAGAATGCATCTTCTCAGTAAGAGGGATCAAAATTCATTTCGTGTAGGGTAACAACATAATTAAAATGATATTTTAGGAAGAAGACTGCACTACTGTGTAGGATAGGTTAGAGTACTAAGGGTCTGGAGGTCAGAAAGAGATGATGGAAGGCCTAGAATATAATGGTAACAGGGGGAACTGGAAGGAAGGGGTAGGTAACAGAAATTTCATGAAGAAAGAAATTATAGGACTCCATGAGTTAAATAAAGCAAATAGGAGCCATAAGTTAACCATGAACCAGATTTAATTCTTAATAAGGACAGAAAAGCCAGGGAGATTTCAAAGAACTAGAAAAGTGATGAAGGGATTAGTGATAACATTTTATGACACACAATGACAGAATGTTAAAACTGGAAGGGACCATGGGGACTAGTTACTCCATTCCTCTCATTTTCCAGCTGAGGAAACAGAACCGAATTTTTAAGTAATGAGCCCAAGTTCATACAACTACTAAGCATAGCTGGGACTAAAACCATCTCCTGGAGTGTGTGTTAATTTCTGCTTCATCATGTTGCTCTGCAGATTGCCCAAGACATTTTATGTGGTAAGCTCCTGAAGAAGAGGGGCTGTGTTTATTAATTCTTTGCATGGTGCATAATTAAATCTAACTACTTATTGTGTGACAAGGAATACAAATAAAGAAAATTGCAGTCTAGAGACTGAATAACTTGCCTAACATCATGCTGTGATGAAATTGAGATTGGAATGCCAGTCTCCTGATTCCTTAATCTAATGCTTAGCGACCTAACCAACCTACCTCCTTTTAAAGTATAAGGCAGAGAGCTAAGTTAGTGTGTAGACCTACACAACTAAAGAATCATGATACTATGATACTAATGTAAAGAGACAGATGACTAATCAAAGAGCAGTTTTTAAGTTCATGGTCTATAACTAGGTACTCAGTAAAATCCACTTGACTCAAGGAAGGAACAATGAATTTCAGCCAACCAGGAACTCTTTTTTCCTATTTCTAAATTCATGGGCTACTACAAAAGGAATTACAAACAAAACAGCCTAAAATAAATTTATTCAAAGATATCTCCTTTCAAACTCTAAAGAACAATATAGTTAGTTAAGATACATAGAAAGCCTCTGGCATTTGAAGCCCTTTACAATCTGGTGACTCCCTCCCTTTCCAGTCTTCTCATACCTTACTTCCTTCCACATACTCTCCAATCCAGTAACTCTGATCTCCTTGCTGTTCCTTGCACAAGACACTCTATCTCCTGGCTATGGGGATTTTCAATGATTGTTCTCCATGACAGGAATTCTTTTCCTTTTCAGCTCCAACTTCTGACCTCCCTTAAGACTCTGTCAAAATTCTGATCCTGATTCTATCCCAGTTCCCATAATGCTAGTGGCTTTCCTCTCAGATGATTAACAGTCTGTCCTGTCTATCTCTTCTCTGGTCATAGTGATTTGCATGTTGTCTCTTCCATTTAACTGTGAGCTCCTTGAGGGAAGGAACTTTTTTTTTGTCTTCTTTTTAATCCCCAGTGTTTAGCAGAGTCCCTGGCACATAGCAGGCACTTAATAAATGCTTGTTGATTTGGTAGAATTTATAGTAAATTTTAGAACATGTGAAATGGCTTTAAGTGTGTTCACATTTTATTATATTAGATTAAAAAAAAGAATGTGAGATTTTCCTCTTTTTATATACTATTATTACGGAACAAGAGAACACAGAATAGTCAAATGTAATTTACTGGTGTTATCATTTGTACTGTATTTTTAGTGTAGTGGTGTCAAACAAATAGGAATGGGGGCACTAAAGTGTATATAAGGATCTCTGCACTTGTGTACTATTAAAATTATCAATGATTTATTGTATTCTTATTTTGTTAAATATTTCCCAATTACATTTTAATCTGGTTCTTGTAGAGGGCAGTATGTTTGACATCTCTGTTAATATGAGAGATCTTCACTTATTTTTCATTTGTCCCATATTTGCGTCCCCTGTCTCACAAAATGGTACATTTTTTTCTTTTGCCACTTTACTTCTGCCTGCTCCATGAAATCTAATTGTTGGCTTTTTAGTCAACCTATGTGTGAGATTCTATGAAGGAGATGGTAATATTCTTAAGCATGATTTCAAGTCCTCCTCAGTTACAGAGTGTTAGTAATAAAAATCTCTTCTTTTATGAAATTTTGGGGTATTATAGAACAATTCCATTGTTTCTTTTTAAAAATATAACATTATGATCAATTATTACAAAAAAGACAATTAAAACAATTTCACTTAAAGGGTAAGGGTTATAATGTGAAGAAGAAAGTATCTGAATTCGAAATATTCTTTCCTTTATACAGCTAATAATGTACTTCTCTGATATTCATATTTCTTGAAACTCTGAACTTTCTACAGGACAGAGAATCACTGAATTTATGAGATGGAAGAAACAGAGTTTATCTGGCTCTACTCCTTTATTATGCAGATAAAGAGAACAAAATATAGAAATGTGATTTGCCAAAGATTTGGTGGTTAGTAAGTAATAAAGATGGAACTAGAACCCAGATTTTCTGATTTCTAATCCAGTGGTCTTTCCAGTATATTACTTTACCTTTGCTATATTAAGTAAAGTTGCCTTACATATTATCTGTTGATAGCAGTTGCCCTAACTGATAGTTAACTGTTTAACTGTATAAAAGCTGTCCTCTGCCCTACACTTTTTAAAAAAAAAAATTCTATATCATAGAATTTATTTGAAAAGATGAATTGGTTTGATTTCCCAAGTGGTTAATAAGTTACTTGAAGAAGTACCCCTACAGCTCAGCCAGCCAATGTACATTTGTTCAATTAGTCTTTAATTCTACATTATGATGAAGCACTCTATCCAAGGTAGACCCTCCTGGCAGGGAAAGGGAGAAGGGGAAAAGGAAAGGAGTGCTAGAGGATGAGAGACAGACAAAGAAAAGAGAAGGAGAGTATTTGCCTTAACTCTGCCCTTAATGCCTACTTTCTGGGAAATTTATAGACATACAGTGAGAATCATTTTCAAATTTTTAGTTCATGTATGTCACATGCCAACATAAATTACTTTAACTTAGTTTTTTAAAAAAGACCTACAGAAATAGGGAATATGTTAATTATAATGAGAATATGGAATTTATTTCAGAAAACCAGGACAATTTATCACTTAAGTAACAGCATCACTTAAGTAATAAGACTCTATAAAGTCCACATCTCAACATAATGGGGCTAGATTTGACTTACACAACTTCTCATCTTCAAAGCTATCCCACAATTTTAAAGCCACTCACTGTTTTAGGCGCTGCTTCTGCTAGTCTCTCCCGGTACTGCGATGGGCCTAATTCGGAGGCAGCCCTTCCTGACAGTAAATATGAGAAGAGAAGCAAGGAGAAAAAAGGAGAAGGAAAAGGGAGAGGATGGGACATGGAAGGACGAAAGATGGTTAGAGAGGGGAGAGGGAGTCTTGAACTGAACTCTACTCATTGACCATAACAACTGAAGAACTTAATGGCAGCAGGGACTGGGAATATTTTCTAAATTTCTAACTGCATGCAGGCTGTGACCTTATTGTCACCAGTAACATTACCAAAATCACCCTTGCAATACTATAAAAATATACATACAACTGTACAAAGCTGAGACAATTAATCTATAAATATTAGTGGCCTTGGAATAAATTGATAAACTAATAAAAGCATATTTGATTTATGCATCCCACAATCCCAGACTTGAACTGGTGCCTAATGTTCTCAAAATAGCTCTTCCATCCTTCATAAAAAATGCAAATGATTTAATGTAGAAAACCTGAGTATGATTCTGACAACCAACAATGCTTTGCATTTGGACACGAGATTCACTTGCTGTAATGTTGGAGACCAAGGGTATATTTATAGTAAAGTAAAACTAAATTACTCATCATTCATCACTTTCTAGGAGCTTGATGTCACCACCTCAGACTGACATGCTAATCACATAAATCGTAAGTCCCACTGTTGTCTATGCTCCATTCTCAGAAAGGCAATATGTCTTCTTTTTTTTTGTATTAAAGTCATTTCCCCAAAGAGTTAGGTTAAACTTTCATTTTCTACAGTAATGCTTACAGGGGGAAAATACAAAATAGACAAAATATTCTGAAACCTTGTTTATGTTGATAAAATACTGCCAACCTTGGTAGCTATCTTACAGAAGTCACAGAAGTAATGAATGATGTGCCTGAGAATTAATTTAGTTACTATAGATTAATCAACAAGATAATAAAAATAATATATCTGACTCTCCCTAGTGAATGGTGATTTTTCCATGTCAAATGCCAAGGACAGAGTAGTGGAATGTACTTACTTTGCCATAATACGTCTCACATTATTTGCATACAATGCTGGATTTTTCTTTTCTTCTTCTGAAGGTGTATATACTGGAAGAAACTAAATACAAAACAGTAAATTATAACTCTAACATAACTTGCTTCTTACCATACAAGAACAAAGCAATTCTATCACTGGTAAGATTAATATGACCTGAAATCTAACAAAATAGAACAAAAGTCATCTCTGCCTTGAAACAAAGTAAAACTAAATTTATATCAAAAATGAACACAAGGTTGCATTTTCCTCTCTAGCTAATGACATACCCCAAAGTAGGAATGGGGTTTGTTTTGATTTTCAAAATAGGATTGAATCTATTTGAATATCATTCTCGTGGTCTCTAAAGAGGTATTAAATTTATATATTTGAAAACTAGCATCTAGGTTTTGCTTTGGTGAGTCACTTCCTTTAAAAATACACAAAAGATTTAAATGGATTGGAATACATTTTTTAAAAAGTTATTTAACAAGTAACCTATTTAGAAAATTTTAAATTTTTTAATAAATAGATAAAAAATAATATGTACTTAAAATTATAAATTTCTATAAATTTACAGATAATGACTTATCACACACTTTTAAATAGTCAATCTTGCACTCACCTACATGGGTATTCAGAAACAAGAGGAAAATATGCTGAGTACGTAATCTTATTTCACTAATTCTATAAACCTCAAACACTGAAATTTCTAAATTACTTTATCCACTTTCTCCAAAGGGAAATTTATTGAGTAATATCTGAGCAGTAGGTTCTATTTTCTCATTTCTAACTAACACTTTCTAGGCTAATGCATTAATTTTCTACAGAATGAACCCACTACAGAGAGTAGCACACCTAAACCACATTTGTCTAATGAATAATAATAGCTCACACTTACAAAGCACTTTACAGTTCTTAGTTTTCTTTAAATAAGTGGAATTTCTTTAAGGTCCACAAAATATAAACTTCAGTTTTCTATGAATTTCTCACTTCCACATTAGCACAAAAATAATTCAGAGTTCTGTGATAATTCCTCCAGTTAAAAAAAATTAGTAATGTTCTATTGTTAGCATCATTAAATGCATTGGAAAGAAACCAACTTTACATAATCATCTCAATCCACTGAAAAGGACAAACTATGATTGCATGCAGTTAAAAGCTAAGGTTTAAAAAGCATATGAGAACCTTTAAACTATGATTATCAAAACACATATATCATATAGTTCTTAAACACATTTACTTCTATTTCTTTCAGACTGATTACCATCACATATTTTTGTTCAAGGTCTAGGCTAACTGAACCATAGAATTACAAGATGGAAAGATATTTTAGGATAAGTCACAATGACCTCTTTTAAGGTATCCTTGGACTCTAAACTCTATGACTTCTTAGTTCTCTAATTGAGGATCCTGGAGCTAAAGACATCAAATGATTAGCCCCAAACCCACAACTAATTAGGGGTAGAATCTGTAACTACAGTCCAGGTATCCTGACGTTTAGTCTAATGTTCTTTGAACTACACCAAACAGCCTCATTTCTTTCTTCCTATTATGACAATGAACAAACCAAACCATTCCATAAAAATGAGCTATTATTTCCTTTGTATAAAAAATCTGCTATATTTAAAGCCTGGAACTATCATTTTAAAAAATGTGTTAAACTTGGACTAATGTCATGATATATAGTACCTTGTAATGAATTTAACTAACATTCTACTGAAAAAGGTTACAATGAATATATCATCATTTTCTATTTATGTACTACAAAGGCAAGATTAATTGACTGTAAAGTCAAAATTAAAAGAAGGATGAGTTTAGGGATAGGTTTCCTATTTGGTTTTAAAAATCTTATCCAAACAATTTAAAATCCTACAAGAGAATCCATCTTGATGAGGTGTTTGTGAAGCCCCTCTAAAGTGCTTTGAAGAACATAAAGAATACCATTTCTTTTCTACTAACCTCAATTTCCACAAAATTATGAAACTGACATAAGGTGAGCCATAAAATCTTCAACCTTCAAAAAAGGAAAGGACATACATTCAACAGAAAGTGAGATTACTTTAAATTCAGTTTAAATATTCCAAATACTGATGCCAGTTTTAGACTAAACCTTCCCTCTAGATGGCACTGTTGTGTGCTTTAATTCTCATGAGTCTGAATTGTACTTTTAGCCTAAGGTTCAGTAGTTAAAATTCAATTAGTTGACAATAAACATGAAAAGAAGTTCTTTATCAAATTAAAATAACCACTGTAGTATAAAATGTATCATGTTTTACTCCTTTAAAAATAGCAGTCATTGAATTAACAATGTATTACTTCTCTTTTTTCTTCCATTAATACAGATGGTGATAATTATCCCTATGAAATAAATGGCACTTTCACTAAAATTTTACTCAAATGTCTCACCATGGCATAAAGGTAACCATGGGTTATTGAAGGCTACACTAGAAGAATGCAAGCTATTGCAGGTCCCACACAAAATGATAAAGGGTTCAAATATAGTCCTGGTCATATGACCTGTATGGATGTTGTCTAAAGACCAGTTTGGTTAAGTTGGAGAAGCTGGTGATCCTTAAGCAGGACACTAGGCAATTACATTGGTCAAGGAAACTCATGTAATCATTTACTGCAGTGTGTGTGCGTGCGTGCATGTGTGTGCGCGTGCGTGCATGTGTGTGCGTGTGTATGTGTGTGTGTGTGTGTGTGTGTGTATGATATGTATAGAAAAAAGTGCCTATAAAGATGAAATTGCAGATCTTTGGAAGCACTGAATAATATATAATAATTAAAATTAAAGAATGGTCAGTTATTCTTATTTCTCATTTGGAACACATTTAATTTAAATCCCCAAAGATTGGAGGTACAGAAACAAGCCACAGTTTAAGTGTGTGTAAACATTATTGTTATACCACAAGCAGTTATCGAAGTCATTTATTCTTTATTCTGCAAATAAATTTGCATGGTAAGCAATAGTGCTTCAAAAAGTACCCATGATTTCCTTGGTACTTTTTTGACCTTTACATGACATTTAACATAAAAGTATATGCGAATGACTACATCTCTGGTAGTCATCTATTGGTACAGGGAATTTCCAGGTGAGGAAACTCTATTTGCCAATGCAGGTTGACTTGGTCAGGGTCACAGCCAGTGTCAAGACTCAGGACTTGAACCCAGGTCATCTTGGCTTTGAGGCCAGCTTTTTATCCACAACACCATGCTTCTCTGTGAGGGAGGTGTGATATAGTAGAAAGAGTATGGGGTTGAGAATCTGTCTCAGTAAGTTCTATTGGACACAGGCATTCACCCTCCTGAGGTTCAGGGTCTGTTTTCTTTACACTTTACTCTTCAGTTGTATCATCCCTTTCTCTGGGAGCAACAACACAAAATAAATAAAAGAAAATTCAGACTGACTTACGCTCCAGGTCCTTGCCATGTCCAGGTAATTGTATCCTAAAGATAAATTCAATGGAATACAATTAATTGATTAAAATTTAGTGATTCCAACTTTGTACACTTTGTTGTATACTATGGTATGATTGTGTTCTGAGTAAACTCATTTTATCTTTGAACTATCTTTCATTTCTTCCATTTCCTCTTGTTACATAAAAATCACCTCTCCCATGGTTTTTCTTCACCTGCTCCCAATTCTGCTGTCTCAGTCAGGGAGGGAAGGGTTGTCAAAGTCATCAATATGTTTTCTGACATGTCTGTGTCACAGCTCTACCACCACATTCGATTTACCAATGGTGAGTTCATTTGAAAACCTTGACATTCATTACTGTGACTCTCTGCATTGTCAGTGTCTATTCAGGGGGCAACCTCTCCCACACTGCTCACATCCTACTTCTTAGTTCTCTCCCGTCACCAAACAGCCTTAAAAAAATCAGTATCTGTATTGATCAAGCTATCTTTCCTCTACAGTCTTTCATCTTTATGCCATTTCAGCTATGTATCAGCGGGAGCCCACACTTTGGATTTCATCATCAAAGGCCTTAAAATTTTGACATTGTGGCTGAAAAAAGTCTTAGAGGTCCAACCATTTAGTTTTATAATGGAAGAAATCAAGGCCCAAGAGCTTAATTGATTTGCTCAAGGAGACACAGGGACCAAGTTCATAATTCAGCTCTCTTGATTGTCTGTACAAAGCTCTTTTTTTTTAATGTAACATTACAACTAGAGGAAATTCATATTGAAAAAAGTCAATCTAAATGTAAATCATTATTATGCCCAAGGAGTTACCAAACAAAAAATATTTTGATATTTATTCTGAGAATGGCTATTATAAGGGAATAGGAAATCAGAGAATATGTATGTATGTATGTGTATACACACAGACCTGCTCTCTATAAAATATATGAAGGATTTATGTAAGAAAATTTCTCAATGGGCATATAAATTTAAAGTTCATTTATTGAAGGATTAGAAGGGATTAGTCAGAGTGCTTGAACAAAAGGAGTTTTCATTAATATGTGACTTGTACATGCCTCTCGTGACTTCTTCTGGAAAGGTGTGTTGAACTCAACCCATGGTACCCTAGAGGATTTCCTACAGTGTGTTTACTACTGTTGTGTAAACAAAAGCCAATGAAAATGCACCATGGATACGTTAAAACTCATTACAACTCTAACCCTCAATTAACGGGGCCCAATGTTTCATCCGCAAGTAAACAGAATTTACCAGTTTGTTTGGATATCGTAAAACTACAGGTTGAACAGGAACACCAGGAATAAAAGCACCTAGAAAGAAAAATCATACATATTAATTAGGTTTTTTGTGTAAAGTAAGATGACCTAAGTATTCTTTATTGATCCAAATTGTTGGGAGGATTTACCACCTTAGTGTTGAATTGGCATTTCTTTCACTCACCTTCATAAATGGATTAAAAAGTGGAGAAATGGTTTCCATAGATAATATACACCATATAGGCTACATCCTGTACTTCACTTAAAACTTCACTTAGACTTTTGGAACATCTTGTATACAGTATTTTTCAACCTTGCCTGACCCCAAAATCATGCTGACAGGGTCAAATCATAACATAGCTGGGCATCAAGGCATTTTTATTTTTAATAGGTGCAAAATTTTATAGATGGTAGAGCTCAGGGGTACTCTTTGGCACATGTACCATGTGGGATCTGGAATTAAGGGATGGCATCCCATCCAAAGAATGGAGTCATGTTCACGGCTAGGCAATGCTAATTTAATTAAAATAACAAGATTATCTAAATTAGTTTATAGAGTCAGTGCAATAAAAATCACTTTATAGAACTAGAAGAAATAAAATTAATTGGAAAGAATAAAAGGCTTAAAATCTCAAGGGAAATGAGAAGAAATAGGAATGCACTGGACAAAGCTCTACTAGACATCAAAACTAAGTCATATTGGTTAAAAAACAGAAACCTGTATGAATGGAATAGACTAGATAATCACAAAACAGGAGCAATCAAAATTAGTAGCTAAAAATTTCAGTCAAGATGACTTCCTTAACAGAGGCAAAACAGCCCAAATCCCACATACCTATTTCAACAAAACCCTGAAATTTCTAACAGACCAAATGATTCCTTAACTATTTTTCATTGTCACAGTGAAGAGTTCAGTTTGGAGAACAAAGTGGAATGCCTTCCTTCCCCACTAATATTTGCCCATAAAAGTAACAGGCATGAATAAAACATTTTTTTTTTTTTAAAGAGAGAACAAATAGATAAATGGTAGCTGTAAGGCACATAAGAGGCACTTAATGTTTGTTAACTTGACCATATAACTAAATTATAACTTGATCTTAATTTAGGCATAGTATTATATAAATATAATATAAAACTGGAGTGTACTGTTATTTTATAATAAATAATTTCCTATACAATAGGATTATATATAAGATGAGTTTTGGACCTTATCTAAGGGGATCAGTTATTAAAGGACTAAAAGAATATGATTATAAGACTGTTCTCAGTATGATTCCCAAGGGCAAAATGACAAAGAAGTGGTAGTATATCTCACATTTAATACACCACTTCTTATCAGTATTGTTTATTATGACTACCACCTACAGTAGCAGCTGGACTGCTCCCAAGATTATCAAACCTGTTCAAGGATGCAGTTTCCATAAACTTTCATTGGTATTCAGGAGTAGTTCTGCCTAGCATTTGCATTCTATGTAATATTTATATAGCTCCTGGAGACTTAAAAAGCATTTTCTATATTATTTTATTTGAATATCTATCTATCTGTCTGTCTGTCTATCTATCTAAAAAGAAAAGAATACTGATTTTCCCAAACAGAAGATTCAAGTCCTTTAGGCAGTAAACTCTTCCTTATTATGAAAACCACCATCACAAACAATATAACTACATTTTGAACCCCTCAAGAACACACTGTACATTCTTCCTGCTGTTTTCTCAGTTCAGACTATTAAGAAAGTCATGAGTAAATACTCCTTTGGCAAACACTCTTTGACCAAGTGTGCAGCATTAGTCGTCTTCAACTTTAGAATGAAGCATTTTGTACGATGATCACAATGCTTAAACCTTATAGGAAGAGGTTTATTCTCAAAATGGATCCCTTGGACAACACCAAATCAAAGCAGGAATGACATAAAGCAAACCAAAAACATCTTTGTAAATCAAACCAAAAATAATTCAAATTAAAGCTAAGTTTAAATATCACAGATTATGGTTGCTTTCCCTGTATAGTAGAAATTTTGGTATCCCAAGTAGCATCACATAAAGTCTGAATTGAGCCTGAAAAATTGGATAGCAAACAAAATGTTTTTATAAATCATTTACAACATGGACTTAACTACTGAGGTTATTAAATATGAAGTCACTCTGTCAGGTCCATGTGACTACAATTTCCAAGTAGGATTTCAGGCAATTAAGAATCTTATCTTTGAACTGATAGGAGAGGTAGAAGTAAAAGGAGAGGGAGACAGACTGATACCTTTTGTGGATGCTGCCTAAACCAAAATAATAAATACAACCTTATACACCAAATCTGTCTTTTTGACATATAAAACTGGAGTACATGGTATCCTTTTATAAATTATTTCCTATACAATAAAATTCTTCAAAAGATGGGTCTTAAACGTTATCCAAGGGAATAGTTACTAAAGGACTATAATATCATTGCTCAGCATGACCCCCAAGAACAGAACGACAAAGAAACTTCAGCAGATTTCACATCTATACAGCATCACTTGTCAGGATTGTTTATTACAACCACCACCCACAGTAGGAACTGTACTTCTCCCAAGACCATCAGACTTGTCCAAGGATGTAGTTTCTGTAAGTTTTCATTGGTATTCAGGGGATAGTTCTGCTTAGCATATGAATTCTGTTACCTTTCTCTCCCCTTCTCTGGTTTATAATCTCATACTCCTTCCCTAAGAATGGATAAGCAGCATGGTATGGGAAGAACTATTAGTTCTGGTGTCAGAAAGACTGGATTCAAATATCATCTCTCACACTTGCTATCTGTAGGACCTTGGTTAAATCACCTTATTTCCCTGGGCCACAGTGTCCTCATGTATAAAATGAAGGGGTTAGGCTAAATGGTTTCTGAGGTTTCTTCCCAGTTCTAGAACTATGATCCTATATTACTGTAGAGTACTCAGCCTTTTGACCCACCAGAACCTCCCCCAAAGGAACCCTAAGCTACTTTATTTTCAGAAAAAGATATTGTCTTTTCTGAAGAGGAAAGACTCTGCCGTATTTTTTCCTTCAGCAAATCTTTTTAGTTGGAACAGAAGTCTCAATGCCAAGTACTGTGCTAATGAAGAATGACTTAAAAAGCTACTCATTTTGTTAGAAGGATTTCATTAATTTCTTTATTAAACTGTTTTCAAGCTAAAATTGGCCAACTTTCAGTTACAGTTTCTATATATGATTGATAAAGATGGTAATATGTTCCCAGATTATTTGGCTAATGCACAAGACAAAATCAGTAAAAAGAGATATTTAGTAATTTTTAAAAATATAGCAGGACACCCCTAAAATAACATCAACAAAGAAACGAGACCTAAGAGAAAAGATTAAACTATTGCTAGTAGCGCATTTATCTCTATAGAGAGGGACCTGTAATTTCATGGATACAAGGAACTCTCAGGGGAAGAAACTCCATTTATTTAACAGGTTAGATGAAATGACTTTTTCAGGGTCAAAGACTCAGTACAGTTATCCCTTCCACATCATGGGAGTTAGGGGAGCACTGCCACCTGTGATGTGGAAAATCTGTGTAAAAATTTTTGGCCCTCCATTCACACCAGAGAAGTCTGAATTTTCTTTTATGAGGTGTTTACAATACTTTATTGTAGAATTTGGGCTAAGTATTTGGTTATAGGCTCTGTGTTATCTGCTTAGCTTTGCCTGTCAGTTGTAATTTCCACAAAATTCCCTCCAAATTCCCATTTACTTTCTTATGCCAACCTGTGATAAATTGAAACCATGCTGGGAAAAGTTGCAATGCGGAAGGGACAACTGTATGGTAAGAGGAAAGAGTTAAACCTAGGTCTTCCTGGCTATGAGGCTGGCTCTCTATCCATTACACAGAGAGGAATCTGTAGCCTTAAGATCCCCTAGGTCCTCAAGTGCAGTCCTTTGATTGAACCCCAAACTTCACAGAACACACACACACACAGACACATACACACACAGCCTGGGGCCCACAGGTTCCTCACCCCTGCATTATACCATAGTGCTCTCTATTTGTATGCAATGCACTTTAAACTAAAATGTAGAGACTGAAAGATGGCAGGGCAACTGCAGCTTTAGATCAGCTGCTATAATTCTCCGGATTTCACTTAGAACACAGTTATTTGCAATGGTTGGGTTTTCTAAGGACTAAATAAGAATAGGGATAGTCTGATTGTACTGAATTTCTATCATGGTCTTAGTTATAGCGGTCCTCTTGGTTGGAGTGAAGGGGAGTGGAGGTTTTTGATTTAACATTTTGTTAAGAGAATAAAGAAATACAGGTTAGTAGCTGCTTTATCTTTGGACTCACCCTCACTCATTCATCATTGAGATGTGTCAAGTCTAGGGGTATTGTGCAGAATAACTTTCTTTCTCCTTACATTCAATGCTCCCATGCCTTCTTTTCAATGGGCTTCCTGGAATTTTTATTAAGAAATACAGATATGCAACGACTTAAAGACACCACAACACAACTCTGATTAATATTCATGCTATTCTCCCTGCCTATAATGATGTTTCCCCCTTTTTCATTCAAATTCTTTCTACCCTTTTTCCATACAAATTCTGTCAATCCAAGATTTGACTGTTCCAGAAAACCTCCTCTGATTGCTCTAGTTCACACTCATTTTTGTCTTAAAGTCTTACTGTCCAGGGACAGGCTAAGTTACTCAAAACCAGAGACTACTTTTCTTGTACACACCACCATGCTTTAGAACTGTGCTAGATTAACTTTGGAGGAACTAAAGAAACATGTGATAGGACGATATGAAAGACAACTGATGATTAGACAAACCAATAGTGAGGCTGTGCAAATCATTTACCATGAAAGCATTATACTGATTTTTATCAGACTCTATGAGGGGAGTTAGAAAAGTTATATGCCTTATAAAACGACTGTCATTTTTCAACAATAAAGCACTATTTTAGCAACCTCTAAAATTTGCCACCAGTAAAAAAAATCCTCTAGAAAAAATAAAAACAAAACTTCAGCATACAACTAGGAGATGATTAAAAACCAGGCAGGAAATGAAGAGTCTTAAACAAATGCCCCTTCATTTACAACTCTTGCTTATTACAAGATCAAGAAAATACAATTTCACATTCCTTGTCTCCTAGGGCCATGTGCTGTCCTACTTCCAAAAGCACGCAAATGATTCCTTTTTCCAGTGACATGAGGTGGTTGTAGTTAAACACTGTAATTATCTTTGCTTGACTCAATATACATGACAAGCCTGTTCCCAAATTAACAACCAACACTCTCCACCCTCCTACTTCCATTTTGCACTTAAAATCTTGTTTTTATTCTTTAAAAAACAATGCTGGTCTTTAGAAAGTGTTTTGGGACGTAGAAAACACTTTACACACATTATTTCATTGGGCCTTAGAATAACATTGTGAAATAATGTGTACAACATATCTGTGGATGAGGAAAGTAAGGAACACAATGGTTATACAACTGCCCAAAGTTACAACAGTAAGTGGTAGGGACAGAGCTGACCTCCAGGTCTTAATTATGCCAAATTTCATTTAAAATAATTTCATTAATTTAAAGTAGTCTTTCTACTACCTCCCTGAATAGACTGAATGAACAACTTAAATTAACCTTAGAAAGTGTGTGATTGCTATTTTGACCACTCCTTATACGCCTACACTAGCTCCTGTCCTATCTTTAGAGACTACTTTTTAACTAGTTCTTTGAATAGCCACACTGATCCACCAGATGAGAAATCGGGAATATTATAATTCCTTCCGATGAACAAAAGCTGTTGCTAAATTTAAACATAAGTTAAATTTTATTTTTGCTTAAAATTTCAATTTCTAAAGCAGAAAGCTGGCCTATTTACAAACAGTTTCAGAGGCATTCCTTACAAATTACAGTCTGTTCATTTGACTGTTAATAGATATCTTCCTATTCAACCAAAGTACTGATTCTAAATATTAAATAGATTTTGCCCAGAGTAAACCAAGAACTCTGTATCTACCTTTTAATGGCACAACAGACCAATATCCTACTATATCCTAGGTTTGCCACACGGCTACCTAGTCATAGGTTGAATTTCAAAGCTAAACTTAAGTCAGGGTTTGGAGCTGTTTTTTTTTTTTTTAACTTGTTTAAATCTGTGTTCTTGAAGTCACAGGACTTCAAATTACCATACTATGAAGACAATTTAGGAAGGGCTAAGAACTTGATCTAGCACCTCCATTTAGTTGTCAGCTGAACTGTCTGTAAGTTATTCTGAACTGGGAATGCATAACAGTATCTCTTAGACTGATACAAAGAACTAGGTGAACAGTGCTATCTAAATTCATCTTTGAGAATGAAAGTATGATCAATGAAAATTATGCTTTAAAAAGTCTTTTCTTCCCAGGCCTACTGTGCCAGGTATGGGAGGACGATCAAACAATGTGTTACACATGTGTAACTCAATGTCTTCTTATCCACAAGCCATGAAATAGAAAGCCAAATAACTGTATTTCTCTGTTAGGGAGCTATCACTGATGTATTTTTTATACCCAAATTCTTTGGAATTGCCTATGGCTTCCTTTAAATCTCAACTAAAATGCCGCCTGCTACAAAAAGGCTTCTCCACTGCTCTCAATTATAATGTTTTCCCTCTGTTAATTATTTCCTATTTTTCTTGCTTTTTATATATTTGTTTGCACATTGTCTTCCCCATTAGATTGTAAACTCGTTGGGGGCAGGGACTGCCTTTTGCCTCTTTGTTTCTAAGTGCTTAGCACAATGCCTGGCACTTAGTAAGCACTTAATAAATGTGTATTAATTAGTAAGTGATTATTCTTAACCAGGCAGAATATTTAATCAACCAGACCACCCTATTCCCTAAATGTTGAAGGCAAAATGGGATATTACATGGGTAGTGCAGGAAATTTATTAGGAGAACCCTGATCTATTGATTTCCCTCAGCCTCACAGAAGACAAGGGGGAGATAACAAAGACAGGTAGGTATCCAGGTCTTAAATAAGGCATAAGGAAAGGGCAGTTAGGTGGTGTAGTGGATAGAATCCTGAACCTGGAGTCAGAAAGACTTGAGTTCAAATCTGGCTTCAAATAGTCACTAGCTATGTGACCCTGGGCAAATCACTTTAACCCTGTCTGTAAAATGAGTTGAAGAAGGAAAAGGCACATTACTCCAGTTCTTTGCTAAGAAAACCCCAAAAATGGGTCATACAGACTCAGACACAACTGAAAAAATGACAAAACAAGAACAAGATAGATAAACTTTTGTATTTTATAACTTCTTTATTAGGTATGGAAAAGGTTCTGTGACCAAAATGGATGAAATTAGAGGGCAGTTAGACATTGGCAAAAGATTGGCCATGTCCTTGGTGGCCTTTAGGAAAAAAAAGCAAACCATACTCTCTAAGGTAGATCAGGAAAGAGCCAGCATTGAAGAGAGTGACTTCTGGCAACAGAGAAGAGAACGAGCTATGGAAGAGCCAGGTCCTGAGAAAAAAAATCATTCCTTGCCTCTCAAGGGAGAGGGATTTTGTTTTGCCCCACCCTGTCAGCCACAACACTCTAAAGGAAAAGACACTGGTCCTATAATGCTGGAGGTATGAGCTACCCTGGCCATATAGGTTCTGTATGTACATGATTCTCTTCTAGTATAGCCTAAGAGTATGCTCACTCCTCCTATTGAGGTCGTGAGTAGTTGTGGGAGAGTATGCCCTGGCTTATGGGAAGAACATTTTCTTATTATTACTCTGATGATGCCATCTTAGTAAATGCCTTTTGTTTGAGCTATCTGATTCTATTGGTTGACTATTAATGGTACACACACTGGTGGGGGACTATGAGAATTAGTTTTAGGAGTCTGGACACACAAAGTGCCTTGAACCTACAAGTTAGCTCCGGGGGACCTAAACTTAGAACCTGCAAATATGAGTTGCAAAGGTATCCCAGAGTGGTGTTGATTATTCTAGCAAATGACTAAATTAATAAATAAATAAATGATGGCAGGGCCCCAAGAGTTTCTGGATAAAAGAGAAATAGTAACTATT
This sequence comes from Notamacropus eugenii, assembly GCF_028372415.1. Lineage (NCBI taxonomy): Eukaryota > Metazoa > Chordata > Mammalia > Diprotodontia > Macropodidae > Notamacropus > Notamacropus eugenii. The sequence continues at coordinate 346,065,623 of NC_092875.1, forward strand.
TAGTATGTAAGATTTACACAGAGATGAAAGGTATCTCCGGAGAGAGAGAGGTACGACTAGCAGTTTGGTGGAATAGAAAAGGCCTTTTAACAAAGGTGACATTTAAAAGAAGCCTTGAAGATAAGATGGAAGCCAGGAGTGTCATGTGAGCTGACCAGCAAGTAGGGTAATACAGCTAGATTGTAGAGTGCACAGAAGAGAAAAAATGTGCTAAGATTGGAAAGATAGGAAGGAGGGTCAGGTTGTGAAGAATTTTAAATGCCACAGCCCTTTATAATTTCTCCTAGAGGTAAAAGTGAGATATGGGAGCTTACTGAGTAGGGAGACAGGTGACATCATCATGCCGGTATTTAGGGAAGTCACTTCTGCAGCTGTGTGGAAGATGGAATGGAGTGGGGAGAGACTTGAAGGCCAGTTAGAAGGCTACTGCAATAGTCCTCGTGACTGGATTAGAAAGATCCCAGTGGCCCGAACTAGGGCAGAAGTGATATGAGTAGAAGGAAGAAGATTGGACATGTGGCACCAAAGTTAAGAACTTGGGGGGTTGAGAGGACACTGATGCTCTCAACAGTAATGGAAAAGTTCAGGGGGGAAGTGAAAGATAATAAGTACTGTTTGACAATTTGAGGTTGAAATGACAATAGAATATCCAGTTTGAAATGTCCAATAAGCAGATGGTGAGGAAGATGTGGAGCTCAGAAAAGAAACTAGGGCTAGATATATGTGTATACACACACACACACACACACACAAATGTGCCAGAAATTATCAGTGGAGCAATGATGATTGAACCCAGGAAAACTAACAAATGTATCAAGAAAACAAGTATGGAAAGAATATAGAAAAGAATCTAGGGCAGAATACTGGGGGATGTTCACAAGACAGAGAAGGAAGATCCACAAAAGCAGAGTGAGGAGTCATCAGAGAAATGGGAGGAAAACCAAGAAAAGTGTCATCAGATCCAAAAGAGGATCTGTAGCCATAAGGAAAAGGTAACCAAAAGGACCAAATGTTATAAACTGTTAAATGACTTAAAGGAAAACCAGACTGGTAAAGTATTTATTGAGCACTCACAGTATGCCAGCCACTGAAATGGATTACTGGACAACAATAATAACAGCTGACACTTATACAGTGATTTAAGGTTTACAAATTGCTTAGTATATTAAATTATTAAATACTCAGAAATATGACTGTGAGGTAGGCACTGCAGATACTATTATCTACATTTTACAGATGTGGAAATTGAGGCTTGAAAAGGGTAAGTGATTTTCTTGTGGCCACACACACAGCAATATTTGGGGAGTGGGATTTGACTTTGGGTCTTTTTGATTCTAAGTCTAATGTCTGGTCCTTTATGTCACATTGCTCCTCCAAACAACGTATCTTTGAAGTTTATTTCTAAGCACAAATTAACATTTTTAACTATTTGGGAGGCCAAATGAATTGTGTAATTATTCCATAACATTTTATTGCAGTTATGGTGAGGAGAGTAGCATAACCCTATGTCACTTATCTGAAGTATATTTTGTAAAAAAAATTTGGAATATGGGATGAATCTTATCAGATGAATTTCAGCAAATATAATGGATGGAATGGCACTGAAGGGTGGAGAAAGAAAAGAGGATAAAGAAAGAAGAGAGATTTTCTTTACATACCAAAAGTTCCTTAAATTACCAACTAGTCTAGTAGAGGCTAGGTTCCTTGAGAATGCAGTTGAGGGAGAAAGAAGTAAAAAGAAAACACTAGTTTGGGTATTAAGGCAATTTGATCGAGGGAAGGGATATGCCTAAACTATCTCGTAGAAAATATGTAACACTATTTAGCAGGGGCCAAGTGCAGAGGATTATAAAGAGAGAGGTAAAAGCTGAAGATGCCTAGGTTGGATCTAAATTGATTTGCAATTTTGGAGAAAAGGGCTAGTAACACTGACAATAGAAGGTACAGCAAGCAAATATAAAGACTTATAATAAGCAACAATAGTGAATGAGAGTAAGAGAGAAACTTAAGTGATACCAGAGGGAACTGCTTGGGAATGGAAACGTGAATCTCAGAATTAATTATGCAAACTGATAAAACGATACTTTCTGACTCTGCTTCCTCTCCTCACATCCACTTCTCAATCCTTTGCAATTTGGCTTTCAACGTCAGACTCCACTGAAAGTGCACTCTCTAAAGTTCCAGTGATGTCTCCTTAGTTCTAATCTCTCTAGACCTATCTGCAGCATCTGACACCATTGACCACCCTCTTCTTTTGGATATAGTCTCCACTTTCTGTTTTCATGATCCCTCACCACCTATTTGTCTGACCATTCAATCTATTTTGCAGTTCTGTTATCAACATTATATCCCCTAATTTTGAGTATTCCCCAAGGTTCCATCCTGGGAACTCTTCTGTCTGTAGTTTTTTTTTCTCTTGGCAACCCATGGATTTAACTACCATCTCTATGTAAATGACTTAGGGTGCTCTCTCACTCTCGGTCTCATTTCTCTTCTGAACTTCAGTATCAGAAGACCAATTGTCTACGGGACATTTCAAACTGGATGCCTCAAAGACATCTCAAAATCAACATATCTAAAACTGAAATCATCATCTTTAGCCATCAAATCTCCTCTTCCAAACTTCCCTTTTTCCTTCAAAGGCATATCATCCTTTTAGTGTCTCAGATTTATAGTCTTGGCACAGTCCTCAACTGTATACTCTCTCACCCCACATATTCAATTAATTTCCAAATCTCACCATGCCTATCTTTGTGATATCTCTTCACTCACCCAGTTGTGACCTACCTTCACTCTCTCATAACCTTTCATCTAGATTATTGCAACAGCCTCCTAGTTAGTCTTTTTGCCTCACATCTCTCACTACACTCCTGTCCATATTAAACACTGATGCCAAAGTAAATTTCCTTTTACTTGACTTGACTGTGTGACTGACTTCTCTACTCAACCAACTCTAGCAGCTTTCTATTGCCTCATGTATAAAATATAAACTCTTTTGTTTAGCTTTTAAAAACCCTCTACAATTTGGCTTCAATGCATCTTTCTAGCCTCCCTGGATATTACTTGTTCTCCCTACTCTTCATTCCAGTCAAACTGGCTTTCTTTTAGATCTTTACTCAAAACACTCCCTCTCCTTATTACATAGTTTTTTACTGGCCATCTTCCGAGTACTGTCTCCTTACCCCCTCAGATGAACTGGAGTTCATTTTCAAGTTCCAAGTGTACATTCCCAAGAACCTGGGGTAAATCCCCAGGCTCCAAGGGTTTACCTCCAAGTCCTCAAACTCAGGAATAGATCCTCTAACTTCTATGTCCCCAATGTGGATGCTTCCTCTTGTCTCGGAAGGCCCTGAAAACATTCCTTCTTCTCTACCAATCAACTGAAAAGTTCTTCCTCCTCCCCTAGCAGATTGATTTTAATTTAGATTGCATCATTTTCCCAAAGACAAGTTTTGGTGCTTTCTTACATCAAAGGTTTGAAACCTGTTCTCAATATTGATTTAATAGCTTTCTACCTTGTTTACATTTAAAAAAAAAAAAGATTCATAGAGTTCGTGTCTTCCTTTAAGATGCAGCTCAGGCACTATCTTTTGCATGAAGCCTTTCCTCAAACTCCCAAATCCTAATGCTTTCACTTTAAAACTTCCATCTATCTCATATGTATCTATATAGATATGTATCCATTTATTGTACTGGTTGTCTCTCCCATTAAAGTGTCAGCTCATTGTAGACAGCGATTGTTCGGTTCTTTGTACTTGTATCCCCAGCACTTAGCACCGTGTCTGGCACATAGCAAGCACTGAAATAAACATTTACTGATTGATAAATAGGCACTGCTGGAAGCAATTGTTAAAAGATCAGCCAAGGTGAGTATAGGGGAATGAAAGCGGAGAGTCTAGGTTTGGTCCTAAGGGACAGTGCTAATGGGAGAGAGGCTTTAGGGTTCAGGGTAGAATGATGGCCACACGAGAGAGTCATTTTGTAAAATCATAATGAACAACTTTCCTAGTAATTCAAAAGAAGGCTTTCTATTAATCTGGAAAAATTGGATTTTATTTACTTGTATAGCTTTCACTGAAATCACTGACCAGACTTTTGTTATATTACCATTATTTGACTCACATTTCATTAAAAAATAAAAACTTTCATGAACATCATATTTGATATTCAGGACAATTCTGATGACAGGAGTTTCTTTGTCTTTAAAAAGCAAGTCACTGAGAAAACGAGATTTTATTTACAGAATTTTGCTTTAAAAGCAAATTTTACGAGAATGGTGTGATTATAAAGCATGGAGCCCAGGTTTTCATTTTAAATTTAAGGTTTTCAGTATCATTACTTGATAAAAAACTTGGGTTCCAATCTACTTTGAGAACTTATTAGCTAAGAAACTATGCACAAATCATTTGACCTTATTGAGATCCAGTTTCTGTATCTGTAAAATGGTGAAAATTAGATTTGCACCATCTACTTGACAGGGATATTGCAAATAAAGAGCTATCTATAAGAGTTTCCTGTTTCTTTTACTCTCCCAGTAATGACAGTGTCTAAGCCAGTGGTTTTGTGTAGGAAAAGCCTACTCTCCAAAGACTCAGAAGGATTAAATACAACATGTAAAGACTGATCAAATTTGTTAAGAGATCCTAGGAAAAATGTCTCCAACATGACAACAGTAGAATTCAAATATATATTGGGAAGAATATCTTACAGTCTATCGTTTCATATGAAACATAAATGTCCTAAAAAAGGGGTTTCCCTCAAAAGCGTCATAGACTCTTTTGTTATTCTGGTGAAGCTTGTAGATCCATTCTTAGAATGATATTTTTAATTGTATAAAATCCAGTAAATAGGATTACACATATTTATTCTCTGCTCCTTTCCTCCTTCTGCTTTTACTTTTGGAGCCACAATCAAATAAATAATCCTACTGCTAATGGAAAGTGCATGTCATTCTACTCTGCTATGTTTCCACTCATCATTTCTATAACTTTTCAAACAAAAATACCCCTCTTTCTAGCCACTACTTTCCTAAATGTGCTTTTCCCACTCTTAGAATATAAAATTTTGATGGCAGATCATGATGCCTTTGCATTCACTTCTGCATCCCCAGTGCTTAGCACAGTATTAAGGTATGTAGTAACTACTTAATTTCTCCCTTACACCTTCCCTTCCTCCCTTCCTTCTTTCCTTCCATCCATCTATCTATCACTCAGGATAAACAGAAAGGCAATGACAGCCGTAAGAACACTAGAAGAACTAAACCTAGTAAATTTTTCAGTATAAACCTTCATGAAATGGAGGTTAGTATAAAAGAAATAATGTGTTTTGTTTACTACAGTGTGTTGAGGGGTACCATCAATGCTCTTTGCCTACAAGCAAAGCATATCTGAAATATCAGCGTCTCCCCAAATACAGTTTCCGACAGAGTTTAAACAGAGCAAAAAGCAGGCAACTGAACTTAATAAACTATTTGATTACTTCTTTTTTACTGCACAATTATTTTCTGTAAATATATGCTTTTAAAATTTTAGTGTTAATGTAGTTGTTATTGCTGCTATGTTGTGGACAATGATTTCCTTAAAGAAACATATACTGAAATATCTTAATGGACTATGGAGCTCAATTCGTGCAGATTACAAGCCACTCATGCTTCCTTATTGTGGGCAATTTTCCTTCATGTAATTACAGATACTTCAGAGGATCATCCCAGATGAGTCACCCTATGTGCTGAAGGCTTCCCTTTAGGTCTTTTTGTATTTCATGCTTGCCAATGCAGCAGTCAAGCAGCCCATTTGTTTTCCTCATTTTTGCCATACAACCAATCTATTTACTTTTCCTCACCAATAACCTTTATATCACCTTTTGAATGAAAGTTACCACTGGAATATGCTGTATCTTACTTACATCTACTATACCAAGCATCTTGGATCATTTGCAACTTGGGATACTCAGAAATTGTGGTGACATAACAGTACGGCATTGCTGAAAGAATATTTGTGTTGAAAAGGTAAGTCTTTGCACTAAGGAGAAAGAGCTTGGAACAATGAAAAACTCTATACAATTCCCAAATACAATTTAGACCACTCTCTTCCTTTTACTTATTTATGGGACCTAATCATCATTCATCTACATGTCCCAGTTTGAACAGGCATTGTTCAGCCATTAGGTTACTCTTTATGGATTGTTAGGTTGAATTCTCTTCAGTAATCATGGATCTCAGGGAATAAGCCCCACAACGCTCTGATGCAATCAGCATAATATCATTCACAAATGGGGCATCTGGAAGACCACACCATTGGTAGAAAATCCCTGTCATTTACACTTTATGCAAGCTAGCCTCCATAAAAGTAATGAACAGCTTTGGCAGATATCCATTTCTGTTTTATGTCTCAGTTGACATTAATCAGAGGACTGTTGGACAAAATTCCCGTTGCTTTTATCATGGAATCTTATGTGATAGTTAACATACACATGTTAGATTCATTGTTGGAGGAGACTTTGTGAGACTGCATTTTACTATGATTATGAGCAGTGAAAATCACTCATGGTTTTTTTGTAAATAATAAGTATTAACTACAACAAGCTCCTGCATTTCTTTGTATCTTTAAACCTATTGTAACTGCAATGATGTAGGCTACTGTAGAGAATAATTTGAGATGCCTATTCCCTTTTCATATTTTCATCTATGATATACTCAATACACTCATCTATGATGTACTCAATACACTCATCTATGATATACTCAATACACTCATCTATGATATACTCAATCTCATATAGTATAAAAGTGAAAAACAACCATATGAATTGATAGCTATTGACGTTCTTTTAAAAACATAATTAATTAATTATATAATTGATGTAATTTTTGATCCCCATTTTTTTATGTCTCTCTCTCCGATAGATCTTATAAAATAACTCATTACTTTCAATACTGTATACCTTCCATCATGAATTTCCTCAATGCGTACCTCAGTACAGTTACTCATTAAATGAAGTTTCATTTCTATTTCTTGATAAAGCACACCGAGGACTGTGATGGTAAGATCCAAATGGCATAGTTCCTCTGTCATAGGTGATGACTAGATAACTAAGAAATAAAGTTGAAAGGCACTGAATTTAAGACAAAGATGAGAACATGGGAGTCATCTAATCCAATCCCCTAATATTTCAACTGGGGAAACAGAAACAAGGAAAGGTAAGTTACTTAAGCAATATCACCCAAGTCAATGGCTGACCTGAGATAGGAATCCAAGTCTGAACTTCCAGTCCCAGTCTTTTTTTTTATGGTGCTATCGCCAAAGATTTAAAGAATAATTTTTCTCCAGAATACTGAAAAATTCACCATAGAAATGTCTACATACTTCAGGAACTAAATAATATGACTAATAAACAAAATTAGAATGAAAAGTGAATTGAGCATGTAACAACTTAGGCACAAATTCCCACAGAGGAGTAAAACAGGCTTCCTCCAATTTAGAAGCAGTACAGTTAAAAAAAAAGAGAGAAATGTTGGATATTGAAGAGTACAGAGATCAAATGAAACGTGTAACAGCATTTAGTAACAGGAAGAACTTTATAATTAAGCAGGTTTATTATTGATATAAATCTTCTAAATGTAGGTTGTTTTTTAAGAAAAAGCAATGTGCCAGCAAGATGAAATTATACTACTGATAAGGCTATTACTATGTGTTTCACTTCTTGAGGATGGAGGCTTTTGTGATGTGTAACAGCTCTTCAGCTTTATGCTACATAACAGGCTTAAATTTCAAGTGCTCACAGATTAGCCTATGAAAAAAGGTCACCTGCGTTTAAGCTCAACCCTGATGTTTAAATTATAAAATATCAGGCACCAACACTTTATTCAAATACACAAATACTGATACATAGATTTTTGAAATGAGAAGAGAGAATTGCTCAAGAATGAAAAGTCAAAAGCAAAGGTGAAGGCATTAAATGAAATTTCTACAAATTAATTTTCATTCCTGAGAGGTGTAACAAGTGTTCTCTAGTGAACTGAATGAACTCATAAAGAAAAAGTTTTCTTATTCTAGGAACAACATTTGTGATAATGCAAAATTTTTGGAGCTAATTATTATTTTTACTTTTCCAATTAAGAAGCATTTATTTTGTCTCCTTCCCACTTCACCAACCATTAAGAATAAATAAAAAGAAGGAAAAGGAAAATCATCCTACTCTGTCTGGTAGGATGAGCATATAGCATGCTTCATCTCTGGTCCTTAGGCACTGTAGTTTGTCATTGCTTTGATTAACATTTTAGTCTTTCAAAGATTTTCATTATAAATTGGCATTTATAATTATTTTCTCCCAATTCTGCTCACTTCCCTCTGCATCAAGTTCATAGAGATCTTCAGTTTTCTCTGAAACATCATCATTAGTTATAAAACAATAATATTCCATTACATTAATATATGCTATTTTGTTCAGTCATTTCTCAGTTTGTGGATATCCTTTTAGTTTCCAGGTTTGTTTGTTTTTTGAGAGTTGATACACATATTTTTGCACATATAGGTCATTTTTCTCTTTTTTTCATCTGATGGGGAGTATATTCCTAGAAGTGGTATTCCTGGGTCAAAGAATATACACAGTTTAGTGACTTTGGGGACCTGGGTACAAATTCCTTTTTAGAAGGGCTGAAGCAATTCATATCTCCATTAACAGTGCATTTATATGATCACAAATCTAGTTTTGTCGACTCCAAATCCAATCTCTTTCCAGATGCCCCTTTGTCTTTATTACATGCATGTAATAGGAATGGAGTAGTCACAGTGGGTATACAAAATCACAAGGACCTGTAAGGACCTCACACTTCTCACTCTGGTGTACCATTACTCAGAAGTGCCCATTACTCTCTGATTTGGCTTGTTCACTTCAACTTGCCCTTGCCCTTGCCCTGGCAGGTCTATATTCTAAGGGAAGTAGTTATACTCACGTTCTCTAGGGGTGGTAGGGGAAAACTTGTTAAGGGAAACTATACTTCTGTTCATCACTCCAGCTTTCGATCCCCCATCTGACGCATTTGTATATAGAAATATCTACATAACCAGGCATCATAGGTACACATATGTACATAATCTTTATGCAACCAGACCTTTACAATAAAAACAGTTTTAGATCTTTAACATAACCATTTACTTAACAAAAAGATGAAAGAAACAATAACATCATGGATAGTTAAAGTCTTTGTAGAAATTTTATTCATATATAAACCTGAATCACAACTCTCCAACCAATACATTCATTGCCTATGGTGAAGAGTAGGCATATACATAGAAAACTAAAAGGGAAGCACATCAGAGAGGAAGACCCAGGTGCTTAGCGTAAAACACAACTCTGGACTGATGGATTTGATGTCATTCATCCATTTAGGAACATGTATACCACATACACACAAAATTGCTTCTTAGCACACTGACTGCCTATTCACCACTGTTCAACCACTAAGTGGCTCTTCCTCACTCTTCATCTCGACAAATTGTTTTCTCCTCTCTTCTCTACTCAAACATAGCATTTACAAGCTCTTGCAATTCACCATCACACTTAAAAGTGTATTTAGAAAATTCTACCTCTTATCATATCTCCTTAAGCCAGAAAATTAGAAAGTTTGTCAGTCTAGCTATCTTTGGGCAACGCATACCAGCCAAGCCAGTTATTCATGCATCCTGATGCTATGGTGCTCAATTAGAAGGGAGCTTATAGCAAGAGGGCTCAGGCTAAACACACTTAGCCAAATCACTAGGATACTAAAGCATTTGCAAAGCCCTGTCTGGTTTTCCTTCTCAAGTCAGAAATGGCAGCAGAGAGCAACTTATGAAAAGTATTGCCTCACTTCAAATCTAGGTGGTACTGAGGGACAATATATAGCTACCACAGACGTTCTTGACCAAGGAAGTAAAGTTTCTCTCTCCCCAAGTCAGAAATAATTTAGCTGAAGCCTTTTGTCAATTACTGCTTCTACTGTCACAGACCTTATCTTCTCTCAATTGTCTATGCCTAGTTCCTACTTATAGTCAATGGCTTAAATGAGAGATTTTTGACTCTCAGTGAATCATCTTTCATTTAAAAAGTTGCATGTTAACGACTCCAATTTCCCCTACGAAACCAACAGTCCTTTTGAAATCATACCTCAGTCACCAAATGTTTATATGATTTCTCTCTCTCTCTCTCTCTCTCTCTCTCTCTCATTTTGCCCTCTTCAATCACAAAATAGTTCTATGTAAATGAACTGAGGTATCATAATATATCCTAATTCTGAAGCAGTCAATACATCCTTTGGTGTCTTTGAACTTGTTTCTTTATATTTGTATTTCTTCATTTAAAATAAATACAGTTCTTTTTCTGCTTCCTTAAAACATTATGCTGTTTACACGCAAGCAAAGTGATGTGTTTATAAATATAACATAATTCATTTTATGTCTCAATCTGTTTCAAATCCTATCTGAAAACTTAGTTTTTTCAAACACATATATTAGCAATTTTTATTAAAATCAAGTTCTCTGTCTACTCCTTCTTGGTATAAAAATGTTTATCTAATAATGGCAATGTCATATCCCTCAACAGTTAACATAAATCTTTCCCTTTATACTTTCTTTTCACAGAAAAATAACTTGTTTTGCCCATTTCAATACTAAACTAAAAGGGACTTTAAAGATACAGCATATTTTATACACACACAAAAATATATATATAATGTACATATTATTTATTATATATTAATACTTCTAACTTGTAATGGGAAGAGACAAACTTAGAAAGACCTAAACAATGAGTAAAAAAAAATGGATTTAAAACACTGGGAGGGGAGGAGGAAGAAGGGTAGGAAAAAGTAAGCAATAGATAAAATTAGGGATGAGTAAGAAAGGGAGTAGATACAGAAGGGCAAGTTAAGGCCAGAGGAAGGAAGATGGCAGTTTATCATTATTATCAATTATTAAATGTCTATACTATTCAATCCAATAAGCACTTATGAAACATATGCTATGTTCTAGAAACTAGGAATATAAAGACAAAACAAAAAAATGGTCCCTGTACTCAAGAAGCTTACATCCTATTGGGAATACAACCAACAACACTTATTTATAAGCACAATTATTTGAAAAGGGAAGAATTCTAATAAATGGGGGCTTAGAAAAGGCTTCATGTAGGAGATGAAACATGAGCTGGAGTTCAAAGGAAGTGAGGGAGTCTAAGAGGCAGAGGTGAGGAGGCAGCACATTTCAGACATGGGAGACAATTTATTCAAAGACACAGAAATAGTACACAGAAAAAGACAAAAGAAATAGTACTAAATTGGAGGAACAGTAAATATTTGAGTTTAAATGGAACATATACTTCATGAAGAACAAAGTAAAATGAGCCTAGAATGGTATGTTGGTGCCAGATCATGAAGGGCTTTTTTTTTTTTGTAAATAGTATTTTATTTTTCCAATTACATGTAAACAGTTTTCAAAATTCTTTTATTTTTAATGAAATTTTGAGTTTCAAATTTTTCTCTCTTACCAACTCCCTCCCTAAGATGGCAATCTGTTAAAGATTATATATGCACAATCATGTAAACTTATTTCCACATAAGTCATTTTGTGAAAGAAACAAAACAAAACGAAAAAACCATGAAAAACAAAAACCCAAAAGGTGAAAATCATATACTTTGATCTGCATTCAGACTCCAAAATTCTTTCTCTGGCTATGGATAGAATGTTTCATCATGAGTTTTTTTCAATTGTCTTGGATCATCATGTTGCTGAGAAGAGCTAAGTTTATCATAGTGGATTATCACACAGTGTTACTGTTACTACGTACAATGTTCTCCTGGTTCTGCTCACTTCACTCAGCATCAGTTCATGTAAGCCTTTCCAGGTTTTTCTGAAATCTGCTTGCTCATCATTTCTTATAGCACAATAGTATTCCATTGCATTCATATACCACAACTTGTTCAGCCATTCCCCAATTGATGAACACCACAAAAAGAGCTGCTATAAATATTTTTTTGCACATGTGCATCCTTTTCCCTTTTTTATGATCTCTTTGGGATACAGATTCAGTAGTGGTATTGTTGGATCAAAGGGTATGCACAGTTTGATTGCCCTTTGGGCATAGTTCCAAATTGCTCTCCAGAATGGCTGGAACAATCATGAAGAGCTTTAAGAGCATTCTGAGAATTCAGTGTTTAATCCTAGCGGTAACAAGGAGCCATCCACTCTGTGCTAGGTGGGTGAGGACTATGAGCTCCAGAGTTAATTGGGTTTAAGGTTTCATCTTTGAGCAAGATTCCCCTCCCAGTTTGATTTTTTTTTTTGATGAAAGGGGCCATCCTTTGAGTAACTTAAAGAAGCCTATTCATTGAATGGGTGTATCTCACTCAAAGTGATAAGACCTAAACCTGAAAAGGCCAGCATCTCACATTACATCTTAGGTCATCTCCAATCATCCTGATGAATATCATGCCACTGGACCCAGATGGCTCAGGGGGAAGAAGGTGAGGTTGGTGACTTTGCACAGCCCTCCCTCACTCAAGTGAAGGTCAACTGCAAGTCATGTCATCATCTTGATGTCATGGTCCTCTTCAAGAACAAAGGACAAAGACAAGACAAACAACAAGGAGCCACTAAAGGCTGTTGAGCAGGGAGTGACATGGTGAGATTTATTTTTTGACAAGAATTTTGGTAGCTGTGTTGAGGATGGATTGGACAAGGGAGAGAATGAAAGTCAAAATAATATCTAAGCAGTTGCTCAAACAGTACAACTGAGAAATAATGAAACCCTAAATTAGAATGATGATGGTTGTGAAAGTAGAAATAAGGAAATACATGTGAGAGGTATTATCAGGGTAGAATCAAAAAGAGTTGGCAAATGATTAGCTAAGGGGTAGAAATGTGAGGAAGGGGGAAAAGTTGAGGATGATGACAAGGCTCCAAATCTAGGCAAGCAAGATTTCAACAGAAAGAGGAAATTTTAGATCTGGGATAGCTTTATGGGGGGAAATGACTTTTCTTTTGCAAATGCCTATTTTGAGGCATGTACAAGCCATTTTGTTATAGATTTTCAACAGGAAATTCCTGATATGTGACTGGAACTCTGCAGTTTAGACCTTAACATTTCTCACTTGGATTATTATAATAGCCTCCTAATTTTTCTCCTTGCCTAACATTTCTTCTGCATTTCAATTAATCCTCTACTTAGCTGCCAAAGTAATTTTCCTAAAGCACAGGTTTAATTATGTTACTACCCTTCTCAATAAAAAGTAGCTTTCTATCAACTTGAGGATCAAATGTCATGTTAGTTTGTCTAAAGCCATTCACAATCCAGTTGCAACTTGTCTTTTCAGTCTTCTTATTCCTGCCCTTCCTGCAGTCTAGCCAAATTGAACTTCACACATATCACCTCATGGGTGATAGTTCCCTATGCCTAGGAACTCTCCTCACTGATGCCTCTTGGAATTCTCTTTTCTCCTTCATGACTCTGCTCAAGCAGCATCTGGTACATGAAAACTTTCCTGCTTAAGTGAAGCATTAAGTGAGTGCCTTGTGATGTTTCTCCTCAAATTACATCTTATTAATTTTGTGTATATTCTGAATACAGACAGTTCTTGATTTATATAAATTTCCATTATGCAAATTCAACTTTATCTAAAGAATTCTGAATGGTATGGGAAATAGAAACATGTATGAAGAGAGTTTAGAAAAAAGCGTGCCCACAGTTCATTCCTGATTTTCATGTATTTGACAAAGATTATGCATCTGAAGTAACAAGCATGCAAAATTATCACAAAAATTGGAGCTAGTAGTAGATGACAATTTCATTATTGAGTTGATTGAGTCTCAAGGAAAAGAACTGCCAAATGAGGACCTGATTAAGCTGCTACTACAAAGACTGCAGAAGAAGAAAGGAAAGCTTCATAATCTAAAGTTCACAAAGAAACATTTTTTTGTTGTCTAACACAAGCAATTCATCATTTGAGTGAATTTTTTTCTTATATGAAAAGGTAGATCTAAATACTTCAAGATTTTTAAAAGTTCAAAGACTAGTTGATAATACTGCTTGTAATCATCAGATATATGAGGGAAAAAAAAGATCCACTGTCCAAATATCTCTTGATAGTTTCATAAAAAAAGTTGTTCAGTCAATCACCAGTGAGAAAGACTAGGTGCACTTGGTGGGGAAGGGGCAACATATTATATACCTGTGTTAACTTTATTATACAATACTGCTCACACTTTATCATTAACTTTACCTTTGATTTCATAATTCTATTTATTATCATAGTACAATACTTGGTATGTCTGCATTTTAGCACATTTTATAAATCGTGTAAAGATATTATTTTGTGTATGCCTTGTTACACAGGCTAAGTGAAGTAAGTGTGTAGGGTAAATTTGTGTTACATAAAAATCGTATTAGGCAGAGGTCTATGGAATGGTCCACTTATGTAAAGCAAGATTTGCATGCTTATATACGTACATGCTGTCTCCCTAATAGAACTGATGTTTATTGAGGGCAAGAACTATTTCACTTTTGGCACTGTATCCTAATGGCCCAGTACAGTTCCTGGTACATAGTGGGGCCTTAACAAATGCTTGTTGCTTAATTCTTTAAGACAGACTGGTGAATCACATGCATAGAGACAAATGGACAGCTGACAAGATAGTCAAAAGAAGTGGTTAAGAAAAAAGAAGAGGGACCAGGATATAACTTTGGGGTCAGGGGAGGGAGGTACCCAATGATGTGGATGATATGTGCTATAAGATTTCAGAGAAAATAGTGATTCTTAATGGGCAAAGCTTATTAGAAGAGAGAGACTTGAGTAGAAACTTTGAAGATTAGTATATGTACAAGGAACTGAGAAGGGACAGAAAAAAAAAGACAAGCAGGGGATATTTCAGGTGAATATTGGAATAAGAAGTCTAATGCATACCTTTAAAAGATACTTTTGTATCACACTAATTGTTAGTTGTTGTTTTTAATCTGTCAAAGAAGCCACTTTTTGAAGTAACTACACACTTATTCAAATATAGGCAGTGTGGCTCAGTGGAAAGAATGCTGGTACTGGAGTTAGGAAAAATTCGATTTCAAATCTTGCCTCTGTAATGTCCTAACTATATAATGCTAGGTGATTCAGCTAATTTTCTGAGCTTCAGTCTCTTTATCTTTAAAATTGTGACAATACCTTCAGTGTGTGTCTTATAGCATTTTTGTGAGGATCAAAAAAGATAACATCCTTAAAATATTGTGCTAACTTTAAAGTTTTATAAAAGTACAAGTGATTATTAATGTAATAAAATGAAATTGTTATCCTGTGACTTGGATGAAGTTATGAATAGTATGTGTTTAATATCAGCAAATGGCAATAAGAGGGATAGTTATAATTTTAATAAGGATACACAGCTGATTCGATTATAACATTTTACAGAGTTTTAGATGTGTGTGTTCATCCTTCGCTGCTGAAGAAGACCACGCCATCAGAGAAATGATGACATGACTTGCACTTGACTTTGTTTTGAGTGAGGGAGGGCTGTGCAGGTCACCAGCCTCACTTCTCCTCCAGAGCCATCTGAATCCAGTGACCAGATATTCATCAGGATGACTGCAGATGACCCAGGATGAGGCAATTGGGGTTAAGTGACTTCCCCAAGGTCACACAGCTAGTGAGTGTCAAATGTCTGAGGTGAGATCTGAACTCAGGTCCTCCTGATTCCTGCACTGGTACTCTATCCACTGCACCACCTAACTGCATCCATATTAGCAAAGTTCTGAAAAAAAACCCAAGAAAAATCAAGGAAAAAAATATGATTCAATCTGTATTCTGAGTCGATCAGTCCTCTATCTAGAGACAAAAAACATTTTATACCCTGAGTCTTTTGGAGCTGTGATGGATCACTGTATTGAACAAAGTTACTAAGTCTTTCATAGTTGGTCGTCATTAGAATATTGCTATTACCGTGCTGACTGTTTTCTAGGTTCTACTCATTTTGCTTTGTAACAGTTTGTGTAAGTCTTCCCAGGTTTTTTTTTTTTAAAGCATCCTGTTTGTCATTTTCTATAGCATAATAGTATTCCCCACAATCATATACCATAATTCTTTATCCATTCCCCAATTGATGGACATCCCCTCAATTTCCAGTTCTTTGCCACTACAAAAGGAGTTGCTATAAATATTTTTGTACAATATTTTTGTATTGTATTTGGGTCCTCTTCCTTTTATCTCTTTGGGGTATAGACCTAGTATTGGTAATGCTGATTCAAAGAGCCTGCACAGTTTTATAGCCCTTTGGGAGTAGTTCCAATTGTTTCCTGGGTGGTTGGACTAGTTCACAGCTCTACCAAGAGAGCATTAGTGTACCTATTTTCTTACATCCCCTCCAGCATTTGTAATTTTCCTGTTCTGTCATCTTAGTCAATCTGACGAGTATGAGTTGGTACCTCAGAGTTTAAACATGTCTTTTTGAATTGGCCAAACTTGTAAGTAGATGGCACTACCATATTAAATTCCACTACTACAAATTCCTTGCCGTATTGAAAGGTCCTTTTCATATACTGAACCCCCAAAATGTGATGGATGCTTATAGGGTGGTAGCAAATAATGTTTCCCACCCAGTCTGATGCCTTTCTTTTTCTTGACCTCATTAAAGGGGCCATGCCCTGGCTACTTCTTAAACAGGCCTATTCAATGAATGGGCGTTGCCTCACCCTAAGTGAGTGTCTGTAAAGACCTTGATCTAAAGGCCCAAGGTCTCCCAGTGCATCCTGGGTCATCTCCAGTCATCCTGAGGAATATCAAGTCTCTGGATTCAGATGGCTCTGGAGGAGAAGTCAGGCTGGTGACCTACACAGGTCTCCCTCACTCAAAACAAAAAGTCAAGTGCAAATCACGTCATCATTTCTCTGATGGCATGGTGTTCGGCAATGAAGGATGAACACAGTCCCTATTTACATATACCTTACAATTGTTCCCTGAACATCTTCAGCTATTTCCTCCTTTTAGGCATTATATACATGGCACCTCCTGGAAAGCCTTCCTTGATATCCTTCCATCAAATCATTCTTTTCCTCCACTGAAACAGTGCTCAAATAGTTCACTAGCTTTATGAAACCTAGCCAAAATAATCCCACTTGGCTCCAGAATTCATTTGTGCAATTCTTATTGCCATTAGGCTCTAACTTCATTATGTAAAAAACAAAACAAAAAACAAGAATAAAACAAAAACAAAACTTATTTGTCTACATATGGATTAGTATTTAAGATCATCCACATGTGATATGAGACTCCTTAGCCTTGACTCAGGTAGCATAGCAAGGAATGATAAAAAAGTTTCTTTTTGGCTCACTTTATAATCATGCCTCTGAAGCAGAATGTTGGCCTCTGCTCAGGCTTGAAGTTCTTGGAGACACCCTCCTCTTGGTCTCTTCACTAATAGAATGGCATAATGATTTACCTGCTTTTTGATGCTTCCCTCCATCAGAAGAACTAATTAAGGAATGCCATTATGCCTCAATATGCTTCTGCTATTTTTCTTTTATTTCTGTATATTGCTTTGACCCTGTCTCTCCAGTTAAACAGTAAGCTCCTAAAAACAGCTTTTACTTTCTTAATTCCATTAGGTATTGAGAATGTCTTACAAAAAAATACTACATATTAAAAGAGGATACCACACACACACAGACATAATGAAAAAGTTCCTGTGAAATGAAACACAAATCTCTATTTACATAGATACTTAGTGGTATAGCTGGGAACAAGTTTTCCTCTTTCCCTTGATTCCATTTGAATGGCTGTCCATTTCAGCTCTTTTGCTCTCTCACCCAGACCAACATTTAAGGAAAGCAGTAATAATATCCTAGGGGGGAGAGATCACAGAGATACAATCTAAAACAATTTCAAATTCTATTACAAAATCTGAGGCACAGTAACTCTGTAAGTACATGGACTAGTGAAATTCAACCTACAAGGCATGCCACAGCCACACCAACTACCTCCTATTAGACTGGCTCCCTAATTTTAATTATCCACTTTCATTTCCTTAGGTGCAAACAATATAGCCAATCTCTCATTTTTACTCTAATCAGCTCTTCTTTATCACCTGGCCCATGCCTCCTTGCTTCATCCATCTCACAACCCATTCCACTGTTCTAGGCAGCATGATACAGTGGAAAGAGTCAGAAGACCTGGGTTTGAATTCTACCTCTGATGTATACTACCTGTATATGTCACTCAACCTCCTTGGGCTTTAAAAAAAAAAAATCTATAAAAAGAGAGAGTTAAACAATATGACTTCTAAGAGCCCCTTCCAGCATTTAGTTCTTTGAGTTTTGCTTTCTGGAGGCCTACTCCATTCTCTTTTTGGCTCTCTTCTGTGTTTATATACTCTCTCCTTTGGTGATTTCATTCATTCTGATGTCTCTAGCTGGCACTTCTATTTAGATGACCTTTAAATCTATATCTCTAGAACCAATTGCTTTTCTGAGCTCCAGACACATTTCCAGCCGCCTTCAGTACATCTCCACCTGGATGAACCACTGTTACCTCACAGTCAACACATCCCCAAATCAAGCTTAGCTATCCCAAACCTGTTTCTGTTTATGGTACCACTATTGTTAAATTTTTTAGTTTTTAACTTTGGAATTATCTATGATTCTTGTTTTATATCACTGCTCATATGGAATTAGTTACCAAGTCCTACTGATTCCACTTCTATAATATCTCTACTGGCCACACTTTCCTGTTTGTTTTCATTGCTACCACTTCTATGGCCTTAATTATCTGAACTTAATTAACTGAACTATGGCTACAGTCTTTTAATAGATGCTCTTGCTTTTATTCTTCCCCTATCTAATACATCTTTCATAATATCACTGCCAGAATAATGTTCTTAAAGTTATAAATCATCATGTGACCACGCTGCTCAAACATAGAAAGTGGTTCCCTACTGCCTCTCAAGTAAAGTTCAGATATCTTCACCTGACATTCAAAATTTCCTCAGTCCAATGCCATTCCACCTTCACTTCAGAAGAGAGGCAGTGAAACAGCACAGTGGACTAGTGTTGGACCTGGAGTTGAGAAGAGCAGAGTTCAAATTTAGCCTCAGAAATTTAGCAGAATGACCCTGGGTAAGTGACTTAACCTCTGTTTGCTTCTGTTTCTTCATTTGTAAAATCAGGATAATAATAACACCTACTTCATAGGGTGGCTGTGGGGATAAAATGAGATAACATTTGTAGTGTTTTGCAAAGCAAAGCACCATATAAATCCTAGCTACCATTATTATTATATTATCATCTATTCTCAGCTAAATTGTTCTATTGCCTAAACACATCACACGCCACCATCTTTTAACAATACTTATGTTCACTCTCTTCCCTGTCACTGGAATGTCCTCCTTCCCCCCTTTAAGCCATTTTATTTCTATTTTTTAAAGTCAGCTGAAATGCACTTCTCTTCCACAAAGAATTCCCTGACACCCCACACCCTCTAAATCTGTAACAGCTATAATTCATTCAACAAACATTTAGTAAACTCCTACTACATGTAAGACACTAACTAGGCTAGATGGTGGGAACATAGTCAAAAGTGAAACAGCTCCTGCCCTCAAAGTGCTTACTACTTCTACTATTTACATTCCATTCTAGGTTATACTCCTGACTTTCTAGACTTTCTCTGCCATACCCCAGAAACCTCTTCACCCTAAAGTTTCACTATGCCTCTGAATTTTTCATATTGGAAGTACATCTGTTACTGTAGCCTCTCCCTCTGATCAGCTAGTTTCTCCTTCAATCTCCATTTTAAGGAGGACACTCAGGCTAGCCACCTCTTACTCTCTGGGATGCTTTCTTAACTCTGGAATTTCCCCACCGTGTCCCTGCATTGCTACATTATAAAAAAATATGAACAAATTAAAGACACTTTAAAATAAATCTCTCCAAACAAAGTCAATGGTCTCAAATTTAGCTTTCAACTTAACTAAGTTCCTTAATCACCTGGCTTATCTTCTTATTGCCTTAAAATAGAATGCCATTTAAATTTTACTGGATGATGGTTAGAACTATTAATAGTTTCCTACATAATATAAGCTACTTCTTTTTTGTCTTTGAATCTTGAGTACCTAGAGAGTATTTTGATAAGTACAATTAAGAACTCATTATGTGTTTGAATTATCACACACCCAGTATCTAGACCAACTGGTTTTTTTTCCAGGTCACATGGAATTAAATTCATTTATAGTTGATGTACTTAGAACTTTAAGGTTTGCAAAATACTTTACATATATCACCACATTTGGTCCTCACAATTACACTATAAAGTAACAACTATAGGTGTTAGCCCTATATTTTATAGATAAGAAAACTTTCAAGAAGTTGAATGACTTGCTCAAGGTCACATAGCTAGGGAGTATTTGAAGCAAGTTTCAAACCAAGGTACGTCCTGACTCCAAGTCGAGAATTCTATCCATTATGCTCTACTGCCTCTGAAGTCATTTCAAGTAAAAAAGAAATGATGGATAACACCTATATGCCTGACATGGAATACAGGCAGTAAAATCTGACCCCTCTTGTCCATATTTGGCAACTTTTTTTTCTTCCCATAAATCAGTTATACTTCCTTTCAAAATTCTAACTTAATTTTTCATTCTAACTTAATTTTTTTTTAAAGCAAAGAATATCCTATAAGGTACTAAAAGTCAATTAGTTCTTTTGTAATCAGCTCATCTTTAAAACCAAAAATGAGCATCTGAGTTCCATGACTTAAAAGATATGGCCCTCTTTATAAAAGAAAAGGTAGTATTAAATTATGTATTATATAATGTCTCTTCAATTAAACACTATTTTTCTTATAATAAATGGAATTGAACCTATTGTACCAAGTTTACTAGGTTGTTTTTGCATATATACTTTGTTTCTAAAACTGTTAAATGGTTACTAGCAAAATGCCCTAATTATAAGAAATTATAGGTTGGACAACTAGCAATATTCAAAAGATTATTTCAACTTCCATTTTAGCTATTAATGTCACAGGTGTTACTTCTTCCTGCTTTGCTGTGTATGACATAAACCAAAGTAGAGCATTTTTTATATATTATACATATATATTTAATATATATAATATATCTAAATATATATTTAATATATAGTATATAAACATATAAATATATAAAGCATATATTAAGAATATATATTTTATAGATATGATTAAAATCAAAGTATAGCATTTTCATAACAGTTATTACAAAGTATTAGTCTATCAGTGGTGTCTGCAGATCCTCTTTTCTAGTAATTATAATAGCTTTGAGTGTTTATTTAAATGCTTCAGGTAGTTTATTCCAGCCAGATCGAGTAACAAGTTATAGTAGGCAATTAAAATTGCTCAATGGACTTAGATAGAGGGTTCAGAGTGATATATTTTAAATTATTCATACTTGAGCAAAAGTAGATATAAACAGGAGAATAAGTAAACTATTTACTCCAAGTGGAAGAAATACTTCTAAAATGTTTAGTGAACATTTAAAATGCTAGACTTCAATGATGTCAGTGAGAAATATCTTGTGGAACTGATTTGTTCAGACTAAATTCAGCTACAAACAGTAGAATATGAGACAAGTCTATATATGTAGTTATAGTGGATTTAAAGTTTTAAGGAACTTTGGGATCATCTAATGCAACCCTCTCATTTTATAAATGAGAAAACTAAGACACATAAAATAAAATGACTTGCCTGTGATTAGTATGTATATATATATACATAAACATATAATATATACACATGTATACACATATACATAATATATGCGTATGTCATAATTGTTACTCTCTGTATACATATAAATTGTCATCTTTATGACAATCTATAGCAACACAGATCTTTAAAGCTATCTGGATATGATAATGTGCTAGAATCAGCCGCACATAATTTAACTTAAAAGAGTTTAATTTCTAAAGTTCAGCATGAAAAATATTTAGAACATTAAATGTTTGTGGTTTAAAATAACACTGGCTTTTAAAATGTCTTAATAATAATAGGTTCAGTTTACATTACAATGAGTTGTGTGGGTATCTAGTAAAACCTAATGGAATCCTAATTCACATATAGACTACCATTTGTACAATACTATGTCAAATAATAGGTACATAAGCATCTAATAGTAATGCATATTTCTTTACATTTTATATACAAAAGTGCTCTACTATTACTAATCAGCAAGTACTGATTCATGAAGTCGTAAGACCAAATCAGAAGCCTGTTGTAGACTGAAACACTGAATATCTAACTTTGACCTTTTAAAAAAAACCCATAAAAACAATATACTTTAAATAGCCTCTACTTTCAATGGTCTGCATATAACGACAGTAAGAAGAAATTTAAAAATTCAGTAATTACATATACGTACACATATTTGTAATCCTATCTTTCTCAGCTGCTTATATATGATGCAATTCTTAAACCAAATTTCACCATGGGGCTCAACTTAGCAATATTTCTAAGATGCCTAAGTAACTGTCAGGATAGAAGATAATATTTTCATTTATTCAATTATATTGTAAAATAATACTTTTAAAATGGGAACAACTTCAATAAAAAATTAAAGAATATGACACTATAAGAACCAACATTTGAGAATAAATGTGTCTTTCCAAAGGAGAAAAAAGATACCACTTAAAAACAAAAAGTAATGCTTACCAGGTTTGAAGGTAATGAGGCAGGTCCTGTTGGTGCAAGTTCCTTCTGGGAATATCATTATCTTGGAGTAAAAAAGAAAATTTAGCATTATACAATACGTATTTTAGAATTCACATGAAATAACACCAAAGTATAGCTTTAAAACTGTTCCATTCTCTAAATATTCTGCAACATTTTAACAGTATCCAGTTAAAAGGAGTAAAAAGCCACAACATAAATACTAATGCACGGACGCACACACATTTTTATGTTAAATAGTAGTATCACTAAAATTTGGAAGCATCCCAAATAAGACAAATCTAAATGTGATTCTTCTTAAATTATATCAGTCTGTATTATACCCGAAATGAAGCACAGAATCTAATTTCAAAGCTGAAAATAATCTTAGGCAATTCATTTCATTCTGGAAGGCAGCAAAAACTAAAAAAGACTTTTAATAACTTTTTAAAAGAACCACAAAAAGATGACAATTGAAACCACAATAAGAAAACTGTAAAAACTTTGGGAACCCATGTTAACATTGTGGAAGGTATTTTTCTCCAAAGCCAGTTAGTAAATCATGTAAAAAAAAAATTGGTCACTGAATAATTAATATTTTTGGCCACAGCAACTCACAGAACTAAGGTGTAAAAAGGCTGTGATTTGCATCAGTGAAAGGAATACCTATGGTGCTAACTGAATTGCTAAACATCTAAAACATATGCTTCTAAAATTTGTTCAGACACATATGCTTCTAAAATTTGTTGAGACAACTGAGAAGTTTTTGCACAACCAAACCTAATGCAACCAAAATTCTGAGGGATGTAGTAAATTGGGAAAGAATTTTTACGGCTAAGCTCAGGGATAAAGGCCTCATTTCTAGAATATATAGAGAACTGACTCAAATGTATAACCATACAAGTCATTCCCCAATTGATAAATGGTCAAAGGATATGAACAGGCAATTTTCAGAGGAAGAAATTAAAGATATCTATAATCATATGAAAAAATGGTCTAAATCACTATTGATTAGAGATATGCAAATCAAAACAACTGTGAGGTGCCACATCACACCTATAAGATTGGCAAACATGACAGAATAAGAAAATGATAAATGCTGGAGAGGATGTGGGAGAGTTGGAACACTAATTCATTGTTGGTGGAGTTGTGAGCTCATCCAGCCATTCTGGAGAGCAATCTGGAACTATGCCCAAAGGGCTACAAAAATGTGCATACCCTTTGACCCAGCAATATCGCTACTAGGACTGTATCCCCAAGAGATCATAAAAATGGGAAAGGGTTCCACATGTACAAAAATATTTATAGCAGCACTCTTTGTAGTTGCCAAAAACTGGAAGTCAAGGGGATGCCCATCAATTGGGGAATGGCTGAATAAATTATGGTATATGAATGTAATAGAGTACTATTGTGCCATAAGAAATGATGAACAAGACTTTAGAGAGGCCTGGAAGGACTTATATGATCTGATACTGAGTGAAAGGAGCAGAACCAGGAGAACTTTGTGCACAGCAACGACCACAATGTGAGAGAGTTTTTTCTGGTAGACTTAGAATTTTGCAATAATTCAAGAACTTATTAAAAAAAAAAATCCCAGTGGTGGTTTTCTAAGGCAAAATGCCTTCCACACTCAGAGAAAGAAATATGGAAGTCATTCGCAGAATGTAGTAGATCATGTTTGTGTGTGTGTGTGTGTTTTTGTGTATCAAGTTTTGATTTGTTATATGATTTCTTCCATTTATTTTAGTTCGACTACATAGCATGACTACAGTGAAAATGTACTCAATAGGAAAGTATATGTAGAATCTATACAGAATTGTATGCTGTCATGGGGAGGGAGGGGGATAGTGGGGGGTAGGCTTGGGGGGATAAAATCTTAATTTTATGGCAGTGATTGTAAAACATTAAAAAATAATAATAATAAAATTAAATTAAAAAAAATTTGTTGAGACAATCAAAAAACATTGAATTTAATTGCAATTCTAAAGAATCCTGATTTCATAACTAAAATTTATCTATGTAGGAAATGCCCTGGCTCCTTAATCCACTCTCATTCAAATTTTAACACATTTCAAGGATAATGTCCTTCAAAATATGAACAAGATATTGAGTTACCTGTGGCCATTTGCCATTAGACTGTGCACGTCTTTTTATTTCTTCAACAGTTTTCCTTCGAGAATCCTGGTCAGATCGTGATACAAATACTGGTCGTATATATTTTATCAGAGCTGAAAAAAATCATAGGAATTATGTACAGCAATGTACCATTTTGAGGCAGGGTGTTATTGGGGAAATGGAGGATTAATTTGTCATTGATCTCAAAATATAAGAAAAAAAGAAAAATTAAAAATCCAGGTAGAATCATAAAAAGAAACAGATGCACATACAATAAAGTAAGCAACTGCAAATGGAATAAAGGTTTAAGAGTTAATGGGACAATAGAGTTATTATATGGTTACATTACTGGACCAACCAAAATTGGCCAACCTCTGTTTGTCTACAGAGGCATAGTAGAAGAGTGGTACAAAGATCCCACAAGCGTGCATATTAGCAACACTAAAAACACATTTACCTTTATAATAAATCAATTATAAATGAGCATTTTTAATTATTCATGAAATAGTGATCACAAAAAGTTTACTGGAAGAGTATTCCTAAGAGGAGCTGTCCACAGGGAAGTATTATCTGACAAGCATGAACAGAAAGCTCATAGGAAAATCTAAAAGTAAACTTAAAAAGAACTAATATCAGCAGTGAAAACATTGTTATAACTCTCTTGTGAGAATTTAAAATTGTAATGACATTCACATCTTCCCAATTTCTAAAACTGGAGAATATGATCTTTGGGAATCATATTAAATGATACCAACTCTGAACTAACCAGGAATACTATATAACAATTATCTATACCACAATTTTTATTTTATGTTTATGCATATCTATATTTTTATAGATATCTATGTTTTCTCTAACACTATAAAGATCAACAACGTTATAGACTGCCTGCAAGAATATACAAATAGACATAACTATATACATTATTCATTAAAGGAAAAAAACAAGAAAAGAACTACATAAGGTATTGTGAGAGATACAAAGTTGCATAAAACACCGTTCCTGGGACACCGACAAGTGGAATATAAACTCTTGCGGGTTGGCATTGTATTTCTTTCTTTGATTTTTCAGCATCTAGAACAGTGCCTTGTATTAGTGATTAAAAATGTTTATTGAATTGACTTCTTGCCTTATAGTCAAACAATCAACAAGTGTTTATTAAGCATGTATTATATGCCAGACATTGTTTTAGGTGCTCTTATTTTAGGAAGGTACCATAAAAATGAGATCTAAATTATAATTGAATAACTAGAAATAATCTAACTTTATTTGGTGAGATAACAGTATTATTAACTAATCAGACAACATATCCTAAAAGTCCAAATAATTTATTTTGAAGGAAAAAAAAACAACCCAATACATGCAACTTCCCAAAATAACTCAAAGTAGCTTTTCAAATACTTTGTCAAAATATTGTTTTTTTAAAAAAAGTAAGTAATCTAAAAGTAACCTTCTCTAGGTGTTTTATAAGGAGTCACTAAATAACTCAGTTGGCCACTGGTTTGGGAAAATGGGCTTAGTCCCATGTTCAGTTTGTGAAAAGTGCTAAGTACCTTAAAATACCTCATTTGATCCTCACAACAATCTTGTAAGATAGGTGCTTCTATTATTCCTATTTTACAACTGAGAAAACTGAGGTAAACAGAGATTGAGTGACTTGCTCTAGGTCACACAG
Source organism: Notamacropus eugenii (assembly GCF_028372415.1). Taxonomy (NCBI): domain Eukaryota; kingdom Metazoa; phylum Chordata; class Mammalia; order Diprotodontia; family Macropodidae; genus Notamacropus; species Notamacropus eugenii. Next base: position 346,092,094 of record NC_092875.1, read on the forward strand.
ATAGTGTCTGAGATGAGATTAGAATTCAGGTCTTCCTAACTCAAGCCCCAGTAATCTTTCCAACACTCCATCCAGCTGCCTACACAAGCCCTGATTATAAATATTCCTAGAGAATTCATTTAAAATAAGAGCTTCAGCATGATCATCTAATAGCAGCTAGTATTACTTCGCTGTTTTGAAGTCTGCAAAGTGTTTAACATGTGTGTCTTTTTAGATCCTCATGACAACCCTGCAAGGTAGCTACTGTTGTTCCCATTTTAAATAATTTCCCCCAGGTTATGCCACTAGAAAGTGTCTTAGATGGAATTTGAATTCAGTTCTTCCCAGAGGCCTGTTCTTTATTAAATGAGTTCAAGTCTCCACACCTAGATGAAACACAGCTTAGCACAATGAAAGAATATGCAGTTGTAATTCACCATTAGTTATCTCTGAGAAATCTTGGTGAATGAGAGAGGTGTTAGAAAACTGAGAATAGGCCAATGTCTTAATTTTCTAAAAAGTTAGTTCTGAGAAATACAGACCAAAAAGCTTCACCATTCAGCAAAACTCTAAAATGTGCTATTAAGTACATTTTACTACCATTCAAGGGAACAAAGTGATCACTGAGTAAGGGCAAGCATGACTTCTACAAAAAATCCAAAAAAACCCCACCCCACTTCATTTTCTATTGTCATGGAGTTATTAAGACTGCCCCCAAACTCTAGTATAATCTAAGAGTTGCACATTTTCCATACAACTACAGTATCCAAAATTACAGTGAGCTATAACAGTGTGTTTTCATTGTAAGAGTGCAGAGGAGGAAACTTTAGTTTCCTCAGGCTGAAGGTGTGACAGATAGGTTCATTAAAATTTGTAGATGGCAAAGCTGGGAAGGAAGTAATAGAATAGAGTACAGAACTTAGGTTCAAAAAGACTCCAACAGGTTAAAAGTTATTATATAACTGCTATAAATGAAACTGAACAACGGTAGGCATGGATTGTTTCAGTTTGGCTTTTGTATACCCAGGACCCAAGACAGAGCCTCGCATGCAGAGGGTGCGTAATTTTTTTTAAACTGAGTTACTGATTTGAGGGCAGTAAAACAACGGCAGGATGTCACAAAGACCCAGGGGTTTAGTTGATTATAAAATTAGTGAGTCATCAGTGGCACAACTGCCCTCAAACTCCAGCATAATCTAGAGTTATATGCTTTCCATATAACTACAGCATCCAAATTACCGTGATCTATATTAGAATACATCCTGAGGATATACAATAACCAGGGAAACTGCATGACACAAGGATGTCTGGTCAAAAAGGAAATGTCTAGCTTTGAGAAGAGAAAATTTAGAGAGTGTATGATAGCTATATTTAAATATTTGATATGCAAGATGACTATACATGTATAACCTATATCAGACAGCTTACCATCTCAGGGAGGGGAGAGGGAAGGAAGGGAGGAATAGAATTTGGAACTCAAAACTTAAAAAAAACCACACAAATGTTAAAATTTGTTGTTACATGTAACTGGGGGAGGGGAGGAAAATATCATTAAAAAAGAAAAGTTATGTAAGAGAAGTAATAAATTTATTCTACATATCTAACAGAGAGCAGGAGTAGGACCAATGGACAAACATTATAGGTAGATGAAATTGGACTCGTTAGCGTCTAACAACTAGAGCTATGCCAAAATGAAAGAGGCTACTATGTGAAAAAATGAGCTCCACATTACTGCAAATGTTCAGACAGAGGCTACATCTCCTTTAGCATGGGTGACTAAATGACTTGTAAAGTCTCTTCAATGTCTAAGAGTCTGTTATTGATGGTCAGACTTTCTATGTTAACCCCAAACAGCAAGATCTGTGATGAAACACAGGAAGGAGATGTGTGCATTTTTCAGCAGTCACGATAGTTATAAATCATTATAGAGCAATCTGTTTTCAGAGATAAACTTAAGACTTCATCCTGAATGGCCACAATTATATTGTTGTGTATATCTTTCATACAGGTAGAAAAACACACACATTTAATTCCATAGTTAAGTCTCTCTTAAAGTAACAGTATTTACCAATAATACTAAGGGTTGTAGGTAGTAATGGCTTTTAATAATGGTCATTTTTTAAATGGCTGGCTTTATGGTTAACTTGAAGCCAGGAAGGCCCTAATCAAGAGAACAAATTCTGTCAAATGTTATGTGCTATCTGAACACTTGAGAAAAAAGGTTTTAGAAGTGACTTAAAAAAGACTTTATGTAGGTTATTTATAGGCTCAAAAGGCCATAAAGGGGGACATAGAAACATAGGATACTTTAACCTTGACTCTAACAAATATTTCCATGAGTTTGTGAGAATCAGTTCCAGCTCCTTATATTTCTAAGAAAACTGAGCTTTTGATTTACTTCTTATTTCTCAAGGTTCTCTGAAGCCTTCTGTATCAGATGCTTTTTATAAAAAAAAAAAATTCATTGAGCTAATGTCAACATAGTATCGTGAGATTTAGAGCTAGAAGTAATTTTGGCAATTATCTAGTCTAACTCCTTCACTGTACTAGAAACCGAGGCTTAAAGACTATTTAAAGGACTTGCTGAGGTGACAGAGACAATAAGACATATTGCAGCTAACGTAATTTTTTCCCCTGTTTAGCTAAGTCCACTACAGTCTCTGAATTCTTCATTTGTTATGATACATTTTTCTAGTTTCTACAAAAATTCTAGAGCTGAGTGACCTTGGGAAAGTCACCTATCTGTATTTGGAAGATACTGAAACTAAGATTCAGTGAAGTCCACACTATTATTACCTTTCTAAAAGCGTAAATGACAATAATGTAGGCAAAACACTTTATAAACTGTAAAGCACTGTTTTTTAAAAACATGTAAACTATTACACCATAGTTTTGGTTCTTGGATTGAAAAGGTAGTATAGTGAAAAGAATGCTGGACTTTGAGCTAAGAAGGCAAGGTTTTAATACTGGCTTTACCTCTGACTCATCATGTGATCTTGGGTAAATTTTTTAAATTCTCTGGACCATAGGGTCATCAATTAATGTCAATTGAATAAGATAGTCTTTAAACTCTGATGTTCTAATTTTAAAATGCTGCATTTTTAATCATGAAAAGTTATCAAACGGTAAGAATAGAAACATTTGAAAGAACTTCAGAGATATGTTGAATGTAAGTTCCTAAATTCTAGAACATGAAGCCTCAGAAGGACAATTTTGCAGGTTCCCAAAGTGTGTGATATTGTCCCCTGGAGGGCACTGGAACAATTCAGGGAGGCAATAGTAGACTCATGTACATTTGAGGGGAGTTGAAGAAAAATAATGGGGCAGTGGAAGCATAAAGAAAGAAAGAAATTTTGAAAAACTATTTGTACATGTTTCATCCATTGTGTAACAGAGTTAAAGTCATGGTGATCACATTACTTTCCAAATAAACAAACAAAATGCAAGTTATAACTGATCAGTGGTCAAGTCCAGCATGCACTGGCAGGAATATGTGTGTGTAATGACTTGTTTACAATACGATATTTTACAGTTACATGATGCAATATTGTGTCATCAAAATTTCAGTGCAAAACCCCACAAACTTACAATAAAATTATCAGATTTAAGGTGCATCATTTCAAAAACTTTCCATTTTTGAAATGATGCAAATTAAAAAAAAAACTCATTAAAGGCTTAAAGAAAGTAGATTTGGGGGGGGGGGCTGAATAATTTTTTTAAAAGGGGAGGCAGTAGGCCAAAAAAGTTTGGGAACCTCATTCTAGGGCATTAAAAAACCCTGTGTTAAGCAGAAAATTCTATTAATAAAAATCTTTGAATAATGCTGGTTAACTTTAGGATAATTAGATGATGACCAAATTTGAATAAAGGATTGTAATATTTTAAAGTGTATTTTTCCTACGTGCTTCAAAACATTATCACTACTCATTAAAACTTGTTTAGTAGTTACTGAAATTTTCTGTTTCTCTTATTTTTTCTCCTTCCTTCCTTCTTTCCTTCCTTCTCTAATGTTCATTTCATTCTCTCCCACCCTCAACCCACCTGTTCTTACCCCATGCATTGCCCTGCCTACTAACTCTTTCTTTTACAAATCTATCTGTTGTAAAATAGTCTAATTTTGGCTTGAACAAACTTTAACTACATCTGGAATTCTAATTGTTTTTAATTTAGAACTTTAACACCACCAAAATCAGGGTGACATGCAATTACACAATGCCTCAAAAATTTTATCAGCCTGAACCAATCTCATGAACTTGGATCTAGCTATGCTAACTGGAATGCCTGAGACACAGATTCATGACTTTAGATGTCTTCTTTTTTGAGTAGCTATAATGCGAAAGACACAACAAAGAGCCTATAAGATACATAACACTTTCTAGCATTCTATGAAACAATGACAACTTTATATTTTTCCTGTTTTATAACTGCTTTTTTGGTATGTCTGGAAACTTTGTTGGAAAACCATAGTCAAAATGTTATCAAACAGTTTTTGGTGAGTGAAATAAGTTTTCATAAAGAAATAGGACTTGAAATTCCTTTTTATGAGCTGTAAAGCTTAGCAAACTTTTTAAAAGTTAAATAAAAAAAATCTCATTAATGAGACAGAATTATTACGACCATTACACTATCAATCAATACACACTAAGAACTGAGTGGCATAGAGGGTGATGGATCTCTAAAGTATCTTAAAAGCATTTCTTCCTAGCAACATAAAAAGGAAAGCCAGAAAAAGAGACATGGAGAAAGCTAAGTCATTAGCAACATTTTCACTTTTGTGCATCTCTTTTTTCTCCCTAGATATTGGAGGCTTCCATTCTTCAATCTCTCTCATCAAATGGTCTATTCTTTTAGGACCTGGCAGTTTAACAGATGACAAAATAACTTTTAGAAAACATAGCATATTTATGAAAAGGAAATTTATTAGTAAAATTAAGTAGTATGTTAAAAAAAATCCTGTTTTATCTTTTATCTACCCAAAAAATGTATAACTTGAGAGTCATACATATTAACTTGTTAAATAGAAAGACTTTCTTATGTTATTTGTAATGTAGTGGGAAAAAAAGGATAGTATTTGAAGTCTGAGGACCTTGGTCCTCTGGTGCTTAATACCTGGGTAACCTTGGATATGTCATTTAACCTTTCTAGGCCTTAATTTTGTTATTCACAAAATGAAGAGGTTGGACAAGATGAACTTGAAGGTTACTCCCATCTCTATTGACCTTTACCTAAATTTTTCTATAAAATAAAACTATAAGAAATTGCAATGTGCATGCAAATATAGACACAGGAATAGAAAGTGAGTGAGCCTTGGGATAGGTGGTAGGAAAGGATATGCTGTAGACTGTTGGCCTGGGCTGATTTGAGTGGTATAACGAATATAACAAATACGAAGACTTAGCAATGGATTGAATATAGGCAAAGAGTCAAAGATGACCTTTGGGTTACAAACCAGGGAAGACTGGGAGAACAGTGATGTTCTGAATAGAAATAAGATGCTGATGGATGTTCAGGTTTAACAGGCAAATCAAAGTTAAAGTTCAGGGGAGAGATTAGGACTAGATATATAGATTCAGAAGGTATCTCCACAAGAGATAGATAATATGATGGTTACTTAAAGCATCCCCCCCCCCCCACTTAGCAGTCAGTAAAATGTTCTTTGTCTGTTTTACATTACTTTCCCCACTAACTGGATCTTTTATAACAATAGAAAAGGGAAAGTTCTGAATGCAGATTATTTTTGTGTGGTTAAATACACTGATTAATTCTATATTATCATTTTATTATATACCTGAAAAAAACAAAAATTCCTGACAGCTTTTCCAAATTTAAACATCTTTCAAATACTTAGGAGGTGAGAAATTGGTCAGTATAATTCTGTCCTTCAATCTGCCTCTGATAGGTTCTTGAAAATATGCCAAGAAAGCAGTACCATTTGATTCTGAGTACCAGCTCAACAATTCTATGTTAGTTTTTAATTAATTTTGATATTACAAAATGAATGAGGGAAAGCAGTGATATATTTGAAAAAGTTTGGGATTTGGAGTCTGAATAACCTGAATTCAAATCTTGGTCCTGATACTTATTTACTATTTGTCCTTTAAGGAAGGAACTTTTAAGTTCCCATAATACAGTTCTAAATTCCATCATTGAGTCAAGTTGTTTTTAGGTAGATAGCCATTAAAATAATTGTTTCAAGACCTTTTAACAGCTGAAAAATAATTCTATATTATACATACACACATGAATAGAATATTATGAGAATTTAGAATCTGGCAGTAAAAAATACTAGTAGCAATACCATTTACAGAAATATGTGACAGATCTGTGATTTCATTAGCATAGGGAGCTCTACCAACAAAATAATAATATATACAATGTTGAAAATAACTTAAAAATGAAACTATTAAAGACTCAATACAAAAGTCAATTAACATACATGGGAAAATCTTTAACTACTTATACTATTAAATTAAGCACATATGTTCTTGGTCCACACATGAACTGATTCACTTACTTCCCCAAACAGGAATGTCTCGGCTTTCTGCCTTCATCACGATAGAAGACATGGTCATCGTTACAGGAATGGCATCAAAGTAGGAGGAATGGGGGGCTAGTGTCAGGATCGTGGCTTCTGTGGGTAAGGCCTGTCTGCCTTTTACAGTCACCCAGTGAAATCCGCCAACAAACCACATTGTCCGCATGATGGCTTTCAGCAGAAAGTCCACCACTCTGTAAGATAAAGTCATAATTATAATATTTGAAATAAAATAATGACAACATAATTCTGAAATGTGCTGTTTGTAAAAAAAAAAAAAAAAAGGTGAGAGTATGGATGACCCAAGAAAGGAAAGGAATGAGGCCACAGTAATATTTTATAGACATTTGTAAAATATTTTCTAAAATATAGTTCAGCTGTAAATTTAACTACCAGCTCACTGAAAAAAAAAATTATGGTTTCTTTTTCTGTTGTCATATATCAACTTACTATCTCTATACTAATTTAAATTAGAAAATTACAAATGTGACCAATAACACTGAAACTAGCACTAAAATATTTCATGCAAATTCTCCCCAAGGAAGCAACAAGTTAAATTTGATGAATATGATTTTTCTATGAATTGTGTTAAAAATCTTATATGAAATATGGTACTGAGAGATTAAGATCAGAAACCAAGATTTATTATCATTATTAAATCAGTAAAGCTGCTTCTCAAGGCACACAGAAACAAAGGTTAACATAGGATCAGGTTTCTGAGTGAAATCAAGAAGTGTAACTGGTTTGGAAAACAATTCAGTGCATCCTAGAACAACCAAATAAAACTTTCTTAGCCCCTGGAAACACAGTAAGATGAGAACATAAAATGTGACCACTAAAAAACTTCCCTAACATACAATGCCCTATTGAAAGGTAAGCTCCTACTTTGTGGAGATTGCCATTTTTTTGTATTTATGTCTCCAGTAACCACTACAGTGCCTGGCACATAGTAGGTGCTTAATGTATATGTTGACTGACGCAAAAGCTTATACATTGAAACTACAAGTTCAATCCTTATGTTGAATTTTTAAAAGATTATTTATTTTATGTTCACATCTTGCGTGCTACACCAAGATACAAAAATGTCTCAAAACTAATCAGTAAAGCTTTCCAAAGTATCATTTATATAAAACAAACATGATTTATAATATAGACAATGATCTTCTCAGAATGAAAATAGAAAAACAGAGCTAAGTTCAAGTTGCTACTTCCTGTTTTGGCAAAAATCAGTCTTTAGTGGGGGTGGAGGGAAGAAGGGTAGGAAAGTGGGGGGAAGGTATGTATATAAGAAAAAAAGGTAAGCTAATCAGTCAGTTAGTTAATCAAAGAGCATTTATTGAATGCTTGCAAGGCACAGTACTGAGCTCTGGAGTTACACAGAATGGCAAAGGAAAGAACTCACAGTCTCAATGATTTAATAAATAAAGCATTTATTTATTAATCATTCCCTGTTTCCCCTATTTTTTAACATCCTTTTCCACCCCTTTAATGTGTGTTCCCAAGGTTTTCTCCTTGGCCCTGTTTTGTTTCCTATCTATACTCTGTCAATCAATCAACAAGAATTCATCAAGCATCTATCATACACTGTGGATGTAAAGACAAAAGTGTAAGTCCTTGTCTTCAAAAGAGTTTTCATTCCAAAGGGAGGGAGACAAATATTATATATATACAGAGCATAAACAAAATGAATGTAAGGTAGGGTTTTTTTGCGGCGGGGTGAGGAGGAACATTAGCACTTGGAAAAATTAGGAAAGGTTTCATGGAGAAGAGAAGGTGATGGTACTTCAGCTGAGCTTAGAAGGAAAACAGATTCCAAGAGGCAGAGGAGAAGAGGGGGAGTACTGTACAAAGGCACAGAGAAGAGAGATGGAGCAGAAAGACCAATGCTTAGATTGGATAATGGAATTCCAAGAAAGACCGTCTCTTAATGAGTGCCTACTTCAGAGAATGCTCAAGATCATGGAGAGTGTGAGGTAAAGCAGGGCAAAGACATAAATGTCAAATCGTTTAAAAAGCAATATAATCTCATGCTGCTTCCTTTCAGAGACTTCCGGATCCCTCTTCTAGTCCTTAGCGTGACCCCATCCTAATTCTTGTTTATTTATTTTGTCTATATCCTGTATTTACTTATCTAAGAACATATTCCATCCCCTTTAGCAGGGCAGGGACTATTTGATTTTGCATTTGTATCTCCTAGCCTAGTACACAGTAGGTGCTAAATAATGATTAACACGTTATTGAAATATATTTATTGTGGGAAAAGAAAAAGGGGGAAAATATAGTGTGGCAGATAAAAGATGAAATGACTGAGGAAACAAAGGTTTGAACTTCTGGGCATATTTGATTTATTAAGCAATGCATGCCCACTGCATAACAAATCAATTCCAGGCCCCTCAGTTTTGGCAGTGGAGTTTGTATACAGGGGTGAATAGATTTTTATGTACTAAAAACAATTAATCAAATGAGATTAAATTAAATTTAATCAAAAGAAAATGATTAACCAGGATATAAATTTGGTAATCTCATCTCTAATTGGAAGAAAGATTCAGGACTTTCCAAGCTGGGAGAAGGAGAGCTAACAGGTATAATTCTCTGAAATCAGAAAAAAATGTGTCCCATTCCTCCAGAGTGTCTGTATTCAATCAAAGGAACATGGAAATAATAACTGATCGACCCATATGGGGACAGTTTTCAGATAAGACATATGGGTTGTTTGAGATGCGTAATTATGAGAAAACTCCTTACTTCAATCTTTGGATGTGACTGGGTTTCTAGTCAGCATAACCTAGGTCTTTAATTAAGAGTGTCTAAGGTATTGGTAGAGATGATCCAGTTTCCCAGCCATGCAGAGCGAGATTTAAACAATGCAATAAAATTTTCTTATAATTCCCACAACTGAATAAAATTTTCCTTATTTCAAGACAGACACTGGAGTAGACCTGCAATTCAATAAAAAGGAAACTGAGGGTAGCTCCTGTGGGAAACAAGGAACAAGTTCTGTTTCTACAGCTTTCGGTGATGAGAATCGTGACCAAGCCATCTGGGTCCAGTGGCCAGATATGGATCAGGATGACTGGAGATGACCTAGGATGCAGTGGCTACTTATAAGCTAAGGTCTTTTCACTTTGAGTGAGGCAATGCCCACTCAGTAAACAGACCTTTTTAAGAAGTAATTCCAGGGATGACTCCTTAAATTTAAAAAAAAAAAAAAAGAAAGAAAGAAATCAAACTGTGAGGGGAAGACCTTCAGGGTTGTAGGTCAAAAGAGAAACAAATTACTATTTACATTCACTCTGAGATAGGAGGCCCCAAAAAATAACCATTAAGTTGTGCTTGGGCAGGAACCAATGTTGTCCAACCCATGAGATACAGAGTGAACAGGGTTTAAGGCGTGGTCTTAGAGAAAGAAATCTAGCCAATAAACCCAAAGTTAACTAGGTAGGTTTCAACCAGCAAAATTTACCTTCCTTTGGGCAGAACACCCTCAGGTAAGAACATGATACCCCAAGAGAAAAGAACAGAGGGCAGAGCTAGGACCAAGTGGAAGCTAAGAGATAGGAAGATTTTGTATGCCTTAAAAGAATTGTCAAAATTGCTAACAAAATATTGCAAATAAAAAAATTGTTGAAAAGTCTAAAAATGGAATAAATTGCCATGTGAGACAGTGACTTTCCTATCACTGGATGTATTTAAGACCAGGACAACTAATGAGCTGTTAGTTAGTAGGTAACAGATTTCCTTTATTGGATTGGAAGTTTGTCCGAGATTATTTCTAAGTCTTCTTTCAATTCTAGGACTCTCCTAATCCTAACCCTAAATGTGCATCTGCCCTTCCTTCTCTAACCCTAACCTTAACCTATGGTTCAAAGTTAACTTAATGGTCTAATTGTGACTTCACTGGTACTACTGTGGAACCCTTTCCAGATGCCCAGGTTTTCCCAGAAAACAGAATGCTTCTTTGTGCCTAATTTAAAATAACCTGTCTAAAAGCCCTTTGGGTTTCTTGGCATTTTTATTTTTAATTATAGCTATTTCAGACTTCATAGTTTGTGCAGATAACTTAATAAACAGAAACCTGCTTATTTATAGACAAACATACTTCTCCATTCAACATTTTTATTAATGACTTCTAGATAGATGATACCACTTATCAAATTTGTATAGAACAAGAGGTTTCAGAAGGGTATTTTGCTAAATAGGATACATAAAGATCTTGAATGGGTGAAATAATGGTTCAAATGAATCTACTTATTTGCCTATTAAATTTTCTTTGTAGGTCAAAGAATATGCACAATCTTATAGCCCTTTGGGCACATGAACCAGATGTTTCTATGGCCCTGTGTAGCTCTAAATCTATGATCAGAGGAAGCCAAGTGATGCAGGGTAAAGAGTAAAGGGCAAACCTGCTTACTATGATCTGCTACCTGTGTGACATTGGACACTCATTTAACTTCTCTAGGTCTCAATTTTCTCATTTGTAAAATGAGGGAATTGGAATAACATCTCAGCTCTAAATCTATTGTTCTATGACCTTTTCCAAGTTCTGCCTCCTCCAAGGGGTATTTCTCAATCACTTCAACCCTTCATTATGTTTTTATCTAAACATCTATTACACGGGTAATCAGGCTCAAGGTTTATTTAATCTCTTGTAATTGTTCCATGTAAATTAGTTTGTCTTCCCACTCAAGTCAACAAACATCTATTAGGAGCTTACTGTGTACCAGGCACCATGCAAAGTGTTGGGGACACAAAGAAAGGCAAAAAAAGCCAGTCCTGTGTTTAGGGAATTCACAGTCTAATGGAGGTAGGTGACAAGCAAACAACAATGTACAAACAAGATATGTACAGGCTAAACCGTAGATAATTTCAGAGGAAAGATCCTATCAATCAATCAATACTTATTAAGCACTTACTATGTGCCAGCATTCTCCACGGCATGGTCCGTAAAGTAAGGGACCTCAGAGGTTATTTTGTCCAAGACGTATCAGAAATACCATCTGTATCATCCTCAAAGTGATAATCACCTAGCCTCTGCTTAAAGCCCAATCAAAGACAGAACTCATTTCTCATGAAGGCATTACATTCACTTTTATATAGCTCCGTTCTAAAGCCTGATGTCATGTTTTTTGAGGGCAGGCAATCCGGATTAGGTGAGTTGCCCAGGGTCACATAGCTGGTTAGTGCCTGAGGCTACATTTGAACTCAGGTCCTCCTGACTCCAGGAGCAGTGAGTCTGGATGTCATGCTGAGGCAAAATCTACCTTCTTAAAACTTCTACCTTAGCTCTTCCCTCTTGGATCTAAAAGAACGATTCTAATTCCTCTTACACATGCCAACTTTTCAAACATGTGACCACAGCTATTGTGTCGCTATGTTTTTTCTCAGCCAAAAAGTTTCAGTTTTTTTACTTGAGCATCATATGGCACGGTCTTTAGTCTTCTTAACATTCTGGTCACCCTTGCTCTGTGTGTGTTATAACTTATTAATGTTCTTCCTAGAAGGTTTTATCCAGAACTTGAAACAAAATTTCAAATGTATTCTGACTAGGGTAGAAGATATATGGAACATCACTTCCTTCACTCTCGAAAATATGAATCTATTAATTCAAAAAACATTTATTAAGCATCTGCTGTGTACATGGCACTGTGCTGATGCAGCAATTGTAGCTTTTTTGACTGCCACATTGCACTGCTAAATCAAAATGAGCTTCTGCCTTCTAGTCCACTAGAAACCTCTGGTCTTTCTCACATGAACTCTTTTCTAGCCACAACTACCTATTTTTTTTTAAACTTCTTAAGTTGATTTTTAAAAAATCTAAGTATTGAACTTTATTCTTATCCCAATTAAATTTTAAGTTAATTTCATCCTTTTGAAATCTTTTTGGATCTCTTTTTTTTTTATCACCTGCTATTATAGCTATCTTTCCTTTAATCCACAAATTTGATAAATATGTCCTCCACACCTTTGTGCAAACAATAGATTAAAAGCGTTGAACACAAAGGCTTAAGAACAGCATTAATGTGGAAAACTCCATTGGAGATATCCTTTCAAACTGGGAACCCATTAATGAACTTTTGAGTCTAATTATTCAATCAATTCCAAATCCACCTAACTATACTATCATCTAGTACACTAGTTCTTTATCTTATCCATGATGGGGCTTAACTGGAGGTTTATAAGAAAATATGCATCACAATAAAAGTTTTTAAAGAAGTTTAATGTGGGGAAAATGCAGAATGAATTTTGGGAACAGAAAGACTAGTTAGAAGCATTAGAATAATCCAGCTGATGAGGTCTTAGATCAAGGTTGTGGTGCCAAAAATACAAAAGAAAGGATGGATGCAAAAAGAGATTAAAAAAACCCACAGGACTTTGTGATTGACTTGCTGTGAGGATCAACAAAGGGGATGGAAAATCAACATGGATTCCAAAGTTATGAGAGGAAAAAAAATATTAGTTATGGATAAGAATAGGAAAATTGATTTAGAAGAGAATATAACTGTTAGATACTGTTAGAGAAGAAAATGCATTCTTTCAGTTTCTCTCATTTCAACATTTTAAGGATCTCTGATTTTGTCATATGGGTATTCATTCAATTAATTCAGACCAAAATTCCTCTGTGACTTAGTAAATTTGTTATGACAAATGCTCATTTCTTAATACTATTCCACTAATAATGATCATTTACTTAATATGCTACCTCACTTAACACCCAGGTCCCTGTGAGGCAGATGCTATTGCTATCCTTATTTTATAGATAAGGAAACTGAGATGAAAAAGGTTAAGTGACTTGCCTGAGGAAGGCTAAGGAAGAGTTTGAATTCCTTTGTACTCCATGTACTCCATGTCCAGTGTTCTATCCACTAACTGAACCACTTGGTGTCTTGAAATATTAACATTTTTACTCTTTAGTACTTATTTACACAAATATACACACACTCACACATATACATATACATACACACACATGCTTTTCAACACATTCAGTAACTCACTTTCTCCATAAAGCCAAGGGCTTTTCAAGCTCTTTCTCAGCAGATCCCAGTGAAGCAACAAATGCAAATGGCCAGGCCAATAACATCATAAATGCAGCAAACAAAAGTCGAATAGGAAATAGGGTCAAAGTCATGAAGGCAATCTGGAAAGACAAAAAAAAAAAAAACAACAAAACTTTGTAATTAATATCAAAATATCTTAATTAGTAGTATTTTCATTTACAACTATTTCTTTGTTTATATAAACAGAAGAAAACATAGGTAGAAAAACATTTGTTCTATGAGATATATTCTTTTGAGCTCAAGAAAGCCATCTTTTAATAGTCTAAGGAAGACACGAAATACCGCATAAATCTCACTTAAGAAGCAGCTTCATTTGAAATATGTCTTCTGAACACTACTAATCTTTTTACTTCTAAACTCCCACCTCCTTGGCTTCCAGCTAAAAATATCTTTGACATACATAATTTTAGAAACAAGACATTGGTGTTTTTCTCCCACTAATTTAATTTATACTCTTTGCCCTGACTGCTGACTCACAATAAGCACTATAACTGGTAGACTTGACACAAAAGCTGCTTTCACATGATCTGACCTAGGAAGGTAGTTTTACACATCAAAGCTGCTGCTGTCTCAGAAAATAAGCCCTCTTCTTCCATAACTTTTCCCAAAAAGTCATTTATAAGGGTTCAGAATCAGATAGGCTGCTGCCAAAGGACGAAGACGACATTTTATAGGGAATAAATGAACAAAAACCATAATAAGTAGTTATTTAAGCAATCATTTAAAAAAACTACACTGTGCAATTTTGAAGGTTTTAAAAGCCAGAACTGAAAACTGGGAGACTCTTTCCTCTTACAGTTACTTACAATGTAATTCATTTTGTCATAATGCTATGAGTAGAAACAGGTTGAGTAAAGAGGTCTGGAAAATGAGAGAGCAGAACTGGTAGGGAAAGTCTTGTTAGAAACAAAGATAATCCTTTATGAAAAATGAAAAATCATAGCATAATCTTCAGCTCTAAATAGAAAGAGGAAGGTAAGGGTCAGCTGAACCTTGACTAGAAAGAGGAACCAAGCAGGGTGAAAGGGAATTTCCATCTAAACAAAGATATGGAAAGATGGAAGTTAAATCCAGGGAAGAGACAGGATGGGATTAAAGAACTCAGGAGCATTTTAGAATAAAGTAAGCAAAAAGAAGAGAAGAGAAGAGATTATGGCTTCTGAATGATGAAGGTTTCTTAAAAATAGAAAGTTATTATATCCTTTATATTTTAAAAAAAATGCATATTACCAAAGTTTCTAAGAAGAGGCAGGGTCACTGTAACTTCAGACTAAGCCTCTGTTCACACTTACTGAAGGAATTAAATGATAATATATAAAGATCTTTGCAATCTTTTAAGTGTTATACAAACAACTGTTATCCAGAACAAATCATCTAGAAGTAGAAATTAGAGAAGTTATTAAAATGTCTTTTAAAATTTGACAATATAATGTTTGTCCACAATTTTAGATATGTAAAAGAAGAACTGAGTGTTACTGCCAATTCTCTCTAATCTTTCTAATGGCTTAAAACTGAGTAAAGCAAACAGGATACTGGTGGAGATGAGAAATGAGGAGTACAGTGGGAAAAGTCTAGTCATAAAACCTGGATTCAAACTTCTCTAACACTTGTGAACTGTATGACATTGGACAAATCACAAACATTCTGGACCTAACTTTCCTCATCTGTAAACTGTAGAAAGTCACTGGTGTATATTTCTGGAATGAGAAAGAAAAAGTCTTTTATAGATATTTTGAAGATAAAATAGAATGGGTTATACAAATAAAGGAAATGGAAACTGTGAATTAAAACAAATGAATCTGCAAACTAAAATTAGCCAAAACAGTGTCAGCATAAATTATTGTATTTGAAAATTACTCTTGGGATATCTAGGTAGTGTTGAATAACAAAAAAAAAAAACCCCACCATTTCTTTGACTGACTCAAATGAAAATATCAAAGAGACCGATAGTACATAATAATCCCTAGGAGTAAACTTTAATGTCCACATTCCTTCTGTTCTCCCTTCTCTCTAGAGTTATTATTGTTTGTCCTTCATTCTCAAAGAGTACCAAGATCAGAAAGGAGATGTCATGATTTGCAAGTGAATTAGATTTAAGTGAGGCAGGACTGTGAAAAGTCACCAGTCTCACTCTTACCTATGGAACCATCTGAGTCCAGTGGTAAGATAGAGATCAGGATGACTGAAGATGACCCCTGATGTAGTAGGAGCCCTTGGTTGGTCTTTTCAAAGCTAAGATCTTTCCCAGCTTGACTGAAGCAGGGAGTAAGGCTAAGTAAGAAATGAGGCAAAGAATGACCTCTTTTACCTAGTTAAAAGAAATCAATTTTGGAGGGTTTCTGGCTAAAACAGCAACAACTGCTATTTACATTTACCTCAACCTTAATTGCTATTTACCTCAAGGCCACATGTGGCCCTCCAGGTTCTCAAGTGCTGACCTTTGACTGAATCCAAATTTCCAAGAAGAAATCCCCTTAATAAAAGGATAAAATTATAAATAATCAAATTAAAATTAATAAAAAGTAAAACTTGGTCCAAAGGTTGCACCCAAGGACCTAGAAGGCCACATGTGACCTCACGGCCAAAGGTTCCCCACCCCTGCTGTAGACATTGAGTGGTGTAGACAATATATACATCCAGAATTATAGACATCTGGTAAAGCAAAGTCTCTACACTTCCCACTTTGTCCTTATATATAAAAGAGCCTTTCCTGGCTTAATATTTGTCTTCTTTCCCCTTTGGCAGCAACTTACCTGATTCTGAACACTAGGTAAACAAGAGCTATCTTATCTGTACTTTATAGATGATTAAGATAAGGGGTCTGCAGTCAGTCCAGTCAGTCAGCAAACATTTATTAAGGGTTTACTAAATGCTATGCTAAATGTTGTGAATAAATAGAAAGGCAACACAACAAACCTTGCTCTCAGTGAGCTCACATTCTAATGGAGAAGGACAAACATGGAAATAATTAGGCACATAAAAGGTATGTACAGAGCAGATAAAAAGTAACATTAGAGGCTAAAGCAACAAGTTCTTAGTAGTAAGATAATAACTTTTCTCCTTTATTTCTTTTGGTTTTTCATTTCTTTCTGAGTATTTCTCTCCAAAGACATAGAATTTAAACTTCTACTAGCTTATTTGTAAAGTTTAAAACCTCTACATTTTTAGTAATCAATTTAGCTACTTCCCAATGGAGCACATTCTGTTTTTATTTTCACAGTGTCTAGAACCTAAGCAGTTGGGTAGCCCTTATTCTGACAAGCTGCCCAGTAAACCACAAACTGGCTTGGATTTATTACGGAGAATGAGCTACAAATCCATGGTGCTGATCCCTTAAGCTCTCAGCTCCAAATATCTAATAAGAAAGGCAACGATGACCCCGAGGGAGATAAAGAATAGTTTGAGAATTACTGTCCTAAACATTTGGTCTAACCTACTCCAGTCAGCATTATGACAAGTATAAATCATTCATAGGGTTAGAGTGTTAAAGTGGACAGAGACATTGTCTCTGAGTCCAAAAGGCCTGGGATAAAGTCTCACCTTTGAGATACCCTGGCTACGTGATTTTGGCCAAGTCACTCAGGCTCTGAGTGCTCCTGGAAACTCTCTAGGACTATAAATAGCAAAGAAGGTGATGATATACATTGCTAGATAAGATTAGCTCACCTAAAGTTCCCTGTACCAGTAAAATGTCAGGGCCAGATTTAAAAAAACACAATAATTATTTTAAAATTTTATTGACTTTTAGTACAACATGCTAGGCACAACACAGAACAAATGTTAAGCAGCGAATGCCTTCTTTAGCTGGGGAGTATGAAAAAGACTGCTTTATTTGGTTAGTCTGTTTTAATTTGCATAGTCTTTATATAGTTGTGGTTTTTTCTAAAGGATGGCTAGTAAGAAACCAAATAAAATGCAAAAGATTCAACTGTCTAGAGGTAAGAACAAAATTTGCTTACTAAGTCAAGGGCTCTGTGGGTTTCATTTTCTTTATTTGTAAAATAAGGGGGTTGGCTAAGACAACTTCTATTTCCTTCTACCTCTAAATTCCTTTATATCTCGAAGAAAACTGCTACTTTTCTCTTGTACTTCCCATCTCATCTAACTGCCTGTTAATACCTATAGTCATGAGCTTTGCTGGTACCAGGCCCTGCCACAGAAAAGCACAGCAGTATGACTGAGAATGTGCATTCCTGTTTGCTCTTGTATTGCCCTGAAAATTCTAACTCTTTAATTCCTGAACTCCTGTTCTGAATCCCCTGATTGATGACTGCCACACCTGGCCCTCTATTTCAGGCAGGACTTAGTCATGCTTTTCTTCCTACTCCTGGATTGTCTCACCAGTTGCCTTGCCACTGTTGGTAGAACTGTGCCTCTCTGACCAGCCCTCCTGCTCCCTCCTTTTCTAGTTCTGGAATCACGATCAAATCAACTCAGCCATAGCACTTGGATGGGGTGTGCCAATTTACTCCACTATAGCTCCATTCACCCTCCCCCATTACTTTGTGGATCAAACTGACCTTTCCTGGACACTGCTCCTTTAAATATGTGTATTGTCTCTTCCATTAGAATAGAAACACCTGGAAGGCAGGCATTATTTCTGCTTTTGTAGTTTTCTCTCCAATACTAAGCACATTGCTTGCTCAGCACATAGTAAGCACTTAAAAATCTTCTTCATTCATTAAAACTCTCTAATTTACCAGAAAGGGATTTCAGACTTCCCCAATTATGTGAACCCCTGCTATGATTACATTTTTTCTGGTTCTTTCATTTCCTGGATGGCAACTTTTTAATGGCTATTTTGCTTAATTCACATTACTAAAGTCCATGCTTGCTTTGTTGCTTGCTTGTCTTGAAGATTGTGCTTGCCTTACTAGATGCTTGAACGGCACCTGTAGAACTTATCCAGACCAGAAACTCAAACCTTGGGGCTGGTACCCAGTGAATTAACAGAGGAGACCATGGTAAGTTACATTAATTGTATCTATGATAAATAACATTTCAAAACCATCCAGAGAGGGAAAAAATGCAGAAGCTAAACTCTAGATAGCTACAGAAACAGGTTAATTTAAGAAGCTGGGGAGATTTGCATGTAAAAACTGAGTAGCACAGACCTGTCACAAAGCCAGTTATGCCCCAAAGCCTTTTGTTGAGTACAAATTGAAACAAAATAAACCATAAACCATGAAAGAGACTGTGGCAGCCAAATGAGAGAGATAAATAAGCTATTAGTTAGGAACCCAAGAGCTGATAAGGTAAGTTATAAAGTACCCAAACAGATATTTAGTAATTTTTTTTCTTTTGTGTTTTAACTGCAGTACTTGAGGGTAATGGAAAGTGAACTAATTTAAGCAATCACTTCACCACTCTGGGCCTCAGTTGTCTTGTTTGAAGTAACTGGAATAAGTGACCAGTTAGATCCCTTTCAGTTTTTAACATCTTAGGATTCTGTGATATTGCTTTAAAGAATTGTATCAATTTCTGTCAGAAGCATATAAATGCACTCAAGGGTCCTGGTCAGGCCTTTTCAGCTCTCTGCCCCCACTCTCCTTAAAGTAAATCTAACCATTGTGCCTGAACTATCCTAATTAAATACCATGCATCACCATATTTGTGCTTGTGGTTAAAGTGGTAGACATGGAGTCAGGAAGACCCAAGTTCAAATAAGGTCTCACTCAGCCATGTGACCCCAGGTAAATCACCTAATCTCTCTGTTTCCTCATCTGTAAAATGGGATAATAATAGCATCTGACCTCCTCCTAAAGTTGCTGTGAGGATTGAATAAGAGCATATGTAGAGCACTTTGCAAACCTTAAAACACTATATAAGTGTATTATTATATAAGTGTATATAAGTGTATTATTATTTTCACAATATTTTTTAAAGTTTAGAGTTGAAGTAGAAGGAAACAGTGAATAACTGAAGATTCAGGATTAGTGAAGTTAGAAGATTAATCTGACTGCATAACAGAATATGTAATGGAAAATCTTAGGAGCTTCTGAACTTGCCTATTTCTGGGGAGAGTACCACAACTCTTCAAGTTACTTAGGTTCACAATCTCAGCCCTGTTTTTGACTCCAAACTCTTCCTTATCTAACATTACCAATCAGTTGCCACATCTTGACAATTCTATCTCTACCATATGTCTTCAATGTCTTTTTCTCTCTATTCTCACAGCTACAATGCAACTTCAGGCCCTCACCACTTCCCCCTGCCTCAAGTATCTTCTCCCCTCTCCAATCCATCCTTCACAAAGATGTCAGTGATATTTTTAAAGAGCAGATCTGACCATACCATCCTGTTGCTCAATAAGTTCTGATTTCCTATTACATCTAGGAGCAAATACAGATTCAAGTCCCTTCACAGTATGATTCCATAATACCTCTACCACCTTATTAAACAGTATGCTCCTTCATGCACTCTGTGCTTCAGTCAGATTAGCCTTCATGTTGTTTGTTCCTCATGCACAGTTCTCCATATCCTAACTTCCTGCCTTAGCACAGACTGTCTCCTATGCTTAGAATAAACACACTCCTCACCCTGGCCACTTGAAAGCCCTACTTCCTTCAAAGTTCAGCTTAAATGCCACTTCCTACATGAAGTGCTTCCTGACTCCATGGTTGCTAATACCTTGTATTTCTCTCTCTCTCTCTCTCTCTCTCCTCTCCCTCTCTCTCTCTCTCTCTCTCTCTCTCTCTCTCTCTCTCTCTCTCTCTCTCTCTCTCTCTCTCTCTCACACACACACACACACACACACTTGTTATTGTTGGGTGATTTATTATTAATTTTTTCAATTAACAGCCAGTTATTTTTCTCCTTCACACCTCTTTCTCCCTTTCAAGTGGAAAGTAAAAGAACAAAGAAACCCTGTGACAAATATGCATAGTCAAACAAAATGAATTTAAAGTGAATAGAGAGCTAGCCTCTCACAGTCAGCAAGACTTGGATTCTAGTCTTGCCTGGCTATTTGTCTGTGAGTATGTCTCCAGGAAACTCTAAAAGACCAAGTGTCACTAGGCATACTTTCAGAGAACTCCTTACTGGGAGCTTTCTATTTTAATGAAATCACATGTAAAGTTAAAAACACACCCCCCTCCCTTTCTATGCATACACACTGCCTACTCTGAAAGAATGTCACTACTCTGAGGGCAGGGGCCATATCCTTTTTGTCTTCCTATATTTAGTGCCTAACAGATTGCCTGTCACACAGAAGACATTGTAAATGCTTGTGATTGGTTTATCTGGAAGCACTATGTCATATAGATTGGAGAAGCATAAATCCAAGAGTTTCAGGGAGGTTCAAGAGAAATTTTAAAGGAAATATTGGCAAGATTTGGTAGCTGAAAGAATAGGAGATATGAAGAAAGAGAGATAATGACTTAAACGTGACTCCCAAGGGTTCAATTATAATTGACCAGAAAATCATGCTTCCATTAACAGCCATGAAAATTAGGAGATGAGTATGAGGGAGATAAGTTCTGTTTTGGACAAGTTAAAAATTGAGATTATAGTCAGACACCAACCAAAAAAGTATGGAATCTAGTGGACACACAATCTAGAGCTCAAGTAAGAGGAGAGGACTGAAGATTTAGTTTTAGGAATCATTAGAGTAAAATTAATAATTGAAATAATGAGAAAAGGTGTTATAAAAAATGACAAAACAACAAAGAGGAATTCAGGTAAATGCTTGACTTAAAAACAACACAATTTTTAAAAAATAACCTCCAGATAAAAAAGATATTAGAGTTGTAGAGCAAGAGTCTGCCCCAACTGGCCATCTTCTCTTTACTCCTAAATTCCACATACCTTGGAGGTAATTAAATGACAGATATTTTCTCTGAAAAATAATGTAGAAAGTTAACAAGCCACCAACACTCAGTAATATCCTGTCTTGATCCCCTGGATGGAATTTCTATCCCTGAACTTGCTGATGGATAAGTCACTGCAACAGGAAGAGATGCATTCAAAGTTGGAAATCAAAATGCATTTTCTCACAGGAACTATGTTGTAAATGATAGCTAAGTGTAACTGAAAAAAATGACCATTTGGAATATCACTTGCTCATGTATAGGGGAAGCACAAACCCCTCCTTACTCAAATTGACTGCTCAGAGGTGTCTCAAAGTAAAAACATAAAATCTCCTTTATTCGGTTCTTGAGAGAAACCCGTGGTCCCTTCACCAGCAGAGCTGGAGTCAGGAGGCACCTTACAGCAGCAGAATGGCAATTTATATAGACCCTGATGTGGAAATTCCCCTCCCACCTCTGACCATTATTCTCATTGGTTGAGAAGCAAGGTCTTACATTCTAGGTGCGAAATCTAACCAATCCTTTTGGAACCCAGCTCAAATTTCCCCGCTCCCCAGATGTTACAAAGCCCTGGAAAATACACATCATTATATGCAAATTAGGCATTGAAAATATATGCAAATGAAGCATTGATGACTCATGCAAACTAGGCATTGAGAACTTATGCAAATCAGGTAGACCTATGTGAGGACTGAAGACTGCGTGCACATACGCAAATTAGGTATTGAGGAGTTAGTGAGTCATATCCAATCATTGATCCTAATGCACTACATAGCCTTATATGGAAATCACCTGACTCTGGAAGAATCGAAACCTGGGCCTAAGGTCTGTTTTACTCTAGGGAGAAGACTCCATATCCCTGAGAAATCTTCACTAAATCTGTTACCATTCACTCATAAGTTGGGAGCTAATCAAATTTTAAATGAAATATGAATTCAACCCAAATGAACATAGATAAGTAGATTAACTGCACATTAACATAATCATATTTGCCATTTACCAACAAGATTGAAAAAATGAATTAAGTATCAAACAGGCACACTTCATCTGTTTTTCAAAGTGTGGTCCAATAGCAGAACACACCAGGGGAGGATGATTCAAGAGTCTAGGGAGTGAACCTTTCTACCAGAAAAGAACTATTAATGCCTATGGGTAGACAATCAGATAGGCATACTTAGTGATGCTAATAACCATGCCACGTTGCTACAAAATATTTCAAAAGTGGAACCATGCCAAACCTTCACCCTAAACATGAGTACAAGTAATTAAACTTGCTTTGCAGCCATTTACATTTAAATAAATGAACTTCAGGGCACAAAGTGTCACAATTTATTAGTCATTATCAGGACTTTTTTGGCCATTCATTTATCCTTATATGGTCAGAGTGTCTGCTCTATTCATCTGGTTTGGCATTTGAAAAAAAAATCTTGGCCTTATTTCATAAAAAGCATTCTGTATTTCCTTATATTCTTCATATTTGTCACTCTTACCATTCCCCTACTGTTGGGCATTTAGGCTAATTCCAAGTTTTTTGCAAATACAATAATGCTGCTATAAAACTCTTTGAACAGAAAGTGCTGTTATGTTATAAAGACACTTGGGGAAATGCATTAGAGACACTAGGGAATCTCTGAGAAAATTACTGTTTCACAGCTCTAGAGGATTATGGACTTTATGTCTCCCAATGCATATCAGGTAGCAATATGTTTCATGGTACAATCTAACATTCTGAAGGCATTCTTCAAAAACAAGACATAGCTACTAGATTCAAGGAAGACCCTTTTACATTCTCAAAATTATATCCATAAATTGAACCCTTCTGATGCTTCCTAAATCTTCATGCAAAACTAAAGGAATAACTTGTGTTTATTAATACTCCACAGTGTAGCAATATTAATGCTTAGTATTTCAGATGTGATCTGACTAGGGCAGAGTATGGAGGAACTGTTGCCTCCTTACTCAAGGAAGAAGTTTACTTCTCCAAGTGACTAAAGATTTCATCGTGAGGCATAGTTTACAAGAATAGAGGTGATGGTTCTGCTTTCTACTTTGGTCAGACCACTTCTGAAGTATTGTGTTCATCCCTGGGTATTAGTTTAAGAAGGGAGAAAATATCCAAAGGAGGATGTCTTTGAGAGTAAAATCTATGTCATATGAAGATTGGTTTAAAGACTTGGGAAGATTTAACTTGCATAAGAGAAGAGACTGAGTGGGGAATGAAGATATGATAGGTAACCTCAGGTGTCTGAAAGTCATAGTGAAGAGCAATTATTTTATTTTCTTGGCTCTAGAGGGCTATACCAGGAGCAAAGGCTGAAAGTTACAAAGGGGAAAATTTAGGCTTGATGTCATGAAAAAACTTCTGAAGAACTAGGGCATTTCAAAAGTGCAATGGGTGGTCTCAGAAAGAGTTGAGTTCACCTTGACTGGAGTCTTCAAAGAAAATCTGGATGATCAGAAAGGCAGATGTGTTACAATGGGAATTCTTTTTTTATGTTTTCTATTTCTTTTTGGATTAAATGGTTGCTGAAATTTATTTCAATCTTAAAATTCTGTGATTCTAGTGCTTTACAAAGCATTGACACCCAGAAATATCCTCTAAAAATTACATTAAAATTGCATTAAAATTACAAAGCATTTTATGCCCATGATTTCACTTGATATTCATAATAACCCTTTGAAATGAGTAACACAAGTATTATCACACCCATTTTTAGGATAAAGAAACTAAGAATGGGTCAGTCAGTAAGTATTTATCAATTGCTATTTGCTTATTAAGTGCTGGGAACACACACACAAAAAAGTCATTGGCTTCAAGGATTGTATATCCTAATAGGAAAAACAACATGCAAATAACCATGTACATACAAAATATATGGAGGGTAAATGAAAGGAACTCCAGAAGGAAGGCACCAAGAATGATGGGCATCCTGGGAAGACCATTTGAAGAAAGTATGATTTGAACTAGTCTTGAAGGAAGCCAAAGTTGAAAATGATGAGGGAGAACATTCTAGGCATGGCAGCCAGTCAATGCAAACGCATGGAGTATTGGGTGATGAGTATTGGCAATTGCAGGTAAACTGTAGAGTAGATGGAGGGGACTTGAACAGGATACTAGAAGGAAATGATGGGGCTGGGTTGTAAAGATCCTTAAAAGCTACACAGAAGATTTGTATTGGATTCTGGAGGTAGCTGAGAGTCACTTTAGTTTACCACATGTGTTGTGGAGGAACAAGGGAAAGAACAAGACCTAAACTTTAGAAAAATCACTTTGGCAGCTGATTTGAGAATGGAGCAGAATGGAAAAAGATTTGAGGCAGAGGGATCAATTAGAAAGTGAAGAGACAAGGGTCTGTCTGTATTAGGGTAGTGGGTGTATGAGTGAAGAAAAGAGGACATATGAGATGCTATAGCAGCAAGCACCCTGACACATCCAGGATGGCCTGCTAGCACAGGTTCTTAGACCTGCTTTTCTAAAAGGAAAGCAAATTTTGAGGAGTCAGCGATCTTCTTTACTCACATATGCCAACAGAGAAAATATAAGCAGAGAAATAAAGACCAACAGACAGGGCTTCTAACTGTCTGACCATAAGCAATATGTACGTCACAGATCAACAGACAGATCCAACCATCTGACCATTACATACATCACTATCTGGGCTTTCAAAGCCAGGGGGGCTCCTTACAGCTACCCAAAGTCTCATCTAGTCATATCACAGGAACTTTCTGATAAAGAATAAGCCCCCAAAGCAAAATCTCACTTCAGAGTATATATATACTTTTCAGAGCTGGAAGACTCTTGAGACCCAGTGCCTCATTAATTAACAAAAAGTGTAGGCCTTCCTACAAAACAAGTCTCCCCTAATCAAGCTTCCCTTAATGGGCTTCACCAGAGGCCTATAATGGGTGAGGGAAGATCTTTAATTCACATTACCAAACTTAAGTGAATTACCTGAGGTCATCATAGCTAGTAAGTGGTAGACCCAGAACCTGAAATCAGATCTCTTAGAGTCTGAGGTCCAGTGCTCTTTCTACTATACTATATTACCTTTAAAGTAGGGATTTTTAATCTTTCGTTTTTTGTGTTGCTGACCTCTTTGGTTGTTTGGTAAAGTCTTGTATATTACTACCAATAATTAAAAATTGAAAGGAAAGGAAAATTTCAGTTAGAGTATGTCTTAAATAGAACAATAATATGAAATAGTCTTGCATTTTACACAACCCTGAAAGTGTTTGATAGACTTGATAAATTATTTAAAATTCAACAAATATTATTTTATTAAAATGTAAAAACAGGTATGTAGGAATTTTAAATAACGGAAACTCTTAAGTAAAAAGCCTTGTAGCTAAAGTACCTTTGTTTACATAGCATGGTGCATTGCTCTGAGGTACTAATACAATACTACTTCTAAGTCTACTCACTTTTGTTATCCATTTACAAATAAAAATAGGTTCGTAATGAAAATAAAACATTTAAAAAAGATTTATGAGCTGTTACCTAGCTGCAATAATTGATCTAATATTTATTTTGTAAGAACTATTTCATTTTAATAATATTAAGTTACTTAGAAGCAATTTGGAAGGTTGACAAAAACCTACACAAATCATTTAACTCATCCTCTTGATCTGCTCTATCCCTGAAATATGATTTTGACACTCCATAGCCTCATTCAGAGAAGCTATGTTCAGTTTCATCTTATTATATAAATCAATATTATTTATTAGATTTCATCTTATTATATAAATTGATGTTATTAATTCAATGGTGATAAGGAATTCTCTAATCACACAAGTTTTAATATCATATGGTCATATTTTATCTTATTTTTAAAACTAATATCAAACCAAAGAATATACAATTATAATACAATATTAACATGGAAAACAAAGAAAAGTAGTTGCAATTGCTTTCTTCATGTATCTAGTATCTTGAATACACACATATAACTTTATATTTAAAATAAGGGTATATCAAAAGAGTAAATCACTCCATGAGTAGAATTTACTTTGGGTACTTTGGGAGATATAGTAATGTTTCTTGCTCTATGGTACCTAAAGGGAAATAGTTTACTGATAAAAGCATTTTCACTTAATATCAAGTAATTTTTGAACTTAAAGCTTTTCTATCTATTGGCTTAGAGTCCATACGAAAATACTTTAATCTTTCTAAGAGCAGACAATTTGGTCCCTGAAATAACTGGTAAAAATATTTTTAATTACTTGACTAGAAAATATTTTGGCAGAAATAATATACTTTGTGACTAGCACATTAAGTGTAGAATAACTGCTCAAAAAAGTTAATATTGAGATGTACCTAGGTAACAATAATTTGGAGAAAAAATACATTTTGAAATTTTAAGACGTCCAGACAGTCTGTAGCAACAATTTTTTTAATCCATTGCAGGAAAGAGGGTAGGGGGAAGCACTGCCCAAATTAAAGATGACAAATATTGCTATTTTACTTACAGGAAAGATGAAATATTAAATCATTTCAAAGTTTAGCAAGGACAAAGAAAGTAATTATTACTATTATTTTCAATGGACAAACACTTGTTCAACTATTTGGAAGTGGTCTTCTGGTGCCAAGTTACCATGAGTATGATATTACTTCTCAGACTACTTTGCTTTTTCTGTGAGGTACCACGGGAACCAGCTTGAAGTCTGACTGTTAAGTATAGAGTCATAACTATATTAATGTGATTATAACCACCTTAGGAGAGCCCATGGAAGCAATGGCAAACCTTTATCCAATGTTAATTTAAGTTAGAGGATGGTAACTATAGTTTGTGTCATACAATTTTAGAGGTTTGTTTTTTTTTAATAACCACATGAAAGAACTATGTAGACACATACGATATATTGTTATCATTTACTTAGCACTTTCAAAGATCTCCCTAATTATATGTTACTGGATTTATTACATACACCCTATTTTACAGATGAAGGAACTGGGCTAAGTATCTGACTTATGACAAGTCTTTCAAAACCTTCATGTGGCATCATTAGAATTGTTCTCTAAATCATGTACAAATCCCTTTAGGTATTTGATATTGGGGAATCTGAGAACTATGCAAGCTATTATGACCCCAAGGCAATAAAAACCTCTCAAGTATACATCCTTTCATTCCCAAGTTCAAAGGGTGACATTAGTAAAGGAGCAACCAATGTGCCCATGTAGTCAATTAATAACATAAACACTTCACATTCATTCAGGTAGCATTTTAATGTTTGCCAGTGCCATTAAGAATATCTTGGGATTGACTGAGATAGGAGTGATCAAAATGTAAAATTCGGTTTTAGATATGCTAATATTTAACCTAAACAATCAATAAGGATTTATTAAGTGCCTATTATGTGCTAAACTGGGCATAGCGAAGAGGCAAAAGACAGTCCCTGCTCTCAAAATGCTCACAATCTAAAGGGGGACATAAAAAAATTATACATACACACACACACGCATGTACCCGTATATGCACACACTATTTACAGGATAAATAATGAACACTGAGAAGGCACTAAAATTAAGAGGGTTTGGAAAAAGTTTCCTTTAGAAAATGGGATTTTTTTGTGCATACCCTTTGACCCAGCAATATCGCTACTAGGACTGTATCCCCAAGAGATCATAAAAATGGGAAAGGGTTCCACATGTATAAAAATATTTATAGCAGCACTCTTTGTAGTTGCCAAAAACTGGAAGTCAAGGGGATGCCCATCAATTGGGGAATGGCTGAATAAATTATGGTATATGAATGTAATGGAGTACTATTGTGCCATAAGAAATGATGAACAAGAAGACTTCAGAGAGGCCTGGAAGGACTTACATGATCTGATGCTGAGTGAAAGGAGCAGCACCAGGAGAACTTTGTGCAGAGCAACGACCACAGTGTGCGAGTTTTTTCTGGTAGACTTGGAATTTTGCAATAATGCAAGAACTTATTAAAAAAAAAATCCCAGTGGTGGTTTTCTAAGGCAAAATGTCTTCTACACTCAGAGAAAGAAATATGGAAGTCATTCGCAGAATGTAGTAGATCATGTTTGTGTGTGTGTGTGTGTTTTTGTGTATCAAGTTTTGATTTGTTATATGATTTCTTCCATTTATTTTAGTTCGACTACATAGCATGACTATAGTGAAAACATACTCAATAGGAAAGTATATGTAGAATCTATACAGAATTGTATGCTGTCATGGGGAGGGAGGGGGATAGTGGGGGGTAGGCTTGGGGGGGATAAAATCTTAATTTTATGGCAGTGATTGTAAAACATTAAAAAATAATAATAATAAAATTAAATTTAAAAAAATAAAAAAGAAAGAAAGAAAGAAAGAAAGAAAGAAAGAAAGAAAGAAAGAAAGAAAATGGGATTTTAGTTGGACGTTAAAAGAAATCAGGAAAGCCAGTAGGTACAAAAAAGGAGGGCAAATATTCTAGGAATGGGGGACAACCAGAGAAAATGCCTAGAGTCCAAGACATTGTAGTATCTTATTCATGGAAAAGGAAGAAGACAAGTGTCACAGAATCAAAGAGCACATGGTGGGGAGTGAGATATAAGAAGACTGAATAGGTAGGTTATATATACTCTGAATGCCAAGCACAGGATTTTGCATTTAATTCTGAAGCCATTAGGTGGTGACTGGAGTTTATAGTGTAGAGGGGTAATGTGGTCAAAAAAATCACCTTAGTAGCTGAAGAGAGGATGTGTTGAAGCAGGGAGAAACTTGAGGCAGGCAGACCCAGTAGCAATGTATTGCAATAGTTTAGGAGTAGGTGATGAAGGCCTGCACTAGAGTGTAACAGAGGAGAGGAAGGGAGAGTATTTGAGAGAAGTGGAAAAAGTGAAATTTGACAGGCCTCTGCAATAGATTGGATATGGGTGGTGAGAGACAGTGAGGAGTCAAGGATAACTCCCAGGTTGGGAGCTAGACTGGGAGGGTGGTGTTACCTTTTTCAGTAATAGGGAAGGTGGGGTGAGGGGATGGTTTAGAGGGAAAAGATGATGTGTTCTGTTTTGGACATGATTAAAGATGTCTACTGGACATCGAGTTTAAGATGTCTGAAAGGCAACTGGAGATGTGAGACTAGAAAATAACAGAAGTTGAGGCAGGATAGGTAGATTTGAGAACTGTCAGCATAGAAATGGTAATTAGATACTAGTTTAGCCTTTGAAGCAAGGAAATGGGGGCCAGTAAATGCATTCATGTGGCATAAGAGCTACTAGAAAGATGGGAGAAAGATCAATGATCCAGAACAGGACATAGAAAATTTCATTAGTAATTCTTAGGGGAGATATTTAACAAGATAGGGACTTTTGAAGCCTTATAGAGAAACTGGGAATTGGAACCTTGCAAGAGAGAGGGGTAAGAAATAGACTGGTAGGCTGAGAAAGGAAGGATGCTTTTAAAACTGATTTAAAAAAAAATAGTATGAGAAGTAAATAGGAAGCTTTTTAACAGAGGTAAAGACTTCAGGATGAATGAAAAAGCTGGGGAGAGGAAAGAGGAAAGGAAGGATTCAGCTGAGGGCAAAGAAGCCCTTCTTGGACATCTGTGTTAAGATTATGGGCTGGGAAACAGCTCAAGATTTTTGCAAATGGGGTTGAGCTTAGAGATGCTGCCAAATTGGTTTTCAGTGTCTATGGACATATTTTTTAGAACAAATATGTTACTTTGATATCTATTTCTATACCAGTGACCAGAGAGAAAAAAATCCAAAGTTCTTATTGATGCCTAAGTGGGATTTATACCAAGAATGCAGGGATGGTTTAACATAAAGAAAAGTATTAATATAACTGATAATATCAATAACAAAAGTAGCAAAAATCATAGGATTGTATCACTAGATACGGAAAAGCCTTTTGATAAAATACATTCATTCCTATTAAAAACACTTGATAGCATAGGTATAAGGAGATTGTTCCTTAAAATGATAAGAAGTATCTACCTAAAACTATCAGCAAGCATTATTTGCAATGGGAATAAGCTAGAAGCTTTCCCAGTAAGATCAGGAGTAAAACAAGGATGCCCATTATCACCATTATTCTTATCAGAAATGTTTGCAACAGCAATAAGAAGAAATTAAAGGAATCAAAATAGGTAATGAGGTAACAAAACTATCCTTTTTTTTGCAGATGACATGATATATTTGGAAAATTCTAAAGATTCAGCTAAAAATTTAGTGGAAACAATAATTCCAGCAACGTAGCAGATACAAAATAAATGCATATAAATCATCAGCATTTCTATATATCCACCAACAAAATCCTGCAAGAAGATATTGTAAGAGATACTCCATCTAAAATAAGTGTAGACAGTATAAAATACCTGGAAGTATAGCTACCAAAACAAACCCAGGAGTACATGAACAGAATTATAAAATACTTTTATATATTAATTGTTCATAGGTAGGCAGAACCAATATTAAAAAAATGACACTTTTACTCAAACTAATATATTTGTTCAATGCTATCTCAACTAAATTACCAAGAAATTATTTTACTGAGTCAGAAAAAATAATAGCAAAATTCATTTGGAAGAAAAACCATCAAGAATACCAAAGGTATTAATGAAAAACAATGTAAAGGAAGGAGATTTACCAGTACCAGATTTTAAACTATCCTATATAAACAGTAATTATCAAAACTATCCAGTAATGGCTAAGAAACAGAAAGGTAGATCACTGGAACAGAGAAAACATACAAACACAGTAGCAAATCATTATGGTAACCTTGTCTTTTTCTTATTAATTTGGATAATTCTTTTATGTAGTTTTGAATAACTTGCAATTCTTTCTTTCAGAACTCTTTGTTCATATTAGGCCAGGGAATGGCTATTTTACACACACATGCACGTACACACACGTCTGTGTCTGTCGGTCTATCTTTATTTCTTTCTATTTGTCTATCTACCTTTTATAGGTCTTGGAAACTAAGTCCTTATCAGAGAAATTTGATACAAAGATTTTGGTTGTATCTATTTTTTGAATAGGTAAATATCTTTCAGGGTCAACAAAGTGATGAATGGGACTCTTCCTGAGATGTTTTCAGTGGGAGGAATGAGGAAGAACTTGTTAAAGAGGAGAACATGGAAACATCAGCTGGGATGGAAGAAAAGTAAAATGAAGGTCAACTAGCATAATGACAGAAAAGAGTCCTTTGGAGGTAAAGGAAAGATTTCATTAGAAAACTTGATGAAAGTATCAGGAAAGTAGTGATACAGTGAAATGGATCAAAATAAGAGATGAATTAGTAAAAATGACATTTTCATGTGCCATCTATCTAGAAGGCACAGTGGATATAGTGCTAAGCCTATAAGACTCATCTTCCTGAGTTTAAATCTGGCCTTGGACACTTACTTAGCTATGTGGTCATTGGCAAGTCATTTACCTCTGTTTGCCTCAGTTTCCTCATCTGTAAAAAAGACCTGGAGAAGGAAATGGCAAAGCACCCCAGTATCTTTGCTAATAAAATCTTTGCTTTAAAACCCCAAATGGGATCATAAAGGGTTGCATGGGCCTGAAAATGACTGAACAATAAGGAACACAACCTTTTCATGTGCTTGTCACGACAGAAAGAGGAATTTAAAAACTGACTGAATGAGGCAAGGTTGGATGAGTGGGTTTTGAAGACAGACAAATAAGCACTTAACTAAGAACCCTAAATACCTGCACTGGGAATTGAAAGACAAAAATTAAATAGACCCTGCATTCAACCAGCTTATTTTCTCCTGAGGGTAGGAGGTAGATGAGAAGAATAAGATTATACATATGTACATATAAAATTGGGGCAGCTAGGTGGCGCAGTGGGTAGTGCACCTGGCCCAGAACAAAGAAAATCTGAGTTCAAATCCAGCCTCAGACATTTACTAGCTATGTGACTCTGTGCAAGTCTTGTTTTTGTTCAGTCTTTCAATCATTTCTGACTTTTCGTAACCCCACAGACCACAGCACAGCAGGCCCTTCTATCCTCCACTAATTCTCAAGTGGGGACTTAACTCTCAAAGTTTGTCCAAGTTTATGTTCATTGTTTCCAAGATAGTATTTATCCATGTCATCCTCTGCTGTCCCCTTTTCCTTTGGTCTCCAATCTTTCCCAACATCAGGATGTTTTTAAATGAGTCCTGTTCTTCTTATTTTTGTGGCCAAACTATTTAAGCTTCAGCTTCAGTATTTGACCATCAAGTGATAACCTGAATTAATTAAGTACTGACTGATTTGACTTCTTTGCTATCCAAGGGACTCTCAGGTCTTCTCCAGAATCACAATAAAAAAAAAACAAAACCATTCATTCTGCAGTGCTCAGCTTTCCTTATAATCCAACTCTCAAGCCATACATTATTATTGGAAAAACCATAGCTTTAATATTATGGACTTTTGTTGGTAAGGTGATATCTTGCTTATTAGTATGCTCTCCGGGTTTGCCATCTTTCCTTCCAAAGAGCAAGCATCTTTTAAATTCATCACTGCAAGTCATCATCTGCAGTGATCTTTGAGACCAAGACCATAAAATCTGACACTGATTCCATTACCTCTCCCTCTATTTGCCAGGAAGTGATGGGATCAGTGGCCAAGATCTTGGTTTTTTGGACGTTAAGTTTCAAGTCAGCTTTTACATTCTTTTCTTTCACCTGCATCAAGAGGCTTCTTATTTCCTCTTCACTTTCTGTTATCAGAGTGGTATCATCTGCATATCTGAGATTGTTGATATTTCTCCTGGAAAATTTAATTACAGCTTTTGATTCATTCAGCCTGGCATTTTGCATGATGTGCTTTGCATATAACTCACTTAACCCTTATTTGCCTTAGTTTCTTATCTGTAAAATGGGGACACACTGGAGAAAGAAATGACAAACTACTCCTGTATCTTTGCCAAGAAAATTTCATGTTGTCCACGGGGTCCCTTGGAGTTGGACACAACTGAACAAATGCACAACAATGACACATATGAAATCAATAAAACAGATCTGAGTACTCTTGACTATGAAAGGGAAAAAGCCAGATCATTAAAGAGAATGGTTATTAAAGAACAGAATTAGAGAAAAAAAATTTTTTAAACAATTTTAGGTGAAACATTCTGTTTTAATAAAAAATTAAAGCACAAATGAATAGTCATAGAAGAGATTGTGGATTCTTATGTAATCCTTGAGAAAATATATCATTTAAAAAATAAGTTTTCAAAAAATCATGTATTTTCTCTCTAGCTTATTTTCTGTCAGTAGTTTTAATATTCAGAAATAAAGTTGAGTTGGAAGGAATATGTGAATCCAGCAAACATGCCATTCTACGCAATGTGATAAGTTTCAGGGCTAATGTCACCCATTTGAGAAATTTGTTTTCAGATGAGATTTTTTAAATAAAATTGTTAACAGTGAATAGTCAGATATCACTTAGGCATATGGATTCAGGAACCACTGAAGTAAGATCAGTCATTATTAACCAGAATCCCTTATTCTAAAGATGCAGAAAGGTACATATTCTTCTGAACTAATTTATTTTAATCTGAGAAACTAGAACTAAAAGCATGAAAAGATAACTATTTTCTAAGTCTCGATCACACAGGCAGAGAAAAGCAAAGATGATAAAACCCAATGTTTCTTATGCTGAAGACTGAAACCCTATTTTTAAAACCTACATATTTCATATGCACTAAAATATAGTAAACATTTTGAGACATTATTATTTAATTGAGTTTAATGGCAGATACTTGGGAAGAAAATAGCCAAAATACAATTAAATGTTTATTATGAGGGGAAATTTTTGTCCCCTTCATACAGTGTGATTAAAACTCTGTTCATCTTCTAATATTAAGTATCAAAATGAGCATATTTGCCATCCTACTAACTTTGTAAGCATCTGCTTCAAATAACTTCAGTGAATAATTTTTAGTTTCCTATGTTTCTTATACATGTATTTACTTGATGTATCTTTTGTACTTACTTAAACATGTACATTTTATTTCCTCCAGAACACAAGCCCCTGAGGACAGGTATAAACTTCACTTTTTGGCTTCTGTATACTCAGCAGTAAGCATGGTGCCCCCACCTAATAAATGTTTGTTGATCAATTAGCAAGTTTAATCTTGAAGTACATCAAAATAAATAGTGTAGTATATGTGTGTGTATATATATATATATATACATATATATATATATATATATATATATATATATATATACATACACACACACACACACACACACACACATATATACTAAGGGTGAAAACTGGGAAGCTTGATAATCTCATAATCTAGGATGGAAGAGAATCCATTTTGACTCTAGAAACTGTGATTTGGGGCAAATCAACCTCCTTTTTATATCAGTTTGATTATCTGTTTAAAAAGAGGTAGGAGGTGAAAACAATGCTACTTTCCCTACCTACTGAATAGTTATTTTAAGGATCAAAAGAGAGGATGACTGTCAAACTCTTTGCTAATTGTAAAGCAGGATACAAATTAGGTGATATTATATACATGTTATAGGAAAGAAACAAATTTAAAAAACTAAAAAGAAACTAAAAACCCAGGGTCACTGAAACACTGAAGTGGAGTTCCATAATTTAAAAATAAATACAAATTTTAAAAGGAAACAGGTCATTTAAACAATAACTTTTTAAAAACTCTTTAAGTTATTTCCCAAGTTATGATTATTCCAATTCTTTCTAACTAGTTATATTTATTTAAATTACATCTACTCCATGTGAGGAAGAATATACATCAGACAGAGAACATCATGAGATAAACAGAGTTTTGTCAAGAATAAGGGTTAAGGAACAGACAGAAGAATTAAGTCAATTTATTGCTAAATTCGGTCAAATCTATCTTTGTAATAACATCTCTCCCCCTTCTCTTCCCTGACACTGTCACCACCCTGATACAGGCTCTCACACCTAAAGTATGTCAATAGCCTCCTTGTTGGTTGACCTGCAACATGCTTCTCTCTGCTCTAGTCCATCCTTCATTTAGCCACAAAAGTGATTTTCTTAAAGTTCGGGTTTAACTGTATTATGCCCCCTACTCAAAAACCTCCACTGGCTCCCCATCACCTCTGGGATCACATATACAATTCTGTTTGGAATTTAAAGGCCTTGATTACCCAGTCTCTCCTCCCACCTTTCTGAGTTTTTTTTTACACCTTCCATCCCCTTCTCCATATTCATCAGTCCTGTGACACTACTTCCTTGCAGTCCCACAAACAAGACACTCCATCTCTTGGCCAAAGGTACTTTCCCTGGATAGCCCCCATGCCTAGAGTGCTCTCCCTCTTCATTTCTGTCTCCCGGCTTCCTTAGTTTTCTTTAAGTCCCAGCTAAAACCCCATCTTCTACAAGAAACCTTTCCTAATTCCTCTTAGTTTACCCTATATATTGCATTTACACAGTTTTTTTCGTGTTATCTCTCCCATTAGTTTATCACCTCTTCAAGGGCAGGAACTGTCTTTTGTCTCTCTTTGTATCCCTAGAAGTTAGTATAGTTCCTAGTACATAGTAGGTGTTTAATACATGCTTACTGACTGAGTGGCCTCGATCCCTAAAATTTCTCCCCAATACAGTTCATTTTATAGTCAGCTATCAAAACCTGTTACTCTCCCCCTTCTCTACAGTTTACACCACTAGAACCACATAATCCACCATGTGGAGTTAAGAAGATCATCCTTCAATTCCCTAGTGGAATGTAAGCTTCTGGTGTTTCCTTTCTCTGTCATGCTAGAATCTTGTACCATCACTAGTGTGTCAAGTTTGTTGAATTGACTTGTTATTAAAGGAGGGATCTGAAGGCTTAAAGGTAAAGTGACCTTATGAGAATCATTTAGTTTGTGACTGAGCTGGATCTAGAGTGCTTCCTCTCTCTATGTGTGACTTTAATGTACCACAATTTATTTGGTCACTTCCCTATTTCTGAATATCAACCGAACATGAACAAATCCATTCTCCAGCTATTCGTGCTCTTTCCCCACTTCTTGAAATGACTTTTAAAATCTTTGGATATAGTGCATACCACTTACTTGTTTACATCTTTCTTTCACCTCCCATGTAAGCTCCTTGACAACAGGCCAGGGACTGGGTCATTTTTCTTCTGCTTCTCCAGTAAAAAAGACATTTGTTTTACATATAGTGGGTACTTTATCAATGTTTGCTCATTTAATCAATAAAATAAAGTTTTATTAAAACACTATCACATGTCAGACATTTGAGATACAATGAAAAATGTTTATCAGCTTGTTGAATTTGCTGAACCAGCTGTGCCAGTCAATTAACTTCCTTTAAATGAGACAACAAAAAATTACTCAATTTGTAGATCAAACTGATGGAGGAAAGTACATTATCAAGAATGGTGGGTACTGAGACCTTAGGATTTGACAACTGATGTCATTAATAACATTAGAAGGGCAGTTCAAGCAGAATAGCAGGGGAAAAATCAAATTGTAATAGGGTAAAGGGGTGACTGATTGGGAACATGAAGGCAGTCAGTTCATATCACACATAGAATTACAGAACCCTCTCCCTTATCTAATAGATGAAAAAACTGAGATGAATAGAAGTTTCATAACTTTCCAAGGGTCATAGAGGTTTTCTGACTCCTAATCCAGTACTCTTTCTCAGGCTGTTCATTCTTGCAAGAAATTTCCTCATAAAAGAGAGTAGAGAGAGGATACAAATTTAAGGGATAGCAGGATTGAGGAACTCTTTTATTCTTTTTTGTATAGGATAGCAGAGACCTGAGCACATTTTATTGGACTGTGAAACAACAATGTGACATAGTCATACAAATTTATGAAATTTAATACTATTGGTGAAAGTGATTAGGGCCTGAATTTGGGTAGGCAACATTCACAAATGCTATTGTGCTTGTATTTTAAGGAAGTATTTCCTCAAATTTATGTTAAGTTTACCTTGTGAAAATTTCTGTAGAATTCTTCCCATCTAGAATACTCTGCTGCCTCTCTCCTTAATTCCTACCCTTCAAATATTAGCTAAGGGTCTTCTCTAACCAACCAAGCTTACAAATCTCTCTCCCACTTATTTTCTATACCTGTTACTGGATGTGTAATAATAATAGGTCACATGTACACAAGTGGGTTTCACCAAATCCATAACACATACAGTGAAAGTACTAATGTTATTATTTTATAGAGGCAATTGAGATTAAATGACTTGCCTAGGGTCACACAGCTAGTAAGTGTCAAAGCTGGGATTCAAATGCAGGTATCCAGATATCAATGCTCTTTCCACTATACTACAATGCCTTATATTCTTAGTTATCTTTTATGTCTCTATAGTTTGTTGGCTCAACTGCAGTCTACATTTCTTGAAGGCAATAATATATATTCTTTGTAAAATTCAGTATTTAACACTGTACTGAAGCTAAGACAATTTTCAGCCATTTTCACTATATCAACGTATGAGGAAATGAAATTACAAACTACATATAATGAAGCCTTGCTAATTCTTCTTGAAGATAAGCCTAACCTGAAGAAGTGAAAAGTATAGATTATAAAAATTATAAAAATTGTTTTTTAAAAAAAATAAAAAAACCCTTTAAATATTTTAAGTATATGTAGTAAAAGGTTTTCTTAAAAAATTATCTTCACTTCTTTCTTGCTTTTTTTAACATGATTAATATGAAAAATGTTTTGCATGACTTCACATATATAATGCATATCATATTTACTTACTTTCTCAATGGATAAGGGAAAGGCTAGAAGGAGGGAGGATATTGGAACTCAAAATAAAAAATGAATGTAAAAACAATAGAACATTAGTCCCTCTTCTGTCAGAACTTTGTTCCCAATACAAAAAGCACACCCTCTGGTGTCTCTCTCTCCACCCCAGCTCCCTATGAATTCTTTTGATTTCTCTGAGAGAAACCAGGTGCCTGACATTTAGCAGTTGCTTAATAAATGCTTGATGAATTTAACTGAATTGGACATTATGACAGAAGTGAGGGAATTTCTAGGAGGATCTCTGAGGCAGAACTTCTGTGGCAAGGGTCTGGGATTATTAGAGACTTGTGGGACTTTGGAGAAAGACAGTGGGCAAGGACTCATAGCAACAGCAAGTGGAGCAGTAGAACCAGAGGGAGAGATGAAAGATGTGGGTAAGCTTGTCAAAGGAGGTAGCACTGGAGCTGAAACTTGAAAGGAGAGCAGGACTTTGACTACTATCAAGGGAATTGGATGTGGCCCATCCCAATGCAGGAGATAACATACCAGTTGGAGTGTCAAGTTATTTGCATTTTATCTTGGACACAAAAGGTGGAGAGCAGAAAAGTGAAAGGCTATCACAGATGCTGGAAACAGGCTTTAGAGGCAATGTGGCATAATGGATAGAGTGCTGGATTTGGATTCAGGGTTCAAATCCTGCCTCAGACATTAACTTGGTTTTGTGTCCATAAGGAAATCATATAAGTTCTTCCTAGCCTCAGTTTCCTTTTCTGTAAAGGGAGAATTTATAAATCAACAAGCACTTATGAAATCATTATGTGCCAGGCCCTTGTGCTAGGAACTTAAGATATTAGAGCAAAATGGGAATTGACACTCTTTAAAGGGAAACAACATATATATATATACACACAAATATATACAGGATATAAGCAAAATGAATACAAGGCAATATGGTGGGGAGGGGAGGGATTGTGGTGACAATAACTGGGGGGGAAGGGAATAAACATTTAAGCAGCTACTACTGCCAGACATTGTACTAAGTACTTTACAAATATTACCTCATTTGGTCCTTACATCAACCCTGGGAGGTAGGTACTATTATCTGTTCTGCGACTGAGACTAAGACAGGTAGAGATTAAGCAATTTACCCAGGATCACATAGTTAGGAAGTATCTGAGGGTGGATTTGAACTCAGGTCTTCCTGACTCTAGGCCTAAAGCTATATTTACCGCACCCATAGGCAGCTCACTGGAGGTGGTATAACACAAAAGATAGCAGAGTAATATCTAATATGGCTGCAAAAATAGACTAGGTAGGCTAGAGCCAGAATGTAAAGGGAATGAGATGACAAATAGAAGAATTTATATTTGATCCTTGTGGAAACAGTAGTTTGCTGAGTGACACTTGGAAAATCACTTTGTCAGCTGTGCAGATGAAGGAGTGAAAGGGAGAGACTTGAGGCAAGGAGATCAGGTGGGAAATTTTTGTAATTGTCTAGTGGAGAGGCAAAAAGAGATGGACACCAGGAGAGGGGGAAGAAAAGTGTTATGGAATAGACATGGCCAAAAAGTGACCTGCTAGGCTTTAGACCAAGATTAGATAAGGTGAAAGAAAGCTCATCAGACACAGCTGAGGGTAAGAGAAATAGGAGAGCCTTAAAAGAAATAACTAAGTATAGAAGAGTGGTAGATTTTGAGGAAAGGCAAAGTTGAGTCTGAGATGCTTAGAAGAGCCTAGTTTTAAATGTGAGACTGGCACTACATAAATATCTGGGAGTCATCTGTGAAGAGATGAAAATAGAATCCATGGGAGTCACTGGGAGAGAGAATGTAGTTAAAGGACAGTCTATGAGTAATGGTTCATCAAAGGAAGAGAAAGAGCAGAAACAAAAACAGGCAAATCAAGAGCTATCAATGCCATGAAAATAGAGGACAGAGTATCTGGGAGAAAAAGGTGGTCAACAGTGTCAAATACTACAGAGTGACCAAGAAGGATGATTAGTGATATAAGGCCATTAGATCTGGCAATAAGACTACTGGTAACTTTGAAGGGAGTAGTTTCAGCCATACTGGAAAGAGCTGAGAAGTGAATAAGAGGAGAGGAAGTATAGGCACCTATTGTAGATGGCTTTCTAAAGGAATGTAGCCACAAAAAGGAGGAGAGATGTGGAATAATAGGGATGAATGAATCAAGTGAAGGCCCTTGAGGATGAGGAAGATATGGGTTTGTTTTTAGGCAGCAGAAAAGCAGCTAGTACACAGGAGTATTGAAGATTAAGGAGAAAATGAGGATGACAGAGGGGATAACCTACTTTAAGTAATTAAATTTTCATTTTTTTTGACCAGAGATTCTATTACTTGGCAAATACTTTCAAGGAGGTCACTGATTAGAAAAAAAAAGTCCCAAATATCCCAAAATATTTTATGGTAAGAAAGAAGTGGAAATAAAGTTAAGTTTCTATTGCCTAGTGAATGGCTAAATGTACTGTGGTACATGAATATAGTGGTATATTACTGTGATAAATTTTCAAAAATGACCAATATGATACAGAAAAACACAGACTTACTTGCACTGAGGCAGTGAAGTAAACAGAATAAAATGATTACAACAATGTAGAAGGAGAGGGTGACCACAAAACAATCAAAAGTGAATGGTGCAAAATTACAAAGAACACAGAGGTCTCCAAAGTAGAGATATGAGAAGGCACCTCCCTCAATTCTTTGCAGAGGTAGGAGGTCATAAGTGTTAATCATCACATAGTTCTAGAATTTCTTGATGTACTGATTGCTTTTGCTGATTCACTCATCTCTTTTTCATCTTTTTCTTTTAAAAATATTCTGTTACTGAAGATGACTTTCTGGGAGGAAAGAGGAGAGAAATTTATATGGAAATTTAGGTGACATAAAAACAAAAAAAAAATCAATAAAAATTTATTTAAAATTTAGTATCTTCAAAGGAAGTAAATGTTACTTCCAAAATGTTCTAAGCTCTTGACTCTTTTGTAAACATTTACAAATTATTAATGTAATACTCTTTAGCAAAAAAAAGGCTTCTGTACATCTTCCTCACTCATATCGAACAGCTAATTCCATATAATAATCTTACTTAAATTCTTAAGATAAAGCAACATACAGATAACATCTGCATAGTAGATTACACTCAACATGTTTTAAGACTTAACAAAAGATGCTAAAATAAAAACTTTTCTGGCAGTCTAAATTTTAGGGGGACACTTATTTTCCTGGCACATTTAAAGCTTCTGTAGGGGAAGGTACTTATGACTGCATAATTCATCATTTCCTCATCCTTGGAAGCTGGTGGTTCTTTGGGCAACTACCACCTAAGGAAACCATACCAGCCCACAACCAGAAGAGTCAGAATAAATATGCCAGACTTGAAGACTGAGTAGGTGTGAACTCCAAGCTTATAATTTATACACAGACACACACACATGTATATACATATTAGAATTTCAAAAAAGGTATTAAGGTGTCTGAGGAAATTTTCTTTTTGACTGTTGTCAATTTGTAAATTGTAGAAGCTATAAAATGCTCCTAGGGAATACAAATGAAGGTAGGGAGAACTGGGAATGCAAAGGCACATGCTTTCTCTTAAGAAGTTACAATAAAGACACAACAATGTATCTACTAAATACTACAAAAGGTTTTTGATGTTACTTGGCTATCAACTATTATTCTATTACATTACGTCATCATCAAACAGCTTGCTATATAAATAGGAATACAAAATAAAAATAAATCTATATAAGGTAGGATAGGTGATAGAATCGAATTAATAATTTTGTTGTTGCAGTCTTTTTTTCAGTCATGTTGGAGTTTTCATGACCCATTTGGGGTTTTCTTGGCAAAAATACTAGAGTGGTTTGCCATTCATTTCCTTTCCCAGCTCATTTTACAGATGAGGAACTGAGGAAAACAGAGTTAAGTGACTTGCCCAGGGTCACATAGCTAGTAAGTGTCTGAGGTCAAATTTGAACTCATGATTATGAGTCTTCCTGACTCCAGCCTGGCACTCTATCCACTGAGACAGCTAGTCACCCCAAATTGATGTTTAAAATTGTATAAGATTACCTCAAAGGTTATCTAATTTAACTACCACCTGAAGCATGAAGATCTTCTACAATACACCAAAAAAGTGGATGTTATAGAAGGGATCTCCAGTTTCTGCTTAAATCTTTCCAGTGGCTGGGAAAACTCACTAACTGTTAGGCTCTCATTCAAATGGGTATATACATTCCCACTTTATATTCATAAAGGGAAAAGAACAAATCTGTGTCTCTCTATTATACCATCAGGGATAGCAGAACTACCAGATTTGAACCCTAACACCTCAGTGCCTGATGCGTTGTTACACAATTAATTTGAAACTGTAAGATGAGAATTGTGGCTAGACCATCAAATACTGAGGAAAAATATCTATCCCAGGGGCTACACATCAAAAGCATTAAGCAAACACTTCTATATGATATCTAAGGGACAGGACTTATTATGAAATTAAATTAGAAGAATGGGGAAAATATATCCAATGCATTTCATTCAAAATAGCAGTTGAGAGAATACAAATAACAACTACTTTATATGACTAACTTTTTTATCTTTAGGGTAGTGTTAATATAAGAAAGGTATCCTTCATGAAAATGAAAGGAATTTCATACATAAAAAATAACATATATGTATATATGCCTATAGAAGTGCTTTTTTGTGTTAGTAAATAATTAGAAATAAAGTGGGTGACTGTTATCTTGGGGGAGTTAAATTGTGGCATATGAAAACATTATTGCACCATTAAAAATGACAAATGTGAAGAAAACAGAGAAACTAGAGAAAATGTATAGGAACTGATACAAATCAAAGTGAGAACAATTAATTTAGTGACAAGAACACTGAAAGATATCAAAAGCCAGATCATTGTCAACTTTAGAGGAATATCTGTGAAGCATGCCTTCCACTTTTCTCTTAGAGGCAGGGGACTATACAGAATGAGATACACACAAACTAAAATGTTTCAGAGGGATGGGTTTTTTTTTGATTAAATATTCTTTTTTGTCATAAGAAGGGTCTTATTGAGGAAAGAGTACATTGGGATGTGCCAGTGATATAAAAAAGAACCAATAAAATATTTATTTTTAAAATGTGAGAAAGAATGATAAAAATGGGAATAGAGGGGAAATAGTTATTAAAATGAACAGATAATGGAAAGGTAGGCACAGAAATATATTGTTGATGAAGTTGTGAATTAACCCAAACAATCTAGGAAACAATTTGAAACTACTCTAAGAAAATGACTAAAACATCCATACATCTTGCAGCAGAGGTTCTGCTGTTGGCCATGTATCCTAAAGGAGGTTAATAATTTTAAAAAAAGTCCTTACACACACACACACTCTTGATAGTACTTTTGGTGTAAGAAATGCTAAGTCTGATGAGAAGGGAGAAGCAAGAGAAGATACGTAAAATGACAAACTAGGAAAACTATATACAAAGACAAGAACTAGGAAAACTATATACAAAAGACAACAATGTAAGTGAAAACAAAAAAGAAACAAACAATACTGAGTTGTGGAATTGTACTGATCAAGCTTAGTCCCAAAGAAAAG
This sequence comes from Notamacropus eugenii, assembly GCF_028372415.1. Lineage (NCBI taxonomy): Eukaryota > Metazoa > Chordata > Mammalia > Diprotodontia > Macropodidae > Notamacropus > Notamacropus eugenii. Next base: position 346,135,742 of record NC_092875.1, read on the forward strand.
ATATGAAGACATACCTGCTTCCCGTGTGTGTGTAACTACGATGATAGAACTCAACACAGCCAATAGACTTGGCTAATGTCTAAGTTTTCCTAAACTATTTTCTTTGTTATAAGAGATGACATTCTGGTATGGAGAAGAAAGAGGAATATATTAGAAAATACAGATGATGAAAAAAACAGAAGCTATCAATAAAATATTTTTAAAAAGAAGGCATGTTAATTAAAAGTGAAGATGACACAAGGGATATTTAATACTATAAAATGACAATTAGATTTTAAAAATGTGGGGTAGTGGTAAAAGAGACAAGATGAAATTTTATGGAGATAACAAAACAGTTCAGCTTTTAGGTTCTAAAGTTTAATCTTGAACTGTGTGACATGAATAGCAAAAAGGCTAACATAATACTAAGCTGCATTAATACACGCATATATAATGTCCAGGGTAGCTAAAGAGCAACGTGCTAGACCTGAAGTCAGGAAGACTCCTCTTCATGAGTTCAAATCTGGTCTCAGACACTTACTAGCTGTGTGACTCTGGGCAAATTACTTAAACTTGTTTGCCTGATTTTCCTCAAGTAAAATGACCCAGAATAGGAAATGGCAAACCCCTCCAGTATCTTTAATAAGAAAACCTCAAATGAGGTCACAAAGAGTTGGACACAACTGAAATGACTGAACAACAACAATATTGTCCAGATCACAGTCTCAATATACTTCCCACTGATTAGAGTTTATCTAAGGCATTATGTTCAATTCTGAGTGCTATATTTTAAGAGCAACACTGATAAATTTTGATAGAATGAAACCAAAACAATATGAGGAAATTATGATTAAGATGTTTAGCCTGAAGATAAAGACTAAGAGGAAAATAACAACTACCTGAGTTTCTGAAGAATCTGCACGCAGATGAAAGGAGATTCCCTTCCTCTGCAGAGGTCCACAATGAAGAGTATTTCAATTCTACTATAATTTTTAACAATTAGCCCTACCCAGCAATATAATAACATGTTTCAGGTAGTCAGATGCTCTTCCCAACACCAATGAAGTGATTATAATGACGTGATAATAACTTATACTTACATAAGACTTTATAGTTTAGAAAAAGGTTTCTCTACAACAATTCTGTGACTTCAATAGTCTAAGTATTGTAAAAGTAAACAAACTAGGTAATTGCCAGGACACTGGATTTTGTACGCTGTGTGGAAAGTATCATTATATATATTATATGCCCTCTTAGGCTCTTTTAGACTCTAAATTCATTAACTGTTCAAAATGCCCAAGGTTCAAAAGAATTGAGAAAAATTCTAAGAAAACTAAAATGCATTCATTTTCTCTCTCACTACACTACTTTTATCTTCTTAAAAGTATGAGAATAAAGGAGATCATCTTTTTCATAGTACTTTCAAAGTAAAGGACTCTTAATTTAGAGGGGTTTGAAATAGACATATATGTGCATATACATAAATATGAATTTATGCATATGCTTGATTTTGATGGGTTATTGGGAGAACTCTACCTGCTGTAGGCCAAGTGGTACAGAAAGTGAAATCAGAGAAAGAAGAGATCTTTTTCTTTTGTCCAGACCTATAATTTCACCACCACAGGAAATTCCCAGTGAGGAATCCTCTCTACTAATGTAGATCAGTAACTTCTTTGATTATAGATGTACTAGGTTAAGTAACTTTACCAGGGTCCCCACAGTGGCTCCCTCTTACTTCCAGGATCAAAAAAAATCCTTAGTTTATCTTTTAAAGCCATTTAAAACCTGGCTTCTTCTTACCTTTCCATTCTTCTCACTGCTTACTTATTCTCCTACATACACTATATAAGCCAGTGTTCCTCCATGTTTCTCACATTAGACAGTCCATCTTCATACTGCTACCATTTTCTCCTAGCTCTCTCCTATACCCAAAACTCTCTCCCTCCTTATTCATTTCTGCTTCTTGGCTTCCCCGCTTTCTTTCAAACATGAGCTAAAGTCCCACCTGCTGTAAGAAGCCTTTTTCTGTCCCCCTTAACTTTAGTGTTTTCTCTCAGATTATCTCCAGTTTGTTTTGTATATATCTATTTGCACACAATTGTATGTTCTCTCCCTCATTAGACCACAAACTCCTTGACAAGAGACCTTTTTTAATCTTTCTTTACATTCCTACTGCCTAAGACAATGCCTAGCACATGGTTTATAATTAATAAATTCATGTAACTTGATTAATAACCTGCTCTGCTGGGGAAAATAAAAGTTTGAAAAATGAAAGGAAGGAATAAGAAGTTATTTTTAGAGAATGACATGCAGAAGGAGGGTGCTATTATTGAATATTTTGAGTAGAAGGGGACAAGGGGAGAAGAAGAGAATAAGGGGTTAGAATGAGAAGGAAATGATAGTAAAGTAAAATTTCATTTGTCAGCACATGGTTCAAGAGAAAAAAAATACTGCTGTGGCCATTCCCATGCCATCATCTCGCCCTGGAAAGGTTGTTCCTAGTACACAGTAAGTGCTTACTAAGTGCTGTAAATTGACTGCTTTGGGAGTGATAGGGTAAAGAGGTGGAGATTAAAAAGGCTGCTTAACTCCTAAACAGCCTAACATCACATATAGCCATCCATCCATCCATCCATCCATAAATATTTATTAAGCACAGTCAGGCACTGTGCTAAGCACTAGGGATACATAAAGAGGCAAAAGACAGTCCTGCCCTCAAGAAGCTTGTACTCTAATGGACAAGACAACATACAAAAAAAAGTATACAAAGCAAGCTACATACAGGATAAATAGGAAATAATTAAAAGAGGGAAAGACCTGGAGTTAAGATGGGTTAGGAAAGACTTCCTGAAGAAGGTGGGTTTTTAGTTGGGACTTAAAGGAAACCAGGGAGAGTGCATTCCAGGCATGGGACACAGCCAGAGAGAATGCCCAGAGCACAGAAGATGAAGTGTCTTGTTCATGGAACAGCCAGAAGGCCAGTGTCATCTAAGTGCTGGGGAATGAGGTGTAAGAAGAATGGAAAGGTAGAGGGGAATCTGATATTCTTCTACATACTAGATTCCATATAACTATCTAACATCCCTTCATCTGTTGTGATCTCACTAAGGAAAAATTGTGAGATTACTATATGCCTTGCTCTATTAACTGTCCCAAAGATCACACTGGCTCCTTTAGTAGTCATATCACACTGCTATTAATGCCATTCTAGGAAGTTTAAGTTATCCCTTACAGTTTCATGTCATCAGCAAATTTATTACTCATCTTCTTTCAAGTCATTGATAAAACTGTTAAATAAGACAGGACCAAGAACAAATCTCTGAGGGTATTCCCCCAGGTCCAAATAACTCTTATAGCAAGCTCAAATAGAAGAAAGGTTTCTTAGAAAGTAATATTCATATGCTTTTAATTTCCTTCCAAAAAGCCAATACACTAGGAACCTGTTAGTGGAGAAATTGCCAGCATATTAGCTGCATTTAGGTTAATATGAACAGTATTAGAAAAGAAGGGGGAGAAGGAAAGAACATTGCTAAATAAGACTTTTAATTCTTGGCACATTAGCCATAATAATGTTTTCATTTCTCAAGTGCCAGTTGAAAACTAATACTTTGTATGTACAGAAAAATGTACTGCTTTCATAGAAATTGGTATTCAGTGGTTTGAGAATTGGTGTCCTTTTCAGAATGGGACTTTTTACTTCTAAAATCAAGGAACACTTTTTATAGCTCAGGGGACAGTAATTTCCTTTCCTAAATATTAAATTCAAAGTAATTTATTCGTAGGGAGGGAATGGCAGTGTATTAAAAAGACCAAAGGAATGAGATCAAGGAGACCAGAGTTCTAGTTCTGACCTGCAGAGACAACGGCATGAAATGAAAAATAGCATGAATTTGTAATCCACGAAACTGAATTCAAGTTTTTATTCTACTACTAATCATTTGTGTGACCTGATGTAAATCATTTATTCTCTGAGGTTCCAAGTTTGTAAAATGGAGAGATTAAACTAGATGGCCTCTTAAGTCCCTCTACCTCTAAATTCTACTTTTGGGTCAAGTAAGACTTTCCAGGTAAATAGAGAAACCTAGCTGCCTCTAGGTTATAGAAATTTAGAAAATTTCATATGAGACAGGAAGCAAGTTCCTGCTATGACTAGCCTTTCTTTTCCCGCCACAGCGAACCTCAGAAATATTCTCCAGATTTCAGTTCTTGTAGCTTCTGATTCTTTCCAAGGCTCAGCTTATTCTGTCTTTCTCACTGAGGACCTTAGCTCTAGGATCTTGCTTTCCCAGGCAATTAGCCAAGAAAATAATTTCAAGTCCCAGTGAAGCCCTGAGTGGGTCACACCTAACCTGGAAGTTTATCTCTTGAGAACCAAGAGGAATAGATTTGATTAACTGGTTAACAGCCCAGTTTAGTGTTTACCCAAGCTATTGGCTAAATTCTGTTTCACTCACTCTAATTATTAGTCTCCTGATTCATGTAACATGTTAATCTGGTCACAAGCTTCAATTGACTACATGGGAACACAACACTAGGTAGACCCATAAGATCACAGTATCCCAGAAAACAGGAAGAATCTTTAGAGATCATTTGGTCTAACCCCTCAATTAATAGATGGAGAAGTCTACATAAAAAGAAAGTGAATGTTTCAAACCAGGTTTTTGAAGTACTTTAATTTGGACATTTGAGTATCTTAGCCATTATCTCTTACATAAAATCATCACAGAATGACAGAATCTTAAGAGTTGCAAGGGCCCACAACAGTCATCTAGTCCAATCCATACACAAAGCATCTCCACCATGACATATTCAATGAGCTGTTGTACAATCTCCACTTGAAGACCCCCAAGCAGGGGAAAACAAGCACCTCTTGAAGCAACACTCGCTCTCTTGGACAACTCCAACTTTAGGGAGGTTTCCCTGGCCTCCAGTCCAAAGCGGCCTCTTTGTCTCTTCTGCCCACTGCTCCAAGTTCTAGTTCCTGTGGTCAAAGAGAACAAGTCTGCTCCCTTGGCCCCGTAACAGGCCTTAAATGCTTGAACATAAGTACAGCTATCATGTTCTCCCTGAAATTTTTCATCAGCTTAACCATGTCCAGTTCCTTCAATTAATCCCCCTGTATTGTGATCTGAAAACCTTCCTTCACCATCTGGACTGCCCTCCTTGTGGACAAACCTGGCTTATCCATGTTCTTCTTAAACTCTGATACTGAGAACTGAACACAATGCTCCAGATGAGGTCTAATGTGGGCAGAATACAGTGGAATAATTATCTCCTTATTCCTCAAAGCTATGCTCTTCTCAATGCAGACCTTTTTTTAACAGCCATACACAAGAATAAAGTCCAAATGGGTACATGATCTAGGTATAAAGATTGATACTATGGACAAATTGGAGGAGCAAGGAATAGCGTATTTATCAGATTTATAGGCAAGGGAAGAATTTTTGACTAAAGAAGAGATAGAAAGCATTATGAAGTGCAAGATGGATAATTTTGATTACATTAAACTGAAAAGTTTTGGCACAACCAAACCCAATGCAACCAAAATTCAGAGGGAGGTAGTACATCGGGAAAGAATTTTTATGGCTAATCTTGGGGATAAAGGCCTCATTTCTAGAATACATAGAGAACTGAGTCAAATGCACAAGCATACAAGTCATTCCCCAATTGATAAGTGGTCAAAGGATATGAACAGGCAATTTTCAGAGGAAGAAATTAAAGATATCTATAATCATATGAAAAAATGCTCTAAATCACTTTTGATTAGAGAGATGCAAATCAAAACAACTCTGAGGTACCACATCACACCTACTGACAAACATGACAGAACAGGAAAATGACAAATGTTGGAGAGAATGTGGGAGAGTTGGAACACTAATTCATTGTTGGTGGAGCTGTGAGCTCATCCACCCATTTTGGAGAGCAATTGGAACTATGCCCAAAGGGCTACAAAAATGTGCATACCCTTTGACCCTATAACATCACTTCTAGGACTGTACCCTCTAGATATCACAAAAATGGGAAAGGGTCCCACATGTACAAAAATATCTATAGCAGCACTCTTTGTAGTAGCCAAAAACTGGAAATCAACGGGATGCCCATCAATTGGAGAATGGCTGAATAAATTATGGTATATGAATGTAATGTAATACTACTGCACTATAAGAAATGATGAACAAGAAGACTTCAGAGAGGCCTGGAAAGACTTATATGATCTACTGCTCAGTGAAAGGAGCAGAACCAGGAGAACTTTGTACACAGCAACAACCACAGTGTGCAAGAGTTTTTTCTGGTAGACTTGGAACTTCATAGCAATGCAAGGACTTCAAAAAAAAAAATCTCAATGGTCTTCTAAGGCAAAAATGCCCTCCACATCCAGAGAAAGAAATATGAAGTCAATCGCAGAATGTAGCAGATAGTTTTTTTGTGTGTATTATGTTTTGGTTTGTTATATGATTTCTCCCATTCATTTTAGTTCTCCTACACAGCATGACTATAGTGAAAATCTATTTAATAGGAATATATGTGCAGATCCTATATAGAATTGTATGCCACCTTGGGGAGGGAGGGGGGAGGTATGGGGTAGTTAGGGGAAAAAAAATCTAAGTTATATGGTAGTGATTGTAGAACACTAAAAATAAATAAAATTAATGTGTAAAAAAAGAAAAAAAATAAAATTAAGTCAGAAAAAACACTTGTAGCTGACAAGAAGAAATTAATTCTGTTGTCAATACAATTTCAAAAGTACAGAAGGATTAATTTTTCAAGATATTACAAATAAAGAATGATTCCAGAAGAATGGAAAAGACAGCATTTTTATCAATTTTTAAAAAGGGTTTCAGGAAAATAACTTTGATGAATATATGAGAAGGAAAAGGCAGAATTTTGCTAACAATTGACTGAGAAAAAAAGGAAATGGCAGCAGAGCCAAGACAGTGGAGTAGAAAGTTGCACATACTATAGCTCTTCCCCCACAGCCCATAAAATACCTGTAAAAAATGACTCTTAACAAATTTTAGAGCAGCAGAAGCCACAGAATAACAGGTTGAAAGAGATAACCTGGAAGGCCAACAGGAAAGGTCTATCTCATGGGACACGCAGTGGAGCCAAGCCCTGGCCGCAGCACCTAGGAGGAACAGGACCAGAACAGGTCTCTGGGGCAGAATCCATAGCAAAGAAGGTCTCAGATCCCTCAACCCACAAGCACCAAAGAAAGTTTCAAAGGTGAGTGAGAGGGCTTTCCCAGCTGGACGACAGGGGAGCAGGGTTCCCCCTAGCATGGCCCCCAGGCAGCAGCAGAGCAGCAGCACTGCGAGGCAGTGACTGTTTCCATTGTGGTAGCAGCTCAGCTTAAAACCCCTGGGGGAACTGAGCAGCTGATCTGAATCTCAGCCCTGAGCAAAGTCCTCAGGTGAGGAGGAGCACTAGGACCCTCCTCTTGACAAAGGATTCAGAAGTCAAGTAACTGGCTGGGAAAATGCCCAAAAAAGGGAAAAAAAATAAGACCATAGAAGGTTACTTTCTTGGTGAACAGGTATTTCCTTCCATCCTTTCAGATGAGGAAGAACAATGCATACTGTCAGAGGAAGTCAAGGTTTCTGCATCCAGTACCTCCAAAATGAATATGCAATGGGCTCAGGTCATAGAAGAGCTTGAAAAGCAAGTTAGCAGCTTGGTAAAGAAGAACCAAAAAAAATGCTAAAAAAAATAACACCTTTAAAAATAAGCTAACTCAAATGGCAAAAAGGTCCAAAGAGGCAATGAGGAGAAGAAGGCTTTAAAAACCAGAATCAGCCAAATGGAAAAGGAGGTTCAAAAGCTCACTGAAGAAAACTGTTCTTTAAAAAGGACAGTGGAGCTGAGGGAAGTTAATGATTAAATGGTAAACCAAGAAATTACAAAACAAAATCAAAAGAATGAAAAAATAGAAGATAATGTGAAATATCTCACTGGAGAAACAACTGACCTGGAAAACAGATCCAGGAAAGACAATTTGAAAATTATGGGACTACCTGAGAGCCATGATCAAAAAAAGAGCCTAGACATTATCTTTTATGAAATTATCAAGGAAAACTGCCCTGATATTCTAGAATCAGAGGGCAAAATAAATATTGAAAGAATCCACCAATCACCTCCTGAAAGAGATTTAAAAAGAGAAACTCCTAGGAATATTGTACTCGAATTCCAGAGTTCCCAGGTCAAGGAGAAAATATTGCAAGCAGCTAGAAAGAAACAATTTGAGCATTGTGGAAACACAATCAGGGTAACACAGGATCTGGCAGCTTCTATATTAAGGGATTGAAGGACTTGGAATAGGATATTCCAGAAATCAAAGGAACTGGGATTAAAACCAAGAATCACCTACTCAGAAAAATGAGTATAATACTTCAAGGGAATAAATGGTCATTCAATGATACAGAGGACTTAAAAGCATTCTTGATAAAAGACCAGAACTGAAGAGAAAATTTGACTTTCAAATACAAGAATCAGGAGAAGCATGAAAAGGTAAACAGGAAATAGAAATCATAAAGGACTTTCTAAAGATGAACTCTTTACATTCCTACATGGAAAGATAATATTTGTAACTCTTGAGACTTTTCTCAGTATTTGGATAGGTGGAGGGATTACACACACACACACACACACACACACACACACACACACAAAGAGAGCACAGGATGAGTTGAATCATAAGGGATGATATCTATAAAAAAAATAAAATTAAGGGGTGAGAGAGGAATATATTGGGAGAAAGGGAGAAATGGAATAGGGCAAATTATCACTCATAAAAGAGATAAGAAAAATCTTTCTCAATGGAGGAGGTGAGAGGGGAAAACTGGAGCTTACTCTCTTCACATATGGCTTAAGGAGGGAATAAGATGCTCACTCAGTTTGGTATGAAAATCTATAAATTCCCTACAGGAAAGTAGGGGAGAGGAGGACAGGTGGGATGAGGGGGATGATAGAAGGAAGGACAAATGAGAGAAGGGAGTAACTAGAAGTAAATACTTTTGGGATGGGACAAGGTCAAATGAGAGAACAGAATAAAAGGGGAACAGGGTAGGATGGAGGGAAATATAGTTAGTCCTACACAACATGACTATTATGGAAGCCTTCTGCAAAATGACACATATATATCCTGTATTGAATTGCTTGCCATCTCAGTGGGGATGGAGGATGGGAGAGAAGTTGGAATTAAAAGTATTAGAAACAAATGTTGAGAACTGTTACTGCACATAACTGGGAAATAAGAAATACAGGTAATAGGCATAGAAAGAAGACGGCGATAAGGGAAGGGTGGGATGCGATAGAAGGGAGGGTACATTGAGGGAAGGGGTAATCAAAATGCAAGGTGTTATGGGGTGGGGGAGGGGAGAGATGGGGAGAAAAATTGGAATTCAAAATTTTGTGGAAATGAATGTCATAATCTAAAAAGAAAGAAAGAAAGGAAAAGTAAGAAAGAAAAGGAATGAGATTCCACTCTGGCTTAAAAAAAAGTAAACATTTGATTAAATAGGATAAAATTCCACTTTTAAAGTTCTCTTTAACCTGCTATACATACTACAATACAAGATTATGTGACAGATATGACTAGAGATAACTTTGTTGAATAAGCTTCTGAGCATTAAAATCAAAGTCACATAACACAGGGAGAGAGACTCACCTAAAGTGTTTCACACCATCATGAAAGTTATCCTCAGAAGGGTCCCCAAACAGAAGAATTCACAATTAATGCCAAAGTTCTCTACTCTTTATTGACAGACAACAACATAAATCACATCAAGTTCTAAAGCAATGCAAAGTCTATTTAGTGAACTCAGTTCTGTTTTGCTTTTGTGAAAGGTAAATTCTACCACATCAACCCAGATTTCTTGACTCCCAGTCCAGGCTTCTTTCCAGGGGTAGAGAACCTGCAGCCTCAAAGCCACATGTGGCCCTCTAGGTCCTCAAGTGTGATTCTTGACAGAATCCAAACTTCACAGAAAAAGGACAAGGATTTATTCTGTGAAGTTTGGATTCCATCAAAGGGCAGTATTTGAGGATCTAGGGGGCCACATGTGGCCTCAAGACTGCAGGTTTTCCATCCCTGGACAATAGTTTCTCTTTCTCTCATGTGCCTCTCCAAAGGGCCAGCATTTGATACTTACATACAATACAGTGGTGACTCTGATTGGATAATAACAACATTATAGTCATCCTCCTAGATTGTTTATTCTTATCCAGGTATGATTGCTAATAATAGGTTGGCCTCCCTTTCATATTCAGTTACTTCTGGCCATTCTTCTTTGCTATCAGCTTTGTTCCCCCCTGCCCTCAATGCAAAAAGTCAAGATGAAACAAAACATCAATAAACTTAAATTCATTCCAAGGCAAAGGATTGTTGCTTTGCATTACCCATGTCATGGCTTCCCCTCCTCCCTGTCCCCTCTTCAATACAGGAAATTAGTATTGACCATGATTTCAAATTATATTTCAATTAGGAAATTTCACATGCTCATCCTACGATCAAATTCAATTGTCTACTTAGAGATAAGCCACATTGTAAGCTCATTGTCCACTCCAGCATGTGACTGCATGGAAACCAGATGTTTCCAGGATCATTCTTCCCAAAGGGACTCTCTCAATTCCTTGCGCATCCCTCTATACTTCTGCTATCTCATGTTTCCCTCCATTAGCTCAGAGTTGACAGCTGACCATAGTAAGGTCACTAAGTCATATTATATGTCCTGTTCTGGTCCTAGAAAATTCTACCTCTTATGCAGAATTGACTTTAGGAAACTTTTTTTTTAATGTTGCTAGTGGGTTCAGCAATAGAATACAGACAGTTGTATTCCCTATAGATTTCCATGATTCCATGCCCTATCTCTATAGGGATTACAGAATTCCATATGCATACTGCAAAAACACGACTGAGGAATTACATCATAACATCAAAAGAACTAGAGTTTTCCCTGCCAATCAAATTCTTCTTCACAGGAAAGACTCAAATCCCCTGACTCCTAGTTCTTTCAAGGCCTTTCCTACTATATCAAGCTGACACAAGGGAAACAAGACAAGTGTCCTTGGTCTTAAAAAGCTTCTTATGTGATTCTAGGAAAGATGAGAAAAAACACCAGAGAATATGCAGTTGCTCCTAATATAGCAATAGCTTTGTAAAGCATTCTTTTTAAAGTATGTTGTAAATTTAATTATACTTGACCTGTTTTCACACTTAAATTTTGACACTTTTAAGCCTGAGACAACTTGTAATTAATTACATTTTGTAAATCCTGTATGGAAAATGGGTTTAAAATTATACCAGCTCTTTCTGGAAAAATACAATGGAGATACTTTAAAACTATCCAACCAAGATATTAGACAGTAGAGTTCAGGTGAAGAGATGATCAAAATTAACTGCTACTATGAGTAAATTTTTATTTAGTGATTGCTACATAGTGAATATTATGCTGGGACCATTAGATACAGCAAAAATAAGCTCTAGTCTCTGGCCTTAAGAAGCTTACTTTTCTACTCAATGGCAACAAAAAAGACAGGGAATTTAAAACACGCGCAAGAAAAGTATCCCCCAAAGGGCAAACTAATGTAGTCAAAAGGAATGACATAAGTCGTTTAGTGCTCAGGAAATCGAGAATTAATAAGCATATATTCCATAGAGAAGGTAAATTGGACCAAAACAGATCAGGAGAAATTCTATTATTCACCTATAATGGTAAAAACATAAACAATTTTTAGAAATAAAAAATATTCATACATTTTAAAAATATATATTTGAATAAAGCAATTATGACTAAAAAGCAAAGAACACTTTGTTTTGTACCTCCAATCTTATTGTAAGTGTCCCTGGCTTGCAGAAAATCAACTCCGCTTCCTCTAACTCCCTCAAATCATACCTTACTCCAACCATCACCAGTCTTCTAGGGAAATCTAACAGAGTAGTTGTGACACATAAGCTGATACACAATGTTCTACATGATAATCTGAGTATCAAACACAATGTATAAGGAATATCAGATATAGGGAGTCATAGGAAAGAAACAGAATTTCTGATGGGGGCGGGGAAGGACATCTTTACTCCTTTGCTCATATGTCTTAGTTCTGGCTCAATTTACTTATGGAATTGTCCTGAATTAAATTAATTGACAGATGTTACTTTAGGAAGAAAACATTATTTTATGTAACATAGGACATGTGAGTCTCCTGGTATTTGGCATCAAACCACAGAATACAACAATCTAGGGTAACCCAAAGATCAGAGGTACAGAATATATGTGAGGAGACTGTAGCAAAGAATTGCACAGAAGCATTGTAAGTCATGGCTCAGAGAATCATGACAAAAATAGCTGTGACACAGTGAAGAGAACGAGAAATAACCAGTGGACAGACTGTGCTCTCCATTGGTATCTGCTAAAGGAAGGCCCTCAGCATATGAAGTGGATTCCTTGCAGAGAATTAATAGGAGGACACACTCTAATGTCACACGGTGAGGGCTGCTGATAGGTTTCAGCTGGTATAAGTGAGAGGAAAACCCACATTGAAGAAATCTTAGATCTTCTGAAATAGCAAAACAAGTATACAATCCTAGATCAGAAAGGAATCTTTAGAAATGTTTTATATTTCAAATCCCTCATTTTACCCAAGGAATCCAGGACAAAGGGAAGTTAAGAGCTTAACCCAAAGTCAAATAGCAAGGTGGGAGGACCACAGGATTTAAACTAGAAAAAAGACTTAGAGATTACCTAGTGTAAACTCTTAGTTTTACAGGTGGGAAAACTGAGACTGAGAGAGATTAAATGGTTTATTCAGATAACAGATAAGTGGTAAAGCCAGGAACTGAACTAAGGTCTTCTGACTCCAAATCTATTACTTTTGATCATTGTACCATTTTGTCTTAACATGTCAAAACTAAAACCCAAGACACTCAGTTACTAGACCCTTTTTATTTCTACTACATTATAGTGTTTCCCTGGAAGAAAATATTTGCAATTTAATATTTAAAAAAGAAATAACTTCCGAAGAAATTTTTAAGAAGCATTTCTAACTTTCAGGATTAAAAAATCCTAATCTATAAAGGAATAATTCTCATGCTACAAAATGTCAATGCCTCCAAAAACAGAGAACATTCTAAGCAAGGTAGAACAAGAAATATACAATATATTTATTTTCAATTACTTGAGAAATGATTTAGTGACTGATTGGAGTAGGAAGAGGCTTGAATGGGGTAGACCCACCAGCAGGGCAGGCTATCACTATAGTCCAGGCATAAGGTGATGGAGGCTTGCACGAGAGTGGTGGCAGCATCAGAAGAGAGAAGGGGCAAATTCAGGAGATGTTGCAAAGGTGAAACCTATAGGTCTCTGGATATGGGGGTTAGAGATAGTGAGGAGCAGAAAATGACTCCTAGGTTGCAAGAACTGGGAGGATAGTGTTACCCTCTACACTAATAGGGAACACAGGAGGAAGGGAGGATTTAGGCAGGGGTGGGGGACCTGTGGCCTTGAGGCTATAGGTAGCCCTCCTGGTCCTCAAGTGTGGCCCTTTGACTGAATTCCAACTTCATAGAAGATATCCTTTTATTAAGGGGATTTGTTCTATAAAACTTGGACTCAGTCAAAGGGTCACATTTGAGGCCCAAGATCAGATTCCCCAATCCTGGTTTCAGACAAAAAGATAATGAGTTCAGTTTTGAGATATCTAGTTTATAATGTATCTAGTTCAAAATGTCAGAAAAGCATTTGGAGACGAGAGATTACAGAGATTATAGGTCAAAAGAATGTTGGTGCAAGACAGATGATAATTAAGTCCATGAATTCCTCAAATGAAGTACTACAGAGGGAGAAAATAAGAAGTCCCACGACAGGGCACTGGAGGACACCTATTGTTAGATGGCATGAGCTGGATAAGGATCTAACAAAGGAGACTTAAAGGGAGTGGTCAGATTGGTATGAGGAGACCTAGGTGAGAGTGGCATTCACAACACCTAGAGAAAAGAGAGTTATCAAGAAGCAAAGGATGATCGACAGTGTAAAAGGCTGCAGAGAGGTCAAAGAGATGAGGACTGAGAAAAGGACATGGGAATGTGGCAATTAAGAGATAACTAGTAACTTTGAAGAGAACAGTTTTGGTGGAATGCTAAGGTTGGAAGTTGGATTTTAAGGTGTTAAGAAAAGAGTGAGAGGAGATGTTACCCACAACCCTTTATGTTTTCTTATTAGTCTTTCTATTATCCTGACTTCAGCTAATATGCTGGTTATTCCACCACCCATGCCCAGTCTCAACTTACTGATTTTTTAAAGGAAATGAAAATATATTTATTTTTATTTTTAAAAATTATGTTCCTAACTATGCCCAAAAGGCTACAAAAATGTGCATAGCCTTTGACCCAGCAATACCGCTTCTAGGACTGTATCCCTAAGAGATCATAAAAATGGGAAAGGGTCGCACATGTACAAAAATATTTATAGCAGCACTCTTTGTGGTGGCCAAAAACTGGAAATTAAGGGGATGCCCATCAATTGGGGAATGTTGAATAAATTGTGTTATAAGAAATAACGAACAGGAAGACTTCAGAGAAACCTGGAAAGATTTATATGAACTGATGCTGAGCAAAAGGAGCAGAATCAGGAGAACTTTATACACAGCAACAACCACAGTGTGTGAGGATTTTTTCTGGTAGACTGAAAACTTCATTGCAATGCAAGGACTTAAAAAATTTCCAATGGTCTCTTAAGGCAAAATGTCTTCCACATCCAGAGAAAAAAACTATGGAATTTGATCGCAGAATGTAGCAGATCATTTTCTTTTGTATTATGTTTTGGTTTGTTTTATGATTTCTCCCATTCATTTTAATTCTTCTATACAACAAGACTAAGGTATTTAATAGGAATGTATGTGTAGAACTTATATAAAATTGTATGTTGTCTCAGAGAGGAAGAGGGAAGGAAGGGGGAAAGGTAGGGGAGGGAGGGGAAAAAAAATCTAAGTTATATGGAAGTGATTGTAGAACACTGAAAACAAATAAAATAAAAAAAAATTTTAAATTAAAAAAATGTTGAAGGGAGAGTAGATAAGCTTTTTTCGAACAAATAATATGTTGAAAGAAATAAAACTTGAAAAAATAGGTGAGAGCTAGAGTATAGAGGAGCTTTAATGCCCAAATAAAAGACTTAACTGTTAAAAAAAAAATTATGGCCCTATCAGAGCTTTTAAGGCCCCTGTGTTCACATTTTAGTAAGAATTTGCTTCTAAGTAAATTTTGCTAACCTGAGCTTGGTACATAAGCCTTCAGTGGAATAACCAGGGCAAGAGACCAAGACGAAAATAGAGCCAACAGTTGAGTTGCTCTGAACCCAGAGAACCTCCCAGCAGGCTAACTACTGACTGAATCCAGCAGCAGAATAATAAAATAAAATACACAAGCCAAAAGACCCAACTTGAAGAACTCAGACGAGGGGGGCGATGAACATACCTCCCCTTAGATGAAACCATTTTGGAAACACTGAAAACTTTCAGGCCTCCAGACTGACCTGTGAACGCAGTATTAAAGACATAAAAAAAGACAGAAGCTCAGACAAGACCTTTATCCCAACCCCCAGAAATGAGTGGAGCCCATCACCAAAACAGAATCCAAAGTCAAGTAGGTAGGAAGAAGGAGCCAATAGAAAAAAGAACCCAACCATAAAGAGCCACTGTGGTGACAGAGAAGCTCAAGACACAAACAGAAAAGAAGACAATAACTTGAAAGCATCTTCACAAAGCTTCAAGAAAAAAATGCTAATTGGATGCAAGTTCAAATAGAATTCCTAGCAGAGTTAAGAGAACTAAAAGAGCTAAAAATGATTTTAAAAGTCAAATGAGAGGAAGAAAGAAAGATAAGAAAAGAAAATAAATAGTTTAGTAAAAGAGGAAAAAACATACTGAAAAAATCCTCAAAAAATCAGAACTGTTCAAGTGGAAGCTGATAATTGCATGAGACATCAACAAACAACAAAAAAGTCAAAAGACTGAAGTAGTAGAAAAACGTGAAATGTTTCATAGGAAAAACTGACCTGGAAAATACACCAAGGAGAGATAATTTAAGAATCATTGGAGGAAAGACAGAGAGCCAAGATGGCAGAGTAAGGAAGGAACGTATTGGAACCTTCCCAAATTCATCTCCACACAACTATAAAATATTGCCTCAAAATGAATTCTGGAGTGGCAGAACCAGCAAAAGGACAGGGTGAACCAATTTTTGAGCCCAAGACAACTTAGAAAGTCAGCAGGAAAGGAGCAGTCTAACAGAGGCAGCATCTGTCAAGCCCTTAGCCCTAGGACAGGCCCCTGGCAAAGCCTAGCAGTGAGATTGCAAAGGCCCAGGTGCAGCCCAGTCCCATAGTCCCCTGAACAGGCCAGTAGAAAAGTCCTATGCCTCCATGCAAGAAGCTTGGGGCAGTGCCCAATCCAGTACAGGAACAGAGCATTTTTTTAACACAAAGCTAAATTTCATAAAATAGGCTGTAAAAATAAGCACCCTTCCCTCCTCAAACAAACAAAAAACAAAAAAAGAACCTGACCACAGAAAGTTTCTATAGTGACAGGGAAGTGACAAGAAAAATTGGGAAAATAAATAAGAGTGATGTGAGAGAATTATGAAAAAAGAATCAAAAGCTTGGTAAAGGAAGCACAAAAAAATGGGGAAAAGATGCACAAAAATTCACTGAAGAAAATAACTCCTTAAAAAGTAAAATTGGCCAAATGGCAAAAAGGGATGCAAAAATTCCATAAAGAAAACAACTTACAAACCAGAATTGGGTAAGTGAAAGATAACGATTCCATGAAACATTAACAATAAAGTAAAATCAAAAGAATGAAAAAAACAGCAGACAATGTGAAATACCTCATTGGAAAAATAACTGAGCTGGAAAATAGAACCAGGAGAGATAAGTTAAGAATCATTAAACTACTTGAAAGCCATAATCAAAATAAGAGCCTAGACATCATCTTTCAAGAAATTATAGAGAAGAACTGTCTTGATACCCTAGACCCAAACGGTAAAATAGAAATGGAAATAATCTACTAATCACCTCCTGAAAGAGTTCCCAAAATTAAAACTCTCAGGAATATTATAGCTAAATTCCAGAGCTCCCAGATCAAAGAGAAAATACTGCAAATAGCCAGAAAAAGACAATTCAGTTACCATGGAGTCACCGTCAGAATAAGACAGAACTTTGCAGTTTCTACATTAAAAGATCAGAGGGCGTAGACTACGATATTCCAGAAAGTACATCCTACATGAGAAGATGATATTTGTAACTCTTAAGAAAGGAAAATTGTCCAGATATCTTAGAACTAGAGGGCAAAGTAGAAATTGAAAGAAGTTACCAGTCACGTACTGAAAGAAACTCCAAAATAAAGACTCCCAGGTATATTATAGCTAAAATTCAGAGCAACCAAGTGAAGGATAAAATACTTTAAGAAGCCAGAAAAAAAATCCTATTTGAAAAAAAGAAAATAATTAAAATAAATTTGGAGTTATATGTATAATCTTCGCATATAAGAATATAAACAGTTTAACCTTAGAGTCCCTTACGATCTCTCTTTCATGTTTACTTATTTATTCTTCTCTTGAGTCTTCTATTTGAAAGTCAGATTTTCTGTTCAGCTATGATCTTCTCATCAGTAATGCTTAAAAATCCTCCATTTTTTCAAATATATATTTTTTTCTCTTGTAGGATTATTCTCAGTTTTGCTAGGTCCATTATTCTTGATTGTAATACTAGCTCCTTTGGCTTCTACTACATCCCATTCCAAGTCATTCTTTCATTGATAGTGGCGGATGCTAAATCTTGTGTGATCCTGTCTGTGGCCCCTCAGTACTTTAGTTATTTCTTTCTGGCTGTCATGTTGAGGAAAGGAATTAAGAGCTATTCTGTTTAGCTATATAGGGCAGAAGGAAAGGCAATGATAGAAAGTTGCAAAGACAAATGTCAGGAAAAACTCCTAACAATTAGAAATATGCGAAACTGGAATGAGAAGTGACTGTAGATTTCCTTGGAGATCTTTAACAGAAGTAGATGATCTCTTGTGAGGTATGTTTTAGTGGGCAATTCTTCATGTTTGGGTTGGATTAGACAGCTGCTGATGTGACTTACATTTCTCAAACTCTGTGTTTTTGTGAGGACCAAATAAGAACCAAAAGAGTGAATTTAATGACACATCTGTTATAACCTGCCTTTGTTTTCTCCTTGTTAAAGACTGTATTTTTGTAAGAATCTATGTTTCTTGATAATCACTCAGCATATCAGTTGTAGGTAGATCAATGTAGAGAGCAACAGAAAGATAAATGATTAACAAAGAACAGTTAGCCTTTATAAATTAGACTGGTTCATCATATATTTTAAAAACTAAATTAGATTTCTTCATGTCTATTATCCCTGAAACTGAAAAAATTAGCTAAGAATCTTAAAACTGTAACAATTGCTGATATTATAAATGTGAAATCCATCTCTAATGACCACATTATAACTAAACAAACTGAATCATATCAATTTGACATTCTAACCATAAATAAAATGATATGCTATAAGGAAGTTGAAGCTAAATGGAAGGATGGTTCACAGGCCTCCTTGACAAAGCAAATAAAGGAGTGGCAGAGTTGGTTTTATTGTGCTCTCAGAAGTGAAAAAAAAGTATCATTTCATGGAACATTTGATTATTTCCCACCACAATGTTTGTCATAAGCATAGGAAAAATGAACTCTATAAGGTTAACTGCATCATATGTGCCAATATGTATTTCTGAAGATGAGAAGATAACAAATGCTTACTAAAATTTATTACTGGCTCTCCAAATTAAATCAACCTATATTTTAACAAAAGGTAATACAGCATCACTATTCTAGTGATTATACTACGTAACTACAATTCATTAAATATTAATTTCTAAGGAATAATTGCTGGTTGCCCAAAAGGCAATGAAAGGCTAGATGCAATGGGAATAAACAGGCTTAGCACATTATTATTATTAACAACACAGTCTATGCTCTTAGTATTATACAAGATATCAAAGAGATGTATGACCAGAAAAGAGACAGATTGCCACAGAAAAGAGACAGATTACTAAGAACAAGGACTAACAGATGGAAAGCTAAGTTGCCTCAGTGTGATTCTAAGAGACCTAGAGATAGCAAGGTCCCCATCATTCTGGGTGGACCCCTTAAGGAAGAGTTAGGGGAAGACATGAAAAATAGTCACAAAAGTTAAGAAGGTATGGGTTGGTTGTAATCCCTACTGTCAGAAGGAGTATCCACATTGATGAAATTATTGATCCACTGAATTACCCAAGACTTGTTTGATCACAACAGATCATAGATCATGGGGAAAGTCTATATTAAAAACAATTAAAATTTATCTTATAAAAATGATATATAATATAAAATAATTGATCCTATGAAAGTGGTTTTACAATTATGTAAATAAATCATCAGTTATAATACATAGGTATGAGACTGGCCATTCTCAGCTCTCCTTGTCTAAATCCCTTTCCAAAATACTTTTCTGTAGTACAAAATTTACCATGTCTACTTGGGTGTTTTTATCTCTTGAAAATTTTCCATTACCACCAGTTTTTCAGCAGAAAACGTTTATTTCCTTCCTGCTCCCGTTATTTCCCCCTGACCATCAGAATATTTTGGCTCACAGTCATAACTGAAGTAGTTCTCAATGCTTGTTCACAGAAACCCAGGACCTACTTTTAAAAAGCAGAGATACTTAAAGAAACATTAAATGGTAAATGTTCTGACCTTCAGAAATTGTCAGGAAAGAAAATTCTGTTCCTAGCTGTGACAATTGTGGTTTTAGTGTTTATCCTTGTACTGGTGGTAAAATATCTATTTTTTTTTTAATGGAGAAAAATTATATAAGTACAGCAAGTTAATTTAAAGTGTTAGTAGTGGAAGTAAAAAACTAGAGGAATAAATGGCAACAAGAAGTGATAGGTATAATGTGTAACTTTAAAAGTTTCCGAAAATTACAAGTCCCTACAGGTACATGCAAGTTTTCTGAAAATGGATACTTATCAGTTATCATGGTCACTTACATTCGTTATAATCCATTATGTACTTGGATATTGAACGCAGCAAAATTCTAGTTGTAACAATTGTCACAATGTTTGAGAAATTTAAGTTTTAATTAGAAGCAGTAGTCGGTCATCTTTAATAATCATAATAATAAGGATAAGCAGCCACTATCTTTATAGATAGCACTTAATATCAAGAAATATAATTAGTTGTCAGAAAAGCAATGTTCATTGATCATATGGTCTTTGATCAGTTGTTTTCTTAAGGTATTTATTTGAAATAAAAGGTCATTCTATTATTTACAGGCCCCAAGTCATATTCTCACATGGGTTTAAGACCACCCTCAAGAAAAGTAAAAATAAAATACAATAAAAAGTACAGCAGCAATTCTCAAACTTTTTAAATCTCAGGACACTTTATATTAAATTCTAATAAAGGTCTCATTTCCAATTGATTCAAATTTGTAAAAGTAAGAGTCGACCCCCCAATTGATAAATGGTTAAAGAATGTGATCAGGTCATTTTCTAAGGAAGAGATCCAGGCTATCAATAGACATATGAAAAAATGTTCTGAATCACTAAAAATTAGAAAAATGCACATTAAAACAACTCAGGTTCTATCTCAGAATCTAAACTGGCAAAGATGACAAAACACAACAAAACAAAAAAACAATGGATGTTGAAAGGGCTACAGGATAACATATACATCAAAGCCTCCTAGAGTTGTGAAATGGACCAAGAAACAAGTTGGAATTGTACTTCACAGTCATTAAACTGTGCATGTCCTTTTACTGCACTACATCATTATTGGGCTTATAACTGAAAGAGTTCATAGAAACTACAAAAGGACTCATAAGTACAAAAATGTATACAGTATTGCTTTTTGTAGTGGTTAAGAACTAGAAACAAGGTAGGGTGATAGTGCTGCCTATCAGTTTGAGAACTGCTGAAAAAAAATTATGGTATATCATTTGCTGTTAAAAAATGGTGAAAAATTAGTGTTCAGAGAAACGTAGGAAGTATAAATTGATACAGAGTGAAGTTAGAAAGACCAGGAGAATAATTTATACAATAAAAATAATACTTTAAAGCCAAACAATTAAGAAAGACTAAAAAACTGATAAAAACACGACCAACAATGACTGCAGAGGGAGGATAATGAAGTATACTACTCACCTGAATGATATGATAGATCCAAGATGAAGAATAAGATGTTTGCAATGAACAATGTGAGAATTTGTTTTATCTACCTATCCTTTTTTAAAATAAGGTTTTATTTTTCTTTTTTCTTTCCAATGGGAGTTTCGGGATGGTGAGACCCTGCAATACTTGAAGATAGCTATCATGTCCCTTCAACTCTCCTCTTCTCCAAGATAAACATGCCTAATCCCTTCATCTCATCTTTAAATTTCACAGACAAAAGTCCTTTCACTATGGTAGTTGCTCCTCTCTATGGACTCTCCAGTTTATCAATTTCATTCCTAAATTGTAATGCCCTTGTTGATGCCTCCCTCAAACATTATAGTCTCTCAGCTTGTCAACATCCAAAATTTCATTTTCCTTCTACCTCAGCCACACACAGGGATGGTCACACCTTTAAGGTTACCTTTCCCCATCACAGTTTTGCCTTCATGATTCAGAATCATAAAACCTCTCTCTGAATAAAATCTCCTATCCTTTGATTTTTCCTTCCCTTCACCCCTCCTAACTCTATCCTCCATTGTCTTGACTGTACCACCAAGGCAATATTCACAGCACTGGTGGTGACTATGAATATGCCAGTGTAGTTCTCTATCGAAAAGTGTAACAGACTCTCCATATATAAGGCAAAAGAAAAAACATTTATTCAGACACTAGAAAGTCAAATTAGTCAGAGTAGCCAAGAAGTCAATATGCATTAGCACTGCAGGGGACAGAAGCATTTCCAAACCTTCCCCCCATTCCACTGGGACCTTCCCACAAACAAACACTCATGAGCCTAGCTATCTGCTTGCCTGTGTCCTTCCCAGCTCTGACTAGCTTGACTAACTTCCTCCCAGCTCTGCTCCACCCTTCCTGTTCCACCTGTTTAGCAAGTTCCTCCCACCACATGTGACTTAGGGTTCCATGTTATTTAAGTAGGTCACATGGGCCTATTAATGAATGGGAAAGATTTTCCCATTTAAATTACCTTTACAATGACCCATGTCCCTCTACCACTTCTCCTCTCAAAACTTCTAGGCCATCATGGCACTTGGCACACAAGAAGTGCTTAATAATGCCTTTCCATTCCATCACTCTCTCCCTCTTTTCTCTCTGACTTCATTTTGCTCCCTTCACAGCTATGATCTTATTCATGACCAGATCAAACATATACTACCATTTACCCCTGAATGTTTTTTCTTTTTGATTTATAGTCTGCTACTCTTATCCTGGGTTCCCCTCATGATCTTTTCACTGAATACTGCTTGAAAATGTCAGGTAAACATGCTGATTAGGTTCACAACAAATTAATGTCATCTAATTTTAGCCAGCCTCTCACATGGCAATCCATTCATTCCTCCCTGGTGGACTTTACCAGTTTCTCTCCCATAGCTCCTGTTCCAAACTTTCTTTTCTCTACAACTTCTATGTCACCACCTTCTCTCTGCTCCTCACCAGAAAGTATCATCACCACCTGATTTTCTGAAAAAATAAGGGCCATTTGTTTCAAGATCCTCTTTTTTTCCCAATCAAAACCCCCTTACCATTCCACCATTCTCAGCCCCTCTTCTGCTAGAGTTTCAAATGAACAAGTGGCCCTTCTTGCCAAGGCTGTCTCTTCCACTTTTGTTCTAGTTCTCAGACTTTTACATCCTCCAGGAACTTGCCTCCACTCCTCCCAGTTGTTCTCCCTTTATCTTACCTTTAATATTTCCATATCCATAGACTCCTATCTTATATACCAGTCCAGACCTGGCCCTTTTCTAAAACAAACAAAAAAACCTTTCACCTGATTTGGCATTCCCTCAACTATCATCCATTTCTCCTTTCCTTCAACAGCCAACCTTCCAGAGAGGTTGCTACAATTGTTGCTATCATTTCCCCACCTTCCACTTCTTAAATTGCTTTGCAAACTGGCTAATGACCCAACCATTCAACAGAAAATGCTGCCTCGAAGGTTACCTAGAATGGTCTTTTTGCAATTATCATTTTCTGCAGCCATCCGTTTGACCTCTCTATAGCCTGGCGCTGTTGAATGCTCCTTCCTTTTGGGTAGTCTCTCTTTTTGCCTTTCATGACACCTCTCCTTGATTCTCCTCTTGTTTGACCATTCCTCAGTTACTTTTGTTGGATCATCATTTTCTTCTGGCTCAGTAAGTGTGAGCATTCCCAAATAATCTGTCCTGCGTTCTCTTCTCTTCTTTACACTCTGGACCTTAGTGATCTGATGAATTCCAATGATATCAATTACCATCTCTATGTAGTTGACTCTAAATTCTATATTCAGCTCTAATCTCACTTGAACTCTAATTACTCTCGAAGCCTGCTAGTCATCTCCTGGATGTCTTGTAGGCAACTTAAACTCAACATGTCCGAAAGTGCTCAAATTATACTTCTCCTTAAACCTATTCCTCCTACAAAGTTCTCCATTTCCTTTGATATCACTCAGGTTCACAAATTTTGATTCATTCTTGACTCTTCCTTCTATCCTCCATTCAGTTGTCAAATCTTGTTGATTCTACCTCCAGAATACTACTCTCAGAGGTCCCATTATCTCCCCACCTCATCACACAGCTTCTACCCCAGTTAAGGTATCCTACACTACTGACCTGAACTATTGCTATAGCATCCTAATTGAATTCTCCATCTCTAGTCACTCTCCCCTCCAGTCTATCTCCCACATAGCTGCCATATTCCTAAAACACAGATGTCATTTGTCCTACTAAAATTTTTTGCCTTTAGGTTAAAATAAAAACTCCTTGGACTGGAATTTAATGTCTTCCACAGTCTAGCTTTCATATTCTTTTGCAGAATCATTTTATATTATTTGCCTGTTCACTACTCCTCCCCACATACATACTTCCTCCTCCCTCTGCCTTTGTACGAATGCCTGCAATTCACTCCATCTTCACCTCTACCTTGTAAAATCCCTAGCTTCCTTCAAAGTATAAATTAGGAGGTACCTCCTCCTCCTCCTCCTCCAGCAGACCTTTTCTTCTTACTATTATTATATTATATTTTTCCTCAATTGCATGTTAAAACAATTTTTGATATTTTTTTTTTAAGTTTTGAGTTCTAAATTATATCCCTTCCTCCCTCCCTCTCTCTCCTCCCACCTGCCTGAGATGGTAAGCGATCCAATATAGGCTACACATGTGCACTGATGTGAAACATTTCCATATTAATCATTTTGTACACCAAGCATTTGAAACAAAAAGTCATTATTTGACAAAAGCTCCTAGGAAAACTAGAAAATATGGCACAAACTAGTTATAAACCAACATCTCACACAATATGCCAAGATAAGGTCAAAATGGGTACATGATTTACACATAAAGGGTGATACCATAACCAAATTAGGAGAGCAGGCCTTTTCTGATCATCTTCTAATTACTAGCACACTCTCTCTGTCCTGAAGATATTTTATCTTTCTTTGTATTTACTTACTTACACGGTTTCATTTTTGTTTTTATATCCCTGTGTCTTGCACATAGTAAACACTTAACAAGTGCTGGCTGAATTTATTTCAATTGAAATTGATCTGTTGTCCCTTTAGAGTTCCTTCAATGCACACAAAAATTTGTTGAGTGACCACATGAATGAGTTAATTTTTTTAAAAAACCTTTTTCAATATTAAACTATCCCAAATCATAGAACCTTCATGAAACTTGTATAAAATTTCTAACAATTAATTAAGGAAAGGCTGTGAAAAATGAATCAATTTTCCAATAATGCTAAGCTGATTCATTTGGCTCCTTGGGTTCACAGATCTGCTGCATCTAATTACAAGTTCTCCTACCCCAGTTACTGCCTTAGTTTGTGGATGCCCAACTTCAGAACAAATTTCTCTCTTTTTCTTGTATCACCCTATCTCCAGACAATGCCTACAACAAGGAGTTTCTTAGGGCTTGCTTATAAATGGAAAGAATATCCAAGCTAAAAATACCCTAAGCCTGGGTATGGCAGGTACAAGTGCCTATCTTAGAAGCCCAGTCTATAAAAGACAAGCACCAAAATTTGTCACAGAATCTTGACAGCATGAGGTACTGAAATTCAGAAAGTTTTAAGTAATTTGTTCAAGGTGACACAGGAAATCACCAGAGGCAGAACTTGACCCCAGATCCTCTGACTCCAAGTTAAATGACTTGCCTAACTAAATTTGTAATAAGTATTTTACAGTGAACGTATAAAACCCAGTCGTCTAACTCAAATCAAGGCCAAATACAAGGCCTGTTTCCTTGGCCTCCTAATATCCTTTATAGGTTAAAAACCAGATGCTCTAGTGTCCATCTTCTTCTTTGCCACTGAAGAGCATGGTGTATTGTCTCTCATGACACCCCAGCACATCGGTTCTCCCATTTGAAGCTCACTCTTAGCCAATCAGGAAACCTCTTATAAAACATATTATGACATCATGTTAGCAAACTGATATCCCTTCTCTTCCTTCCTCTAAAAGAGCGAAAAGGAACAGATGTTTTCTTCACATAACCTCAAAAAATTTGAATAATGCAACCTCATGTACTATTGACAATAGATTCCTCTTTTTGTATAAGAACATGCTAAGAACTGTTTGAAATTTGGCCATTCTTTGGCTGGCTGGCCTAAGACTTAAATTTAGATTTTCTCTAGAAATCTGGCCATTCATCTTGGATTATTTGCAAATAGGCAGGCCAGATTGCCTTCAGGCAGAAATTCCTAAGTAGAAGCAATGACAGGCAAATACATAGTCCTCAAACTGATCATCTAGATGATGACAAATTCTCCTAATATAGTACCTGCCTTCTATCTCCTCTGCTTTTAATCCACTTTGAATAATTAAACCAGATTAATCATTTTGAGAGCCACTTTGCCTAGGTTCTGCTGCTCAGCTGCAGTTCAATTCTACCCCATAAAACACTTCAAAATGCAAATAAAGAACTCATCTCATAAAGGTGGGCTAAACAGAAATGTCACCTTTCAATCTTTGCCTAGAGATACAATTTTAGCACCCCTTTTCTTCCCTTTTATATCCTCCCACTTTATCAAACCCTTTTAATACCATGGCTTCAATGACTACATCAATGCAGATGACACCCAGATCTATTTCCCCAGACTGGACTTGTCTTTAGACTTCTAAACCCCCTCCTTCCCCCTGGCGGTGGTTGTTGTCCTTCATTCTCCAGGAGGACCAAAATGACATCATGATAGTGAAGTTAGCATGTGTCTGAGATGGATGAGCAGACCAATAACTGCTTCCTCCTGGCACCTCAGGTTAAACATGCCCACAATAGATTTTTTCTCTCTTCTCCCTCTCCCATCTTGCCTACCTCCCCTCTCCCCACAAGTCCCCAAAGTGCTCCTTCTACTGACTTCACTATTTCTTCCAGCAAGTCCTGTCTCACCAGTGAAACCTTGGTGTCATCTTTTAATGTTCCTTCTCCTTCTCTTCAATCCAGTCATTAGCAAGTCATCTACAGCTTCGTTCAACTCAGCACCACCTTGCTAATCTGAATATCCTTTCAACCAAAATGATCAAATGAGATCATACAGATGGTGCTTAATAAATACTTGTTCCCTTCTCTTTGCCACTCACCTAGACTACTGAAACAGCCTCCTGACTAATCTTACTGCCTATTTTCTTTCCCCATTACAATCTACCTTTTATTTCACAATCAGACTAATCTTTCTTATTTCTCCTTCTACAAAATAAAGTTCAAACCCTGTTATTCTTGTCGTTCAGGTACTTCCATAATCTGACATCAGCTTACCTTCCCTATTATCTCCTACATACTATTTTCTTCCATGAACCTCAAGTTTTAGCAAAACTGGACTGTTCTTTGTCCTTTGTCCATCCCCTACATTGATCTTGGTGCCACTGATCATCCTGTTTCCTAGGCCTAAGATTTCCTCTTTAATTGGTTAAATTCTTGCTTCTTCTTCAAAGCTAATCTAAATATCTCTCCTCCTCCAAGTTTTCTCCCTCCCTTCCACCTTCTCCTTGAATTGTGTTTTGCACCTCTTTAATGGATTGGTTTATTATGGTGTATTATGGTTATCTTACTTATCTATGATGAGTTTTATGACCAAAAGGATCCTGTCTTATGTAAGCTTTGGGTCTTCTATGAAACCTATTGTCAGTGCTCAGCATACCATCACCACCTAATAAATGTGTGTTGAATTGAATTCTGTTATAAAGATTATTCTTCCAGGAATACAATCTGCAGGAAAAGTGAAAGCAAATGGAGTCAGATCCAAACAAAACAAGTAATTAAGCAAAGTAGTGGCCTGTCAAGGTTAGGGAATATCAACAAAGTAATTAAATAGAGTACTAAGATACTGTCAAATATGAAAGTGAGAGGTGTGGATAACTCTCATAGTTACCCCTTCCAGACAGCTTCTCTAGGAACTGATGACCCCAGAAAGTGGTCCTCTAAGAGTTCTGGCTATCTCTCAAAGTGATGACCTAGAGTAAGACTTAATTAAGCATTTTAATTATAATATCTGAAGATTCTTAATCATTCTGTTGGTGAGCCAATTTCATCACAGAGACTACCTTTAGTCACATGATTTTAATTTTGAACTATATAAATACACATTTTAATTTTACTACTAGGACAATTTGAAAAGTGACAAATGTTAACCAGAATGGGGATCACCTGGAGATTGTAAGATGTATAGGCACATGGAGAGTTAAAGCATATGAAAAAGCTGCTGGTTTCCAGGGCTTTAGTTAGCCCACTACATGGCACAGGAAATATCAGATATTTTCGGGTCCCACTGAGTCTTTCTAGAGAATTCTCCAAGAATATAGAAAAGTCTATAGAAAGTCTCAGTGATCTGAATTTACAGTTCTACTTGAAACAAGGAATCAATGTACATTTTTGCAACATTCCGCTTTCCCCTGCCTCCTTTTTTTTTTTCTTCCCTTAGAAGACCAAAATTTCTCCTGGCCCTTAATATCTGAGACTGGATCATAGATAGGAAGCCTGAATTTTCCAAGGTCTGTGAATCTATGAGGTTAATTACAAAATTGTCTTAATAATAACAGTTAGTATTTGTGTGCTACTTTAAGATTTACAAATGGTTCTGCAATTATCATTTCATTTTATCCAGTAATCCTGGGAGGCTGGAACTATTATTTCCCCAATTTTACAGACCAGGAAACTGCAGCTAAAGGAGGCTAAGTAATCTTTCTTTACAGGGTGCAGAACCTGGACTTTGCAACCCACTCTACTTTGCATCTGCAGCAATCCTTGGTCTCAACTCCACAGAACAAGATGCGTTGACACCAGGTACCCCCTTGTATCCCACACCCCTTTCCAGCTTCGTTTTGTGGGCAAGGACTATCTTTCTTTTTCTTATTTTATCCCCAGCATTTAACACAGGGCCTGACCCATAACAAGTGCTTAATAAATGCTTATTGAATTGAATTAAACTGACTTGCCTAGTGTCTCACAGCAGGTAGTAAGCATCTGAGACTGGATTTGAACTCAGGTCTTTCTATTCCAAGTCTAAAACATCTACTGCACCCCATAACCTTACATAAGTCAATGATTATATTGGAATAATTCAGCATTTTCCAAGGGCCTTAATTCCAAAAATAGAAAAGAGACGGTAGCAAGCAGTGTTAAAAAAAAAGAAATAGCAGAGCTTTACAATATGATCGGCAATTTTCCCATGTTATAGAGGATTAAAATAAGGTCTGAAATAGACTCTTTTCACTTGTTATCTCCTCTCAAGGTTTGTTGTCTAAAAGGCAGGTAAAATAGTGTCATCAACTATTATGTCAGGTTGAACAAGCTGGAGAATTTGAAAAGAAAGGCAGGAAATTCCACTGTTTCAAGGAAAACAGCACAATGAAAAGAAGACTGACCTGGAAATCTCTACTCTTCCATTCCTAATAATGCTTCTGTATAATCCTAGGAATTGGTAACTAACTATAGGTCTAATTTGCAGTGTGAACTGAGGCAAGACAACTTTTCTGAAATTTAATTTTTTCATCACTACACTGAAATGATGGGATTTGATGACTTCCAAATTTCCTTTCAGTTTCAAATTCTAGATTTGGTTTGAGACTGAAATTAGGATAGGATTGAGAGAAAAGGAAGAATTGGTTAATAGTCACAAAATTATTGGGTACTAATTACTGATTGACTAATCAGAACTTAGAAGAAGAAAAAACATTAATTACTCACTTTGGGAATATGGGCTTTAAAATATCTATTCATTAAATACACTTAAGTTAGAAAGGGATAGTGGAAAGATGAATATAGAAGTTTTTTTTTAAAGTAAAACTTGTAAAGTAAAAACAAAATTATTTAAACTCCCTGATCTACCATATATCAGTTAATTGATCTTTACCAAGGGACTTTCTCTCTTTGAGTCCCAGTTTCCCCATTTTTAAAATGAAATAGTCCCAGCCTGAAAGCCTGAGACACGTTATTAAATGTAAACTTACAGTTCTGAGAGCTCTGCCAAAACAGAAATATATTTCTTTAGATCTTAAATATCTTGGTTCAGTCATACAGCACTGAAATATGTGAAATATTAACTTCCTTCTCATGAGGTTGCTAAGGAAAAAAAACTAGAACTAGTTAGTAAAGAAGATTACGGAATCTCCTTCCTTTAATTGAAAAAAAAAAAAGATAGCACTCTAAGAAAGGGGGTAAACTAGCTAACCCTTACCCAATTCACTCTGCTTTATTCTATGATTGCCTCCTCCTTTTATCTATCTTCCTTTAATTTTTTTTTTGCTAATTTCCATCTTTTAAAAAATTCTAATTACAAAAGATTTAAAATTTGCCATGATTCTTTTTTTTGGGGGGGGGGCGGTGAAAGGGGAGAGCATTCCTTTTGCTGGAGAGCAATGATCTATAAACTGAAGGAAATTCATTTTATTTCCTCTATCATCTTTACCTTTCCAAAAAAAAGTTTTCTTTTTTACATGCTGAGCAAGAGGTATTTCATTCTGTGCATACCACAAAGGGACTAAGGTAGAATTACCTTTAAGGGAGCTGAGTGGTGCAGTAGATAGAATGCAGGGCCTGAAGTCAGGAAGATTCTTCTTCCTGAGTTTCAAATCCAGCCTCAGATACTTACTAGCTGTGTGTGATCCTAGGCAAGTCACTTAACCCTGTTTGACTCAGTTTCCTCATCTATAAAATGAGCTGGAGAAAGAAATGACAAACCACTTCAGTATCTTTGCCAAGAAAACCCCAAATGGGGTCACAAAGAGTTAGACCTGACTAAAAAATGACTGAACAAGAACACCTTTAGTCCAGGCAGAATCAAATTAAATAAGCATATATTCATAAGGAAGTCATATATGGGCACACAAACCCTCTCCCAAGGAATGAAAGTGTATTATCCTAGTAAAATAAAGATAACTAGTGCCTATTCATTCCTCCACAAATAAGAACTTGAGACCCTATCAAAATTTCTATTTGAAAAGTGTATTTAATTTTTATTTATATAAGTTATTTTGAATATGTTTTAAATACTGTCATCTCAAATTAAATCTAATTCAAGTGATTCACTTTTTAAAAACATATAAAGAACCTGAATTTATAAAACTAATAAATAAGGGAATGATATACTTTTTGTAAGAACAGGTTTGCTTTAAGTACCCGCAGCTCCTTTGTGATTTCAGAATAATTCACATTATAACAATTTCACTTAAACATACTCCTTCAGTTATACATTTATTACATAAAGTGAAATGTGCCTACGGTAATTTTGCCTCAAATTTCATTTAAAACATAAGAATCCATACACCTCTATTAAAATCATGTGCCATGCTTAAATTCCAAGTTGTATAATTGAGGGCTTATGCATACTTTAAAAAAACAAACAAAAGTCCCACCTTAACGTGATATACAATTATATGATAATACCTAAATAAACAGAAACCCTGAAAAAGGTAACTAAAAGACCAAAGATGCTGAATTAATTGTTCTCTACAGAAAATCAATTACTATACTCTAAACCCTAGAGACTAGTTATGCAATCTATTCCAACCCCACTGCATTTATAATATTGCACTATAAGAGATATAACAATAACTACAATATCTCCTTTAGTTTGTAGGGCAGAACAGTTGCCTTTATCCGATATCATCATCAATAATCCTCTTCTATGGATTACAGTAAACTACAGCTGTGGGAAGAGGGAAGCCAAGAAACTGGCGATGTCAGCAAACACTCCCAGAGGTAAAATACTTTATCTCCAGCAAGAGATGAATCTTATCTCTTTAGGAATTCAGCTCTCAAAGTAATATAGACAGAATATTTTCACTTCTGGGAAAATACACTTCAGTCTATTTATGTTAAATGTCTTCTGAGGAGCAAAGAACAAGAGCATAAAGATTCCTCAAAAGAAAATCTGGAGTAAAATATGATACAATCAATTTAAATAAGGTTGTTTTAATGACAAAATTACTGAAAACACTGGCATGTTACAAAATTACACAAATAGACCAACCATATAAAATTAAGAGACTAGTATTTTATAAATCACCAGAATTCAATTTTATTCCTACATTCATATCCTTTCTTTGAGAAGAAAAAAGACTTTATGCTTTAAGTCAAAAAGACTTTTCAATATTTTATTTCAAATGTTACAAATGGTTAGCTCTTTTGAACTATCTTTGGCGTTTTGTTTCTGGTGCACCGAAAAGCCCCAGCTCCTTTCTAAATCTGTATTTAAAGAACAGATGGGCAAGTCTGAGGAAGGAAATAGCCCCAGAACAGTAACACCCACAGTCAGATCAATGGTCCTATTTACTAGAGTACCCACAGATAGAGAAAGCAAGTATTTAGGTGCTTAAAAATTCTTCATTGCATATAGTGATGGACCCAGGTGATGTTGGTTAGTTTTGCTGAACTGCTCCCCCACGTTTCTTTTTTTGTAATTAGAAGGTTTATCTCACTGAGTAGGGTTGGGGGTACATATTCAAATAATAAAGGTGATGAAAAACCAAAAAATGTCATTATAATTTTGTAAAAGGAGAATAAGTTCTGAAAGAATAGTAAAAGAAACCCTTGTTCTATACACAAGTATGAACTTTGTAGGACGAGGTCAGTAGGGAGTGGACCTGTGATTTCATTGGCATTGATAATTCTCAGGTAAGGAAACTCCAGATCAGCACCTACCTTCTCAGACACTTAGTTTTTGAGAGTTTACTAGAGCACTTGAGAAGTTAAGTGACTCATACAAGGACACACATCGAAATATGTTGGAGGGTAGGACTTCAACCCAGATCTTCCTAGCTTTAAAACCAGACTCCCTCACTATTTACTGCCATTCTGCTTCACAACTGTTTGGCTGCAGTTCCCAGTTACATAAGATTTTACATATTTACAAAGTAATTTCCTCACAACAATCTCGTAAGGTATTTTGCTGATGAGAAAACCTGAGGGTGAAGTAACTTTGCAGAAGGTTAAAATGTTACAGTGTAGCAGACTTACTATTGGAACCCAACTCTTCTGACTTAGAGGTCAGTATTCCTCCTAGTGCAGTAAACTGCTCTAGGAAAGGGAAAGTATTTTTCTGCTCCTGTAATCTAGAAGATATAAAGCATAGAAACAGTGTATTGTGACATGAATTATCTGAAGCTTTAGCTAATATTTAAGAAGTAATTACTTTGTTGTAATGATATACATTGGTTTGACTTTATCTATTGACTACAGCTAGAAGTGAGCCCTCTCCAGCTGAAATCTCTCATCACTGACCTCTCCTCTATACTTAATCTTATTCTAATGTATATCGTGGCTATTTGTGTAGTTATCCTACCCACAATCAGACTCTAAACTCTTTGAAGGCAAGGACTGTCATTTCCCTCCTTAATACTTGTCTAATTGAATTATTAGGAGCAAGGAAATCCAGAACTGTCTGATACCAAGTAATGTATCTGTTAGGAAAAGGCTTCTACTGACACAAAACCTGGACTATCTCCCAACTTTCCAAATGAATAACCAACCTCTCTGGATTTCAGTCACACAATCTGTCAAAAAGGAATAACAATGGTTTTTCCAATGTTTACAGCAGGAGGAATCAGTAATCCGAATCTTTTACTGGTTTTGCTTCTGCTCCCTGGCTTTTAGAATAGTGAAAATGTATTAATTTCCCTGCATTTTTCCCAACCAATACACACGCTGGAGAGAGTATGTGTATGTGTGGTGGAGGGAAGGAGGGGCAGAAATACTATTCTGGTTTCTGTTCTCTTCTCTTAAACCTCACTCTCAGTGGTACTTGATATCCCATAGAATGAACAATATTCATGAAGCAGTCAGATCTTCACAGAAGAAAAGTGCTGCATTTATTTCCACTCTTATGCAAACCTAATCAGCTTTAACAAAATTTTCACATATGCTTGTAAAATTTCAATTACAAAACTTTACTGACTTTCCAAACTTCGTTATCTAAAATATTATATTCCACTTTAAAAAGCCCTTTGTAACAATCTAACAAAAATCTCCAGCTTAAAACAGCCTTTGAAAAAGTCAATCATTTGCAATTGTCTTCATCCTCCAAATCAGGTTCTTAGAGTTGGAAATGTCTTCCCCACAAAGTGGAGTTCTGTTGGTGCCTTGTAAAGTTCTTTCATCTTTAAAACTATATACTTTGTTCAATCAGAAGAAAGGTCTTTTTCTGAGCCACCTCAAAGAAACAGATATAAAACTTGTAATCTGATACTACCAGTATGCCAAATTTGAAGATTCAACATATTCTATCACTTAAAAATTTAAAAAAAAGGAAACAAACATGGATGCTAACCATGATCTGAATACTAACAATGATTGCTCACAAAGGTCTGAATCTGCTAATTGAAATAAAATATTAAATAGTTAACATTTTGGGAAAGGGGATATTGGGAGAAAGTTCAGTGATGTAAAAAGCAAAAGATATCAATTAAAATTATAAAAATTAAAAGGTAACTTTTTGTGCTACTTCTTAAAGGTACACAATTATTTTCCTCATTAAAAAGTAAAATGAATCACTGTATACAAAAAATATACTAGAAAATTTTCAATACTTCATGTATTGAAAATCTAAATGATGTAAAAATGATTCTGACTTCAGTCAAAACTATTAGGCTACCTATATCAGAAAGTGAATACATTAAAACATCATTTTTCTAAGTAGAAGGTGAAAAATTTAAATTACATGTGCTTATTTTCAGGAAATACTAAATATACTTCACACTACAGTAAAGGATTGTGGTCTGCCTTTTTAAAAAAAATGTCCTCAATCAATACCCAAACTATCTAAAAATTCTCAGTCTTCCTAGCCCAATACACCTAAAACACCCCAAGCATTTGTCCTTACACGAAAAGAGCTCACTAAGAAACCTGTTCCACAGCACCCTCATTACTTTTGCAGTAAAAACCTTAATAGCAAGTTATTTCTTTTCCCCTTCTACTAATGCAATGATCATAGACAATTACATTTGAAAACAGATATATATCCAACCTAGACTTGGAAACCAGGGTCTGGAAACCAGAGAAGATACTGGTCACTAAGTACAGAGGGCGTTTACCCTAGGGTGGGAGGAAGAAAGCAAGAAAGTCAGCCACATGGGGGGATATTTTGAAGTGATGCCCAGAGACATCTTTAAGAAAAGGAGGCCCCGGAGGCATGCAGGTTTCTTCTAAGTACATTTCCCCGCCACCTCCAGAAGAGGGGATATATAGCCTGGAGGCAAAGATGACGGGGGAGAGGGGCGAGAGGGAGGAGGACACGAGGAGGGGGCGACGAAGGGATCCTTTCCAGAAGCCACAGAGTTAACACCTTCCAACCACTACCCCTCAGAGATGAGAAGTGTAAGGGGGTGGGGAGCAAGAGCTTCCGCTGCCATGGAGAAGGGAATGAAGCCAACAGCACCTCCTCAATGGAGCAGGGATGAAAGGAGCGAGAGAGGGCGGGAGAAAAGGCATGGGAGGGAGGGAGATGCCGAAGGGAGCAGTGATGGGGCTGAGGGTAACCCTCACCAGATGAAGATGTAAGGGGAGAGGAGGGCAGGGTGGCCACGGCTGGGAACCTACCTGGACTTTCTGCAACGGGGTGAAGCGCAGGTCGTGCACGAAGGGGTTCTTCCCAGGAGGGGCCAGCCCCTGCTTCTCGCCGCCCCCTGCCCCCGCCGCCGCCCCAGGGGAAGAGGAGGAGGTGAGGGTGGAAAAAGGGGACCCGCATCTCTGGACCAACCTCATTGCAGCCCGTCCCCCCTCCGGCAGCAGCAGCGGCCGCCGCCCCCGGGGGTCCCCCGGTTCCCGCCGGGCGGTGGGAGGGGGGAGGAAGACTCAGAGGGCAGAAGACCCAAAGGCGGCTCCCGATGGGTTGAGGAGGGGAAGGGAAAAGAGAGGCTGCAAGGCAGGGAAGCGGGGAGGAGACACTGGGGAGGCGGAAGAGGAGGAAGAGGAAGAGGAGGAGGATGCCCCAGGCGGCAGTGGCGGCGGTGGCGGCAGTGGCGGCGGCGGCTGCTTCTCCCGCAGAGCGCTGAGCAGCAGCAGCTCCTGCCTCCTCCTCCCGAGCCCGAGTGGAGCCGAGCCTCGCGCACGCGCCGTGAGGGGGAAGTGGCTGCGTGACGTGTAAGGGAGGGAGATGGGAGGAAAGGGGGCGAATGCTGAGTGTGTGTGTGTGTGTGTGTGTGTGTGTGTGTGTCTGCTCGCGCTCGCGAGCAACGTGTGCGTCTTTATCTGTATTGGGGGGAGGGTTGTGATGAGGAGAGGAGGAGGTCTCTCGTGGTTGTGTCCCACACCTCCACACGTCCCAGCTGGCACTGCCACCCGCTTCTCTAGACATTTGCTCCCCCCCTGGGTTTGCAGGACAGGGGCTGGGGAACTCTGGGTCACGCACTTCTGCAAAACTTAAGCACGGTTGTTCTTGCTGTGGGACAGGGCTGGGGGCGGGGGCGAAGTGTGGAATTGGGAAAATTGATCTCCATCCTCATGGTGGGGGTTGTGAGTGTCTTTGGGTTATCATTTTATTGGATGGGGGATGGAGCCGGGGGGTTGGGGGGCGACCCTGGCATTCCAGAGTTACGTTATGTTGTGTGGCTTCCTGGCTGTGTGTGGTGCTGGGCTTGGAACAGGAGAAGGGAGATGGAGGGGGACTGACAAAAGAAACAGCGGTCTCCCAGCTGCTCTCTAGCCAAGGGAGATGAGGTCGCTAATCTTAAATGGAATGTGGAACAGGAGGAGGCCAGTATTTGTCATTATTTTTAAAGTCAAGCAGTCACTATTTGGCCATCCCTAAACCATAGATGGTGAAAAGTTAAATGGAGCACACGTGTGTAAACCACAGTTGACTAATTCAGTATAGTTCTCGGAACAGCTATTGGATGCCTATGTGCTAGATACTGAGGGAGATATACAAATAAATAAGATGAAACCCTACCCTGGAATAAGCTTATTTTTTTCTTTATGTATTTTTAGTGGCCTGGAAGGGACTAAGTTATGTTCTTATCATCATCAAATACATAACATCCATATTCTTGCATGCCACCTAAATTGTATAATATATCAGACAGAGGTATACATAACCCTACATTCCCTTCTGCACTTCAGTGCTCAAAGAGCACTCTGTTCCTGGAGTCAAAGGACCTGGGTTCAAATTCTACCTCTGACACAATCTGTATTATCTTAGGTAAGTCATTTAACTACCTTTGTTCTCAATTGCTTCATATGTAAAATGAGGGGTTTGGCCTGGATGGCCTCTTGGATTTCTTACAGCTCTAAATATATATCTTTGATCCTATGATCCTAATGACTCATTTCTTTTGTGAGAGTGAGACCGAAGCCTCATTTTTTCCAGACTTTTTTGGTGATGTATATATGTATGTGTCCATATATGCATACAAATATGCATGTGTACATAGATGTTTATAAAAATGCATATAATCCCTAAAGTCTTTGTTTAGTGTTAGGTTTTAATGGCTTAACCCTGCACAGGCTTTTGGACCACCCCATATATATGTGTGTGTGTGTGTATACGTATACACACACACACATATATATGGAAGGAGAAAGACAATGACTTTGCTTAGTTTTGTCTCTGTATTTCTGTTGAGGTGAGGGACGCTACAACAACTCATCTACATGAGAGAGAAGAAGGAATTTGGGAGTCAAGTAAATGGGGGATCCTACATTCAAGAACTTTCTGGCGTTTGCCAGAAGATTAAGAACTCAGTTGAGTATTATTAAAATTGGGAGCCATAAATTCTTTGACAGAGAAACCCAAGCCCCTAGATCAGGACCAGGAAATTTGGTCCAAAGAAAAGATTAAGCTTGAGAATCTAGCTGGGAGGATTCTCCTCAGTGTCTAATTAATCTTGGTAACTGGAAAAAACTCTCCGCCTGAAGATGGAGGTCTACTAGCTTATAGTTTGCTTGAAGCTCAGGTTTCAGATTAGAATAAAATGAGACTCTTCTATCTAATGGAAGGTAAAAGGAAGTTTATTTAACTGTAACAGGACAGACATTCAAAGCACAGAAAGAGTGTTCAACCCAGGATACAACATTTTTTCAATTAATTTACCTACCTTTGTGTAACCCATGGTAGGCTGCTGGTCAAGTCTCAGAGAAGTGTTGGAACTCATATTTGGGGTTTGGATTTTTTCTTTTGTACCTATGTGATTAGGACCCTGAGCCATTCAACTCTGAAAGACAGCTTCAATGCCTTTTGAAGAAAAGAATTACTCCAGACTACATTGCTGGGGAGTCTAGTAGATATTTCTCTTACCGCATAACCAGGACTCTGGAGAGTAACATATTTACTCCTTAAAGGAAAAAAAAAAACCAGAATGGTTTCTTTCCCACCCCCACCCCCCACTTTTGCTTATACTGTGGATGAGGTAAAGGCTGTTGCTTTCCTAAAAGAGCTGAAAAAAAGTTTGGGGGATTTAGCTACTACTACTCTTCTTGTGTAGAGTCTACTCTTCCTGTGAGGAAAACACTAAAACTAAGCACATCAGCTGAAACTAGAAATTGACAGCAGAGAGAAGCTCCATTGCCAGATATCTAATGGGGCCATGCCTGGCAGAGACTATGTATCTACGGAGTTGCACAATGACATCAACAAGACATTAGCAGCCCTGCAGCAACAGAGGTGTGTCACCCAACCTTACTTAATGTGTTACCTTCCACACATTCTCCCCATATATGTGTCTCTCCATACACGTCTCTTATGTGTGTCCATTTTTCCCACTGATATGTGTTCAAGTGTATGGATGAAATTCATAGTGTGGAAGGGAGGAGAGGGCTACTTTTCCTACAATGTTCTTTTGTTAAATGTCTGTGCTTTGAATTAATTGTGTTTCTTGACTGTTAAACACATCAGTGCAGTTTCATAAATGCTTTGGAGTGGACACAGTTGCATTAGCTGAACCTTGAACCTGGGGTAGCCTTGTCTTGGGGACCCATTCCCATAAGTTGAAGGCTACCCCCATTTGCAACACTTTTATCATTTTGTTCTTTCCCCCTCCCCCAAACTTCTCTCTCACATGTTTCCAGGCTTATAATCAACTTGAATGTTTTACTAAGGTAAAGGAGAAAAAGTCAGTAAGGAAAGCCTGAAAGTACAATAGTTATGTCTGTCCTGGTTCGTACTTGAAGACTTGTTACAATAACACTTACAGGCTATGCAATGTAATTTGACACTTGGTTAAATAACTATTTTGAATTGTTGCTCTAAAGGAAACAGTTTTTCCTTCTAGACAGATCACCCCTCTTCTCAAAATCCTTTAGTCAAAATCCCTGAGGTCTGCTAAATATACCTAGATTCCTTAGTGTTCCACTTTCTCCACAATCTGGTGCCACCCTACCTTCTCAATCTATTTTAAACAATACACACATCCACACACCCATGTAATAAGTCCAAGCTAAATTGTGGTACTTGAATCCCCCTCTCCATTCTTATTATTCCCTAGGTGGAGTGGATAGAGTACTGGGCTTGAGGCAGGAAGGCTTGAATTCAAATCTTGCCTCAAATATTTACTAACTGTGTGACACTGAGAAGTCACTTAATTGTTCATAGACTTAATTTCCTCATCTATAAAGTGAGAATGATAACAGTACCTAACTCAAAGGGTTACTGTGAGGATTAAAAGGGATTCCATACATTGAATAACTTGCAAGCCTCAAAGTACCCTATGTATGCTGGTTATTATTATTATTTTTATGTTTAGAAGGTCTTGTTTCCAATTTCCTCCTATCAAAATGCTAGACATCCTTCAAAACCCATATCAAACACTCTCTCTTCCATGATGCCTGACCCCCCAGTCAGAAATTATCTTTTCCTACTTGTTCCTGAAAGAGGACTCTTTTGCAACTTTCAATACTTCCCCACCCTGCACCCCCATTCTACTTCATTTTATTTATATGGTGTATAATGCATCTTATTTTCCATATGCATTGCAAACTGCATGAACCAAGTACCGTACTGTATGAGCCAACACTAGTGAATGGGAACAGATTTAGTGAAGACTTCTCAGGAATATGGAGTCTTCTCTCTGGAGTGGAAGAGACCTTAGGCCCAGGTTTCCATTCCTCCAGAGTCAGGTGATTTCCATATAAGGCTATGTAGTGCATTAGGATCAATGATTGGACATGACTTACTAACTCCTCGATACCTAATTTGCATATGTGCACACAATCTGCAGTTCTCACAGAGGTCCACCTGATTTGCCGCAAGTTCTCAATGCCCAATTTGCATGAGTTGTCAATGCCTCATTTGCATATATTTTCAATGCCTAATTTGCATATAATGATGTGTATTTTCCAGGGAGCGGGGAAATTTGAACTGGGTTTCAAATGGGATTGGTTAGATTTCGCACCTAGAATGTAAGACCTTGCTTGTCAGCCAATGAAAATAATGGTCAGCAGTAGGAGGGGGCTTCTGCATCAGGGTCTATATAAATTGCCATTCTGCTTTTGTAAGGTGCCTCCCAACTCCAGTGTTACTGGTGAAGGGACCACCCATTTTCTCCCGAGAACCAAATAAAGGAGATTTTCTGTTTTTACTTTGAGACACCTCTGAGCAGTCAATTTGAGTAAGGAGGGGTTTGTGCTTCCCCCCCACACTAGGATAAGACTTTGCAAAATAGTGGAGCCTTGGTAAAGCTGTATTGAGTTGAATGCTTGTTATTCTAGTCTCAACTAATCTTTCAAGAGAAAATGTGTGGTCTTATTCTGATCTTATAACCCCCATAGTGCCTAGGACAGTGTTGGAGTTGCAAGTGCTCAGTGAATATGTGTGTTGATTAATTAACCAGAATGTAAAAATTACAAAGGGTAGAGAAGTCCCTGGGAGATGGCAAAGGAAGGCAGTCAATGTGTGAATAAGAGGGAATTCTAGTGAGATATTAGAGGTATCTTCATTTCTTGTTTCCTAAATGCTTATGTAAATTGGTCAGAGTTGGTGAAAGAATTTTTTTAAAAGGAACTCTGATGTACAACACAGATAATTCAGTAAAAGACATTACTTAAAAACTCCATACAGATTTATAGAGATCTGACATTAGTAAGAGGACAGAATCTTCTTTTGTACCAACAACTAACTTTTTATCTGATGTTCTGGAAAATGGTGAACTTCTGAGGAAGGAATGCAGAGTGACTGAGGAACTAAACAGCCACAAATATGGGAAATATTTTCTTTTGTGTTAATTACTTCTATCCTGTGTTCTTGGGAAATGAAAGAAACTGTCCCATCCTTGCTCAGATCTCATGACAATAATGCAAAGACATTGGGTCCATGTTCAATGTTTATCCTCACTTTAAGACCATGTCAAGACAGAAATACTCAAGCTTCTCAGCAGTAGCACACTTCAAATCCCTAAAATTCCTGGAAAAAAAAAGTCAGCTACCTTCAGAACACAAAGTCCTCTTATGAAAGGCAGTTTCAGAAAGTAACCTACCTTAGCAGATTCCTGATATAGGGGAAAACAATTGTTATTTTTCATGCATACCTAAAGGAGAGACTGTTCAGTAGAACAGATAGACCCCTGGATTTGGAATTGGAAGAGCTAGTTTGAGTCTGTAAGTTCCCCCACACCTCTCCAAGTCTAAACTTCCTCCTCTGTATAATAACGGGAAAAAAAAAATTATACTTCCTGTCCAGGAGACCTGACCCTTGCAGACACTGGTGACCCAGTAGACATATTTTTGTCAGTCTGTTTAATAACTCAGCAGCTACATTCATGATCACTATCCTTGCCATTTTCTGGAATAGCTTCTGTCTTGTGTTTTCATCATATACATGGTCCAAATAAAACTACCTACCTGCCTACACTATCCCAAGTGTGCCTTTTACCTAGATTGGCATGACCATAAAAGCATGGCCTCTTTTGAGAGACTTCATATGCAAAGTCCCTAATGCTTGTCCCTTTATTGAAAGTTTTCTACTTCTTTGCTTAGAAATGCTATTGTAATGATAAAGTCTGATGGGTTCAGGACTGCACCTTTTGCTATATCATGAACTACTAGAAATGTATAAAAATATCATATTCAATTAACTCATCTCATCGCTACTCCTAAGGACAGTAGATTTCTAAGTTGCATCAAAGCTAGAACAAAATCCCTGAGAAACTCTCAGCAGAGCTGCAATGAGGCCTAGAGCTTTACCAATTTTGGTCCTCACCAAAGTCAGCCACCAAATCACTCTCCTTTCTAAAGTAGCCACCATGCTATAAAATATCCCAAAGTGTACGGGAATCTGGTGACCAGAGATGAAGTACACGTAGTCCTGTTGAGTATTTTTGCCAATAAACAACCTCAATAATCCGAGTGGTGAGCGCAGATTCCTTGCTTGGCTTACAACACAAACATTGAGTAAAAGTGCTATTGAACCAGAGTAATTGGCATTGTTAACAGGATACTGGTCCTGCCAGAAAGGCACATTCTATCTCACAGAGCTTTGATAATCAAATGAGATAGTATATATAATGCATGAATGCAAATGCATTTATAGAGCACATGTAAAGCACCACAGAATATAACATAAATATAAGTAACTCATTAAATTTGTTGTCTTAAAAAAAATGTGGTAATAAAAAAAGCATCCTTACAATTCCAGATAATTCAAGGCAAGTTTAGTTGTGTTTTTTCATTAATTTTAATTCATTAATTTTAATTCATTCCTCTCTAGTCTGCTGATCAACCTTCTGCTGATTTACTAGATATTTTGATGCCAGTTACTTTAATCTCCTTTTTATTTTGCTCGTCTTCATATTTAAATCCATTTGTTAAGGAAGTTATTTGGGAAATTGTTATTGTGTTCATCCTTCATTGCCAAAGAAGACCATGCCATCAGAGAAATGATGACATGACTTGCACTTGACTTTGTTTTGAGTGAGTGAGGGCTGTGCAGTCACCAGCCTCACTTCTCCTCCTCAGCCATCTGAATCCAGTGACTAGATATTCATCAGGATGACTGGAGATGACCCAGGATGCACTGGGAGACCTTGGCCTCTTTAGGCAAAGGTGGATTCAGGAGCTCTTAGGGTGAGGTAATGCCCATTCGGTGAGTAGGCCTCTTTAAGAAGTAGCCAGGGCATGGCCCCTTTAATGGGCAAAGAAAAGAAAGACATCAGGGTGGAAGGTGGTAGAAGTGAACCTGTCTAACAAGCCCCCAACAGTGAGAAACATGCTCACCTTACACAAAGAACAATACCTGTTGTGAAATCAGGATAACGTTTATTAGTCTTTGTGTCTATTTAGCCTCCCCAGTAAGGTTACAAGACAACTACAACACATGCAGGAAGATGGGGTTTCTTACACTGTTTTCTGAACTTTGGATCTCCTGCTTCACAGTCCCCTGGCCATGTGATTCCATGTTCTCCTCTCTGATAGACCCTTCTTCACACAGCTCCTCGGGTCTGTGCATTAGTTTCTGACCTCTAACCTGTCCATGCTAGGTGACAATGCTGATCACCTAGGAATGTGGACAACAAAACTTTCTTACCTCCCACAAAGGGAAGCAGCAACAGTTATTACTGATAATCACTCTTAAGCCAGGAGGGTCCAGAAGCCAGCCCTTAGGCAGGGGGCCTAGGGTCCTCCAATGTATGAGCTTCAGAGTACAGTAGGTTTAAGGTTTTGAGAAAAGAAGGGAAGGGAAGAGAGAGGAGAGGAGAGGGGAACGGGGAAGGAGGAGGGAGGGAAGGGAAGAGGAATCTAGCTAGTAAAATCCAAGTTAACTGGACATCTTCTGGTCATC
Organism: Notamacropus eugenii; assembly: GCF_028372415.1. NCBI lineage: Eukaryota > Metazoa > Chordata > Mammalia > Diprotodontia > Macropodidae > Notamacropus > Notamacropus eugenii. The sequence goes on from NC_092875.1 coordinate 346,179,146, forward strand.
CAAATTTACCTTCCTTTGAAGAGGAGAAGAAAGGGGAAGGGGAGACAGACAGGAGAGGAGGAACTGAGTTACCCAGCTAGCTGGGTCCCCATTCACAGATGGGAAGTTAATCACTTCTGCAGTGCTCAAAAAACTTTTCAATACAAGTCTGGAATTTGCTGGGATCAGTTTCTCACTGAAGAGTATCCTAGCCACATACAGTTAAGAATCCTTAGGAACTGACTCTAATTGTAGAAAACAGGTGCAGTGTTTATAGGTTGAAACAGGTAGGGCACAAAGTGGCCAAGTGGGCCTAGTATTTTGAGAAATTAGATGTCAAGTACAGTGGAAAATCCTCACTGGGAGTTGGAGAAGAAGCTAGATTACTACTTAATGGGATGTTTTAATGAGGATTAATGCATCAGACAGGAGTTTGAACTAGATGAATGTTCAGGTCTCTTCCAACTCCAAGATTCTGAAATTCCATAAGCAATTAAATTGGGCCTAAGTATACAATCCTGAAGAAGAATCAGGTTAATTCCTCTGATAAATCTATGGCATGGAAAGATAATTTATTTTACTGATTGCCTGGTCCAAACAGGAATTAAAGTTTAGGGAGGGTTTTTGAAGACAAAAAGGGTGACAATTTGTTAAATCAAGTGTTCCAGGAATAAAGGATAATGTGGGAAAATAGAAATTCCGGAAGAGAAAAAATGAACACAAGTATATATGTAATGGAAGCAAATGGAGCAAATAGATAAGGAAAAAAAAAATGAGTGAAGACATAGTACAAGTTGAGTTGGTAAAAGTTACTGAATATGAAGACAGAAAATTATACATGATATGGAGTCCATAAAGTAAGAAACCAGGAAAAATGACTAAGGAAGATATTTCTTTTTTTTTTTTTTTTCCTATTAATTTTTTTATTTTTTTTAATGTTTAACAATCACTGCCATACAATTGCGATTTTATCCCTCCCCACCCACCCCCCACTACCTCCCTCCCTCCCCACGACTGCATACAATTCTGTATAGATTCTACATAAACTTTCCTATTGAGTATATTTTCACTATCGTCATGCTGTGTAGTCAGACTAAGATAAATGAAAGAATCCGTATAACAAATCAGAACATGATACACAAACAGATACACATACACAAACATGATCTGCTACATAAGGAAGATATTTCTAAGGCACATGGGCCTAGGCAGCAAAGTATTTTGCTAAAAAAATAATAATAATTTACTTTTTTTCCTCTAAAAAATTAGAAGAAAGTATATGAAATGATACAAAAGTAAAAAAAAATTTAAAGACACAAGTTACTTTCAGGATACCAATAGAACTGTTACTGAGTTTTGTGGAAAGACTGTTTCCAATGGTAAGAGAAAACTATTTAGAAGAAGAAAAGAGTTACAAATTGATTCTTTTTGAAGACTGGCTCAAGTAGATTATTTTATAGATGATTTTAAAAAGGCTTCCGTTTTAGTTAGGTATTGTTATATTTCACATAGTAAAGTTCAGAAATGCATTACATTTTTTATTTTTTTGTAATTGAGATGCTACAATGATACCACTTTTAGGAATTTTCCAAAGATGTGTGGATGGGTATGATATAATATAATAATGGGTATTGAAATGAGTATTTCAATAATCAATTTTTTGAAACATTTTTCTTCTGTGAAGATGAAACTGTTTTAGGACTAGTATTCCATGCTATGGAATAATAAATATTTCAGGGATTGAAGATGGAGAAGAGAGAAAACAGGAGCTATAATAATTCTATTCCTAGGAGAACAAAATAGAAGAGGAAGGAAAATGGACTGATCCATAGTCACTGATTTTAAATTGATCAGGAGGAGAATTAAAATGAGTTAAACAACCACTTTGCAATTCTTCCTTCCAAAAACACTAGATGAACTGGTATTATTTTCCTTTGATGAACAGTATAACCTAAGTTTAAGGAAGTTGATGATACAGTTGAAAAGTTGGAATACAATCCAAGTTTTTTTAACATTCAGTACTTTTTCAGCCAGATATATTGTTTGGTATCAATTAGTACTGAAGATCATTACTGATAGTAATTTAATTCAGCAAACATTAAGCTCTTCCCATCCAAAAAAAAAATGACAAAGGATATGACATGAACAAATAAGTAAATAAGAGAGAACAAAGAATGAACAACAAGGAAATAAATACTCTGAGAAGGGAAACAGGATTAGGTATGGGGGATTCCAACCTGAGCTGTGAAAATGGGAAGAGAGTGCAATCCATGTATGGTGAGGACAGCTGATGAGAATGGTTGTATGGAGGCTGGATAAGCTCCTATTATGTGCCAGGCACTGGAGGAGGACCTAAGATTACAAAAATGAGCCAAAACTGTCTCTGCCCTCAAGGAACTCGTATTATAATGGAAATAGTCCTGCATTTATAAGCATATATAAAACACAAATAAAGCAGATATGATATGACTTCATGATACAAATGTATTTTCTCAGATTGTATCTGCTATAAAAACTTCAGAATCTACTTTTCAAAGAGTTAAAAAATATAGTAAAATTTTCAGACTCACTGAAACATGCTATTTCATTTATATTTGGGTAATATATTTCAATCTGCCATTATGAGTAATTCACTTAATTCATCATGACTACTCTGTGCAAGGCACTGTGCTTGGCTTTCAAGATGCAAATGCTGGAAGTTTCATGGTGCACCAAAAAATCCCTGTCTTTAGAGCAGAGGTTCCTAAACTTATTTGGCCTACCACCTCCTTAAAAAAAAGTACTCACCGCCCTCCCCCTGGAAATCTGCTTTCTTTAACCCTTTAACAGGTTTTTTAAAAAATTTGCATCATTTCAAAAAATATATATATTTTTTAAATGATGCACCTTAAATTTAAGAAATTATTGTAAATTTGTGGATTTTTCCTGCTTTAAAATCTTGATGAAACAATATTGCATAACCATATAGTACTGAATTGTAAACAAATTACTACATGAACATATTCCTGCCCATGCGTGCTGGACTTCCAAAAACGCTAGACCTGCTTACCTGTGACCTTTTGGCAGACTTGACTACCGATGGGTTATAACTTGCATTTTGTGTGTTTATTTTGAAAATAATGTAATCACTATGACTTTAACTCTGTTATACAACAGATGAAACTTGTACGAATGGTTTTTCAAATTTTTCTTATTTTCTCTTCTTTCCTTATGCTTCTATGGCCCCCTTATTTTTATTCAAAGACCCCAATTGCACCAATTGCTACTACCAACACCTCCCAGGAAACATTATCACCCTCTTTGGGAACCTCTATAACAGTCATAGATCTCATTTTGAATCTCTCTCCTGCCCCTTATTACACATATGACCTTGGACAAGTCACAACCTCAGTATATCTCAGTTTTTTCATATGTAAACTGAGGGAATTGAACTCCATAACCTCTGAGGTGTCTTATAGTGCTATATAGTGTGGTGACAGGCAAGTGATGAAGCAGCAGGTGCGGGTACACTGGGAGCTGTAGTCACAACCCACCCAGGCCATAGGGTCATTTCTCACTGGAAGCAGCAGTGGGATTTGGCAGACCCATGGATGTCTGCACAGGCTTTAAAGGATCACACCGCTCACCTCCTGGTGTGAGGAAAGGGCTAGAAAAGGTGCCTTAATGCTTACTCAACCCTGGCCTGATTACAGTGGCAAACAGGGAATCCCACTATGCTCCTGTGACAAATGAGAGAGAGAGAGAAATTAATAAAGTTCAAATGGATGAATGAAGAATGTTATCTAATTATCAAATGTGATGAGTCTCTATGAAGGGCACAGATTTAGTTTTTCACCTAACCTGTCCTTGAAGGCTTTCCAACTTGGCAGAAATTCCAGGCTTTGCACTCCATCAATACAGGCACAGAACCCTGAGTGACCTCACCTGATAGGAGGAGCCATCAGAACAGAAGAAATGTGTAAAAATGTTAGAATCATTAATTAAAGCAGAAAAGGATTTGACAGTTTTACAAGAAATTTAAACTATTTTAGTTGGAAATATAAAGTGCCAAAAAATAATTTCAACCTTAAGATTGCTTTTGAACTTTTCAGGGACAAGGATTTTTTTTTTGCAAAAATAGATTTATCTAAAGAATGAAAATATCTTGACAATGTATTACACTAGGAACCAGCTTCTACTCAAATATACGGAAACCATTTCTAAAAGAGAACTATTACTAAGGAGTATAATTAGTATATAATAATAATGGCTATCATTTACCTAGCATTTTAAGGTTTACAAAGGGCTTTATACACTTTAAAAAAAATATACCTTTTTATATATATATATATGTATATGTATGTATAATCTTTTGATATTCACCATACCCCTGTGAAGTCATTTTATAGATACAGAAATTGAACCTGAGAGACATTAAATGACTTGCCTTGGATTATACCACTAGTAAGGACAGTCACAGTGGACAGAGTGCTGAATCTAGAGTCAGAAATATTCATCTTTCTGTGTTCAACACCAGCTTCAGACACTTAGTAGCTCTGTGCTCTCAGGCAAGTGACTTCATCCTGTTTGCCTCAGTTTCTTCATCAATAAAATGAGCTGGAGAAGGAAATGGTAAACTACTCAAGTATCTTTGCCAGTTGTTGTTGAGACCTGATTTGGGCTCATAAAGAGTTGGATATGATGGAAACAACTGAACAACAACCACAACAAGGCACTAGTAACAGAATGAAGTAGAATTTGAGTCCTATCTCCCTGACTCCATGTCTTACACTCTATACACTATGCTATGCCTCCTCTAAAAGTGGAAGAATTCAGTTTCCTCAAAGAAAACGCTCGGGAGCCAAGATGGCGGAGTAGAAAGATGCACATACACATAGATCCCAACGCACAACCCATAGAACATCTGTAAAAAGGAACTCATGGCGAATTCTGGAGCAGCAGAGGCCACAGAACAGTGGAGCAAAAGAGATTTCTGTTCCAGAGGGACCTGCAAACCTCTCGCAAAAGGTCCTTCACACTGCAGACTGGGCGCCGCGGACTGGGAGCTGAGCACAGCCCTGCCACAGCTGCGGCACCAAGAGGAGCAGATCCGGGCGGGCTTCGGGGACGGGGTCTCCAGCGGCCGCGCGGGTCCCTCCACCCACGGGTGGTGGGGGTCGGTGGGAAGGTCTCTTTGGCGGGTCGAGAGGGGAGTGGGGTGCCCCCATAACTCAGGCCCCCTCAGGAGGCAACAGCGGAGGCGGGAGCAGACCAGGGCTCCCCAAGCAGGCAGGAGCCTGGATTCATTGCTAAAGGTCTCTGCATAAAACCCCAGAGGGAACTGAGCCCGTGAGGCAGCGCTGCCCCCATCTGAGCACCTGAACTTAATCTCACACTGAATAGCAGCCCTGCCCCCACCAAAAGCCCTGAGGCTGAGAAGCAGCATTTGAATCTCAGACCCCAAGCTGGCTGGGAGGATCCGGAGGCGAAGTGGGTGTGAAGAGAATATTCAGAAGTCAAGTCACTGGCTGGGAAAATGCCCAGAAAAGGGAAAAGAAATAAGACTATAGAAGGTTACTTTCATGGTGAACAGGCATTTCCTCCCTTCCTTTCTGATGAGGAAGAACAATGCTTACTATCAGGCAAAGACACAGAAGTCAAGGCTTCTATATCCCAGCCCACTCAATGGGCTCAGGCCATGGAAGAGCTCAAAAAGAATTTTGAAAATCAAGTTAGAGAGGAGGAGGAAAAGCTGGGAAGAGCAATGAGAGACATGCAAGAAAAGCATGAACAGCAGGTCAGCACCCTGCTAAAGGAGACCCAAAAAAATGCTGAAGAAAATAACACCTTGAAGAATAGGCTAACTCAACTGGCAAAAGAGGTTCAAAAAGCCAATGAGGAGAAGAATGCTTTCAAAAGCAGAATTAGCCAAATGGAAAAGGAGATTCAAAAGCTCACTGAAGAAAATAGTTCTTTCAAAATTAGAATGGAACAGATGGAGGCTAATGACTTTATGAGAAACCAAGACATCACAAAACAAAACCAAAAGAATGAAAAAATGGAAGAGAATGTGAAATATCTCATTGGAAAAACACCTGACCTGGAAAATAGATCCAGGAGAGATGATTTAAAAATTATGGGGCTCCCTGAAAGCCATGATGAGAAAAGGAGCCTAGACATCATCTTTCATGAAATTATCAAGGAAAACTGCCCTGAGATTCTAGAACCAGAGGGCAAAATAAATATTCAAGGAATCCACAGAACACCGCATGAAAGAGATCCAAAAAGAGAAATTCCTAGGAACATTGTGGCCAAATTCCAGAGTTCCCAGGTCAAGGAGAAAATATTGCAAGCAGCTAGAAAGAAACAATTCAAGTATTGTGGAAATACAATCAGGACAAGATCTAACAGCTTCTACATTAAGGGATCGAAGGGCATGGAATAGGATATTCCAGAAGTCAAAGGAACTAGGACTAAAACCAAGAATCACCTACCCAGCAAAACTGAGTATAATACTTCAGGGGAAAAATTGGTCTTTCAATGAAATAGAGGACTTTCAAGCATTCTTGATGAAAAGACCAGAGCTGAAAAGAAAATTTGACTTTCAAACACAAGAATGAAGAGAAGCATGAAAAGGTAAACAGCAAAGAGAAGTCATAAGGTACTTACTAAAGTTGAACTGTTTACATTTCTACATGGAAAGACAATATTTGTAACTCTTGAAACTTTTCAGTATCTGGGTACTGGGTGGGATTACACACACACACATGCACACATGCACACATACATAGAGACAGAGTGCACAGAGTGAATTGAAGAGGATGGGATCATATCTTAAAAAAAAATGAAATCAAGCAGTGAGAGAGAAATATATTGGGAGGAGAAAGGGAGAAATTGAATGGGGCAAATTATCTCTCATAAAAGAGGCAAGCAAAAGACTCATTAGTGGAGGGATAAAGAGGGGAGGTGAGAGAAAAACATGAAGTTTACTCTCATCACATTCCACTAAAGGAAAGAATAAAATGCACACTCATTTTGGTATGAAAACCTATCTTACAATACAGGAAAGTGGGGGATAAGGGGATAAGCAGGGTGGGGGGGGTGATGGAAGATGGGGCATGGGGAGAAGGGAGCAATTTGAGGTCGACACTCATGGGGAGGGACAGGATCAAAAGAGAATAGAAGTAATGGGGGACAGGATAGGATGGAGGGAAATAAAGTCAGTCTTATACAACACAACTATTATGGAAGTCATTTGCAAAACTACACAGATTTGGCCTATATTGAACTGCTTGCCTTCCAAAGGGAAGGGGTGGGGAGGGAGGGAGATAAATAAGTTGGAACTCAAAGTGTTAGGAACAACTGTCGAGTACTGTTCTTGCCACTAGGAAATAAGAAATACAGGTAAAGGGGTATAGAAAGTTTTCTGGCCCTACGGGACAAAAGAGAAGATGGAGACAAGGGCAGAGAGGGATGATAGAAGAGAGAGCAGATTGGTGATAGGGGCAATTAGAATGCTTGGTGTTTGGGGGGGAGGGGACAAAAGGGGAGAAAATTTGGAAATAAATAAATAAATTAAAAAAAAGAAAGAAAACGCTCAAAAATTCTTCAATCATCTTTGAACCTCATCAATATGCCATCTCTTCTCAAAGCCATAAATAAAAACATTGATTCTATTTTTTAAAGAGATTGATTTCCCCAATCTCACCCAGACTGGAAGTGCAGGGGCTATTCACAAATGCAATTCCACTTCTAACTGGCAGAGGAGCTTTGACCTGCTTTATTTCCAACCCGAATTGGTTTGCTTTTTTTTAGGGAAGCCACTGGCTTCCCTGCCCTTGGGTGACTTATCGTGTGGATACAAAACAGTAGAGACCTTAATGTTCATAACCTAGTTCTGTAGCTCAGAATCCCCAGTCTCAAGTGAAATTCTAGATTCAACCTTCTTGGTGGCTGAATGTGCCACCCAGCAAAAAGTTATATTTCTAAGTGTCTGATTCTTTTCTAGTCCTAACACTTCTAACTTAAAATTGCTTACTATGTGCATTGAAGCCTTCATAAACTCTGTTTCCATCATAGAAAACTGATAAGTAAAGAATAAAATAGCCCTTCAAGCAAAAATCATCATTCAAAACATATTCCTCACTCTCGAAGGGATGAAATTGTTATTGCTTGGATTTCTTTGTTGGGCTACAAGTTGTAGGGAAAAGGGGGGAGTCACAATGTAATAGAAAGATACTTGCCTGGCAAGTTTAGATTCCAATGCCATGCTGATCCACTGATTAGCTGTATGATCTTGGGTAAATCATATAATTTGGGGGCCTAAGTGTGTTTCCCTGTATAATGCCCTACTGGTACTCACTCTTCCCAAATTCCATTCCCATTACATACCAGGACCCCAAAGGACAGCCTACTACTCTTCCCTTCAAGGTTCTAGGGATAACCTGAGGAGTTGTGGCTTCTGAAAGGATGAGTGTTTACCTGGCATGTTCTCCCTCAATTTCAATTGAGTTCATATCTCCCCATGATCAATTAACCTGTTCATAATAATTAATGTTTATACAGGAATATTTACTGAGAAGGCACAGCAAAGATTAAAGTATAAAAAACACCCCTTGAAACTTGGAAGTATTCTCTCACCTCTAGAGACACACTTGGTCCCTAGAGAGAATGGTCTCAAAAAAAAAAAAAAAGAGTAGTTGCTATAAACATTCTACCTCCCAATGTGGCGGTTGGAGGGGAGATACTTCCTGGCTCCAGAAGTCCTTTCTCCTGTCATCTGAGAGTCTCCATAAAGATCACTTCTGGGTATGGCATAACCCATGCATGAGTGCTTTCTTGCTCAGTTGCAATGATTTCTTGCTAGACTGAGTCAAGTAGGCTTCTTCTTGGTTTGCTGTGCTCTCCCCTGACCATACTCCCTATTTCACTGGCTCTAGGAATCTCATTGTCAGTGGGACATCAGATGGCTTTCATAGATTTCCTGACCTTGCTGGTGTTGTGGTAGAACTCATTAATGGATCTTCCAGTCTTATTTGCATGCTTATCTCAGGGTAATCATTAACCTATGATCAGTAAATAAGCAGCACATCAGGTATAGAGATGCCTTAATTTTATAGATTTTTGGAGGCTGTGTGAGGAGAGAGGAAGCTGAAACTGCAGCTTCCCACCCCACTTCTCTCAGAGGCTTACCATGGTTTTTCCTCTTCCAAAGACATCAAGTGAGAGAACAAAGAAATTTGTCTGCCTGAAACTTTAATATGTACACTTAGTTCTAGCTAAAGAGCCAGTTAAAAGGCTTTTTCTTACTACATAGTAGAAACCAACAGGAATAGTTAGAGGATGCTTCATGTACTCTGAAGTAGGAGGGTTGGGAAGGGAGGAAAGGTTCCTTTGTTATACATGTCCAGAAACAGTCTAACTAAACCTCCACCTGGACTAGAAGCAGACAGGACCTGCTTTGTGCCTGCTTTGAGGACTTGACCTTTGTTAGGCAGTCCACCCTTTATGATAAGATACAACATAATAAACATTTTAAAAGCACCCACCATGTGCCAAGGATTGTGATAAGTGCTGGTGATGCAAATGAAAAAAAGAAAGACATTCTCTTCTTTCAAAGAGTTTATGAAGTTGAAAAGGTGGGAGGGAAGAGACAGAGGTACTTGGTCAGGGGCATGATGAAAATTAATGATGTGGACAACCAAGCAGAAAAGCTGATGGCAAATGAAGAAATGGCTGGCATTCTGAGCCTTCTATAAAGAGAAGGTATGGAAGGAGTTTTTTCTTCACTCTTTAGCTTTACAACCAGAAAGGTAGAAACAACTGAGGGTACCTCAACTGAGGTATCATCAGGCAGATCATGCCCTCTAACTCACAGAGTTCTATCCGTGGTTCTGTTCTCTTCTCCTTCTATATTACTTCACTTGGTGATCTTACCACCTTCTATGAATTTAAACTGATGGTTCTCTTTTTTGATCATGGCTTTCAGGTGGTCCAATAATTAATTCTTAAATTATCTCTCCTCAATCTATTTTTCAAGTCAGTTGTTTTTCTGATGAAAGAGTTCACATATTCTTTTTTCTTATTATTTTGATTTTGTTTTATTATTTCTTGATGTCTCATGGAGTTAATAGCTTGCTCAATTCTAATTTTTAAGGAGTTATTTTCTTTAGTGAGCTTTTGTACCTCCCTTTCCATTTGGCCAATTCTACTTTTTAAGGGGTTATTTTCTTCAGTGAATTTCTACACTTTTTTTTTTTTTTTGCATTTAGCCAATTCTATTTTTTAAAGGAGTTCTGTTCTTCAGTGGATTTTTTTTGCCTCTTTTACCATTTAATCTATTCTATTTTTTAAGGTATTATTTTCTTTAGTATTCTTTTTAGTGCCTCTTTTACCTAGCTGCTGACTCTTTTTTCATTATTTTCTTGCATCATTCTCATTTTCCTCCCCCAATTTTTCCTCTCCCTTTTTTATTTGACTTTTAAAATCTTTTTTGAGCTCTTCTAGGACCTAATGCCAATTCACATATTTCTTTGAGGATTTGTATGTAGCTCCTTTGATTTTTTTATCTTCTTCTGAGTTTTTGTCTTGATCTTCCCTCTCACCATAGTAACTTTCTATGGGCAGGTTCTTTTTTTGTTGTTTGCTTATTTTTTGACATTTAACTCTATGTTAAAATTAGGCTTTGCTTTCAAAGAAGAGGGGACACTGTCTCAAGTTTCAGGGTTTTGTGGTGCTGTCTCAGAGCTAGTTCTGTAAGTTTTCAATTCTTCTCAGATGATGTTATCTAAGGAGAGGTGTGGTCACTGTTCTCCTGTCCTGTGCTCTGGTCTATGTGCAACTTCAAGCAATTTTTTTGGCCCTGGAACTGTAACCCTGATTAGCGATCCTCCTTACCCTGGGACTAGGACTCAGGACCATGTATAGGCAATGTACACAGTCATGCTCCCAGGGCTTGCAAAGGGTCCCTATAATGTATTTCTGACCAGATGTCTGACTCCCTTATCATTTGTGAGCTGAGAGCTATAGAAGCCACTGCCAATGATTCAGTCACCCCTGGGCCTGCTTCTGGTTTGCTGATGATTCTCACATCTATCTATCCTGCCCTGACTTCTCTGCTCACCTCTAATCTGGCATCTCCAACTGCTTTTCAGACTTCTCAAACTGGATGTTCAGTAGACAACTTAAACTCAACATATCCAGAACTGAATTCATTATCTTTCTCCCTAAATTCTCTCCCCCCTCCTACATTCCCTACTTCTTAAACTGTCCTCTCAGTCCCTCAGGTTTACATCCTGGGAGTTGCCCTAGACTCCTGACTGTCTATCACACTTGATATTCAATCTGTTACAAAGTCCCATTGATTTTACCTTTGCAATATCTCTCAAATATGCCCTTTTCTCTTCTCTGACATTGACACCACTCTAGTACAGGCATTTGTCACCTCATAACTGAATTATCAAAATAGCTTGCTGGTTGGCTTGCCTCAGATCTCTCCCCAATCTAATTCATTCTCCCTTCAGCTACTAAAGTGATTTTCTTAGTGGGCAGGTCCCACCATATAACCTCCCTAAACAATAATCTCCAGTGGTTCCTGATTTTCTCAGCATCAAATACAGAATTCATTTGTCTTTCAAAACCTATTATAATCTAGCCCCCTCCTATTTGTCCAGTCTTCTTACACCTTATTCCCCACCATATACTCCTTGATCAGGTGGCAACTAGCCTCCTGGCTGTTGCAGGAAGAAGATCTTGTGTCTCTGGGCTGTGGGCATCTTCTCTGACTCTCCTCCAGGCCTGGAAGATTCTCCCTCATCATCTCAGCCTGCTGGCTTCCCTGGTTTTGTTTTTGTTTTTTTTCATCCTAACTAAAATCCTACCTTCAACATGAAGTCATCCCCAAACTCTGTTAATTGCAGTGCCTTCTTTCTCTTACTTACTTCCTGTTAATCCTGTATATAACTTGCTTGTACATATTTGTTTGTCTTTTCCATTAGATTTTAAACTCCTTAAGGATAGGAACTGTTTTTTTCTCTTTTTTTTAAATCCCTAACATTTAGCATAGTGCCTAGCATATAGTAGGTGCTTAATAAATATTTATTGCCTGACTGACTGACTACTGATGAGGTATGAGTAACAAAGTTGATACCTTTTTCCCCTTTTCTAGAGATAAGATTATCTGATGAGTTTATCCCATTCAGAGCACAAAGAAGATGAAGATTACATCAATAAAGTTAGAGTATTGAACATCATCCCTTTGTTCTGAATTCTTTGATTCCAAGTGAATGTAAATGAAATGAGTGAGAGATCAACAAAGCAACCAATAACTTATTGGTTAACCAATAACCAATAATCCACAGAGCAAATAATCAGCTGAAAACTAAGATATGTCTGACTTAAGCCCTAGATAAAACTCAGCGACAATTAAAAGTTAATTGTAATCAATATTGTTATGAGTTGTATCTCTCAGTGCTCCAGAAAACTCTAAGGATAAATGTTATAGACAAGTTGCTGATCAGTGTTGGTACAATGATTTCTCTATACCAAAAACTCTTCACACATAAAATCATAGGTAAAGACTCATTCAAAAATGATACCATAAAATAACTAATATAAAATTATACATATTTTCAGTTTTTAAATTATATTCCTTGTCTTTTTTAGTAATAGCTTTTTTTTCTTATAGCTTTCTGTTTACTCAAAAATTATACCTTAATGCTAACTTAAATTATACCTTAAGGTTAACTTAAAATATTTTTCACCTGGCTAAATTACCTTGAGATTTCACTGACTGACTTCTCCATTATTACCCAGGAAGATCATTATTGGGGTAACTTCATCATCCTGTAAGATCTCATTAGCCTTGGCACTCTACCTCTCCATTGTCCTCTGCCTTTCTGATTGCAGGGTAGAACCATAAACTGCAAACTTTCATTTAAGGAGAGACCTCATTTCCTACCTAGCTGTACTATTTTGGGGCTTCTCTGACTGATTTCTTTCTCCACAACAACTCAGCATTGGGTATCCCCTTAGTTAACCCCTCCCTAGCTGTTTAGCTTCCTTTTATGTTTGGTCTTCCCCCAGGAGACTGTAATCTACTTGAGGGAGGGGACTGTCTTTCTTTTTTTGTACTTGTATCCTCAGAGTTTAGCACAGTGCTTGCCACATAATAGGAACTTAATTAATGTTAACTGACTATTAAATTAACTTCTGTGGGGATAAACTTGTGTCTACCCAACTGGTTTTGAATAATCAATCAAGAATAATGAA